>NC_140939.1:36243434-37633434 GCF_014529385.1 Adiantum capillus-veneris
CCACTACCACCCTAAAAAACCAGGATTACCTCTTTTGTACAAACCGTTTAGCCAAATCGGTGTACCCTTTGATGCAACTAATACACTACTAATTGATGATACTCCCGAAAAGGGAGAACTAAATCCGCCGGGAACAACTATCTCACCACCTTCTTTCGAGGGGCATTCCTTCGATTTTTACCTTGAAGACATTCTGATTCCATACTTACAGAAATTGTATCTCAGTCCATTGTTCACGGACGAGTTTGTACTTTCTAATGAATTAAGATGATTCTTCTATCTGTCTTTGTCTTGTCTAACATATATATATATATATATATATATATATATATATATATATAATATAGACAGAGAGAGAGAGAGAGAGAGAGAGAGAGAGATAGAGAGAGATTTGACGTGGTAAACAAATGTATTTCAAGCACACTTTTTCACAGGGCACAATTGAAAAATGAGATCAATAAACTTCATGTCTTGAAAGTCATTTGTATACACTTGGGTTTACAAGAATATCTGTTACATTGACACTACTTCAACCCGACCATCCAACTCTTTGCACAAAATATCTTTTTCTCTTCGTCGCATCACCTTACGGCCAGCTAAGAAAAAGGAAAAATCTGATAGTTCCTTGTCCATTGACTCTTCAATGATGTCATTTCGCAAATGCTGAAGACTGCATAGCTCCCTTATTGTAACCACCAATAGTAGGCCATTCTCTTTATCAATCACTTCCACATCCACAGTAGGATTATCTTCCAAACCTGCAGAAACTTGGTCCATAGGAATGTACTTACCGTTTAGCATTTGTGATTGCATATACCAAAATGAGAGTAATAGTGATTGGCTTGCAATCATGTACTTGACAACTAGAGTATCAAGCGCGACCTCGCACCGTAAACCAATCTCTTCCTTTGCATACCATCCTTTGTCAAGAAGTTTGTCACAGGATGACTGCTGAAATGACTTGCACATGAACATAGTTTTTGTAACTCTGATGTTGTAGCTATGAAACAGCTCTATGAAGAGTGCAACAGGACAAAAGTTTGCAATTCGAACCAGTTTGGTAGGAACAGAGCTACGCAGAGACCTTTGTATATCCTTGTAGAGCTTACTTCGCATTGCCTCCACCATTGTTTCCTCGGGAACTGGCCAGTCCACAGTGTTCCAATCGGTCGGTAGAGGTAGTTTCACCAACATGCCATTCTTATTGCCTGAGGTGAGTTGGTAAAAGTGGTCATAAAAAAAGATTCCCTCATCAGCCAATCTTTTGCTGCTCCTCTCTGAATACTGTAGAGAACCAATATGGGCATGTACAACATGGAAGAGGCCTATTATGCACTCCACAGGCTCCCATTGCTCATAAGAAGAGGGATAAACATCTGCAATATATATAAGAAGAGTTAAACTAAGAGTATCAATAAGTACAAATGACAAATCTAATGTAATTGAGTTGTGAAGAGTAGAGACATTACTCATAACAAGCGGGAGAAACATTGCAAAATATATAAGAAAAGTTATAATGAGAGTATCAGTAAGTTCACATGTCAAGAGTACTTACAATTGCAACGTGGTTGATGTATATTTGATACATTTCCACCGTTTGCTATCACCTCTGGATGGGTAAACACATGCTGAACAAGAACTTCCTTTACAGATCTTTTGCCGATCTCAACTTTGAAATCCAACACCCTGGCCTTCCATGCTGAGCGGTAAACGTTGATACCACTAAACCTCTTGGGTCTTCTTGGTTGCATGAGGACCCATGAACCTTTGTTTATCCTTTGTCCAACCCATTGGTTGTCTGCACTTATTGAAGCTGGTATTGTAATTGAGGATATGCTACTACTTGGCCTTCTAGGCAAAGTGCCGTTGTTGTTTGTTGGTGTGAGAGACAGTAAACACCTTGAGGCTCTTGGGCGAGAAGACGTGGATGCCATAACTCTCAGAGAAAAGCTTTAGTGGAGGGAGATTCACTTTGAAAGCATTCTAATGGAGGGAAAGTGTTTTAAAATTGCAATATCTTGTGCGGGCTTAATGGTCACCCTCCAGTACGTTAATGACCGTGAGAGAATATCAGAAGTGGGACCACACGCAAGCACCTAAAAGCTCGGTAAAAGTAAGGAAATTACTATGCTACAATCCTAGTTTCGTGAAAGTTTTATGCTATTTTCCTATTTTTTGAGTTTTTCCAGGTACTTTTCTACGTAACGTAGCCTTCATGCTCATTGGACGCGCTCTATTTTTCTCTCTCTTCTTATGGCCCTCCAAATGACCTCCAAAATTTCCTAATGGGCATGTCCTTCTTGAAGCAAAAATACTCCGAGGCAATCACCATAAGCATCACATTGGACCTCAAATTGTTTTGAGAGATCGGGAAGCATGAAGACTGGTTGAGAGGTAAGCTTCTCGTTGAGCTTGTCAAAAGCATTTTTCTCCTTAGCAATCCATACATACTCAATGTTCTTCTTAGTTAGGTCATGTAGTGGTCCTGCTATTTGAGAGCATCTATAGTATGCACACATACCAATAAATCTTCGTAGCTCATGTAGATTCCTTGTATTAGGCCATGATTTTATTACCTCTAACTTTGATGGATCCATACGGATACCATCTTGAGAGTTAATATGACCTAGGTATTGAATCTCTTGAAGGAAAAATTCGCTTTTCTTTTGATTGAGAAAAATCTTATTCTCCCTCAATGCTTGAAAACTCACTTGGAGATGTTGCTTATGTTCCTCCAAATACTTGGAGTAGATGATGATATCATCAAAGAACACTCCGGTGAATTTGCAGTACGGTCTAATATTTTTCTCCATTAGATGATTAAACATAGTTGGTGCATTAGTCAAGCCAAAAGGCATGACTAGATATTCATAAAGACCAAACATTGTGCGAAATGTGGTCTTTAAGATATCTTCATCCACTATCCTTATTTGATGATATCCACTCTTAAGTTCAATCCTATTGAAGTAGGTAGAGCCTTGTAACTTATCAAACAAATATTCTACCTGAGGCATGGGAAATCTATTTTTGATAGTGATATGGTATAGTGCTCGATAGTCCACACACATACGGTATGTACCATCTTTCTTTTGCACTAAAAGGACTAGAGAACAAAAGGGAGAGGAACTAGGCCTCACCATCCCTTTGTCTACCAATTCCTGTACTTTCCTCATGATCTCCTCTTGTTGAGCTTGTGAGACTCGATAAGGAGGCTTGTTAGGTGGTTAACTTCTTGGAAGGAGCTCAATGCGATGGTCATCATCCCCTTGTTTTGGAGGTAAGTCCATAGGGATATCATTGATGAACACATTTTGGAATCCTTTTAGAAAATTAGACAAGTCTAACTCTTCTTGATTCCTACCAGTTACATTTGATGAAACATTAGGATCTTTTAGAGACTCTTTGACAAAAATCATGTTAGCAAAAACTGAGCTCTTCATTGATTTATCAAAAGAAGGAGAATTTACAACTGGAATAGTGTAACCACACTCACTAGAATCTATATACATGTTCTTTCCGCTATAGGTGAAGTAGATTCTCATTTCAGGGAACTTCATATTGGCAGCCATGCGATCAAACCGTGGCGCCCCTAGGATAGCATCCTCATGTTGGAGAGGAGAGATGAAAAAGTCTTCTTTATCGACATAGCTTTGGACATGAAGCCTCAACTTCCCAATCAAGGGAGTAACGGAAGCTTGCTGTCCCTTGAAAGCTATGTTAGCCATTACCATATCTCCCATCTCAAAAGCTTGAATGACCCACTTGGTGGCCAAGTCCGTTGATATGAAATTGTGAGTAGATCCAAGGTCGAACAAGATGAAGGCATCATGCTCTCTTACCTTTCCCCAAGCATAGGAAAGTGATGATCCTTTGCAATGAAAATCCTGTTTTGGAGCTTCGATGGTGGAATCCCTAGAAGTCTCATTGCGAGCATCTTTCTTGGGGCAAGAAGGATAGCCATGTCATTGCTCCCCACACTTGAAACACTTATGGTCCTTGCGAAAAGCTTCAAGCTCTTCAAGAGAGAGTTTTTTTTTGCCTTTGTAAACTCCCTTCTCCTTGGACCGATTGTTTTTTTTGTTGTTGGAAGTGCCTTGGGAAGAATTTTGAGCATTGGTTTTCCACTTTGCATCATTTTTGTCTTTGTTTTCCATGGGCTTGACATTTCATCTAGCCCCTTGATGGAAATTGATGTGTGAAGAAACCATGGTGTGATGGATTACTTTGGTGATAGAACTAGGCCATTGAGAATTGATGTATTCGGCCATCTCTTCATGTAATCCGACACAAAATTGTTGCTTTTGCTCGACAAAGTCTATCTTTTGAAAGACAGTAGCCTTGAGATGTAGATCCCAAACTTGTCTACATACTTGTGGATATACTCATGAGAGAGAAGCTTCAAGCTGCACCATTTGGTAAGCACTTTGTCTTTTGCATCGCTTGCAAGGAATTGCTTCATGATGGAAACTCGTAGAGTTTTCCATGTCTTTGGGGTTTCGCCATTGCCACGAAGGCTAGCCCACCATTGACGAGCTGATTTCTGGAAATTCATAGCTACATGGCATAGCTTGGAGGATGCAAAGGCCGCATCAAAGTGTTGGATGAAGGCCAACACTTTGTTGGTAGCACCAAAGGTGCCATCATAGGTGAGAAAAGAGATACTCTTTCATCTCTCCTTGAACTTCTTTAGCTTTTGTGACCTTTGCCATGCAGGGTATGATTTGCAATGTCCTCCCCTCCTGTATCCTCTAGGAGAATAGCCATAGCTTTCGTCGAAAGAGGAGGACGGTGAAGAACAAGGAGAAGAGGGTGACCTCTTTCTTGCCTTTTTCTTCCTTTGTTTCCTCTCTTCCCTTTTGGAGTGATGAGGAGAAGGACTGTGTGTTGATCTTTTCCTCTTGGGAGGAGTGGGCCATCGTCTAGACCGCCGTCTTCATGGAGCCACATCTTCAGAGGAGCTTAAAGTTTCATTGATTTCTTGCTCTTTGGATTCCTCCTCTTTTATGGGAGAGAGTCTTCTTTTGGGGTTCTCTTCAAGAGGCTGGGCCTAAGCTCTCTCTCCTCTTGGAGAGGAAGGGAAAACCCACAAGCGCGAAGTTGTTGAGTACCTTTGGATTGCAAAGCAGGGTTGCCCATAGCTTGTTGCAACCTAGTTACGAGATGATTCACAGGGGGGCATCATCATTAGCACCTTCATGTGACAAATCAAAGCTATAAATGTTCATTCTACTCTCTTGGTTATTGTCAGCCATGTTAACAAAATTTATGTATGTACTTTGTGTATGCTTTGGCAATTCAAAACCTTAGTTGCCACTCCTCTTAGCCTTTGAAAATTGGCTCTTAAGTATCTACACCCACGGCTCAAAGTGGTTAATTATAGAGAGTAGTGGAGTAGGTATAACATAGCAGAGTTGCCAAGGGCTAGCTCTTTTTGGACTTCTTATGGCTCAATAATGGTAAAGTCATAGGCAAGTCTAAAATGACTCCATTATTAAGTCCAAAGCTCCCAATGTGTGCACCATATCCCACATAGTGGGCTCAACAAAATCGATAATAGATCCTAGTTCCACATACCCTAATATAATTAACAAAATAAACCATTTATATGCTACTTAAGGACCTCTCTTCTTAAGAAAGAAAAGAGAAACCAAATGCTCTGATACCAATGTAATGGAATTGGCCTATTAACTTGAGAGGAGCGGAAATTAATGAGAGTACTTTTGAGAAATTACTTTGAGAGCATAGCAGGTGAACATAATTGATGATAGAAACATAAACATAGCATTTAGTTAACTTGGCATGAACAATAATTTTGCAAGAGAGAGAATCTAGAGAACATGACAACAATTGAGGACCGGATTTATGTGGAGCCGGTCCCCCCTCCAATAGGAATTTGTATTATGATTTCTCCCATTAAGAGAGACTTGTTACAATACAATATTTTTGTTCTTTGTGACCTAGGTGATACTATGAATATGGAAAGCTTCATACATCACAAGCATAACATAAACTTTCAAAAAAAAAAAAACTATCCCAAGCCTCAGTCCCAAGACCTTAAACACCTTCGAAGGTGGAGAGAGCTAGTAGGGAATGAGGGTAGGGAAGAGGGTGAAGAAACATTTCATAGGAGAAATAATTAGTTCCTCACTTATCATCACTCTTCTTGCTAGCATACATAATAGCATAGTAATGAAGATGGAGAAGATGGCAAGTTTAAGCATTGAATCATGACTCTTGGTTGGACTTGCACTCCGTAGCCAAGAGTGTTGGTGTAGGCTCTCAGCCTCTACTTGCTTGGAGAAGGAGAGGGAGCTCTTGCACTTTCAAAATGCACAATGAGAGTGTGAGTGTGAGTGTGTGTGGGAGAGAATACCCCCTAAGCAAGCCCCCTACTAGCTTTGGTCAACCCCCCCTTGTAGCTCATGCTTGAATCTCATTGGACCCCTCTAGGCCTAGCCAATCATAAGCAGGAGTCATACCAAGCAACAAGGGTAGTCTTGGGACAAGTCTTCCCCTTTCCCCTTTGAGAGAGAGAACTTGATAAATGAAACATCAATTAATTAAATCTCCTAAATTATCATTGGACTCTTGGGAGGCCAACCAATACGCTTCAGGCACACCATGAGGATAACATGAGAAGGAAGTTGACAAGTGTCTCTTTTGGGATTGACCTTTTGCACACGTCAATCCACTCAACTTTGGGCTTGGTTAGCACCACAAGCTTGTCTCTTAAGCCCCTCAAGCTTGGGCTGGGTTCGCACCTCAAGTACAATCCTAGCATCTCAAGCATGACAAGCACCTCAAGCACCTTAAGCTTGGGCCGGGTTCCCACCTCAAGCTCAGCCCTAGATTTACATAAGGTCAAAAGACTTTTACACCTAGTTATTGGAGGTCTTCAATGAATCTAACCCTAAGATCTTATGGTCCATTGGTTCGCCTTGCTCTGGCAAAATTCAGATTCCCAGAATGTGCATGCCACAGTTTTTGCATTTGAAATAGCCCTTGAATCTGCAAGTGCATTTGCAAAATTTTGTCCACACTTGTTATACAAAGTGACCTTATACAACCCACAACACAAAAGACTAGATGCAACAATTTCATCACCAAAACTAAGATCATGAACTGTACATCTATCATCCAAAAATTTGACTACAAGACCAAGTCTAGCAAGTGCAGATACAAACACCTCTGATTCCTTGGAATATTTTCACCTCAAGTGATGAGTATGATGGATAGTTGATCACTGATGAGTCGGTTTTCCCCATGTGCGCGGAGTCTATACCTCCTACATGTGTATGTTCGTGGATACTACTTAGGATATCGTTTTTATCCTAGGGGAACCGCCTGGTCGTATGGGCAACTGGTGCTGGTGTATGGGCGCCCCGAACTTTTGGGTGACAGGTTTTCACCCTGTTTATGAATAAGGAAGGGTGTTGTTTGTTCACCCATGTATAGGTGTGCTTGAGACAAGTGGAGTACGCGTCAAGATTTTTCAAGATAAATTATAAGTGACCGTACCTTGTCTTAAGTCTAAAGATGTTTTTTTCTAAAAGACTCTTTGCAATGCTGATTTCAATGACTTTTCTTAAAATGAATAACAATGATGAAAAGTTCAAAAAGGAATCCATTATTTTAAGTGTTAAAACATGTGGTAGTAATTAGGAAACAAAGGGATCATGTGTGAGTGCTTCCGTTTCGGCCAGCTTTACTTTTCCAAATTCCTGACTCCCTCTTTACGTATGCAATGTTAATAATTGAACAAAAACATAAATTAACTAAACTTAATTATAACAAGGACCCACCTGGGACTGATCTGGAATTTGTTGTAGCATCAGGGCCTGTACACTCTCATCACTTGGCCTACTACTAGCCCCAGCTTCGTCGTCATGCGACGTTCTAGTTCTTTTTGGAGCTACGCCCTCATCATTAGATGTAGTATTTCACGGGTTCTTTTACGTGCCATAAATTCTTATCTTTATAAAAAAGGACGTCTAATCATTAGGTAAATTACTCGGAAGCTAAAATTAACCTTTGTATTCAATCTTAACCCAATCAAGGTTAAATTTATAGTCTTAATTGGTAAATTCTTGATCTAATAATTTCTTATTTGCCTATATAGGTATGATAACTTTTTCCAAAGCTTTGCTAAGGGTTTTCTAAGCTCTCCTAATTTGCTTATAATTTTCTATATCTTTTTTTACTTTTTCTATCAAATTTTAAGCTTGAGATTTGTTTATTTTGAGCTTAATATTTATTCTCTCTTTACAAAATTCATTTCCTAAACTTTATATCACTGGTTTACACTTACTGTAATTTTTCTAGAAACTTTTGACTCCAAAGTATATTTATTTTAATTAATCTCTAGCTAAAAATATAACTTTTGATCAATTATAATTTCCTAAATTGACTATTAACTATGGTATAAATATCACAAGTAGATAATGATATTTCTGATCTCAAGTAATTATCTTTTAATTTTCCAACTTAATTACCTAAATTTCCCCTTTCTTCTTTAACTAGAATTAGTCTAATTTATCTTTGATAAATAGCTATATGAATTTCCTAACCTTACAATAATTATCAAGGATTTTTTATCATATAATCTAGCTTTGATAAGATAGCATCTAATTATTCGACATGATTTACTAATTTCCCCCTTTAATTTTTAGCTAGAAATAGTCTAATTTGACTTAGATAAATAGCTATATTAATTTTCTAACCTTAAGATAATTATCACGACTTTTGTATCATGTAAATAACTCTGATAAATAGCACTTAATTATCTAACATGATTTACTAATTTCCTTCTTTATCAATCAGTTAGAATCAGTCTAATTTGACTTGAATAAATAGCAATATTTATTTTCTAACCTTAAGATAATTATCTCAGCTTTTGTATCATGTAAACTCACTTCGATAAATAACACCTAATTAACTAAAATGATTTACTAATTTCCCCCTTTAATTTTTTGCTAGAATTAGTCTAATTTGACTTAGATGAAAAGGTATATTAGTTTTTTGAGCTTAATATAATTATCATGACTTTGTTAGTACGTAAACCAGCTTTGATAAATAGAATGTAATTATCAAACATGATTTACTAGTTTCTCCCTTTAATTTTGAGCTAAAAACAACTAGTTTCAGCTTAATTAAATACTTAGATTATCTATGAATGAGTAATTTACCCCGTGTTCCTAACATTATTTCCTAACTGTGATACTTAACTTAAGAATTTTTTAGCTAACTAAGTAGGTTTTGCATTAGTTTTTTGATATAAAACAGCTAATTTATGCCTAATTAATTACAAAACCTAATAAAAAATAAGATATAATTTTCCTAGCTTCTTGACAATCTAATCCAACTCTGATAATTATCTTATACTAGTATAAGTTTAATTAGTGTAATTTCCCTTAATTTAAAATAAAAAAGATCAATTTCAATCCTAATATGACTTAATAATTAATTAGATCCTAATCTTAATCTAAGTAATCAACAAAATATTAAAAACTAAGAGAGTAATTTAGATTATAAATAGGTTTAATCTTATTAATTAATTAAATTGATTAAAAAAATAGAGATAAATTAGCATAATTTTGTTAGTTCAAAAGTGATTTGGCTAATTACCATGGATAATCAGCTAGAAGTTTTTCTCTCTAGTTATTTTTGAGTAGAGTTGTCTCTAGGTGAGAGAGAAATGGCTAGGACTCCGAGTCTGATTTAGAATGAGAGACCTAGGACCCTATTTATACTTTGGCCTTTTGGACATTCCTTGGGCTGGAAAAGGCATCTGCTTGCAACTCAAGCAGCCTCGAAGCTCAAGAAGGTGCAATTTGCTGCTAATCCTGTCCCTAATAGGTCTTGCAACCTCCTTCCATAGCCTTCCGAACTTAAAAAATCAACCTGCTAATTTTTCTGTTATTTTTTGCTAATTTTATAAATATTTGGGAGCCTTCAGTGAAAGTCTATGTTTAAATGAATACTGCAACCATCAAGTCTATGCTTAAATGATTACTACAACCATCCAATTTTTCTTAACAATTTAATTTACATTCAACCTTTCAGTGGAACTAGCGGGGTCAGTTTTTGTTTGATTTTAATTCTGAAAATTCCTAGCCCGGGGTTTGTTGTGCTGAAGATTCCAAAAATACCATTCTTTATTGCTTTCGAGATAGTTTTTTTACTTGATGGTAAGACCAATGCTTTCTCCTTAAGCTTTGAGTTTATTCCTGTCTTTGCTAGAAAGGTGGAGACCTTCTAATCATCTCAGCTTAAGAATTTGAGATGCCCTCAACTCAACCAAAATTGGGAAAGTCTTTGAGAAGAGAGGTTTCATCTTCCCAAGTGGCATCTTTTCATTTTACCAAATGTTCCCTAATTACTCTATTTCTAAGAGTTCTTTCTCTAGTTTCCAAGATACAATTTGGCACTGAAGTTCCAACACTCCTTACTGATGCATTATAATCTGTTCATCCTCCAATGCATGGTTGGGATTTGGGATGTAGGGTTTTTAGTAGGCTGACCTAAAATACATCATGAGCTTTGATGTATTCTGGAACCTTTAATTTGTAGGCTTGATCACTGAGGACCTTGATTATTTCATAAGGACCACAATACCTGGGACTAAGATTTTTGAATTTTTTGAGAGATAGATTGCTTCTTTTTGGACGTACTTGAAAAAAAAACCTTGTCTCCTTGTTTGAAGATCCGGTCGATTTGGTTTTGGTCTCCATAATGCTTTTGACGATCCTTAGCCGCCTTAATATCTTGCCATATGGCTTTGGTCTGGGCTTCCATTTCTTCTAGCATTTTCCTTGAGGCTTCCACCCTTATAGTAGGGTCAGAAAAATTTTATGGTGATATGCATTCATGCCCATATAGAGCATTGAAAGGTGACATCCCAATGCTTTTATGAAAAGAGGAGTTATCAAAAAATTCTTCCAAGGGATGAAATTGAATCCACTTACGAGGTTCTCTACTGCAATAAGCTCGAAGGATATGTTCAATTACTTGGTTTACCTATTCTGTTTGTCCATCTGTCTGAGGATGATATGATGAGATGAAGCATAGTAGTCTTTCTAAAGCTTCAAATAGAGCCTTCCAAAATTTGCAAGTGAACTTTGCATCCGTGTCACTGATAATTCTCTTTGGAAGCCCATATAATCTAAAGATTTCCTTAACAAAGATCCTGCTTATATCTGAGGCTGTATAAGTAGTTTTTATTGGAATTAGATGGGAGGGTTTAGTAAGCATATCCACAACTACAATTACGCAATCATAGCCTGTGACGAAATCCATGCTAATGGATTCCCACTTTAGTTGAGGTATGTATAAGGGTTGCACCTTTCCTGGCATCATTACTCGTTCAGCCTTGATTATTTGACAAGAGAGGCATTGCTTGATGTATTGAAGTACATCCCTCTTCATTCCTGTCCAGAAGTAACTTTTCCTCCAGGTATTAAGAGTTTTTGCATACCCCAGGTGTCCTGATACTGGAATATCACGACCTTCATGAAGAATTAACTGCTTTAGGGAGGTATCCTTAGGAATGTAAAGCCGATGTCTATAGTAAAGAAGGCCATCCTCCATAGAATGGTCCTTTACTAGGGATTTTTCTTTTTCTGTTGCATCTTCCTGGTTGAGAATTTTGTGAGTTGAAGATAGGATTCATCTTTCTACGAGCATTCCCTCACCTTATCCAATATTGGGTTGTTGTCCATGGAGATGGCTCCAAGGAATGCTTTTCTACCAAGGGCATCATCAACCACATTTTCCTTTCTGGGTTTGTATTTTATTTGGAAATCGTATTCTTGAAGAATTTATATCCAACATCTTTGTCTCATGTTAAGGGTTGGTTGGGTAAAAATCCCTTTTAGACTCTTGTGATCAATAACTAGCTGAAATTTGTGTCCCAATAGATAATTTCTCCATAACCTGAGGGCATGTATAATAGCTAATAATTCTAAGTCATGAATTGGATAGTTCAACTCATGAAGCCTTAATTTTTTGGAAGTGTAGGAAATTGGTCAGCCTTCCTGTGTGAAGACTCCTCCTACAGCGAGTCCACTTGCATGTGTTACCACCTCAAAATCTTAAGAAAAATTGGGTAACTTGAGTACGGGAGCGGAGGTGAGGTATTGTTTCACGTGCTAGAAACAATCTTCTTGTTCTTTGTCCCATGTGATCTTAGAGTATTTCTTGAGTAGCTGAGTCAAGGGTGCAGCAATGAGTGCATAATCTTTGACGAATATTCTATACCATCTTGTAATACCTAAAAATCCTCCAATTTCACTGATAGTTTTGGGTTGTAGCCAATCTATAATGTCCTTAATCTTTGCAGGGTCCACTCAGATCCCTTTAGAAGATATGATAAATCCAAGATAGCTGACTTTAGGAGTACAAGACACATTTGTTCATCTTCGCATACAACTGATGTTGACGAAGAATACTCAAGACCTTACATACATGTTCCTCATGCTCCTTAGCATCTTTAGAATAGACCAATATATCATCGAAGAATACCAGAACAAAATCATCCAAGTATTTTCAAAATATATCTTGCATGAGCCAATTAAAAGTTATTGGTGCATTTGTAAGGCCAAAGGGCATGACTATGAACTCATAGTGCCCATAGCGAGTGTTGAATTCAGTCTTGTATATGTCTGCTTCTTTTATCTGGATTTGGTGATACCCTAACATGAGATCAATTTTTGTGAACATTTTGGCCCCGTGCAATTTGTCTAGAAGCTCGTCTATGCGTGGGATAGAATACTTGCTCTTTATTGATACCTGATTAAGGCCTTGATAATCTATGCAGAGGTATAAGGATCCATCCTTCTTTTTTTGAAATAAAACAGGTGCTCCCCATGGAGAAATACTTGGATGGATGAAACCTTGCTCAATTAGTTGTCAAAGTTGTTCTCTGAGCTCTATGGCTTTGGGTAGAGACATTTTGTAAGGTCTTTTGGAAATAGGTTCACTACATGGAAACGTTTCTATCTCATAGTCTATGTCCCTTGAGGGAAAAATATTTTTGAGAGATCCTTTGGAAACACATCTGAAAATTTATTAAGCCGCTCTGGAAGTTGGTTGGCCCCTGAATCTTTGTCTTTGTTTAGTTTGACCATGAGGATTTGTTGTCCCTTAAGTAGACCTTTAATAAATCTACTAGCCTTGACTAGATGGGCTTTTGGCTTCCCATTATGTCCTTGCACTAAAATCTCCTCCCCTAGTTCATTCCTAAAGGATAGGGTACCTTTGGTGCAGTGATTGTCTGCTTGATTTTTGATTAGCCAATGCATTCCCAAGATACCATCGTAGATTACAAAAAGTAGGGTGCGGCAGTAAGATGAGGTAGAAACTCCTCCTAATTCAAATTCTACTTTTCCGGTTGAATGTTGAGAAAGGACTTCTTTCCCGTTTGCTAACTCCACTATCATTCTTTTGATTGGGTACTGATTCAAATTAAGCTTCCTTAAACATTTTGGAGATAGAAAAGAATGGGTGCTACCACAATCTATAAGTAATCCAAACTTTTCACCTTTTCAATTTGCCATAGTTTAAATGAGCACATATTGCTGGCACGCTCCAAGATTGTCAATTGCGGCAAACAAGGTTGCTGTTTCATCTTCCTCATTCATTAGAGTAGGCTCTCTTACTGCTGCGTAAGCTTGGGATCCTCTTCCTCTTCCTCTTCCTCTTCCTCTTCCTCTTTCTCCTCCCCTGCCACATCCTCCATTTCTTCCTCCTCTTTGTTAGTTACCTTGGTTGACTTGAGGTTGGCGGTTAGGCCTAGTTGTAGCTCTAGGGTCTAATTCTTGGGGACAATTGCACTTGTAGTGTCCCATGTGACCACATCCATAACATCTTACATCAGGGAAGGTTTGATTCAGAGTTTCTTCAACAGTTACTGTACGTCGTTGACTTCCTTGGTTAAAATTTCCTCTAGATCTTCCTCTATAATTGCTATAGCTGGGATAGTTTTTGTGGGGTTGTCTCCTTCAGCTGCAAGACGTTTGGTCCTAAGAAGGACATCCTGGATTGATATAGGTCTCATGGCTTTGAGACGAGTGCTCAAGGGTTTGTTGAGATCTTGACAGAATCGGACAGTTTGTTGTTCCGTGGTCATCTGAGGAGCATAACGTTGTAAAGATACAAACTTTGTATAGTACTCCTCCAATGAATGCTCTCAAAGAATTCATTCATCTTAATGGCTTGGTGAGCAGGAGGGAGATAGTGTTCTTTGATTTGCTGCTTCATTTTCTCCCAAGTTGGGCTACTCGTGGGATTATCTCTGTAGTGTTGTTTCCGCCAAAGTTTGGCATCTCCGCTAAGACGGAACATACCCAAGATTGTTTGATTTCTAGAGAAAGTTCCTGCAGTTTTGAAATAGTTGTCCATAGCATATAACTATGCTTTGGCATATCGCTCTAAATTTGGTCCCTCTCCCTTGAAGGTAAAGAGTTGAATTTGCTTTAGTAGTAATTTTTTCTCTTGAGTAACAGTGTACATGCTATCTACACGCGTATTACCCTGTGATTAACTTAAGGAGCTTAGTGTTTATTTAAATTTTCTCTGCTTTACTTATTAACAACACATTTAGCACTTCATCCACATTATCTTTACTCCAATAACAAGACATACAATATTCCAAGAAACTCATGGCATATACAATGAATGATACAAGAACAACTAATATGTACAAGGACATCAAAACTCCTATAACAAAAGCCTATGCACCATGGGCGGGTCGAATACAGGATCACAAAATACAACATCTCTTGGTACTCTAAAGCTAGGACCTACCCTCATAGGCCAATTTTTTCGGGTAGACTATGGTAGTTACTTGATCAAATAACCATTGGTTTTGTGACACTAAAACATCACCATCTATTGTTATCTTCTCATTTGGATCTTTTGTTCCTATGAATAAGTCTACTTCAATTACTTGAAGCTCCTCTTCCCATTTGAGTCTTTTGAGATTTAAGCCAAATCCTTCCAGCTCTCCCGCATATATGAGAAAAACTCCACCAAACCTTCCCCAGTTAATTCTCCAAGTGGGTGGGGAAATCATGTAATCCGATAGCTTCATTACACTCTTCTCTACTATGTATTTTTGGGATGTGCATGCTCCAATAAACATGCTGTTGAAGACCAAAAACTTGCGGGAAGGCTTGATGGAATTCTTCCTGCACAGATGGGGACAATGTTTCTCTTTTTTCTTTCTCTCCCATATTTCAATTACACTCTTTTAATCACTTTTCTATAAAAACCCAGAATTTGCTAGTACCTTAATGTTTTTCTTCTAGGTCCAAGACCTTAATTAACCTTGCTTTGATACCACTTGTGAGATCCCCAAGCCACCAAGACCAAGATTGGGATGGGGTCCTTGACAGGTCTCTAGGCCTATTGAAAGTGAGAGTCTCTAAACAAGAAAAATGCAGGGAATAGACCTTTACCATTAACAATGGCTTGGGTTTGTAGCCCTAGAAGAAGACCTAGTCCTGTCTCACAACGGAAACGAGACAATATTTAAAAGTTTAAGACTATTTCAGCTCTATAACTTCAATAATTTGGGCTAAGGTATTTTCAACCAACACTTTCCCCCCCAACAGATGTGAGGTCACAACCGCTGGTGAACTCCTATTCCAATTGGAGAAGTTTACTAAATGCTTTTTGTGTGCGGGAATGGATAGTTATCTGACTAATTAGGTCCACACGTCCATGATTGACAACCTTAGTCAATCCCCACTTACCACCCCGCACTCACACATGATCCTTTTGTTTTCTAATAACTACCACATGTGTTTTATCACTTAGAATAATGGATTCCTTTTTAAACTTTTCATCACTATTATTCATTAAGACAAGTCATTGGAATCAGCATTGAAAACAAAATTTTAGAAAACAAACATCTTTAGACTTAAGACAAGGTACGGTCACTTATACTACATCTTGAAAAATCATGACGCATACTCCCACTACAACACGTCGCGTAGAAATCAGCGCATGTACCGACGAAATAAAGTTAGTTTTAAAACTAAAAAGCGCTAAAACAGGCCTCGAAAGAGACACCAGTTTTGCAATGTTGGTATGACCATCGGTATACATAATGTTGGAACAAGCTTCGAAATAAATGTCGAAATGCACTACAAAACAAGCATCTGTATTTCTATAGCATATTCCGATGCTGATTTAAAACTGTGTACCGACACTTATACGTATTCTGTACCGACGACCAAACCTATAATTGTTTTTGGACAGAGAGGGCTGGGAACTGATGCTGCATGTACTGCAGCAAAAGAAAAAAGCCCTCTCTGCCAAAAGGAAGAGGGCATAAACAACCACACTCCACCTACAAGCTGACATTAGCAAAAAAGCGAGTATATGGAAATTAACAAAATTGTAAGAATAATATAATTACAAAATGAAAAGCTTGATCATGGCATAACAACATGAAAATTTTATAACCATAATTAAACCATGAGTCGAAAACTGTAAAACCATAAACATAACCTGTTTTCCATACCATAACCATTACCATAACTTGCTTGTCATCCCATAACCATAACAACCATACCATCATTGCACAACCATAACCATAACCATAACCATAACCATCACATGATTGCTATACCATCATAGCAAAACCATAACCATTACATGATTGCCATACCATCATTGCACAACCATAACCATAACCAAAACCATAACCATAACCATCACATGATTGCCATACCATCATAGCAAAACCATAACCTTAAGTTGACTGTCAAACCTTAACCATAACATCTATGCCATACCATAAACATAAGCACTACAAAATTGTACATATGCAAAAAATCACTGCGTGAGAAGACCCTCATGGTAATGCCTCCCAATCAACGTCATCTCCCTCCTCCTGCACAACTGGGTCAAAAGGGCCACAAGTCCATGCTTGTACCCATACTTCTCCTCTCGGCGTGTCGGAAGGCGCTTCACGGGAACTTCCTGCAAAATTATGATTTAATCATTAGATAAATCTTCAAATAACATATATATTATCAATAATTTAAATCATACGTATAATAATTACAACTCATGTTGCAACATATCTTAGCCTCCATTCCCAAGATGTGATGCTCTAGCAGACTCCAAACATGCTCTGGCTGCATCTCTCTGCTGCCGAAATCTTTGAGGATTTTCTTGTGTCTCTCGTGCAATCCCCGCCCATTCCTCTATGTCCAACCATGCCGGCTTGGGATTGCCGTCATTGTACCTATCTCTCACCTCTGACCGATGATGTGACATTGTGGACTTCCCCACGCTCAAAATCCAGGAGTTCAAGACTGGATCGTACCCTTCTGTCGGCCTATACTCTCTCTGAATGGCCTCGACAATGTAATTATTTCTTTAAAGATTGAGGTTATCCCAAACCTTCATCACAGAGTGACCAAAATGAATCGTAAAAATCTGTCAATCCTCTATTGCATGGCCTTTCCGACCCTATTTTCCACAATAGCCCCATCCCTGCTCTTGTACACCTTGTTAGGATCATGCTCGTGTGATCCCCAAGGTGTATGTGGTGTGCCGATTGATGAACTATCTACTAAAGAGAGTGGCATACGCTCGCTTGATAGTGTGGACATCGGTAGAACCGCTACCACAGCAACCATCGCCTCCAGAACGGCGCCCACCTCGTCTCGAGGATGAACAACCTGTCAGTGTAGGGGGCACATGAGTCCTAGGCGCAGGGGGCACACTTGACTGAGGTGTGGGGCCTCTATGGGTAGGGACTACACTAGTCTCGGGCGTAGCGTCGAGAGTAGTAGGTCTAAAGGGACCTGCTGCCCAAAGGTGTTGTGCCATCGCGATCTGCTCTAGTGTGAACTGAGACAAAAATGAGCCCATCTACTCGGGTGACATGCCGGCCAGAGTGACAAGAAAACTAAAACTAAGAGAGTATGTCTCATTTTCATAGGTCATGGATAATCATACACAGACAACACCAATAAAATACGTTAGTTTATAGAAGAAATGCTTAATCAATACAAATAACAAATCAACGAAACTGCTACACAAACGACAACATCTAAAGTGTATTGTAGACTAATAAAAGAGTTTTACAAAAGAGTTACTAGCAAAAATCATTAGTTAATCTCTCATCCTCTATGAGATTTGATGAACCAAAGATGTTTATCTCAATATGTACTTCTACATCTTCATCATCGAACTCTACTTCTTCATTGCTCTCCGCATCAGCTTCAGCGTTTGACACCTCATCTCTAGGTTCAGACAATTGCTCACTGCTGACATCCACCTCAAAATCTAAACTTAAAGTTGGAGTCAGTCCTGCACTTTGTTCATGAATCACCTCTTCGACCTCAACGTCCAATCCTTCACATACTTGCTTGCTATGTGGAGCAACTTGAACTACATAGAGCCAGCAGGGTTTAGACAGATTATTCTCATCATTTTCTATCCATAATGGATCGTGTATGAACAAAACTTGTTCACAATGTTGCGGAAGTATTAATGTATCTTGTGCATCTTCTACACCCGTCTAGAGTTAACTTGAATCAACCCACTCTTGTCTTTACGCACGGTTGCATTAGGGCCATTGGTAATAACTTTGAACCATTTGACATCAAAGATAAACACATCAAACTTTCTAAAGCTAATCTTCAAGATGTCTTGGATGTAGCCAAAGTATTCAAGCAGGTTGGTCTCTGTATTCTCATCCCTGGCATTACTTCTAGTTTCTTAGACGAAGCTTGCCCTAACACCACTATCGAAAGTGACCCTTTGTTCGTCAATCTATTGCACTCTGAAGTGTTTCCTATGCGACCACCCATGCGACCACAAAGCTCCATAGTTGTGATACTACAGCCACAAACTTGAAACAGACTGTGTGCACTTTTGAAGTCCGATTGCATTTTTTCAACGATTTTCTGCTAGCTCTAACAACCTCACATTCTCTAGCCAGGTCTGATCCCCGCACACCTTGGTCTATAGGTGCACAGAGATAAGGGCCAAAGGGTAATAATTTTGTCTTTATTGTTCAATGACTATATATTAAGGTTCTTGAAGTTTGTGTGCACTTGTGAAGTCTGATTGTGTTTTTTCTACTATTAATTTGACGCTAGCTCTAACATAACCTATAATCTAACCTAACTTATAACATAAACCTAACCTAACTTAATGTAACGTAACTTATAACCTAAAACTAACCTATAACCTAACCTAACCGAAGTCACTTTGCGTTTTTAGAAGTATACAAGTCATCTTTGATGCTAGCTCTAACCTAACCTAACATATAATTTAACCTAACCTAAAACCTAAACCTAACCTAACTTATAACCTAAACCTAACCTAACAGAAGTCCGTTTGCATTTTTAGAAGTAAACGAGTCATCTTCGAAGTTTGTTTGTATTTTTTTGACTATTAATTTGTCGCTAGATCTAACCCAACCTATAATCTTAGCTAACCTATAACCTAAACCTAACCTAACCTAACATTAAAACAACACAATGGTGAGGCGTTTAGCAAAACGGCAAGCCATACAGCTTTCCCACAATGCATATGCGATGTCAGCAAGCTCTATGGCTTGCCAATTTGGTAAACGGATCACCATAGTATTGTTTTTAGGGTTGCGAAACGATTTTATGGCCTGAAAATCGCTCACAGACATATAGACATCACAATGGCGTGCCATTGGCAATATGGCAAGCCATAGAGCTTGCCCACAATGCATATGCCTTGTGGGAAAGCTTTACAGCTTGCCGTATTACCAAATGGATTGCCGCTGTGTAGTTTTTAGGGACACAAGCCAATTTTAGCGCTTGAAAATCGCTCGCAAACATATAGACAACACAATGGCCAGCGTTGGCAATACGGCAAAACATAGAGCTTTATGGGTAAGCTCTATGGCTTTCTGTTTTGTCAAACGGATCTCCATTGTGTTGTTTTTAGGGCCGCGAGGCAATTTTAAAGCTTGAAAACTGCTCGCAGACATATAGACAACACAATGGCTAGCCTTTTGGTAATAGGGCAAACCATAGAGCTTGCACACAATGCATTGTGGGGAAACTCTATGGCATGTCATATTGCAAGCTTGCACACAATGCATATGCATAGTGGAGAAACTCTATGGCTTGTCGTATTGCCAAACAACTTGTCATTGTGTTGTTTTTAGGGCTGCTTAGCTATTTTAGGCCTTGAAAACCGCTTGTGGACATAAAAACAACACAATGGCAAGTTGGTGGCAATACGAAAACCCATAGAGCTTGCCTTCAATGCATATTCCTTGTGGGCAAGATTTAGGGCTTGTCGTATTACCAAAAAGATCACCATTGTGTTGTTTTTAGGGACACGAGGCAATTTTAGCGCTTGAAAATCACTTGCAAACATATAGACAACACCATGGCGAGCCGTTTGGAAATACGGCAAGATATAGAGCTTGCCCACAATGCATATGCATTGTAAGCAAGATCTATGGCTTTCCATATTGCCAAAAGGCTTGCCATTGTGTTGTATTTAAGGCTGCTTAGCTATTTTAGGATTTGAAAACCGCTTGCAGACGTATAGAAAACACAATGGTAAGCCGTTTGGCAATACATCAAGCTATAGAGCTTGCCCACAATTCATATGTATTGTGGGCAAGCTCTATGTCTTGCCGTATTGCCAAACGGCTCGCCATGGTGTTATTTTCAGGGCAACTTAGCTATTTTAGGACTTGAAAACCGCTCACGTACATATACACAACACAATGGCAAGCCGTTTGCAATACGTAAAGCCATAGAGCTTTCCCACAATGCATATGCATTGTGGGTAAGCTTTATGGCTTGCCGTATTGTCGAACATAGCTTAACCTAACCTAAACTAATGTAGCTTAACCTAATCTAACCTAACGTAGATTAACCTAATGTAGATTAACTCAACATAACCTAACATATAAGATAACGTAACTTAACTTAACTTAACGTAGCTTAACCTAATATATAAGATAACCTAACTTAACTTAACTTAACCTAACTTAACAGAGCTTAACCTAACCTAACCTAATGTAGCTTAACCTAACGAGTTTAACTTAATCTAACTTAATGTATAAGATAACCTAACTTAACGTAACCTAACATAACCTAATCTAACTTAACTTATAACCTAAACTTAACCTAAAACATAAACCCCATCAATTGCATAATTTCAAAAACGACATAATTCAAAACAATATTTTTTCATAAACCAAAACAAACATTTTTCATAATTTAAAATGAAATTTCACATCACATTTAAGTAAGTTTAATATGCATTTAAAGGTTCGAGCACTCACATTTTTCCTATTTGAGCAATGAAAGTTGTTGTAAAAGTCCTAGAACCTGCAAAAATGCACACACAAACACCAAGTTAAACCCTAAACCCTAAATCTACAAGTAAACATAAAAACAATCTCACCTTAGTGTTTTCGGCTAAACCACAAGCAAGATTATAACTTCCGACAGCTTGCTTTGCACTAGATCTATGAGAGATTAGGAAGAAGAGAGCTTGAGAAAACGCGCAAGAAGAAGAGAAATGCACAAAGAAAGCTCGTGGTTTCATTTTTGGTAGGTGTCATTGGTACAAAAATCGGCTTAGGCATCGGAACAAGTGTCGGAGCATGTTAACTGAGTCAACTCAGTTAACAAAAGTTGTTAAAGACCGAAGATGTATGAATGCACATCGAGGATGAATGCGAAGCAGTAAAGATTGGAGTTACTCATTTTCTACGTTTTTCTAAAATGGTCACGTATTGTAAATTCCCGAATTATTTCAAGCCATTGTAATGTTTATATGTGTTATAGGCTCAATGGGAGTTCCAAGTTGTAAATAATAGGTCACTTACTGTGTCTAGGTTGCAGATTCAGTAAGTGGCCGTGAGCCCTAAAGGCCTTGGGCGACCGAACATTGCATCTTTTTACCCTAGGTACATAAGGCAGTGTGTAGAAGAAATTAGGGTTCTCAAGTCATTTTGAGAGCACTCTTTGGTGAGAGCTTTTGAGGTGTGTGTCTATGGAGTCCTTGAGCTTATCCATGCTCATGAGACTTTATTAACACTAATCAATGATTCATTATCTCTCACTATGCCTCTCTCTTACTTCTTATGATTGCCTATGATGCTTAGATTAACTGGATCTTAACTAATTAGTGGTTAATCCCTCTCTAATCTTGTGTGATTGCCCTCTTTTTCTTGTGTGTGCATGTAGGTTTGATTGGAGTGTGGTGCTCGATAGATCTATGTGTGTGTGCTTGCGATTAGTGTGTTGAATGATAGGATTAGTGTTGTGAGCATCTTGCAATCGTAGTGTGTGTGATTGGGTTTATTAGAGGTGAAGAGAAGTGGATATGGAGATTTCTTTTCATTGCGGCTTCGCTCCTCCATAGGCCAAGAAACTCAATTCCTAGAGTTAACCATTTGTGTTGCCACAATTAGCTCACTTACCGTGTGAGTGTTTCCATGTCCTAGCCGGGTAGGTCATCCCTCCGGATTGATAATTTTGTTGGTCATTGGAGCTATTGCAACGATGGGACCCCCAAAATTTGGCGCCGCTTTTGGGGATTATGGCCTACGCTAATGTAATTGTGGCATAAATGAATGCGTTCCCTCACTTATTTCACTAATGTGTTTATGTTTTTGTGGATCTTGAATGTGTGTGCATGAAGCATTATGTTCATAATTCCCTAATTTGTTACCATATCTTACCAATTGTGTGTTTACACACTCTAATTTCACACTAACCCCTTGCTAATTTGACTAATTTTTGCTAGCTTTCTAATTTGCTATGAAGGATTGGAGCATTCGACCATTCAATTGATCTTCAATGGAAAGGTAATCAAGGTGGTATTCTCAACCTCCTTAGAATCTAGAGATGTATAGAATTGTGTAGAGATCCCACCATGATGATGCAATGTAATGCTATGCTATGTTGATGCAATGTAATGTAATGCAATGTCAATTAAAAATTTTGCGATTTTTCATTTTCACACCGTCGTAATGCCGAAATTTTTAAGAATTGGTAGTGTATGATTTGACAAGTTTCAATTGATAATTGATGATTGTAGGTTGCTAATTGGGTGCCAATTGAGTTAATTGCATGTTTGGATGGTCAATTTCAAGTATGTGTGCACTCTAATTGAGTGTGTATGCTAATTTTAGGTGTGTGTGCACTATTTGGCCCATGTTTGAGCACTTAGAAATCAATGTGTGCGTTATGATTTTTCAATTAAGATGATTGATGTGTGTTGTGCTCATGCCTAACTAATGATTTGTGAAGTCACATTGCAAATCCGACAAGTTTAACCGTTTTGTGTGCACACCTAAAGATTGGTAAAGACTGCCAATTTTTTAGTGTGTGTTCGCCTAAAAAAGTGTTTAATTTGCATGGTTAATTCAATGTTTTGATTGCGTAAATAATATGTTTAATGATTAAATTCTATGTTTTTGTGCTCAAAACAGGGATTTACACAATCTAATTGCCTCAAATTTTGACCTAATTTTGTCGGTAATTTTGCCGGTTTAATTGCCTATTCTTGATTTTATTGATTAAATTCTTGGGCAATTAAATTGATGAGATTTTTGCAATTTCATTTGGTTGCACTATTCCTCAATGTGTGAATAATTTGTAGAAATTTTTTGGGTATTTTTTCGGATAATGTTTGCAAATTTTTGACAGTTTTTTTTGGATTTTTGGGCGATTTTACGCGTTTCGGCTAATTTTCGACCTAAATTTGGCTTTTTTTTGGTTCTCGAGCGTGCCTTTCAACGCATGGACTTTCCTCGTCGGATAGAGCTTTATGTCTCTTGGGATAGTTTCCTAGGACACTAAAATAGTCTTCTTCTTCTTTCTTCTTCCGCTTCCGTCGTCGTTCTTGTGCTTCGTGACGTGTGAAACCACAGTTATAAACACAACACACAAACCTTTTTTGTGTCATTGACTTTTGTATTGATTCATTTCATTTTAATTTCATTTCATTTTGTTTTATTTCCCTTTAAATCTCATTTCAATTTCGTTTTCTTTTTTTAATCACTTTCATTTCATTAATTTGTATATTAGTCGAAACATTTTTTTTTTGAAAAGAACCATTAAAAATCATAAAACCATTAAAAGTTTTCTAAAACCCAATAAAAAAACAAAAAAAGAGTTAGAAAATTATAAAAATAGAAAACTCAGTAAAAAAAAGAGTAAAAAGAAATATAGAAAATGCACAAAAAAATAAAAACAGATAGAAGATCATAAAAGATTCACAATAAAAAAACTCAAAAAGATCATTGAAAATTCACAAAAAAATTCAAAACTGTTCGATTTTTTTATTAAAAAAATAACAAAATTTATAAAATCTTCAAATAAATCACAAAATTTTCTAAAATTAAAAGAAAATGAAAAATCACAAAAAAATTAGAAAATTACCAAAAATATATGTAAAATTCAAAACTTTTCCAAAAAAGCATAAAATTTTCTAAAAAGACTAAAAAACATAAAATTTTCAAAATTTCACAAATAATTAGAAAAAATGAAAAGAGACTGGTCATAAGCGCAGAAATAGCCAGAAAGAGTCTGAAAAAGTCAAAACGAGCCGGAAAAAAGATCCAGAATAGCAAAAGCAAAGTCCAAAAGTGTACCGCAAATCGAGCAAACACAACAAATTGAGCAGATGAGCCAAAAAAGAAAAAAAGCAAGCAAAACGACCAATTTGAAGCAGTAGAGCGTTAAATAAATTTCAGAAATTCTGCATGCGAGAAATGGTCGACCCCTCTTGCTAATTCCTCTTTCTAGCTTCCCATTGGACCCCTCCAAGCTTAGCCAATAGGATTTAAGAAGCATAAGTTATAGTCTTCTGACATGTGTCCCCCTTTCCCCTTTTGTGAGAGCTTCAGGTAATTGAATAATGCATCTAAACTCTCATTGGACCTGTTTGTCTTCTGTCTAATAGGAATCAGGCATGCCATGGGGCTGTTGAATGCTCATTGGACCCCTTGGGAGATTGTCCAATAGTCTCCTATAGAGATTAATTCTTATTGGTTCTTTTATTAAGTGTTTACTCTAGCCTAATTCTCATTGGTTCACCTCCATAGCCATCCAATAGGATTTGAGTGCACCTTGTGGGCATTTGGGCTAGGGAGCTAACATGTGTCCCTCATTCCCTTTGTGTAAAGGGAGCCTGTGAGTGTGTGTGTGTGTGTGTGTATGTGTGTGAGCGTGTGTGCATGCGTGCGTGCGTGCGTGTGTGTGTATGTGTGTGTGTGTGTTTCTCTCTCATCCCCTACTTAGAGGGATTGCCCCCTCCTGTGTAGGTGTAATGAAGAATTTTTTGTACACACACAAAGTATCCAATTCCACTAAACTCGACCATTTGGACTTAACTTTGAATTTTGGAACCTTAGCATTTTGAAAGTCTTAATGGGCTGAACCCTAAGGTCTTTGGAGCCCATTGTTGCACATTGCTCTTTTGCAGATGCCCCCCCCTTTGGATCCCTATTTTCCCTCCTTTGGATCCCTAATGTGGCTAGTCTGCTAGCTTAACCAATATTCTAGCCTTTTCTCCCCTGGCACTTTTTCATATTAAATGATCAGTTTAACATGAATAAATCATTTAGGAGAATTAGATATTAGTTATTACGACATTACCTCTCTCTTGAAATCATAGTCGTCCTCGACTATGGGGTAGAGAAGATAGAGCCTATTCATTAGTCCTTTTTCTAGCGGGTAAAGGATCCCTTTGTTACCCTACAAGATCGTTCCAAAAGGATGACTAATCCATTTGGCGCTTGAGATACTAAGGCTGCCGCAAGCATGTCTGCACATTAGTCCTATCAATCTTCCATAGTAGAGTGACAAGCTCTACTTGGTGTTTGGGAGACGTCGTCTCCACAAACTTGATTCTAAGCATGCATACTACTTCACATTTGTGCAAAATAAAGAAAAAGAGAGTCTTATAAGACAAAAAACTTTGTTCATTTTAAACATTTGTACATTTTCTTACTCTAGGGAAGAATTGTAAGCATTGACAAGGTTTAGGTTATCCTTTAATTGTATGCCTTGCATCCATCTAGCATCGTCAAAAGGATAAATTTTAAACTTAATAAGATACTGTTGGATAATCTTACCATCTGTTAATACCTTGTCTTCATGTCGGAGAATGGACTCGGGTTGCAGCACCTCTTCTTGGTCCTCGATCTCCGGTGGGTTTTCAATAATTGGTTCTTGAGGTGGCTCTCCTTTGTAAGGATTAAGTAGGCTCACATAAAAAGCATTGTGTATGAGCCAATGGCTGGGCAACTTGAGTTGATAGGCCATCTCATTGATTGGCCTCAGAATCTGGAAGGGACCATAGGACCGTTTTGCTAACTTAGCATGGTACTTTTGGTGTCCCGTAGGATTCTTGCCCATCGTGTGTCTTAATTGAGCCTTGGGAGATTTAAGTAAGACCCAATCATTTTCTTTAAAGGCTTGGAATCTTCTGTGCTTATCAACATCAGCCTTTTGCCTTTGCTGTGACACTATAAAAGCAATTATCTATAACCGCTAACATTGCCGCAGAAAAACAAAGGGAAAAGGAGAGAGAAAATTTTGTCGAAGCGGCAATAACCGCGGCTATGGACGTGGTAGTGGTTTCTCAGCAATAAGCGTGGTAATAGTTGCGGCAATATACCCGTTGCTATTACTGCAACAGTTGCCACTTCTATGATTGCACTTATCGCCGCTACACGGCCATTCAAAAATAAAGGTGATCATTTGGGCCACCCAATTTTGAGCACCTTTATTTTTTACCTGCATAAAACAATGAAACATTCATTGTTTTTAGAAAGAGTATAAAAAAACCAAAGAATTGGAATTGAATTTACTTTACCTTGACAATTTAATATTTAGAAGATCAATTATTTAAAAAAGTTACAATAAAAAGTAAATAGTTGTATATACATTGTGTCACATTGGGACTTTACAAAAGTTTGGACAAAATATTATTCTATCTAATCCTCCTCTATCTCGTCGTCGTCCACAAGCACGTAAATTTGATCACCGTGACTCTACGTAAACCCAAACCAAATTAAACAATTATCAACAATTCAAATCAATTGATACAAAATTACTGGTTTAAACTTACCGCTTGTAGTGATCCAACCGCTTCGTCGAACTGCTTGCGAGAGATGTGGTTGTTTTTTAACAACCATCACCAAGTATCAAATTATGTATGTTGATCCCGATAAATGACCATCTCTTTGGTTGGTTGAGAAAGAGTGATATTTTCCTAAGTCAGCAATAACAAAAACAAATCATCAACTACAATCTTAATAATCACCAATCAACGTTATGTTGGGGTATAAAGCCCAATGTGGTCGCCCAGGTAACTGGGCTGGCCGCCAGGTATGTACACATATTCTTTTGTAAAAACCTAATAAGAACTCACTATGCTCTACACATTACACTAGAGCGAGTTCACCATATTGTCGTGCTCTTCTTCTCGCACTCTCTCTCGCGTCGCACTTCCGCTCGTACTCCTTCAACTGGTATAAGAGCTCAGATCGAGGCTCGGGCCAACACTACAGGAGGCTAGAGTCAACAGCTCAGATTGGAGTGAAATTTGACAGGCGAAGACATGGTCCCAAATCTCGTGGGGGGGTCGAAGGGCTCGGTGTTGTCAGAATTTCATTCTGAGGTCATCTCGGCCACCATTCGGCTTCGACAAAGGTCTGCGCAGGCCATTTTCGACTACGTGGTCTCGGCGGGTGCAGATCTGACTCTGCAAATTTGGGGTTTTTGGCCTACGACTGTAGGTGCTGAGGATATCGACGCTCCTAGAGTTTTGATTTGTGGCTGTCTACACATCGAAGGACGGCTCACAGTTCTTGGAGGCATGTCACATACGACACGGGCGCATCTACACACAGATTGTAGGCGACATCCACTAGTTCATCAGGTAGCTTGTGTTTGGTGCTTGATATTCCAGATTTCATCCTGACATTGCAGGTACTTCCACATGGGATGTATTGTCAGAGATGATGTATGTTTGTTGAGGGTATGCTGGCTGTGAGTCACGCAGCAAACAACCGCCGCAACGGTTACAGCATACAGTGGTAAATTTGTGGATGTATGACTTTGTGGGGAGTCTATGTACTGTCAGATTTACTGCAGCCTTTGTTGAGGGTCGAGTGAGTTTTTATTGAGCTGGGGGATTCTCGAATTTTGAGATCCTTTCAGTGATACAGGTCTTGGAGCGATCCATCGAGCACCCTTAGATAGGCAGCTAGGATGTATTGACTGTGAGTTAGACAGTTGGGATTGCATCTTTGCTTTACTGCCGTTGAGGCATTGTCGCAGTCTATGCTTACAGGACAGTGACAGGACAGTCAGAGACAGTACAAGTGCCACTACAAGAGGCTATTCATATTAGCGACGCTCAAAAAAAATATTTCTCGGCGTCGCTATGAGCGTAAATTTGTGACGCTCATAGCGACGCCGGTTGGGCTAAAAAAAATAACAGAGAGCGCCCAAAAACTCAGATCTCATAGCTGAGTTTTTCGGCGCCCTCAAGCAAGGAGCAGGTAACGCTCTCCCTCTCTCTCTCTCTCTCTCTCTCTTTCTTCTCCACACACACACACACACACACACACACACACACACACGAGGAGAGGAAGGAAAGCCAGGTATGCTCCTTCCCTCTCCTCACTCTCATGTTCCCTTTCCCTCTTTCTCTCTCCCTCTCTCTCTCTCTCTCACACACACACACACACACATAGTGTTTTTGAGAGAGAGAGAGAGAGAGAGAGAGAGAGAGAGAGAGAGAGAGAGAAAGAAAGAGTACAAACATAAACAAAAACGCACACACACATACATAAACAAAGAATGCACACACACATTGAGAGAGGAAAAGAGAGAGAGAGCATGCATAAACAAAAAACGCACACATTGAGAGAGGAAAAGAGAGAGAGAACATGCATAAACAAAAAACGCACACATTGAGAGAGTAAAAGAGAGAGAAAACATGCATAAACAAAAAAACGCTCACACATTGATAGAGAAAGAGAGAGAAACTAATTTAACGTCGTAGGAAACTAATTAAAATTAAAAGACCTAAAGATCTAGCCAACGAGGAGTTGAACTCAAGACCTATTATTCAAGAGGGAAATGGCATAACCAATCTATCATACTTGGCATGGGTGATAGAAAGGTTATACCATTTATCTCTTTTTATTGGCACACACATTCACACACGCGCACACACACATCTATGCTTACAAGACAGTGACAGGACGGTGAGAGACAGTACAGGTGCAGGACAGGTTTACCCGCAGCTTACAGTGTCAGAGAGACAGTGTTTTTTGAGCTGTTTTTTGGTCTGTTTTTGAGTACACCAGAGCCATTTTACAAAGGAGACTCTGCCGAAATTTATGCAGAATCTGAAGCTTTCTTGGTTCATTTGACAGGTTGATATTGGTTCAGAGGTCAGTTTATAGGGGAAACTCTACCGAATTTTTCCCAGGAAAGTAAACCACTGTGAAGCGTAGCTATGGCTGGATCACAGGACACTACTCTTTACAATATCAAGAAGTTGGATGGAACCAATTTCCCATTGTGGAAGAAGCAGATTTGGCACATGTTGGTACAAAAGAAGCAGATAAAACCTATAAAGCTCAAGGGGATAAAACCAGAAGATATGGACGAAGATGAATGGAGCGAAATGGATGAATTGACACTTTCTACCATTATGCTGACTTTGGCAGAAAGCATTTACTTCAATGTAGCAGACGAGATGTCGGCTTATCAAGCATGGTTAAAGCTGAGTGATCTTTATGAGAAGCAGAGTGCATCTTCACAGGTATACTGGCTTAAGAAGCTTGTTGACTTGAAGATGAAAGAAGGGACACCTTTGTCCAATCATCTGAATGAATTCAACACAATCTATAGTCAGTTGTCAGCTCAAGGTGTCAAGTTTGATGAACCTGTTAGAGCTATGTTCCTGTTGATCACATTGCCGGAAAGTTGGGACACTTTTCGCACAACTTTGAGCAATTCTGCACCTCCAGATGGTTTGAACATAGCAGGTGTAGAAGGAAGTCTGCTTACTGAAGAAACCAATAGAAAGACAATGGGCAAAGGCAAAGGAACAGCCTTAGTTGTCAGGGGAAGGACCAAAGAAAATTACAAAGGTGGAAAGAGGAATTAGTCTCGTAGCAAGTCCCGCAGTGCTAAAGGCAAGAGTGACATAGAATGCTACCATTGTGGCAAGAAGGGTCACATGAAAAGAGACTGCAGAGAATGGAAAGCAGAAAAAGGCAAAGAGAAAGCTAAAGACCATGGTGAGAAGAACAAGTCCTCAGTGAAGATTTAAGAAATAAATGTGACAAACACTGTTGCAGAGGATGACAGTCTAGTGTCAGGAGACATCTACTTCTTGAAGAATACAATGGACTCAGCTCTTCTTACAGCATCTAATGGAAATTCACTGAGTGACTGGATTATAGACTCAGGGGCATCACTTCATGTGTCTCCAAACAAGGAGTGGTTTACTTCTTATGTGACCACTAAAGATCATGTTCCGCTAGGCAATGGGCAGACATGTGAGATCTTAGGTGTTGGAGATGTTCAATTGAAGTTTCAGAATGGCTCTTCTTTCACGCTGAAGAATGTGAGACATGTTCCCGCAATTACAAAGAGCTTGATCAGCACAGGTTTACTTGATGATGCTGGCTACGTCACCACTTTTGGACAGGACATGTGGAAGATATCCAAGGGTTCTATAACAGTAGCACATGGAGTAAAGTCTGGAGGACTTTAAATGATTTATGTATCAAATGTCTCTAAAAATGTAATCAATGTAACCGAGCAGTCGAACGTTTCTTTGTGGCATAGCCGGTTAGGACATATGTCCAAAAAGGGAATGGAAATCTTGTCTCATTCTGGTTATTTTCCTGGCTTTTCATTTAATGATTTTGAATTCTGTGAACATTGTCTGTATGGTAAGCAAACACAGCAGCCACATAAGCATAGAAGCAGTAGAAGAGATACACAGTTGGCACTTGTTCATAGTGATTTGTGTGGACCTATGCCTAACCTATCTCTAGGGGGAGCTTCTTACTTTATGACATTTATAGATGATTACTCGAGGAAAGTATGGGTTTACTTTCTCAAGCACAAGGATGAAGCGTCTAGTGTTTTCAAAACATTTGTGACACTTGTGGAGAATCAGAGTGGCAAGAAGCTTAAATGCTTACGCACTGACAATGGTGGAGAGTATGTTTCAAAGGCCTTTCAGGACTTTTGTGAGTCAAAAGGTATAAAACGTGAACTTACTGCTCCTTACAATCCTCCTCAAAATGGTGTTGCTGAGAGGATGAATAGGACCATACAAGAGAAGGTCAGAAGTATGTTGTCTAATGCACAGCTGCCAAATGGGTTTTGGGCTGAAGCTGTATCAACAGCTGTTCATCTTGTAAATAGATCTCCTAGCAAGGTTTTGCAGAAGGATTCAGTGCCAGAGATGGTATGGTTAGGCAAAATGCCCTCATACAAGCATCTCAGAGTCTTTGGCTGTGAGGCATATACTCACGTTCCAAAGGAATTTAGGAACAAACTTGAGCCAAAGAGTAGAAAGTGCATCTTTCTAGGCTATGGTAATTCTGGTGAGATGGGGTATAGACTTTGGGATCCCGAATCCAGAAAGGTTGTCCGCAGCAATGATGTTCACTTTAATGAATCCAAATATCATTCTAAACCAGAGAGGGTTGAGGAGATTAGAAGAGTTGTCTTCCAAGAAGATGGACATGCACGTGCAAGACAAAATGTCAGGGCTCAAGAGGAGCAAGGACAAGATAGAGTGGAACCACAGGTTGTGGCTGAGCCTGAGCCACCTATTGTGCGTAGATCTGGACGTGTCACACGACCTCCTGATAGGTTTGTTCCATCTATGAACTATGTCATGTTGACTGATTGCAATGAGCCTTCATGTTACAAGGAAGCAGTGCAAATGAAGGACTCCGGGAATTGCCAATTGGCCATGCAGTCAGAGATGACAGCTCTGCATAAAAACAAGACATGGAAGCTAGTTAAATTACCACAGGGAAAAAAGGCTCTACCTTGTAAATGGGTTTACAGGTATAAGATCACCGCTCATGATAGTCAGCCAAAGTACAAAGCAAGGCTTGTTGCCAAGGGCTTTAAGCAAGAACAAGGCATTGACTTTGATGAAGTCTTCTCTCTAGTGGTCAAGATGACTACATTGAGATGCTTTTTTGCATTGGTTGCCATATTGTATTTGGTGTTGCACCAAATGGATGTCAAGACAGCGTTCTTGCATGGTGATTTAGATGTGGAAATTTACATGCAGCAGCCAGAAGGGTTTGTTGAGAAAGGCAAGGAAGATTGGGTATGCCAGTTGTTAAAGAGTCTTTATGGCTTAAAACAATCACCGAGGGCATGGTACCATAAATTCCACAAGTTTATGCTTTCTCAAGGCTACAAACGTAGTGAGTTCGATCACTGTCTATATACAAAGAAGGGTAAGGATGGCAGTTGGCTGATCCTTATTTTGTATGTGGATGACATGTTGATTGCTGGCAAGCACTTGGAAGAAATTTCAGCTTTGAAGTCAAAGATGGCAAAATCGTTTGACATGAAAGACATGGGTGAGGCAAGTCATATACTTGGTATGCGCATTGAGAGAGACAGATCAAAGAAGTTGATTTGGTTATCTCAAACAGAGTATATTGACAAGGTTTTGCAACGTTTCAATATGGAGAAGGGAAAGGCATTGAGTGTTCCATTGCCACCATATGTGAAACTTAGCAAACAAGATTGTCCTGTGTCTGAGGAAGAACGGGCTGAAATGGATAAGATTCCATATGTGTCTGTAGTGGGTAGTTTGATGTATGCAATGATTGCTACTCGCCCAGACATTGCATTTGCAGTGGGAGTAGCAAGTCGATACATGTCAAACCCAGGCAAGAAACATTGGGAGGCAGTGAAAGGAATATTGAGATACCTGAAAGCTACAAAGAGTATGCATATATGCTATGGGAGTCAGGAGCTAAGTGTAAAGGGTTTTACAGACTCAGATTATGCAGGTGACTTAGACAACCAAAGGTCTACGTCAGGGTATGTCTTTACATTGGCTGGTGGAGCAGTATCATGGCGTTCTAGATTACAAGATTGTGTTACTCAGTCTACTACAGAGGCTGAATATGTTGCACCATTAGAGGCATGCAAAGAATCAATTTGGCTTAATCGACTAGTAACAGATTTGGGAATCAAAGAAGAGATGCCTGTGTTATATTGTGATAGTCAAAGTGCTATACAATTGGCTCGCAATCCAGTTTATCACTCAAAGACAAAGCATGTGGATGTGAAGTATCATTTCATCAGGGAAATGCTCGAGGATAAGAAACTTCAGCTTGTCAAAGTTCACACCACAGAAAATCCTGCTGATCTACTTACAAAAGGACTTCCCTCAGAGAGCTTTGCGCATTTTCGCAAGCAGTTAGGTGTAGGGTAGTACATCACTTCTCTACATCTCTTGTATATTAGCTTGTATAGTAGCTTCTCTCACACTTAAAGTACCACATTGGACTTTAAGTGGGAGGTTGTTGGGGTATAAAGTCCAATTTGGTCGCCCAGGTAAGTGGGCGGGCCGCCAGGTATGTACACATATTCTTTTGTAAAAACCGAATAAGAACTCACTATGCTCTACACATTACAGTAGAGCGAGTTCACCATATCGTCGTGCTCTTCTTCTCGCACTCTCTCTCGCGTCGCACTTCCGCTCGTACTCCTTCACGTTATAATTTAATCCATTTTACATATTTTTCCTTCCAAGCTTCCTTGCCTCCTGAGCCATAGTGTGTGGGAGTTTGTCTGGCACGAGCTTCTCATTGTTGTTTGTATGATGAGCCCGTCGCAGCTTGTTGATTGCTCTTTTCTTGAATTTCCCACTCCCACTCCGCGCTTGCCATGTTGCCACTGCGGTAGATCCTGTCTAGATCTCTGACCTGGTTGGCTATTGCGCGTTTCACAGTGGACTGCTTGTTTTTAAAAAATGTCTTTATGTAGCCCTCCAACCATTGTTGTGAAAAACGTTGTATGGGGGATATTTGGAAATCTAGCTAACAACATGCCCTAAATATACCGTGCTAAACTTTATAAAACAGTTCTTATATGTTGAATGCATAAGAATTTGTAGTAGATGGCATCGAAATGTCCTGCCTTGTGCTGTTCCGTAGTCCACCTCCCCGCCATATTTAACCCTGTAGTAGCACCCATGCGTGTCTGGCACGGGTGTGTCAGTATCCTCATCTTCTATGTCGGGGGTGGCACGGTCTGAAAGTGGGGACTTCATTCCTCCACCACTACTGAAATAGGAAAAACCACAAGATCCACCGCCGCTTCGTCTCTCACGGCGCTCGCTGCCCTGAGACGAAACTCGACGCGCGCTGCTAGAGGAAGTTCGTCGACGGTGTTCTGGCAAAGCAGGAGGTGGAATGGAGTGTTGTAAGACCCTCTCATGTGATAGGAGTGGGACCCTGTGATGAAAGGATAGTAGTACAATAAGAAGGGGTAGTAGGCTGAGGTGCCTTCGGTGCTAGGCTCTGTAGGTAAGGAGTCCCTCCTTGAATCCCCCATGGTGTAGTCTGCAGAGAAATACGTATCTCGCAAGCTGCTATGGAGTGTAGCAACCAAACAAGTTCTCTGTCTCTTGGAGGTACTGGTTTTGTAAAGAGAGAGCCTGCTGTAGGTCTGGATCTACGACTGGTGGAGGAACCTGAGAAGGGTAGCTGTAGGATGGCCATGCCTGCAAATAACAAAAATAAATCTATGAGACTCATGGTTTAGGGTTAAATAGCCAAAAAAATTCTTTATTTCTTGCTTGTTCTCATTTCTCAAGACTCGGGTCCATTGGAGGCGATGTCCACCCCGGGTGGAGCCCACTTGGGATGTGAATCAACCAAAATAAGAGCCAGTTGGCTGCTCCCCACCAGGCTGTCTCTCGTCTGACATCTACATTACAAAGAGCAATATAAGATTAAGCTTTTTCCCCTACTCACTCATCTATAAATACGTACACAAGTATATTAGCATACAAACACGTAGATACATATACATACTAGTAGACCTAAGTAGAGGCTAGAAGTGCCAAAGGTCAAGTGGCACCTCTTTAGGGATCATCATAGTTTCAACCGTACTAAAACCAAAGGTACGTCCATGTAGGAGTGAACCAATGACCGCAACACCACGATTAAAAAGGGACTATACCTAAGAGGAAGTGTCTAACCTTTGGGTGCTATTCTCTCGTACTTAGTGCCTACATACATGCATAAACAAATATATATGTACACACAAATATATATACATATACGTAATGTAGCTATCGTTTTGAATAGAGATAAAGAGCTATGGTTGTAAATGTAGCCATCGTTTTGTGTTGCATGCAGTGCGAGAGTGCTATGAAGAAGAGCTACTTTATTATGATTCTTGCACAGCATCTCTTCGCAGCAGCTCCTTGTTCAAGGGATTACTTTGCATCCATTCTGCACACATGTCTGCCTCCATTCTGAGGTATGGTATCATTAAAAGCTGTCCAACCTAATGCCTATTCGGTGGGGAGAAAGAGATAGGAAGAGAGATAGAGAGAAATACAGAGAAATTAAGGAGAAGAGAGTAGAAAGTAATTTTTGAGGGTCTCTCGACCTCACATAAAGAAGGTCTTTTTCATAGTAGAAGCAGGAACATACCCGCATTGCGCACAACACAAAATGGTTGCTCCGCCTACAACCATTGCTCTTTATCTCCCTATTTCTTTATCTTCCTCTACCTATCTCTTTCTGCCGACGGATATCTCTAATTATCTCTATCCCTCTTTCCCTCTAGCCCTATCTCTCTATTTATCTCTCTCTCTCTCTCTCTCTATCTCTCTTTATCTCTCTCTATTTCCCTCTCTCTTTCTATTTCTCCCTCTTTCTCTCTCTCTCTCTCTCTCTCTCTCTCTCTCTCCCTCTCCCTCTTTCTCTATCCGTCTTTCTCTATCCATCCCTCTCTCTCTCTTTCCATCTTTCTCTCTCTTTCCCTCTATCTCTATCTCTCCTTCTATCCCTTTATCTCTTTCTTTCTCTCTTTCCCTCTATCTCTATCTCTCTCTCTTTCCCTCTTTTCCCTGTCTCTATTTCCATCTCTCTCTCTATTTCTCCCTCTTTGTCTATCTCTCTCTCTTTTCCTCTCTTTATTTCCCTCTCTCTCTCTCTCTCTCTCTCTCTCTTTGTATTTCTCTCTCTCTATCTCTCTCTCTTTCCTCTCTCTCTCTCTCTCTCTCTCTCTCTCTCTCTCTCTCTCTCTCTCTCTCTCTCTCTCTCTCTCTCTCTCTCTCTCTCTCTCTCAATGCGTCACTTAGAAGCCGGCAAGAGGGCTTATTATGCATTTGAGAACATGTGCAACGCTGGAGAGATCAAGTGTCGGGCTCTCAAAAAGTACCTCTTTGACACATTGGTGACACCGGTGCTTCTTTATGGAGTGGAGGTGTGGGGTGGAAGCATCGGGAAGTCTACTTGGAAAGAGTTTAAGAATGTCCAAAAGCGTTTTCTCACCAACTTTCTCCAAGTCAAGACATAAACACCCTACATGCTCTTACTTCTTGAGTTCGGATCGCTTCCCATTAAGGTCATGGGCATGCAAAGGGTTGTAGAGTACATGCTTAAGACACAACATAACCCTTTGTATTGACTTCCTAGAATCGCATGTGAAGCAAGTCAAAAGGTCCAAAAGACATGCAAGAGAAAAATACTAAGTTCGGGGTGGATTCTTGACATCAAGAAATGGTTTTGAAGATGGGATGCATGTCACTTGGTCAAGGATGCGTGGACCGACTCCCAAGTTAATGAGGTCTTCTTACAACACCAATGTATCATGGCTTGGGAGACATCCAGAGGTTCTCGCTTCAGCCATTACACCACACACATTTCCCCAACTACAAATCTCTCTTCTTCTACAAAGGAGGTAACTGAACCCATCCCTACATCCTTGAGCCCATCCTCTTGAGTGCAATGATCCGCACCATTGCCTCCATTCTTCTTAGCTCCCATTCTCTATGCTACAAGGCAGGATGTTGGAGCACTAGCGAGGAGTCACATCAACTTTGCACCTTATGCCCCCGTCAAGTGCGAGAGAGTGAGTACCACACACTACTTGATTGCTCAGCTTTTGACCACATTCGGTCCTCTTTTCCCCATATGTTCAGCCATGATCTCTCCCTACATACCTTCCTCTCCCAACCACGATGTGAACTCTCTATTGTGATGCTCATTTCAGCCATTTTTGAGCATTGAGAGTCTCTTATGACCTCCACTCACACCACATGACATGTTCATTTGGTCCCATAGGTCATATTTGACCTCAGAGGATGATAATAGAACTCCTTCTCTCTATCTATCTATCTATCTATATACATCTCTCTCTCTCTCTCTCTCTCTCTCTCTCTCTCTCTCTCTCTCTCTCTCTCTCTCTCTCTCTCCTTCCTTCTTACCCCAAGGGCATAACAAGCACAAGGCTCCAACAAATGGGAAGACCCATCTAAAGCTCATGATGGCAGATTGGGCAACCATTTGGAAAGAACACCACAACAACCATCCGGCTCCATGTCCTCCACCAAAAGGTATGTCAAGGTATTCCATATTTATAAGGCTTCCGTATTGGGAGGACTTAAAAATACAACACCTCTTGGATCCCATGCATATATTCAAGAATGTAGCCTAAACACTATGGGAACACATTATTGGCAAGAAGGACTCTTTGGGTGCGAGGGAGGATTTGAGGCTTTTAAACATCTCCCCACCTTTGCTACACCACGTCGCGCCCCAAATGGAACTAGTATGCCTTGATTGCCAAGCTTTGGAGAAGAAGGCATGAAGTTGGAGAAGGCATAAAGTTGGAGATTGTTTGAATGAGTTATTGAGAACCAATAGCAAGGAATACTATTGCAATTAGAGAGATCTTCCCTTTGGTGCTTGGATGTTTATGGATTTGGTACCTGGATGTTTATGGAAATGAATGGAGAGCAAGGGCACCATTGTAAATAATATTTTGTTCGCATCGAGGCATTGAAGCAGAGTGTACATTAGCAAAAAGAACATAGAAGTGAAAGCTAACAGAGAGAGAGAGAGAAAGGGAGTGTGTGAGTGCGCTTATTTTAAAATCGACAAATCTTGTGAGCGTTAGTTAGCAGAAGTCACTCATATGTATAGGAATTTATGTACTTTTTTGTTTTGAGAGAGAGAGAGAGAGAGAGAGAGGCAGGCCTTTAAAAAAAAAAAAGAGAGAGACAGGGAGAGCTTATTATTTGTTTTGCTCAAATCTTGTTACACTAAGTGAGTGTAAGTCACTGGAAATAGTATGGTAAAAAGGTTGATGAATCAAGAACGGAACTAAGCAAACGAGATTTGGTAAGACTTTGAATGTAGCATGCAATGACTTCTTCACAATGAAACGGACAGAACTTCTGTGGAGAAGAGGAGGAGGACTAGGTAACAACACATATTAGTGGGAGATTTTGATGCACGAAGTAAGGGCTATATCGGTAAGATGATCTTCAAAGTTGCGCGTGTGACTAACTGGTTGACAGGAAAATAGCATGAAACAAATTTTTTAGCTGAGTGAAGGTGGTTGGGGACCACGTTAGAGTAATTCAATTCTATAGTTTCGACAAGGCCGATGTCGTGCAGCTCCGCTTCCATGATAAGAAAAAGAGCAGAGAAATGCAAGCTAAGCTTCTTTGAAGCAACAAATTAATGTTCAAAGAACGATTGCAAACCATAATGGAACTTTCAACTCAATAAATAAAAAGAGCTTGGTAGTTGAGATAAATTTTCTAGGATCAGTGGAAAAAAGAAATACACATTTCAGAGATGGGACGCAAACATTGTTCGGGGTGCATTTGCAAATGTTCCAGATCTTTATCTAAATCAGCGAGCGTCTTTCTTTCATACTGATTCTCCAAAAGATAGGCATTGTTGATTATATTTTGTATGGCTTCAACCTCTATAGCAGTGCTTGTTTGCATCAAGTCAAGTTTGTAATACACACAAAATTCATTGCAAAAAATACCGAGCTGATTGATGATCCATGCAAGTGCATATACATCGGTTGATTTGCTCCAAGGGCATGTAGATCTGGTATTCAATAGTTCAGCTGCTCACCAAGGCCTCTTGGCATGGTATTTTGGCTTATGAATATTTGTTGTTCTTCTCTCATACGGTGGTCGAAGGGCAAGACCCCAATCTATAATGCCTACTCTTGGTAATCCCTCTCTAGTGAAGTCTAGCATAATGTTCCAAGGGTGAAGGTCATTGTGAATAACTCCATTGTCATGTGCAAATGCCAAAGCTTTTATTAGTGCATGAACCAAAGAAGAAGCATGATTGATGATAAGCCTGCATTGCTGTAACTCTAGTTCAGTTGTTTTTTTTGTGTTTGTGATCACCCATTGCAAGTACAATTTCACTGATGCTTCCAAAAGGTTTCGGCACACACTACATCAAATCGCCAAGGGAAGATCCATTGAAATAAGGAAATATAAGTATCCATGGTGATTGAATTGTATGTGCAAGAGCACGCACAATACCTTAGTGATTGAGGTCAACGCTGCTCTCGATTGCAAATGATTTGAATTGTTGTTTTGCTTGACCTTTGAATTCCTTACAATAGTACACATTGTTGGACGGAAGGAAGAAATCCCTTCGATCTCGCATTCATAAGTGTCTCCATATGACCCAAATCCTAATTTCCTTCTTCATTTTATAGCCTCAAATGGGATGCCCAAGGTGACAGAGCAAAATGAGTTGAATACAATTTTCTGATTATGCAGACTAGACATCGATCCTCTCGTATCTTGAAGGGTCTCCTTCCGAAATTTCTTACTGAAGGTGTTCTGTGTGTCAATATTCCTTGCGCGAGTGGATTTTTCGTTTTCAATCTTCCGGCAGTTATACCAATGTTGTAATTTCTCCATTTGTATGTCCTCTGGTAAGTTAGCTCGCAGGTCACTAGCGCATTTTGGCATGTCTCCAACAATACTAAAAAGAAGATGTTGCACGTCACTAATATGTGCGCCCTCAAACTTTAAGGCTGTTGAGCGGACCACTTCAGAGAGCAAGGCTTGTAAGCGCCGCTCATCTCGCAAGGTTGTTGTTAGCTCGTCTAATGTGAGGGCATCCACTACACGCACTAATTGTGTGCGTAATCTCTTTTTCAATTGCACTGCTTGTTCGGGGAGCATTTTACCTACAACCATTCAAACGACATTATGATGTATTGGCGAGAGCATTTATCACTTCACAGCTCACAAGGGGAGCTAGATTTCTTGCAGCAATGACAAGTATTGTATTGAATAAATTAGTGTATATAAAAGAAGTTTGTAAATGACATCAAATAGTTGATAAACCAGTGCAATATGTATGGGCAAGATCCATGCTTCTGACCTAGGATGGGTCCTCCACGTAGAAACTAATAGAAAGTGCAATTGTTTCACATTGGATGACGTGCTAAGGGTAGCAACTAATGGGAATTGTGCTCCTACAATGGGAACTAGTAGGAAGTGGCTCGGTTAGGCGCAACGACATGGGGGGTTCAAAATGATAGTCAATGTTATAGAACGGGATCGGAGCTTTGTAGTTGACAAGTTAAACAATGGAATTCTATAACTAATTGCAATTTTACAGTTTAAAATGGGGTGTGTACAAAGGACGCAGTCAACACAGTGTGTTCGGATGGGAGATAACGACATTTGCAATCGAGAGGACGATTGCTGTCGAGGTAATCGTGCTTTTGGTGCGTGGTAAATTTTACAGTTGAAGACGGGGGATGTAAACAAATGAAAGATGACGAAATTCACAATCGATAAGATAGTTGATGTCGAAGTGATCAAGCTTTTCGAGTGTCGTATAGGTCTCTATATTTATGCCACAGTAGAACCAAGCTCAATTTTATAGTTTTAAGACGGGGGCGTGCACAAATGAGATGGTGACTATACTGTGTGAATGGGAGAGCACGACATTTGCAATCGAGAGGACGATTGATGTTGAAGTGATCAGGCTTTTGGAGAGTCATACAATCCTTCACATGTACCCAGCAAACAGAAGTAAAATTCAGTTTTCTTCTTAATATCCTAAATTGAATATACACAAAGAAATTGGTATTAGGTAATCAAGGGAAAAAAATTCAGATTTCTTCTTAATACCCTAAATTGATATGTACAGAAAAATGACCTCTAAACTTGGAACGATAAATTGATAATACTAAACAATATACTAGCAATCAATTGATCCCTGGATTTTCAACAACAACATCATAGTATTGCATAATAGATAAGCAAATTTGATCACTAAATCACCAACTAATGAAAGATTGTTAAGGAAATATGGTTTCTGAATTAAAAAGGCAATGCAGAAGTTTTGTGTTAATTGACAGCATGGAATTATTTGTTGTAGTAAACCATACAATACAGCAACATGCACGTGGACGTACACAAATGGGAGATGGCGACATTTGCAATCAATAAGACAATTGATGTCGACGTGATCAGGCTTTTGGAGTTCTCTATATTTATGCCACAACAGAAGTAAATTCAATTTTACAGTTTAAGACGAGGGCGTGCACAAATGAGATGATGCCTATAGTGTGTGAATGGGGGAGCACGACATTTGCAATCGAGAGGATGATTGATGTCGAAGTGATCAGGGTTTTGGAGATTCATACAGTCCTTCACATCTACCCAACAACAGAAATAAAATTCGGTTTTGTTCTTAAGACGCTAAACTGATATGTACAAAAAAAAAAAACTTTTCTTCTTAATACCCTAAATTGATATGTACACAAAATAAACGACCTCTAAACTTGGAACGATAAATTGATGATAGTAAACAATATACTGGAAATCAATTGATCCCTGGATTTTCAGCAACAACATCATAGTACTGCATAATAGATGAGAAACCTTCATCACTAAATCACAAACTAATGACAATGTTAAGGAAATATGGTTTCTTAATAAAAAAAAGGCAATGCAGAAGTTTTGCGTTAATTGACAACATGGAATTATTTGTCGCAGTAAACTGTACAATTCAGCATCATGCACGTCCAAAAGGCTAGTGTTTTTTGTGCAAACATCGTGCACAAAATGCTGGTGTGTTGTGGAAATAAAACCATACATAAGTATGGTGTGGAGTTGGCACAATTCTCCACATTTTTTATAATACCGTAAGGAATGTGCCTTTCCCCCGCCACTTTTATCCCCTCCAGTGTTGAAGGGGGACTTATGCTTTTCCTCTTGTGTTAAAGGGGTTAGATTTTTTAGTGAAATATTTTTTTTTTAAAATGATGATAGTTTGTCAGCTTCGCTTTCGTACATTTGATTCAAGGAACAAGCATGCATGCAGTATTTTTTAAGAAAGGACTAGCATGGCCACTAACAATATCATCGTGCATTACTTCAAAAAAGTAATTGGCAATAGTAAAATCGAAAAGCCTTAGACTAACAATATGATAATGAATTATGCAAGATGCACGCAAACTCCCTCTCTCTCTCTCTCTCTCTCTCTCTCTCTCTCTCGGAGGAAGCTAGAAAATCGAAAAGCCTTCGACTAACAATATCTTCGTGAATTACTTCAAAAAAGTAATTGGCTGCTGCTCAACAGTAGAATCGAAAAGCCTTAAACTAACAATGTCATTGTGAATTTTTTTTGTCTATATTAGCATCTTGCGATTGCAGACAGCACTCTCTCTCTCTCTCTCTCTCTCTCTCTCTCTCTCTCTCTCTCTCTCTCTCTCTCTCTCTCTCTCTCTCTCTCTCTCTCTCTCTCTCTCTCTCTCTCTCTCTCCCCCCCCCCCCCCCCCCCCCCCCCCCCCCCCGTGGCAGTCCGTTAGTGGGCAGCAAGGAATAAACAGTGCAGCAGTTCGTTTCTGCAGCAAGGTGCACGCCCTGCACGACTCTCTCTCTCTTTCTCTCTCCCCAAAAATCAAGACTATAGAAAATATAATGAAGGTAACAAATTACCTCTCCAACCTCTGCTCTGCACTTGCTCCACGTCAATTGCCTTGCTTGCTCTCTCTCTCTCTCTCTCTCTCTCTCTGAGATAGGGAATTGCTTGATCTCTCTCTGCTGGGTGCTATATAAATTGGGTGGCCGCTTCCATGCTTTTCTCTCTAAAAACGACAGGCCTCGCATCCTTTATGCTTTTCTCTCTAATAAAAACGGCACGACTCGCAAGCTTTATGCTGACCTCTCTCTCTATATATATCCTCATTAATTCTTCAAACAAATCAATGGATGCCAAGTGGCACGCCTCCTCTTGCTCCATTCCAGAAATTGGTATTACGTAATCAAGGTAAAGATTTTTCTTCCAAAGCACCATGGATGCTAGCCAAAGGAGAATCAGACAAGGTGAAGGGTATCATTGCCTCTATTCACACACCAATAGGATACATGAGGTCGCTAAAGGGAGCTTTCACAAAAACAAAGAAGGGTGGAAGCGTTCAATTGTATGGGTTGAAGTTCCATGATTGGCACAAGATGCTTCAGGTAGTCTTCATACTCCCTATTCTATCTATAGTTTGTGTGTATGACTTTCACTCACTTTCCCTTCCCCTGATTTACATTGTAGTTCATTCTACTGGTGGTGAGTATGTGTATACGTTGGGACAAGAAAGTCAAGGATGCTATTTTCAAACTAGGAGAGCTAGTAATATACACCACAAGACTTCACTCAACTACACCTTTTTATGTACAAAGTAATTTCAACTAGCACTTAGTGTATCCTTGTGTGTTTTCTTGCAGATTTGTGAGCTCCAAGGAAATTTAAATAGATGCTATCCCTGCTGCTCAAACACTTGCAACAAAAACTGTGTGTGTCATTGAAGATGCAATTTCTTGATCGGTCCTTCTTAGTCAAATTAGCCTCTTGGTTCACGTGGTGGCAGAGATCGTTATATGTGGAGTAGTGCATGCATGATGGATGTTCTTCTTAGAGAGTTTTTTTACGACTCTCAAAGATTTTGTGCGGCTACGGTCTCAACCAGAGGCATGTATGGCCGAAGGGTGGATCATTCAAGAGGCATTTGTTTACATATCAGAGTATTTGGCACAAGTTGATCCTTCAATGCCTCACATGTGGTCACACGAGGAAGATGCAAGGATGACTTCACACTTGCCAAGTGGAAAGGGGAAACTACTTAACATGGATATGAATCTATCCTGAGTCGTCAATAACTTTTGTATTCTCAATGCAAAGATTATGACCAAGTGGGTGGACTTGTGGACAATGGAAAAGGCAAGGTGTTTGCAAGAGAGAGAAGCATGGAAACAATCACAAGGAGGGGCACCGCCAGTACCTAGACACCTTACATGTTTCCCATATCTCATTAGTGCAGAGTGGATTCATGAGAGAATGACCAAGGCAAAATCACACAGAGAAGACATCACCAGCAAAGAATGAGAGTATGCACAAGGTTGCATACCAAAAGGTAGAGTACTCATATACCTGAACCATATTGTTATTTTTTTTTTTGAAATTATCTTTAATATGTATTTGATAAAATATATTTTTCTATTTTGTAGTGCCTTTCCTTTAACTCTATGTGGTCGAAGAGTCGTTACTTTTGTACGTGCCTCATTGACGAGCGTAGAACCACCATGGATTGTGCCATCATGGAAAACTTTCACACAGACAGTGATGAAGCCAGGTACTGTGGAACTATTGAAAGGATACTAAAGTTTAAGTTTAGAACCTTTCATACCTTCATCTTCAAGTGCAAGTGGTTTGCAAATGTGTCTAAACGACATGAGAATAGACTCTACATGGTGGACTCTAGTGTGCATCACACAAGGAGGTATGACAATTTAGTTTTACCGTGCAATTGTGAGTAGGTGAGTGACATGTACCTTTTTTATTCTTATTCACTTGTAGCATTAATTATACCAATGTTACTCACTTTGAGCTTCTCTTCTGTAGGTCATATATATCCCAGCAATCCAACAACCAAAACTTTGGTTCCTAATTCTTGTAACACCTTGGGGGAGAACCATTTTTTCCACTAATGAAGTAGAGACCATCTTCGACCTTCTTCCACCTCCAACTTTGTAGTGAGGTCGATGAATCAAGTTCGGTGGCAGCAAATATATCTTAGCGAGGATGATTTTCATGATGATGAAGATGATGAGATGGAGGATGACGAACTCGAAGATGATGAAGCCAATGCATCCACAAACTACAATTCCGTTTCTTTCTTTATTGATTTAGGAGCCATGGGCTTAGAATTGGATGATGCCTCATGTAGAGATCTTTTGGAAGATGATTCATAAACATTTTGCAGATATGAAGTCTTTTCGTCATGTAATCCATTCATCTCTCTCTGCCCCCTCTTCTTCATCTCGCTAGATTTGGGAACATGCTCAATTATGTTAATCAATTGATAGTGATTATTTTAGTTGTAACCAAGTATCCCCCCCCACCTCCTCTCTCTCTCTCTCTCTCTCTCTCTCTCTCTCTCTCTCTCTCTCTCTCTCTCTCTCTCTCTCTCTCTCTCTCTCTTTCTTTCTCTTCTTTTTTAAAGTTGAAAAGTTTATACAATATTCTTTAATTTTTATTGAGAGGAGGGAAACACCAAAACTTGAAGGGGGAGGGGGGGATGCTTAAGCCAAAATTTGAAAGTTTAGGCGCTAAATTTTGTAGTAAAAAGTAAATGAAGTAATAACAACGGTAATAAACGCGGTAATAAATGCAAAAACAATTGCGACAATATTTTAAACACAAAAAACGCCCCGTCCTCCTCTCTCTTCTTTCTCTACGTGAGTTTTCACCTTCTCTCTACAAAACGCGATAAAACAGCGCAGTAAACACTTGGAGATTTTCACAGTGCAGTGAGATAGAGGTAGCGTCCTTAATCTTTCAGAAAGAGTCTTGTAGGTCTCCGCTATACTCATCTACAACAAAGATCTTCCTGTGTACTTTGAGTAGCAGGGGACTTTTGGATCTTCCCTCAATTACCTTGAAAGGTGCCTTTCCCGTGTAAGTATGTACAATGTTATTGTAAGCATACTCCACTAAGGGTAAGTACTTCTCCTATTGGGACCTTTGATCTACTTCTGTTACATAGGGTTTTAGTACATCAAGAATTGTTAGGTTATCTATTTCACTTTGGCCATACGTTTGTGTGTGATAGACCAAAGAGAAGTTTACCCTTTTCCCTAAATTCTCAAAGAGACCCTTCCAGAAATTACTAGTCATTCTAGGATCTCTATCTGATAGTATGGACATTGGCAAGCCATGGTACTTAAATATTTGTGATATGAAGAGGATTTTCATTTGATGGGCTTTGATAGTCTTTTTGACAGGTATAAAATGAGCTTGTCTATTGAACTTGTCTACTATCATCCATATTCCCTTATTCCCATGGATAGACTTAGCCAATCCAAAGATAAAATCCATGGATATGCTCCCCCATGGTGAATTAGAGATTGGCAAAGGTTGAAGCAATCCATGTTGCTTCCCTCTATCAAACTTCGTCTTTTGGTATACCACACATTTAGAAACATACTCTTGTATGTATACTTTCATGGTAGGCCAATAGAAATATGTTTCAACCCCTTTTAGGGTAGACTGAATCCCTCTATGCCCCACATAAGAAGGAGCATGAGACTCATACATTACTTTCTCACGTAGTGAGCTAGTAATGCATAGTCTATTTCCATAGAGAGGATAACCATCTTGTAAAGTAAATGGTTCCTCTTTCTTCCCTAATGCAAGGGCTGAAATCACATCTCTAAAATTGGGATCAATAGCATACTCATCTATCATCGAAGATAGATCATTATGAGTTGCTATGGAAACCGCATTCACTCTTGGCCGTCTGGAGAGTGCATCGGCTACTTGATTATGCTTGCTAGTAATCTAAGCAATATGAAAATGAAATTGCAAAAGGAAATTTTCCCACCTCATTTGTTTGTTCGAGAGCTTGGTCTGGGTCTTGAAGTACTTAAGGCTTTGGTGATCCGTTTGCAGAATGAAAGGAGTCCCCAATAAATAGTGCTTTTATGAGTCTAAGGCAAGTAGAACTACAAGGAGTTCCTTTTCATATATGCCTAGAGCTTGCTCAACAGGGTCAAGCCTTCGACTTTCATAGGCTTGGCGTGCCCTTCTTGGAGAAAAACAACTCCAAGGCAATCACCACAAGCGTCACATTGGACCTCAAATGGCTTTGAGAGATCCGAAAGTGTAAGCATAGGTTAAGATATAAGCTTTTCAAAAGAATTGTTCTCCTTGGCAGACCATGTATACCTGACATTTTTCTTTGTTAGGTCATGTAATGGTCCTGCTATTAGTGAGAATTTTTCTATGAAGCATCTACAGTATGCACACATACCTATAAAGCTTCTTAGTTCATGAAGATTCCTTGGATTAGGCCTATTACCTCTAACTTTGATGGATCCATTTGGATGCCATCTTGAGAGATAATGTGACCTAAATATTGAATCTCTTGTAAGAAAAACTATCTTTTCTTTTGATTAACATAAAGTTTATTCTCTCTTAAGACCTGAAATATTACTTGGAGGTGTTGCTTGTGTTCGTCTAGTGAATTAGAGTAGATGATAATATCATCAAAGAACACTCCACTAAAGGTTCTGTGAGGCCTGAATATCTTCTCCATCAAGCCGTTGAATGTGTCCGATGCATTGGTCAAGCCAAAAGGCATGAAAATGTATTTGTAAGGACCAAACATAGTGTGAAATGTGGTCTTTACAATGTCTTGATCAAGTATCCTTATTTGATGATAGCCACTTTTTAGGTCAATCCTACTGAAGCAGGTGGACCCTTGTAGCTTATCAAGTAGGTCTTCTACCCGTGGAATAGGAAACCTATACTTGATAGTGATCCTATTTAGTGCTCTATAGTCGACACACATATGATATGTGCCGTCCTTCTTTTGCACTAATAATACAGGTGAGCAAAATGGAGATGAGCTAGGCATAACCATGCCATTCTCAACTAACTCATGCACTTGCTTCATAATCGCCTCTTGTTGAGCTTGAGAAACTCTATAAGGAGGTTTATTAGGCGGTGAACTTCCAGGATGAAGTTCAATTGCATGGTCATCATTGCCTTGTTTAAGAGGTAGTTCACAAGGGATTTCGTTAATAAAAACATCTTGAAACCCCTTGAGAAAAATGTATAACTCTAATTCCTTGAGATTGTTTATGTATTCTTTTGCTAAAGCATTAGGTTCATTTTGAGAATCTTTAACAAAAATCATGTACACGGAAATAGAGATCTTTATTGACTTATTGAAAGCTTGCGTATGTACAATGGGTATGGTGTTACCCATCTCTTTGGCATCCATGTACATGTCTTTTTTCCTGTACTTAAAGTAGATTTTCCTTTGAGGGAATTTAACATTGGCAGCCATGCGATCAAACCATGGTGCCCCTAGGATTACATCCTCGTGCTTGAGAGGAGAGATAAAGAAGTCCTCTTTGTCCACATAGCTTTGGACATGGAGCCTCAATTTCCCAATTAAGGGAGTGACTGAAGCTTCTTGCCCCTTGAAAGCACCATCTGCAGGTAGGACATATCCCATCTCATACGCTTGGATGCCTAGCTTGGTGGCCAACTCTGTGGAAATGAAATTGTGAGTAGAACCAGGGTCAAAGAGAATAAAAGCATCATATTCTCTTACCTTTCCCCAAGCATGGCATAGACGAGATCCTTTGTGGTGATCTTCCTCTTCTTGGATTTCAACCAAGGTAGCTCTAGGAGGCTCATGGTGGGTGTTCTTTTTGGGACAAGCGCAGTACGTATGCCCTCGCTTGTCGCACTTGAAACAGCGGTTATCCTTGCATTAACGCTGAAGCTGTTCAGGAGAGAGTTTGTTTTTGCCTTTGTAAACTCCTTTCTCCTTAGCTTTGTTGTTATTGGAATTGACGTTAGGAGACTTTTGGACATTGTCCTTCCCCTTAGGCTCATTGGAACCCTTGCTTTTTGTGGGGTTAAGATTTCTCTTCGCCCCTGTTTGAAAATTGATTTGAGAAGCCACCATAGTATGGTGTATAACCGCAGATATGGTGCGTGGCCTTTGGGAGTTGATACACTCCACCATTTCTTCAGTTAAGCCTACACAAAATTGTTGTTTTTGCTCTCCAAAATCCATCTTTTTGAAGACAGTGGCTTCCAAAAATTGTCTACATATTTATGAATGGATTTGTAGGGAGAGAGCTTCAAGCTTCGCCATTTGGTGAGTACTTTGTATTTGGCATAGGCGGCCAAAAACCGCTTCATAATGGAAGCTCTTAAAGATTTCCATGTTCGTGGAGCTTCATCGTTGGCTCGTAGGCTAGACCACCATTCCCTGGCGGACTTTTGAAAGTGCATGGCTACATGGTGTAGCCTAGAGGACTCCATGAAGCCCTCATCTCCAAATGCCGCATGCGTCGAATTGTTGGATAAAGGGCAAGACTTTGTCCGTAGCACCAAAGGTGCCATCGTAGGTAAGGAAAGATATGCTCTTTCCTCTCTCTTTGAACCTCTTGAGCTTGGATGACCTCTTCCACGCGGCATAGGATTTCCTACGGAGTCTTCTTTTTGATGGTTTAAAAGTTGCACCATTGCTTTCTTTAGAAGATGAAGAATTTGAGGAAGATGGGGAAGAGGGTGACCTCTTTCTCGACTTTTTCTTTCCTTGATCCTCTTTTTTTGCACCATCACTTTCATAAGAGGAAGAGGATGAAGAAGATGGAGAAGAGGGTGACCTCTTTCTCGCTTTTTTCTTCTCTTGTTTTCTATCATCCCTCTTTGAATTATGGTGTGGAGAAGTGTGCGATAGTCTTCTCCGTTTTGGAGGTGATGGAGAGCGTTTTTCCCGCCTTCTTCGTGGAGCCATCTCCACTGAGGTGGTAGGAGACTCGCTTCATTCTTGTTCCTTTGATGGGGGCTCTTGAGTTCTCCTTTGGGAAGGAGATGCGTCATCAAGAAGAAAATTTTTGAGCCCTTTGTATGGATCCTCTTCTTCTTTCCGAATTGGAGAGAGGCCTCTTTTGGAGTTCTCACAAGGAGGCTTCCTAGGTACTCTCTCATCATGGTGGGGAGCTTGGAGAATCCCATGAGCACGAAGCTACCGTTGCACTTCATTTTGGAGATATGGATTGCCCATGGCTTGTTGAAGACTAGAAACAAGGTAATTAACAAGCATAGGGGAATCATTAGTAGCCTTCTCATTAGCAAAATAAAAGCTATCAGCATTAATTTTACTGTCTTTACTTTTAGTTGTAAACTTTTTTTAGGTGTACTTTGGTAGTTCAAGCCCTAGTCGATACCCCTCTTTACCCCTTTAGAAAAGCACTCAAGCTACTATACCGGTGGCTCGAATACCATTAATTGCAAGGAATAGAAGAGAGGGTCTTTCAACACCAAAACAGCACCAGCTCCTGTCAAGCTTCTAATAGCTAAATAGTGGTTAAGCCGTAGGAAAGCCCGTAGGGTTCCTCTATTAAGACCATAGCTCTCGACGATGATGCCACGTTATCTACACAAAGGCAGGTACACTGCAAGGTTGAAAAATCCCTATTCTACTTACTCAATTGCAATTAATAATACCAACCATTTATACCTAGCTTGAGGACCTCCCTTCTTGAGCAAGAAAAGAGAAACCTTGTGCTCTGATACCAATGCAACATTTAATGGCCTAGTAACTTGTGTGTAGCGATGAACATAGTGAGCATTTCATTGGAATAGATTCCTAATGAGCGTAACAAGAGTGCTTGGGTACTTCAAAAGAGAGAGAAATTAAGCTATTGACAACAATTGAGGACCGGATTTACATGGAGCCGGCGGTCCCCCCTCCAAAAGGCTTTGTATTATAGGTTCCCCCATCAAGGGAGACATTTTACAATATGATTCTTTGTGTTCCTTCAATAACTAGCTAATGCAATGAAGATGGAAACTTCTAGCACTAAGCAAACACTTATAAAACACAACATCAATTCCCTCACGATCTCAGACCCAAGACCTCACACACCTTCGAAGATGGTGAGAGCTAGCGGGATATGAGAGTAGATTGAGAAGAAGAAGGAGTAGTCTTACTAGAAAGATGTACATCCCCTCACATAATTACTCATATTAGCATGGTAGAGGAGATGATCATGCATTGAAGCTTGGCTCTTGGTTGGATTTGCATCACAAAGCCAAGAGTTGTTGGTGTAGGCCTCCCTTCTCCAAGCTTGGAGTAGATGATAACCTTTCCATTAAAGATTGAGAAGGAGAGAGAGAGAGAGAGAGTCTTCTTGCTTCACACATGAGCTAGTGTGAGTGTGTCTGGAATAATGTCTTTGGAAAATCAACCCCCTCTCTCTCTCTTGGTCGACCCCTCTTGCTAATTCCTCTTGCTAGCTTCCCATTGGACCCCTCCAGGCTTAGCCAATAGGATTTAATAAGCATAAGTGATAGTCTTTTGACATGTGACCCCCTTTCCCTTTTTGTGAGAGCTTTAGGTAATTAAATAATGCAACTAAACTCTCATCGGACCTCTTTGTCTTCTGGCCAATAGGAATCAGGCAAGCCATGGGGCTGTTGAATGCTCATTGGACCCCTTGGGAGACTGTCCAATAGTATTATAGAGAGCTTAATTCTTGATGGTTCTTTTATTAAGGGTTTTTCAATTAATTAAACTAGATTTATTGTAGCCTAATTCTCAATGGTCCACCTCCATGGCCATCCAATAGGCTTTGAGTGCACCTTGTGGGAATCTGGGCTAGGGAGTTGACATGTGTCCCTCATTCCCTTTGTGTAAAGGGATCCTGTGAGTGAGTGAGTGTGTGTGTGTGTGTGTCTGTCTCATCCCCTACTTATAGTGCTCGCCCTCTCCTATGTAGGATTCATGAAGACTTTTTTGTACACACACAAAGCATCCAATTCCACTAAACTTGACCATTTGGACTTACCTTTGAACTTTGGAGCCTTAGCATTTTGGAAGTCTTAATGGTATGAACCCTAAGGTCTTTGGAGCCCATTGTTGCACATTTCTCTTTTGTAGATGGCCCCCCCTTTGGATCCCTATTTTCCCTCCTTTGGATCCTAATGTGGTGGCCGGTCTGCCAGCTTAACCAATATTCTAGCTTTTTCTCCCCTGGAACTTCCCCATATTAAAATGATCACTTTAACATGAGAAAATCGTTTAGGAGAACTAGATATTAGTTATTATGACATTCTCTTTTTAATTGTGCACAAATTTAAATAGTATGCATACTTAGAATCATGTTTGTGATGACGACGTCTCTCAAACACCAAGTAGAACTTGTCACTCTACTTTGGGAGAATGAAATGGACTAAAGACCAAAAATGCTTGCGGCAGCTATGTCTCCCAAGCACCAAATGGATTAGTCATTCATCTTGGAAAGATGTCGTAGGGTAAAAAGGGATCCTCTACCCGCTAAGTAAGATTGACTAATGACTAAGGCTTTATCTCTTCTACCTCATAGTCGATGACGACTATGATTTCAAGAGAGAGGTAATGTCATAAAATATAATATCTAACCAACCTAAATAATTTTCTCATATTAAACTGATCATTTAATGTGGGAGAATAAACGAGAACAAGGGTTAAGATACAAAAATGTCCTTATAGATCTATCTCAACACAAGGCCAATGGTAAAGGGGCCCAAATGAGAGACGGTCTATCAAATAGCAAGGCTAACCAATGGAGCATAAGACCTTAGGGTTAGTAGCTTCACTGAAGACCTCCAATAATTAGTGTAAAAGTCCTTTAACCTTAGGTAAATCTAGGGTTGATCTTGAGGTGGGAACTGGGCCCAAGATTAAGGTGCTTGAGGTGCTTGTCATGCTTGATGACTAAGGTGCTTAAGGTGCTTGATGATTGAGATTCTTGAGGTGCTTGATGATTGGGATGCTAGGGTTGTACTTGAGGTGGGAACCCGGCCCAAGCTTGAGGGGCTTAAGGGCCAAGCTTGTGGTGGGAACCAAGCCCAAGGTTGAGTGGATTGAGGTGTGAAAAAGGTCAATGCCAATCCCCACAAGGAGGGGGCTGTTGGATTTAGGGTTGCAGAGAAACGCACACAGCTTGGAGAAGATGAAGGAAGCTCAAGGCACACAAAAGAGAGTGTATTACTTAGTGTGCAATGGAAAGATAGATACCCCTAGAGTGATGGGCGTATATACAATGCACGGGGGAAAAAAACTCCTAAAGAGGGAAAAAATGCCCCGGCAGTCCTAGTGTGTTCACACACATCACTACCACATGTATATGGTAACAGATCCCCCCTAGAGTGATGCGGTGAACGAGAGCTGGCACATGAATTAAGGGAAATTCCATGCCCTGAGGACATGATCAGTCCACAAAGGGGAGTAAGCCCAAAGCTTTGCGGAAAGCTTCAAGCTTCTCACAAGACAATGCCTTTGTGAAAAGATCTACAAGGTTGTCATGTGTTGGCACATAAGCCAAGCTGATCTCTCCTGCTGAGAGCCTCTCCCTGACATAGTGGTAATGCACCTCAATGTGCTTTGTGAGAGCATGAAAACCTGGGTTCCTTGCAATTGCCAATGCACTCTGACTGTCAGTGTAGATAGTGTTGGCAGTGTCCTCTCCAACACCCAAATCATCCATAACGCGTCTGAGCCATACACACTCAACCATTGCTGTGAAGATTGCCCTGTACTCAGCCTCACAACTTGAAGTGGCCACAGTAGGTTGCTTCTTGCTCAACCATGATATACATGAACTTCCAAGCATGAAACAAAAACCACTTGTGGACACTCGCGTGTCAAAACAACCAGCCCAATCTGAGTCCGAAAAAGCATGTAAGTCTGGCGGCAATGATCCCCCCTTGGGATAAAACAATCCATGATGTAAAGTGCCACTAAGGTAGCGGAAAATCCTCTTGACAGCTTGCCAATGCTTAGACCCTGGGCTATGCATAAATCTGCTGATGTGTGAGACTGCAAACTGAAAATCCGACCTCGTGTTGCATACATAAATGATGCAGCCAACGGCAATTTGGTAAAGAGTGACATCAACAGGATCACCAGCATCATATAGACTCAACTTCAAACCTATTTCCATGGGAGTGGCAATAGGTTTGCAATACTCAAGTCCAAACTTACATAGCAATGTCTCTATGTAACTTTTCTGACACAAGGCAATACCACCATCACACTGCTTAAACTATATACCCAAGTAATGATGCAATAGCCCCAAATCTTTCATCTTGAAAGTAGCATTCAAATCAGCCTTAAATTCAGCAATATGTCTCTCATTTGGTCCAGTGATCAGCAAATCATCAACATAAAGAACCACAATGAGAAGTTAATCACCCTCACGCTTTACATACAATGTGCTTTCTATTGGACTATTACGAAAGCCTCATTTAACCAAATGATTGTCATATTTCTCATACCAAGCACGAGGAGATTGATGCAACCCATACAAAGTCTTCTTACATCTGCACACTTTGTCCTCTTGTCCTTTTATAACAAAACCACGAGGCTGCGTTACATAAACTTCCTCAAATATGTCACCATTCAAGAAAGCAGTAACAATGTCTGATTGATGTACATCCCAACCAAAATGAGCTGCCAATGCACATAGAAAACGTACAGTAGTCATACGACAAGTGGGAGCAAAAGTCTCTTCATAATCCATGCCTTTTTGTTGTGCATAACCCTTTGCAACAAGTCAAGCCTTATGGCGATCGATCTCACCATCCGACTTGAGTTTCAACTTGTAAACCCACTTTGTACCAATGGACTTTTTACCAGGAGGCAAATCACATAAAGTCCATGTGTCATTTTCTATAAGTGCATCATATTCTGATTGCATGGCAGCCATCCAATTTTTTGAATTCTGTGCTTCATCAAAAGACAGAGAGAGGCTCCTCAACATCATGTAGGCTAGACACAGCCAAAGCATAACAATCTGATGCATAAGATGCATGGTGAGAGCCTGAACGAGTACAACTAGAGAAAGGTGCATCCAATTTACTGTCACGCAAAGTGTGCACCAGCCATTTTGGCATACCCCTAGCCTGCTCATTTTCAGCCCTTTCCTCATCAAGTACATCATGTACATCTGCATCAGTAATAGGTTGATCTAAAAAAATTTCAGAAACCCCCATAGGCTGTACATTTGCCTCCTTGGAACTTACATTCGTATTTCCACCACTGAAAAGAGGCAACAAAGTGTCATAAATGTCGTGTGATCTTACATTACTGTTTCTAGTACATGATAGCTAGGGTTGAACAGAATCTTCCACAAACACTACATCCCGAGAAACCAAAATACGTTTTGTTTGCGAGTGATATGACTTGTAACCTTTGCTTTCAGCACTATAACCAACAAAACTACATTTGACAGCCTTATCATCCAATTTTTTGCGCTGCAATTGTGGCACGAAAGCATATTCCAAACAGCCAAAAACACGCATATGCTCAATAGAATGCTTTCTATCATGCCATGCTTCATATGGAGTAATAGACTGCAAAGCTTTCATAGGACACCTGTTTAGTACATAAGTGGCATACATGATGGCCTCAAGCTAAAAAGAATGCGGCAAAGCTTGACTTTTGACCATACATCATGCCATTTCCGTAAGTGACCTGTTTTTCCTCTCGGCAACACCATTTTGCTGAGGTGTATAAGGCACTGTACATTGGTGTTTTATCCCACGACTAGCCAAAAATGCATTAAATTCATGAGACATATACTCCCCCCCTCGATCAGAACGGAAGGTGCCCATAGTACATTTCGTGACATTTTCAGCCATAGCCAAAAATTGTTTGAAGCACATAAAAACTTCGCACTTCGCTTTAAGCGTAAATACCCATGCATGCCTGGAGTAATCATCAATGAAAGTCACAAAGTATAGGTAATTGCCCAAGGACGGAGTTTACATGGGCACACAAACATCACTATGCACTAGCTACAACCTGCATGTGGCCCGAACTGAACCATCCTTTGGAAACTTAGAACGCTGCATCTTACCCAAAATACAACCTTCACAAACATATTTGACAGTTGCTTCAAGAGGCGGCAAAGAAGCAACCATATCAGATTTTTGCAAATGCAGCAAACTGGCAAAATTCAAATGACCAAAACGTGCATGCCAAAGTTTTGCATATGAAATAGCCCTTGAATATTCAACAGCATTTGCAAAATTTTGTCCACAATTGTCATACAAAGTGAGCTTATACATCCCACGCCACAAAAGGCCAAATGCAACAATTTCATCACCGAAACTGAGATCATGAACTGTACATCTGTCATCCATAAATTTGACTACAATTCCAAGTCTAGCAAGTGCGGATACAGACAAGAGATTCTTCTTGATCCCAGGTACATAAAGTGCATCAACAAGTGTGAAAGAACTGCCATTAGCAGCAGTAAGCACAATCTTTCCAACTCCCTGAACTTGATAAGAGGCATTGTTGGCACAAGTGACTGAATTCCCATGAGGGACAGACTCGAGAGAGGTAAACAGTTCACGATGTGAGGTAATGTGCTTTGTAGCACCACTGTCGAAATACCACACATGTGAATCTGCAACAACTGACAAGCATGCATCATGGACAACAGGATTGTAAGTGTACTCTGTGCTAAAAGACCATTCTGCATCAATATCAGCATTAAAGTCTCCTTTCACAAAAGACTCAACAATGGCTGCATTTGTAGTGGAACCAGTATTTGCAGTGGAACCACCCTCTTTATTCTTATCCTCTTTGGCCTTCAACTTAGGATACGACTTGATCATGTGATCATTAGATTTACAATAATGGAAACGCATCTTTTTGTTACCCTTATCACCAGAATTTCCAGACGAATTGCTGCCAGCAGAAGCATTAGGAATAGAATTTTTTCCGCTCGCAGCTGAACCATAAGAAGTGGCCTTTCTTTGAGAAGCAATAAAAGCCTGTTCAACCGCATGCTGTCTAGTCCAGTTTTTTCTAGAAAGTGACTCTTGCAATAGCAATGTGCATAATGCATCAAACTTGACAACTTCAGGATTTCCTTGGGTCATCAGTCTCCAAGTACTAGCAAAAGTCTAGTAGGAATCTGGTAAGGCATCAAGAACAGTCTGCACAAGGGAACTATCTGAAATTACTTCTCCTGCAGAAATAAGTTGCTCATTGATATCCTTTACACTAGCAAGGAAAGTGTTCATATCATCTTCCTCATGCATAATCTTCGACTCCAGCTCTTTACGCAGCAAAGCACTTTTAGCCTCATTGCGACTTGCATAAAGACCAGCCAGAATATCCCAAGCCTGTTTTGCTGATTTTGCTGAACGGATGTGAGGAACAATGGTGCGCTTCACAGACAACGCAATCAGTGCATGAGCCTGCGCATCCTTAACATCCCAACGAGCTTGTTCTGCCGTAGGCAAAACAACGTGAACATCAGCCATCCTTGCAACAAGACCTACAACATCCTCAACATCGTCTACATCCTCAGAACCAAGACGTACATCAATGCCCTGCACAATGTTCCACACGCCCTTTGACACAAGAACATGTTGCATCATATAAGCCCACATAGGGTATTTGTCCCCATCCAACCTTTCCTCAACTGCAAACATCTTGAACACATCTGTGTTGTTGTTGTCAGCCATGGTAAATGATGCACCTGATGTGAAAAGTGCCCAAAAATAGGAGAAAAAGAATGGGAACAACACGTGCTATATAGCACATACCGTAGAATACTATAAGGCACATGTTATGCAGAAAACAGAACTAACATAAATTCTACACAAAATAACGAAATAGCCTATGCAGTACTGCCTGTAGTGGAAACGGAGGCCGAAATGAGCCCAAAACAAAAATCTGAGCAGACCAAGCTCTACGAGATTTCCCGAAATATTTGTCGACCTACGAACTCTCGTCAAAGATCATTGAAATCGGACAAAGTGAGCAGGCGTGTACTGGAGCAGCTGGCGACTAAGCTCGGGAGGACGCAACCTGCTCTGATACCAATTGTTGGATTTAGGGTTACAGAGAAACGCACACAGCTTGGAGAAGATGAGGGAAGCTCAAGACACACAACAAATAGTGTATTACTTAGTGTGCAATGGAAAGATAGATAGCCCTAGAGTGATGGACGTATATACAATGCACGGGGGAAAAAACCTCCTAAAGAGGGAAAAATGCCTTGGCGGTCCTAGTGTGTTCACACACAGGCGCAAGCCCTACATGAGGGGGGATGAGAGAGAACACACACACACACACTCACACAAGGCATGCCTAGTACAAAGAAAGAAAAAGGGACATTTGTCAAATTACTCCTCATGTTACCCTTATGGTGTGCCTAAAGCCTATTCATTGGCCACCCAACGGGTCCAATGATAATTTAGGAGATTCAATTAATTGATTTTTCATTTATCAAGTCCTCTCTCTCAAAGGGGAAAGGGGGACACTTGTCCCAAGACCACCCTTGCTGCTTGGTATGACTCCTGCTTATGATTGGTTAGGCCGCAAGCATGAGCTACAAGGGGGGGGTCGACCAAAGCTAGTAGGGGGCTTGCTTAAGGGGTATACTCTCCCATACACTCTCATTGTGCATTGTGAAAAGTGCTAGAGCTTCCTCTCTTTCTCCAAACAAGTAGAGGTTGAGAGCCTACACCAACACTCTTGGCTATGGAGTGCAAATCCAACCAAGAGCCATGCTTCAATGCTTATTACTATGCTATTATGTATTCTAGCAAGAAGAGTGATGATAAGTGAGGACTAATTCTTTCTCCTATGAAATGTTTATTCTTTCTCTTCCCTACCCTCATTCCCTGCTAGCTCTCTCCACCTTCGAAGGTGTTTGAGGTCTTGGGACTGAGGTTTGGGATAGTTAAATCTTTCTTCAAAATTTATGTTATGCTTGTGATGCATGAAGCTTTCCATCTTCATTGCATCACCTAGGTCACAAGGAAGACAAACATTATATTATAACAAGTCTTTCTTAATGGGAGAAATCATAATACAAATGCCTATTGGAGGGGGGACCGGCTCCACATAAATCCGGTCCTCAATTGTTGTCATAATCTCTAAATTCTTTTTCTTGCAAAAGTATTGTTCATGCCAAGTTAATTAATTGCTAGGTTTATGTTGCTATCATCAATTATGTTCACCCGCTATGCTCTCAAAGTAATTTCTCAAAATTATTCTCATTAATTTCTGCTACTCTCAAGTGTATTGGCCAATTCCATTACATTTTCATTTTTGCAGGGGATGGGATTCATCGACTACTGCCGTCTCTCTACGCACTGCTATCATCTCTCTGTGCGTTGCTGCTGCCTCTCAATTTGGCTCTCAAAGTTTGGTTGGTGGGCACCCTAATTTGGGGCTCCGCCACCCAATTAAGGACTGAATCCCACGAACAGAGCTGGCCCAATTATGTTTAACGAGCTTGTGCACGGGAATGACATGTGATGTTTCCAAATTGCAGTTGCTACATATACACAAGAGTTCGAAACTTATAGAATTCTTGTAAGTTCAAAAAACTCAAAAAAATTTGAGAGTACAAGAATCATCATTTGGAACACCAATGGTCGGACAAAACCATGTATAGTCCTACAACAAGCATGTGCAAACTGGGCAGATTTGGCTCATTAATTGAAGAGACTTGAATCAATCACGGATTTCTAAGACCTCAGTGATTGAAAGAAATCGTTGACAAGCAGAAGCTCCAAATCTTCATGACAATGAGATGAGGTATGCATATTTTTTTCACTTTCCTTGTCTGGTTAGTTCCAATTTGCTTGCTCATCTTCTCTGCAACTTTGTTGAAAGTTTGGAAAGACAGAGAGAGAGACTAACTTGACTAATACAAAAAGAATATACAAGAAATATCTACAAAGTGCATGGTTGAGAGGGTGATCACTTTAATCAAGAGAACATCATCAAAGCAATCACCTGCAAATGAGGAAGCACATAATAGAAAAAAAGGAGAGTTTTCGTTTCTTGAATTAGATGTATCGCCACTCTTCAATAGTGAAATAAATCCTTGTGAGTGCAAGAATATTGAGGTGAAAATAATTTTTAAAACAACCATGTGCTAGCTCTAGCACAAGCCCCATCTCTACCATCCATTTGATGAATGCCCTTTGAAGACTCACAACAATAGTACAACTTCACTCGTGTTCCCACTACCAAGTAGTGTTTTGCTATCTTGTTGTTCATATTAGTGAAGTATGGGAAAGAAACATTAATCTTGTCCAACATGTTTGAGAAATGAGCTAAAACTTTCTATCCATATAAATCCATAGCTTCTTGTGTATGCCTTGCAATAGCTTTTAAGTCATTAATGCCAGCCGCAATGCCTACCAACTGATGATCAATGTTCTGGAGTTGATGGATCATGTAGATAAGAATCTTCATGAGCTCTCGATTGATTGTTGTTGAAGCTAGATTGTTGTGCCCTTTTAAAAAAAATCCTCCCATGACTTGACTTTTGTGGTGTTGTAAATCGGGACTACTAATTTGTTGTAATTGTTACTAATGCTTCTCTCCCATTTCTTCACATGGCCTTGCAATTCTCTGGGCATAAGAAGCTCAAACACTTCATTCCTTATGTGCATGTCCCATGTATGAGGGTAGCCCAAACCTTTATCACTTGTAAAGGCACAACCGTTGTCGCTACATCTTGTATGATGTTCTCTTGCACTCTGGACTTGATGTATGTGGGGTTGAGAACATACTCAACGAGTTTGAGAGATGATTGACATTCTTCAGCCACATAGATTTTAATCTTGTTGACCATATCTTCGGCAAGCAGGCACTTCTTGCTTTCCTCAAGTGTCATCACCATAATATCCACCCATTGCCTGTCAACCCAATGGTTTGTGTCGCCTCCAACTCTAACAACAACCCAAACACTATTCTCTTCAAAACACACCCAGCCCTTTCCAAGTTTAAACCTTGGGTTCTTGCACAACTGTCTGAGGCTCACCTAAATCACATTGAACACGCCTACAAACTTTCATCAATTAGGTGCATTAACTATAGAAGCATAAAACCACACTTGAAAGTTTCTTATGTGTTGAAATATCTACAAGTCATTAGATTATACAAGATGCATGCTTTGATGTCAGCTCGCAACATTGCTCTCAACTAATCAAGAGATGAAAGAAAATCATACCTGCTCGTAGCAATGTTCATACTTGATCTTTGCATGCCATTATCCTTTCGTAGTAAATGTATCCATCGGAGCCCCAGTCAGCTCCACAGAACTCATTTTGCATAAAGCAGGCACTATGACTTATTTTGGGTGTGTTCTTGACCAAGTACCATTCCAATTGTCGTCAAACGGTATCACGTAGCCCACTTGATTCGGAGAACAGATCTTCTCTATCAAGGGCACAATACGGATCATACTAACTTTGTGTTGCCTTTGGCTTTGCTATTGTTTGTGTTTCTTTTCATTCCACGACCAATTATCATCTTTGAAAATCTATATAAAGATACCTACCAACTCTTGCACAAACCATTGCATGTCCAAAGTTGCACTATTGACCAAAATCGCGTCATTCTTGTAGTCCACACCAAAGTAGAGGGATTCCCCCATATCGTGTATGCACTCCATTGTGAACATCACAGAGGTAATCCTTGCATCTTTGTTGTCATCCTTACCTAATAGTACCTTCTCTGTGAGCTCCTCGATGGTTACGACCCTTATCTTGATTTGAATGTTGCACTCACCTAAGTGCCATAATTCATTCTTGCTTTTGTCTGATTGAATCCCTAACCCTTTTGCACAAGGAAGGTACTATGGAGACAGCAGCTTAGCACTGTGATGGATTGGCTTAGTGGTTAAGCATGCGTCGTGCGCGCGTGGGTTCAAACCCTTAGGTGTTCATTCACATTTTGGTTTGAGCACCCCCCCTGAATGGCCTTCAAAAATTTCTAAGGCATGGAATTTTATCGGTAACCGGATTGACGGGTTGCTGAGAGATACATGTGGCAGACTCTGGGGTGTTCCACATCCCCTTAGAGTCCGATATTAAGAAGAAGCCGACATTCAGAGCCTGATCATTCAGCACCTAATATAGTCGCAAGGAGCTGAGGTGGCTCTGGTATCTCTTTTGCAAGCTGGCAATGATCAACAAGTCTCCATCCCTGTCTTCCACCAACTCTTGCTCACACTCAAAGCTCTCAGGTTGGAAACTTGCACTCCCTAGAAAATTAGCAAGAGGGGATGCACTGACGTATTTCGCCTTAAGATGGGTAACTTTGCTATGTTGGAGTGCCTCTACAGACTCCCTAGACAGGCCAAGTGGCTCTATTTTAAGATACCGAACCTTGGAGCTCGCTACTCGAAGCAGCCTTGACAACCCATCAACAGTGGAGTGAAAATATTTATAGCTAGAAATTGTTAAGTATGGAGCATGATTTACCCCTTGTAATTTTCTGTGGTAAAAATGCACATTTGTAAGGCCCCCATTATGAGGAGAAGCCATCGTGCGTGAAGAAAAATAACTCGTCGGAAAATAAAATCACTTGCCGAAAACCAAAATTTTCACGGCCAATCTCGAGCAAATATTATGGCCGGAATATTGCTACTCATCGGAATAATATGGTCGGACAGCGACCGAAAAGTGGTCGGAAAATGACTGATCGGTTGGCCGGTTGGCCGGTGGCCGAAATCAAAAGCGGACTTGTCTTCTCAAGGGCAGCCACACATGGGCGGATTGGGGGTCCGATTTGGACTTATCTACACAAGGGCGGCTACATATGGTTGCCTCTCATGAGAGAGGGCAGCCCGTTTGGCCTATAGAAGGAGGCCATTTCTACACACGTTTCATGAAGTTGATGCAACAAGGTGAGTGTGAGGTGGTGGGAGTGAAGCAAGGCGGGAGCTCCATTAAGGGTATAATCCTTTTGTAAACTACTTCTTGTTTTGAAGTACTAAAGCCATTGAGTAGCTGCTTTCTCGTGGACGTATCCCACATTGGGTGAACCACGTATATTGTGTGTACTCTCTCTCTCTACTCTATAATCTCTTGTGTGTAAAATCTATCTCTTTCCATTAAGTAATCTACTCAAATATCTATTTAACTACGTCTTATTTCCTAACAAGTGGTACCAGCACAAGATTTGCTCGTAGCTAAATTATCTCAAGGAAAGGATTTCTTGAGTTGAGTGGGAGTTATGGCGGAGGAAGGGAAACTAAAGATTGAGAAGTTCAACGGCAAAAACTACCAACATTGGAAGATGCAAATTGAAGACTATCTCTACCAAAAGGATGTCTATTTTCCACTAGGCAGTCTTGTAAAGAAGCCTGCAACGATGGTAGATGAAGCATGGATTGTCGTTGATCGGAAGGCACTAGGAACAATCCGGTTAAGCTTGGCGTCAACGGTGGCCTTCAATGTTTCGGAGATGAATGCCATGGAGGACTTGATGAAGTCACTTGGAAACTTGTATGAGAAACCATCGGCATCCAATAAGTTATTTCTTATGAAGCACTTGTTCAATCTAAAGATGGCAAAGATTGATTTAGTTGGAGAACACCTAAATGAATTTAACACAAACATAAGTCAACTTCGATCAGTAAAAATCAATTTTGATGACGAAGTGCGAGCTCTCCTTATACTATCATCTCTACCGGATAGTTGGGACAGCCTTGTGATTGATGGTTGTAAGTAATTCTATCTCTGGCACAAACACTCTTAAGTTTGATGATGTTGTGGGTGTTCTCCTAAGCGAGGAAATGCAAAGGAGAAGCACAGGAGAATCATAAAGTGTTGCACTATCAGTGGACACAAGAGGAAGGCCTAAGGAGAGGTTTAGAAACCAAAAGTGTCGTGATCGCTCAAGGTGGAGCAAGTCACGCACAAACTTAGTTCTTGAATGTTGGAACTGCGGCAAGAAGGGCCACGTCAAGAAAGATTTCTGGTCCAAGAAGAAGAAGGAGACAGAGTCTCAAGACAACAAGCCAACATTGGAGGCCAATGTGGCAGGTAAAGTAGATTTAGATGCTCTAATTCTCTCATTAGACAATGTGTCTAATTCCTGGATAGTAGATTCCGCGGCTTCATTCCATGTGACACCACACAAGCAACATTTCCAAGATTACACCAAAGGTAATTTTGGGTACGTATACTTGGGAGATTGTCGGCAAAGGTACAGTTTCTGTCAAAACTGCTAACAAAAATGAATGGAAGCTTAAAGATGTTAGGCATGTTCCTTCTCTTCGCAAAAATTTAGAGGCATGGATAGGTGGTGGCTGGTGGCCGAATTCAATGGCCGGTGATCGAATTCAGAAGCGGACTTGTCTTCTCAAGGGCGGCCACACATGGGCGGATTGGAGGGTCCGATTTGGACCTATCTACACAAGGATGGCTACACATGGTTGCCTCCCATAAGAGAGGGCATCCCTTTTGGCCTATAAAAGGAGTCCATTTCTACACACATTTCATAGTGTAAAGTTGATGCAACAAGGTGAGTGTGAGGTGAGAGTGAAGCAAGGCGAGAGCTCTATTAAGGGTATATTCCCTTTGTAAACTACTTCTTGTTTTGAAGTACTAAAACCATTGAGTGATTGTTTTCCCGTGGACGTAGCCCACATTGCGTGAACCACGTATATCATGTGTACTCTCTCTCTCTCTCTCTACTCTATAATCTGTTGTGTGTGAAAACTATCTCTCTCCATTAAGTACTCTATTCAAATATCTATTTAGCTACATCTTATTTCCTAATAGCAATTACAAGGGCTTCCAGCTTGCAGGTCACGGGGCTTCCCATTACTTCCCTTGGAATGAACTCACAATTATAAAGACGAAGCATGCGCAGGCGGCTCTTCTCATTTCTCAAAGCATGATCTTCGAACACGTGGGATTGTCTTTGGTATTCAGATATCTGAGCTCGAGCACCAGATCTTGCAATTTGGGCGCATCAGAGCAGCGTTGAGCCTCTCCAGCTCCACATCAGAGTGGAAATTGACGTGCAAAATCTCCAAGTTGCAGCCAGAACTCTCAATTACCCTACTCAACCTCTCCTCCACTTGCGCTCAGACATTCACCATCTAAATGCAGCATCCGCAAGTGGGATTTCGACAGGGCTGTAAACAGATCTCTCAGCTCATCTTCAAGGACTCAAGTTTGGACCATGCACAGTATCCGCAATCCAGTACAACGTCTAGATCATGACATTGAGAGTGCCCTTTCAAAAAAATTGGTGTGTGGTTGTATAAAAGAAAAACCCAGGATCATAGTCATCCTCAATCAGTCGAAGCTCCTTGGCCAGCACTAGAGAGGAAAGCAGCAACTCCAGCGCTTGTGCCATGGCCAAGTTGTGGCAAGCATCAAGGGTTGGTAGGATGTGTGCCATTATAGTTTTAGCCATCGTGTGAGTGATGCCACTTTGCAAATGCCATTGCCACAGTCACAGCTACAAATTGGTGCACAAACCTACTCTTCTTAGCTTCTTTACCACTCCTCTCACCTTCTTCATGGCAGGGTACTCTCTCGAGGATGAGGGTACTTTGTTGAGGACGAGGGTACTTTGTCAAGCGACAGAGGACAGGGGTCACACAAAAGCTGAGCTACAGAAGTGGTGCAGCTGTAGAAGATCCGCAAGCATGCGAGGCTATAGAGATTTTTTTAAAACTTAATATGCATGGCTTTGACATCTGAGAATCACTGTGGTTGTGGTCTACAACAGTTCACAGTTCTCATCGCTCCTGTACGCCCGTGTTCGACTCTCCAACCCATTTTAGAGGCGACCCTCTATTGAGGGTTATGAAGGTAAGGTTGGATTCTGAGGAATCTTGGGACGAGTGAATAAATAGAAGAACCTGCCAGTAGTAGGCACAACGGCCCACATTCCAAGATATCTTGGGGGCTCGTAACTCCCTTGTAACTACCATGCAACTGCATATAACAGATCTCTCGGTACCTAATACAAGCACCCTATTCTCGCATACTCGCCCAAGCCTTTGCCTGTTCTCTCTCTCTCTCTCTCTCTATCTCTATCTCTATCTATCTATCTATCTCTCTCTCACTCACTCTTAGTGAGTCCTCCTTCTTCTCACATGGTATCATTGCAGCAGGCAATCCGGGCTACCCTGTGGGAAACCCCACCATGCAGCCTCCTGCACATACCTTGCTATGGCAAAGAGCCTCATTGTTGCATATAACAGATCTCTCGGTACCTAATACAAGCACCCTATTCTCGCATACTCGCCCATGCCTTTGCCTGTTCTCTCTCTCTCTCTCTCTCCTCTCTCTCTCTCTCTCTCTCTCTCTCTCTCTCTCTCTATCTATCTATCTATCTATCTCTCTCTACCATGCAACTGCATATAACAGATCTCTCGGTACCTAATACAAGCACCCTATTCTCGCATACTCGCCCATGCCTTTGCCTGTTCTCTCTCTCTCTATCTCTCTATCTCTATCTCTATCTATCTATCTATCTCTCTCTCACTCACTCTTAGTGAGTCCTCCTTCTTCTCACATGGTATCATTGCAGCAGGCAATCCTGGCTACCCTGTGCGAAACCCCACCATGCAGCCTCCTGCGCATACCTTGCTATGGCAAAGAGCCTCATTGTTGCGGCACAATAAGTTAATAAATTAAGCCGCCCTACTTTAGTCTCCCAGGAACCTCCTTCGACATTGAGTTTCCCCTTGTAACTGATGGGCAACCACCACTCTGATGTACAATTTAAACTACCCTTGGCAAGCATAATATGAATCTCATTCTTGCCTCTTTCTCATGAGTCGCTCCTTGTGTGCATGCCTGTCTCTCAACATGGTATCACTATAAGCACGCCCAACACCCACCACCCTTCTCTTACACTGCGCAAGCTGTACTTGCATGTGCGTGCTAGTTAATCCGAACAACAAGCATATCTCAGCAAGCGCAACCCCTGCCTCCCTCATTCCCTCCACAGTGAGGAGCTATCACCTAGATAAGTTTATAGGCCCCAATTACATCACATGGGCCACCCGGGTAACCTTGCTGCTCAAACGAGCAGATCTCTGGGATATTGTTAGCGGAGCTACTCCCAAGCCCGATGCAAATTATAGTGTTGATTGGACAGCCAAGGATTTGCAATCCCAGGTTGAACTCATGTTGCACCTCGCTGATCGTCACATCCAAATGGTCAGGCGCTACCAATCTACAACCGAGATTTCCTACCTGCTGCCTACCATCACCAGGATCTCATCACTCGTGTCACGACGCTCAAGAAACTTCTTCTTGATGTGCTTGCTGAACAGCAGGATACCTCCAAGTTTCTTGATGATTGGCGCACATTCTTGGACAATGCCCTCCTTTCTAGCCTTCAATTAGGTGACAGCCTTCAAGCCATGCTACTCCTTGCTGCATTGTCGTCATCTTGGCACCCATTCATCACTACTCAAGCTTCAGTAATAGGCCTCACTGTTGAAACCCTCATCTCTCGCATCTTTCAAGGAGATGCCATGCCAGGCAGTTTGAGTGTAACCACCACAGAATTTGTGCAGCGTCAATCAAACTTCAGAAGAAATCCCTTTCGTCAATTCAACAATTCCAGAAACACAACTAACCCCTTTGCTGTCAAAATCTGTAGCCATTGTGGCCGCCATGGCCCTCTTGTTCATGAATGCCAAACCAAGCAACGCGAACAACAATGGAATGACCGTCATCCTTGACCACAACTACAGAACATTGAAGTCCCTGCCCTCAGCTAGTATGAAATGGAAACCCTCCAACTTTTTACTTCACAAATTAACTCTGTTGGTTTTCTGGCTTCTTCAGTTGCTACAACAGAATGGCTGCTTGACACTGGAGCAACTCACCACATGACGCCACATAGTCATCTTCTTTGTGACTACAAGGACCTTGCATGCTAGGTTCAAGTCTACCTTGGAGACAATCACAGCCTCAATGCAGTGGGGATTGGCAATCTCCATGTCACCTTACCCAGTGGAACTCCTATCATCATTCGCAACATCTACCATATACTTGGCCTCAGCCACAACATCCTTTCAGTAACTGAAGCCACAGCTACATGGTCTTCCATTGAGTTTTTCCATAACTCCTGTGTCATCCACTTCAAACTCCCCAATGGAAAATTTGAAATCCTCCAGCTCCCTCAAAAGAATCGCTTGCATCTGATTCCAATCACCCAATCTGGCCATGATGTTGTGGTAGCTTTGACTTCAGTTGTCTCCCTACACCTAACGAAAGCAGCATCTACTCTCATGTGGCACTACAAGCTTGGACATAACAATGGACCCACACTCCGCCACATAGACAAGAATAGCCTTTGCTCAGGCCTACCACCAAAACTGTCGATCAACTATTGATCTCTGTGAATTAGGCTGCTTCTTGGGTAAAGATGGTCACAAGTCCTTCCCCCAATCTCAGACGCGATCTTCTTAGCTGAGTCAATTGGTCCATAGTGATTTATGTGGACCCATGGAGACAACCTCACTTACAGGTTTAGTGTACTTTATAACATTTATTGATGACTTCAGCAGGTACACAACAGTATATTTCTTGAAGCAAAAGTCACAGGTTCTTTCGAGTTTCAAGGAGTATTGCAGCTTAGTAGTGCGTGAGCGTGATCTACATGTACAAACACTTCGCTCAGTCAATGGAGGGGAGTATGTTACCAATGCATTTAAAAAGTTTTGCATGGATGAAGGCATACAAGAGCAATATACAATACCCTACACGCCTCAGCAAAATGGGGTCTTTGAGCGGAAGAACCGCACCCTGGTTGTAGCTTCCCGTGCCATGCTACTCACAGCGGGACTATCGAAAGCGTACTGGGAGTAAACTATTGCCACTGCTGCCTACCTTCAAAATCGCATCTCACATGTAGTGGATCTCCATTTCACCCCATACTACCACTGGTTTGGTAAAATTCCAAATTTACAGCACCTTCGAGTCTTCAGGTGTTCAGCATCACGCTCTTGCCCAGCGTCACAAACTTGATCCTACCAGCACAAGGATGGTGTTTGTGGGCTATGGTGACCGCTTTCGTGTTAAAGCCTACAGGTTGTTCTCTCAGCAAAAGAAATTTCAATTTTCCCACTGTCTACTTTGATGAATCTGCCATGATTAGTCCCCAACAGGGAGATGCACTACCTCTCATGCTTACACTTCCCTCAGAACCCATCCCCTCAACACCTTCAAGATCAATTGTTCCACGGACTGAATGGAGGAAGCAGATGTTTGGAATCCAATGACATAGTCCCCTGTCCCTCCCATACCACCGGCGCCCTCTTCTCCGATTCCAATTGGCACTCCTCTGCCTCAAAGTGCCCCTCCTTGGTCTCTTGGGAGCAAAACCAATTTGTTCCTATTTCCTAAATCTTCAAACCTCTTGTTCCCTGGTCATAATACCCTAGCTAATGTCACAAGGCACATGCTGATGCCTTCTCCACCTCTCCAACTTCCTCCTCATGTGGTAGACAACCCCGCTTTCTAGGTACCTTTGGCAAATGATACAACTACACCAACTGCCTCTACTCCAAGGATTTCACGTCCTCCATCCAACAGCATGGACTTAAGCCAATTTGTACGAGTGGAAGTTCCAGGGATTTAATATTTATGTAGTTACCAAAAAAATTGTGTGATCACAAGGTCTTGTTGACATATTTACATAATCACAGTTAATATGATCACAAACAATCCGGTTCAGAGCAACCTAGAAACCCACAAAAAGCCCGCCGGACTTTTCCGTTTTTCCGCTGGGCTTATGATTTCCCGTCCGGACCCACCGGGCTTTTTCATTTTCCCTACGGGCCCGGTGGGAAAACCCTAAAGCCCGACGGGCTGCAGCTTAGTATCATAGAGGGCCCTAATCGGGCACGTTGGGTGTTTTTTTTTAGCCCCACACACACACACACACACACACACACACACACACATATATAATATATATATATATAGAGAGAGAGAGAGAGAGAGAGAGAGATGACCATCTTTGTAGGTATATAATATATATATATATATATATATATATATATATAAATATATATATATATATATATATATATATATAGAGAGAGAGAGAGAGAGAGAGAGATAGAATGATATCTATGTATACGTCGAGAGGAAGAGGGGTCAGAGTGTGTTGTGTGTGTGTGGGTGTGTGTGAGAGAGAGAGAGAGAGAGAGAGAGAGAGAGACATCAATCTATCTTTGTTTGGAGCTACCTAGTGTCGCCACAATTATATGACTACTTGCACGCAAAAACCAGACATCATTTGATATACTTACAACCACAAATTATAGCTCGTAGATGCTTAGCACACATGCTCCGGTTTGCAAGGATGGCTTGGCATTGTTTGTAGCTCTCTCCAATCTAATTGTGATGGTGCAGTTGATTATAATGACTACTTGCACGCAAAAAACAGACATCATTTGATATACTTACAACCACAAATTATAGCTCGTAGATGCTTAGCACACATGCTCCGGTTTGCAAGGAATGCTTGGCATTGTTGTGTAGCTCTCTCCAATCTAATTGTGATGGTGCAGTTGAATCTCCAATGCGATGAGGAGGCAAGAAGTAGCGTTAGGATGAAGCTCACACTCTCTCTCTTTCTCTCTCGATCACACACGGTCAATGACAACTTAAAACTTTGATTATGATTAAGTTCTCTTTACAAAATGACCTAGGTACTTTATATACTAAGGCTACCATAGGTAAAATCAAAATTGAGTTCAAGGGGTCAAATGGCTTTGTATTTACAATCTGGAAGTGCCATTGCACCCCGGCTTCTACAACTAGAATAACTACTCATTATAAATGATGTTTTTAACCATAATCCGTATCATATCATAACTATCTAAAAATAAGATTTTGGTATGGAAATTGAGTTATATTGTGTTGTTGACCCATGGGTCAACACTCCCCCCCTCCGAGTTCATGTCCTCTCTGACATGACCTCATTGTCAATGTCAGTGCAGTCTTTGTTGTTGTTTTTCTTTCTTGTGATTTATGTCCTTCACATCCAAACCCCAAGTTGCAACATCTGTTGTTGTCATTATAGGGCTATTGCTAGATCTAAATTAAAAAAGAAGCCAATCTCATTCAGCTTGACTGTTATCATCATGGATAGATAAAGCTACAAATTCATCCATTGGAAGTTGTCTAGTAACTTGATCACAACCTCTTTTTGTTTCCATAAATATGATCACTTTACTTCCATCCATCGTTCGCTTCAGTAAATCTAGCAATTTTGATTATTTCTCATTCTCAAAAACAACTTCTACAATCTTTTTTATTTGAGATTCAAAACCATGTTTGCTAGGGGCTTTTTAATTCTTTGCCTTCTTCGTATCACTTGTGCCGACATTTTTTTCCATTGCTTTCAATTTAATAATGTAGACATAAGAACTAAATGTCCAGTTAAAATAAATAAATAAAATTTTCAATATATATTAAAAAAACAATCACTAAGGAAGCAATCAAATCTACACAATATGAGATTTGCAATGCACTCTAGTCAATTCCACAAATCGATCACATATGTTCTGAGAGAACATACACATTGCAATGCACTATCTACATGGCTTTATGGATACAAAAATAGTATGAAATTGTCAATGCAATTATAAAAATAATGATTAGTTATATATCCTCAGTGATCTGAAAACAATAAAACACAACTATTTTCACATGCTACAAAGAATCATCAACATTTACATTGAAATGATGATAATTATTTGCAAAACACACATGAAAGAAATAATTTCGATGATTGACCATCTCATGCACTAACAATCTTTTAATTATAATACATAATTCACTCCCTATATAAAGCAATGCATAAAACAAAGCAATGAAATCTTCAATACAATTACACAATTAAGGACTCCTTGTACCCAATCAAGGATTGTAGCCCCCTTATCCATCCAATTCAATATATAAAAGCTAATTTCACCCAATTAAGGATTATAGCTCTCATATTGTGCAGTGGAAATGTATATCAATTCAAATCTATGATGGTGAAAAATGCAAGACATCAAAGATCTTTATATACTCAATACAATAGTACAGGGCATCCGACCCTTGACTATCAACTCGTTATTTAAATATACTCATCTTTTAAAACCAACTACAACCCTTTTATGGACCAATGGCTTCGTCACAATGAGCATGACTCTCCAAATTCTCAATTGTTTTGGTTTAGTACCTTTATGTTCGGTCAAGGGTTTAAATATTTTTAGAAGTGGTTACCGAATTAAGAATCACGTTCGGCCCAAACAAAGGACCTGTGACTCTGTAACCTTAGGTCAATTCACAAGGAAATGACTATACCCGACGCTCAGATATACTCCCCAAGGATTTGAATGCCAAAGTAAGAAGAGGTTTACTATATGCTTTTTCATTTTCCCGGCGGGCCCGCCGGAAAAACCCTATAGCCCGGACGGGCCCGCCGGAAAATGAAAAAACACGGCGGGCCTACCGACTCTATTGGTTTTTGCAAGTCACCATCAGGATCACGTTAACAATTAACGTGATCATGTGATTTTCTTTTGTAAATACCAGAGTTATTAACGTAATCACACGATTGTGATTACGTCAATGAAATCCTTGAGTGGAACTCATTCACCAGCACCCCTTGCGCGGCGCAGACCCAATCTCTCGACCTTCCAAGTCTTCGAAGGTTCGATCCCTCAAGGAGACCTATGAAAAGGCAAACCATGCTTTGTTGTTGGATTCCACAGTTCAGCCCACTCAAACCCTTGGTGATTCCATTTGTGGAGCAACCTCTGGTAACATCAATATAGTTGAAGTCCTGTATCTCCAGGTGCTCCATGCTTCCTCAGAAGATCTTGACGCGCTTATTCTGCTTGTTGAATCCATTGATGAAATATCTTTGGATCATGAGGCTTTGTCTGGACTTGAGACCCCATCTTGGTAGCAAGCAATGGAGTGAGAGTACCAATCACATATGGATTATGACACATGGCAACTGGTTCCTCCCCTACCCAGCAGAAAGTTGACGACCTGCAAGTGGTTACTACGCAAGAAGCTTAATGCTGATGGTTCAGGCTCACGCTACAAAGCTCGTCTTGTGGCACGAGAATTTACACAAGTCCTCGCATGGATTTCACACTGAAACCTTCTCTGTTGTGCTTCGCATTACCTTTTTTCGAGTTCTGATTGCCATAGCTGCTCTATTTGGTTTCCATCTCCATCAAATGGATGTACGCACTGCCTTTTTAAAATGGTGATCTATAGGAGGAAATCTACATGGAACAGCCTGATCACTACATCTCAGTGCAACACCCGAATCATGTGTGCAGGCTACTCAAGGCCCTTTATAGACTGAAGCAATCCCCCAGGCAATGGTACCAGCGGCTCCATTAGTGCATGGTCACTCTTGGATATACACGTTTTCAATCTGATGCCAATGTGTATAGCCGTCATGCTGCTGGTGTGTTACTTTCTCTTGCCATCTATGTGGATGATATTTTGATGCTCTCTAACTCTCAGTCTGCCCTTGAGATAGCCAAACGAGAACTCCACTCTTCCTTCTCCATGACTGGCATGGGCCCCCTTCATTACTGCCTTGGGATTCAAGTAATGCAGGATCCTTCAAGTGGCTTCATCTGGATCAGCCAAGAGTCTTACATCCATTCCCTCCTCAAGAAGTTCAACATGTCTCCATGCAAAGGAGTGGAGACCCCTCTCCCAACTTCACTCAAGCTGAAGCAATCTGAATTACCCTTCCTCATTAGCTGCTAATACCAAGTCTTTTCCAGACTCAGACATGCTTGGCGGAGTGCGATACCTAGTAACTTGTACTAGGTCTGACATTTGTTTTGCTGCAAATCTTTTGTCACTCTACATGAAGGCTCCTGGGTTGATTCACATCCAATATCTGAAGCGTCCCATGCGCTATCTGCAGCATACGAAGGATTACGACATCTCCTATTATGTTTTTCAACCTCTGCATACGCCCTTCCTTGTGGGCTATTCTAATGCAGATTGGGGGGGTGATCTAGATACTCTTCAATCCACATCAGGGTATACTTTTCTTTTAACTGGTGGTGCAATCTCTTGGCAAAGTAAGAAACAGGAAAGAGTTACTTTTGTCATCAACAGAAGCTCAATATGTAGCAATAACACTTGCCTTGAAAGAAGGCATCTGGCTCAAACACTTCCTGATGGAGACTACCCTCTTCCCCATCAGCCTCTTGTACTTCATCGTGACAACATGTCCGACATAATGCTTGCAAAGAATCTTAAACACTCAGGGAGCTCATTCAAGAAGGCAGTATCGAGCTCTCCCATGTTCATACAGAACAACGCTGCGCAGATTTTCTAACCAAGTCAATCCCAAAGGGTAAACATCGTCAGATTTTCTAACCAATTCAATCCCAAAGGCTAAACATCGTGAAAGCTGTCAGCAGCTTGGCTTAAAACCACTGTAATGGGAGTTATCAACTTAGCGGGTTGTGTGGTGCAATAAGTTAATAAATTAAGCCGCCCTACTTTAGTTTCCCAAGAACCTCCCTGGACATTCAGTTTCCCCTTGTAACTGATGGGCAACCACCACTCTGATGCACGATTTAAACTGCCCTAATTGGCAAGCGTAATATGAATCTCATTCTTGCCTCTCTCACGAGTCGGTCTGTGTGTGCATGCATGTTTCTCAACAATTGACGCTTCTCCTCGCTGGCTTGCGGCGAGCCCGCCAAGCCTATGCATCCCTCTGTTGTTGTACTAGCCCAGGAGGGCGTCCACTATCAAGAGTGTACATCAGAGATTCTTACATGTTACACACACACAGATTAGGGAGAGAAGAGAGAGTACGCAGAGATGTAGACGAAGGGGTGTGTGTCCACTTCTTGTTATATTCGTGGGTTACAAGAGGTTATAAGTAGGCTTGTGTATGGGGATTTGAAAAGGTATTCGTGCCTCTTGGTTTCTCGAGGCATGACAGCTGGAATTATGTTTATTTAACCCAACATCCCCCCTCAGCTGAATGCCGAGAGAAGATTGTGTATACGTTTATTGAGAATGGGCCTAGATACATGTGCATCAGATAGTGCCTATGTGAAGTGGTTTATGTGCGTTCTTTTTTTGTGGTCGCAAATGCAACCGGTGCAAGACATAATTTGAAATTTGTACAATGGAGATTAAAGCTCATTATCCCGGATCAAACAGGAGTGGAGGGATAAAAAGCAGCTATTGGCAAGGTTTTATCTTGAAATTTGTCTCCAGAATTTCGAACGCACAAGGCTTCACGAGCGAGTGTTGAGATTGAATCATTTCAGCAAGACTTCCCCCCTTTCGACCTTGACACGAGCGTCGTATCTGCATCATCCGCATCAATAGGAGAAAACAGTCCACCAATGCAAGTTCCATCAGGAAATTGAAGGTCAAGCTCAAGACTGATGGGATGCTGAAGAAAAGTGAATCGCCATCATTGGGAGGATCAGGAGGTTTTCGGGACAGAAGTCTTCCACTTCGGCAAGAGGTTGAGATTTGTTGATGAGGACATGAGCAACAAAATGCACACTTGGGAACAGCATGATAAGCATCACTAACATCCAAGTTGTAAGGGTGAGGCACACGTTTGATTATATCCATCAAGGTTGGGGAAGGGTTCATTGCATCAGTGTCTTGATTATCTACTGAGACTCTCAAACGGGAACCATGAAGGCCATCATTGAGAAGAACATGAGCAATAAGTAAAAGAAGGGGCTTGCTGGCTGTAGCAGAATCTTCAATGCCATCAGCACAAAAGGCTACATCAGCATCAGTAGGTGTGGGTTCATTTTCAGAAGCACTGCTTCGCTGATCAGTAAGAGCATGGGTTGTTGCTTCAAGGTTTACATGTGTGGGAGCCTCGAACATATCAAAGAGGCCTTGATTTTCTATGAGGACTGCTGGCTGCTGAAGATCAGTGTATATTTGCAGATTCTTTTCATCATCGTGAGCAGGTCCAAGCTGGAGTGCTCTTGTACAGGTTGTAATCTTAAAGTCCATGTGAATACAATTGGCTCGCTGAGTCTGCTCCTCTGGAGGTTGTTGAAGTTCATTTGCTACAATAAAACATACTGTATCGATTCTTGGGAGGATCAGACCCAAGATTTCGTGAAGACGGAAACCAACCAGCTGGCCATCGTCTATGTAAAAATATTCAAAATCGGATGCGTCTTGAGCCATCATAAAGGCAGCAAAATTGAGGTGAGGCAGTCCCAGTTTTGATTTAGTAAAATGCTCAGAATAGGCTTCGAGGGTGCCGACTGGCAACCTATGCATTGGAGGAAGAACCTCTCCAGAAAACACCTTATGCACAGCTGCGGCTTCATCTGTTTCTTCGGCCATGGAGAGATCGGCTGTCAGGAAGTCCATATCAGCATCTGAAACATTGACTTCTCCAAGAAAAAACGCAGCATTATCATGGTCCTCTTCATCAAGGACAACATTTTCATTAGCAATGCTCTCTTGGTTTGCTTCAGAAGCGCATGCGTGAGTAGCAGCAAGGGGCCGGACTGAGGTTTCATCCACACAGGGGTCAGCGGCGATGTCAGAGTCTTCAGGGTCGTGCAGAGCAGCAAGAAAGGTTGCAATTAGGGTAGCCTCCTCAGCACATAGTGGGAAGGCTTCAGTATGTTCTGGCGCAGCAGGAGAAGGGACTTTGTGGGTTTCATGACCAACCTCAGGGGCTGATCTGACTTGCGCCAAGAGATGGGGTGTGTGGCATGGCAGGTCAGCGGCATCTTCATCAGCAGCAGAAATACTCAGGCAGGGCGGTTTTGCAGGGGCTGCGAGAAAGAACACAACAAGGGCGGCTTCATCTGCTTCAGGGCCTGCATTGGGTGGAGCAGTTAGGGTTTCTTCACGCAGGCAGCAGGGGTATTGTAAAGTACCATCAGAAGAAAGAGGCAGGATCGGCTTCTTTTGGCGAATGATACCATGTTGTTGTACTAGCCCAGGAGGGCGTCCACTATCAAGAGTGTACATCAGAGATTCTTACATGTTACACACACACAGATTAGGGAGAGAAGAGAGAGTACGCAGAGATGTAGACGAAGGGGTGTGTGTCCACTTCTTGTTATATTCGTGGGTTACAAGAGCTTATAAGTAGGCTTGTGTATGGGGATTTGAAAAGGTATTCGTGCCTCTTGGTTTCTCGAGGCATGACAGCTGGAATTATGTTTATTTAACCCAACACCCTCGCCTAGCTCGCGACTACTTCAGGCCTTTCCTCGTGGTCACTGCTCATGACCGCAAGCCTGGAGAAGAAGAGGCTGCTGCAAATGCTCTAGACAGGCCAGCCACGCACCGGCCAACAGCCACCCATCCTGCTGACTTCCACGCTGCAGACGGAGGTGTCGTCGCACCAGTGAATGACGTCCCTGCAACCCAATCGGCCGTTTGCCAACACTACTGCAGAAAAGGTGGCTTGCACTCCTGCTGGAGAAGAAGACGCTGCTCATACTTCTGCTGCACACGACGTTGCAACTCCTGCCGCAGATGTCGCCAACTGCAACACTGCAGCCCTATTTGCAGACAATGCTACTGCAACCCTAGTTGTAGCAGATGTGGCCGCGACCCCTGCAGAAGCCTACCCTACTGCAGCATCCGATGCTACTACTGCCGTTGGTGCTACCACCCCTGCCGAAGTACCTCCCATGATGCATTCCCTGCAGCCAAACATCGTGATGCTTTCAATTCAGTTGTGACTGACGCCAACCTTGCGGCCAAGACAGACGTCCACCTAGCTGCAGACGGAGTTGGTGCTTCACCACCTGCTGTTGGTACCGCCTCCAAGCTTGAGGCCCTCCACTCAATCGGCGCCAACAAGGAGAGTGATTTCCAGCTTGGCGAGCCCTTGTATCCTCAAACAGTGCAGCCCCTTGCTGCCTTCAACTCCCTGGTTTTAGCTAGCAAAGCTTGGCGGCCTCTTGAAGCCAGACATTCAACATGCAATGCCGCACCTCCGATTGTTGGCGCCACTACTAAGGCCCTTCTTGGCAACCTGACTACTCCTCATGTGGTTCAATCCACCAAGGCATGGCATGTTTCAAGCGCTGCCCAGCCCTGCACCTGTTCCCAATCTTGCTAATATTGGTGTAGCAGCCAACTACATGCCTCAAGTTGCCTGAGCCATGCACATGCTGTTGAAGGTCGTCTGAGGCAGGTCCAATCTCAAGTTGTTGAACTTGATCATGAGGCACAATCGTCTGCAGCAATTTCTTGCGAGAATACAGCCTGGCCATCTTTCCAAATATGCAATTCTGCATCATACAACGTCCCTCGTCAGCAAATGGGTCCTGCAGGTTGCCCAAATATGAAGCAAGCTCACAAGTCCTGCCAAAAGCGCAGACCCGCTATGGCGGTAGGTGACCCACCTCGCCAAGGCTAATGCATCAAGCGAGTTAGCTACCCTTCCAAGGATTTGACCAAATCCACACTCTTGCCTCTGTTTGAAACTACCTTGAATACCTCTTCAAACCAAATTTTGAAATTGGATCTACTTGATGCTTACATGGCTGTAGCCCTTCCTCCTGAGCATCAGTCCCATCTTTTACCCATTGGCAGGCCGTTGTGCCTACCAGGATGGATGACGTGGATTATTACTCCCACACGCCTCTGTAAGACACATCCATATAGAGGCATGCATGTGCGTAGTGTATGCTTTGGTTTGTACAATCATGCTCATGCAAACCTACATGAAATGAATTCATGACAAGGCTGGAACTTGAATCAGCCTGGGTCAATGGTTGCCTTCATTAGTAGTGATGTCTTCACCTGAGAACTTCGCTCTACACAAGCTTTGAAAGGCTTTATCTGGTCTGCAACATGTATGCTTTCAAGAGCTTGAATACCACATGTTCGCCCCCTCAAGCGAAATGAAAGCATACATGTTGCGGACCAGATAAAGCCTTTCAAAGCTCGTGTAGAGAGAACATCTGAGCTGAAGAAATCACTACTAATGAAGGCAACCATCAACCCCGGTTGCTTCAATTTCCAGACTTGTCATGAATTCATTTCATGTAGGTTTGCATGAGCATGATTGTACAAACCCAAAGCATACACTACGCACATGCATGCCTCTCTCTGTATGGACAATGTGGCGTGTGGGAATAATAATCCACATCATCGATCCTACTTAGCATCCTAGTAGGCACAATGGCCCGGATCCCAAGATATCTTGCGGGCTCGTAGCTCCCTTGTAACTACCATGCAACTGTATATAACAGATCTCTCGGTACCTAATACAATCAGCCCATTCTCGCATACTTGCCCACGTCTCTACATGCTCTCTCTCTCTCTCTCTCTCTCTCTCTCTCTCTCTCTCTCTCTCAGTGAGTCCTCCTCTTCTCACAGGAATAAGGGAATCAACAACGTTTCTCCGAGAATCTTCAACTAGTTTGATGAATGAGTCCACTAGTCCAACATCCACTAGTCCACTCCACTAGTCTCTCTCTCTCTCTCTCTCTCTCTCTCTCTCTCTCTCTCTCTATATATATATATATATATATATATATATATATATATATATATATATATATATATATATATATATATATATATATATATATATATATATATATATATATATTCCAAATTAACAGGATAAGAAGATATCAATGAAAGACCTCCCTTCATTCCATATTAACATAATAAGACATCAATGAAAGAGCTCCATTTAGTCCGAAGTAACTTGGTATGACATCCGGAGCTTCCTTCAATTCAAAGAAAAGTAGCTTCCGAAGGAAAGCTTTCTTGCCAGCTTCCTTCAATCCAAAGGATACTAAATAGCTCAGCTCCCTTCAATTTAAGGTGAGGTAGCTTCCTACCCTAGGGTAGTTCTCTTCCGTCCAAGGAGAACTCTCTCTCTCTCTCTCTCTCTCTCTCTCTCTCTTACAACCTATGAGGCTCTCACCCCTCAACACTACAGTGGCACATGCATATTCAAATAGGATAAAGGGTGGAGGTGAAAATGTTGAGGTGCTTGCTTTATGGGCCATGCGATCAGAGCGGCCCAAATTTACAAAAGTGCGCGCTATGAATTTACCTACTGGCCCAAATTTACTAGCCAACCCATATTTACATGTGTGGCATTGAAATGCCACATACTTCAGTGAACGTATGCGGGCGTGGTGGCTAGAGCACATGCATCGCATGGGGGAAGTTGTGCGTTCGATGCTGAAGGTGCAGACCCAAATTTACCTACTGGCCTGAATTTACGTACTGCCCCAAACTTACTAGCAAGCCCGAATTTACTTTTCACTCTAAATTTACATGATCGCCTGAGTTTACAATAATGCATATCTGACGGCCCGAATTGTTGAGCTTATATGTGAAGCTACTCAATATATGGCTTCTCTATATATGGCACCCAGGTCCCCTCTATATATACATCATCTCATGTGTGTATTCTACACACTTTGGGGTTCTATTTTTGTGCTCTCTCTATCTCTCTCAACATGGTATCAGAGTAGTACGTTTTTGTTTTCAATTTTTCTCCTAATCCAAAACGATTTTGCAGAAACTACTCTCACCATTCACCGGAATTGATGTGGTCTACAGCTTTGCAGAAGGAAGTTTTTTCAAATTCTGCACCGATTTTGAGTTATCGTTTGCAAACTGCGTACATACCTGAAAAGAAACTTTCACTTTCTGTTTTTTTTTTTTTTTTTGCTAATTGAAAACGATTTTGCAGAAACTACCCATCATGAGAACTAGAATCAATGTGGTCTACAACTTTGCAGAAGGAAGTTTTGTCAAATTCTACACCGATTTTGAGTTATCGTTCGCGGATTGCGTACATACCTGAAAAGCAAGTCTCGTTTTATGTTTTTGATTTTTCTGCTAGTTGAAAACGATTTTGCAGATACTATCCGCTATATGGATTGGAATCGATGTGGTCTACAACTTTGCAGAAGAAAGTTTATTCAAATTTTGCACGGATTTTGAGTTATCATTTGCGGACTGCGTACATGCCTAAAAAGCAACTTCGCTTTTTGTTTTTGATTTTTCTCCTGATTGAAAATGATTTTGCAGAAACTAGGCATTGGAATCGATGAAAAACTATTCGTTTGAGCCATCAAAATCGATGTGGTCTATAACTTTGCAGAAGAAAGTTTCTCTAAATTCTGCACTGATTTTGGGTTATCGTTTCAGATTGTGAATATGTTTGAAAAGAAAAATTTTACTTTTTGCTTTTGATTTTTTTCATAATTGAAAACTTCTCAATTATATTTTTTCTTCATCAATCATATATTTGTTACTGACGTAACTTTGCTGCAGAAGCCATTTACATATCGTTCCGATTAAGTCGAGCCGTTGATGCTCGTCCAAATTCTATCGGGCTACTCTTGGTACATGATCTTTTGTTATATGATATACTCGTTCATTGATTCTTGTATAATTATTCTTTTAGAGATATAGTTTACGTCGTTTTATTGATAATTTCTCGTTGATACCATAGTGATTTTGATGGTACAATGATGATGTTTTGTTAGTACTTTGGTCATGGTGATTTTCGTTGATACCATGATGATATTTCATTGATACCATGGTTATTCTCGGTGATGCCATGATGATATTTCGTTGATACCATGATGATGTTTCGTTGATACCATGGTTATTCTCGGTGATACCATGATATTGTTTCGTTGATACCATGGTTTTTCTCAGTGATATCATGATGTTGTTTCGTTGATACCATGGTTATTCTCGGTGATACCATGATGTTGTTTCGTTGATACCATGGTTATTCTCGGTGATGCCATGATGTTTTTTCGTTGATACAATGATTATTCTCGGTGATATCATGATGCTTTTTGTTGATACCATGATGATTTATTCATTTTTATTGATACAATGATGATGTTTTGTTAATACTTTGATGATATTCATTGATCACGACGTTGATAAATGTTGTTTTATGTAGTATATACACATATCATTTGCATCACGTAATCACACATCTTGTACTTTTACGTTCATACTTTATGTACCATATGTTGTCGTGCGTATATGTCGTCAAAAGAGTGGCGTCGCGAACCATCTCTTATGGCATTGTGAACGTAATTATTTCACTAACAATGCTAATAATTTTCATGACTATGTTTTTTTTTTTTGAGTCTATGATCTATGTAGGATTGATCAAAGAATTGATTTTATGAAGACAAACTTGGTGACAATAAAAGATTTATGAAGATATGTTTGGTGATACCATATTGATGACAACATGAAGACATGTTTGGTGATGCGATATTGATGACAAGCTACACAGCAGATTCACGAAGACACTTTTGATTACAAGCTAATCGATAGCCTTTGCACCTCTTTATTGAACCTTTGCAGGATAGGAGTAATGTAACTCCTCATAAAACATTCATGGTAAAAGGAGTGATGTAGCTCCTCATCAAATTTTCATTGTAAAAGGAGTGATGTAGCTCCTCGTGAACATTTGTATATTCAATGATTTTTATAATATAACGGTGGGTGTATATAGAGTTGTGGATTTTTCCCTTGATCCCCCAAGGGTTTTTTCATCCACAGTTAGGGACCCTTATTTGAGCGGGGATGTTGAGCTTATATGTGAAGCTACTCAATATATGGCTTCTCTATATATGGAACCCAGGTCCCCTCTATATATACATAATCTCATGTGTGTATTATACACACTTTGGGGTTCTACTTTTGTGCTCTCTCTATCTCTCTCAACACGAATGACCCCCAACATCGATTCCATTTGAAAAGGCCCGTGCCAAATAGTGTGGAGACTCTCACCCAACAGACCATCTCTCTCTCTCTCTCTCTCTCTCTCTCTCTCTCTCTCTCTCTCTCTCTCTCTCTCTCTCTCTCTCTCTGTGTGTGTGTGTGTGTGTGTGTGTGTGTGTGTGTGTGTGTGTGTGCGTGATGCAGAGTGTAGACTGTAGAGTCTAGAGTATAGACTCTCCTCCACGAGTCCCGCCAGCTTGGTCCTCGTACTAGATGGGATCTAAAGAGTATAGGACCTAGGCTTAAAATAGCTATGCAATGAATAGACTTTTGTTTTTGAAGAGGTAGAACTGTATTAAGAGAAAAATTAAAAGAAAATTACAAAGAACCCTCAAAAAGGGGGAGGGTTGGGCCCAAACTGGTCCACATTACAGGGAATCTCTCATACGTAGCCTAGGAGCTGCATAGAATTTAGGGATACATGATGTCCACTATTTCCAATGAATAACACTTTGGAGATTAGTGACAAATTGAGAATCAAGAGGGGCATGTCTTATACATTTTCATAGCTTATGGGCTATGACACTCATGTCATGTTTGAGCAATTTGAAGGGGAAGGTAGAAGCTTGACCAAAGACCTTTGCATTCCGTCCGCCATATATACCACAAGACACTTCCCCTCTACATATTCCATAAAGGTACATCAAGACCTCTACAAATCTCTAGCAAAGATCTTTGAAATTGAGGGGATTCAAATTGACTTGAGCAGTCACCTGTTGTACATATGTAAGGACAATTTTATTTTTTTCACATTTAAAAAATAAATGTGTCCAATCTTCTATACATTTTCCAGATCTGCAGCAAGTCTTGCCATTGCTAACTCCTACTCTTGCTTCTTTTTCTCCACTCCATATCCTCTGGTGAATGAGAAGCCACAAGAGGGTGCTATGCATGTTGGCAGTTGATACGCTTAGATACATTTAAATCTATAAGTCCATTGTTTATTGCTCCAAGATAGTTTCCATTTCTTGTTAAGTTTCTTCTTGAGCTCCTCTTCTATTCCTCCCTGGTCTTTATATTGGTTGTATACTTTTGAGGCTAAGAGTCCCAATTGACCAGCAAGGAAGTTTATCTTTGAGGGCATGTGTTTGGATATTTTTTCCAATCTGGCCAAGCACCATGTGGCATCCCTATGAGAGATATTGTAATCTTCTTCCAAAACAGTGGCTTCTTTTGGTTAACCTCCTATGATTAGATCCCTCCATCTTTTAAGTCCAGCTTTGAAACACATGTGAGCTCTCCAAGACATGCCTTCTTTGAGTAGATCTGCAAAATGACCAAACCAAAGAGAATCATCCCAAAAACATGAAATATTATCCAAGAATTTTTTCTTGGGGGTCCAACTAGCTTTGATTGAGTTCCATGCCTTCCACACATTGAGCATCATCTTTGAGCCTATAGGAATAACTAAGATAGGTGAGATTAGAATATCTCTTAATTCTAATTCTAAATCTCCTCTCAGAGGAAGGGCCTCAAAGATATCAAAAAGTATTCTTTAACAACTTTCATGTTTTCTTTATGGCTTCAATCCATAGAGCCATGTTTCTTTTTGAGGTAAGGGATGAAGTCCTTAACCTTTTTCCTTTTAAGGAGAAAAACATTTTTTTATCTGGTCTATCTAGCTTTCTAGCTCAAAATTCCGTCGTTCATAGGATAGAGGTCTTAGCAAAAAGGAGATCCTCCTCCCTAAGTCTTGTTTTCAGTTCAATGAGGGTAGGGTTAGGAGGACTAGAAGGGTCCACCAAAGCCTCAAGCTCATATTTTGCCTTATGTATCATCATTCTTTTGTTTACTTAAATATCTCTAGCCTTCCTCTTGTAGTCAGTCATTAATCTTTAAACATATTTGACTACAACATCCCAAGCTTTGAAGGAGGAATCAATAGAATTGAAAGATTTAACAAATGTGTCCATGAACTTCTCTTTTATAACTTGAATGCGAAAGAGGGACTAGGTGAGGCCAACCAAGACTTAAACATACATTCTTCTTTTGTAACTCAAAAAGAATAGGAGAATAACCTGACAGTAACATAGATGCATTTTTGCTACAATTAACAAGCCAAAATTTTGATAACAACCCTGAGTTCATGTAAACCCCGTCAAGGCAGGTTTGACCTTTAACACTCAGCATATTATTTATTGCTCCAAGTGAAACCAGTGTTTGTGGAAATTTCAAGCAACTGTAGCTTATTTGCTATCTGATCCCAAGATCTTTTCTCTGATCCAGAAATTATTTGACCCAATTGATTCCATCTATCTGAATTATCCTCGACCATGTTGAATTCTCCTACGACAACACAAGGGTTAGAGAGCAAAGACATCTCTTTCCATATTTGAGTCCTTTCAAAGAAATACTTAGGAGCATATACAGAAACTACTTTGTAATTGAATGGGTTGTCCAAAGTTACTGCAACCCAATATCCTTTAGTGGTCAACTGTACTTTACTCACGAAATGGCTGTATTTTATTGAGATATCAATAGCATCCCCACCTCTACCTGCATTGTGATTAGTAGTAAGCCATTCGTAATTTGAGCCCAGTCTTTGCAAGTTAGAGTGAAGTGAGTTGCCTTCTATTTTAATTTCCTGCAGGCATATAAAATAAGGTTTGACATTAGAATCAACCAACCAATTCTTTATGGCTTGTGCTCTGGAGGGGTCATCCATCCCTTTACAGTTCAGTGTGATCTCTTTAGCAAATGGACACTTCAATTTTTACTAGATTTAGAAGTTTTTTCCATAGAGACTAAGATCCTTGCTAGATCCTTTGAAGGCTCCTTTTTTACTGAGAGGGTAAGAGGGAGTAAGGAATTAGGAAAAGTGAAACTGGCCAAAACGGAAGACTTCTTCCAACAAACCCACGAGAACTTGTTTGTAAATTTGGAAGGAAATGTTTGGGATAAGGCTGCTTGACTTAGGAAAGAATGATTGGTCATCCTTAAGACAGTTTTCTCAAGACACCTCTGATTTCTTGGAATATTTTCACTTCAAGTGATGAGTAATGATGACAGGTTAGCCAGTGATGAGTCTGTTTTCCCCATGTACGTGGAGTCTGTACCTCCTATATATGTACGTTTGTGGATACTACTTAGGATATCGTTTTTATCATAGGAGAACCTCCCAGTTGTATGGGCAACTGGTACTGGCGTATGGGCGTCTCGAACTTTTGGGTGATGGGTTTCCACCCTGTTTATAAATAAGGAAGGGTATTGTTTGTTCACCCATGTATAGGTGTGCTTCAGACAAGTGGACACTACAAGAGGTCACTTAAATTCCGGCGCCACATTATCGGCATCACTGGCGGGCATCAGTATATGTGTGTGTATGCATGGAGGGACATAAAGTTTTAAAATTTTTGATTTTCAAATTTTCGACGCTTGTTCTGGCGCACATGGACTTTCCGATGCTTGCTCTGTTGGGGGTACCATCGTTGCAATAGCTCCAATGACCAACAAAATTATCAATCCGAAGGGATGAGCTACCTGGATAGGGCATGGAAACACTCACACGGTAAGTGAGCTAATCATGGCAACACAAATGGTTAACTCTAGGAGATGAGCTTCTCAGTCTATGGAGGAGCGAAGCCGCAATGAAGAGCAATCTTCATATCCACTTCTCTTCACCTCTAATCAACCCAATCACACACACTACAATTGCAATACGCACACAACACTAATCCTATCATGCAACACACTCCAATCAAACCTACATGCACACACAAGCAAAAGAGGGCAATCACACAAGATTAGAGAGGGATTAACTACTAATTTGTTAAGATCTAGTTAATATAAGCATCATAGGAAATCATAAGAAGTAAGAGAGAGGCATAGTGAGAGAGAACGAATCATTGATTAGTGTAAATCAAGTCTCATGATCGAGGAGAAGCTCAAGGACTCCATAGCCACATGTAACTGTTTGAACACTATGTGAGCAAAGAATGAGAGTATGCACAAGGTTGCATAGCAAAGGTAGAGTACTCGTATACCTGAACCATATTGTAATTTTTTTTTGAAATTATCTTCAATATGTATTTGATAAAAGATATTTTTCTAGTTTGTAGTGCCTTTCCTTTAACTCTATGTCGTCAAAGGGTCGTCACTTTCGTACGCGCCACATTGACGAGCGCAGAACCACCATAGATTGTGCCATCATGGATAACTTTGACACAGACGGTGATGAAGCCAGGTAATACAGAACTATTGAAAGGATACTAAAGGTTAAGTTTAAAACCTTTCATACCTTCATCTTCAAGTGCAAGTGGTTTGCAAATGTGTCTAGACGACATGAGAATAGCCTCTACATGGTGGACTCTAGTGTGCATCACACAGGGAGGTATGACAATTTAGTTTTACCGTGCAATTGTGAGCAGGTGAGTGACATGTACCTTTTTTATTCTAATTCACTTGTAGCATTAATTATAACAATGTTACTCACTTTGAGCTCCTCTTTTATAGGTCATATATATCCCAACAATCCACCAACCAAAACTTTGGTTTGTAATTCCTGTAGTACCTTGTGGGAGAACCATTTTTTCCACAAATGAAGTGGAGACCATCTTCGACCCTCTTCCACCTCCAAATTTGGATGAGGTGGAAACAGAGGAGAGGGAGGTCAATGAATCAAGTTCGGCGGCAGCAAGTCTTAGCGAGGATGATTGTCATGATGATAAAGATGATGAGATGGAGGATGGTGAACTCGAAGATGATGAAGCCAATGCATCCACAAACGACAATTCCGTTTCTCTCTCTATTGATTTAGGAGCCATGGGCTTAGAATTGGATAATGCCTCATGTAGAGATCTTTTGGAAGATGATTCATAAACTTTTTGCAGTTATGAAGTTTTTTGGTCATGTATTCCGTTCATCTCTCTTTGCCCCCTCTTCCTGATATCGCTAGATTTGGGAACATGCTCAATTATGCTAATCAATTGACAGTGATATTTTAGTTGTAACCAAGTATCCCCCCCCCCCCCCCTCTCTCTCTCTCTCTCTCTCTCTCTCTCTCTCTCTCTCTCTCTCTCTCGCTCTTTCCTCGATTACCTTGAAAGGTGCTTTTCCAGTGGAAGTATGTATAGTTTTATTGTAAGCATACTCCACTAAGGGTAAGTACTTCTCCCATGGGGACCTTTGATCTACTTCCGTTACATAGGCTTTTAGTAGATCAAGAATTGTTAGGTTATCTATTTCACTTTGGCCATCCATTTGCGTGTGATAGGCCAAAGAGAAGTTTAGCCTTGTCCCTAAATTCTCAAGAGACCCTTCCAAAAAATACTGGTCATTCTAGGATCTCTATCCGACACTATGGATATTGGCAAGCCATGGCACTTGAAGACTTGTGATATGAAGAGGATTTCCATTTGATGGGGTTTGATAGTCTTTTTGACAGGTATAAAATGAGCTTGTCTATTGACCCTGTATACTATCGTCCATATTCCCTTATTCCCATGGATAGACTTAGGCAATCCAAAGATAAAATCCATGGATATGCTCTCCCATGGTGAAATGGGGATTGGCAAAGGTTGAAGAAATCCAGGTTTCTTCCCTCTATCAAACTTCGTCTTTTGGTATACCACACATTTAGAAACATAATCTTGTATGTTTTCTTTCATGGCCAATAGAAATATGTTTCAATCCCTTTTAGGGTAGACTGAATCCCTCTAAGCCCCACATAAGGAGGAGCATGAGATTCATACATTACTTTCTCAAGTAGTGAATTAGTAATGCATAGTCTATTTCCATAAAGAAGATAACCAGCTTGTAAAGTAAATGGTTCCTCTTTCTTCCCTAATGCAAGGGCTGAAATCACATCTCTAATATTGGGATCAATAGCATAATCATCTATCATAGAAGATAGATCATTGTGAGTTGCTATGGAAACCGCATTCACTCTCGGCCGTCTTGAGAGTGCATTCGCTACTTGATTATGCTTGCCAGCAATGTGAGAAATATGAAAATGAAATTGCGAAAGAAAATTTGCCTACCTCATTTGTTTGTCCGGGAGCTTGGTTTGCGTCATGAAGTACTTAAGGCTCTGGTGATCCGTCTGCAGAATGAAAGGAGTTCCCAATAAATAGTGCTTTTATGATTCTAAGGCATGTAGAGCTACGAGGAGTTCCTTTTCATATACGCGTAGAGATTGCTCAGCAGAGTCAAGCCTTTGAATTTCATAGGCTATGGCATGCCCTTCTTTGAGCAAAACAGCTCCAAGGCAATCACCACAAGCGTCACATTGGACCTCAAATGGATTTGAAAGAGCCGGCAATGTAAGCATAGGTTGAGAGATAAGATTTTCTTTAAGCTTTTCGAAAGAATTATTATCCTTGGCAGACCATGTATACCTAACGTTTTTCTTTGTTAGGTCATGTAACCGGGTCCTGCTATTAGTGAGAACTTTTCTATAAAGCATCTATAGTATTCACAAATACCTATAAAGCTTCTTAGTTCATGAAGATTCCTTGGATTAGGACATCCTTTTATTACCTCTAACTTTGATGGATCCATTTGGATGCCATCTTGAGAGATAATTCAACCTAAATATTGAATCTCTTGTAAGAAAAATTCACTTTTCTTTTGATTAACATAAAGTTTATTCTATCTTAAGACTTGAAATATTACCTGGAGGTATTGCTTGTGTTCTTCTAGTGAATTAGAGTAGATGATAATATCATCAAAGAACACTCCAGTAAAGGTTCATGAGGTTTGAATAGCTTCTCCATCAAGCAGTTGGATCTGGTTGGTGCATTAGTCAAGCCTAAAGGCATGACAATCTATTTGTAAAGACCAAACATAATGCGAAATGTGGTCTTTACAATGTATTGATCAACTATCCTTATTTGATGATAGCCACTTTTTAGGTCAATCCTACTGAAGTAGGTGGACCCTTGTAGCTTATCAAATAGGTCTTCTACTCGTGGAACGGGAAACCTATTCTTGATAGTGGTCCTTTTTAGTGCTCTATAGTTGACACACATATGATATGTGTCGTCCTTCTTTTGCACTAATAATACAAGTGAGAAAAATGGAGATGAGCTAGGCCTAACCATGCCCTTCTCAACTAACTCATGCACTTGCCGAATAATATCCTCTTGTTGAGCTTGGGAAACTCTATAAGGAGGTTTATTAGGCGGTGAACTTCTTGGAAGAAGTCCAATTGTATGGTCATCAATGCCTCATTTAGGAGGTAGTTAAATAAAAACATCTTGAAAACCCTTGAGAAAATTGGATAACTCTACTTCCTTGTGATTGTTTATATATTATTTTGCTAAATCATTAGGTTCATTTTGAGAATCTTTAACAAAAATCATGTACACGGAAATAGAGCTCTTTATTGACTTATTGAAATCTTGCGTATGTACAATGGGTATGGTGTTACCGATCTCTTTGGAATCTATGTATATATCTTTTTTCCTGTACTTAAAGTAGATTTTCCTTTCAGGGAACTTAACATTGGCAGCCATGCGATCAAACCATGGTGCCCCTAGGATCACATCCTCGTGCTTGAGAGGAGAGATAAAGAATTCCTCTTTGTCCACAAAGCTTTGGATATGGAGTCTCAATTTCTCCATTAAGGGATTGACTGAAGCTTCTTGCCCCTTGAAAGCACCATCTGCAGGTAGGACATCTCCCATCTCATAGGCTTGGATGCCTAGCTTGGTGGCCAACTCTATGGATATGAAATTGTGAGTAGAACCAGGGTCAAAGATAGTAAAAGAATCATGTTCTCTTACCTTTCCCCAAGCATGGCATAGAGGAGATCCTTCATGGTGATCTTCATCTTCTTGGATTTCGACCAAGGTAGCTCTAGGAGGCTCATGGTGGGTGTTCTTTTGGGGACAAGCGTGGTATGTATGCCCTTGCTTGACGCACTTGAAACAACGGTTGTCCTTGCATTAACGCTCAAGATCTTTAGGAGAGAGTTTGTTTTTGCCTTTGTAAGCTCCTTTATCCTTAGCTTTGTTGTTATTGAATTTCCCTTAGGAGACTTTTGGACATTGTCCTTCCCCTTAGGCTCATTGGAACCCTTGTTTTTCGTGGGCTTAAGATTTCTCTTAGCCCCGGTTTGGAAATTGATTCGAGAAGCCACCATAGTATGGTGTATAACCGCAGATATGGTGCATGGCCTTTGAGAGTTGACACCATTTCTTCAATTAAGCCTGCACAAAATTGTTGTTTTTTCTCTCCAAAATCCATCTTTTTGAAGACAATGTCTTTGAGATGTAAATCCCAAAACTTGTCTACATATTTATGAATGGATTTGTAGGGAGAGAGCTTCAAGCTTCGCCATTCGGTGAGTACTATGTCTTTTGCATCGGTGGCCAAAAACTGCTTCATAATGGAAGCTCTTAAAGCTTTCAATGTTCCTGGAGCTTCATCGTTGGCCTGTAGGCTAGGCCACCATTGCCTGGTGGACTTTTGAAAGTGCATGGCTACATGGTGTAGCTTAGAGGACTCCATGAAACCCTCATCTCCAAACGCTGCATCGAATTGTTGGATAAAGGCCAAGACTTTGCCGTAGCACCAAAGGTGCCATCGTAGGTAAGGAAAGAGATGCTCTTTGTTCCCTCTTTTAACTTCTTGAGCTTGGATGACCTCTTCCACGCGGCATAGGATTTCGTACAGCCTCTTCTTTTTTATGGTTCAAAAGTTTCACCATAGCTTTCTTCAGAAGATGAAGAATTTGAAGAAGATGGAGAAGAGGGTGACCTCTTTCTCGCCTTTTTCTTCTCTTGTTTTCTATCATCCCTCTTTGAATTATGGTGTGGAGAAGTGTGTGATGGTCTTCTCTGTTTCGGAGGTGATGCAGACCGTTTTGCCCGCCGTCTTTGTGGAGCCATCTCCGCGGAGGTGGCAAGAGACTCACTTCATTCTCGTTCCTTCAGTGGGGGCTCTTGAGTTCTCCTTTGGGAAGGAGATGTGTCATCATGAAGCAAATTTTTGATCCCTTCGTATGGATCCTCTTATTCTTTCTGAATTGGAGAGAGGCCTCTTTTGGAAGTCTTACAAGGAGGCTTCCTAGGTACTCTCTCGTCATGGTGGGGAGCTTGGAGAATCCCATGAGCACGAAGTTGTCGTTGCACTTCACTTTGATGGGATGGATTACCCATGGCTTGTTGAAGCCTAGAAACAAGGTAGTTAACAATCATAGGGGCATCATTAGTAGCCTGCTCAATAGCAAAATCAAAGCTATCAACATTTATTTCACTCTCTTTACTGTTGTCAGCTATTCTATCAACTTTTAGGTGTAAACGTTTTTTAAGGTTGTAACAGGACTTGATTTTGAAGTGTTTTAGCAATAAATTTTTTTTTCTAGAAAGTTTTGGTCGGTTTAAAGTTGGTCCACTGTGTAGAAGGATTTGTGGATTGTTTTCGTCCAATAAATTTTTTTGATCCGAAAGGCACTTTCTGGGTCATTTTTGAAGGTGTTAACGTGGGATTTTGGAAAAGTGATGTATGAAGCGATTGAGCATGTGTTATAAGGAACAACTTTGGTTCTCTGAGTCTTTAGAGATTTTGATGTTTTGATGCTCGTTGAGGGCCAAAGATTAAGAAAAAAGTGAGACTTTCTGTTTTTGCATCGTTTTAGTAGAAAATGATGTTTTGCAGGTTGATTTTTAGCAAATCAGAGCAGGCTATGGAAATTTTCCATCACATAGCTGTCAAAGAGCGCAACGAGAGCAACAAGATTGTGTGAGACGGACTTGGGCTCTTTTGGCTCCGTTTGGGAGTTATGTTCAGTTGAAGACAACTGAAAAAAAAAGTTTCAAAAATCTAACCTTTACGGATCGCTTTGCGATCATGTTCTTATCTTATTCTCGCAGGTATACTTGGTGCCAAAATCGAGTCGACTGAACGCCTAAAAAAAGAAAAGCGGCTATTTTGAGAAGTCGCATGCTTTTCGAGGAAAAGACGGGTAAAGGAACGACGGGTAGTGCGTTTGGGGATCATTCACAAATCTCCTCTTCTGCGAGTGCGAGTGAGACGCTGCATGCAAGCGGACTGAAGCTCGAGGGTGGTCGAGAGGTTCGAGCTCCATACAACGGAGTGCGCCCATATTCAACTGCTCTTCTGTTGTATCAAAACTCTACAAAAATTCATCAATACAAAGATCTCTTTCTCTATCTTTTGTTGTCTATCTCTATTATTTTGTTCCTGTGACAAAGGTGTACTTTGGCACTTCAAGCCCTAGTCGCTACTCCTCTTTAACCCTTTAGAAAAGCACTCAATCTACTGTACCGGTGGCTCGAATACCATTAATTGCAAGAAATAGAAGAGAGGTTCTTTCAACACCAAAACAGCACCGGCTTCTGTCAAGCTTCTAATAGCTCAATAGTGGTTAAGCTGTAGGCAAGCCCCATAGGACTCCACTATTAAGACCATAGCTCTTGACGATGATGCCTCGTTATCTGCACAAAGGCAGGCGCACTGCAAGGCTAAAAAATCCCTATTCTACTTACTCAATTGCAATTAATAATACCAACCATTTATAGCTAGCTTGAGGACCTCCCTTCTTGAGCAAGAAAAGATGAACCTTGTGCTCTAATACCAATGTAACATTTAATGGCCTAGTAACTTGTGTGTAGCGTAAAATAGCATGAACATAGTGAGCATTCATTAGAATAGATTCCTAATGAGTATAACAAGAGTGCTCGGGTACTTTGAAAGAGAGATAAATTAAGCTATTGACAACAATTGAAGACCGGATTTACATGGAGCCAGTCCCCCCTCCAAAAGGCTTTGTACTATGGTTTCTCCCATCAAGAGAGACATTTTACAATACAATTCTTTGTGTTCCTTCAATAACTAGTTAATGCAATGAAGATGGAAGCTTCAAGCACTAAGCAAACTCTTATAAAACACAACATCAATTCCCTCATGGTCTCAGACCCAAGACCTCACACACCTTCGAAGATGGTGAGAGCTAGCGGGGTATGAGAGTACATTGAGAGGAAGAAGGACTAGTCTTACAAGAAATATATACATCTCCTCACATAATCACTCATATTAGCATGCATAGCTTAGTAATTAGCATGGTAGAGGAAATGAGCATGCATGGAATCTTGGCTCTTGGTTGGATTTGCATCACAGAGCCAAGAGTTGTTGGTGTAGGCCTCCCTTCTCCAAGCTTGGAGTAGATGATAAGCTTTCCATTAAAGCTTGAGAAGGAGAGAGAGAGAGAGAGAGAGAGAGAGAGAGAGAGAGAGAGAGAGAGAGAGAGAGAGAGAGTCCTCTTTCTGCACACATGAGCTAGTGTGAGTGTGTGTGGAATAATGCCTTTGGAAAATCAGCCCCCTCTCTCTCTTGGTCGACCCCTCTTGCTAATTTCTCTTGATGGCTTCCCATTGGACTCCTCCAGGCTTAGCCAATAGGATTTAAGAAGCATAAGTGATAGTCTTCTGACATGTGTCCCCCTTTCCCCTTTTGTGAAGCTTTAGGTAATTAAATAATGCAACTAAACTCTCATTGGACCTCTTTGTCTTCTGGCGAATCGGAATCAGGCAAGCCATGAGGCTGGCTGCTTAATGCTCATTGGACCCCTTATGAGACTGTCCAATAGTCTTCTAGAGAGCTTAATTCTTATTGGTTCTTTTATTAAGTGTTAATTAAACTAGATTTACTCTAGCCTAATTGGTCCACCTCCATGGCCATTCAATAGGATTTGAGTGCACCTTGTGGGCATTTGGGCTAGGGAGCTGACATGTGTGCCTCATTCCCTTTGTGTAAAGGGATCTTGTGTGTGTGTGTGTGTGTGTGTGTGTGTGTTTTTTTCTTTTATCCCCTACTTACAGGGCTTACCCCCTCCTATTTAGGAGTCATGAAGAATTTTTTGTACACACACAAAGCACCGAATTCCACTAAACTTGACCATTTGGACTTACCTTTGAATTTTGGAACCTTAGCATTGTGAAAGTCTTAATGGGCTGAACCCTAAGGTCTTTGGAGCCCATTGTTGCACATTGCTCTTTTGTAGATGGCCCACCCTTTGGATACCTATTTTCCCTCCTTTGGATCCCTAATGTGTCCGGTCTGCTAGCTTAACCAATATTCTAGCTTTTTCTCCCCTAGCACTTTCCCATATTAAATGTTCAGTTTAACATGAGAAAATTGTTTAGGAGAATTACATATTAGTTATTATGACATTACCTCTCTCTTGAAATCATAGTCGTCCTCGACTATAGGGTAGAGAAGATAAAGCCTATTCATTAGTCCTTTTTCTAGCGGGTAGAGGATCCCTATGTTATCCTGCAACACTGTTCCAGAATGAATGACTAATCCATTTGGCTCTTGAGAGCCTAAGACTGCCACAAGCATGTCTGCACATTAGTCCTATCAATCTTCCATAGTAGCGTGACAAGCTCTACTTGGTGTTTGGGAGATGTCGTCTCCACAAACTAGATTCTAAGCATGCATACTACTTCACATTTGTGCAAAATAAAGAAAGAGAGAGTCTTATAAGACAAAAACTTTGTTCATTTTAAACATTTATACATTTGCTTACTCCAGGGAAGCATTGTAAGCATTGACAAGGTTTAGGTTATCCTTTAATTGTATGCCTTGCATCCATCTAGCATCTTCAAAAGGATAATTTTTAAACTGATATCATCGGATAATCTTACCTCCTCTTAATACCTTGTCTTCATGTCAGAGAATGGACTCGGGTTGCAACACCTCTTCTTGGTCCTCGAGCTTCGATGGGTCTTCAATAGCTGGTTCTTGAGGTGGCTCTCCTTTGTAAGTCTTTGGTGGCTCACATGAAAACATTGTGTATGAGCCAATGGCTGGGCAACTTGAGTTGATAGGCCATCTCATTGATTAGCCTCAGAATCTAGAAGGGACCATAGTACCTTTTTGCTAACTTAACTTAGCATAGTACTTTTGGTTTCCCGTAGGATTCTTGCCCGTCGTATGCCTTAATCGAACCTTGGGAAAATTATGTAAGACCCAATCATTTTCTTAAAAGGCTTGGAATCTTCTGTTTTTATCAGAAGCAGCCTTTTGCCTTTGATGTGACACTATAAAAGGAGTTATCTATAACCACTAGACTTGCCACGTAAAAACAAAGGAAAAAGGAGAGAATTGCCGGAGCGGCAATAACCGCGGCTATGGACGCGGTAGTGGTTTCTCAGCAATAAGTGTCATAATAATCAATATCTAATTCTCCTAAATGATTTTCTCATAGTAAACTGATCATTTAATGTGGGGAAGTGCCAAGGGAGAAAAAGCTAGAATATTGGTTAAGTTAGCAGACCGGCCACAGTAGGGATCCAAAGGAGGGAAAATAGGGATCCAAAGGGGGGGCCATCTGCAAAAGAGCCATGTGAAACAACGGGCTAAAAAGACCCTAAGGTTCAGCCCATTAAGACTTCCAAAATGCTAAGGTTCCAAAATTCAAAGGTTGTGTCCAAAGGTCAACCTTAGGGAAAATTGGATGCTTAGTGTGTGCCCAAAAAGTCTTTCTACATCCCTACATGGGAGGGGGCGAGCCCCAAAGCTAGGGGATGAGAGAGAAAGCCATACACACACACACAGGCTCCCTTTACACAAAGGGAATGAGGGACACATGTCAGCTCCCTAGGCCAGATGCCCACAAGGTATGCCCAATTCCTATTGGAAGACCCTTGAAGTGGACCAATGAGAATTAGGCTAGAGTAAATCTAGTTTAATTAATTTAAAAACATTTAATAAAAGAAACCAATAAGAATTAAGTGTCCTAGAAGACTATTGGGCAGTCTCCCAAGGGGTCCAATGAGCATTCAGGAGCCCCATGGCTTGCCTGATTCCTATTGGCCAGGAGGCAAAGGGGTCCAATGAGAGTTTAGTTTAATTATTTAATTATCTAAAGCTCTCACAAAAGGGGAAAGGGGGACACATGTCAGAAGGCTATCACTTATGCTGCTTAATCCCTATTGGCTTGACCTGGGGAGGTCCAATGAGGCAAAAGCCAGACTAACTTAGCAGCTAGGGCTCGCCCAAGAGAGAGAGGGGGCTGATTTTTGCTTGGCATTGACACACACACTCTCACACTTGACCATGTGTGAAGGGAAAATACTCTATCTCCTCCCAAGCTTTAATGGAGAGCTCATCACCTACTCCAAGCTTGTGAGATAGAAGCCTACATCAACACTCTCTTGGCATGTGGATGCAAATCCAACCAAGAGCCAAGCTTCAATGCATGCTCATCTTCTCTACCAAGCTAATTACTAAGCTAAGCTATGCTAATATGAGTGATTATGTGAGGAGATGTACTTCTTTCTCGTAAGATACTTCTTTTTCCTCTCAATCTACTCTCATACCCTGCTAGCTCTCACCATCTTCGAAGGTGTGTGAGGTCTTGGGTCTGAGAACGGGGATAATTCAAGTTGTGTTTGATTAAGTGTTTTGCTTGGTGTATGAAGCTTCCATCTTCATTGCACTAGCTCGTCTTGAAGGAACACAAAGAATTGTATTGTACAATGTCTCTCTTGATGGGAGAAACCATAGTACAAAGCCTTTTGGAGGGGGGACCGGCTCCATGCAAATCCGGTCCTCAACTGTTGTCAATAGCTTAATTGCTCTCTCTTTTGAAAGTATTGTCGATGCTATCTAACTAGGTGTTATGCTTTTTGTTGCTCTCTCCACCCAAGCACTCTTGTAATTCTCATTAGGAATCAACTCTAATGAAATGCTCACTATGTTCATGCTAATTTCCGCTACACATAAGATTTTAGGCCATTAAATGTTACATTGGTATCAGAGCTCAAGGTTTCTCTTTTCTTGCTCAAGAAGGGAGGTCCTCAAGCTAGCTACAAATGGTTGGTATTATTAATTGCCTGTGAGTAAGTAGAATAGGGATTTTTCAGCCTTGCAGTGCGCCTGCCTTTGTGCAGTTAACTGGGCATCACCGTCGAGAGCTATGGTCTTAATAGTGGAGTCCTACGGGGCTTGCCTACGGCTTAACCACTATTGAGCTATTAAAAGCTTGACAGGAGCCGGTGCTGTTCTGGTGTCGAAAGACCCTCTCTTCTATTCCTTGCAATTAATGGTATTCGAGCCGCGGGTACAGTAGCTTGAGTGCTTTTTCTAAAGGGGTAAAGAGGAGTAGCAACTAGGGCTTGAAGTGCCAAAGTACACCTAAAAGTTGTTAGAATGGCTGACAATATTAAAGAGAGTGAAATTAATGTTGATAACTTTGATTTTGCTCATGAGCAAGCTACTAATGATGCTTCAATGCTTGTTAATTATCTTGTTTCTAGGCTTCAACAAGCCATGGGCAATCCATCTCTCCAAAGTGAAGTGCAACGGCAGCTCCGTGCTCACGGGATTCTCCAAGCTCATCACCATGACGAGAGAACACCTAGGAAGCCTCCTTGTGAGACTACCAAAAGAGGTCTCTCTCCGATTCGGGAAGAAGAAGAGAATCCATATGAAGGGCTCAAGAACTTACTTCTTGATGATGCATCTCCTTCCCAAAGGAGAACTCAAGAGCCTCCACCGAAGGAACGAGAAAGAAGCGAGTCTCCCGCCACCTCGGCGGAGATGGCTCCACGAAGACGGCGGGCTAAACGCTCTCCATCACCACCAAAGCGGAGAAGACCATCACACTCTTCTCCACGCCATAATTCAAAGAGGGATGATAAAAAGCAAGAGAAGAAAAAGGCGAGAAAGAGGACACCCTCTTCTCCATCTTCTTTATCCTCTTCCTCTTATGAAAGCTATGGTGAAGACGATAAAGATCAAGACAAGAAAAAGGCGAGAATGAGGTCACCCTCTTCTCCACCTTCTTCAAATTCTTCATCTTCTGAAGAAAGTGATGGTGCAACTTTTGAACCATCAAAAGAAGAGGCCATAGGAAATCCTATGCCGCATGGAAGAGGTCGTCCAAGCTGAAGAAATTCAAAGAGGGAGGGAAGAGCATCTCTTTCCTTACCTATGATGGCACCTTCGGTGCTACAGACAAAGTTTTGGCCTTTATCCAGCAATTCGATGCGGCGTTTGGAGATGAGGGCTTCACGGAGTCCTCTAAGCTACGCCATGTAGCTATGCACTTTCAAAAGTCCGCCAGACAATGGTGGTCTAGCCTACGAGCCAACGGTGAAGCTCCACGAACATGGAAGGCTTTAAGAGCTTCCATTATGAAGCAGTTTTTGGCCACCGATGCCAAAGACAAAGTACTCACCGAATGGCGAAGCTTAAAGCTCTCTCCCAATGAATCCATCCACAAATATGTAGACAAGTTTTGGGACCTACAACTCAAAGCCACTGTCTTCAAAAAGTTGGATTTTGGAGAGCAAAAGCAACAATTTTGTGCGGGCTTAACCGAAGAAATGGCGGAGTATGTCAACTCCCAAAGGCCACGTACCATATCGGCGGTAATACACCATACTATGGTGGCCTCGCGAATCAATTTCCAAACGGGGGGTAAAAGAAATAATAAGCCCCCGGAAAACAAAGGTTCCAATGAGCCTAAGGGGAAGGACAATGTCCAAAAGTCTCCTAAGGGCAATTCCAACAAAGCTAAAGAGAAGGGAGTTTACAAAGGAAAGAATAAACTCTCTCCTGAAGAGCTTGAGCGTTATCGTAAAGATAACCGGTGTTTCAAGTGCGGCGAACAAGGGCATGCGTACCGCGCTTGTCCCCAAAAGAACAACCGCCAAGATCCTCCTAGAGCTTCTTTGGTTGAAATCCAAGAGGAGGAGATTCACCAAACTCACCACAAAGGATCTCCTCTATGCCATGCTTGGGGAAAGGTAAGAGAACATGATGCTTTTATTCTCTTTGACCCTGGTTCTACTCACAATTTCATATCTATGGAGTTAGCCACCAAGCTAGGCATACAATCCTACGAGATGGGAGATATCCTACCCGCAGACAGTGCCTTCAAGGGGCAAGAAGCTTCAGTCACTCCCTTAATCGGGAAATTGAGGCTTCATGTCCAAGGCTATGTGGACAAAGAGGATTTCTTTATCTCTCCTCTCAAGCATGAGGATGTAATCCTAGGGGCACCATGGTTTGACCGTCTGGCTGCCCATGTTAAATTTCCTGAAAGGAGAATCTCCTTTAAGTTCAGGGAAAAGGACATGTATAGAGATGCTAGGGAGATGGGTAACACCATCCCCATTGTACATACACCAGCTTTCAACAAGTCAATAAAGAGCTCTATTTCCGTGTACATGATTTTTGTTAAAGATTCTCAAAATGAACCTAATGCTTTAGCAAAAGAAAATAAAAGCAACCAAAAGGAATTAGAGTTATCCAATTTTCTCAAGGGGTTTCAAGATGTCTTTATTGACGACATCCCTTCTGAGCTACCTCCTAAACGAGGTAATGACGACCATGCAATTGAACTTCTTCCAGGAAGTTCACCGCCTAACAAACCTCCTTATAGAGTTTCTCAAGCTCAACAAGAGGAGATTATGCGGCAAGTGCATGAGTTAATTGAGAAGGGCATGGTTAGGCCTAGCTCATCTCCATTTTGCTCACCTGTGCTATTAGTGCAAAAGAAAGACGGCACATATCGTATGTGTGTCGACTATAGAGCACTAAATAGGATCACTATCAAGAATAGGTTTCCCGTTCCACGGGTAGAAGACCTATTTGATAAGCTACAAGGATCGACCTACTTCAGTAGGATTGACCTAAAAAGTGGCTATCATCAAATAAGGATAGTTGATCAAGACATTGTAAAGACCGCATTTCGTACTACATTTGGTCTTTACGAATACATTGTCATGCCTTTTGGCTTGACTAATGCACCAGCCACATTTAACCGCTTGATGGAGAAGCTGTTCAGACCTCATCGAACCTTCACTGGAGTGTTCTTTGATGATATTATCATCTACTCTAATTCATTAGAGGAACATAAGCAACACCTCCAGGTAATATTTCAAGTTTTAAGAGAGAATAAACTTTATGTTAATCGAAAGAAAAGTGATTTTTTCTTGCAAGAGATTCAATATTTAGGTCACATTATCTCTCAAGATGGAATCCAAATGGATCCATCCAAGTTAGAGGTAATAAAAGGATGGCCTAAACCCAGGAATCTTCATGAACTAAGAAGCTTTATAGGTATGTGTGCATACTATAGACGCTTCATAGAAAAGTTCTCACAAATTGCGGGACCATTACATGACCTAACAAAGAAAAATGTTAGGTATACGTGGTCTGCTAAGGAGAACAATGCTTTCGAAAAGCTTAAAGAAAAGCTTATCTCTCAACCTGTGCTTACACTACCGGATCTCTCAAAACCATTTGAGGTCCAATGTGATGCTTGTGGTGATTGCCTTGGGGCTGTTTTGCTCCAAGAAGGGCACGCCATAGGCTATGAAAGTCGAAGGCTCGACCCTGTTGAGCAAGCTCTAGGCATATACGAAAAAGAACTCCTTGCAGTTCTACATGCCTTAGACTCATGGAAGCACTATTTATTGGGGACTCCTTTCATTCTGCGAACGGATCACCAAAGTCTTAAGTACTTCATGACGCAGACCAAGCTCTCCGACAAACAAATGAGGTGGGCAAATTTCCTTTCGCAATTTCATTTTCATATTGCTCACATTGCTGGCAAGCATAATCAAGTAGCCGATGCACTCTCAAGACGACCGAGAGTGAATGCGGTTTCCATAGCAACTCACAATGATCTATCTTTAATGATAGATGAGTATGCTATTGATCCCGATTTTAGAGATGTGATTTCAGCCCTTGCCTTAGGGAAGAAAGAAGAACCATTTACTTTACAAGATGGTTATCTTCTCTATGGCAATAGACTATGCGTTACTAACTCACTACGTGAGAAAGTAATGTATGAATCTCATGCTCCCCCATATGCGGGGCATAGAGGGATTCAGTCTACCCTAAAGGGAATTGAAACATATTTCTATTGGCCTACCATGAAAGTGAACATACATGAGTATGTTTCCAAATGTGTGGTATGTCAAAAGACAAAATTTGATAGAGGGAAGCAACTTGGATTGCTTCAACCCTTGCCAATCCCTAATTCACCATGGGAGAGCATATCCATGGATTTTATCTTTGGATTGCCTAAGTCTATCCATGGGAATACGGGAATATGGACGATAGTAGACAGGTTCAGTAAACAAGCTCATTTTATACCTGTCAAAAAGACTATCAAAGCCCATCAAATGGCAACCCTCTTCATTTCACAAATTTTCAAGTACCATGGCTTGCCAATGTCCATAGTGTCGGATAGAGATCCTAGAATGACCAGTAATTTCTGGAAGGGTCTCTTTGAGAATTTAGGAACAAGGCTAAACTTCTCTTCGGCCTATCATCCACAAACTGATGGCCAAAGTGAAATAGCTAACCTAACTATTCTCGATCTACTAAAAGCCTATGTAACGGAAGTAGATCAAAGATCCCAATGGGAGAAGTACTTACCCTTAGTAGAGTATGCTTACAATAACACTGTACATACTTCTACAGGAAAAGCACCTTTCGAGGTAATTGAGGGAAGATCAAAAAGTCCCTTGCTACTTAAGGTACATGGGAAGATCTTCGCTGCAGATGAGTATAGCCGAGACCTACAAGAATCTTTCCAAAAAATTAAGGATGCTATCTCTATCTCACAGCAAAGGCAAAAGGCTGCTGCTGACAAGCACAGAAGAGCCCAAGCCTTTAAAGAAAACGATTGGGTCTTGTTAAAGTTTCCCAAGGCTCGATTAAGGCACACGACGGGCAAGAATCCTACGGGCCACCAAAAGTACTATGCTAAACTAGCAAAAAGGTACTATGGTCCCTTCCAGATTCTTAGGCCAATCAATGAGATGGCCTATCAACTTAAGTTGCCCAATCATTGGCTCATACACAATGCTTTTCATGTGAGCCTCTTAAAGCCTTACAAAGGAGAGCCACCTCAAGAACCAACTATTGAAGACCCACCGGAGATCGAGGACCACGAGGAGGTGCTGCAGCCCGAGTCCATTCTTCGACATGAAGACAAGGTATTAAGAGGCGGTAAGACTATCCGACGATATCTTATTAAGTTTAAGAATTATCCTTTTGAAGATGCTAGATGGATGCAAGGCATACAATTAAAGGATAACCTAAACCTTGTCAATGCTTACAATGCTTCCCAAGAGTAAGCAAATGTACAAAATGTTAAAAATGAACAAAAAATTTTGTCTTATAAGACTCTCTTTTTCTTTATTTGTGCACAAAAATGAAGTAGTATGCATGCTTAGATCAAGTTTGCGGAGACGACGTCTCCCGAACACCAAGTAGAGCTTGTCACTCTACTATGGAAGACTGATAGGACTAATGTGCAGACATGCTTGCGGCAGCCTTAGGCTCTCAAGCGCCAAATGGACTAGTCATCCATTATGGAATGATGTCGTAGGGTAACATAGGGATCCTCTACCCGCTAAGAAAAGGACTCATGCATATGCTTTATCTTCTCTACACCATAGTCGAGGACGACTATGATTTCAAGAGAGAGGTAATGTCATAATAATCAATATCTAATTCTCCTAAATGATTTTCTCATATTAAACTGATCATTTAATGTGGGGAAGTGCCAAGGGAGAAAAAGCTAGAATATTGGTTAAGTTAGCAGACCGGCCACAGTAGGGATCCAAAGGAGGGAAAATAGGGATCCAAAGGGGGGGCCATCTGCAAAAGAGCCATGTGAAACAACGGGCTAAAAAGACCCTAAGGTTCAGCCCATTAAGACTTCCAAAATGCTAAGGTTCCAAAATTCAAAGGTTGTGTCCAAAGGTCAACCTTAGGGAAAATTGGATGCTTAGTGTGTGCCCAAAAAGTCTTTCTACATCCCTACATGGGAGGGGGCGAGCCCCAAAGCTAGGGGATGAGAGAGAAAGCCACACACACACACACAGGCTCCCTTTACACAAAGGGAATGAGGGACACATGTCAGCTCCCTAGGCCAGATGCCCACAAGGTATGCCCAATTCCTATTGGAAGACCCTTGAAGTGGACCAATGAGAATTAGGCTAGAGTAAATCTAGTTTAATTAATTTAAAAACATTTAATAAAAGAAACCAATAAGAATTAAGTGTCCTAGAAGACTATTGGGCAGTCTCCCAAGGGGTCCAATGAGCATTCAGGAGCCCCATGGCTTGCCTGATTCCTATTGGCCAGGAGGCAAAGGGGTCCAATGAGAGTTTAGTTTAATTATTTAATTATCTAAAGCTCTCACAAAAGGGGAAAGGGGGACACATGTCAGAAGGCTATCACTTATGCTGCTTAATCCCTATTGGCTTGACCTGGGGAGGTCCAATGAGGCAAAAGCCAGACTAACTTAGCAGCTAGGGCTCGCCCAAGAGAGAGAGGGGGCTGATTTTTGCTTGGCATTGACACACACACTCTCACACTTGACCATGTGTGAAGGGAAAATACTCTATCTCCTCCCAAGCTTTAATGGAGAGCTCATCACCTACTCCAAGCTTGTGAGATAGAAGCCTACATCAACACTCTCTTGGCATGTGGATGCAAATCCAACCAAGAGCCAAGCTTCAATGCATGCTCATCTTCTCTACCAAGCTAATTACTAAGCTAAGCTATGCTAATATGAGTGATTATGTGAGGAGATGTACTTCTTTCTCGTAAGATACTTCTTTTTCCTCTCAATCTACTCTCATACCCTGCTAGCTCTCACCATCTTCGAAGGTGTGTGAGGTCTTGGGTCTGAGAACGGGGATAATTCAAGTTTTGTTTGATTAAGTGTTTTGCTTGGTGTATGAAGCTTCCATCTTCATTGCACTAGCTCGTCTTGAAGGAACACAAAGAATTGTATTGTACAATGTCTCTCTTGATGGGAGAAACCATAATACAAAGCCTTTTGGAGGGGGGACCGGCTCCATGCAAATCCGGTCCTCAACTGTTGTCAATAGCTTAATTGCTCTCTCTTTTGAAAGTATTGTCGATGCTATCTAACTAGGTGTTATGCTTTTTGTTGCTCTCTCCACCCAAGCACTCTTGTAATTCTCATTAGGAATCAACTCTAATGAAATGCTCACTATGTTCATGCTAATTTCCGCTACACATAAGATTTTAGGCCATTAAATGTTACAATAAGCGTAGTAATAGCTGCGGCAATATACCCGCTGCTATTATGCGACAGTTGCCGCTTCTATTACCAACTCATTTGGGCCACCCGAAATTGGGTGGCCCAAATGAGCACCTTTATTTTCTACCTGCATAAAACAATAAAACATCAATTGTTTTTTGGAAGAGTATAAAAAAAAAACCCAAAGAATTAAAATTGAATTTACTTTACCTTGACAATTTAATATGCAGAAGATCAACTATTTAAAAAAGTTAGAGTAAAAAGTAAATAGTTGTATATACATTGTGTCACATTGGGACTTTACGAAAGAATCCTCTTCTATCTCGTCGTCGTCCACAGGCACGAACGTTTGATCACCTTGACTCTACATAAACCCAAACCAAATTAAACAATTATCAACAGTTCAAATCAATTGATACAGAATTACTTGTTTAAAGTTACCGGTTGTAGTGATCCAACCGCTTTGTCAAACTGCTCAAGAGAGATGTGGTTGTTTTTGAACAACCATCGCCAAGTATCAAATTCTGTATGTCACTCCCGATACTTGACCATCTCTCTAGTTGATCGAGAAAGAGTGATATTTTCCTAAGTTAGGTAATTAAATAATTCTAAATGGTCAAGTATCGGGAGCTGTAGGTAATTAAATAATGCAACTAAACTCTCATTGGACCTCTTTCTCTTCTGGCCAATAGAAATCAGGCAAGCCATGGGGATGTTGAATGCTCATTGGACCCCTTTGAACATTGTCCAATAGTATTCTAAAGAGATTAATTCTTATTGGTTCTTTTATTAAGTGTTTTAAAATTAATTAAACTAGATTTATTGTATACTAAGTCTCAATGGTCCACCTCCATGGCCATCCAATAGGATTTGAGTGCACCTTGTGGGCATCTGGGCTAGGGAGCTGACATGTGTCCCTCATTCCCTTTGTGTAAAGGGAGCCTGTGAGTGTGTGTATGTGTGTGTTTGTGTGTGTGTGTGTGTGTGTGTGTGTGTGTGTGTGTGTGTGTGTGTGTGTGTGTGTGTGTGTTTCTCTCTCATCCCCTACTTATAGGGCTCGCCCCCTCCTATGTAGGAGTCATGAAGACTTTTTTGTACACACACAAAGCATCCAATTCCACTAAACTTGACCATTTGGACTTACCTTTGAATTTTGGAACCATAGCATTTTGGAAGTCTTTATGGTCTGAACCCTAAGGTCTTTGGAGTCCATTTTTGCACATTGCTCTTTGGCAGATGGCCCCCCCTTTGGATCCCTAGTGTGGTGGCGGGTCTGCTAGCTTAACCAATATTCTAGGTTTTTCTACCCTAGCACTTCCCTATATTAAATGACTAGTTTAACATCATTTAGGAGAATTATATATTAGTTATTATGACATTCTCTTTTTAATTGTGCACAAATTTAAATAGTATGCATGCTTAGAATCATGTTTGTGATGGCGACGTCTCTCAAACACCAAGTAGAATTTGTCACTCTACTTTGGGAGAATGAGATGGACTGAAGAGCAGACGTGATTGTGGCAGCTATGTCTCCCAAGCACCAAATGGATTAGTCATCCATCTTGGAAAGATGTCGTAGGGTAAAAAGGGATCCTCTACCCGCTAAGTAAGATTGACTAATGACTAAGGCTTTATCTCTTCTACCTCATAGTCGATGACAACTATGATTTCAAGAGAGAGATAATGTCATAAAATCTAATATCTAACCAACCCATATGATTTTCTCATATTAAACTGATCATTTAATTTGGGAGAATAAACGGGAACAAGGGTTAAGATATAGACATGTGTGTATAGATCTATCTCAACACGGGGCCAATGGTAAAGGGGGCCAAATGAGAGATGGTCTATCAAATAGCAAGGCTAACCAATGGAGCATAATACCTTAGGGTTAGTAGCTTCATTGAAGACCTCCAATAATTAATGTAAACGTCCTTTGACCTTAGGTAAATCTAGGGTTGAGCTTGAGGTGGGAACCCGGCCCAAGCTTAAGGTGCTTGTCCTGCTTGATGACTAAGGTGCTTGAGGTGCTTGATTATTGAGGTGCTTGAGGTGCTTGATGACTGGGATGCTTGAGGTGCTTGTCATGCTTGAGATGCTAGGGTTGTACTTGAGATGGGAACCCAGCCCAAGATTGAGGGGCTTAAGGGCCAAGCTTGTGGTGGGAACCAAGCCCAAGGTTGAGTGGATTGAGGTGTGCAAAATGTCAATGCCAGTCCCCACAAGGAGGAGGCAATCCCTACATGGGGGGAATGAGAGAGAACACACACACACACACACACACACACACACACACTCACACAAGGCATGCCTAGTACAAAGAAAGCAAAAGGGACATTTGTCAAATTCCCCCTCATGTTACCCTCATGGTGTGGCTGAAGCCTATTGGTTGGCCATCCAAGGGGTCCAATAATAATTTAGGAGATTTAATTAATTGATTTTGTATTTATCAATTCCTCTCTCTCAAAGGGGAAAGGGGGACACTTGTCCCAAGACTACCCTTGTTGCTTGGTATGACTCCTGTTTATGATTGGCTAGGCATGGAGGGGTCCAATGAGCTTCAAGCATGAGCTACAAGGAGGGGTCGACCAAAGCTAGTAGGGGGCTTGCTTAGGGGGTATACTCTCCCACACACACTCTCCTTGTTCATTGTGAAAATTTCAAGACCTTCCTCTCCTTCTCCAAGCAAGTAGAGGTTGAGAGCCTACACCAACACTCTTGGCTATGGAGTGCAAATCCAACCAAGAGCCATGCTTCAATGCTTAAGCTTTCCATCTTCTCCATCTTCATTACTATGCTATTATGTATGCTAGCAAGAAGAGTGATGATAAGTGAGGAGCTTATTCTTTCTCCTATCAAATGTTCCTTCTTCCTCTTCCCTACCCTCATTCCCTGCTAGATCTCTCCACCTTCGAAGGTGTTTGAGGTCTTAAAATTGAGGCTTGGGATAGTTAAAGATTTCTTCAAAGCTTATGTTATGATTGTGATGCATGAAGCTTTCCATCTTCATTGCATCACCTAGGTCACAAGGAAGACAAACATTGTATTGTAACAAGTCTTTCTTAAGGGTAGAAATCATAATACAAATGCCTATTGGAGGGGGGACCGGCTCCACACAAATCGGGTCCTCAATTGTTGTCATAATCTCTAAATTCTTTTTCTTGCAAAAGTATTGTTTATGCCAAGTTAACTAATTGATATTTTTATGTTGCTATCATCAATTATGTTCACCCACTATGCTCTCAAAGTAATTTCTCAAAATTATTCTCATTAATTTCCGCTACTCTCAAGTGTATAGGCCAATTTTATTACATTTTCATTTCTGCAGGGATAGGATTCATTCTCTACTGCCATCTCTCTGCGCACTCTTGTCGTCTCTCTATGCACTGCTTCTGCCTCTCAATTTCGCCCTCAAAGTTTGGTTGTTGGGCACCCTAATTTGGGGCACCCCCACCCAATTAAGGACTGAAGCCCGCGGCCAGAGATGGCCCAATTACGTTTAACAAGCTTGTGCACGGGAATGACATGCGATGTTTCCAAATTGCAGTTGCTACATGTACACAAGAGGTCGAAACTTATAGAATTCCTGTAAGTTCAGAAAACTCAAAATTTTTTGAGAGAATACGCATCATCATTTGAAACACCAATGGTCGGACAAAACCATGTATAGTCCTACAACAAGCATGTGCAAATTGGGCAGATTTGGCTCATTAATTGAAGAGATTTGAGTCAATCACGGATTTCTAAGACCTCAGTGATTGGAAGCAATCGCCGACAAGCAGAAGCTCCAAATCTTCACGAAAATGAGATAAGGTATGCATATTGCTTTCACTTTCCTTGTACGGTTAGTTCCAATTTGCTTGCTCATCTTCTCTGCAACTCTGTTGAAAGTTTGGAAAGAGAGACAGAGAGAGAGAGAGAGAGAGAGAGAGAGAGAGAGAGAGAGTAACTTGACTAATACAAATAGAATATACAAGAAATATCTACAAAGTGCATGGTTGAGAGGGTGATCACTTTAATTAAGCGAACATCATCAAAGCGATCACCTACAAATGAGGAAGCACATAATAGAAGAAAAAGGAGAGTCGTCGTTCCTTGAATTAGATGTATCGCCAATCTTCAATAGTGAAATAAATCCCTGTGAGTGCAAGAATTATGACGTGAAAATACTTTGTAAAACAACCATGTGCTAGCTCTAGCACAAGCCCCGTCTCTACCATATTCCATTTGATAAATGCCCTTTGAAGACTCACAACAATAGTACAACTTCACTCGTGTTGCCACTACCAAGTAGTGTTTTGCTATCTTGTTGTTCATATTAGTGAACTATGGGAAACGAGGGCAAGAAACATTAATCTTGTCCAACATCTTTGAGCAATGAACTAAAACTTTCTATCCATATAAATCCATAGCTTCTTGTGTATGCCTTGCAATAGCTTTTAAGTCATTAATGCTAGTCGCAATGCCTACCAACTGTTGATCAATGTTCTGGAGTTGATGGATCATGTAGATAAGAATCTTCATGAGCTTTGGATTGATTGTTGTTGAAGCTAGATTGTTGTGCCCTTGAAAAAAATCCTTCCATGACTCTACTTTTGTGGCGTTGTAAATCGGGACTACTGATTTGTTGTAATTGTTCCTAATGCTTCTCTCCCAGTTCTTCACATGGCCTTGCAATTCTCCGAGCATAAGAAGCTCAGACACTTCATTCCTTATGTGCATGTCCCATGTATGAGTGTAGCACAAACCTTTCTCACTTCTAATGGCACAACCGTTGTCGCTACATCTTGTATGATGTTCTCTTGCACTCTGGACTTGATGTATGTGGGGTTGAGAACACGCTCAACCCCACATACCTTTCTCACTTCTAATGGCACAACCGTTGTCGCTACATCTTGTATGATGTTCTCTTGCACTCTGGACTTGATGTATGTGGGGTTGAGAACACGCTCAACGAGTTTGAGAGATGATTGACATTCTTCAGCCACATAGATTTTAAACTTGTTGACCATCTCTTCGGCAAGCAAGCACTTCTTGCTTTCCTCAAGTGTCATCACCATAATATCCACCCATTGCCTGTCAACCCAATGGTTTGTGTCGCCTCCAGCTCTAACAACAACCCAAACACTATTCTCTTCGAAACACACCCAACCCTTTCCAAGTTTAAAGCTTGGGTTCTTGCACAACTGTCTGAGGCTCACCTAAATCACGTTCAACATGCCTACAAACTTTCATCAATTAGGTGCATTAACTATAGAAGCATAAAAACACACTTGAAAGTTTCTTATGTTTTGAAATCTCTACAAGTCATTAGATTATACAAGACGCATGCTTTGATGTCAGCTCGCAATATTGCTCTCAACTAATCAAGAGATGAAAGAAAATCATACCTGCTAGTAGCAATGTGCATACTTGATCTTTGCATGCCATTCTCCTTCCCTAGCAAATGTATCCATCGGAACCCCAATCAGTTCCACAAAACTCATTTTGCATAAAGCAGGCACTACGATTTTTTTTGGGTGTGTTCTTGACCAAGTACCATTCCAATTGTCGTCAAACGGTAGCACTTAGCTGACTTGATCCGTAGAACACATCTTCTCTATCAAGGGCACAATAAGGATCATACTAACTTTGTGTTGCCTCTGGATTTGCCATTGTTTGTGTTTTCTTTTATTCCACTACCAATTATCATCTTTGAAAACCTGTATAAAGATACCTACCAACTCTTGCACAAACCATTGCATGTTCAAAGTTGCAATGTTGACCAAAATCGCGTCATTCTTGTAGTCCACACCAAAGTAGAGGGACTCCCCCATATCGCCATTGTGAACATCACAGAGCTAATCCTTGTAGCTTTGCTATCATCGTTACCTGATAGTACCTTTCTCTGTGAGCTCCTCGATGGTTACGACCCGTTTCTCGATCTGAGTGTTGCGCTCACATAAGTGCCATAATTCGTTCTTGCTTTTGTCTGATTGAATCCCTAACCTTTTTGCACAAGGAATGTACTATGGAGACATCAGCATAGCACTGTGACGGCTTGACTTAGTGGTTGAGCATGCGTTTCTGATCGTGTGTACCTGGGTTCAAACCCTTAGGAGTTTATTCACATTTTGGTTTGAGCACCCCCCCTACCCTGCCTTCAAAAATTTCTAAGGCATGGAATTTTACCGGGAACCGGCTTGACGGGTTGTTGAGAGATACATGTGGCAGACTCTGGGGTGTGGCACATCCCCTTAGAGTCCGATATTTAGAAGAAGCCGACATTCAGTGCCTGATCATTCAGCACCTAATTTAGTCGCAGGGAGCTGAGGCGGCTCTGGTAGTTCTTTTGCAAGCTGGCAGTGATCAACAATTCTGCATCGCTGTCTTCCACCAACTCCTGCTCACACTCAAAGCTCTCAAGTTGGCAACTTGCACTCCGAGGGGACGCGCTGACGTATTTCGCCTTAAACTTTTGCTATGCTGGAGTGCCTCTACAGACTCCCTGGACAGGCGAAGTGGCTCTATTTTAAGATACCGAACCTTGGAGCTCGCTTCTCGGAGCAGCCCTGGCAACCCATCAACAGTGCAGTGAAAATATTTATAGCTAGCAATTACAAGGGCTTCCAGCTTGCAGGTCATGGGGCTTCCCATTGCTTCCCTTGGAATGAACTCACAATTATAAAGACGAAGCATGCGCAGGCGGCTCTTCTCATTTCTCAGAGCATGATATCCGAACACTTGGGATTGTCTTTGGTATTCAGATCTCTGAGCCCGAGCACCAGATCTTGCAATTTGCATCGCTGAGCCTCTCCAGCTCGACATCAGAGTGGAAATTGACGTGCAAAATCTCCAAGTTGCAGCCAGAACTCTCAATTACCCTGCTCAACCTCTCCTCCACTTCACCCAGACATTCACCATCTAAATGCAGCATCCGCAAGTGGGATTCCGACAGGGCTGCACACAGATCCCTCAGCTCGTCTTCAAGGACTCGAGTTCGGACCATGCGCAGTGTCCGCAATCCAGTACAACGTCTAGATCATGACATTGAGAGTGCCCTTTCAAAAAAATTGGTGCGTGGTTGTATAAAAGAAAAAGCCAGGATCATAGTCATCCTCAATCAGACAAAGCTCCTCGGCCAGCACTGGAGAGGAAAGCAGCAACTCCAGCGCTTGTGCCATGGCCAAGTTGTGGCAAGCATCAAGGGCTGGTAGGATGTGTGCCATTATAGTTTCAGCCATCGCGTGAGTGATGCCACTCCGCAATGCCATTGCCACAGTCACAGCTACAAATCGTTGCACAAACCTGCTCTTCTTAGCTTCTTTACCACTCCTCTCACCTTCTTCATGGCGCAGAATCTCATCATCATCGCTGTTGCAGTGGACTATATTGAAAATAGGTGGAACTGTGGGAATAATAATCCACATCATCCATCCTACTCAGCATCCTAGTAGGGGGTACCCAATGAAATCAAATAAAAAACTAGAAGGAATCAAAACACATACGGACCAGGGTACTTTGTTGAGGACGAGGACGTACTTTGTCGAGCGACACGGCCGGCAGTCAGGGTGTGTGAGCGAGCTGGCGGACAGAGGGACAGGGGCCACACAAAAGCTAAGGGTGATGAGCAGACGCAGAGGAGGCGCATAGAGGTTGAGCTGCAGAAGTGGCGCAGCTGCAGAAGATCTGCAAGCCTGCGTGGCTATAGAGATTTTTTAAAAACTTAATATGCATGGTTTTGACAGCTGAACGCCACTGTGGTTGTGGCCTACAGCAGTTCACAAATCGTCATCGTTCTTGCAAGCCCGTCTTCGACTCTCCATCCGCATTTTTAGAGGGCCACCCTCTATTGAGGGTTACGAAGGTAAGGTTGGATTCTATGGAATCTTGGGACAAATGAATAAATAGAAGAACCTCCCATTAGTAGCACAACGGCCCGCATCCCAAAATATCTAGGGGGCTCATAACGGGCGACCCTCTATTGAGGGTTATGAAGGTAAGGTTGGATTCTAATGAATCTTGGGACAAATGAATAAATAGAAGAACCTCTCATTAGTAGGCACAACGCCCCGCATCCCAAGATATCCAGGGGGCTCATAACTCCCTCGTAACTATCATGCAACTCTATATAATAGATCTCTCGGTATCTAATACAATCACCCCATTCTCGTATACTCGCCCACGCCTTTGCGTGCTCTCTCTCTCTCTCTCTCTCTCTCTCTCTAAGTGAGCCTTCCTCCTTCTCACATGGTATCATCACAGAGCAGGCAATCCTGGCTTCCCTGTGCGAAATCCTACCATGCAGTCTCCTACGCATACCTTGCTATGGCAAAGAGCCTCATTGTTGTGGCACAATAAGTTAATAAATTAAGCCGCCCTACTTTAGTCTCCAAGGAACCTCCCTGGACATTCAGTTTCCCCTTGACACTAATGGGCAACCACCACTCTGATGTACAATTTAAACTGCCCTTGGCAAGCATAATATGATTCTCATTCTTGCCTCTCTCACGAGTCGCTCTGTGTGTGCGTGCCTGTTTCTCAACATGGTATTTCTCAGCAAGCGCAAGCCCTTGCCTCCCTCATTCCCTCCACAGTGAGGAGCTATCACCTAGATAAGCTTACATGCCCCAATTACCTCACATGGGCCACCCAATTACCTCAAACGAGCAGATCTCTGGGATATTATTAGCGGAGCTACTCCCAAACCCGCTGCAAATTATAGTGCCGATTGGACAGCCAAGGATTTGCAATCCCAGGCTGAACTCATGTTGCACCTGGCTGATCGTCACGTCCAAATGGTCAGTCATTGCCAATCTGCAGTCGAGATTTGGAACTTCCTACGTGCTGCCTACCATCACGAGGACCTCATCACTCGTGTCACGACACTCAAGAAACTTCTTCTTGTTGTGCTTGCTGAGCAGCAGGATATCTCCAAGTTTCTTGATGATTGGCGCACATTCTTGGACAATGCCCTCCTTTTTGGCCTTCAATTAGATGACAGCCTTCAGGCCATGCTACTCCTTGCTGCATTGCCGTCATCTTGGTGCCCATTCATCACTACTCAAGCTTCAGTAATAGGCCTCACTATTGAAACCCTCATCTCTCGCATCTTTTAAGGAGATGCCATGCGAGGCAATTCGAGTGTACCCACCACACAATTTGTGCAGCTTCAATCAAACTTCAGAAGAAAGCCCGTTCGTCGCTTCAACAATTCCAGAAACACAACTAACCCCTCTGCTGTCAAAATCTGTAGCCATTGTGGCCACCATGGCCATCTTGTTCATGAATGCCGAACCAAGCAACGCGAACAACAATGGAATGACCGTCGTCCTCGACCACAGCTACAGAACATTGAAGTCCCTGCCCTGAGCCAGTATGATATGGAAACCCTCCAACTTTTTACTTCACAAATTAACTCTGTTGGTTTTCTGGCTTCTTCAGTTTCTGCAACAGAGTGGCTACTTGACACTGGAGGAACTCACCACATGACGCCGCATAGTCATCTTCTTTGCGACTACAAGGACCTCGCATGCCAGGTTCAAGTCTACCTTGGAGACAATCACAACCTCAATGCATTGGGGATTGGCAATCTCCATGTCACCTTACCCAGTGGAACTCTTGTCATCATTCGCAACATCTACCATATACCTGGCCTCAGCCACAACATCCTTTCAGTTATCTGAAGCCACAGCTACAGGGTCTTCCATTGAGTTTTTCCATAACTCCTGTGTCATCCACTTCAAACTCCCCAATGGAAAAGTTGAAATCCTCAAGCTCCCTCAAAAGAATCGCTTGCATCCGATTCCAATCACCCAATCTAGCCGTGATGCTGTGGTAGCTTCGACTTCAACTGTCTCCTTACACTTAACCAAAGTAGCATCTACTCTCATGTGGCATTACAGGCTTGGACATATCAATGGACCCACACTCCACCGCATAGCCAAGAATAACCTTTTCTCAGGCCTACTACCAAACCTGTCGATCAACTATTGATCTCTGTGAAGGCTGTCTCTTGGGTAAACCTAGTCACAAGTCCTTCCCCCGATCTCAGACGCGATCTTCTTAGCTGGATCAATTGGTCCATAGTGATTTATGTCGACCCATGGAGACAACCTAACATACAGGTTCAGTGTACTTTTTAACATTTATTGATGACTTCAGCAGGTACACAACAGTATATTTCTTGAAGCAAAAGTCACAGGTTCTTTCGAGTTTCAAGGAGTATTGCAGCTTAGTAGTGCGCCAGCATGATCTACATGTACAAACACTTCACTCAAACAATGGAGGGGAGTATGTTACCAATGCATTTAAATTGCTATAGTTCACAGGAGGGACATGCCAAAGGGATATGCCTACCTCATCAATTGTATGTCCGATGAGATCATTATGACCCCTGAGGGGAAGCACGTGATGGGCCGCATAGGACAGTTGTGTAGACAGGTTTTTGGACACACTATAGTCTGCATGGTCTCTTGGAGGGCTCAAGATAAAGCCTCCAAGGATTATGTTATTGCTACGCTGCATCGGGAGTTTTCAGTTCCCTCTCTTGAGAATACGTTTGACAATGCTTGGATCAGGAGACGCATGCGCGACTACATGAAGCTTCGGAGGTCAGATGCACAGATGCCAGACCTGACCTGCTTGAAAGAGAGGAGGGTGTCATGGATCGACGGAGTGGAGAGGTGAGATTATTAAACTCTTGCATTGAAGTATTTGTATATGTGAGGCCCATTCACATCCACGCAGCTAGTAGCCCCATTGGTATGTCTTTTACCCTTCAATGGAGCGAATCACCACATGTTCAATTAGGTTAGATTTAAGATTAGATTTTGGATTGAGTTTTTATATTAGAGTCTACCTTCGAGATTACAGTAAAAAATTTAGAGTTACACGAACGGTGAAAGATCTACTGTGAAAAGATGTTAAGATGCTGTGAAATGCTACAACTAGAGAAGAGACAAAGGGGTTTTGTTCACTACATGCACTATCATGTAGACGTGGGTGTGTAGATTTCTTGTACCCACAAATATAGGCATTGAACAATAAAGACGAGATTATAACCCAGTGGTTCTGATCTCCGTGCACCTCTAGACCGAGGTGTGCAAGGATTGGACATGATTAGAGAATGTGAGGTAATTTACATTGTGAACAAAGAGAGAGAGAGAGAAAGAGAGAGAGAGAGAGAGAGAGAGAGAGAGAGATAAAAGACAAAGAATGCCAATAGAAGATTAAATTTGTTGTCTAGGTTATAATGTCGTGCCAAATAGTGTGGAGACTCTCACCCAACGGACAATCTGTGTGTGTGTGTGTGTGTGTGTGTGTGTGTGTGTGTGTGATGCAGAGTGTTGACTGTAGAGTCTAGAGTGTAGACTCTCCTCCACGACTCCGGCCAGCTTGGTCCTCGTACTAGATGGGCTCTAAAGACTATAGGACCTAGGCTTTAAATAGCTATGCAATTAATAGACTTTTGTTTTTTAAGAGGTAGAACTGTATTAAGAGAAAAATTAAAAGAAAATTACAAAGAACCCTCAAAAAGGGGGAGGGTTGGCCCCAAACTTGTCCACATTACAGGGAATCTCTCATACGTAGCCTAACATCTGAATAGAATTTAGGAATACATGATGTCCACTATTACCAATGAATAACACTTTGCAGAGTAGTGACAAATTGAGAATCAAGAGGGGCATGTCTTATACATTTTCATAGCTTATGGGCTGTGACACTCATGTCATGTTTGAGAAATTTAAAGGGGAAGAGGTAGAAGCTTGACCAAAGACCTTTGCATTCCGTCCAACCATATATACCAGAAGATACTTCCCCGCTACATATTCCATAAAGGTACATCGAGACCTCTACAAACTCCTAGAAAAGATCTTTGAAGTTGAGGGGTTTCAAATTGACTTGAGCAGTCACCTATTGTACATATGTAAGGATAATTTAATTTTTTTTACATTTAAAAAATAAATGTGTCGAGTCTTCTATACATTTCCCAGATCTGCAACAAGTCTTGCCATTGCTTACTCCTGCTCTTGCTGCTTTTATTCCACTCCATATGCTCTGGTTAATGAGAAGCCACAAGAGGGTTCTATGCTTGTTGGCAGTTGATACGCTTAGATACATTTAAATCTATAAGTCCATTGTTTATTGCTCCAAGAAAGTTTCCATTTCTTGTTAATTTTCTTCTTGAGCTCCTCTTCTACTCCTCCCTGGTCTTTATATTGGTTGTAAATTTTTGAGGCTAAGAGTCCCAATTGACGAGCAAGGAAGTTTACCTTTAACACTAGGTTGGTAATGGGACACTTTTATGTCCTGTTAAGTGACCATTTTCCTTGAATTATGTGAAGAGTTTCAAAATGGATTTTGAGGTGCTATCTGTTTAGAAAGTTGTCTCATGAGCTGAAAAAAACTCGACATTTATTTGGAATATCAATTTCATCTTTAACCTTGTCCTTGCACAACATTCCACAATCTAAACTGTGTGAAAAAACGGGTCCTCTTTTTGACTTTTTTCAACTTTTTGCAACTACAATACTCCAGAATTCATGTTTGTGAGGTCTATAATGCTAGAGAACTATCTTTAGTAGTCCTCAACATGTCCTGATGCTTCTAGGGAGAAATAAATGTTAAAGTTGTAAGTTATGACCAAATCACAAAAATTGTCAAATCTTGTTTTTTAGCCAATTTTAGCTCTTCTATGATTTTTTTGGTGGCTTTCATGATATCCAAATGCAGTTTTGATTTTCTATGTCACATATTGTAACATAAAGCTAATGTTCCTTGAGTTTTGGGGCACCTAATGCCCTATTTTGCATAGTAGACAACGATGGTTGATTTTTTCAATTATAGAAGAATACGAAACATTATAGTGTATCAAGTATAGCTTTTTCAATATTGTTAGTTTCTTGTGACAACTACATGCATTTTGTAGGTAGTAACCTTATCTAGTCATAAGGATCAAATTTGGCTAGATATTGAATAGTTTCTATGGGATTCTACAACTCATAATGTTGAACCCAGTTTTTTCATGTTTGTTGTATTTAGCACTTCATCTTTGTCCCCAAGATTCCCCTTGGTAAGAGATGTGTTATTCTTTTGACATGATCCATGGCTCCTTATGAACCTAAAGGACAATAGGGAACTAAGAAAGCATGCATATATTATTTGTATTGAGCGTGGCTATAGAAATTTTGATGATAGGTTCGCAGAATGGTAAAAATTCAACTTTTTTGTACCTATTTATTTTGGCAAAACAAAAAATAGTGAGTGAGAAGCAATCATATGTTCTGATCACCAACCCATTGAAGTTAACTAGGGAATTTATCTCAAGTCCTACAAAACTCCCTAATCTTATTTTTATGCAACAAAACGTAAGAAATTACTGTTTTGATGAAAATGTACTAGTCGATCAACTTTGGAGGCTTGGTGTGACCAAAAGATGAAAAATTTTACAAGTTTCTTATTTTTTCCATGTGTAGTAGGCCTTGAACTATAACCTCATGAAAGGATTTTACAAAATGAGTGGATCTACTATGGTTTTGGAGGTTTTTTTCAAAACCCTGAAAGGACACTTTTATGTCCTGTTAGGTTACCAACCTAGTGTTAAGGGAATGTGTTTGGAGATTTTTTCCAATCTGGCCAAGCACAATGTGGCATCCCTATGAGAGATATTGTATTCTTCTTCCAAAACAATAGCTTCTTTTGGTTAACCTCCTAAGATTAGATCCCTCCATCTTTTAAGTCCAGCTTTGAAGCACATGTGAGCTCTCCTAGGCATGCCTTCTTTGAGTAGACCTGCAAAATGACCAAACCAAAGAGAATCATCCCAAAAACATGAGATATTATCCAAGAATTTTTTCTTGGGGGTTCAACTAGCTTTGCTTGAGCTCCATGCCTTCCACATATTGATCATCATCTTTGAGCCTATACGAATAACTAAGATAGGTGAGATTAGCTTAATTCTAAATTGGACCATGCCTTGTAGGATTGCAGCTTGAATTTCTTTAACTTTCTCAAGAGAAGTAGGGCCCAAAAGTCATGAGAGGTTGCAGCCCTCATGATCCATTTGCCTGCCATTTTGATGGCCAGAAGTTCCAAATTAAAGGCCCGCTCCACCTTTGTCTTTAGGAAAGCAACATGTATCCCAAGAGACTTTGGGGATTCTTGTGTGGTTTTCATTACCTCCCCAAAGAAAATTACTTGCCAAGGTTAAGGCCTGTTTGAGTTGGTACTTGGCTGGAGACCAACATGACAGAAAGTATATTAGAGAGGGTAAAATATAGTGGTTAAGTACAAAATCCCTTGAGGAGATGGAGGACATGTATGTTTTCCACTTGATAACTTTTTGTCTAAATTTGTTCATCACCCACTCCCATCTCTGAGAGAAAGTGACCTTGAAGCCCATTGGATGCCTAGCAATCTGAAGATTTTTTTGCAACAATTATTTGAGGTGTGGGACCTGAAGGCTTATATCCAGTTTTGGTATGATTGATTGCAGACCCACTGGCCAAATAGAATATGTTAAGACATTCCCAAAACTTGTCAGGTGACTGACTGTTATTAAACAAAATGGCATTGGTATCATTTGCAAACTGCTGGAGTACAAGATCTTTAGCTACACCTGGTATTTAAATTCCCTGTAAACTGCCACAACTAATAGCATCTTGTATTAACTAGCCCAAAGCATCTAAACATGTAGCATATAATAGAGGGGCAATTGGACAACCTTGCCTGATAGGTCTTCTTAGAAGGAAAGGGTCAGCCAGATTCCCATTAACATATATTTTGACAAAGGAATTTCCAAACAAATGTGTACATACTTTATGAAAAATTTCCCAAATCCAATGTCATGCAAAGATTGGAATATAAAATCCCATTCTATTCTATCATATGCTTTATCAAATTTTATTATTCTTACGCACTTTCTTATGCATAGTCCATAGCTTCCCACAAGGAAATTATTGCATCCAAAATAAATCTACCCCTGATGAAGCCTTTCTGCTTTGGTAGTATAATCATATGCATTATTGGGCTAATCCTTTTAGCTACAGAGAGAGCAAAAATCTTGTAAATAGAAGTCAGACAAGAAATGGTCCTATGTCCTCCTTCACCCCCCTCTTATGTATTATTCTAAGGGCCTCTTTCCATATGACCAAGAGATATGGGGCCAGAAAATCCTTATATTCATGAAAGAACTCATTAGGCAACCATCCAATCCAAGAGATTTCCCTTTTTTTAAAGAAGATATAGTATCCTTGAGTTCCCCCTTAGATAAGGGCTGATCCAACACTTTAGCTATCTGAGCAGGAACACTTTGTTTCCTTATTCTTGCAATAGTTGCTCTAGATTTTGTGTGATCATCTCCTCTCAGAGGAGGGGCCTCAAAGATATAAAAAAATATTCTTTAACAGCTTTCATGTTTTCTTTATGGCCTCAATCCATAGAGCTATCTTTCTTTTTGAGGTAAGGGATGAAGTCCTTAACCTTTTTCCTTTTAAAGAGAAAAAACATTTTTTTACCTGGTCTATCTAGCTTTCTAGCTCAAAATTCCCTAGTTCATAGGATAGAGGTCTTAGCAAAAAGGAGCTCCTCCTCCCTAAGTCTTGTTTTCAGTTCAATGAGGGCAGGGTCAAGAGGACTAGAAGGGTCAACAAAAGCCTCAAGCTCATATTTTTTCTTATGTATCATCATTATTTTGTTTACTCAAATCTCTCTAGCCTTCCTCTTGTAGTCATTCATTAATCTTTAAACATCTTTGAGTGCAGCATCCCAAGCTTTGAAGGAGGAATCAATAGAATTGAAAGAGTAACAAATGTGTCCATGACCTTCTCTTTTATAACTTGAATGGGAAAGAGGGACTGGTCTAGGTGAGGCCAGCCAGGACTTAAACATACATTCTTCTTTTTGTAACTCAAAAAGAATAGGAGAATGATCTGACAGTAACATAGATGCATTTTTGCTACAATTAACAAGCCAAAAATCTGATAACAACCCTGAGTTCATGTAAACCCTGTTAAGCTAGGCTGATCTATAACACTCAGCATATATTTATTGCTCCAAGTGAAACCTGTGTTTATGGAAATGTCAAGCAACTGTAGCTTATTTGCTATCTGATCCCAAGCCCTTTTCTCTGATCTAGAAATTATTTGACCTAGTTGATTCCATCTATCAGAACTACCCTCAACCATGTTGAAGTCTCCTATCACAACACAAGGGTTACAGAGCAAAGACATCTCTTTCCATATTTGAGTCCTTTCAAAGAAAGAATTAGGAGCATATACAGAAACTACTGTGTAATTGAATGGGTTGTCCAAATTTACTGCAACCCAATATCCTTTAGTGGACAACTGTACTTTACTCACCAAATGGCTTTATTTTATTGAGATACCAATAGCAGCCCCACCTCTACCTGGATTGTTATTAGTAGTAATCCATTCGTAATTTGAGCTCGGTCTTTGCAAGTTAGAGCGAAGTGAGTTGCCTTCTGTTTTAATTTCCTGCATGCATATAAAATAAGGTTTGACATTAGAAGAAACCAACCAATTCTTTATGGCTTGTGCTCTAGAGGGGTGAGTCATCCCTTTACAGTTCAGTGTGATCTCTTTAGCAAATGGACACTTCAATTTTTATTAAATTTAGAAGTTTTATCCATAGAGACTAAGATCCTTGCTTGATCCTTCAAAGGCTCCTTTTTTACTAAGAGGGTATAGATATAGGGAGTCTTTACTCCTCTGCTTGAGTCATGTAGATGTCCATTGAACTGTCAAGGTCCTCTAGGAGTTGAGCCTTGTTGTAATTATCTTGAGCTTGCAGTTGTGCTTCAAAGAGTGCATCTTCTGAGGTCTATTATTGATTGAGTAGGGTGCTAGGAATATTTTCATCTTCCCCATCCAAGGAAGAAACAGAAGACAGTCCTCTTGTTTTTTCCAATGGACTCAAAGGGGCTTTGCTGTCCTCAGCTGGCTGATTACCCCCTTCCGTGTTGGAGACTAGGGTTTGAACCTTTTCTGACTCATTAGCTTACTGCTCCATGGAATGTTCTTCTTCTTGAAAAGCATGGTCAGCTTTGTCATAATCATAAGGATCAAACACTTCCTCCAAAAGGGGACTGAAGCTATTTTTGTTTCTAGACTTTGTGGCCCTTTTGCCTTTGTTATTCTTGAAAGCATTCTTCTTTGCTACAGTTTAAAACTCGTCCTTTTTATTGTAAGGTCTCCACCTTCCTAGCAGCCACGAATAAACTCAAAGCTTAAGGATAAAGCATTGGTCTTACCATAAGGTAAAAGCACTATCTCAAAAGCAATAAGGAATGGTATTTTTAGAATCTTAAGCACAGCAAACCCCGGGCTAGGAATTTTCATAATTAAAATTAGAGAAAAAGTGACCCTCTAGTTCCACCAGAAGGTTCAATATAAATTAAATTGCTAAAAAAAAATTGGATGGTTGCAATAATCATTGAAGCATGGACTTTTACTAAGGGTTCCCAGATATTTTCCCCAGATTTTTATAAAATTAGCAAAAAATAACAAAAAAATTTAGCAGGGTTGATTTTTTAAGTCAGATAGGCTGTGGGAGGAGGTTACAGGACCTATCAGGGATAGGATTAGCAGCAGATGGCACCTTCTTGAGCTTGGGGGCTGCTTGAGCTGCAAGCAGCTATCTGTTCTAGCCAGGGAACGTACAGAAGGCCTAGAAAAAGTATAAATAAGGCCCTAGGTCTCTCATTCTAACTCACACTCAGTGTCCTGGTCATTTCTCTCTCACCTAAAGAGAACTCTACTAAAAAATGACTAGAGAGCAAAAACTCTAGCTGATTATCCACAGTAATTAGCCTAATTCTTTTTTAATTAGATAAATTATGCTAATTTATCTCTATTTTCTTAATTAATTTAATTAATTAAGAAGATTAAACTTATTTACAATCTAAATTACTCTCTTAATTCATAATATTCTGTTGATTACCTAGATTAAGATTAGAGATATTAATCTAATTAATTATTAAGCCATATTAGGTTGAAATTAATCTTTTTGGTCTTAAAATAAGGGTAATTATACTATTTAAACTTATATTAGTATAAGATAATTATCAAAGCTGGATTAGATTGTCAAGAAGCTAGAAAAATTATCACTTTTTTTCTATTAGGTTCTGTAATTAATTAGGCAGAAATTAGTTATTTTATATCAAAAAACTAATGAGAAACCTACTTAACTAGCTCAAATATTCTTACATTAATTATTATAATTAGTAAATACTATTAGGAACACGGGGTAAATTACTCATTAATAGATAATAATCTAAGTATTTAATTAAGCTAAAATTAGCTCTTTTTAGCTAAAACTTAAAGGGGGAAATCAATAAATCATGTTTGATATATAGGTGCTATTTATCAAAGCGAGTTTACATAATTAAAAAATCCATGATAATTATTTTAAGCTCAAAAAATTAACATAGCTATTTATCTAAGCCAAATTAGACTAATTCTAGCCAAACATTAAAGGGGAAAATTAGTAAATCATGATAGATAATTAGGTGCTATTTATCAGAGTTAATTTACATGATAAAGAAGCCGTGATAATTATTTTCAAGCTAGAAAATCAATATATCTTTTTATTTAAGTCAAATTAGACTAATTTCAGCTAAAAAGTAAAGAGGGAAATTAGTAAATCATGTTAGATAATTAGGTGCTATTTATCAGAGATAGTTTATATAATAAAAAATGCATGATAATTATCTTAAGGTTAAAAAATTAATATAGTTATTTATCTTAGTCAAATTAAACTAATTCTAGCTGAAAATTAAAGAGAGAGAAATCATGTTAGCTAATTAGATTCTATTTATCAGAGCTAGTTTACATGATAAAAATACCTTGATAATTATTTTAAGATTAGAAAATAAAATAGCTATTTATCTTAGACAAACTACATTTATTTCTAGCTGAAAAAGAAAGGAAAAATTTATATAATTAAGTTAGAAAATTAAATGATAATTACAAGAGATCAAAAATATCATAATCTACTTGTGATAATTATACCATAGTTAATTAATCAATTTAGGAAATTATAATTGACTAGAAGTCTTATTTTTAGCTAAAGATTAATTAAAATAAATAGACTTTGCAGTCAAAAGTTTCTAAAAAAATTATAGTAAGTGTAAACCAGTGATATAAAGTGGAGGAAATGATATCTTTAAGATAAAATAAATATAATAAATATTAAACTCAAAATAAATAGATTCCAATGTTAAAATTCGATGGGAAAATTAGAAAAAAGATATAGAAAAATATAAGAAAATTAGGAGAGCTTAGAAAACCCCTAGGAAATCTTTGGAAAAAGTTATCATTTTTATATAGAAAATAATAAATTACTAGGTCAAGAATTTACCAATTAAGACTATAAATTTAACCTTGATTGGGTTAAGATTGAATACAAACGTTAAGTCTAGCTTCCAAATAATTTACCTAATGATTAGACGTCTTTTTTTATGAGGATAAGAAGTTATGGCACCTAAAAGGACCCAAGCAAATCCTACATCTAATGATGAGGGCGGAGCTCCTAAAAGAACTAGAGCATCACACGACGACGAAGCCGGGCCTAGTAGTAGACCAAGTGATGAGAGTGTACGGGCCCGATGCCACAACAAATGTCCGATCAGTCCTAGGTGATTCTTTGCTATAATTAAGTTTAATTAATTTAAGGTTTTCTTTAATTATTAACATTGCATACGGAAAGAGGGAATAAGGAATTAGGAAAAGTAAAATTGGCCATAACGGAAGACTTCTTCCAAAAAACCTACGAGCACTTGTTTGTAAATTAGGAAGGAAATGTTTGGGATAAGGCTGGTTGATTTAGAAAAGAATGAATGGTCATCCTTAAGACAGTTGTCTCAATAAACCTCTGATTTCTTGGAATATTTCCACTTCAGATGATGAGTAATGATGATTGGTTAGCCAGTGATGAGTCTGTTTTCCCCACGTACGTGGAGTCTGTACCTCCTACATGTGTATGTTTGTGGATACTACTTAGGATATCGTTTTTATCCTAGGGGAACTTCTGAGTTGTATGCGCAACTGGTACTAGCGTATTGGCACCTGTTTCGAAGTCAGCACGCATGCACTTTTCGATGCTTCCTCTGTTGGGGGTCCCATTGTTGCAATAGCTCCAATGACAAACAAAATCATCAATCCAAAGGGATGAGCTACCCGGATAGGGCATGGAAACACTCAGACAATAAGTGAGCTGATCATGGCAACACAAATGGTTAACTCTAGGAGGTGAGCTTCTCGGCCTATGGAGGAGCAAAGCCGCAATGAAGAGCAATCTCCATATCCACTTCTAATCAACCCAATCACACACACTACAATTGCAAGACCCACACAAAACTAATCCTATCATGCAACACACTAATTGCAAGCACACACATAGATCTATTGAGCACCACACTCCAATCAAACCTACATGCACACACAAGCAAAAGAGGAAAATCTCACAAGATTAGAGAGAGATTAACCACTAATTAGTTAAGATCTAGTTAATCTAGGCATCATAGGCAATCATAAGAAGTAAGAGAGAGGCATACTGAGAGAGAATGAATCATTGATTAGTGTTAATTAAGTCTCATGAGCAAGGAGAAGCTTAAGGACTCCATATCCACACACCTCAAGAGCTCTCACCAAAGAGTTCTCTCAAAATGACTTGAGAACCCTAATTTCTTTTACACACTGCCTTATGTACCTAGGGTAAAAATATGCAATGTCCGGCCGCCCAAGGTCTTTAGGACTCACCACTTACTGAATCTGCAACCTAAGCACAATAAGTGACCTATACTTTACAACTTGGAACTCCCATTGAGCCCATAACACATTAAAATATTAAAATGGCTTGAAATAAATCGCGAATTTACAATACGTTACCATTTTGGAAAAACGTGTAACTCCAATCTTTACTTCTTCTTTGCATTCATCCTCGATGTGCATTCGTATGTCTTTCGTCTTTAGCAGCTTCTGTTAACTGACATTGACTCAGTTAACATTCCCCCCTTCCTATTTTAGTGCCCGTCCTTGGGTCACTGTTGAAAAATGTCGGTGGAGGCTGTGGAAGGTTTTTGATTGGTGGTTGATGGGCTGATTTTCTTCATTGGTTGTTGAATTTGTTGATGAGGTTCACTTTGCTGCAGCATCTTCATTGGTCCGAATATGTCTGATGTGAGAGATGATGTTGCATTTGTCCCTTGTAATAGCATAATGATGAGGCTGATGTTTATTTATGAAAAGTATGTACAAGGGAAGTAGAATGATGAGTTTCTAAATTAGGGTCTAATACCTGGATGACTAAAGGGAAGCAACTGAGAGGAAAAAAAGTTTCTTTGGGATATGTGCATTATTGGAGTACTTATTTGCATGGGAGATATCAATAAGGGATTATTTGCTGATAGATATTGAATTAAAAAGACAGCAAATATGAGAGGGTAGCATGATGGAACATTGGTTTTCCTGTTGTAGTCCACTCAAGGTGCATAGGTGGAAGCAAAAAGATGTCTAATGCATATGTCTAGTGATGGAACATCCTATTTATGCATACACAAAAATGCATGGAAATCAATATGCTGTACAAGAAAGATTCTGAGGGTTCTTTAGAAAGATGGTGTAACTATAAAAGAATATGACATCGCTTTGCAAGATGGCACCCCTTTAAGAATGGTTTTGTTGAGGATATGTGCTCTCATCTTACTGTGCACTGTGGGTGAGTGTTGGACTCTACGACACTCCACCAATTGTAAGTTAATAGACTTTGACTCTTATGCTCATCTCATCTAGCATGAGCAGCATGACTTTAGATATGACTTTAGAAACTAGGAAACTAGGCTCTGATAGATCCTCCTCCCAACCTCCCTTTATAGGTGGGCTCCTAGCCCCTTGCCCTAGACGAATCCCCTGTCCACACTGCCTAGCCCGGCCCTTGGCCGTAGTCCTTGCCTAGCCTAGTTCTTAGGGTACAAGACCCGTGTCCTGACATTACTCCCCCCTTAAAGAAGATTTTTCGTCTGTGAAAACAAAAGTGGGAAACTTCTTCTTAAGAATACTGATGTTCTCATTATTGACGTCCCATAATTGAGCCAGTTGTCTGTATGACCGATAATTGGTGCAGTGAGGAGGTTCAATGAAACCAAGAGGAATATCTTGATTTTCAACATTGTTGTCCGTTTGCAACCACTTGGGTCTAAATGGTAACTCCATTTATAACTCACTTGAGTGCTGTAAAGGAGTAACCACAACTAAGAGTCACTTGGGTTTAAATGGTAACTCCATTTATAACTCACTTGAGTACTGTAAAGGAGGAACCACAACTAAGAGTTGTCCAAAGGCATAACCAGTTTTCAGATCTTCTGAAGGTACTGGAATAATGCAAGGAAACCTTGGCGTAACTTTCCATGCAGTTCTTGTGAGCCAGATTGCCTACTCGCCTGAGTATCTTGAACAGTTCGTTACATGTCCATCCCTAATGAAGGTTACTTGACAACATGCTCTGTCAGCACACCTGGTAAGTCCTTGACGTATGAAAGTATTGACACAATCTCCAACCCCACCACAAGAGGTGTTCAAAGTCGAAAATTGTAATTAAGTAAATTCTAGAATAGGGAGAAAATCATATATTTAGAAATGCATTGTGCTAACGTATGCTCTTAGCAGATCCTTTAGCACAAGATTAATCTTTGTAATCTGTGTAATATGCCTATCCCCTTGGATAACTGACAGTACTGAGGTGTATTTTCCTGACGGTTTACAGACAGTCGTCCTAGATGACTGGTAAACGGAAAATCCGAGTAGTGTTTAGCATTGGTGAAGAATCAACAATGTCCGAAATAACTATCGTGGTTAACTTGAAAAAATCCACAAACACCCAAACCGAGCCATGACCTCTATTGGTGATTTAGTGGATCCAAAAGTAATCTCAGAGAGATAGTGCACATAGAGTGCAAAATGCTTCATAAGCAACAATCTGTGGAATATGCATGTCGTTACAAATCAGCCTTTGCTAAACACTAGGTCCCATAACACCTAGTGTGCATGCATTTAGCAAAAACTAACCGAACCTGTATATCCATAATGATGCTTGCCAATACGTATGTCAAATGTGATGCGCCTAGCACGCAATAAAAGGAATGTAAATATTTCTGAAAGAAACTAAATACTTTTAGTTGCAATCTTTTGTAAACCTTGCTGAAACGTCTGAATCACAGTAAAAGGTGAAACATTGATCATTTCTAGATACAAACAATGAAACTTTTTCATTAACAGTTTATAGCCTTGCTATATGTATAAACAACCATCGGTAATGTTGTTTAGCAGTACTTGTATCTTGACAAGTCATTCTAAGTATCCGACAATTTCTGGCCACGAAATTGCTCCCGATACATCGTGCTAAAAATGGTCTAGAAAACAGATGTGACCAGCACTTAGGGACTTTGTCGTGACACATATTTGAAATAGGGGGCACCATTGTAAGTCCCAGAGACTCATATTCGCCACATGTGGAATATGTCTCAACTAAAGATGTCTGAAAAAGAACATCCTACAAGTACAAGATGTACTTGTGTGTGGAGGTAGCTCTAAACACTTTACGACAAGAGTGAGAGGGACCCTCATTCATTGCTCCACGCTGGCTAAACCGAACTCCTTGAGTTCCTAGACCATGTTGTTCCCATGTGACAACATGTGCCAAATTGAACCCTACAAGTAGGTTCGTAACAGCATAAGGCTGCAAGATAGATTGGACACTTGGTCCAAAATACGTTGTGCCGACATGCCCTTGGCATGGCTCTGTAACATTCAAGCGTACTTATACGTCTTGAAAAACCAAGCAAAGCATACTAAAAATGGAATAACCTGCAATATGAATTAACTTGCAAACACATTGCCTATGTCTTCGCAATTTTGTATGCTCATAGCATATGCCAAATGCGCGAAGTCGCCACATACCCAAGCTTCACACATGAACCAACTCTCTAACATTAGGAGGAAGAGACATAGCACCTAGCCTAGTCTCATACAACGTAAGGAGTAAGAGACATAGCGCCGAGCCTAGTCTCACATTGGACAAGCCTTATGTGTCTAACCTTACTCATGCCCTGCACAAGTAGGTAGCACAATCTAGTTTCCTTGCATCATACATGTCATCACCATGCCATGCATGTGACGCATGCTTTGATGCCTTGCATACCTCAAGCTCTGCTTGATAACTGCCTTTGAGACATGTGTGTATGCCCTGCACACCTTCATGATCTCCTAGACATGCTTACTACCGCTTAGCCAAACATGGTGCCTACTAGGCACACGTTTTCTGCCTCCGAGACATAGAGGTTACCTCGAGGATGGCCTTATCACTGGTTAGGCATAAAGGTTACCTCTGAGTCTTACCCTAACGCGTCCCAGGCATAAGGGTTACAACTTGCCTCAAGCAAGTCAACCACATGCTCTACAGATATGACACATGCATTGATCAAGTAGACTAGAGTATATGCAACTACTAAGGACATCCCCGCATCATGCTACCAAAGCCATATCCTCCCCAAACACACATGGTTATGCCCCCTCCGCAAGAGCCATGTCCATGTCGTACATGTAGGGTAGAAGCCGTGACACACATGCAGTGTATTCCGAAGGAATTTGACACACACATCCATCTACTACGACTCAACCAAGTGTTCTATCGTAAGCATACCATATCAAGCATACAAGGTCATATCCCTTCGCGAGGGGAATTCCTTGTCATGCATGATATCAAAACATCTAATGTACACTATACTTGCAGTCTTGTGGAAAGTTTGTGTACCCCAAGCAACACATAACTGTCTCTACGACTACTCAAGCATAACTGCTTGTGTCAAATGCATACGTGAAAGAAGAAAAAATAACTTTAAAAAGTTACCTTGGCTATGTGCGACCGTGTCGGGTAGGGTATCATATTCAAAGCATCAAAACATCAGCAATGATGTCATAGACAAGCCATACCTGTGTTTGCTATATCCATTGCCGATGATCATCAAATCATGTTGAATCATGTTGATGCCCCTTTACATGCCGAATTTTCCAAGGCATGCCGACCATTTTTGTTGTCGAGCGAATCACATTAGCAGATAAAGAAAACCATTCTTGAACGTGTGCTAGTTTCGCTCTCGATACAAATCGTGCTTGCTTATGCGGATGTGTACGTTGAGCGGATGACTCGTCCAATGTCGATACATCCATATAGTGTGGCTTTGCCCTTGGTGAACCATGTGCACATGTTGAACAAGGCTGGAGTCGATGACCCCTCCTGAATCTGTGGATGTAAGCTTTTTATGGAATCATGCATCCAATCTTGCATGTCACCGTCGGCTGCAGAATTCTGTGAGCACTGGCCCTTAGTGGGAAAAAAAAATCCTTTGCCCTAAGGCCAAAGGCCTTTGGGCGTTGAAGTGTGAAAAAACCAACGCCTTCAAGAGGGCGATGGCACAGCAGAACAGCGCGAGGGCGAGGGAGGGAATACCCGCCGATGTGATGCGGCTTGCCAGTTGCTACAGTGACGTGAATTCCCTAGCTCAGCGGTGCGCAACGTTCAAGCCCGCCCTTGCGGCAATTGATGCAGATCAAAAAGTGTCCCCCTCTCGCCACAAGCGGTCTTGCACGCAAGATTTCCCCGTCCTTCTTTGTCGCGAATCAAAGACTACTGCACACGGCCTTGGCGTCAACCTCCCCATCGGCTCGACCCTTCCCAAGCGGGCCTGCACACGCGGGGCTTCTCTTCCCGCCTGCCCACCTGTGGAACACTCTTTCCCACGGCATGCTGCAGCCCCGTCGGCTTGTCTACGAATGGAGAGAGAGAGAGAGAGAGAGAGAGAGAGAGAGAGAGAGAGAGACCTAAAGAGAGAAAGAGTCATTTCCCCTCCTCCATGGCTCTCCCCTCTCCCTGAGCTCTGATACCAGTGTAAGAAACTAGGCAACTAGGCTCTAATAGATCCTCCTCCCAACCTCCCTTTATAGGTGGGCTCCTAGCCCCTTGCCCTAGACGGATCCCCTGTCCACACTACCTAGCCCGGCCCTTGGCCATAGTCCTTGCCTAGCCTAGTTCTTAGGGTACAGGACCTGTGTCCTGACAGTGATCCTAATAACTACGACTCTTAGCAAAGAGTTTAATATGACTTGAAGCTTTGTGACTAATGCCTTGATCATTTTATGGCTCAGCAGCCCGGCTCTGACTATGCCAAAGAGTGTTTTTTGCACCATGGCGACTTGACTTTTTACAATCTTGAGCTTACTACAAACATTTCTACACGTAAATGTAAGCATGAATCCTCAAAAAGAGGATTAGTGAAGGAACAAGTTGGCATTGAATGTTTCTTTTGCCATACCTGTTTTATCATCTTTGAATTTGCATTTGCGTTGGTTGGGTCGTCCTTATTTGACTGTGAATAATCCATTATCTGTTTGATTTTCCATATAGGCCTGTTGATAGGAGTCTTTGATGTTGTTGTAGGCCTTTGTTGGTAATAGGAATCTGGCTTTTGACTAGGAGCATTGGAAGACTTAGGAATCCAAATCTCTTGATGACCTTTGTAACTCCATTGTTGAATTTTCTTTGTTCTAGGTCTTGTTGAGTTCTTGAGACTTTCCTGCACGCCTGGTGTAGTTGCAGTTGGCTTGCAATCGACTAGTAGCCAAATCTTTGTATATCCTTTGTAGAATCCTTGTCCAAGAGGAACATTCTTTGAGATCTGTCTTTGTTCTGTATCCTCTTGAAAGTTATGGTTGACTTTAGCATATTTCGTTGTGGTTCTGTTGTAAAGATGCTTCTTAGGTATCCTACGATATTGTCCAGGTCGATAACCTTTGGGCCTTCTTTTTTGGGATCAACCTTGTGGGCCTTGATACATTGATACCTTGTGGTTCCTTTAAGTTCCATTGTGATGCTATCCATCCCATGTATTTGTCTTTCTGTGTTGATTTCCTGTCTTTAATCCAAACCAGATCATTGACTTTGACTAAACTGCTCAAAACAAACACTTGCTTTACTTTCCTTTGCTTTCTTCAGTACTTTGGCTGAAATATCTTTGCTTTTCTGGGTGTCTCCTTAGAGGTTTCAGTTGGGTCACCAATGGACTTGAAATTTTGAAAGCCTGACTTGCTTGAAGAAGCTGATCCATGAGGGTTCTTTGATGTAGAGGCACATGTTGTCACACCTTTTGTGCTAATGGGTGGAAGGTCCACTTTAGATTTACCTTTGTCTGCAAGATTTTTCTTCTATCCTTGTGATTTCTACAACTCTGAATCTAGAATTTTTGGTTCTATTGAAGATCTTTGTCCAGATTTTTCCATGGTCTCACCTTGATCTAATTGTGTCTCCGTGGAGGGTAGCTTGAGACTTTTTTTTGCAATCTGATTTAGAACAGTTGATTCCGCTGGCAATGAGTGATTGAGCTTTGGACTCCCTATTGCTTCCTCGCTGTCTGCAACCCCGTTCTTCTTAACTTCTGGCTTTGGTGGTATTCTTTTCTCAATAGCTATTGTGGTTGCCCTTTGTTCTATGTGATTTGCACTTGCTATTGCCTGATTTTCTTTAAGCTCTTCTAAAGTTCTGTTCAATGGAGATGAATCATCTTCAATAAGATTTGCTTTGATATAAGTCTCCATTTTAACTGTGCTTGAGGACCTTGTGATGTCATCTACGGGTGACCAATCTTGGTCTTCATTTTTTGTTGCCTCTGAAGACTCCATCTTCATTGAATTCTGTATCTCTAGGACCTTTTGGGCCATTGGAATTCCCATTATGATGTCTTCTGGCATATCCTTTGTTGTGATCACATGAAATTGAACTATGATGATCTGTGAACTTACTTCAATGGTGGTGGAGATGATTCCCCAACATTCTGCTCGTTTGTTTCTTGATATGCTCACAAATTCAGGAGCATCTTCCAACTGTAGTTGGCCACATCTCTTCCAAGTGTGAAAAGACATGGGGCTCTTGTCTAATTGAAAATCTAGCTTTACTTCTCTTGACAACTTTTCTTCATTTTCACCAACTATGTTGCACTTGATCTTCTCGGGATTTGTATCCGAATTGACTACTTTTGCTATGGCAGTGTCCTTGGGTTAGAACTTTATCTATATTTTCTTTGCTTAGATCACCTGCTTCAATTGATGTTGACTCCATTGGATGTGATACTGCACCTTTTGTTTGCAATTGTTGAGCATTGTCCTCCTGCATTTGGGTAACCCTTGATCTTAATAGATCCACTGTACTTTTTGGAAGAATCTGTGTCTTTGGAGGAGATTTTGGTGGTGACCTTTGTGTAGCTTTATGGACTTTAGCTCCCATTGACTTTGAATTTTGTGCCACCTGTTCTGGCAGCTTGAGGCTTTGCATCATCTTCAGATAGTCTTTGACTTTAGCCATGCCATCTATAGGGGTTTGTGCAAGGTTTTGATCTTGTTGATATTCGTTACCATGTGCATCTTGATATGCATATGTGAGCTTGATCACATGTAATTGTTTGGACACTATGGGCTTTGTCAGCTTTTGACTCTGACCTGTGGAGATTAGCTGAAATTTTTTTCCTTGATGATCTTCATAGAGGCATTTGTCTGCTGATTCTGATGGAATCTAGGTCAATTGGAAACTTCCAACAACCATATGATCTTTCAATGGTTTCTGCTTTGAAGAGGTCTGTTGGCTAGAAGATCTAGGGCTTCTAACTGGTGTAGCATTTCCTGGCACATAAGCCGAGCTTGATGGATTTACAGCTCTCACCTTCCTAGGGTGATCATTATAGCCTGCTTCATTGTAAGAGTTCAAAATTGTTTGGCTCTGTTTTATTCTCACCTTCTGGGATTGTGAAGGTACACTTTGGGTAGCACTGTTGATGGTTAGAATCTATGAACCTCCTGCATAGTTTTCTATGTATCTCCTTCTAACATGACAAATTATTCCCAAGTCAAGCTATAGATAGCATTATCTTTGCCCTGATATTGTCTATCCCATTGGTCTCCTATGATATGAGCTTCTGTGGTTTCAGGACCCAAGGCATCATAGATACTAGACTCTCATCTATATCTACGACTATTTTGATCAAAGTATATGTTCGTTTGGTCACAACATTGAAGCTTGATTTCCGATGGAGGAGTTTTTGGATATGAACATATTTTTGGGTTCACTCGGATAATATCCTTCAGCTCTAGAGAGGATGGGCTATTATAGATTCTTTCCTCTGAAATGAACCATCCTTTCTGATCTATCGATATGTGGGTTGTTCAAACATTGGTCGATCCTTTTTGTACAGTTTTCCTTTTTGGTCTACATAGTGTGCATATGAATTATATATACCATACAAAGCTAACATCATTTTGTCTCATGTGTCCCTTACACTCGTGAATGATTGCACACTTGTGGCATTGGATGCAAAATCCTTTGCAAATTTAACAGTCAACCTTTGGTGATATCTTGACACCTTGACTAAATTCATGCAAGAATTTTTTTTTCAAAGAATCAATTTTAATCTTTTCAGTTGTTTGTGCATTTGTATGCTGATTTTGAACTTGCAGTGTTTTTACTGGTGCTTCTATTGGTAATGCAAAATCATCTGATCGCATGAAAGTGATGAGTTAGACGGACTTACATCAAGATTCACATTTCCAATTTGCTATGTACCTTGCTTGGCAGTTGATATGTCTCTGTTGTCAGGATTTCTTGGACAATCTTCAAAAAAATATCCACCTTTTTGTCCACAATCTAAGCAATACGCCATAACTGGTGGTATTTCATTAGGTTTTGTCATGTCAAGCTCTAGCTGAGAAGTTTCAGCTTTTGTACTTGCCAAGTTGTCGGCATCTTCTTTCAGAACACTAAGCATCAAGTTGTAGAATGCTCCATCTTGAGCTTTGTACTGTCTCTAGCTTGGTTCTCCAATTATATTTGCTTCTATTGGTTGATTTGTTGGACCTTGCAATTGTGGATCTCGACTATAGATTTGACCACTGTAATCCATGTACAATGATCATGATTGCATATGCACCAAATGAATGCTTTACGGACTTGTGTAGATATCTGGATAAACACTTGGGTTGATTTTTTGCACTTCATCTTTGAGCTTGCAATACCTGGCTCCATTGAAGTCTGTGAACATCTGGGAGTTCTCTGAATTTGTCTTTACTCTAATCAATAGGATCTTTGCTCCTATGCTTCTTTTACTGCTCGTCAAGTATCTATGGCCTTCTGAATCTACATATAAGACTTTATCTCCATTGTGGCCATATAGTTGTAGAAGTTGCTCTTGTGCAGTTGTACATGTGTTGCCACTGCTGCTAGCTTGCTCTGATGTACTTGAACTCTCGGCTCGATTTGAGTCCATGCCGGCTTGATCTACCAAAACTGTCAATTGGCAGAGTCTGACGCTACTTAGCAGAATTTCTCCTATCCGGCTTGATAAAATTGCTTTAGTCAAAGCACTTTTGCAATTGACTACTCTTCAATCTCACAAGAGTTTATTAACTCTAGCTTGACAATTTCAAAATTGATTGCAACCTTTTGAAACGATGAAAAACTGGGCCTTTAACATATTAATTTGCAATCACATGTGATTTGTGGCCCTGTTCGTTCGATTGGAAACTAATTTGCACTGCTAAACTTATACCTGCTCGGTTGTCACATGCAGAATTTTTGAAATTAGTAAGTTAGCAAAAATTAGTCAAATTAGAAAGGGGTTAGTGTGAAATTAGAGTGTGTAAACACACAATTGGCAAGATATGGTAACACATTAGGGAATTATGAACATAATGCTTCATGCACACACATTCAAAATCCTCAAAAACATAATCACACAAGTGAAATTAGTGAGGGAACGCATTTGTTAATGCCACAATTACACTAGCGTAGGCCATCATCCCCGAAAGCGGCGCCAAATGTTGGGGGTCCCATCATTGCAATAGCCCCAATGACCAACAAAATTATCAATCCGGAGGAATGAGCTACCCGGCTAAGGCATGGAAACACTCACATGGTAAGTGAGCTAATCGTGTGAGCACAAATGGTTAACTCTAGGAGGTGAGTTTCTCGGCCTATGGAGGAGCGAAGCCGCAATGAAGAGCAATCTCCATATCCACTTCTCTTCACCTCTAATCAACCCAATCACACACACTACAATTGCAAGCGGCACACAACACTAATCCTATCATGCAACACACTAATCGCAAGCACACACACATAGATCTATCGAGCACCACACTCCAATCAAACCTACATGCCCACGCAAGAAAAAGAGGGCAATCACACAAGATTAGAGAGAAATTAACCACTAATTAGTTAATATCTAGTTAATATAAGCATCATAGGCAATCATAAGAAGTAAGAGAGAGGCATACTGAGAGATAATGAATCATTGATTAGTGTTAATCAAGTCTCATAAGCAAGAAGAAGCTCAAGGACTCCATAGCCACACACCTCAAGAGCTCTCACCAAAGAGTGCTCTCAAAATGACTTGAGAACCCTAATTTCTTTTACACACTGCCTTATGTACCCAGGGTAAAAATATGTAATGTCCGGCCGCCCAAGGCCTTTAGGACTCACCACTTACTGAATCTGCAACCTAGGCACAGTAACTGACCTATTCTTTACAACTTGGAACTCCCATTGATCCCATAACACATTAAAATATTACAATGGCTTGAAATAAATCGAGAATTTATAATACATGCCTATTCTGGAAAAACGTGGAAAATGTGTAACTCCAATCTTAACTGCTTCTTTGCATTCATCCTCAATGTGCATTCGTACATCTGTCTTTAGCAACTTCTGTTAACTGACGTTGACTCAGTTAACATTCCCCCTTCCTTTTTTAGTGCCCGTCCTTGGGCACTATTGAAAAATGTCCGTGGAGGCTGTGGAAGGTTTTTGATTGGTGGTTGATGGGGTGATTGTCTTCATTGGTTGTTGAATTTGTTGATGAGGTTCACTTTCCTGCAACATCTTCATTGGTCCGAATATGTCTGATGTGAGAGATGATGTTGTATTTGTCTGTTGTAATAGCATAATGATGAGGCTAATGTTTATTTATGAAAAGTATGTACAACAGAAGTAGAATGATGAGGTTCTAATTAGGGTCTAATACTTGAATGACCAAAGGGAAAAAACCCAGTGGGAAAAAAGTGCCTTTGGGATGTGCGCATTATTGGAGTACTTATTTGCATGGGAAATATTAAAAAGGTAATGAAGGGATTATTTGCTGATAGATATGGAATTAAAAAGGCAGCAAATATGAGAGGGTAGCATGATGGAACATTGGTTTGCATGTTGTAGTCCACTCAAGGTGCATAGGTGGAAGCAAAAAACAGTGTTTAATGCATGTCCAATGATGGGATATCCTATTTATGCATACATAGAAATGCATGGAAAACAATATGCTGTGCACAAAAGATTATGAGGGTTCTTCAGAAAGATGGTGTAGCTATAAAATCATATGACATGGCTTTGCAAGATGGAACCCCTTTAAGAATGGTTTTTGTTGACGAGGATATGTGCTCCCATCTTACTATGCACTGTGCGTGAGTGTTGGACTCTACGAACTCCACCACTCGTAAGTTAATAGACTTTGACTCTTATGATCATCTTATCTAGCATGAGCAACATGACTTTAGATATGCTCAACTCTTCCAGCTTGAGCGTATAAGCCTAATAACTACGACTCTTAGCATAGAGTTTAATATGACTTGAAGCTTTGGGACTAATGCCTTGCTCATTTTATGGCTCAGCAACCCGGCTCTGACTATGCCAAAGAGTGTTTTTTGTACCTTGGTGACTTAACTTTTTACATTCTTGAGCTTACTACAAACATTTCTTCACGTAAAAGTAAGCATGTATCCTCAAAAAGAGGATTAGTGAAGGACCAAGTTGGCATTGAATGTTTCTTTTGCCATACCTGTTTTATTATCTTTGAATTTGCATTTGCATTGTTTGGGTTGTTCTTCTTTGACTCTGAAGACTCCATTATCTGTTTGATTTACCAAATAGGCATGTTGATAGGAGTCTTTGATGTTGTTGTAGGCCTTTGTTGGCAGTAGGCATATGGCTTTTGACTAGGAGCATTGGAAGACTTAGGAATCCAAATCTCTTGATGACCTTTGTAACTCCATTGTTGACTTTGCTTTGTTCTAGGTCTTGTTGAGTTCTTGAGATCTTCATGCAGGTCTGGTGTAGTTGCAGTTGGCTTGCAATTGACTGGTAGCCAAATCTTTGTATATCCTTTGTAGAATCCTTGTCCAAGAGGAACATTCTTTGAGATCCATCTTTGTTCTGTATCCTCTTGAAAGTGATGGTTGACTTTAGCATCTTTCGTTGTGGTTCTGTTGTATACATGCTTCTTAGGTATCCTACGATATTGTCTAGGTTGATACCTTGTGGGCCTTGTTTTTTGGGAGGGTCCTCCCTTCACTTCATATGCTCTTCCCTGCGATTTTGGTACCCATATCTGTCTATTACCTCCATAGTACTCCTGTTGCTTTAAGCTCCACTGTGATGCTATCCATCCCATGTGTTTGTCTTTCTGTCTTGATTGCCTGTCTTTAATCCAAACTGGATCATTGACTTTGACTAAATTGCTCGAAACAAACACTTGCTTGACTTTCCTTTGCTTTATTGAGTACTTTGGCTGAAATATCTTTGCTTTTCTAGGTGTCTCCTTAGATGTTTCAGTTGCGTCACCAATTGACTTGAAATTTTGAAAGCCTGACTTGCTTGAAGAAGCTCATCCATGAGGGTTCTTTGATGTAGAGGCATATGATGTCATACCTTTTGTGCTTATCGGTGAAAGGTCCACTTTAGCTTTACCTTTTTTTGCAAGATTTTTCTTCGATCCTTGTGTTTTTTGCAACTCTAAATCTTGAGTTTTTGGTTCTATTGGAGATATTTTTCCATCTTTTCCCATGGTCTCACCTTGATCTAATTGTGTCTCTATGGAGGGTAGCTTGAGACTTTTTGTTGCAATCTCATTTACAACAGTTGATTCCGCTGGCAATGAGTGATTGAGCTTTAGACTCCCTACTGCTTCCTGGCTGTATGCAACCCCGTTCTTCTTAACTTCTGGCTTTGGTGGTATTCTTTGCTCAATAGCTATTGTGGTTGCCCTTTATTCTCTGCACTTGCTATTGCCTGATTTTCTTTAAGCTCTTTTGAAGTTCTATTCGATGGAGATGAATCATCTTCAATAAGATTTGCTTTGATATAAGTCTCCATTTTAACTATACTTGAGGACCTTGTGCTATCGTCTACGAGTGACCAATCTTGGTCTTCATTCTTTGTTGCCTCTGAAGATTGCATCTTCATTGAATTCTGTATCTCTAGGACCTTTTGGGCCATTGGCATTCCCATTATGATGTCTTCTGGCATATCCTTTGTTGTGATCACATGAAATTGAACTATGATGATCTGTGAACTTACTTCAATGGTGGTGGAGATGATTCCTCAGCATTTTGCTGGTTTGTTTCTTGATACGCTTTTGACCACTCTCTTTTTATTTATTATAATTATTTGTGAAATTTTGAAAAAAATAGTTTTTTTAGTCTTTTTAGAAAAGTTTATGCTTTTTTTTAAAGTTTTGAATTTTACAGTTTTTTTTGGTAATTTTCTGATTTTTTTGTTATTTCTTCTTTTTTTGAATTTTTGAATTTTTGTGATTTATTTGAAGGTTTTATGAATTTTGTGATTTTTTAAAAACTTTTTTTGGACACTTTTGAACTTTTTTGTGACTTTTCTGTGACCTTTTTGAGTTTGTTACAGTTTTTGTGAATTTTTTGAATCTTTTATGATTTTCTATGTGTTTTTTATTTTTTTGTGTATTTTCTTCTTTTTTACTCTTTGTTTACTAAGTTTTCTTTTTTTTATCATTTTCTAACTCTTTTTTAATTTTTTATTGGGTTTTTGGAAACTTTTAATGGTTTTATGATTTTTAATGGGTTTTTTTGTGATTTTTTTTTTGTTTTGACTAATATACAAATTAATGAAATGAAAGTGAGAAAAAAAGAAAATGAAATTAAAATGAAACGAAATGAAATTTTGAGGTAAAGAGAACGAAATGAAATGAAATTGAAATGAATCAATACCAAAGTCAATGACACAAAAAAAAGAAAAAGACAAAAGGCTCCACAGCCATTGAGGAAAGAGAGAAAGAAGACAAGTAGGTCCCCGTTTTTTTCAAAAATTTATAATGTCTTCTTGTAGCTTGTGTGTTGTGTGTGTAAGGGTGGGTTTACACGTCACGAAGCACAAGAATAGCGATGGAAGCGGAAGAAGAAAGAAGAAGAAGATTATTTTAGCGGCGTAGGAAACTATCCCAAGAGACATAAAGCTCTATCTGTCGATGAAAGTCCATGCGCCAAAAGGCATGCTCAAGAACCGGAAAAAAAGCCGCATTTAGGTTGAAAATTAGCCAAAACGTGTAAAATTGCTCGAAAATCCAAAAATTTGTAAAAATTATCCAAAAAATACCCAAAAACTTTCTACAAATTCTCCACACATTGAGGAATAGTGCAGCCAAATGAAATTTCAAAAATCTCATCAATTCAATTGTCGAAGAATTTAATCAATAAAATCAAGACTACGCAATTAAATTGGCAAAATTACCAACAAAATTAGGTCAAAAATTGATTCAATTAAAGTGTGTAAATCCTTTTGAGCACAAAAATGCATCATTTAATCATTACATACTTTATTTATGCAATCAAAACATTGAATTAACCATGCAAATTAAACACATTTTTAGGCGCACACACACTAAAAAATTAGCAGTTTTTACCAATCTTTAGGTACGCACACAAAATGGTTAAATTTGTCGGATTTGCAATGTGACTTCACAAATCATTAGTTGGACATGAGCACAACACACATCAATCATCACAATTGAAAACTCATAACGCACACATTGATTTATAGGTGCTCAAACATGGGCAAAATAGTGCACACACACCTAAAATGAGCATACACACACTCAATTAGAGTGTACACACACTTGATTTTAGTGCACACACACTTGAAATTGACCATCCAAACATGCAATGAACACAATTAGGCACCCAATTAGCAACCTACAATCATCAATTATCAATTGAAACTTGTCAAATCATACGCCCCTAATTCTTAAAAATTTCGGCATTACGATGGCGTGAAATACGAAAAATCCTAAAATTTTCAATCCACATTGCATTACATTACATTGCATCAACATAGCATAGCATTACATTGCATCATCATGGTGGAATCTCTACACAATTCTACACATCTCTAAATTCTAGGGAGGTTGAGAATACCACTTTGATTACCTTTCCATTGAAGATCAATTGAATGGTCGAATTCTCCAATCCTTCATAGCAAATTAGTAAGTTAGCAAAAATTAGTCAAATTAGCAAGGGGTTAGTGTGAAATTAGAGTGTGTAAACACACAATTGGCAAGATATGGTAACACATTAAGGAATTTTGAACATAATGCTTCATGCAAACACATTCAAAATCCACAAAAACATAAACACATAAGTGAAATTAGTGAGGGAACGCATTCGTTTATGCCACAATTACAATAGCATAGGCCATCATCCCCGACAGCGGCGCCAAATGTTGGGGGTCCTATCGTTGCAATAGCTCCAATGACCAACAAAATTATCAATCCGGAAACACTCACACGGTAAGTGAGCTAATCATGGCAACACAAATGGTTAACTCTAGGAGGTAAGCTTCTCGGCCTATGGAGGAGTGAAGCTGCAATGAAGAGCAATCTCCGCATCCACTTTCTTCACCTTTAATGAACCCAATCACACAACACTAATCCTATCATGAACACACTAATCGGAAGCACACACACATAGACCTATCGAGCACCACACTCCAATCAAACCTACATGCACAGACAAGCAAAAGAGGGAAATCACACAAGATTAGAGAGGGATTAACCACTAATTAGCTAAGATCTAGTTAATCTAAGCATCATAGGCAATCATAAGAAGTAAGATAGAGGCATAATGAGAGAGAGTGAATCATTGATTAGTGTTAATCAAGTCTCATGAGCAAGGAGAAGTTCAAGGACTCCATAGCCACACACCTCAAGATCCCTCACCAAAGAGTGCTCTCAAAATGACTTGAGAACCCTAATTTCTTTTACACATTTCTTATGTACCTAAGGTAAAAATATGCAATGTCCGACTGCCCAAGGCATTTAGGGCTCACCACTTACTGAATCTGCAACCTAGGCACAGTAAATGACCTATTCTTTACAACTTGGAACTCCCATTGAGCCCATAACACATTAAAATATTACAATGGCTTGAAATAAATTGGAAATTTACAATATGTGACCATTTTGAAAAAACGTGGAAAATATGTAACTCCAATCTTTACTGCTTCTTTGCGTTCATCCTCGATGTGCATTCGTACGTCTTCGGTCTTTAGCAGCTTCTGTTAACTAACATTGACTCAGTTAACATGCTCCGACATTTGTTCCGACGCCTAAGCCGATTTCTGTACCGATGGCACCTATGAAAAATGAAACCGCGGGCTTTCTTTGTGCATTTCTCTTCTTCTTGCGCGTTTTCTCAAGCTCTCTTCTTCCTCTTCTCTCACAGATCTGGTGTGAAACAAGCTGTCGGAAGTGCTAATCTTACTTGTGGGTTAGCCCATAACACTAAGGTAAGATTTTTTTAATGTTTACTTGTAGATTTAGGGTTTAGGATTGAACTTTGTGTTTGTGTGTGTATTTTTGCAAGTTCGAGGACTTTTACAACAACTTTCATTGCTCAAATAGGACGAATGTGAGTGATCGAACCTTTAAATGCATATTAAATTTATTTAAATTAATCTATATAGAAGAAAATTTCATGCTTCAAACTTTGAATTCTTTAAAAGAAATTATGGTTTGTGATGTGAAATTTCATTTTAAATTATGAAGAAATTTTGTTTTGATTTATGAAAAAATATTGTTTTGAAGAAATTTTGTTTTGAATTATGTCATTTTTGAAATTATGCAATTGATGGGGTTTATGTTTTAGGTTAAGTGTAGGTTATAAGTTAAGTTAGATTGGTTAGGTTAGGTTACATTAGGTTAGGTTAGATTAAGTTAGACTCGTTAGGTTAAGCTACATTAGGTTAGGTTAGGTTAAGCTATGTTAAGTTAGGTTAGATTAACTTAAGTTATCTTATACGTTAGGTTAGGTTAAGTTAATCTACATTAGGTTAATCTATGTTAGGTTAGATTATATTAAGCTACGTTAGGTTAGGTTAGGTTAAGCTACGTTCGACAATATGGCAAGCCATAGAGCTTACCCACAGTGCATATTAAAAAAAACACAATGGCAATCCGTTCGTCAATACGGCAAGCCATAAAGCTTACCCACAATGCATATACATTGTGAGGCAATCTCTATTGCTTTTCGTATTGCCATGAACTTGCCATTGTGTTGTTTATATATCCACGAGCGGTTTTCAAGTCCTAAAATAGCTAAGCAGCCCTGAAAATAACACCATGGCGAGCCGTTTGGCAATACGGCAAGCCATAGAGCTTTCCCACAATGCATATGTGTTGTGGACAAGCTCTATGGCTTGATGTATTTCCAAACCACTTGCCATTGTGTTTTCTATATGTCTGCAAGCGGTTTTCAAATCCTAAAATAGCTAAGCGACCGTAAAAACAACACAATGGCAAGTCTTTTGACAATACAACAAGCCATAGATTTTGCTTACAATTCATATGCATTGTGGGCAAGCTCTATTTCTTGTCGTATTGCCAAACATCTCACCATGGTGTTGTCTATATGTTTACGAGTGATTTTCAAGTGCTAAAATTGTCTCGTGTCCCTAAAAACAACACAATGGTGATCCTTTTGGTAATACAGCAAGCCATAAAACTTGTCCACGATGCATATGCATTGAGGGCAAGCTCTATGGATTTCCATATTGCCAAGAACTTTCCATTGTGTTGTTTTTATGTCCGCAAGAGGTTTTCAAGCCCTAAAATAGCTAAGCAGTCCTAAAAACAACACAATGGCAAGCTGTTTGGCAATACAACAAGCAATAGAGTTTTCTCACAATTCATATGCATTGTGTGCAAGCTTTCAATACGACAAGCCATAGAGTTTTCCCACAATGCATATGCATTGTGTGCAAGCTCTATGGTTTGCCCTATTACCAAAAGGCTAGCCATTGTGTTGTCTATATGTCCGCGAGTATTTTTCAAGCTTTAAAATTACCTCGCGGCCCTAGAAACAACACAATGGAGATTCGTTTGGCAAAACAAAAATCCATAGAGCTTGCCCATAAAGCTCTATGTCTTGACGTATTACCAACGGCTGGCCATTGTGTTGTTTATATGTTTGCAAGCGATTTTCAAGCGCTAAAATTGGCCCGTGTCCCTAAAAACAACACAATGGCAATCCATTTGGCAATACGGCTATCCATAAAGCTTTCCCACAAGGCATATGCATTGTGGACAAGCTCTACGGCTTGCCATATTGCCAACGGCTAGCCATTGTGTTGTCTATATGTCTGCGAACAGTTTTCAGGCCATAAAATCGCTTCGCAAGCCTAAAAACAACACAATGGTGAGCAGTTTGCCAAATTGGCAAGCCATAGAGCTTGCTGACATCGCATATGCATTGTGGGAAAGTTGTATGGCTTGCCATTTTGCTAAACACCTCACCATTGTGTTGTTTTTATGTTAAGTTAGGTTAGGTTAGGTTTAGGTTATAGGTTAGGTAAGATTATAGGTTAGGTTAGAGCTAGAGACAAAATTAATAGTAGAAAAATGCAAACGGACTTTGAAGATGACTCGTGTACTTTTGAAAACGCAAACGGACTTCAGTTAGGTTAGGTTATAGGTTAGGTTTAGGTTATAAGTTAGGTTACATTAAGTTAGGTTATGTTAAATTATATGTTAGGTTAGGTTAGAGCTAGCGTCAAATTAATAGTAGAAAAAACGTAATTGAACTTTGAAGATGACTCGTGTACTTCTAAAAATGCAAAATGACTTTGATTAGGTTAGGTTATAGGTTAGTTTTATGTTATAAGTTAGGTTACATTAAGTTAGGTTAGGTTTATGTTATAAGTTAGGTTAGATTATAGGTTAGGTTAGAGCTAGTGTCAAATTAATAGTAGAAAAAATGCAGTCAGACTTCACAAGTGCAAATAGACTTCAAGAACCTTAATATATAGTCATTGACCAATAAAGATGAAATTATTACCCTTTGACCCTAATCTCCGTGCACCTCTAGACAGAGGTGTGCAGGGATCCGTCGTCTAGAGAATATGAGGTTGTTAGAGCTAGCAGCAAATAGTTGAAAAAATGCAATCGGACTTCAAAAGTGCACACAGTCTGTTTCAATTTTGTGGCTACAGTATCACAAATATGGAGTTTTGTGGTCACACGGAAAACACTTTAGAGTGCAACGGATCGACGAACAAAGGGTCACTTTCGACAGTGGTGTTAGGGCAAGCTTCGTCCAAGATAGATGAGCTTCTAGACAAATTGCACGGGGCCAAAATGTTCACAAAAATTGATCTCAAGTTAGGGTATCACCAAATCCAGATCAAAGAATCAGACATATACAATACTGCATTCAACACTTGCTACGGGCACTATGAGTTCATAGTCATGCCCTTTGGTCTTACAAATGCACCAGTAACTTTTAACCTGCTCATGCAGGATATATTTTGAGAATACTTGGATGATTTTGTTCTGGTATTCTTTGATGATATATTGGTCTATTCTAAAGATACTAAGGACCATGAGGAACATGTATGCAAGGTCTTTAGTATTCTTCGTCAACATCAATTGTATGCCAAGATGAGCAAATGTCTCTTTTGTACTCCTAAAGTCAGCTATCTTGGATTTTCATATCTTCTAAAGGGATCTCAGTGGACGCTGCAGAGATTAAGGACATTATAGATTGGCCACAACCCAAAACTATCAGTGAAATTGGAGGGTTTTTAGGTATTACAGGATGGTATAGAATATTCGTCAAAGATTATGCACTCATTGTTGCACCCTTGACTCAGCTACTCAAGAAATCCTCTAAGATCACATGGACAAAGAACAAGAAGATCACATGGGACAAAGAACAAGAAGACTGTTTCCAGCACTTGAAACAATACCTCACCTCCGCTCTCGTACTCAAGTTACCCGATTTTTCTCAAGATTTTGAGGTGGTAACAGATGCAAGTGGACTTGCTGTAGGAGGAGTCTTCACACAAGAAGGCTGACCAGTTGCCTACACTTCCAAAAATTAAGGCTTCATGAATTGAACTATCCAACTCATGACTTAGAATTATTAGATGTTATACATGCCCTCAGGTTATGGAGAAATTATCTATTGGGACGCCAATTTCAGCTAGTTACTGATCACCAGAGTCTAAAAGGGATTTTTACCCAACCAACCCTTAACATGAGACAAAGATGCTAGATAGAACTTCTTCAAGAATACGATTTCCAAATAAAATACAGACCCAGAAAGGAAAAATGTGGTTGATGGTGCCCTTAGCAGAAAAGGCTTCCTTGGAGCCATCTCCATGGCCAACAACCCAATATTGAATAAGGTGAGGGAATGCTCGTAGAAAGATGAAGCCTATCTTCAACTCATTAAACTTCTCAACCAGGAAGATGCAATAGAAAAAGAAAAAGACCTAGTAAAGGACCATTCTATGGAGGATGGCCTTCTTTACTATAGACATCGACTTTACATTCCTAAGGATACCTCCCTAAGGCAGTTAATTCTTCATGAAGGTCATGATATTCCAGTATCAGGACACCTGGGGTATGCAAAAACTCTTAATACCTTGAGGAAAAGCTACTTCTGGACAGTAATGAAGAAGGATGTACTTTGATACATCAAACAATGTCTCTCTTGTCATGAATCAAGGTTGAACGAGTAACGATGCTAGGAAATCTGCAACCCTTAGACATGCCTCAACTAAAGTGGGAATTCATTAGCATGGATTTTGTCACAGAACTCCCTATAGTTCAAGGAGGGTATGATTCCCTAATGGTAGTTGTGGATATGCTTGCTAAACCCTCCCATCTAATACCAGTAAAAACCACTTATACAGCCTCAGATATAAGCAGGATCTTTGTTAAGGAAATCTTTAGATTACATGGGCTTCCAAAGAGAATTATCAGTAATGAAAGGGATGCAAAGTTCACTTGTAAATTTTGTAAGGCTCTATTTGAAGCTTTAGAAACACAACTATGCTTCGACTTGGCATATCATCCTTAGACAGATGGACAAACAGAACGGGTAAACCAAGTAATTGAACATATCCTTCGAGCTTATTGTAGTAGAGAACCCCGTAAGTGGATTCAATTTCATCCCTTGGTAGAATTTTCCTATAACTCCTCTTTTCATAAAAGCATTGGGATGTCACCTTTCAATGCGCTATATGAGCATGAATGCATATCACCATTGAATTTTTTTGACCCTATTATAAGGGTGGAAGCCTCAAGGAAAATGCTGGAAGAAATGCAAGCCCATAACAAATCCATACGACAAGATGTTAAGGTGGCTAAGGATCGTCAAAAGCATTATTCAAACCAAAAGCAATCCGATCGGATCTTCAAACAAGGAGACAAGGTTTTTCTTCGAGTACGTCCAAAAAGAAGCAATCTATCTCTCGAAAAAGTCAAAAATCTTAGTCCCAGGTATTGTGGTCCTTATGAAATAATCAAGGTCCTCAGTGATCAAGTCTACAAATTAAAGGTGCCAGAATACATCAAAGCTCATGATGTATTTCATGTTAGCCTACTAAAACCCTACATCCCAAATCCCAACCATGCATTGGAGGATGAACAAATTATAATGCATCAGCAAGGAGTGTTGGAGCTTCAGCGCCAGATTGTATCTTGGAAACTAGAGAAAGAACTCTTAGAAATAGATTAATTAGGGAACATTTGGTAAAATGGAAAGATTATCCCACTGAAGATGAGTTGAGGGCATCTCAAATTCTTAAGTTGGGATGATTATAAGGTCTCCACCTTTCTAGCAGCCAAGAATAAACTCAAAGCTTAAGGAGAAAGCATTGGTCTTACCATCAGGTAAAAACACTATCTCAAAATAAATAAAGAATGGTATTTTTGGAATCTTAAGCACAACAAACCCCGGACTAGGAATTTTCAGAATTAAAATAAAAAAAAAAACTGACGACGCTAGTTCCACCGAAAGGTTCAATGTAAATTAAATTTTTATAAAAAATTGGATGGTTGTAGTAATAATTTAAGTATAGACTTGATGGTTGCAGTAATCATTTAAACATAGACTTTCACTAAGGGCTCCCAGATATTTTCCCCAAATATTTATAAAATTAGTAAAAAATAACAAAAAAATTAGCAGGGTTGATTTTTAAAGTTGGGCAAGCTGTGGAAGGAGGTTGCAAGACCTATCAGGGACAGGATTAGCAGCAGATGGTGCCTTCTTGAGCTTTGGGGCTGCTTGAGTTGCAAGCAGCTGCCTGTTCCAGCCAGGGAATGTCCAGAAGGCCCAGAAAAAGTATAAATAGGGTCCTAGGTCTCTCATTCTAACTCAGACTCGGAGTCTTGGCCATTTCTCTCTCACCTAGAGAGAACTCTACTCAAAAATCACTAAAAATCACTAGTTGATTATCCATGGTAATTAGCCTAATCTCTTTTTAATTAGTAAAATTATGCTAATTTATCTCTATTTTCTTAATTAATTTAATTAATAAGAAGATTAAACTTATTTATAATCTAAATTACTCTCTTAATTTTTAATATTCTATTTATTACTTAGATTAAGATTAGGATCTAATTAATTATTAAGCCATATTAGGGTTGATATTGATCTTTTTGGTTTTAAATTAAGGAGAATTTTACTAATTAGATTGTCAAGAAGCTAGGAGAACTATCTCTTACTTTTTGATTAGGTTCTGTAATTAATTAGGCATAAATTAGTTGTTTTATATCAAAAAAATGATGAGAAACCTACTTAGTTAGCTCACAGTTAAGAAACAATGTTAGGAACACGGGGTAAATTACTCATTCACAGATAATCTAAGTATTTAATTAAGCTAAAACTAGCTATTTTTAGCTAAAAATTAAAGGGAGAAATTAGTAAATCATGTTCAATAATTACGTTCTATTTATCAAAGGTGATTTACATACTAACAAAGTCATTATAATTATATTAAGCTCAAAAAACTAATATAGATTTTTATCTAAGTCAAATTAGACTAATTCTAGCAAAAAATTGAAGAGGGAAATTAGTAAATCATTTTAATTAATTAGGTGCTATTTATCAGAGTAAGTTTACATGATACAAAAGCTGTGATAATTATTGTAAGGTTAGAAAATAAATATGGTTATTTATCTAAGTCAAATTAGACTCATTCTAGCTGAAAGATAAAGAGGGAAATTAGTTAATCATGTTAGATAATTAAGTGCTATTTATCAAAGTTATTTTACATGATACAAAAGACATGATAATTATCTTAAGGTTAGAAAATATTATAGCTATTTATCTAAGTCAAATTAGACTAATTCTAGCTAAAAATTAAAGGGGGAAATTAGTAAATAATATTAAATAATTAGGTGCTATTTTATCAAAGCTAGTTTACATGATGAAAAATCCTTGATAATTATCTTAAGGCTAGGAAATTAATATAGCTATTTATCAAAGATAAATTAGACTAATTCTATCTGAAAAAGAAAGAGGAAAACTAGATAATTAAGTTGGAAAAATAAAAGATAATTACTTGAGGTCAAAAAATATCATTATCTACTTGTGATATTCATACCATAGTTAATTAGTTAGTTTAGGAAATTATAATTGACCCAAAGTTCTATTTTTAGTTAGAGATTAATTAAAATAAATATACTTTGGAGTCAATAGTTTTTAGAAAAATTAAGTAAGTGTAAACCAGTGATATAAATTTGAGGAAATAAAATGTTTAAGAAAAAATAAATAGAATAAATATTAAGCTCAAAATAAACAAATTTCAAGCTTCAAATTTGATGGGAAAATTAGAAAAAGATATAGAAAATTATAAGAAAATTAGGAGAGCTTAGAAAACCCTTAGGGAAGCTTTGGAAAAAGTTATCATACCTATATAGCCAAATAAGAAATTACTAGATCAAGAATTTACCAATTAAAACTATAAATTTAACCTTGATTGGGTTAAGCTTGAATACAAAGGTTAAGTTTAGCTTTCAAATAATTTACCTAATGATTAGACGTCCTTTTTTATAAGGATAAGAAGTTATGGCACCTAAAAGAACCCGAGAAAATCCTACATCTAATGATGAGGACGAAGCTCCAAAAAGAACTAGAGCGTCGCTTGACGACGAAGCCTTGCCTAGTAGTAGGCCAACTGATGAGAGTGTACAGGCCCCGGTGCTACAACAAATGCCAGATCAGTCCCAGGTGGGTCTTTGTTGTAATTAAATTTAGTTAATTTAAGTTTTTCTTCAATTATTAACATTGCATACGTAAAGAGGGAGTTAGGAATTTGGAAAAGTAAAACTGGCTGAAACAGAAGACTTTTTCCAAGAAACCCACAAGCACTTATTTGTAAATTAGGAAGGAAATGTTTGGGATAAAGCTCGTTGACTTAGGAAAGAATGATTGGTCATCCTTAAGACAGCTTGTCTCAAGACACCTCTGATTCCTTGCAATATTTCACCTCAAGTGATGAGTAATGATGGCTGGTCGGTCACTGATGAGTCGGTTTCCCCCATGTACGTGGAGTCTGTACCTCCTACATGTGTATGTTTGTGGATACTACTTAGGATACCGTTTTTATCCTAGGGAAACCGCCTAGTTGTATGGGCAACTGGTGTTGGTGTATGGGCGCCCGAACTTTTGAGTGATGGTTTCCACCCTGTTTATGAATAAGGAAGGGTGTTGTTTGTTCACCCATATATAGGTGTGCTTGAGACAAGTGGAGTATGCGTCAAGAGTTTTCAAGATATATTATAAGTGACCGTACCTTGCTTTAAGTCTAAAGATGTTTCTTTTCTAAAAGACTGTTTTCAATGCTGATTCTAATGACTTGTCTTAAAATGAATAACAGTGATGAAAAGTTCAAAAATAAATCCATTGTTTTAAGTGTTAAAACACATGTGGTAGTAATTAGGAAACAAAGGGATCATGTGTGAGTGTGGGGTGGTAAGGAGGGATTGACTAAGGTTGTCAATCATGGACGTGTGGACTTGATTAGTCAGATAACTATCCATTCTCGCACACTAAAATCATTTAGTAAACTTCTCCAATTGGAAGAGGAGTTCACCAGCGGCTGTGCCCTCACATCTGTTAGGGGGGAAAAAGCATTGGTTGAAAATACCTTAGCCCAAATTGTTGAAGTTATAGGGCTGAAACAGTCTTAGATTTTTAAATATTGTCCCGTTTTCGCTGTGAGACAGGACTAGGTCTTCTTCTAGGGCTATAGACCCAAGACATTGTTTAATGGTAAAGGTCTATTCCTTGGATTTTTCTTGTTTAGAGACTCTGACTTTCAACAGGCCTAGAGACCTGTCAAGGACCCCATCCCAATCTTGGTCTTGGTGGGTTGGAGATCTCACATTTATCTTGCCCATTTTCTATCAGATTAGGTTGGGGTTTTAGATCAGGACAATCCTTTATATAGTTTGCTTGCTTCATACATTGAAATCATGCATTGGGTAGGTTTTTGTAAGGTATTTTGTTATAGTGAAGGGATTTTCCATTGGAACCTTTAATGGGGATTCAAGTTTTAAATTTTGCACTTAAGTCTAATTCTATCAACAATTGGGGATCCCACTTGGCATTTATTCCTCTTCTTGATCTATGCCCAAGAACTTTTCCTATGGAGTTCCTAATTGACTTTAGCCAAGGGTAGAGTTGAACGGGAAGGTCAAGAAAGTCCACCCACACTGGAGCTTTGGTGGACTTAGATCCTTTGAGGTTGAACCCTAAGTACCATTTGAAAACAGAGATTGCGGTATTTCTATCAAGACATTGACCCTGAATAACAATCTACAATGTAGAGTTAGAATCAAAACAAAAGAACAAATAGTAGCCATTAGGAAGATACTTCACATGAGAAATGCTTATGTTTTTGTTTCTCCAAGGCTGATTGATCCAAGAATTTACCGCTTCCAGAGAGGTCCTAGCTCCGTCATAGACCAATGACACATGATCTTGTAGATGAGAGTGCCAGTGTCTATTCTCCCTGCTCAAATTCCTTGGTCTAGTTCAGAGAAGCCTTAGCAACTAAGAGCTCTTCTCTTGTGAGATCTTCTTTCAGTTCTAAAAGGGAAAAGGGAGGAGGAAAATTAGACTGGATTGGGGCCTCTAAGTCATTTTTTTTTAAATTATCAGCATCCTTATGTGTTGTCTTATAGCCCTGGTCTTAAGCTTAAAGTCTGTTCGAGATTTCTGAGTCTTCTTGACTGCTAATTCCCAAGATTTAAATGTTGAAGAGTGTTTGCTAAATGCATTGTCAAAAATATATTTAATCTTTAAATTAACACATTTAATGCGAAGCCAGGACTGATCAATGTGAGGCTAGACAACCTTATACATGCGAGGTTCTTTAATGAGCTCAAACATAATAGGTGAGTGATCTAACATTAGCAAAGACTTATTAATCCAATAGTTGACTTTCCAAAAGTCATGCAATATCTCTGAGTTCATATAAATTCTATCAAACCTTGAAGCCCTGAAGCAATACCTTGCTCTACTTATCAATCATGTAGTCCCATTGTACGTTTTCTATGACTCCTATGATTTGCCCCATGTTGTTCCATTTGTCATCCAAATTTTATGCCATGTTGAAGTCCCTTGCAAGGATACATGGCTTAGGCAAGCTGGCTATCTCAACCAATGTTGTAGGCCTATCAGTAATATAGTGAGGAGCATATAGGGAAACCATTGTGAAGTTAAAATCACTCTTAAAAGTGATATCCAGTCAAAAATTAATTGCATATTTATGCACAATAGAAACCAAAGTGTTAAGGTGGTTAATAATGCCTACTAGTGCACCTCATTTTCCTTTACCATGATATGTAAAGTACTACTTGAGAGCAATCCCAACTCCGAGCAGATTTTTCTTCAAAGCATGTCCATAGACCTTGAGCTTTTGCAAACATACAAGGTCAGGTTTGAAGTTGGATTCCCTTACCCATTGATTCAAAACATGAGCTCAATAAGGTCAGTAAAACCTTTACTATTAAGAGAAAATTCTTTAATAGGAGGACAAATCATTTTTACTACTTTTTAAGGGTTTGGTAGAAGAAACAAAGATTCTAGTAGGATTGGTAGTCTCTCTTTCTCCGCTTGGGTCATAATGATATCCACTAAGGGTGAAGGGGAATTTATCCTCCACTTCTCCATATTATCTTGTTCATCCATTTGGGCTTCAAATGAAGGGTTGTCCTTGACAGCTATTTGAGGTGCTTGAGTAGTGGGAATTTTTTAGTCTTTAGATTCAAAAGATGGAGAGGAAGACATACCTCTAGTCCAATCACCAGGGCTTGAATGAGGGTCATCCCTTCCCTCTTCCAATATCTGTGAAGCTTCATTGAAGGATTTCTTCCGGTTCATCTCTCCTAAGTTGGTATTAGGGTTAGGTTCATGTTCATTTTCAGTGAAAGCAAGCATAGAGAAGATTTTTATATACTACTCTTTGGAGGTGCAAGAATTTAACTGCAGAGTCCTTGATAGGCACTTCAAACTCTAGACCTTTTCCAATATCTACTGCTCTTCAAATCTGAGGGTCCCACTTAGGGCTGATGGTATGTGGATGATGTAGTGCTTCTAGCACACACTTTAGAAGATGCACAAAAGCTTATGGTTGTCCTTGAGAACTTTTTCTTGCATAGTGGGCTGATTGTGAATGAATCCAAAACAAAGGTTATGCTTGTGAAACCAACCATAAGGAAAAGCCATGCATTGTGTACAACAATGAGACACTTGAAGTTGTTGAGAGCTTTAAGTACCTTGTCCTTCAGGTTTCATCCAATCACAAGTGGCATGAATGTGCTATGCGTTGTTTGGAAGCACGAAAGTGAGCATATTATGCATTTGAGAACATGTGTAATTCGGGAAACATCAAGTGTTGGATTCCAAGAAGTACCTTTTTGATGCATTGGTGACATTGGTTCTTCTTTATGGATTTGAAGTGTGGGTTGGGAGCAGCATCAAAGTCTACTTGAAAAGAGTTTGAGAATGTCCAAAAGAGTTTTCTTACAAACTTTTTCCAAGTTAAGACACAAACACCATATATGCTCCTACTTCTTGAGTCGGGATCTCTTCCAATTGAGGTTATGGGCATGGAAAGGGTTGTGGAGTACATGATAAAGATGCTTAAAAACCCCTCACATTGACTTCCTACGATTGCATGGGAAGCAAGCAAAAAAATTCAAAAGATGCATAAAAGCAAGATCTTGAGCTTGGGATGGATGCAAGACATAAAGAAGTGGTTTGGGAGATGAGATGCATTACAATTGCTGCTTCAATTCCCTCCCAAGTGAATGAAGCTTTTCTACAAGGCCAATGTATTACGGCTTGGGAGAAATGCGGTGGGTTACGCTTCATACATTACACCACCCATATTGCCCCCAACTACAAAACCATGTTCTTTGCTGAAAGAGGGGACCATACTCACACACATGCTTGATCATATCCCCATTGTCGCGGTGATACGCACTATCGCAACCAATCGGCTTAGCTCCCATTCCCTTCAATGCAAGACACGGTGTTGGGGCGATGGAAAAGAGTCAAATCAATTGTACACATTATGCTCACTGCAAGTTTGAGAGTCTGAGTACCACACACTACTAGAGTACTCAGCTTTTGGTCACATCCGCACTTGCTTCTCTTACATTTTTAGCCATGAATTAGGCCTACACACTTTCCTCTCCCAACCATAGTGTGGGCTCTCTAATGCGACTCTCCATCACAATTTTGGAGGATTGACAGTCACTCATCACCCATACATATACTACATCACATGTAACTTTGATCCCATAGGTCATATTTGACCTCCGAGGACGATAATAAAATCCTTCCAATCATAAATGGAAGGATTGTGCAATGCGTCGCTTGGAAGCCAAAAAGAGGGCTTATTATGCATTTGAGAACATGTGCAATGCTAGAGAGATCAAGTGTTGGGCTCTCAAAAAGTACCTCTTTGACACATTGGTAACACCAGTGCTTCTTTATGGAGTGGAGGTGTAGGGTGGAAGCATCGGGAAGTCTACTTGGAAAGAGTTTGAGAATGTCCAAAAGCGTTTTCTCACCAACTTTCTCCAAGTCAAGACACAAACACCCTACATGCTCATACATCTTGAGTCCAGATCGCTTCCCATTGAGGTCTTGGGCATGCAAAGGGTTGTGGAGTACATGCTTAAGACACAACGTAGACCTTTGCATCGACTTCCTAGAATCGCATATGAAGCAATTCAAAAGGTCCAAAAGACATGCAAGAGCAAATTACTAAGTTTGGGGTGGATGCTTGACATCAGGAAATGGTTTGGAAGATGGGATGCATGTCACTTGGTCAAGGATGCCTCAATCGACTCCCAAGTTAATGAGGCCTTCTTACAATGCCAATGTATCATGGCTTGGGAGAAATCCAGAGGTTCTCGCTTCAGTCATTACACCACACACGTTGCCCCAAACTACAAATCTTTCTTTTTCTCCGAACGAGGTAACCGAAGCCATCCCTACATCCTTGAGCCCAGCCCATTGAGTGCGATCCGCACCATTGCCTCCATTCGTCTTAGCTCCTGTTCTCTACGATGTGAGACAAGATGTTGGGGCACTAGAGAGGAGTCTCATCGACTTTGCACCTTCTTATGCCCTCATGAAGTGTGAGAGAGTGAGTACCACACACTACTTGAGTGCTCATCTTCTGACCACATTAGGTCCTCTTTTCCCCATATATTCAGCCATGAGCTCTCCCTACATACCTTCCTCCCCCAACCACGACGTGGAATCTCTATTGCGATGCTCATTTCAGCCATTTTTGAGCATTAAGAGTCACTTATGACCTCCACTCACACCACGTGACATGTTCATTTGGTCCCATAGTTCATATTTGATCTCCGAGGATGATAATAGAGCTATCTATCTATCTCTCTCAATCTCTCTCTCTCTCTCTCTCTCTCTCTCTCTCTCTCTCTCTCTAAGAAAGTGGAATTATGGCACGCGGGTGCCATTTTGCAATAAATAGATAGATATGAGCGCGATTGTGCACACTGGTCCAAGTCATGTGATCATATATCATTTTGGACACTAGAAGTAGTTAATATAACATTTCATTTCATCTTTATTACACACAAGCTCTCTCTCTCTCTCTCTCTCTCTCTCTCTCTCTCTCTCTCTCTCTCTCTAAGAAATTGGAATTATGGCACGCGGGTGCCATTTTGCAATAAATAGATAGATATGAGCGCGATTGTGCACACTGGTCCAAGTCATGTGATCATATATCATTTTGGACACTAGAAGTAGTTAATATAACATTTCATTTCATCTTTATTACACACAAGCTCTCTCTCTCTCTCTCTCTCTCTCTCTCTCTCTCTCTCTCTCAGCCGTTTTTTGACCTAGTAGACAGCAGTTCACTCTTTTGACCATAACTTGCTCATCCGAACTCCGATTTAGGTGATCTATAGCCTCAATCGAAGAGCACGAAGCCCTCTACGCATTGATGTAAAGACAAAATTTTTCTATGTAATGGAAGGCTTTTCTGTAAGAGCATCTCAGAACTGAAAAAATTGTCAAAACTTTGCGTTTTTGTTGCCGACTTGAAGGCAATGTCAGACAAAACTCGCAAGGGTGGAAAAGCCACACTCGCCATGGAGAATGATGCAAAATCTCCAAGGAATTTGGATGCTAATCCAACCACATCATCTACAACAACGGAAGCAATGATCATGGCCTACGTGATCTCGTTACAAGAAACCGTCAACAAACAAGGTGAAGAGTTGCGCGCACTTGCAATGGAGAATGGTACTTTAAGAGTTCTCGTTGTGCAGAATGAGCACCTCAAGAAGGTTCTTGAAATGAAAACAACACGCTTAATGCATCTTGAGAATGAAGTTCAAGAATGTAAACGCTCTCTTGTCGACATGAATGTATTGAAAGAGCGCTTGAGCAAAGTTGAGAGTGATCATGTATTGAAAGAGGAAACAATAGATACAATACGACATGATGTATGTGAGATGAGAAATGCATCCAAATCATGGGCTGATATATGTAAGGATAATGTGGTTTCTACATCTCCTATCACGCAAGCCGTTGTCCAAGCAAAGAATGTAGAGAATGTGGACACTCAAGAATTGCACGAACGACAAAAACGCTCAAAGAACATCGTCATTCGTGGAATCAAGGAGGAAAGCATGGAAACACCCCAATCTCTTGCAGTTGCTATTGAAGATTTTTTTGCTACACACTTTGGCATGTCAGGAATCATGGCTTATGGTGCACATCTAGTTGGAAAACAAGGAGTCCCTCGCTCTGGAGAAAGACCTATTGTATGTACCATGGCTGATGAGGTAAAGAGAAAGATCATCCTTGACAATGGTTGGATCTACCTCTAAGAAACAGGTTGTAATGTATATGAGGATCGCACTATTATGCAACAAAATGTACGTCGCAAAGCATATGAGGAAAGAAGCAAGAAGGTTAAGGTATCACCTCAAGAAGAAAAGCCACTTAAGGAGGATGCAAATCCACCCAACAAATAGGGACAAATGATCTATGAGACCAACTCACGCTTGTGAATAAGCTTTTGGAATTGTAACGGGTATCCATGGAATGCGGGAATTGGCATTGATGAGCTTACCAATGACTCCGATGTGATACTTCTTGTCGAAACATGGGAGCATGATGCGCAATGAATTCTTGGATTTGACAAATACGATGTGCATTATTTGATGTGGGCCAAAAATGCAAAGCAACGAAGAGGCCAAGGAGGCGTAGCATGTATGACCAAAAAGGGTTTGAAAGATGTTTCCATTGTCAAAGAAGATAAGTATAAACGCTACTTATGGCTGAAAATCAGCCCACCAAATGGTCAAGTCATGTTTGTGGCCGGTTGCTACATTCCTCACTATGACTCCAACTTTTATGCTTGCTTGAATATGGATAGAGATCAGCCCTTTGTTGAACTAGAGGAAGACATTGCTCATTACAAGGATCAAGGTGAAGTCATTGTTTTTGGAGACATGAATGCTCGCACAAATATGCTACAACACGACACACAACAAGTAGACATACCGCATGTCTCAAGAAGAATGGATGACTCATACATGTATAATCGAAGTTCTAATGATACAAAAGAAGTGGATCACTATGGAAAGTCACTTCTACATATGTGCAATAGTACCGGAATGCTCATTGCAAATGGTGTATCTCTATGGCAAGGCACCAATGACTTTACATGTAGAAAGCACAACGGTGCTAGCGTGATTGACTATATGTTGTTATTGGAAGCCACTCTAGAATGCATATAAAGCTTTACACTTGGTGAATGGAATCCGGAATTGGATCATAGGATGTTATGTATTGACCTCAAGTGTGGTAAACGGCCCGAGCATGTAGCCTCCAATCATGATGTGAATCATTTGTACCTACGTCTAGACTTCAAACGAGCACTTATATATGCTGATATGGTGGACCAAATGTTAAGCATGATACAGCATCAAGAGAGCCCAACATTAGAATGCAAGTGGAAAGTTTTCAAAGAAGTAATTTTCTCTTGTGCGAAGGAATGCTTTTCGGTGAAACACATGTCTTGAAATGGTTTGACATGGAATGTAGTCAAGCCCGAAAACACTTGCTAAGATTGGATGCAATCAAAGACAAGGAAGTTTACTTGGAATGTTCACACACATACAAAGCACTTTTTCAAAAGAAGAGGAGAAGGTGGGAAGTCGAAAAACAACTTCTTTTAGCACAAGAGAAAGCACATGCATGTGGCAAGTTTTGGCAAAATCTAAAAGGCAAGCGTGTTGAGAGCTTTGGTGACTTGACTCTTGAAGATATGTATATGCATTGTAAGAATCTCTATGAGCAACCCAATGTTGATAAGATGGATTTTTGTAGCTCCCTTCCGTTTATGTCTCCTTTCTTTACCATTGAAGATGTATGCCGCGCGCTTGAGAAACTTGCTACTCGCAAGGTAGGTGACCTTCAAGGTGTCAAGGCTGAAATGATTAAATGGACAAGCAAGAAAACACGATATTGGATATGCGATATGTTTAACCTTCCACTTCAGTATGGCATGCCTCATGATTGGAGTGCAAATTGGATCAAACCTTTGCACAAAGGAGGAGATGTAAACAATGTGAACAACTATCGCACTATAATGGTTGGTTCTTTAATGGCAAAGTTATTTGGATGTATCATGGAGATGAAGATAAGTGAATGGGCTGAAAAGAATGGCAAACGTGCACTTGGCCAAGCAGGTTTTCGAAAGCATCATAGCACTATTGATCACCTTGTCACTCTTCGAGTTCTTAAGGAAGCGTCTCCATTGAAAGGAAAAAAGTTGTATTGTTGCTTTGTGGATTTCAAGAAAGCTTTTGACATGGTACCGCGAGGAAATCTTTGGAGACGTATGCAAAGCCTTCAAGTGCCGAGAGAATTTATGCATGCAGTCTTTCGCATCTACCAAAAAGTGATATGTCGATTACGTATGGGAGATGGAATTTCAGAATTTTTTGCAAGCACTATTGGTGTCAAACAAGGATGCCCACTTTCCCTAACCCTGTTTGGGCTACTCATTGATGAATTGGAATGCATGGTTCTTGACTTTATGGAGCAAGAAGGCATAGAAGAGGTTAAGATTGGAAATGCGGTGATCATGCTTTTGCTTTATGCCGATGATGTAGTGCTCTTGGCACATACCTTAGAAGATGCACAAAAGCTTATGAGTGTCTTGGAACGCTTTTGCCTACATAGCGGGCTGATCGTGAATGGATCCAAAACCAAGGTTATGCTTGTAAAGACCCTCAATGATGAAAATCCATGCATTGTATATAACAATGAGAAACTTAAAGTGGTAGATCACTTCAAGTACCTTGGCCTTGAGGTTCCATCCAATCATAAATGGAAGGATTGTGCAATTCGTCGCTTGGAAGCCGGAAAGAGGGCCTATTATGCATTTGAGAACATGTGCAATGCAGGAGAGATCAAGTGTTGGGCTCTCAAAAAGTACCTCTTTGACACATTGGTGACACCGGTGCTTCTTTATGGAGTGGAGGTGTGGGGTGGAAGCATCGGGAAGTCTACTTGGAAAGAGTTTGAGAATGTCCAAAAGCGTTTTCTCACCAACTTTCTCCAAGTCAAGACACAAACACCCTACATGCTCTTACTTCTTGAGTCCGGATTGCTTCCCATCGAGGTCTTGGGCATGCAAAGGGTTGTGGAGTACATGCGTAAGACACAACGTAGCCCTTTGCATCGACTTCCTAGAATCGCATATGAAGCAAGTCAAATGGTTCAAAAGACATGCAAGAGCAAAATACTAAGTTCGGGGTGGATTCTTGATATCAAGAAATGGTTTGGAAGATGGGATGCATGTCACTTGGTCAAGGATGCGTCGATCGACTCCCAAGTTAATGAGGCCTTCTTACAACGCCAATGTATCACGGCTTGGGAGAAATCCAGAGGTTCTCGCTTCAGCCATTACACCACACACGTTGCCCCAAACTACAAATCTCTCTTCTTGTCGGAACGAGGTAACCGAACCCATTCCTACATCCTTGAGCCCATCCCGTTGAGTGCGATCCGCACCATTGCCTCCATTCGTCTTAGCTCCCATTCTCTACGCAGAGAAACAGGACGTTGGGACACTGGCGAGGAGTGTCATCGACTTTGCACCTTATGCCCTCGTCAAGTGTGAGAGAGTGAGTACCACACACTACTTGAATGCTCAGCTTTTGACCACATTAGGTCCTCTTTTCCCCATATATTCAGCCATGATCTCTCCCTACATACCTTCCTCTCCCAACCACGATGTGGACTCTCTATTGCGACGCTCATTTCAGCCATTTTTTAGCATCGAGAGTCACTTATGAACTCCACTCACACCACGTGACATGTTCATTTGGTCCCATAGGTCATATTTGACCTCCCAGGACGATAATAGAACTATCTATCTATCTCTCTCTCTCTCCCCATGCCAGACTCTACTTCTACTCCCTTGGATCATTTCCATATCTCTCTATCTCTCTATAAGAAAGTGGTATTATGGCGCACGTATGCCAGTTTGCTGAAAATAGAATCATATACGCACACCATTGTGTAAACTGGTCAAAATCATGGGCAATGGTTATTTTGGGCTTATGAAGTGGTCCCAATAACATACCATTTCATCTTTAGCACACACACACACACACCCTCTCTCTCTCTCTCTCTCTCTCTCTCTCTCTCTCTCTCTCTCTCTCTCTCTCTCTCTCTCTGAGGTGCTACACTAAGCATGCCAACTAATGTGGTACAACCCATAAAGTAGGGAAATGACTTCTCTCTCTCTCTCTCTCTCTCTCTCTCTCTCTCTCTCTCTCACCATGCCGGACTCTACTTCTGCTCCCTTGGATCATTTCCATATCTCTCTATCTCTCTATGAGAAAGTGGTATTATAGCGCACGTATGCCATTTTGCTGAAAATAGAATCATATACGCACGGCATTGTACAAACTGGTCAAAATCATGGACAATGGTCATTTTGGGCTTATGAAGTGGTCCCAATAACATACCATTTGATCTTTAGCACACACACACACCCACTCTCTCTCTCTCTCTCTCTCTCTCTCAGTGCAGCCGTTTTTTGACCTAGTAGACAACAGTCCACTCTTTTGATCATAACTTCTTCATCCGAACTCCGATTTGGGTGATCTATAGCCTCAATCGAAGAGCACGAAGTCCTCTACGCATTGATGTAAAGACAGAAATTTTCAGAGTTATGGAAGGCGTTTTTGTAGCAGCATTTCCGAAGTGAACAGATTCAACAAAATTGATTTTCATCTCCTATTTTACCAACGACATCGGAAACCATGATCATGGCGTACTTGGTATCATTGCAAGAGACCGTAAACAAACAAGGCGAAGACTTACGAGCACTTGCAATGGAGAATGGCACACTAAGGGTACTTGTGGTTGAGAATGAGAATCTCAAGAGGACACTTGAGATGCAAACAACACGTTTGATGCAACTTGAAGAGGAAGTCAAGGAATGTAAACGCTCTCTTGTGGACTTGAATGCTTTGAAGGAGCGGATGAGCAAAGTAGAGCATGACCATGTATTGAAAGAGGAGAAATTTGACACTATGAGCCGGGATGTATGCGACATGAAAAATGTATGCACAAACAAATCTTGGGCTGATGTATGTGGTAGCAATGTGGTTTCTAATTCCTCACTCATGCAAGCTATGGTTCAAACAAAGAATGTTGAGAATGTGGATGTGGACCTATGAGTGACCGAGTTACAATTGAAAATATGCTTTTGGAATTGTAATGGATACCCATGGAATGCGGGGGTTGGCATTGATGAACTAACAAGCAAAGCCGATGTTGTACTTCTTGTTGAAACTTGGGAGCATGATACACAAAGGATTAACGGCTTGGAGGATTACAATGTACATTCATTGATGTGGTCAAAGAATCTCAAGCAACGAAGAGGACAAGGAGGGTTAGCATGTATGGTTAAGAAAGGATTGGAAGATTTTGTATCAATTGTGAAAGATGACAAGTACAAACGTTATGTATGGCTGAAAATTATGACACCAAAAAGAGCACCCATTTTTGTAGCCGGTTGCTACATTCCTCATCATGATTCTCCCTTTTATGCTTGCATGGATAGAGATCAACCATTTTCTGATTTGAAAGAGGACATTGCTTATTTCAAAGGTGAAGGTGATGTTATTGTATTTGGGGATATGAATGCTCGCACAAAAACATTGCAACATGATACTCAACAATTTGATATGCCATACATTTCAAGGGAGTTGGAGGAAGGTCACTTGTATGATCGTACTTCAATGGATGAGAAAGAGCCGGATCACTATGGAAAGTTACTTTTACACATGTGTAATAGCACGGGTATGCTCATTGCCAATGGTGTATCTTTGTGGAGTGGAACCAATGGATTTACATGTAGAAGACATAATGGGGATAGTGTGATTGACTATATGCTACTCTCTGAAGCCGTCATGTATCGCATAAAGAGTTTTATGTTTGGTCAATGGACCCCGGAATCCGACCATCGCACCTTATGTATTGACCTTTCATGTGGAGAAGCAACTAAGCATGATAATCTCAGCCAAAGGAAAGAGAAGTTATCACTATGTATGGATTTCAAACGGGCACCAATGTACATTGAAATGGTTGAGCAAAAATTATGGATGACAAAGCTTCAATGTGATGCACCATTGGAAACTAAATGGGAAGCTTTCAAGAAAGCTATTTGTTCTTGTGCGGAAGAATGCTTTGCCATAAAGCATCTCCATGGTATCAACAAAGATAGATCACGCAAAAGGTGGTTTGATAAAGAATGTCAAGATGCTCGAAAGTCCTTGATAAAGCTTGATGCAACTATGGACAAAGACAACTATCAAAGTCATTTGCATGCATACAAGGCATTGATTCAAAAGAAGAGAAGAAGATGGAAAGTAAAGCAACAAGAATTTCAAGTCCAAGAAAAGGCACATGCATGTGGAAGATTTTGGAGAAACTTGAGAGGCAAGCGGGTTGAGAATTTTGGTAACTTGAGTTTAGTGGATATGTACACACATTGTAGGCAATTATATGAGCAAGAAAATACTGAAAAAATGCCATTTTATGGTTCACTCCCATGTATGCCGTCTTTTTTTACTATTGAGGATGTATGCAGTGGGCTTGAAAAGTTGGCCACTCGCAAAGCGGGAGATCTTCAAGGTATCAAGCCGGAGATGATCAAATGGACGGGAGATTTTACCCATGAGTGGATGTGTGATATGTTCAACCTTGCACTTCAACATGGTATGCCTTATGATTGGAGTACTAATTGGGTTAAGCCTTTGCATAAAGGAGGGGATGTAAAGAATGTAAGCAACTACCGGACTATAATGATTGGGTCTCTTATGGCAAAGTTGTTTGGGTGCATAATGGAGATGAAATTGAGTGATTGGGCTGAAGATAATGACAAGCGTGCAAAGGGACAAGCGGGTTTTCATCGATGCCATAGCACCATTGATCATCTTATCACTCTTCGTGTTCTCATGGAGGAAAGTCGGTTGAAAGGCAAGCGATTGTATTGTTGTTTTTTGGACTTTAAGAAAGCCTTTGATATGATTCCACGTAACAATTTGTGGAGAAGGATGGAAGAACTCCAAGTGCCAAGTGAGTTTATGCTTGCGGTTTCTCGAATATATGAGAAGGTGATTTGTCAATTGCGCATGGGAAGAGAAATTTCAGAAATTTTTGTAAGCACTATTGGGGTTAAACAAGGATGTCCATTGTCACCAACTCTCTTTGGTCTATGCATCGATCAATTGGAACAAATGGTACTTGACTTTATGCAAGAAGAAGGCATTGAAGAGGTCACTATTTGCAATGCGGTAATCATGCTTTTGTTGTATGCGGATAATGTAGTGCTTCTAGCACACACTTTAGAAGATGCACAAAAGCTTATGGTTGTCCTTGAGAACTTTTGCTTGCATAGTGGGCTGATTGTAAATGAATCCAAAACAAAGGTTATGCTTGTGAAAACCAACCATAAGGAGAAGCCATGCATTGTGTACAACAATGAGACACTTGAAGTTGTTGAGAGCTTTAAGTACCTTGGTCTTGAGGTTCCATCCAATCACAAGTGGCATGAATGTGCTATGCGTCTTTTGGAAGCGGGAAAGAGAGCATATTATGCATTTGAGAACATGTGTAATGCGGGAAACATCAAGTGTTGGGTTCTCAAGAAGTATCTTTTTGATGCATTGGTGACACCGGTTCTTCTTTATGGAGTTGAAGTGTGGGGCGGGAGCATCTCAAAGTCTACTTGGAAAGAGTTTGAGAATGTCCAAAAGCGTTTTCTTACAAACTTTCTCCAAGTTAAGACACAAACACCATATATGCTCCTACTTCTTGAGTCGGGATCTCTTCCAATTGAGGTTATGGGCATGGAAAGGGTTGTGGAGTACATGATAAAGATGCGTCAAAACCCCTCACATCGACTTCCTACAATTGCATGGGAAGCAAGCAAAAAAGTTCAGAAGACGCATAAAAGCAAGATCTTGAGCACGGGATGGATGCAAGACATAAAGAAGTGGTTTGGGAGATGGGATGCATTACACTTGCTACATGATGCTTCAATTGACTCTCAAGTGAATGAAGCTTTTCTACAACGCCAATGTATTACGACTTGGGAGAAATCCGGTGGGTCACGCTTCATACATTACACCACCTATATTTCCCCCAACTACAAAACCATGTTCTTCGCTGAGAGAGGAAACCGTACTCACACTTACATGCTTGAGCCTATTCCCTTGTCCGCGATACGCACTATCGAAGCAATTCGGCTTAGCTCCCATTTCCTTCGATGCGAGATAGGGCGTTGGGGCAATGGAGAAGAGTCAAATCGATTGTGCACATTATGCTCACTGCAAGTTCGAGAGTCTGAGTACCACACACTACTAGAGTGCTCAGCTTTTGATCACATCCGAACTTGCTTCTCTCACATTTTCAGCCATAACTTAGACCTACACACTTTCCTCTCCCAGCCAAAGTGTGGGCTCTCCATTGCGACTCTCATCACTACAATTTTGGAGCATCGAGAGTCACTCATCAGCCATACACATACTACATCACATGTAACTTTGGTCCCATAGGTCATATTTGACCTCCGAGGACGATAATAAAATCTATCTATCTATCTATCTCTCTCTCAACATTGGAGAAGCCATGCATTGTGTACAACAACGAGACACTTGAAGTTGTTGAGAGCTTTAAGTACCTTGGCCTTGAGGTTCCATCCAATCACAAGTGGCATGAATGTGCTATGCGTCTTTTGGAAGCGGGAAAGAGAGCATATTATGCATTTGAGAACATGTGTAATGCGGGAAACATCAAGTGTTGGGTTCTCAAGAAGTATCTTTTTGATGCATTGGTGACACCGGTTCTTCTTTATGGAGTTGAAGTGTGGGGCGGGAGCATCTCAAAGTCTACTTGGAAAGAGTTTGAGAATGTTCAAAAGCGTTTTCTTACAAACTTTCTCCAAGTTAAGACACAAACACCATATATGCTCCTACTTCTTGAGTCGGGATCTCTTCCAATTGAGGTTATGGGCATGGAAAGGGTTGTGGAGTACATGATAAAGATGCGTCAAAACCCCTCACATCGACTTCCTACAATTGCATGGGAAGCAAGCAAAAAAGTTCAAAAGACGTATAAAAGCAAGATCTTGAGCACGGGATGGATGCAAGACATAAAGAAGTGGTTTGGGAGATGGGATGCATTACACTTGCTACATGATGCTTCAATTGACTCTCAAGTGAATGAAGCTTTTCTACAACGCCAATGTATTACGGCTTGGGAGAAATCCGGTGGGTCACGCTTCATACATTACACCACCTATATTGCCCCCAACTACAAAACCATGTTCTTCGCTGAGAGAGGAAACCGTACTCACACTTACATGCTTGAGCCTATTCCCTTGTCCGCGATACGCACTATCGAAGCAATTCGGCTTAGCTCCCATTTCCTTCGATGCGAGATAGGGCGTTGGGGCAATGGAGAAGAGTCAAATCGATTGTGCACATTATGCTCACTGCAAGTTCGAGAGTCTGAGTACCACACACTACTAGAGTGCTCAGCTTTTGATCACATCCGAACTTGCTTCTCTCACATTTTCAGCCATAACTTAGACCTACACACTTTCCTCTCCCAGCCAAAGTGTGGGCTCTCCATTGCGACTCTCATCACTGCAATTTTGGAGCATCGAGAGTCACTCATCAGCCATACACATACTACATCACATGTAACTTTGGTCCCATAGGTCATATTTGACCTCCGAGGACGATAATAAAATCTATCTATCTATCTCTCTCTCTCTCTCTCTCTCTCTCTCTCTCTCTCTCTCTCTCTTTCCATGCCAGACTGTACTTCTACTCCCTTGGATTATTTACATATCTCTCTATCTCTCTATGAGAAAGTGGTATTATGGCGCACTTATGCCATTTTGTAGAAAATAGAATCATATACGCACGCCATTGTGCAAACTGGTCAAAATCATGGGCAATGGTCATTTTGGGCTTATGAAGTGGTCCCAATAACATACCATTTCATCTTTAGCACACACGCACGCACACACACACTCACTCACTCTCTCTTTCTTTCTCTCTCTCTCTCTCTCTCTCTCTCTCTCTCTCTCTCTCTCTCTCTCTCTGTGAGGTGCTACACTAAGCATGCCAATGAATGTGGTACAACCCATAAAGTGGGGAATGACTTCTCTCTCTCTCTCTCTCTCTCTCTCTCTCTCTCTCTCTCTCTCTCTCTCTCTCTCTCTCTCTCTCTCTTTTGAGGTGCTACACTAAGCATGCCAACGAATGTGGTACAACCCATAAAGTGGGAAAATGACTTCTCTATTAAATTGTATAGTGCAATAAATGCTCATTAGTTACATTTAATTTTTTGACACATGTAAAGAATGTAGACGTTAATTACCGTGCATGGTGGAAACGGTAATATGAATGCCTAGACTATGAGAGAGAGAGAGAGCCTAGACTATGAGAGAGAGAGAGAGAGAGAGAGAGAGAGAGAGAGAGAGAGAGATGTAGCGTAGTTTAGGGTGAGTGAAAGTGTAGCATTTAATGCACTAGTAACTTGTGTGTAGCAAAAATTGATAACATAGTGAGAATTTCATTAAGAACAAGTTCCGAATGAGCACAAAGAGAGTACTAAATTTGAGAAAACAACATAGCAATTTACATCTAGCTAGTTTAATATAGACAATACTTGAAAAGAGAGAGAAATAGAACAATTGACAACACTTGAGGACCGGATGTACATGAGCCGGTCCCCCCTCCAAAAAGGCTTTGTATTATAGCTTCTTCCATCAAAGGAGACTTTTGTACAATAAATTCTTTGTGTTCCTTGAAAAAACTTGCCGGTGCAATGAAGATGGAAGCTTCATGCACCAAATTATGCTTGAAAAACACACCTAGTGTCCCTAGCCTTAGTCCCAAGACCTCACACACCTTCAAAAATGGTAAGAGCTAGCAGGGAATGAGGAAAGATTGAGAGGAATAAGATGTATCTTACGAGAAAGAAGTATTATCCTCACATAATCACTCTAATAGCATAGCTTAGCTTAGTAATTAGCATGGTAGAGGAGATGAGCATGCCATTGAAGCTTGGCTCTTGGTTGGATTTGCATTCCATAGCCAAGAGTTGTTTGTGTAGGCCTCTACTTCTCAATGCTTGGAGAAGGAGATGGAGTTCTTGCTCAACACATAAGTTGTGTGTGTGTGTGTGTAGCAAAGTGAGTTAGACTAAAATTTCCAACTCTCTCTCTACTTAATCAAACCCTCTTACTTTTTGATTTTGTTGGCTTCCTATTGGTTCCTGGTGCAGGGCTTAGCCAATAACAAATAAGAAGCATAATTGATAGCTGACATGTGTCCCCCTTCCCCCTTTTGTGAGAGCTTTAGGTAATTAAATAATTTATTTAAACTCTCATTGGACCTTTTAGTCTTTTTGCCAATAGGAATCAAGCAAGCCATTGGGTTGTTGGATGCCCATTGGACCCCTTGGTAGACTGTCCAATAGTCTTCTAGGGAGCTTAATTTCTATCAATAATTTTTAAATTGATTAGACTAGTTTTACTCTAGCCTAATTCTCATTGATCCACCTCTATGGCCACCCAATACAATTTGAGTGGAGATTGGGGGCAATTGGGCTAGGAGCCTTGGGCTGGGAGCGTGCCATGTGTCCATTTTTCCCTTTGAGGAGAGCTTGGGAGTGTGTATGTGTGTTTCTCTCTCATCCCCTACCATTAGGGCTCGCCCCCTCCTTCCTAGGGATGTAGGAAGACTTTTTAGTCTTCCCATAACCATCCAATTTTTCCCCACCTTTGGCCATTGGACTTTTAATTAGTTTTTCGAACTTTAGCCTATGGAAGTCTTAATGGAGATGAACCTTAGATCTTTTAAGCTTAGATATTTTAATCTGCATTGAAGCACATTGATCTTTTGCAGACTATCCACGTTTGGATCCCTATTTTCCTTCCTTTGGATCCTTGCTGAGACCAGTCTGGCAGCCTTACCAATATTCTAGCTTTTACTCCCTTGGTACTTTCCCATATTAAATGATCATTTTAACATGAGAAAATCATTTTGGAGAATTAGATAAAGGTTTTTATGACATTACCTCTCTCTTGAAATCATAGTCATCCTTGACTGTGAGGTAGAGAAGATAAATCCTAGTCATTAGTCTGTTTGCTAACGGGTAGACGATCCCTATTTTACCCTATGACAACGTTCCAGAATGGATGACTAGTCCATTTGTTGCTTGAGAGCCTTAGTTTCCGCAAGCATGTGTGCACATTAGTCCGTATCAATCTTCCATAGTAGAGTGACAAACTCTACTTGGTGTTTGGGAGATATCGTCTCCACAAACATGATCCTAAGCATGCATACTTATTACTATTTGTGCACAATAAAGAAAAGAGAGTCTTATAAGACAGAAACTTTGTTTATTTATACATATTTACATTTGCTTACTCTAGGGAATCGTTGTAAGCATTGACAAGGTTTAGGTTATCCTTTAATTGTATGCCTTGCATCCATCTAGAATCTTCAAAAGGATAATTTTTAAACTTGATAAGATATCCTCCAGATACTTTTACCGCCTCTCAATACCTTGTCTTCATGTCGGAGAATGGACTCGGGCTACAACACCACTTCTTGGTCCTTGATCTCCGGTGGGTCTTCAATGGTTCCTTCTTGAGGTGGCTCTCCTTTGTAAGGCTTTAGTAGGCTTGTGTGGACTCAGCATTGTGTATGAGACAATGGTTGGGCAACTTGAGTTGATACTTCATCTTATTGATTGGCCTAAGAATTTGAAAGGGACCATAGCACCTTTTTTATAACTTAGCATAGTACTTTTGGTGTCTTGTAGGATTCTTTCCCATTGTGTGCCTTAATTGAACCTTGGGAAACTTAAGCAAGATCCATTCATCTTGTTTAAAGGCTAGAGCTCTTATGTGCTTATCAATAGTAGCCTTTTGCGAGATGGAAATAGCATCCTTAATCTTTTGGAAAGATTCTTGTAGGTCTCGGCTATATTCATCTGCAGTGAAGATCTTCCCATGTACCTTGAGTAGCAGGGAACTTTTTAATCTTCCCTCTATCACCTCAAAAGGTGATTTTCCCGTAGAAGTATGTACGATGTTATTGTAAGCATACTCCACTAAAGGTAAGTACTTCTCCCATTGGGACTTTTGATCTACTTCTATGACATAAGCTTTTAGTAGATCAAGAATTGTTAGGCTAACTATTTCAGTTTGGCCATTCGTTTGTGGGTGATAGGCCAAAGAGAAGTTTATTCTTGTACCTAAATTCTCAAAGAGACCCTTCCAAAAATTATTGGTCATTCTAGGATCTCTATTTGACACTATGCACATTGGCAAGCCCTGGTCCTTGAAGATTGTGATATAAAGAGTGTTGCCATTTGATGAGCCTTAATACTCTTTGTTATGGAATTGATATTTATCCATTTATTACAGCTGTCAGGTGGAAAAATCATTAGCAGATAATGGATTATGCATAAGGATGTTACATTTTATGTATATTTGATTATTCAAGTGCTCTTTATGAGCTTTGGCCAATTATGTCCGGCCGGCCAGTTTGTACTCATTTTGGGCATTCAAGAAATCTATAAATAAATACGTGCAAGAGGGAAATGCTCACTCTTGCACGGAGGGAGATTGCACCCAGTGTCCGTCTCATTCTTCTCACCTCTCTTCTCTTCTCTCTCGCCGTGCCGGCGTAGCACTCCGCTCTAGGAGGTGCGCCTGCACGTGATCTCTCAATCTCTCTCACTCTTTGTCTCTCTCTGTTCACGTATCTTGCAATCAGGCGACCACGTGATTGTGCCAGGTATGCCGATTAGTCTATTTTATGCTATTTACTGTGTTATTTTGGGTATTTCGCAGGGCAACCACACTCCTGTCTGTAGCAATGGTATCAGAGCACACCGGCGTAGCACTCCGCTCTAGGAGGTGCGCCTGCATGTGATCTCTCAATCTCTCTCACTCTTTGTCTCTCTCTGTTCACGTATCTTGCGATCAGGCGACCACGTGATTGTGCCAGGTATGCCAATTAGTCTATTTTATGCTGTTTACTGTGTTATTTCGGGTATTTTGCAGGGCAACCACGCTCCCGTCTGTAGCAGTGGTATCAGAGCACAAGGAAACGCTCCTATATGTTGTGGAGAACAACAAAGGAAGTCATAGCAACCAACTTATGGCTATCGTCTTCACTTCCAAATATCGAAGATAAGTTTGTATCATGATGTTTTCAAAATGAATGTTTTCGTTTTAATGATTACATTAATGCATCGTTGCTTGAATTGCATCATGAACAAATTAATTGTTTATGATAGCCGAAGCTAGCTATACTAGAATTCATACATAATTAATTAGCAGTACATTTCATTTACAATATCATCCGCATGAATAATCATGTGAGTATTGGGTACATAGGAAGTTTGGTACGGCGCTAAAGGTATAAGATCAAGGAGAGATCTGATAGAAGTAGAGTAGTAAGAGAAGGATTGGAGATGTTCTGTCAGAGGGAATTAAAAGTAACATCATATTCGCAATTTCTCGTGGAAACCTGTCCCAAGTTAAGCCCGAAATTTATAATTAACAAGGACATTTAGAAAAAAAAGAAAAGAAAAGCGTAGGAGAACGATTGTGACCAGCAGATGCATGACATCGCGAGCAGCAAGGTAGACCGAGCTCGCGTGCAGCATGGCAGATAGAGCCAGGCAGTTTCAACTCTTTCTCTCTCTCAATCTCTCACTTTCTCTCTCTCTCTCCCGCGGTGATGATCTGTGCATGCGTCCACCAACTGAAACCTTTCTCTCTCTCTCTCTCTCTCTCTCTCTCTCTCTCTCTCTCTCTCTCTCCTCTCTCTCTCTCTCTCTCTCTCTCTCTCTCTCTCTCTCTCTCTCTCTCTCTCTCTCTCTCTCTCTCTCTCTCTCTCTCTGTCTCTCTCTCTAGTCCGTAGCCACCCAACTCTCTCTCTCTCTCTCTAGCCGCCATGGCGCTGAAGCTGAAACGGTAGCTCACTACACAAAAGCACACAATCGACGTGTGGAGGCCGCTCTTCCTTTAATCCCATGCCACACACTAGCAGCTCTCTTTCTCTCTCTCAATCTCTCACTTTCTCTCTCTCTCTCTCTCTCTCTCTCTCTCTCTCTCGCGACTTTCCCCATGCAGCCGTTTCTCTCTCTCTCTCTCTCTCTCTCTCTCTTCACAACTGTCGTTCTCATTTGCCCTTACTCCAGCCGCTTCCCAGCTCTTCCTTTCAACCACCAGCCCCCAATTGTCTGGCCTTCGGCATGCAACTGCCGTCCACGGCACTTTTGCATGGTAGTGCACAACAGTTCCTCTTTACATGGTGGCGGGTCCCTTTTTTTTTAATCTACAGTTTGCTCCCCCTCCTATAGACTGCCCTCAGCCTTCAACCAGTACCAGTGGCTCAAGCAGAAGCCACCAACCACAGAATTCTTCTCTCTCTCACACTCTCTTTATTGAACAAAAATCCGCCATGCAAACACTCTTTGCAGCCGCCAATTCCACTGCCTAGCATCTCTCTCTCCACTCTCGCATGCCCACGACAGCTAGCCATTGATCAAGTCTCACTCGCATGAGGCGGCCTCTCAGTTTTGCAGTTGCAGCTACTTCGTAGGTTCCAACCAGAAGAGTTTCAGTCTCTTTCTCTCTCGACTCCAGTTTATACAGCGGCTACCCACTCTTGTCTCTCTCTCTCTCTCTCTCTCTCTCTCTCTCTCTCTCTCTCTCTCTCTCTCTCTCTCTCTCTCTCTCTCTCTCTCTCTCTCTCTCTCTCTCTCTCTCTCTCTTTCTCTTTCACTCCCACTCACACACTGCAACCACTACCGTTCACCAACTCGCATGGAGTAGCAACCTCCCAAGCCAACCTATGGTAAAACATCCTGCAACAACCATCACCACTGATTTGGTTGAGAATCCCACCAGCACGCTCCATTTTTTTCCTCCCTCAGTACGTGCCCGCATGACTGCGTCTAGAATCCACCAACCTGCCTACTCGCCCAGTCTTCAGTCACTCGAGTTGGGATCAGCTCTTTCCTTCTTGATCTCTTCCACTACCACATGTCCTTTGCTTGATCTTTTGATGAGCTTCCCAAGTTTTTCTCTCTCACTCTAGCTCCAATAATATGCAGCATGCTGCAGAAGACATAACAGGTCCCCTACAAGAAATTTCACCAATATGGCTCGTGTAATTTCAACGCCAGGCTGCACACATCGCGGCCATGAGGCTGGATGCTATTTTGTCTTTACTAAAACGGGAAGTTGTTGATCGGCCAGGTGTCCACATGGAGGTGGATTCGATAGCGACTTCGCTCCTGCAGACATGGGGCCACAAGGGCTTAACTGGCATATTTTTGTCATTCCTTGTGCAAGAGGCATATGTGGACGTTGAAGGCATTGTTCATCCGGCTAAGTCTTACCATTTGGGGCTTTACGTATTTGGCATGGTCACATACAACCGCATGTCCTCTCTCTGCAAAGGCATGCTCCTCATGTATCCTCAATATGTTGCCTCCCAATCTCTCTCTCTCTTCCCCTTCCCAGTCCAACTACCTACAGAGGTAGACATTGTCGAAGCTCTTCAACGACTAATCACGACTGCTTACAGTGGCAGGCATTGATCGACAAAGCTTGGCAGCAACCGCTGCAATACCTTCTCAGACAACATCCAATGCAAGGCATTGTCGACGATGCTGCTGATGAAGATTTTCAACTTTACTTCCTTTTAGTTTGTACCCTGGCATTAGATTAGATTCACGCGGAGTTTGGCCTCATATTTAATTTGGCCTTTTGAATATGTTTAATGCAACATTTCATTTCATTTCTCTATCTCTCTTCCCCCTTCCACAATGACTCCTTCCGCAGCGGACATTGACGAAGCTCTATGGTGACCGTTGCATTACTTTCTCAGATAAACGTCCAATGACAGGCTTCCACGAGAATCGACAACGATGATGACAATATCAGTATCACGCTTTTAGGGTTTTACTTTTAAGTCTATACCCAAACTTTGGATTAGATTCACACTGATTGCATCAGTTTTCACTCAAAATGTAATTTTGGCCTTTGAAGGCATTTAATGTAATAATTTATTTCATTTCTCGCTCTTTCCCCCTCATCTACTGCATCTGAAACCTCCACAGCAATGCTCCCGCCGCTTTTTTTTTACTATGGCTCTGGCACGCACAAGCCCACCTTCAATACATTGAACAATAGTGGCTGCTACACCACTGTGCACTGACCTAATAGTTTGCAAGATGAAGAGGAATGCCTTGTTGATATTAACCAAAAAAAAAAAAAAAAAACAATAATCTATAAGACAATACAACTAACCGCTTATGCGTAGTTAGTCTGTCCGCACAACTTCAAACTACTTATGGCAATGACCTCACATTGCGATTGATTCTTTTCATTAAGTAGTGAGTGCAACACTTCTGTAGTATTACGGGTATCCAAGGAATTTATTCGTGGACACACTAATAAGGACGGACTTACAATATAAGCATTTATTGTTGATAAATATTACTTTGTGTGATGACTACCTTTAATAACTCTCATTACCATGTGTTTTTTGTATTAATAAGATTCATATTTTTCATTCTTGTGATTTGACACTCATCCCTACCTTCAAAAGAGATGTTTGTAGGTGTCTACGATCCTTTCACTTTTTGCTTTTGATATCGACACTCCCCCATGTATAATAGTTTGAGTTTTTATAAACAATTGTACCACTCTACATGTTAAATCATTGTTTACGTATCATACGTTAATCAACATGACATATTCTTTTATTTCATGGTCAATCGTTAACACAAAATTAACACATTTTAATGCTAACATCTCGGCAACCCTCGAGGTATGGAATTTATCAAGGTAATGTTATCTACGAAGATCATCTACTACGTAATTTGTCTCTATGTATATATAGACCCATACACAAATACACCAACCTTTCGCTTATTCTATTGATAGCCATTTTTCGGCTTTCCATAATTGTCATAGTGAGTTACCTCACCCTATCAAATCACTCAAACACTGTGATTACCCTCACCCTTTCACTGTATATAGGTGTGTGTGAGTTAGGGGACTTTTCACATATCTTCTTCAAAACCTTCAATTAGCTAGTCACTGGGCTAGTTGAGCCAAAAAAATAAAAAAATAAAAAAAATATAAATATATTATGGCCCATTTGTGTGTAAATATTTCATTGTATATAGGGCCTAAATAAAAGGATTTTTCATAATTATTTTGGTATTCATTTAAATATTTCTACCTAAGGTGTGTTATTTATGCTATGTACATTGACTCACCATTACTATATTTTTTCTTACCATTTTGCATACTCTTTATTCCATATAAAAATAATTTCATGCAAGCTTCTCCTATTTTTGGTGTAACTCCATCCCAAGAAAAATCCAAAAAAACGAGTTCTATTTATGTGTATATTTTTTCACTATTGTGCTTTTTTCCTTCCTACATCTATTCTCTATTACTCTCATAAATTAGATCACCAAAAATATTCATCTTTTTATGGTAGACTTATAATGAGAGATTTATTTTGACCCCTTTATATTTTTTCCACCTATATTATTTATATTTGACATGTACATATTTTTTTTAGACCCCTCAATATTTGATTTTCTTAGTTATACTATTCACTTATATCATGATCTCAACAATATCTTCAATTATAGACATACCAAATAAGGTCAAGGGTATGTGGAATGCATGCATGTACCATGGGGGGCTCACTCTTGGAGGTATTCAAAAGAATCATCCAAAGAAGGACCTCACAAGGACTTTGTGCAGTGGAAAAAAACAGTCGGTTTTGTTGAATTTTTAACGATCACATGCTCCCCAAATTTGAAAAGGTGATACAAACAAAATTTATAGCTCGTGGGCTGAACTTTTACCTCAAATTTTTTCATAATTTTTTGACCTACGATCTGTGAGCTATGATTTTGTGCAGTGGAAAAAAACAGTCGGTTTTGTTGAATTTTTAACGATCACATGGTCCCCGAATTTGAAAAGGTGATAGAATCAAAATTTGTAGCTCGTGGGCTGAACTTTCACCTCAAATTTTTTCATAATTTTTTGAGCTACGATCTCTGAGCTATGATTTTATTGGTGGACCCCAGTTTGCCCATGCTATGCAGCCACACTCCCTCTTCCACTTTATCTTTTTCCTCTTTCACACACACTTCTCCACTCATCATCCCCACCTCTCTCACCACTCCTCTCTGCACCCTACTCACCTTCTTCTCAACCTTGAAGAATAAGAGAAACCATGGTGAACTTATGTCTCCTACACACACTTCCACTCCAAAATTGACCACCTAGTCTCATTTTTCCTCATCCATATTACCCATATCTATCAAAAAACAATAAAACTCAGCCTCTTCTCTTGAAAGATAGCATCATGGTGATTGATTACTCATGTTCACTTACCTTGAATCCCAAGGGAGGTCAAGAGTAGAGAAAAAACGTACCGTCAAAGCTAGTGGACCGTCAACAAGCGTCAAAATTGACCCTACTCAAGACACTTGGAGCATCAACATTATAAGAAATCCATATTTTCTTACCTATTTGGAGTTTTTTCTTCCTTATTTGTATCCTATATGGATACTTCCATTGTAAATATCCAATTCCATTTGTAAATTAATAAAAATACTAACTCTACTAATTTACTAACATTAACCTACTATGAAAAGTCCTATCACCTCCACTTCTCTCCTCTCTCTCTTCTTCATCTATCCCCACCAACTTCTTGATAATTCCAAGCAAAAGAAATTAGATAAGTGCTGAAAATCTAACCCAACCATGGTTAGAGGAGTAACCCTAGCCCTCAAAATTGCTATAAAAGGAGGGTGTAGCTAGCACAAAAGGGGGATCCATAAGCAAGAGCACTATGCTATAGATTGAGAAGCCAAGCTCAACCTCTCTAGAAGGAGCTCTTGAGTGGAAGCTCATTGTCTTATACATGTGCATGTGTTGTAATAGGGGTTATTAGCAAGGGAACTCTATGCCATTGTAAGAGAGAGAGTGATCATTCAATTGAGAGTAGGAAATCTATCATTTCTCCTACTAGTGTAAGCCCAACATTTGCTGAATCAAGGAGGGTGGATTTGGAGTAAGCTTGGATACTTTGTCTCTCTTCCAACATGAAGTAATGGACAACAATGATGTGTAAGTGTCTTGGTGTTTTTTTTTAGTTCTTGATAGCTTGTCTCTGGGTGTTGTCATCAATTTAGCCATAAATCCCACATACTGTAAGAGGGCGACAGGGTGGAGAGGACTCCCCTGGCCTTAAGACAGTGATTAGGGTGGCTTTTCTTGTGATGTGTTGTGGTGTAATTTACTCAAGCTATGTTGAACAAATACTAATCTCACTTTGATTGGTCATGACAGATTTGTAAGAAGATATTAGTGCAACAAGCACCCCCTCCCACTTCTCTCTCTTTCTTACATATATAATTGTGTTTTCTTGATCATTGCCGATACATTTCAAAGCAACCCGAGCACTATCTCTCTCTCTCTCTCTCTCTCTCTCTCTCTCTCTCTCTCTCTCTCTCTCTCTCTCTCTCTCTCTCTCTCTCTCTCTCTCTCTCTTTACGCGTCCTAGTTCGCATCCAAAACTAGGTGGTGCCCCAAATTTGTGTAGGATTAAGTTGCGGCTTTGTGTTTGTGTTTGCTGTTTTTTCCAACCCCAACCCAATTGAGCAGCACGAGAGCCTAGAAGAGTGCTTAGAGGCCACTCTTCTTGTTGCCCGCCCCGGACCACCTCAAATTGGTGCCCCTAGTGAGGAATGACTTTGTGCTTATTGTTGTTGTATTGCATGAATGCTTGAATTTCAGCATAATCAAGTAGATTATATGAATCATGAAAACTTGTATGACCGAGTTTAATTTCAAGGCAACAAAAATTGATCTAGAATACTGTTTGGATTAGCATAACATAAGAAAGGAAAAAAAAAATTTCACATAAGAATCTAGAATTCATGTTGAAAGACCTTTCAAAACTTTGTGTAATTAGTTGATGTCATGAGATAAAATGATTGTTTGGAACTAATCTTTGTGTGGTTCTAGCATTGAGAGACTATGACACGCTATACCTTTGATGATATCCCAATCTTCTTCGGAAATCTAGAAGAAGATGTTGATGATTTTCTTGCTGATTTTAGAATGGTTTGTCGTATCCTTGGTAAAAGGGATGACATTGAAAAAGGGTATTTTCTATTGCTATGCCTTAGAGGCAATGCTGAGCAATGGTTTTGGAGTATGTCTTCTCAGATTGAAGATGGGTATACCCAAATTTCCAAAGCTTTGTAGACCAGATTCTCTAAATTTTCAACAACAGAGAAAGCACGGGCTTCATTAGGGAGACTTCAACAACATGGTGAAGACTACTATGCTTATGAGGATATTTTTTCTCGTCAATGGGGAGGATGTGGGTTTAGTTCTACATTTCCAGATTATGTAAAAATGGAGCAATTTATTTCCGGTTTGTCTCCTTTCCTAAAGACTAAGGTTACTTGTAGTGGACCCTCTACCTTTGAAGAAGCGATCACTATTGCCCGAAGGAAGTTTCACAAGTACTTCTACATCAAAAATGGTTTCCATCATGCTGGAAGAACCAACCACCATGAAAGTGTTTCTATCAAGGAGTCATCTCCTTTGCCATACTTGTCTCCTTCTACTCCGACAAATGTTGAAGAAGTTACTTACATGCCAACTGATTATTCAAGTGCTAAAGTGTGTGGCCAAGATTCAAATGTGGAATCTCTTTCTTCTACCTTTATCACAAGCATGAAAAAATCGACACAAGATATCTCAAATGGCATTGATGATTCAATAATGGATACATCCAACCTTTTGGCGGAGGATCAATTTCTAGTCCTAGCAGACGAAGCTTTTGTGCAACATGACTCTATGAAGAATGAAGACCTTGAAGGTTACCTTGACCTTATGGAATGTTCTAAGAGTGTATCTTGTCTAAAAGAAGAGAGTGAAGAAGAAGACGAAATCATAGGTGAGGAGATCATAGACCACATTGATCATAAAGAGATGACTGTGTACATGGAATGCCAACTCCAAAACAAAGTAGAAGAGTGTGAGTTGAATCCATGTGAGGATAATCTTCAAGAAGTGTTTGAGGATGTTGAAAAGCATTGGTATGACCCATGTATGTTAAGCATGGAGGAACCTATCATGCAAGAAGCCAAAGTTTTCACAAAATCAAACAGTAATCCATCAACCTTTGAGGTGGTACAATGTGAGGAGTTACAACCTTGCCAAAGGGGGGGCTTAGAAGGGGATGAAGAACATGGGAGAGTAGTAAAAACTAAAATCATAAAAGGAAATTTTCAGAAGGGTATCATTCTCTCCAATGGTGTTTTAGTGGGTGGCTCTTCATTCATGGGACAATCTCTTAGCAAGAAAATCCAAACTTTTGAAGCCCAAATCATCTTCACATTGGGTTTCACCTCTTCAAAGTCAACTTCTCCTCTCTTCACAGATACCTTTCATCGGGGACACCATACCTTCTTAAGTGGAAGAGGACACAAATACTTGGTGATAAACGGATGTTTCCAAACCTTCTTCATTTGGTTCTTTGGTGTATGGAGGTCGCACATTGTGATTCTTCTGGTCTTCATCATAGATGACAAACTTGTTGATTGCTACATGTGGATATTTCATCAATCAGTACCAAAATCTATTCTCTTCCAATGTGTTGGAAGCAATAGAAACCTTCGTCTATTATCTACTTATGTGGTAAACTATTTGCAATATCTTCCAATAGCAGCTGGAAGCATGGATCAAGATTTCCTAAATCATGAAGGCCATATAATTTTTGACTTGGTAAGCCTACCCAGGTTGAATGAATTTTATGAGCTACAGTTCAGGAATTCGCTCATACAAGCTCTTGAAGATCGTAGTAGATACATCAACTTTACACAGGAGGAAGAGCAACGAATCTTTTATATCACATTCATAGTGATAGATGCAATGATGGACAACAATAACATCTACAAGTTTCTTCAATCGAAATCAGTAAGTGGTTCCATACCATACATACCTCTTTGGGAAAGAAATTTCAAGATCTTTGATCCGGGGGGGTGCTTATGGAAACTTTCTCAATGGAGGAGGTTTCCTCAGTCACTTCCTTCATCCTGCTATTCGCTCTGAGAACCTTTCATATCACACAAGGCTTTTTAATCATACAACAAAGGTTCTTCAAAGATAACAGTAGACAAAGACAGACGTTACACAATCTACATGTTGTATGATCGGATAAATGGTACATGAATGTACCATTATCCAAGGGGGGGGCTAATGATAGCCGTTTTTCGGCTTTCCATAATTTCCAAAGTGAGTTACCTCACCCTATCAAATCACTCAAACACTGTGATTACCCTCACCCTTTCACTGTATATAGGTGTGTGTGAGTTAGGGGACTTTTCCCATATCTTCTTAAAAACCCTCAATTAGCTAGTCACTGGGCTAGTTGAGCCAAAAAAATAAAAAAATAAAAAAAATATAAATATATTATGGCCCATTTGTGTGTAAATATTTCATTGTATATAGGGCCTAAATAAAAGGATATTTCATAATTATTTTGGTATTTATTTAAATATTTCTATCTAGGGTGTGTTATTTATGCTATGTACATTGACTCACCATTACTATATTTATTCTTACCATTTTGCATACTCTTTATTCCATATAAAAATAATTTCATGCAAGCTTCTCTTATTTTTTGTGTAACTCCATCCCAACAAAAATCCAAAAAAACTAGTTCTATTTATGTGTATATTTTTTCACTGTTGTAATTTTTTCCTTCATACATCTATTCTCTATTACTCTCATAAATTAGACCACCAAAAATATTCATCTTTTTATGATAGACTTATAATGAGAGAGATTTATTTTGATCCCTTTATATTTTTTCCACCTATATTATTTATATTTGACATGTACATATATTTTTTAGACCCCTCAATATTTGATTTTCTTAGTTATACTATTCACTTATATCATGATCTCAACAATATCTTCAATTATAGACCTACCAAATTAGGTCAAGGGTATGTGGAATGCATGCATGCACCATGGGGGGCTCACTCTTGGAGGTATTCAAAAGAAAGATCCAAAGGACCTCACAAGGACTTTGTGCAGTGGAAAAAAACAATCGATTTTGTTGAATTTTTAACAATCACATGGTCCCCGAATTTGAAAAGGTGATAGAATCAAAATTTGTAGCTCGTGGACTGAACTTTCACCTCAAATTTTTTCATAATTTTTTGAGCTACGATCTCTGATCTATGATTTTATTCGTGGACCCCAGTTTGCCCATGCTATGCAGCCACACTCCCTCTTCCACTTTATCTTTTTCCTCTTTCACACACACTTCTCCACTCATCATCCCCACCTCTCTCACCACTCCTCTCTGCACCCTACTCACCTTCTTCTCAACCTTGAAGAATAAGAGAAACCATGGTGAACTTATGTCTCCTACACACACTTCCACTCCAAAATTGACCACCTAGTCTCATTTTTCCTCATCCATATTACCCATATCTATCAAAAAACCATAAAATTCAGCCTCTTCTCTTGAAAGACAGCATCATGGTGATTGATTACTCATGTTCACTTACCTTGACTCCCAAGGGAGGTCAAGAGTAGAGAAAAAACGTACCGTCAAAGCTAGTGGACCGTCAACAAGCGTCAAAATTGACCCTACTCAAGACACTTGGAGCATCAACATTGTAAGAAATCCATATTTTCTTACCTATTAAGATTTTTTTCTTCCTTATTTGTATCCTATATGGATACTTCCATTGTAAATATCCAATTCCATTTGTAAATTAATAAAAATACTAACTCTACTAATTTACTAACACTAACCTACTATGAAAAGTCCTATCACCTCCACTTCTCTCCTCTCTCTCTTCTTCATCTATCCCCACCAACTTCTTGATAATTCCAAGCAAAAGAAATTAGATAAGTGCTGAAAATCTAACCCAACCATGGTTAGAGGAGTAACCCTAGCCCTCAAAATTGCTATAAAAGGAGGGTGTAGCTAGCACAAAAGGGGGATCCATAAGCAAGAGCACTATGCTATAGATTGAGAAGCCAAGCTCAACCTCTCTAGAAGGAGCTCTTGAGTGGAAGCTCATTGTCTTATGCATGTGCATGTGTTGTAATAGGGGTTATTAGCAAGGGAACTCTATGCCATTGTAAGAGAGAGAGTGATCATTCAATTGAGAGTAGGAAATCTATCATTTCTCCTACTAGTGTAAGCCCAACATTTGCTGAATCAAGGAGGGTGGATTTGGAGTAAGCTTGGATACTTTGTCTCTCTTCCAACGTGAAGTAATGGACAACAATGATTTGTAAGTGTCTTGGTGTTTTTTTTTAGTTCTTGATAGCTTGTCTCTGGGTGTTGTCAGCAATTTAGCCATAAATCCCACATACTGTAAGAGGGCGACAGGGTGGAGAGGACTCCCCTGGCCTTAAGACAGTGATTAGGGTGGCTTTTCTTGTGATGTGTTGTGGTGTAATTTACTCAAGATATGTTGAACAAATACTAATCTCACTTTGATTGTTCATGACCGATTTGTAAGAAGATATTAGTGCAACAAGCACCCCCTCCCACTTCTCTCTCTTTCTTACATATATAATTGTGTTTTCTTGATCATTGCCGATACATTTCAAAGCAACCCGAGCACTATCTCTCTCTCTCTCTCTCTCTCTCTCTCTCTCTCTCTCTCTCTCTCTCTCTCTCTCTCTCTCTCTCTCTCTCTCTCTCTCTCTCTCTCTCTCTCTCTCTCTCTTTACGCGTCCTAGTTCGCATCCAAAACTAGGTGGTGCCCCAAATTTGTGTAGGGTTAGGTTGCGGGTTTGTGTGTGTGTTTGCTGTTTTTTCCAACCCCAACCCAATTGAGCAGCACGGGAGCCTAGAAGTGTGCTTAGAGGCCACTCTTCTTGTTGCCCGCCCCGGACCGCCTCACTACCTCCTTTCTTATGTTAAGGTCTACAGATTATCCATCACCTATTACACCAAATTCCTATACGACAATCCTATAAGTTTAATAAGAGTTTGATAAATCCATGCTCATTCTATTTAATTTCTTTCAAGTAACTCTATTTACATGCGTTTTCACAAGACTATACCTAAGCAATTTTTCAATATGTAAGAATATCATCGGTTATTTTTAGAAGAGGGAGCTTCTTTACTTGTTCTAATATGTTATAAACTGCAAAATCTATTGTTTCTAATATCATGGCTCGTACTTACTTTGATTGAAATCTTTACTGAGATGACTTCTCACACCACTCCTTACATGAGCTCAGTTGGTGTGCGATGATCGCTAACATTTGGTACATGCTTCCACACTCCAGTCTATTCCAATTTCATATCAAACAGGTCTTTTATTTTCCACTTTTTATGTCTTGTCTAGTCCATTGGTCACAAGCACACAGATTCGCCGATTTAGGCAGTGTGTCAATGCTCATCCTAGTGCAGATTCGCCGATTTAGGCAGCACACCAACAAACTGCAAATTCATAATTTTCTTCACCAAATGCAGATTTGCCGATTTAGGCAGCATTAGTGCAGATTCGCCAATTTAGGCAGCACGTCATATTGGTGTAGATTCGCTGATTTAGGCAACACCAATCACAAAATCATGCTGCAGTGGCTGGCCACCACTGTAACTTGTATGATTTTGTTACCCGGGTACATCATGAAAGTGATTTGGATTTGGTCTTATATTGTGGAATTGGAATTGGATTGGGATTTGATACCTGATGATTCTTTTATCATGGCAGTGTTTATGTGATGCGACTTGACATTATGAGATTGATGATGAGTGTGACCAATGATATCCTGATTCATCAGGGTATGACATATACTGCTTATTCTAGTGGTATGGGACATTAGAATAGGTAGTATGTGGATGACGGCTGGCATAAGAAATGCTGTCTAATTTTATGGATTTTTTTTAATTTTTTAATTAAAAAAACTATTTGATACAGATTTCTAATCATTGTTTTTGACAAGTATTGTTTGCAGATTTTTATCTTCGCAACTGAGGACAGTTGCTTTCCAACGGAGGGGTATGTTATGGAATTGATATTTATCCATTTATTACAGTTGACAGGTGGCAAAAGCATTAGCAGATAATGGATTATGCAGAAGGATGTTACATTTTATGTATATTTGATTATTCAAGTGCTCTTTTTGAGCTTTGGCCAATTATGTCTGGCCGGCCAGTTTGTAGTCATTTTGGGCATTCAAGAAATCTATAAATAAATACGTGCAAGAGGGAAATGCTCACTCTTGCACAGGGGGAGATTGCACCCAGTGTCCATCTCATTCTTCTCACCTCTCTTCTCTTCTCTCTCGCCGTGCCGGCGTAGCACTCCGCTCTAGGAGGTGCGCCTGCACGTGATCTCTCAATCTCTCTCACTCTTTGTCTCTCTATGTTCACGTATCTTGCGATCAGGCGAACACGTGATTGTGCCAGGTATGCCGATTAGTCTATTTTATGCTATTTACTGTGTTATTTTGGGTATTTCGCAGGGCAACCACGCTCCTGTCTGTAGCACTCTTTTTGACAGGTATGAAATATGCTTGTTTGCTAATCTGTCTACTATCGTCCATATTCATGTATTTCCATGGATAGACTTGGGCAATCCAAAGATAAAATCCATGGATATGATCTCCCATGGTGAATTAGGAATTGGCAAAGGTTGAAGCAATCCCTAGTTGCTTCCCTCTATCAAACTTTGTTTTTTGGCATACCACACATTTTGAAATATACTCTTGTATGTTTTCTTTCATGGCAGGCCAATAGAAGTATGTTTCTATCCCTTTTAGGGTAGACAAAGTGAGCTAGTAACACATAGTCTGTTGCCATAGAGAAGATAACCATCTTATAAAATAAATGGTTCTTCCTTCTTCCCTAGTGCAAGGGCTCAAATCACATCTTTAAAATCAGGATCGATAGAATACTCATCTATTATAGAAGATAGATCATTGTGAGTTGCTATGGATACCACATTCACTCTCGGTTGTCTTGAGAGTGCGTCGGCTACTTGATTATGCTTGCCAGCAATGTGAGCAATATGAAAATAAAATTGCGAAAGAAAATTTGCCCACCTCATTTGTTTGTCGGAGAGCTTGGTCAGTGTCATGAAGTACTTAAGGCTTTGATGATCCATTTGTTGAGTGAAAGGAGTCCCCAATAAATAGTGCTTCCACAAGTCTAGAGCATGTAGAACTGCTAAGAGTTCCTTTTCATATTATATATATACCTAGAGCTTGCTCAACTGGGTCGAGCCTTTGACTTTCGTAGGCTATGGCATGCTTTTCTTGTAGAAAAATAGCTCCAAGGAAATCACCACAGGCATCGCATTGGACCTCAAATGGCTTTGAGAGATCCGATAGTGTAAGCACAAGTTGAGAGATAGGATTTTCTTTGTTATGTCATGCGATTTGTGAGAATTTTCCTATGAAGTGTCTATAGTATGCACACATACCTATAAAGATTCTTAGTTCATGGAAATTCCTTGGATTAGGCCATCCTTTTATTACCTCTAGATTTGATGGATCCATTTGGATGCCATCTTGAGAGATAATGTGACCTAAATATTGATTCTCTTGTAAGAAAAATTCACTTTTCTTTTTATTAATATAAAGTTTATTCTCTCGTAACACTTGAAATATTACCAGGAGGTGTTTCTTGTGTTTGTTTAATGAACTAGAGTAGATGATTATATCATCAAACAACACTCCAGTAAAGGTTTATGAGGCCTGAATAGCTTCTCCATCAGGTGGTTAAATGTGACTGGTGCATTGGTCTAGCCAAAAGGCATGACAATGTACTCATACCAAAAGTAGTGCAAAATGTTGTATTTACAATGTCTTGATCAACTATACTTATTTGATGGTAGCCACTTTTTAGGTCAATCCTACTAAAGTAGGTCAACCACTGTAGCTTATCAAATAGGTCTTCTATCCGTGGAACAGGAAACCTATTCTTGATAGTGATCCTATTTAGTGCTCTATAGTCAACACACATAGGATATGTGCCATCTTTCTTTTGCACTAATAACACTAGTGAAAACAATGGAGATGAGCTAGGCCTAACCATGCCTTTCTCAACCAACTCATGCATGTACACGGAAATAGAGCTCTTTATTGACTTATTGAAAGCTTGCTTATGTACAATGGGTATGGTACTATCCAACTCCTTAGCATTTATGTACATATCTTTTTCCCTGTACCTAAAGTAGATTTGTCTTTCAAGGAATTTAACATTGGCATCCATGCGATCAAACCATGGTGCCCCTAGGATTACATCCTGATGCTTGAGAGGAGAGATGAAGAAATCCTCCTTGTCCACATAGCTTTGGACATGGAGCCTCAATTTTCCAATTAAGGGAGTGGTTGAGGCTTCTTTCCCCTTGAAAGAACCATTGGCAGGTAGGACATCTCCCATCTCATAGGCTTGGATGCCTAGCTTGGTGGCCAACTCTGTGGATATGAAATTGTGAGTAGAACCAGGTTCAAAGAGAATGAAAGCATCATGTTCTCTTACCTTTCCCAAGCATGACATAGAGGAGATACTTTTTTATGAGCATCCTCTTCTTGAAGTTTGAACAAGGTAGCTCTAGGAGGCTCATTACATGTATTCTTGTGGAGGCAAGCATGATAAGCATGCCCTTGCTCCCCGCACTTGAAACAACGGTTTGTTGGAATTAGGGTTGCAGAGAAACACACAGAGCTTGGAGAAGACGAAGGAAGCTCAAGGCACACAATAGAGAGTGTGTTACTTAGTGTGCAATGGAAAGATAGATAGCCCTAGAGTGTTGGGCGTATATACAATGCACGGGGGAAAAAACCTCCTAAAGAGGGAAAAAATGCCCCGGCGGTCCTAGTGTGTTCACACACATCACTACCACATGTATATGGTAACAAATCCCCCCTGGAGTGATGCGGTGAACGAGAGCTGGAACATGAGTAAAGGGAAGTGCCATGCCCTGAGGACAGGATCAGTCCACAAAGGGGAGTAAGCCCAAAGCTTTGCGGAAAGCTTCAAGCTTCTCACGAGACAATGCCTTTGTGAAAAGATCTGCAAGGTTGTCCTGTTAAGTACATAAGTGGCACACATGATGGCCTCAAGCCAAAAAGAATGCGGCAAAGCTTGACTTTTGACCATACATCGTGCCATTTCCGTCAGTGACATGTTTTTCCTCTCAGCAACACCATTTTGTTGAGGTGTATAAGGCACTGTACATTGGTGTTTTATCCCACGACTAGCCAGAAATGCATTAAATTCATGAGACATATACTCCCCCCCTCGATCGGAACGGAGGGTGCCCATAGTACATTTCGAGACATTTTCAGTCATAGCCAGAAATTGTTTGAAGCGCATAAAAACATCACACTTCTCTTTAAGCGGAAATACCCATGCATGCCTGGAGTAGTCATCAATGAAAGTCACGAAGTACAGGTAATTGCCCAAGGATGGAGTTTGCATGGGCCCACAAACATCACTATGCACAAGTTGCAACCTACATGTGGCCCGAACTGAACCATCTTTTGGAAATTTAGAACGCTGCATCTTACCCAAAATACAGCCTTCACAAACATGTTTGACAGGTGCTTCAAGAGGTGGCAAAGAAGCAACCATATCAGATTTCTGCAAACGCAGAAAACTGGCAAAATTCAGATGACCAAAACGTGCATGCCAAAGTTTTGCAACTGAAATAGCCCTTGAATCTGCAACAGCATTTGCAAAATTTTGTCCACACTTGTCATACAAAGTGAGCTTATACAGCCCACGGCACAAAAGGCCAGATGCAACAATTTCATCACCAAAACTGAGATCATGAAGTGTACATCTGTCATCCACAAATTTGACTACAAGTCCAAGTCTAGCAAGTGCGGATACAAACAAGAGATTCTTCTTGATCCCAGGTACATAAAGTGCATCAACAAGTGTGAAGGAACTGCCATTAGCAGCAGTGAGCACAATCTTTCCAACTCCCTGAACTGGATAAGAGGCGTTGTTGGCACAAGTGACTGAATTCCCATGAGGGACAGACTCGAGAGAGGTAAAAAATTCACGATGTGAGGTAATGTGCTTTGTAGCACCACTATCAAAATACCACACATGTGAATCTACAACAACTGACAAGCATGCATCATGGACAGCAGGATTGTAAGTGCACTCTGCGCTAAAAGCCCATTCTGCATCAACATCAGCAACACAGTCTCCGTTCACAGAAGACTCAACAATGGCTGCATTTGTAGTGGAACCAACATTTGCAGTGGAACCACCCTCTTTCTTCTTAGCCTCTTTGGCCTTCAACTTAGGACACGACTTGATCAAGTGATCATTGGCTTTACAATAATGGCAACGCATCTTCTTTTTGCCCTTATCACCAGAATTGCCAGACGAAGTACTGCCAGCATAGGCATTAGGAACAGAATTTTTGCCACTCGCAGCAAAACCATAAGAAGTGGCTGCATTGTTGTTACCACCCTTTCTTTGAGAAGCAATAAAAGCCTGTTCAACTGCACGCTGTCTAGTCCTGTTTTGTCTGGACAATGACTCTTGCAACAGCAATGTTCATAATGCATCAAACTTGACAACTTTTGGATTTCCTTGGGTCATAAGTCTCCAAGTACTAGCAAAAGTCTGGTAAGAATCTGGTAAGGCATCAAGAACAGTCTGCACAAGGGAACTGTCTGAAATGACTTCACCTGCAGAAATAAGTTTCTCATTGATATCCTTGACACTAGCAAGGAAAGTGTCCATATCATCTTCCTCATGCATAATCTTTGACTCTAGCTCTTTACGCAGCAAAGAAATTTTAGCCTCATTGCGGCTTGCATAAAGACCTGCTAGAATATCCCAAGCCTGTTTTGCAGATTTTGCTGAACGGATGTGAGGATAACGCAATCAATGCATGAGCGTGCGCATCCTTAACATCCCAACGAGCTTGTTCTGCCGTAGGCAAAATAACTCTAACAGCTGCAATCCTTGCAGCAAGACCTGCAACATCCTCAACATCGCCTACATCCTCAGAACCAGGCCGTACATCAATGCCCTGCACAATGTTCTAGACACCTTTTGACACAAGAACAGGTTGCATCATATAAGCCCACATAGGGTAGTTGTCCCCATCCAACCTGTCCTCAGTAGCAAACATCTTGAACACATATGTGTTGTTGTTGTCAGCCATGGTAAATGTTGCACCTGATGTGAAAACTGCCCGAAAATAGGAGAAACGGAGCAGAAACAACCTGTGCTGTATAGCAAAAACCGTAGAAGACTATAAGGCACCAGTTATGCAGAAATTGGCACTGACAGAAATTTTGCACAAAATGACGAAATAGTCTGTGCAGTACTGCTTGTAGTGAAAACGGAGGCCGAAATGAGCCCAAATCAAAATTCTGAGCAGACCGAACTCTTTGAGCTCGCCCAAAATATTTTTCGACCTGCGAACGCTCGCCAAAGCTCACTAAAATCGGAGAAAGTGAGCAGGCGTGTGCTAGAGCAGCTGGCGACTAAGCCCGGGAGGACATGACCAACTCTGATACCAATTGTTGGAATTAGGGTTGCAATGAAACACACACAGCTTGGAGAAGACGAAGGAAGCTCAAGGCACACAATAGAGAGTGTGTTACTTAGTGTGCAATGGAAAGATAGATAGCCCTAGAGTGTTGGGCATATATACAATGCACGGGGGAAAAAACCTCTTAAAGAGGGAAAAAATGCCCCGGCGGTCCTAGTGTGTTCACACACATCACTACCACATGTATATGGTAACACGGTTATCTTTTCAATAACACTCTAGCTCTTCAGGAGAGAGTTTATTTTTACCTTTATAAAGTCCCTTCTCCTTAGCTTTGTTGTTGTTTGCGTTGCCTTTGAGAGACTTTTGACGTTGTCCTTCCCCTTAGGCTCGTTATGATCCTTGTTTTCCATGGGCTTAATATTTCTCTTAGCCCCTTGTGAGAAGTTGATTCTTGAAGCCACCATGGTATGGTGTATGACCGCAGATATGGTGTGTGGCCTTTGGGAGTTAACATACTCCGCCATATCCTCAAATAAACCCGCACAAACTTATTGTTTTTGCTCTCCAAAATCCACCTTTTTGTAGACAGTGGCTTTGAGATGTAAATCCCAAAACTTGTATACATATTTATGAATAGATTCATAGGGGGAGAGCTTCAAGCTTCACCATTTGGTGAGTACTTTGTCTTTGGAATTGCTAGCCAAAAACTGCTTCATGATGGAAACTCTTAAAGCTTTCCATGTTGGTGGAGCTTCACCATTTGCTCGTAGGCTAGACCACCATTGTCTGACGGACATTTGAAAATTCATAGCTACATGACGTAGCTTATAGGACTCCGTGAAGCCCTCATCTCCAAGCGCCACATTGAATTGGATAAAGGCCAAGAATTTGTTCATAGCACCAAAAGTGCCATTGTAGGTATGGAAAGAGATGTTCTTTCCTCCCTCTTTGAACTTTTGAGCTTGGACGACCTTTTCCAGGCGGCATAGGATTTCCTATGGCCTCTTCTCTTGGGCGGCTCGAGATCTGCACCATCACTTTCTTCAAAAGAGGAAGAGGATGAGGAGGATAGAGAATGGAGAAGACAATGACCTCTTTCTCACCTTTTTCTTCCCTTGTTCCTCCTTTTCTACACCATCACTTTCTTCAGAAGAGGAAGAGGATGAGGAAGATGGAGAAGAGGGTGACCTCTTTCTCACCTTTTCCTTCTCTTGTTTTCTCTTTTCTCTCTTTGAACTATAGTGAAGAGGAGTATGCGATGATCTTCTCCGTTTAGGGGTTGTTGGAGAATGTTTTGCTTGCTGTCTCCACCTAGGTGGTAGGAGACTCGCTTCTTTCTTGTTCTTTCGGTGGGGGCTCTAGCGTTGAAACTTGGGTTCTCCTTTGAGAGGGAGATGCATCATCTAGTAGTAGGTGTTTGAGCCCTTCGTACGGATCCTCCTCTTCTTCCCTTATCGGATAGAGACTTCTTTTGGAAGTCTCACCGGGAGCTTTCCTAGGTACTCTCTCTTCTTGGTAAGGATTTTGGAGAATACCATGGGTGCGCCATTGCTGTAGCACTTCACCTTGGAGGGATGGATTTCCTAGGGCTTGTTGAAACCTAGAACAAGATAGCTTACAAGCATAGGGGCATCATTAGTTGCTCTTCTATTAGCAAAATCAAGGATATTCATTTCAATCTCTTTTCGCTTGTCATCCATACTAGAAAATTTTAGGTGTAAATTTTTACTTGTACTTTGGCACCTTCAAAGATAAGCACTCAAGCATCTATACCCATGGCTTAAACATTATTAATTGCAAGGAATAGAAGAGCGGGTTTAACAGATCCAAGATAGTACCGGTTCCAATGAAGCTTCTAATAGCTCAATAATGGTGGTTAAGCCACAGGAAAGCCCCGTAGGACTCCATTATTAAGACCATAGCTCTTGATGGTATCCCTGTTAACTGCATAAAGCAGGCGTGCTTCAAGGATGAAAAATCTCTATTCTACTTACTCTTTGCAATTAATAACACCAACCATTTGTAGCAAGCTTGAGGACCTCTCTTCTTGAGCAAGAAAAGAGAAACCAATAGCTCTGATACCAATGTAACATTTAATGCCCTAGTAACTTGTGTGTAGCGGAAATTGATAACATAATGAGCATTTCATTAAGAACAAGTTCCTAATGAGCATAGAGAGAGTACTTAATTTGAGACAGCAACATAGCAATTTACACCTAGCTATTTTAGCATAGACAATACTTGAAAAGAGAGAGAAATAGAACAATTGACAACAATTGAGGACCAGATTTACATGGAGCCGGTCCCCCCTCCAAAAAGGCTTTGTATTATAGCTTCTTCCATCAAAGGAGACTTTTGTACAATACAATTTTTGTGTTACTTGACAAAACTCGTTGGTGCAATGAAGATGGAAGCTTCATGCACCAAATTATGCTTGAAAAACACACCTAGTGTCCTTAGCCTCAGTCCAAGACCTCACCCACCTTAAAAAATGGTGAGAGCTAGCAAGGAATGAGGAAAGATTGAGAAGAAGAAGATGTATCTTACGAGAAAGAAGTATTCTCCTCACATAATCACTCTAATAGCATAGATTAGCTTAGTAATTAGCATGGTAAGGAGATGAGCATGCCATTGAAGCTTGGCTCTTGGTTGGATTTGCATTCCATAGCCAAGAGTTGTTGGTGTAGACCTCTACTTCTCAATGCTTGGAGAAGGAGATGGAGTTCTTGCTCAGCACATAAGTTGTGTGTGTGTGTGTGTGTGTGTGTGTGTGTGTGTGTGTGTGTGTGTGTGTGTGTGTGTGTGTGTGTGTGTGTGTGTGTGTGTGTGTGTGTGTAGCAAAGTGAGTTAGAGTAAAAATACCAACTCTCTCTCTACTTGTCGACCCCTCTTGCTTTTTGCTCTTGCTCCATTCCCATTGGTTCCTGCAGGGCTTAGCCAATAACAAAGAAGAAGCATAATTGATAGCCTTGTGACATGTGTCTCCCTTTCCCCTTTTGTGAGATCTTCAGTAATTAAATAATTTATTTAAAATCTCATTGGACCTTTTACTCTTCTAGCCAATAGGAATCAAGCAAACCATTGGGCTACTAGATGCTCATTGGACCCCTAGGTAGATTGTCCAATAGTCTTCTAGGGAGCTTATTTCTATTCGTTCTTTTATGTTGAATTTTTAAATTAATTAAACTAATTTTACTCTAGCCTTATTCTCATTGGTCCACCTCTATGGCCATCCAATAGGATTTGAGGGGAGATTGGGGGCAACTGGGCTAGGAGCTTGCCATGTGTCCATTCTTCCTTTGGGGAGAGCTTGGGGGAGTGTGTGTGTGTGTGTGTGTGTGTGTGTGTGTGTGTGTGTGTGTGTGTGTGTGTGTTTCTCTCTCATCCCCTACCGTTAGGGCTTGCCCCTCCTTCCTAGGGATGTGGGAAGACTTTTTAATCTTCCCATAACCATCCAATTTTTCCCCACCTTTGGTGATTGGACTTTTAATTAGTTCTTGGAACTTTAGCCTATGGAAGTCTTAATGGAGCTGAACCGGAAGTCTTAATGGAGCTGAACCACAGGTCTTTTAACACCCATTGAAGCCCATTGCTCTTTTGTAGATTGTTCCCTTTGGATCCCTATTGAGATCGGTCTGGCAGCCTTACCAATATTCTAGCTTTTACTTCCCTGGTACCTTCCCATATTAAATGATCAGTTTAACATGAGGAAATCATTTGGGAGAATTAGATATTAGTTTTTATGACAAAGAGAGAGATCCAGAGAGAGAAAGAGAGATACACTTAGAGGTCATACACACTGAGAGAGGGACAAAGGGAGAGACAGGCACAAAGACACAAACACACACACACACACACACACACACAGACAATACTTTGCTCTTGTCTTATGGCGCGCGTACCTGTATTGTCGATACATCCATTGTCCTTCGTGTACCATAGAACATAAAATGGGTAGCAAAACATGGAGAGAAAGAGAGAGAGGGGTAGACACTCAAATAAAATGAGATGCTCTATTAACCTCTTTACAATGCCAACATGACCTATGAGACCAATCTGTCACACACACACACACACACAGAGCCAGCCAAACAAGAGACCAACAACTTGCAATTTTTCAAAAATGTGTTATAATATTTAATAAAAAATTCAAATGCTGGTGTGTCTATGGTATGTTTCTAAAGCTTCTTGGTCCCAATACATACCTATTATTGCATGTATTATGTTTTTGTTAGGATTAAGATCTCGCAGAATGAAGAGGCAGAGGGTCAATCTAGAAATTTTCTTTGGTGTAGGAAGCAGAAGGGAGACCACCTTAGTACAAGAAGCAGAAGGGACACCACCTCAGTTGCTGAGAGGCTCCTTAAAGAGAGATGTGGACTTTGTGGAGGCCAAATATATATTTCCTGGAGAGGATGTTATGGGGACAGAGGAACCCCCCAATGACTCAGAAGCATCAGAACATGAAGAAGTGCCTGTAATCCTGAAGCTTCAAGTGCCTAGCACCAAAAAGAGAGACATTGATCTTTCTTCTGCCTCTGAGCTAGCTACAAAATGTAAGGAGGAAGGGGTAGATGGTGTTGAAGATCTTGCATGTGTGGATGAAAAACTGTTTGATCTTGCAGTATCTGCAGGAGCTGCTAAAATGTTCGACAAGGTCTCTTCTATCTTTAATGCCCCATTTATTCTTGATGACCTTATAGCTCAGCACCTCGGGGGGTTCACTATGTGTAAAACTACCATATCATGTGCGTTCAGGACATGTTTGTAAAACCCTTATCTGTGAATTTTGTTAAGAATATAATGTACCCTTTTCTTTTAAAATCTATAAGTTCTTTTCAATTTTCAAAAAAATAATACCCTTTTGTATATATATTTCTGTAAGTTTCAAGAACTTTAAATACCCTTCTGTTGAACTCACGTGATAGGTTACATTTTTAATAGGTGACCTCCCCGGGCTCAGCACAATGATTTCCTCAATTCTAAAAGAGATAAGTTTGAGCTTGAGGTCCAAAGGGGCAGGGTCACTACAAGAGGCTATTCATATTAGCGACGCTCACACAGCGACGCTCAAAAAAAAAATTCCCGGTGTCGCTATGAGCGTCGCAAATTTACAAAGAAATTTGCGACGCTCATAGCGACGCCGGCTGGGCTAAAAAAATAACCGAGCGCGCCCAAAAACTCAGATCTCAGATCTGAGTTTTTCGGCGCCCTCAAGCAAGGAGCAAGTAACGCTCTCCCTCTCTCTCTCTCTCACTCTCTCTCTTTCTTCTCCACACACACACACACACACACACACACACGAGGAGAGGAAGGAGAGCCAGGTATGCTCCTTCCCTCTCCTCATTCTCATGTTCCCTTCCCCTCTTTCTCTCTCCCTCTCTCTCTCTCTCACACACACACACACATAGTGTTTTTGAGAGAGAGAGAGAGAGAGAGAGTACAAACAAAAACAAAAACGCACACACACATACATAAACAAAGAATGCACACACACATTGAGAGAGGAAAAGAGAGAGAGAGCATGCATAAACAAAAAACGCACGCATTGAGAGAGATAAAGAGAGAGAGAACATGCATAAACAAAAAACGCACACATTGAGAGAGGAAAAGAGAGAGAAAACATGCATACGATCCAAAAAAACGCACACACATTGAGAGAGAAAGAGAGAGAAACTAATTTAACGTCGTAGGAAACTAATTAAAATTAAAAGACCTAAAGATCTAGCCGACGAGGAGTTGAACTCAAGACCTATTATTCAAGAGGGAAATGGCATAATCAATCTATCATACTTGGCATGGGTGATAGAAAGGTTATACCATTTATCTCTTTTTATTGGCACACACATCCACACACGCGCACACACACAAGAAGAAGAGAGTTATAACGTCGTAGGAAACTATCTTAAAAGACGTTAAAGATTAGGTTATATGTAGACTTACATTAAATTAGATTTAGGTTTATTTTTAACTAGATTTACGTTTATTTACGCTAGATTTAGATTTACGTTATATTATATTAGATTTAGGTCTCCATAGACTGCGATGCCTGCATGAAGCGGGTGAAGAAAGCCCTCAATGGAATATAGGGTATTGCTGCCTTCACTCATGGTGGGCTCCGTCGATCCAAAAGTACTGGTGAAATGTCTTCAGAAGATAGGGAAGAAGGTGGATCTTCAGGGCGGCAAGAGTCACTACATCCCCGACACAATGACCATCTAGACAACCTCTAGTCATTCAACAGCAACTTCAAAGTTAGTAACAAGAGCAAGAACGGTCTAAAGGGCCAATTGCTGTCGTCAGATGTGGATGGAGATGAGGCAGCGTCACCGCCGGAAGTTAACTCTCACATCTTTAGTGATGAGAATGCCAACTCTTGCCGAGTTATGTGAAAAATTATGTGTTAAATCAGTTTTAAGGTTCTTATAATCCCTGTTAGTTTAGTTCTTTGTTTTTAATGTAACATAATTTACGTTAGATTTAGATTTATGTTATATTAGATTAGACTTAGGTTTATTTAGGTTTACCCACACACACACACACACACACAAGAAGAAGAAGAGAGTTTTAACGTCGTAGGAAACTATCCCAAAAGACGTTAAAGATTAGGTTAGATGTAGACTTACGTTAAATTAGATTTAGGTTTATTTTTAGTTAGATTTACGTTTATTTAGATTTACACTTATTTACGTTAGATCGAGTCCACGCAAGAATTACTTACGGTTTAGGGTTTAGAGTTAGACGAACAGTGAAAAGATCTACTGTGAAAAGATGTTAAGATGCTGTGAAGTGCTACAGCTAGAGAAGAGGCAAAGGGGTTTTGTCCACTACATGCAGTATCATGTAGACGTGGGTGTGTAGATTTCTTGTACCCACAAATATAGGTATTGACCAATAAAGACGAGATTATAACCCAGTGGTTCTGATCTCTGTGCACCTCTAGACCGAGGTGTGCGGGGATTGGACATGACTAGAGAATGTGAGGTAAAGAGAGAGAGAGAGAGAGAGAGAGAGAGAGAGAGACAGAGAGAGAGAGAGAGAGAGAGATAAGACAAAGAATGCCAATAGAATATTAAATTTGTTGTCCAGGTTATAAGTTTTTTATCCTCATTATGAGTAGTGACGAGGATGTAGGACCGTCCAACCGAAACACCTATCTCTCAACGAGGGTCTTATGTCCTTGTAATCAATGCAAGCATGCTGTGCGACGGACAAGACGTGTTTCTTTGCAGCACGTTCGCGAATTTGGCGAGTTCGATCCATCTATTATAGATCGAGTTGTTGCCAATTATAACTCGTCGGACTCTAACGCTGGCCAACAAGCAGCAATCTTGCAACCCAATAGACGTGTTCGCAGGCGCTTTGGTCAAGCAGCATATGTGAGGCCACAAGATGTAGCCTCTGACAACTCGGGGGATGATCATGCAGAGCACATTCCCAACAAGGCAATGTTTGAGCCCGAGATTGATGAAATGATCGAGACGATCATGGATTCAGAAAGGCTTATCTATGATGATATGAAAAGTGAAGCCGATACGCCATTGTATAATGGAGCACGTATGTCTAGATTGAAAGCACTCCTAGTTCTTCTCAACATGCAAGCAAAGTTTGGATGGAGTGACACTAGCGTCACAGCGCTTTTCAGGTGATCTATTACAATTAGTTTACTTTAATAAAACTCTAAATGTATAATGATCTGATAGATTTTTACACGACTGTATCATATTTTTATGTTGTGTAGATTGCTGAAAGAGCACATACTACCAGCTGACAATGTGATGCCAGATTCCCGAGATGAAGCAAGAAAGATTTTGCGAAACTTGAGGATGGATTACAATTCTATCCACGCTTGTCCTAATGACTGCATTCTTTTCAGAGGGGAATACATAGACATGGAGAAGTGTCCGAAATGTGATTCCGAAAGATATCGAGTAGATCTCCACGGGACAAAAATTCCACAAAAGGTTTTGCGACATTTCCCTCTGCTTCCTCGCATCAAGCATTTCTTCGAATGTAAGTCCATGGCCGCCCTAGCATCATGGCATGAGGAGAATAAATCTTCGGATAGTGTGCTACGAATTCCTGCAGATTGCGTAGCGTGGAAACATATAGATGGAACATGGTCGGATTTTGCCAAGGAAGCTCGAAATTTGCGCTTAGGCCTGGCTATGGATGGCGTAAATCCATTTGGTCAAAGATCAACATCTTACAGTGTATGGCCCGTTGTCATCGTCAACTACAACATTCCCCCGTGGTTGACTACGAAGAAGGGGCACCTATGGCTAAGCTTGATTGTGCCAGGGCGATATAAAGTGGGGAATATGGATGTGTATCTTCGTCCACTATTGGAAGAGCTACAACAATTGTGGATTGGCATAGAGGTGGTGGATATGAGCCGACACACAGGACGACAGAATGCTTTGATTAGAGGCATTCTAATGTGGACCATGCATGACTATCCCGGGCTAACAGAATGCTCAGGTGATCTATTGACACTCCTCACTCAGACACTGTAAATCTTGTTTTTTCCCATAGTTGATCTATTATCATGTGTATACATGCAGGGCTTCAAACAAGCGGATACAGAGCATGTGTCACATGTGGACCTAGACTGAATGCATGTAGGGCACCCTCACTGAAGAAGCAAATCTACGAAGGTCATCAAGCGTATCTTCCAGAGAATCATGTGTTACGCGACGGCTTTTTGGGAAGAGAGCCACCAAGGATGTCTGCACAAGCATGGTTAGAGCAGAAGGAGATGTGCGATGACGGATTGCCTCCAGGGCTGAAGAGACTATCTCTATGGTACGAGTTACCATACTGGCCCCGACTCATGATCAATCACTTGCTCGATCCAATGCACATATTCAAGAATGTGGGTAATCTACTATGGGACCATCTGACCGGCAAGAAAGATACTTTGGGAGCCAGAGTTGACCTTAGAAATGTGGATCGTATGGAGCAATATTGGCAGAAGGTTGGTTGGTATCAGAGTCCCTAGTGTACATTGGAGAGTGGCTAGACGGATTTGATAAATCCCGGGACACGCTATGGCGAACCATAGATGATGAGCGCATATCTGGGATTGTCATGTGCAATCTCGGTGTTGAGAAGAAGATGACGGAAGATCTAGAGGCTAAAATCAACCGATTTTGCATGCTTCACAATCCAGTGATGCAAAAGTGGATTTCACAATATGAGGATGCAAAGCAAGAGCGACAAAGGGCACGAATCGAGTGGAGATGGGGAAGACGACCACCGATGCACTATCCAGCGGTTCTGGAGAGCCTACCAACCTTCATGAGCTTAAGATGGTTGCACAACCAATTGAAAAGCGCACAACAATGCGGTGACGAAGTGACTGAGGAAGAGTGGGAGTACTCTCGGGGTTGCGCGACCAAGGTAAGTTTGCAATGTACGACTAGCAAGTGACTTTATTTATAAACGTTTGAACGGCCACTCATAATCTTTGTTCATTGTAGTTTAAGTCATACACAGCAGCATGGTGTAAAGGTCGACATTTTAGGGTGGAACGAATCGACAAAAAGTGTTTTACTCAAGATTGTGGAATCATGGCAAAATTTGAACAGTCTAGTCGACGACGTTCCTCTGATGCAGATCCTGTGGTGGCGGAACTCACTTACTTCGGCACGCTGCAAGAGATTTTGAGGATCGATTACAAAGGATTTTTTGTCGACTTGTTCGACGTGCAATGGTTCAAGATAATCATGGAGGGTCGCAACGCTACTGTGCGTAGAGGAGAGTCTGGTTTTCTTGAGGTGGATTCTACTAAGAAATGGACTGACCTAAGAGACACTTTCGTACTACCCGAGCATTGTGAACAAGTAAGTATGTAAATAGTTAACATCCCCCTTTTACAAGTTATGTGCTTGAAAGCTCTCATGTAAGTTATGTGGCTCTGGCAAGTAATATTTCATCCTACAAAGTCTACATCAAACTGGTGGTACGTCATAGAGGTAGCCCCTCATAGTGCAAGGACGTATGAAGGCTACCATGTGCCAATCACAACGGCATCAATGGAGGAGATCAGAGAAGATGCTCAATCAGAAGCCGCTGCGGTGGTGCCAGACGAGCATCAAGATGCTACTACTCTATATGGGGTGCATGCAGAGGAGCTACAAAATGAAACAGAGGATATGTGTTTAAACGGAGAGCTCTATATAGATATAGGAAGTTATGCTGAGTTATGCGAGGATGAGAGAGAGATCTCTTAAAGCCACAAATATTGTATTTGAACAATTTTGCTCCGTGTTGTGAAAGCTCTGGCTCTCTAAGTACCTTCCATGGTGTATAACGCTCTTTTCTACTCGCGCTCACATCTTTTGATTGAAAATTCTGAGTTTTCGACTTGCCTCTTCTATCACTCAATTCATTGCGTCATTGTATTTATATGCGTCATTACGTCATTGTATTTAATGGTCTTTGCGTCATTGTCTACTCTATTCATTCAATATTAAGTTTAAATATTCGTGTGTTCAATGCAGGTATGGATGATGAGGAGTTTCTTTCTTCTTTGTCACCGCAGCAGAGACAGTGGTACGTGGAGCATCATCGCTCTGGCGCATCATCGCGCGTTCCTACTCCATCCGCATCTCTCTCTCTTTCGGAGCATTCGGCGCGCTCCGAAGCTTCGGCGTCGACGAGACGAGCTTCACACTCGTCTAGACACCGGCGCTCTAGTGGTGGCGATGGCGGTTGTTGTGGGGATTCCGCCACCGATGCCTCCACACCGCCTCGTGTTCGACGAGGCTCTTTACCCTCCCCTTCTTTGCCCGCCCCCACACCAGCCACAACATCGCCATCTACGCCAGGTTCTGCACGGCTGACTGTTCCTAGAAGCTACACACCTCTACCTACTCCGCCAGGAGCCACCCCACTCGACACTCCTCACTTCGGGGCCTAGACGCCGGTGGAGACACCTGACGTCCGTACCCCCATCGACACGCCGCTAGAGACCCCTGCCGGGACACCCAGGTTCACGCGTCACCGGCCAGAGGGCTTGTCTTACTCCATCGACTTCAGCGGCGGCATCATCATGGATGATGACGGCAAGAAGGTGATCTCGCGCATGCGTGGTCTTTGCTCTCAGCTGTTTAGACATTACATCCTAAACAAATGGAGTGAAGTACCAAGTGATTTAAAAAACAGAGTCATCAGCATACTTCATGATGAGTTTCCCGTTCCAACACGGGATCAGCGCTTCAATGAAGACCTGATGAAGATTCGAATGCGCGAATACTGCAAACACAAGCGTTCCGAAGTGCAAAAAGCAATCAAGAATGGGTGGAACAGTCCAGATTGGCTGGCCAAAGAAGATTGGAAGAATGCGAAGAAAGCAGCGCGCAAGAATCCCGACAAGTAGAAGCAACAAAAGGATGCAGCCAGAGCGCAAGTAGAGGCAGGGAGCTCGCACCACTTGGGGAGCGGTGGATGGGCATCATTTGAGGCCGATTTTGTAAGTGTTTTCACATTGCTCTTTATGTTCGATAGTTTAGGGTTTATGAGTTTTTTAATTCTAACATAATGAAATCTTTGTATGTTTTGACAGTGGTCGATGACAGGACGTGATCCCACACCGTACGAGCGCGAGTACGCAGGCAGGAAGGGCTTAAACGCCCTAATGGACATTCTCAGTTCTCGCGGCGGCATGGTTAGTATTACGGTTTACTCTTTTTTATTTTTTGTATTGTTTTATAAATGTCGTTATATGTTTATACTTACTGAAAGCTGTCTTATTGTCTTTTTTTGCAGAATCCGACAGATACGCCGCTTGGACGCGATGAGACGTCTGACTAGACGACGTCAGTTTAGCCGTAGCTAGATAGCATTAGTTTAGGGTTTCTCATAGCTTATGTATCATGAGACGGATTTTATACGTCTTTTTGAACCATGTATATTATTACATTTGTCACCGCAGTTCCTTTTGCCAATCAATTCTTTATGCCTATGATGTTGTACAATTGTCATTATTACATTTGCCAATCAATTCATTTTGCCTATGATGTGTACAATTGTCAATTTTGCAAACAATGCGTCTTGTGGGTGACTATTTTGGGTCTATTATCTACCCTTGCACTTTTTTTAAAAAGTGAATCAAGTACAATATGGTTGATGGGTGGCAGGGCATTCAATGCCCTGCCACCAAAAAAAAATTCTCTCGGACGACGCTATAACCGTCGCTATTTATGGCTCTGTAGCGTCGCTATGAGCGTCGCTATGAGCGTCGCTATGAGCGTCGCTATAGTCTGCAGTGTAAACGTCGCTATAAGCGTCGCTATGAGCGTCTCTATATAGCGACGCTCTCATAGCGACGCTCCATTAGAAAATTTCGTAGGTCATTTGGAGGGCCTTGTAAGAAATTGTATTTCTCTCTCTAGAAACTTTTTATAAAATGCACTTGCACCTTGTGAGTACGTCCAAAAGGACAACCAGACACTCTAAAAAGTAGATTTATATTCCCAATCGTCCTTGAAAACGGTCACTTTTTTATTTAATGCGAGCGTCTTTTTCAGGAGGCAGGTGCGGCGCATTCAATGCAGCTTACGTCATCACTAAAAGTTGAAAAGTCACAAACTGTCAAATAGTGATAGATTTTGAGGCTTTTGACACCACCAATGCTTCCGGAACGCCAAAATACCCTAAAAACGAATGTCTACTTGCCTCATTCCGACAACCGGAGAGGCAAAAAATGTCAAAAAACCCCAAAAAATAGGCTTTTTACTTAAGGCGCGCGAGGAGGCATTTCTAAATTCTAGAATGCCCCTCTGCGCGCCGTTAGTACAAAGCTCCTTTTAGTGATTTTTGGACACTTATCTTTCCAGAAAGCCCCTTTTTAGAGGATTTTGGACATTTTTCTCTCAAAAAGATCCCTAAAAAGAGGAAAAATGGGCTTTTAACTAACGGCGCACGAGGAGGCATTCCAGAATTCTAGAATGCCCCTCTGCGCGTCGTTAGTACAAAGCTTCTTTTAGTGATTTTTGGACACTTATCTTTCCAGAAAGCCCCTTTTTAGAGGTTTTTGGACATTTTCCTCTCAAAAAGCTCCCTAAAAAGAGGAAAAAGGGGCTTTTTACTAACGGCGCGCGAGGAGGCATTACAAAATTTTGGAATGGCCCCTCGCGCGTCGTTAGTAAAATTTTCCTTTAGGGCTTTTTGACATTTTTTTGCCTCTTTGGATGTCTGAGCGAGGCAATTGGACATTCATTTCTAGGAGATATGTGCGTTCCGGACGCATTGACAATATCAAAAGTTTCAAAATCTTCCACCACTTGATAGTTTTGTGACTTTTTGAGTTCTAGTGATGACGTAGCCCGTATCAAATGCACCGCATCTACCTTCTGAAAAAGGTGCTCGCATTAAATGAAAGAGAGTGCTCGTCTTCAAGGACCACTAGATTATTAAATGAGGAGAGGGACACCTTTTATATTTTTGTTAATATCAATCTATTTTTCTACGTAACGTAGGCTCTTCTCTCATTGGAGGAGCATATTTTCCTCTCTCTTCCAAAAGGCCCTCCAAAAGACCTCCGAAATCTCCTAATGGTAGCGACGGTTTTAGCGACGCCGGGGGTTATAAAAACCCAGTGTATTTCCATCGCTAACAGCGTCACAAGAGCACACAACCTCTTGTAGTGGGTGTTTTTTGCTGACATGGTGGTGGTGCACTTAAAAGATTGTGATTCCACAAGAGGTTCATACAAGAAGTACCATCAACTACCTATCATTTATAGACCCTCATGGTGTCCTATGCACGAACGAGATTGCAAGCTAATCAAAGAATCCTTTGGGTTCCTTCTATTCTTAAATTCTCTATTTGCTAGTCTTTTGAAGGATCCTTCAGAGGTAATGGAGGAAGAGGATCCACCACCCAGTGAACAAGATGATGAGGACATGGAGTCCAATAAGGTGCCCAAGATTAAGGAGGATATTAATCTTGACGCAGAGGCTAAAGAGGTGGAACAAAGAAAAATGCTCTCAATAAAACATTTGAAATTAAACTACCTTTAGATGTGTCTGGCTTCAATGAGAAGCAAGCCACATTGATGCTACCTGGACTGCCAAAGTTAAAATTTGGTGAGAGATCATACATTTTCCTCCATGACATTCAAAGTATATTTTCTTTAAGGAAGGACTTTGTACTTGCCATGATCTCCAAATTTCAAGAGGGGAGGAGTGGATTTGTATCTGATGTCAAAAGTAACGATGAGGCGACGGAAACCTCTAGTAACCCACTGGAGTGCCTCAAATTCTGCTTTGACAAGGCAAAAAAGTATAGAGAGACACTCCCAGATGAGGCTACCTTCTTCCAAGCTATCAAAAAAAACCTCAGGCCATTAATAGTAATCAAGAAGTATAGGATTGGTTTACGCATCCCGCATAAGGTTCCACGAGGTTAGTGGACCTATGGAAGGATGAATTATATATGCAAGATGAGAGCTTCATGGTAGGCCACCCCCCTCCCCCCAAAATTTCATTGTCACTATCTTTCTTTAACTCATCCTTTTGTGTGCAGTCATGGATTACTGAAAAGGATGACTTTCTTCATCGTCAAACAAGAGAGTATCATGGAAGGGATTCAACACTAGGACAATAACTTTCCTGACTCTGTGAGGCACCCATACTAGTCTTTCACAATGGAATGTCACAAGAGGGAAGTATTGCAACGTTTGCCCTCAAGATGCTCTCATGCTTCCTAGGTGGACCAATGCTACCACAAAATGCAGACAAAGTTATCCTCGTCGACAAAGGTTTTACAACAAAACATTTTGGATACTGTCCGTCGGGGTACACTAGTGGCCGTGCAACTTTTCATTACACATACACAAAAATGGCACTCACTTTAGGGAAACAAAACCTGAATGAACTCTTGGGTTATGGCAAACATTTAATGATCCGATACAAGGGTAATGTGACAAAAGATATCCACTATTTGTCATCAAGTTGAGAGACTCGTGAATTGTACACGATATATTAAATCATTAGGCATCTCTTGTACATGTTGTGACCTAAAATAAAATTCTCTTGATCCACCTATGGTTAACATATTGCATTGTCTCTCTCTACTTTCTCTGGCCTTCACGAGCACTGGAGTTGTTGAATGCCTCTACTTGTTTCATTTTATTTTGTTACAAATGCCTAATTGCTTGTGTTGTTACCAAATAGTCCAGTACATGTTTTTGTTGTAGCCGATGAAAAATTCTGTGATTAAAAAATATTTTCAAATCGTTTGCCTTATCTCCAGAGCCACCATGTTGTGTATGTCTCAAATATGCATTACTAGCCATGTAATGAGACTTTTACAAGCCTTGGGTGTTCCATATGCTTGGGTTTCCATACTTTTGAATGAAGTATGGTAAGTGATTGAAAATGATGTGCTGCAAATAAAACACGTTGTCAGGATTTTAAACATCCTTTTAGTCCTTTTCATCTAAAAGGGTGCTTTAACAAAACCATGTAATGAGTAATTTGAGTTTCACTCCATGTTATCTTAAATGCTTTGTTTAGTAGCTAAAGGTTCTCCTTAAACTTGTTTAGATCATTGTGTGTCCACTGGAATTTGTCACACATCTAAAATGGCACATCGATGGAATGCCACACTTCACCCTTGGCATGGCAAGTTGTGGGTTCATGGACCTTCACTGCCATATGTAGATTTTTCCATTGTTGAAACTCAATTTTGCTGACATAGGTGGACTGATATATCCTTCCACGCTTGGTTAGCTTCTTATCTTTCATGCTTGTTGGTTTAGATAAAAAATGGCATGTCTTGAACCCACCAATAGATGTTTTTCAAGGTACATCTTTATCATTGGTTGACCTTTTATCGTCCCGCTAGATTTTCACATTGTCCCCATGGAGACCACATCTCTGACAAAACCAGTTCAAGTGCCTCTACCACAAACCTTCTGTTCTTTTGAGTTCTTGATTTTCCAAGCAAACCCAATGTACAGATACACCAACTTCTCCACAGTTCTACAAAGAGCATGCATTGTACACATGTGGACATTGACAAGTGGAATATCCAGAACTAAGTGGAAACTCATTGTGGAAAGTAGGAGCCTCTCTCCACAATTTTGGGTGCATCATCTTTGCAGGCTCCATGCAATACAAGCATGGAGACTTTACCATAGCACCCATTCAACAATTATACATACACTTCAGTGTTTTAAGGTCACCTGCAAGATCCATTGGACTTAAAAGTCTCCCCTCCCATTTACAACCAGTAACTTTTCTTGATTCATTTGTTTATCAATGATATCAGGGATAGAGGTTTGATGGAACACCCAATATAAAATGTCCTGGTCTTCTTTCTTTACCTTCATGATTAAATCCTTATGAGACATGAAACTAAATCTAAAATTAAATCACAAGAGGGCTCACCAGAGTTGAAGAGAATATGGAAATGGAATATCTGAAAAGCACCAAGCCACCATATGTTTGTTTTTATTGAACGAGCCCTATTCATCAATGTTATTGTGACTTGTTCTATCTTCTTATCTTTGAGAATCTCACACTCATCTAGATTCAAAACAAAATTCAGAACGCCACCTGTCTCTTCAAATGTTACATTATAAAACTCAACCATTCTAGTTTGTAACAAAGTGATTTCCATGAAGATATTGTTGTACTCATTGTAGGTTATTTTTTTTCCTTGAGATCTATAAACACCATCAATATGAAATGAACATTAAATGAAGTATGCATGTGCATGGTTGAGTTGAAGTCTCTCTTTCTGGGCACTTGCTCTGCTGTTGGTAGAAGTTTAGGCTTTATTCCATTCTTCACAAAAATGAAGAAGATACACTACTGCATAGCTGAGTACCCTCTCTTACTCACGCTAAGGGAGTCAAGTGTGCCTTGTATTTCACTAGCAGGCACTGCACTCTTTGTAATCAAACGATCAACAACATCCTGTTGCAAAACGTTTTACTTTTTGTCATGGATTATATCCTTTGCAAGACCACTTGTCATCAAAGGCTTCAACTGCTTTCCTACATTGGCCTTTGGATCTATGTTTTCTTTGTCTAGATATATAGCATGTATACAAAGAAAACATAACAAACATAAGAGAAAACTATGTTTTGGTGAAATAAACTATAAGGTTCACAATCCTCACCTCAATGCTTGGATTCTTTTCTTGAGACCACCAGATTCCATAGTCTCTTCTTTTGTACACGAGCACATAAGCTTGTATCTTTCCTTTGTAAGTTCCACACTTTTTCTTTGCAAGGCCTGTATTTCTTATGTGCACCACAAACTGGTTTTTTGGGTCCTCACAATGCAAATTAGAAATTCATAGAATCCCATTTGCTTGATGGTGAACCATGCGTTTTTTATTTTTTTTATTTCCCATTTAGAGCTTTGAAGTAGCCAAGTAAACCATCATGTCTGTCACCTACAAAGGTCAATAAAGTAGTGGGATTTGTAAATGCAGGGAATACATTGGTCATAGGATTCAAAGGATAGAGTGAGCCATTTGTCCATAAATCTATGTCTTTTGCTCCCCACATAGCTTCGGGTCCTCAAGCTTCTCCCTATGGAATCTAGTTTATTTGTGAGCTTTTGTTTTTGTGCTTTTGCAATTGAAACTATTTTTTCAAGCTTTTTGTCACTATTGTATTTTTATCAAAGCTACACATTGATATATTGCTTTCACCACAAAACTAACACTTACTAAAATAATGGATGATAAACCATGTGGGTGGCATACATTTGAAGATGAGGAACTGGATAGTGGGAAAAATTGCATAATACCATAGTGTAGGGAAACTTACCAACAACAAATACAATATCAAAAAATTGTGATAGGCTAGGCTCTAGAGTTACATCTTGTGGCATAGTCCTAGGAATCCCTCTCAAAGGAACACAATCACTCATCGGTCTAGGAGGTGATCTATGACCTAACTGGGTCGGAGCTGTCGTAGGTAGTCTATCTCTATAGCATATTGGGTCTAGCAGTGGTCACAGCGTATATCGCAATCCTGTAGTCAACACATAGATGGCGTGATATATGCCTCTATATACTCGCTCCTTACATAAGAGGGCACTGACACAAGAGAAAACTTCAAAACAAAATTTTCATGCTCTTGTGCTAGCCCTAGGAAATAAATTTTTGAAGCTAATTTCAAGGTAATGTTGTAGGGGACCAATGACCAAAGAGTGGGTGGTTTACCTATCAAAGGGGTGATAAGTATCGTATCCAAAAAGATTACGTAAACAACAGCTAATACAAAAAGTCAAGACATGTGTAACTAGACTCTTCTTTGATATTAACATCATAACAACTCTCTAAAAGTATTCAAAAAATTGATATGTAGAATTTTCTTGATGTAAAATCCTCCATAAAGGTCACAACCGTGCTCCTAGCTACCTCCAATATTTTTGTGCTTCTTTAGAGATCTCATGCCCCCACTTTTGCTACCTCACCAAATGGATATATCTGCAGCACTTTCCACTTCAAATTGAACATATATCTCATCAATACCTCCCTCAAAAAATGTTATAGATTAGCATATCATAATTTATGAGTGACTGTCATTTATGGCTAGAGGAAAGTATAGTAAATGTTCACCCATATGTATGAGCACAGCCTACCATCTTGCTCGTTGTTGATGGATGACCATAATATTGACGACCACTATATCATTATGTATGGTTGAAGGATAGAAACATAGAGGACACAACTAATAGCAAAAACCTTTCCAATGATTGATCATGCCCCTTCCAACAATGGAAAAAACCGTACGGGGCTAACCAAATAAGATTTTCCTTTTTTTCTTAAAGAGTACAAAGAATATTGTTTGATGATAGGTTGGCCGACACTTGATGCCGTGGATTTTTGAAGCAGCTTCTCAATCGCTTTTATTTTGGGATGCAAAGGCCTTACTAAGGCCGAGACTTCCAAGTGCCAAGTCAATATGCATGTGAGCATGGGACTGTAAAACTAATCTATTAAATTATTAAGGATGGACTCTTTCCACCTACCTCAATTCCCATACTCCTTACCCAAACTGACCTCAATTTGCAATTCCCACATGTACTATTCCACATATGTAAGTTTCCACATGTGCTTTCCCACCTATCTAGAATTTCACATGTGATAGGTATCCCCCAATGTCTTCAACCTTTACCTCATATGCTGCCCTCATAATTTGTACAAGGTTTTCTTTCTCCACTCATGAGTACAATCTAGTATCATTGCTCCATTCCTATCTTGCACTCTCTTGTTTCTTGACATTGGCATTTTGATTAACATTGGTTAGTCCCATTAAGCTAATCTCTAAGTTCTCACATGGTATCAGAGCGATAGAACTTAGGATAAGATTTTTCTAATTATGGCTTTGAGCCTTCCATTCTCTCTAGCCCACACTCAAAGCCTCCCTCTCCATTCTTCCCAAGGCATCCAAAACCTCAAAAGATGGCCAAGTCAACTTCTTCATCTTTGCGCTTTGTTGTTTAACCATGTAGGACTTGTTTTTCATAGACTCTTGTTGAGTCAAATTCCTCAATATGAGTGTGATTAACATCTCTGCAGCAATGGTCTTTTATACTGAGCTTCATCATAATATCCTTATGTGGCAAGTAGATGTATTCATAGCCCCAATCTTGCACCATCTTAGGTTGACGCATGAATGGTCACCCCAAAATGATGCCAAAGTTTTTTCTTTTCTCAAAGCCTACTATTACAAAGGTATGCTCGTATTCAATTCCACATGAGGATACTATTATCCAATCTACAATTCCCATATGACTCTCTACAAATCCATCTGCAAGTTGTAGTTTCATTTGTGTTTTTATGAGATCTGGTCTCTCCCATTTTCCCCAGATTTCTTTTCTTGCTATGGCCACTCTGGTCCCGCTATCGAGTATAGCCATAATTTTGACTCCATTATGTTTCAATGGCAAGGTGGTATTTCCTTCTTCTCCTTCACAATAATGTCCCACCTTGTTTATAGGTATCGGTTTTGGCTTTGGTTTCTCTTGTGTTGTTTTACTTGTGTTGTCATCTACGGGGATGTCTTGATGAGGACTTTTCAGTCCCATCTTTTCAACAATGACACTTCCAATCCAAAATAGAAACGATGTCAAAGTGGCCACATTGTAAAACAGTGTGTGTTGATCTAGCGTTTCACAACGACACTTTCAATCCAATAATTGGACCGATGCCAACATGAAAAGCAATATTAGCACACTTTAAAATTTAGAAAAAAATAAACAAAAACATTATAAAAAAGTTGTATACCGACTTAATTTCAAAGAAAATAAATGAGATTAATGAGATTAAGCTAAGGATTATATCATAAATTTTTGTCTTGCTTGTGAGAGCTTGGGAAACCTTGGCAGATCTTAGGATACTTGGGAAGTTCTTAGAGCCGGATGGCAAGGAATTTTGAGATAAATAGAGGGCCAATAGGGACCCTATATAGAGTGCCTTGAGGGGCTCACAGGGTTATGCATCAGGCCCATCATGGGGGTGCAGCTTGCCGGACTGGGCATGTATCCCCCCAAGTTCCCTTTAGGTCACCAAGTCATTTTTTGTGAATGTGAAGACTTGTGAATTGATAATTTTGTCAATTAATAGTGTATCACAAAGAAAAACTATAATTATGGCAATATGAAATCCTTGACAAACATCCTTCTTGTTGGCTGGAACGGGAGTCTCCTCTCTCCAAAATGTGTAGACCAATTCGTAAATTTCATTTGTGATAGGGCTATAATAGTGTTTCTTGTGACATGAAGCCAATGAAAACAATTGACCATTGACACCAGGCTTTTCCCATGGTGATTTTGCCTTGAACAAGGTGTGGTGACTGACTTTTAAGACCTCGAAGAATTTTGCAATAGGCATGTTTTCATTTAAATTCAACATCATCTACAATGTTGCATTCTTCAAATAAAACTTCTCATTAGAACCTAGTTGCTTGACGGTAACCACTTTATGGAGATCACCAACCCTCTTCCAAAAAGATGGTTTAAAGTCTAAGAGCATTCGTGATAAGAAAGTCACAAACCCTCTTTCCCATTGTGCTTGGAATCTACTTGTTTTAAAGCGAGTTTGTGATGAAAGGATCACAAAATCACAATAAATTTTACTTAAAAGAGCAATGAGAAACACTCAAGTTTCAGCCATAAAACTTCAACTCTCATACGATTACAAATCCTATTTAAAGCCCAAACCTCTTTCATGGAATTTTGTAGCCTTGCCTTTAATTAAATATTCATAACTTCAAACCATTGAAAGGTCGAAGTCACGAGCTTCCACCTTCATGTCGACCATTTTTTCACTTGGTAGAGATTTAAAAGCTTCCATATTGAATCCCACACACTATTTTGATGAAGAGAAACCCTAATTCGCTCCCTCACAAGCTCAGATACAAGATAGCAGAGAGGGTGCACTGCAGAGGGACTGCAATACACATTCATAGAGCAACCATGAAGTGAAATATCCAAAAGGGAAATTGTAGGTTTTAAGAAGTCCTCTTTTGTTTCCCACATCCAATGTGCTGATGTGTCAATTTTTGGTCCGTATATGCCAATTTTGAACAAAACTCAATCATTTTTAGCTCATTTTTTAAGCAAAAAAGAACACTTTTTGTGTGAAAATTCCAAATAGCGTAGAAAAAATCTTTGAACTTGTGGGATCACTCACATAAGCATAAAAATCATAGATATGTATCAACTTTCATTAATTTTCTATTTTGGGCCACTTTCCATGCAATTTTAGAATGACACTCGTTAATTGTTGTTTTTGGGAGTTTTTTCCTTCATCAACCTTTGTAGACGAGATAAGTGTGCCACCATGAAATACTTCAAATATATACATTATAAAATCAAATCAGCACATGCCATTTTATGACATCCATTCCCTCTAAACCTATACATCCTCTAGTACATGCCACAATAGTCTTTGTTAAGAATCAAAACTCATCGTCAGACACCATACCTTCACTTTAATCCTCAGTTTTCCTATAGTTTGATCCATCATCCTCTTCACTTGGTTGTGCATCAAATGAATCAATATCCTCTCTTCTTGTGAACAATTTAACTCTTTTTCCTACAATGGAAATCTTCATTTATGTCCCATCCATCTCACAAAAGGTGTAAGTTGCATTCCCATGCACATGCTTAACAACATATTGACCAAACCATCAAATGAATCAATATCCTCTCTTCTTGTGAACAATTTAACTCTTTTCCTACAATGGAGATTATGTCCCATCCATCTCACAAAAGGTGTAAGTTGCATTCCCATGCACATGCTTAACAACATATTGACCAAACCATCTCTTTGCAAGCTTCCTTGTTGTAGAGTGCAGGCTACTATTATACACACACACCTAATCACCTTCTTCAATATAATTTGGTATGGTCTTATGTCTCTTCTCAAATCTATCTTTGTTTTTCAACCTTGTATCCTCTAGTCGAGATTTTGCACTCTCAATGTCTCCAGGCCTCCTTTCCAATTTCTACATGTGCAGTGCAAGAAGGACTTCTCTACTTATTATATTGAGGCGGTCCGGGGCGGGCAACAAGAAGAGCAACCTCTAGACACCCTTCAAGGCTCCCGTGCTGCTCAATGGGGCTGGGGCACAACACAACACAAACCAAAACAACAAAACCCCAGCCAAATCCCAACTACACAAGGGGCACCACCTAGTTTAAGAGCGAACTAGGACGCAAAAGAGGAGAATTGTTAGAGCAACCCACAAACAAGCAAGGAATTTACACTAACCCTAACACCAATGGAACACTCTCACACACTAAAACACGAGAGAGAGAGAGAGAGAGAGAGAGAGAGAGAGAGAGAGAGAGATGGTGCTCGGGCTGCTTTGAAGTGTATCGTTAATGATCCAGCAAACATAAATATATATATGTAAGAAAGAGAGAGAAGGGAGAGGGGGTGCTTGTTGCATTAATACCTTCTTACAAATCTATCATGACAAATCAAAGTGAGATTAGTATTTGTTCAACATAGCTTGCGTAAATTTCACCACAACACATCACAAGAAAAGCCACCCCAATCACTGTCTTAAGGCCAGGGGAGTCCTCTCCACCCTGTCGCCCTCTTACAGTATGTGGGATTTATGGCTAGATTGATGACAACACCAGAGACAAGCTATCAAGAACTTAACAAAAAACACCAAGACACTTACACATCATTGTTGTCCATTACTTCACGTTGGAAGGGAGACAAAGTATCCAAGCTTAGTCCAAATCCACCCTCCTTGATTCAACAAATGTTGGGCTTACACTAGTAGGAGAAATGATAGATTTCCTACTCTCAATTGAATGATCACTCTCTCTCTTACAATGGCATAGAGTTCCCTTGCTAATCCCCTATTACAACACATGCACATGCATAAGACAATGAGCTTCCACTCAAGAGCTCCTTCTAGAGAGGTTGAGCTTGGCTTCTCAAGCTATAGCATAGTGCTCTTGCTTATGGCTCCCCCTTTTGTGCTAGCTACACCCTCCTTTTATAGCAATTTTGAAGGCTAGGGTTACTCCTCTAACCATGGTTGGGTTAGATTTTCAGCAGTTTATCTGATTTCTTTTGCTTGGAATTATCAAGAAGTTGGTGGGGAAAGAGAGAGGAGAGAAATGGAGGTGATAGGACTTTTCATAGTGGGTTAGTGTTAGTAGAGTTAGTATTAATTTACAAATGGAACTGGATATTTACAATGGGAGTATCCATGTAGGATACAAATAAGGAAGAAAAACTCTTAAGAGGTAAGAAAAGGTGGATTTCTTACAAGGTTGATGCTCCAAGTGTCTTGAGTAGGGCCAATTTTGACGCTTGTTGACGGTCCACTAGCTTTGACGGTACATTTTTTCTCCACTCTTGACCTTCCTTGAGAGACAAGGTAATTGAAGCTGAGTAATCAACCACCATGATGCTGTCTTTTAAGAGAAGAGGCTGAATTTTGTGGTTTTTTTGATAGATATGGGTAAATTGGAGAAGGAAAAATGAGACTAGGTGGTCAATTTTGGAATGGAATTGTGTGTGGGAGGTATGAGTTCACCATGGTTTCTCTTATTCTTCAAGGTTGAGGAGAAGGTGAGTAGGGTGCAGAGAGGAGTGGTGAGAGAGGTGGGGATGATGAGTGGAGAAGTGTGTGTGAAAGAGGAAAATTATAAAGTGGAAGAGAGAGTGTGGCTGCATAGCATGGGAAAACTGGGGTCCACTAATAAAATCATAACTCACAGCTCGTAGCTCAAAAAAATATGAAAAAATTTGAGGCAAAAGTTCAGCCCACGAGCTACAACTTTTGTTTGTATCACCTTTTCAAATTCGAAGAGCAAGTGAATTTTAAAAATTCAGCAAAACCGACCGTTTTTTTCCACTGCACAAGGTCCTTGTGGGGTCCTTCTTTGGATGATTCTTTTGAATACCTCCAAGAGTGAGCCCTCCATAGTGCATGTATGCATGCCACCTACCCTTGACCTTATTTGGTAGGTCTATAATTGAAGATATTGTTGAGATTGTGATATAAGTGAATAGTACAACTAAGAAAATCAAATATTGAGGGGTCTAAAAAATATGTACATGTCAAATATAAATAATATAAGTGGAAAAAATATTAAGGGGTCAAAAGAAATCTCTCTCATTATGAGGCTACCATAAAAAGATAAATATTTTTGGTGTTCAAATTTTTTAGAAAAAAACAAAATAGATGTAGGAAGGGAAAAATCACAATAGTGAAAAAATATACACATAAATAAAACTAGTTTTTTTGGATTTTTGTTGGGGTGGAGTTACACCAAATATAAGAGAAGCTTACATGAAAATATTTCTATATGGAATAAAGAGTATGAAAAATGGTAAGAAAAATTGTGGTAATGGTGAGGCAATGTACAGAGCATAAATAACACACACCTAGGTAGAAATATTTAAATAAATATCAAAATAATTATGAAAAAAAATCTTTTATTTAGGCCCTATATACAAAGAAATATTTACATACGCATGGGCCATAATATACTTATTTTTTATTTTATTTTTTTATTTTTTTGGCTCAACTAGCACAATGACTAGCTAATTGAGGGTTTTTTATTTCAGTAAGGAGATATGGGAAAAGTCCCCTAACTCACACGCACCTATATACAGTGAAAGGGTGAGAGTAACCACAGTGTTTGAGTGATTTGATAGGCTGAGATAACTCACTATGGCAATTACAAAGAGCCGAAAAACGGCTATCATTAGCCCTCCCCCAGGATGATGGTATATTCATGTACCATCATAAAGAATCTTTTCCAAAGAGAGTGCTTCAGAGTCCTTGACAACATCTTCATTGTTTGGCCCCTTGGAATTTTGGTTTGTGTTACACTCATGTTTCATGGAACAATACTTACATGAGACAGTGGCCTTTTGACAGATCTTTGGTAGATCCTTTGGTAGAAGGCGACTCAAATAGGGCTTCAAGCGATACCCGTTTACTTTCCTGGAGTGCTCTTTACCATTCAAGTCCATAAGCTGATAGTAACTTGAATTGAAAGCCTTCTTGACTATGTATGGCCCTTGCCATCTTGTTTTAAATTTGGCATCAAAATGATTATCGAGTCGATTTTCATACCTTAGCACAAGATCTCCTTCATTGATGCCTTTGTCCTTCAGTTTCTTGTCAAGCTTCTCCTTTGTCTGTGTGGCTTTCCTCTTATAGCACTCGTATGCTGCTTCTCTTTTCCACTCAAGCTCAGCTAAGGTAAGAAGTCGATCCATCCATGCTTCTTGATCATCTTGTGCTGATTTTCCATGAAGTCGCATTGTTGGAATGTTTAGCTCAATTGGCTGTAAAGCCTCTTGACCATAAACCAAGTGAAATGGTGTAAACTCCGTGGCTTTCCTATATGTGGTTCGATACGCCCACAAGGCACCATCCAAGAAGTCATCCCACAACTTTGTCTTGTTTCTCACCATCTTTCTAATGATGCCTGCAATGACACCATTAGCTTTTTCTACCAAACCATTTGATTGGGGATAGTAGGGTGTACTGTGACGATGTAGAATGTGAAGCTCTTCACAGACTTCTGTGAGCAATCCCTTTCTAAACCCTGGACCATTATCAGAAACAATCTCCAAAGGTGTGCCAAATCTACAACAAATGTGAGTGTAGACGAATTTGCTCAATGTCTTCTCATTTACCTTTGCCACACTTTGTGCTTCCACCCACCTAGTCATATAGTCTACAGCCACTAGAATGTAGAGTTTACCATTTTTTGTCCTAGGCAGAGGACCCATAGCATCAATGCCCCACTTTTCAAAGGGTCCATTTGCAAGCACGATTTGCCTTGGACCATAAACCAATCTTCTATTCCCATTTACCTGACAATTGTGACAACTTTTACACCAATGTTGGACATCCACATGCAGACTTGGCCAAACATACCCCGGAAGCAAAATCTTCTTCACAGTTAATTCTTGGGCAAAATGACCACCACATGCTTCTTCATGCAAACCTTTTAGAATGGCTGGAATTTCCTCAATAGTTGGTACTCTTCTGCATACTTGATCCCTCCCTCTTTGATAGAGGGAGCCTTCTAGGAAGAGATATGCGCTTGCCTTCTTCATGAGTCTCCTCTTTTGAGCCTTCGTGAAGTCTTGTGGAAACTCGCCCTCCAAAATGTAGCTAATAATGGGAGTCAATGACTCCAATCCCTGGTATCTCGGTTGCTTGACAGTTGCTGCCACCATGATGACCTGCACTTCTTTCTCAACACATGTAACTACTTGCTGTGCAAGTAAATCGGCATCTTCATTCTGTTTCCTAGGAATATGATATAGTTGCACTTCTTCAAATTGATTAAACATCTTTTAAACATCTTACGAATGGCATGAACTTTTGTCCTTAAGCTTTCATTCTTGCATGCCCGAATGCCTAAAATCTGTTTAACAATGAGAAGTGCATCTCCCTTTACCATGAGACGTTTTATCCCTTGGCCAATGCACATCTTCAAACCATGAATTAGTGTGTCGTATTCTGCTTCATTGTTGCTAGCTGAACTTAGTAGATTGAACTTCTCTTTCATGACCACCTCTCCACTTGGGTTGAGCAACACTAGCCCTCCCCCTGCTTTTCTTGTGGCTCGACGAAAAGCTCCATCAAAGAACAAGGTAAAAGCATTAGGAATACTTTTTGGTGGTGGTAATGGTAGGGTCTTTACTTTAGGCACCTTAATCTCCTTTTCATGCACCCTATAAGTGAGAATCCCTGCCAATTGTGCACGCACACTATCTTCTACCTTGAAAGAGTATTGAAACTCTTGCAACTCCATAATCCACTTTGAGATCCTAGTACTAAGATTCATTTGAGATGACACCCAAGGGAACAAATTTTCTGCAGTGAGAATTACAAAAGGTTTTGGTAGCAGGTAGGATCTAAACTTTCTCACCGCAAACATGAGAGAAAGCATCATGAGTTCTGCTTCTGTGTAGTCTCTCTCCAAAGCATTCATGACCCTACTAGCAAAGTAGATGGGTCGCATCCTTGTACTGTGGGGATCTTGTTGTAGCAACACAGCACCAATTGTTTCCCTTCCAACACTAGAGCTAACAAAGAATGTGTACTCCCAACAAGGAGGCATGAGTGTTGGTAGCTCTGACAAAATGACTTTAATGTTACAAAAATATTCTTCAAGCTCATCAGACCATGCAAATTCTACTTGTTGTGTCAACTTTTGCAAAGGATGAAGCAACTCCGAGGCTAAGTGAATGAAGCGTGACATATACTTCACCTTCTGAATGAAAGAGATGACCTCCTTAAGACTCTTCGGTGATGGGAGCTCAATAAGAGCCCTTGCCTTTGAAGGATCCACCTCAATGCCTTTATAGGAAACCTTGTGACCGAGCAAGATCACTTCATCCTCACCTATGTGGCACTTGTCGGGGTTGAGTTGACCTCCCATGTCGTAGAGCTTCTTTAAACCTTCTTCTACCCTTTGTAGATGCAATGATTTTGAGCTATAAATGCAGAAATCATCAATGAACACCCTAATTGACTTTCCAAAGAATGCTTGAAACACCATGGTCATGAAACGTTGGAATGTTGCAAGAGCATTTGTCAGACCAAATGGCATGACTCTAAAATCATAACAACCCTAAGGAGTGATAAAGGTTGTTTTCAATTGATCTTCCAATGTGATACCTATTTGAAAGTAGCCTGAGTAGCCATCACACACAGTGTACTTCTCATGACTAGCTACCTCATTTAGTATCTCATCCTGAAATGGGAGGGGAAAGTGATCTCTTTTTGTTGCCTCATTGAGTGGACGGTAATCCACACACACCCTCCACTTTCCGTTTTTCTTAGGAGTGACAACAATGGGAGAGACCCACTCTGAATTCTCCACTGGATAAATGAAACCTGCTACTAGAAGCTTTCTTACCTCCTTGAGTAAAGCCTGCTCCTTGATGACTCCTAGCCTTCGTAGCTTCTGAGCCTTAGGTGTGGCCTCTGGCTTCAACTCAATTTTGTGTTGAACAGCATCTACTCCACGCACATCGGTGTAGTCTTTAGCAAAAAGCCTAGGAAACTTCCTTAGCACACATTTGAACTCCTCTCTTTCATCCTTTGTAAGTGTTGTTGATAGCATACCTTCCAGCATCCCTTCATCTTGAACACCTTCGTTCTCTTGAGGACCTACCTCCTCCAAGCCTTGACAAGAGGTCTCTTGGTTGCTTGGCTTAAACCTTACCCCCATGACTTCGATGGAAGACTCCTCTTCAGTAATGCTGCCACTACTTTCTTCTTCTGAAGTGCTATCGGTCCAACCTTCTTCCGTCTCACTTTGAGATGATTTTTCATGGAGCTCCTCTTGGCGTTGCTCCTTCATGTCAAAGACAACCTTCTTATGATTGTCATTCCTGCAAATTAATTTCCCACTCTCCCAATCCTGCAAAGCTCGCATTTTCATTAGCCATGGTCTTCCTAGGATAAATGGATAACCACTTCCCTTGGTCGACATAACATAAAAATCCACCGCTTTCTTAATGCCAAAGGCCTCTACAAAGACATTTTTACAAATGCCTAAACACCTAGCCTTGCTATTGTTTGCCATCTTGACTTTGATTTCAGGTGTCTCATGGATGTGCATGCCTATTCTTTGCATGAGTCCCTCTGTCATGATGCAAATTTGTGCACCCCCATCCACTAGACCTTTCCTAACCAATCTTCCTTTGATGTAACAGTCTAGCACCGGTGTAATGTCCTCATTCATTTCAGCTTGTGCAATTTTTACAACAGGCACACTCTCTTTTACCTTTCTCCTAGTGCTAACTGCCCTTGTTAAATCCCTCCTACTTGTGGACATAATGCAAGAAATTGAGGCCATGAGATATCAGGACCCTTACCTCTCATGTCTTCCAACAAGTTGTACGGAGCCATACCATGTCCAAGAGGGAAGTCTTGGAGGTTGATACGACGTCGAGTCCTCTTAGCTTCCTTGGTCTCCTTTGCCTTTTTGCCTTGTCCATGGTCACTCTGTGATGTGACTCCTTCTTTCTCTTTACCTTTTCCTCGGCCACGCTTAATGCCATTGGCTTCCATGTCAACCTCATTTGAATTTGTCACCTCTACCACATGCACATTTGGATCTGGCAAAGGTGGAACTCCTTCTACCCCTTGTGGAGGTGGTCTTGGTCCATTTAGCCTTTGTAGAAGCCTTGGTTGTTGACCAGCTCCTTCTCCTGCATTCATCACTGGGTAATTCAAGTTAGGTCTCCCTCGCTCTCCACGGGGCCAAGGACAATTATACATCCCATGTCCAGACTCTCCGCAATTCCAACATTGCAAGACTCTCCTAGGTCGTGGGTCTCGCTCTTCAGACTTCTTTGCTTGTCCCTTTGGACCTACAGCTTGTGCAAGGTGAATTGACAGGCTGCTTAAAGATTCATTTAACTTCTCAATCACTTCAGCCGTTACCTCAGGAAGCTCCCTAGATGTTGATGCTTGTGACTTGCCTTTGGGTCTAAGACCTTCTATTGGAACCTCTCCCCTTAAGCACTTGAGTTTCCTATACTTCTCAGCAACCCTAGTTTCCGCTGCATCAAAAGTAGCAGGTGCACCCGCCTCAACTTTTACCTTAAGGTCAGGAAAGAGTCCGGCTATGAACCTCTCCTTCTTTAAAAATTCTGCACCATCACCAGGGTTAGCAACATTTCGTATCCATAGAGCCCAAAGACGTAGAAACTCTTGCTTGTACAAGTAGTAGTCATCTAAGTCTTTTTGCTTATGAGAAACAATGTCTTGCCATAGTTTTTGAGTGTTTTGGGGATCAAAGAAGTATCTCTTAAAACAATTCAAAAATTCTGTGTAATTCACCTTAACTTCCTCAAGCAAAGAGTCAAACCAAGTACTAGCATCTTTCCTAAGGACCACCTCAAACATTTCTACACGTTCTTGATCGGTTACTATCCTCTTGATACGGCAAGACATCTTGAAATTTGCTAAAAATAATTCTGCATCCTCTCCAGGCTCTCCAAAGAAAAGAGGATATCCAGACATTTGGCGTTGGCTCTCCATTATTATGAAAGATTACAACACGAGTTACAATAAGGGATACAATAGAGATTTAGAACCACTCGCTTGCAAATGAAGAAGTAAGAAAATACCACTCTAGGTTTTCTTCTTCAGCTATCCAAGCTTCAATGAGGTCTCGATTTGTTTGATCAAAACAAAAAGGTAGACTATTGATGAGCTCTAAGAAGGGTTGAAATTCTTCAAAGCTAAGGCGATAAACAGAAATCTCTAGAACTTCATTTTCTGGATCCAAAAGAGCAACCACATCCCAAGTGATAAATTGCACTTGCTCTACAATTCCCAACGCACAAGCGGTTTGTATAAAAACTAGATCTTCATGCTCGTCGAAGGCCGTGAGAAAGTAGCAATTGACTAGGAGCTCCTTTCCTTCGAGTTCCACACAGTCGGAGTGAGGCAACCTTCTCACAATTTCATAAAGAACATCCTCATCAAGTCCAATCAAGTTTGCAAGATTGAAAGACTCCACTTGTGCTACAAAATTCCTGGACAAAAACTCCTTAGGATTATGGTTAAATCATTCAAAAGCATAAAGAGATTTACAATGTCTCTATGAACAAAGTGTCATAGAAAGTAGAGAAGGATGAGAATTTATACAAATTTGCAATCTTCTCTATGCTCTCTTTATTAAGACAAGCTCTGAATAGCTCCCTATCTCCTTTGTTGAAAGCGAAAGGAAGACTATTAATAAGACGCAAATGAGGGAAAAATTCACCAAATGTGAGTCTATGAAGCATGAACTCTGGCCGCAAGTTTCCTGAAGAGTCTTCCTCAATGGTGAAATGCACTCGCCAAACGCCAAATTTCACTCTATTTACCAATCTTAGGGCACACACTAGTTGGATAAATGCGCGGTCTTCCTTAGTGCCCAACAACAAGAGGAAAATGGAATCCACGCGTAGGACCTTCCGTCTTAACTTCACCACCCTCTTGTTATGAGGGAGACGCCTTACTACTTGCTCCTGCAACTCAATTGGTAATAGAGCTAGATCTCTAAGGATTGAACTTTCACTGCACACACATTCCCAGTTAGAACAAATGATCGTTTTTTTGTTTCTTGTAACAACTTGGACAAAGAAAAAACAAACATACACACTATTTTGCCGGGCTGCACTTCATTTTAAAATAAAATGAACACATGTACATCAAAAGAAGTGTGGTAGTTGATGAGAGGTAGAATGACAGGGTTTGGTGATGCAAGAATTTCTCCTACTCTTTGGGCACCAAACATGAACACCATTCGTTGTTGAAAATGGATCTTTCTACTAATTGCAATGTTTATTCTAATGTGTGGAGTAAAATGAAAGGGAAAAACCTCTATTCCTGGGCCATTATCCATGGCCTATGCATGTCCTAATGCTTAAAATAACACAAAAATATAGACGTCCAAGCTAATATCGTACCTAATGAGAGGCAAAATAAAAGGATCTACCGAAGTGTTTATCTCGGCTAACCTAAGAGGACCTAAAATTCTACGAATTACTCGCTAAAATTGCAACTTAGTACTAACAATTATGTGTACCTTTTGCCTTGCAATGGGAATGAAGGGATCATACAAATTCTCCTGATTCATGCAAGCTACTTGATTATGCTAAAGGTTGAGCCTTCACAAAACATACACAAGCCTGTCCTCAGTGGGGGCACCAATTTGAGGCGGTCCGGGGCGGGCAACAAGAAGAGCAACCTCTAGACACCCTTCAAGGCTCCCGTGCTGCTCAATGGGGCTGGGGCACAACACAACACAAACCAAAACAACAAACCCCCAGCCAAATCCCAACTACACAAGGGGCACCACCTAGTTTAAGAGCGAACTAGGACGCAAAAGAGGAGAATTGTTAGAGCAACCCACAAACAAGCAAGGAATTTACACTAACCCTAACACCAATGGAACACTCTCACACACTAAAACACGAGAGAGAGAGAGAGAGAGAGAGAGAGAGAGAGAGAGAGAGAGAGAGAGAGAGAGAGAGAGATGGTGCTCGGGCTGCTTTAAAGTGTATCGTTAATGATCAAGCAAACATAAATATATATATGTAAGAAAGAGAGAGAAGGGAGAGGGGGTGCTTGTTGCATTAATACCTTCTTCCAAATCTGTCATGAAAAATCAAAGTGAGATTAGTATTTGTTCAACATAGCTTGCGTAAATTTCACCACAACACATCACAAGAAAAGCCACCCCAATCACTGTCTTAAGGCCAGGGGAGTCCTCTCCACCCTGTTGCCCTCTTACAGTATGTGGGATTTATGGCTATATTGATGACAACACCAGAGACAAGCTATCAAGAACTTAACAAAAAACACCAAGACACTTACGCATCATAGTTTTCCATTACTTCACGTTGGAAGGGAGACATAGTATCCAAGTTTAGTCCAAATCCACCCTCCTTGATTCAACAAATGTTGGGCTTACACTAGTAGGAGAAATGATAGATTTCCTACTCTCAATTGAATGATCACTCTCTCTCTTACAATGGCATAGAGCTCCCTTGCTAATCCCCTATTACAACACATGCACATGCATAAGACAATGAGCTTCCACTCAAGAGCTCCTTCTAGAGAGGTTGAGCTTGGCTTCTCAAGCTATAGCATAGTGCTCTTGCTTATGGCTCCCCTTTTTGTGCTAGCTACACCCTCCTTTTATAGCAATTTTGAAGGCTAGGGTTACTCCTCTAACCATGGTTGGGTTAGATTTTCAGCAGTTTATCTGATTTCTTTTGCTTGGAATTATCAAGAAGTTGGTGGGGAAAGAGAGAGGAGAGAAATGGAGGTGATAGGACTTTTCATAGTGGGTTAGTGTTAGTAGAGTTAGTATTAATTTACAAATGGAATTGGATATTTACAATGGGAGTATCCATGTAGGATACAAATAAGGAAGAAAAACTCTTAAGAGGTAAGAAAAGGTGGATTTCTTACAAGGTTGATGCTCCAAGTGTCTTGAGTAGGGCCAATTTTGACGCTTGTTGACGGTCCACTAGCTTTGACGGTACATTTTTTCTCCACTCTTGACCTTCCTTGAGAGACAAGGTAATTGAAGCTGAGTAATCAACCACCATGATGCTGTCTTTTAAGAGAAGAGGCTGAATTTTGTGGTTTTTTTGATAGATATGGGTAAATTGGAGAAGGAAAAATGAGACTAGGTGGTCAATTTTGGAATGGAATTGTGTGTGGGAGGTATGAGTTCACCATGGTTTCTCTTATTCTTCAAGGTTGAGGAGAAGGTGAGTAGGGTGCAGAGAGGAGTGGTGAGAGAGGTGGGGATGATGAGTGGAGAAGTGTGTGTGAAAGAGGAAAATTATAAAGTGGAAGAGAGAGTGTGGCTGCATAGCATGGGAAAACTGGGGTCCACTAATAAAATCATAGCTCACAGCTCGTAGCTCAAAAAAATATGAAAAAATTTGAGGCAAAAGTTCAGCCCACGAGCTACAACTTTTGTTTGTATCACCTTTTCAAATTCGAAGAGCAAGTGAACTTTAAAAATTCAGCAAAACCGACCGTTTTTTTCCACTGCACAAGGTCCTTGTGGGGTCCTTCTTTGGATGATTCTTTTGAATACCTCCAAGAGTGAGCCCTCCATAGTGCATGTATGCATGCCACCTACCCTTGACCTTATTTGGTAGGTCTATAATTGAAGATATTGTTGAGATTGTGATATAAGTGAATAGTACAACTAAGAAAATCAAATATTGAGGGGTCTAAAAAATATGTACATGTCAAATATAAATAATATAAGTGGAAAAAATATAAAGGGGTCAAAAGAAATCTCTCTCATTATGAGGCTACCATGAAAAGATAAATATTTTTGGTGTTCTAATTTTTTAGAAAAAAACAAAATAGATGTACGAAGGGAAAAATCACAATAGTGAAAAAATATACACATAAATAAAACTAGTTTTTTTGGATTTTTGTTGGGGTGGAGTTACACCAAATATAAGAGAAGCTTACATGAAAATATTTCTATATGGAATAAAGAGTATGAAAAATGGTAAGAAAAATTGTGGTAATGGTGAGGCAATGTACAGAGCATAAATAACACACACCTAGGTAGAAATATTTAAATAAATATCAAAATAATTATGAAAAAAAATCTTTTATTTAGGCCCTATATACAAAGAAATATTTACATACGCATGGGCCATAATATACTTATTTTTTATTTTATTTTTTTATTTTTTTGGCTCAACTAGCCCAATGACTAGCTAATTGGGGGTTTTTTATTTCAGTAAGGAGATATGGGAAAAGTCCCCTAGCTCACACGCACCTATATACAGTGAAAGGGTGAGGGTAACCACAGTGTTTGAGTGATTTGATAGGCTGAGATAACTCACTATGGCAATTACAAAGAACCGAAAAACGGCTATCAATATCTTCCCATGGATATACATTCCATTTAAGATTCATGTCTTCAATTGGAATCACAAGTTTTTGACCATACATTAATTCAACGTGCATATAGCTAGTGACTAAACTATGTGTCATACAGTCAAGCCATAATGCAAATGGTAGTGGCCTTGGCCACTCTCCAAGATTACCTTTACAACCCTTAGCCAAAGCTTTAATTATTAAAGGATATACTCTCTCACTCTTTCCATCATCCTCTAAAGATATAAGCATAATTTTAAGTTAGTTTGATGTCCATCCTAGTGAAGAATTCTCTTGTTTCATCATCATCTAGTTCTGTTCTATCTTTAAACTTGATTATATGATTCTTCTCTTGCAAGCACCAAATACCTCATCTGCCAAAGTCCCAAAGGTATTGTGACCAAGTCAACAACCCATTTTCAATGCATGGCCAATGGATAAGTATGATGTAGTCATACGCTGAAAGAAAGGGTTGGTGGTACAAAACTGGTTTCTTTGACACCACATAGGCTTGGTGGGCTTCCAAAATAGAACAAGACTAAATTCAAAGAGGGTAAAAGGGAAATAAAGGAGAAAAATTAAAGTAACAATCCTCAGAAGTTTTATACTTTAGTCTTTTTTTTTTAAATTCCAGGTGTGTGAGGTAGCTAGGACTTTCAATGCATCTAAATCCCTTTTGAGATACCAAACTAAAGCATGTTACATTTACCACGCTTCTTCTAGTCAAGGTTAAAATCTAGCCAAGACTTTGCACTTTTAGCCTTTTAAAAAATACATTTGAGGGTTTCAATGGGGATGATGAGTTTTGAATAGTTTTGTTACGTTTCAACCCAATCTTATGGGTTTCAATGATTTTTGGGGTTTTGAATTGGGTACAATGGCTTTTGAATTTGGTTCAATGACTTTAGTTGAGTGGATTCATGATTTTTCCCAATTGCTAGGGACAATTCCATTGTTTTTTATTCGATGCTCCCAAGAAATCTCAACTCCCTCGAGGATTTGGGGGTGATTTTTCAATTAAGGATGATGGGTTTTAGTGGTTCAAGTGATTTTTCAACAAGGAAAGAGAAAGTGTGGTGTGAGCTTTGAGCTAAACTAAAGACAATCACAAATACATACATATGATAGGAGTATTTGATTTTTTTCAAAAACCCTGAAAGGAAACTTTTATGTCATGTTAGGTTACCGAACTAGTGTTAAAGTATGAGTCTCTACACTCATGTTTTCTTGAAGGTAGTGACCGACGCAAAGCGGACCCCGAACCCCGACGGCCTCTAAAACGACGGGTGCCGAATGGTGCACCTCGAGCCTGCCACGATAAAGTGAATAGGGGGTACCACCTAGCTTTGAGCGGCTAGGACGCAAAACCACGATGATATGAACACCGCAAACTTACACACAGAGAGAGAGAGAGAGAGAGAGAGAGAGAGAGAGAGACAGAGAGAATATTTGCAAATGATGAAAAACCCTCGGGGATATGAGGGTGAATTATTTCTGCAATATTTACGAAGTGGCCGTGGTGGTAGAGAGGTAGGGAGAGGAGGTGGTGCAACCTACTTGGTGCGTTCTCTAAGATGGCTCAATGATTGTGAATACTTACTACCAAGAGCGTACATATGTGTGTGCATCGACCATTGGAGTCGAGATATGGATGTGGTTCCCTTCGCATGGTGCAATTCCCAAGGCAAACCCAACACACAAGCCCCCTCCCCGTGATGGTGATAGTGTCAATCCTTCCCACTACACTCTACCAAATGCTTGGCTCCTCATGAATTGCCCCCCCCCCCCCCCCGATAGTGACCTCTCGGTGCCAATTTATAGGTGTTGGTTGCTTGGATTATGAAAATTCCAGTGTGGTTAGGTTAAGCTTAATCGGGGAGACAAAGCAAGTGGTGGGCCCGGTGTGTTTGACCCTTGCTTTGTTTTGGGAGGTTATTAAAAGATGGGAATCTCTAGGTGGGCCTTTGTGACCATCACCTAGAGAGAGGATATTTACAAAAAAATAGAAATTTACAATGGCTCGGGTGAAAACTGAAAATAATGATTAAAATAACCTATAAATTACTGGGATGGCGTCGTGGTTGCATGTTACCGACGAATGGTGTGCTGCCGATGTGTCGACGTCGAGCGTACTTCTTTTTGGAGTCGGCCGGGGCATGCCTTCGGTGCATTTTCTCTTTTTGTTGTTGCCGGCGCGTGCTTTGGATCCTTCTTCTTTATTCGTCGATGTCGTAATCGTTTTTTCCTTCATTGTATTTGTGGTGTGGTGCGTATATGTGTGTGTGTGTATGTATTCGTGCATGAGGACGGGTGTGTGTGTTTTGTATAGGTATGTGTGTGCGCAAAAACGTGTGTGGGAAGGGGGCTTTAAATATATATACAATATATATATTTTTTTTAATGGTTGACGGCCGGCGGTCTGTCAAATTACGTAGGGAGGATGGGGGGGATCAGGGGTAGATTGGGAGAGCATGAGTGTGTGTGCGGTGTGTGTGTGTGTGTGTATGCTGCTGCGGTATGGTGTGTGTGTGTGTGTATTGTGTGTGTGTGTGTGTGTGTGTGTGTGTGTGTGTGTGTGTGTGTGTGTGTGCGGTCCGTGAGCGCCCGGGTGGGAGAGAGCGTGGGCCTGCGGATTGAGCACACAGCACTGAAGGGGAGAGAGGGGAGGGGGGGTGATTGTGTGTGTGTGTGTGTGTGGTGAGAGAGAGAGAGAGAGAGAGAGAGAGAGAGAGAGAGAGAGAGAGAGAGTGGTCCTATTGCTACTGTGAGTGAGAAGGAGAGAGAGAGAGAGAGAGAGAGAGAGAGAAGATTCCTCATGCGTGGCCTGAGCGCCCGAGTAGGAGAGGGAGGGTGGTCCGCGGACTGAGCTGAGAGAGAGAGAGATCGTGAGGGAGAGGGAGGGGTGAGGCTTTGGATGAGAGAGAGAGAGAGAGAGAGAGAGAGAGAGAGAGAGAGAGAGAGAGAGAGAGAGAGAGAGAGAGAGAGAGAGGGAGAGGGAGGTGTGAGGTGTGGAGTGGGGTAGGGGAGATGTGTGGGTGAGAGAGAGAGAGGGGGGGGTTCATTGTCTTGCATGGGAGCTTGAGGAAGAGGGGGAGGAAACAAGTCAATGGGTGGGACTAAGGGAATATATCAGCGAGCCAAGAGGGGGGGGGGGGGGAATGAGGCCGAGGGGAGGGGAATGAGGCCGAGGGTAGGGTGATGCGAATGGGTGGGGAAGAGGGAGGAGGGGTCGGGGAGGGAATATTAGCCGGCCAGAGGGGGGGGGGGGGGGGGGGGTGATGACAGTGGTGGGGGGAAAATGTAAGGGGGGAGAAGGGGGGGGGGGGGGGGAATGTACAGGGTAAGTGTAAGAATGCGGAGAGCGAAGGGGGGGGGTGGGGGGGTGTTCCATGCGGCTCACACCGAGGGAGCAAGAGAGAGGGGTCGCGGGGTTTTTTCTTCAAAACTTCCGCCTGGCCGAGGGGGGTAATGAGAGTGGCGGTAAATTGGGAGAGAGGATATTAGGGGGGGGGGGGGGGGGGTATGTAGGGAGAATGAGGGAGAGAGAGAGAAAGGGGTGTCATTTATCCAATGCCCGTCGGGCAGGGGGGAAAATAAACTATGGGGGGGTGGGAAATAAGTTTTTTTTTCTTTATTTCTTTGATTTTCGAAAGTGGGCTATCATTAGCCCTCTCCCTTTGGCTAGAGGCATTCATGCTTCTAGCCCTTCTTCTACTTCTTCAGTTGTAGAGTTAGAGGGTTCTCCCTCTTTTGGAATGTCTAGCATGAATTCTAGGTCAAACCTAAGAAAATACCTTTTCAGTCTCCACCCATTGACCCTGGTCTTGTGAATTCTCCCATTTGCTTCCATCAACTTATAGCTGCCGTTGTCACAACGTTTCTTGATGATGAATGGCCCTTCCCATCTGGGTTGAAGTTTCTTATCCTTCCTAGTGTCAAATCTGTTGTCGTATCGCAGTACTAACATGCCTTTTTTCAGTCCTTTTTCTTTAAGCCCTTGATTGAAAGTGAGCCGACGTCGTTCTACCTGTGCTGCATAGTGATTGATTGCTTCTTCCCTATCTAGTTGGAGTCTCTCCAGATCCAAGATGTGGTTTCGGAGGTTTACAATTGGACGGTGTGTCTGGCTAGCCAAGACTCGTAAGCTGGCTATTTGTACCTCAATGGGTAGAATTGCCTCCTTCCCATAAACTAGATGGAAAGGTCGGAACGTTGTTCTGTAGGCCCAAAGAGCTGCCATGAGATGTTTATCCCAATCCCCTGTGTGGTTGTTCACGTGTTTGGTGATGATTTTGCAAATCATTCCATTTACCTTCTCTACCAAACCATTGCATTGTGGGTAGTATGGTGTGGAATGCCTACGTGTGATGCCTAACTTCTTTATCAGTTCCCCCACCAAATCACCTCTGAATCCTGGTCCTCTCAAGAGGAGTGCCAAAACGGCAAACGATATGCTCAAAAATGAACTTTGCCACCTTTTGGGCTGTAATGCGGGTGGTGGCCGTTGCTTCTGCCCATCGAGTCATGTAGTCTACACCCACTATGATGTACAGTTTACCTGATTGGGCCCTTGGTAAAGGACTGATTCCATCTATTCCCCATTTCTTAAAAGGACCATATGAAATGATAGGGGTTTGTGGCTCGTAGGTTAACGTGCGATCAGTGGCCACTTGACAAGCCTTACATGTTTTACGCCAATGGCGTACATCTCTGTTCAAACTAAGCCAAAAGTATCCTGCATGTAGAATCTTCCTACTGGTGATATCTAGAGCAAAATGACCACCGCAGACGCCGTCATGGCAACTTGAAATTACCTCTGTGATTTCACTGGAGGTTGGCACCCGCCTGAGAATTTGATCTTTGTCCTTACAATACAAGTGGTCGTCTATAAGGCGGTACCTAGTAGCCTTCCTTACCAGCCATTGTTTTTGGCCTTTGGTGTGTCCTGCTGGACATTCTCCTGTATCTAGAAAATTGATGATATCAGGCATAGCATCACTACCTTGGAAGAGGGGTAGTTTTAACTTGATTGCTCCTATGGGAACGTCTTGTATTCTTTCTTTAGCTAGTGCATCTGCCTCTTGATTTTCTGCTCTGGGGACATGGAAGAGTTTCACTGCTTCAAACTTCTTTAGAAGGTCCTTAACTTGGCCAAGTTGACCAAGTACAACCTGATTTTTGCACTCCCAGGTGCCATTTATCTGCCTTATCAAAAGCAAAGCGTCGCCAAACACATTCAGGTGTTGAATTCTTTGTGAAATACATTGTTCCAACCCAAGGATTACGGCTACATATTCTGCTTCGTTGTTGGAGTGGGAGTGTAATAATTGCCCCATGGAGAGTACTCTTTCTTGTTGTTCATTGAAAATGACCATGCCTGCTGCAGACTGATCCATTGTTCTCTTGTATGCTCCGTCAAAGAAAAGAGAGTGAGCTCTCTCTAGCTTAGGACTTTCTATCGTTGGTGTTCCTTCCTTTGCTTCCGTGTTGACCTTCAGCTTCTTCTCATAATGGCGATGAGTGAGAATTCCCGCTAAACTAGCCCTGGTGGAGTTTTCTACTTGCATGGTGTAGTCTAATTAACCACTTTGAGATCCTAGATGAGACATCCATGTGTCTCATTACATATGGGAAAACCTCCTCCATTGTAAGGATTACAAAAGGTCTAGGCAGGAGATAGGAGCGGAACTTTGTGGTAGCAAACATTAGTGCCAGAACCATGTGTTCTACTTAGGTAAATCCTTTTTCTGATGGGGTCATGACCCGACTAGAGAAGTAAATAGGGCGCATGAAAGAAGTTTTGGGGTCCTTTTGCATTAGCACTGCTCCTAGTGTATCATTTCCCACACTAGGGTTCACATAAAATGGCTCGTCCCACTTAGGAGGTGAAATAGTGGGAAGCTTAGCTAGGATTTTCTTCACCTCAGTAAACTGCTGCTCATTCTCTTCACTCCATGAGAAGACATCCCTCTGGGTGAGTTGTTGTAGGGGAAGGACCACTTGAGATAGCAGGTGAATGAACCTGCTTAAGTATCTTACCTTCTGAAGGAAAGAAACCAGCTGCTTGGCGGTGGTGGGTGATGATAAAGATACCAGAGCCTGAATCTTGCTAGGGTCAGCCTCGATTCCTTTTGTTGAAATTACATGACCAAGGAGAGTGACTTTTCTCTCACCAATGTGACACTTGCCCACGTTGAGTTGGCCACCCAAGGTTTGCAGCCTGGTTAAGCCCTCATAGACTTTGGTTAAATGAAGGGCTCATGAGCTATAAATGCAAAAATCATCTATGAAAACCCGTATTGATGTTCCAAAGTAGGGTTGGAAAACAAAAGTTACATAGCGTTGAAACGTGGTCGGGGCGTTAGTGAGGCCAAACGGCATCACTCTCTAGGCAAAACATCCCCAAGGTGTGATGAAGGTTGTCTTCTTCTGATCCTCCTCCGCAATGCTAATCTGGAAGTATCCTGAGTAGCCATCGCATACTGTGTAGCGTTCGTGACCTGCCACTTCATTGAGTATTTCATCCTGGATTGGGAGGGGAAAGTTGTCCCTCTTTGTGGCTGCATTGAGAGGTTTATAATCCACACAGACTCTCCACTTACCATTTTTTTTTAGTGTGACTACTAGTGGGGAGACCCATTCTGAGTCTTCGACAGGATAGATGAAACCTGCTTGTAGCAAACTTCTCACTTATTTAAGCAATGCCTCTTGTTGGATTACTCCAAGTCTTCTGAGATTTTGTACTACGGGTTTACTGCCTTCCTTGAGCTTTTTATGTGGTGTTGTACTACTGTAATTCCTGTGATCTTATCATAGCCATCAATGAACAAAGTAGTGAAGTTACCTAACATGGAGACGTACTCCTTCCTTTCTTCATTGCTTAACTCATTTGAGAGCATTTTTTGTAGCTTACCTGCATCCTCCAAGGACTGCATACTTGATGATCCCTCTTGGTTTGCCGAGGTTGCTTCAAATTGTGTTAATCTGTTTGGGTCTTTAAGAATGACTCCCATTACTTCGATGCTACTGTCACTTCCGTCGGTGGTGGTCGTCTCTTCTCCGGAGGTAGACGAGTAGTCGTTGGTGGACTCGTCTTCTAAAGCCTCCAAGATCATGTTGCGCTGCTTTCTAGTCCTCATGTCGTAGAATATGGACTTCCCTTTAGCATCCTTCATCTGGATCATCCCTGTGCTCCAGTCTTGTTTAGCTTCCATAGCCATAAGCCAAGGCCTTTCAAGAATGATGGGGTAGCCCTCCCCTTTGTGTGGCATGACGAAGATGTCTACCTCCACTTCTGTATTGAATTCTTTTACTTTGACCGCATTTACAATGCCTACGCATTTTACTCTTACATTGTTTGCCATCTTGGCTCGGTAGGGTGCCGGCCTACTTACCTCTAGACCTAGATGGTGCATCATCTTTTCACTCATGACGCATATTTGCACGCCACCATCTATGTAGACATTTGAAATCCATTGCCCCTTGATGTGAGCGTCCATGGTTGGCACGATGTCGTTGAGATCCCTCCCAGAGATAGCCCCAGCTATCCGTGGTCTTGATTTCCTGGTACTTACCATTTTTGTCCATTGCCTCCTCATTCTGGGTGCAAGGTGGAGTAATTGGGGCCAAGTTATCTTCGGGCCCTACATTAGCACATCATGAACTAAGTCATAGGGTTTTGCATACTCACCTAGTGAGAAGTCCACGATGTCTATCTTCCGCCGCGGTTTAGCTGCTTGCTTGCTAGACTCGGCCTTCCCTTTCATCTTCTCTTCTCTTTGAGATGCCTCCTTGTGCCTCGCACGATTCACTCCCATAGCATCCACTTCTTCTACCTTTGCTTTTCCTTTGTGATTCTCTCGAGCTGATTCTTCTACCTTCGCCTTTCCTTTAGCCTCTAAGCTAATAACACTCACCGCTTGGTTCACAGCAGGTGGTGGGGGTAGTGGCGGAATGAGAGGTTGGGACGGTGGTTGCGGTTGTATAGGTGGTCGAAGGATTTGGACCGGTGGGATTGGTCCCGGCTGCCTAGGTGGTGGTGGTCTTGCTCTTGGCGGAGAGATCTGATTCTGTCTCCCCCTTCTATTGAAATTCTGCCTCCTTGGGTGTGGGCAGTAGTACATTCCATGGCCATCTTCCCCATAGTTGTAACAATGGTACTCTGGGTTTTGCCTTCCTTGTTCTGGGTTTCTGCTAGATGCATGCCCTTGTTGCACCAGATGCACAGATAAACTCTCTAGTTGGGTGGTGATGTGACTCAGCAAGTCTTGCTGTTCTTCTAATGTCTCCTGTGGTTGGACTCTATGATTGGCTGTTGCAGCCACTGGGGTTGGTCGGTCCAAGCTTGTTTCCTCTGACTCGTTTACTCTTGCTTGCATGCGCAGCTTCTTGTCTTTAAGGCGGTCTACTTCGACTGCCAACTCATATGTTGCAAGAAACCTTCCCTTCGCCTTCTCTCTAAGCAGTGACCATAGACCAACAATGAAACGGTCCTTCTTTAGGAAATTAGGCGCTCCTTCACCTTCCTCCAGTGTGGCAACCCATCTCTCCCATAAGTCCACACACTTTGACTCGTAGGTGGCATACTCCAGCAGACCTCCCTGCTTTAATTCTGTCAGTAGCTGCCATAGCTTCTCCGAGGTTGTGCCTCCACCAAACCTCTTTACAAAAGCAGCCCTTAACACATCCCATGCATTATTGGTAGCCTGGGACAATGCATTATACCAGGACTTGGCCTCTACTTTCATCAGTAGAGGAAAAATTCTAAGTCGTGAAACGTCGTCATCCTTGTTGGAGACGACACAAGCAATGTCGAAATTATCCAAAAAGTCGGTGGTGAGATCCTCTCCCTTCTTTCCACTGAACGTGGGGAAAGAAACACTTGCCATGGTGGTGACACAAACCTCTATTTTTTTCCTTTTCTTTTTTTTTTTAACATCAACAGCAGCGGCTCATAGCGGCTTTTTACAGGGGTGGATGGATAGGTTAAAACAGGATAAAAATAGAGACCTTAAAGGAATGATGGTAATCTAATACGGGGAGAATGATAGGGTTCGGGGAATTGAGGATTTCTCCTAGTACCGCCGGCACACCGAATAGGTAAACGATCGTCTGTTAGTAGAAGACTTTTCTATCTACATAGATATTCACATGCATATGCTGCAAGAATCTGAACGGGAATGTTGTCGGCCCGTTTTCCATCATGCACAGAGGGTGGAATACTTACTTATACTCTTACCGTGCCAATGTTGATGAGTCAGCACATCCACAAGAGGTCGTCGCCTTTCATGGGCTCTACCTTTCCTTCGTTGCTCAGCACGTACGGGGTGATGGCGACACGTCTCACCACTCCCAGCCTCTTGGATAACAGCAATTGTAGGTAATTTACGTAATCGGCATGCTGCATGAATTCTACTCCATTCAGTTGCAGCTCGTCTCCAGCCCACTGGGTTTCTCCCGTGGTAGAGAGCTTCTTCAGGATAAGTTGTACAGGGAGAGGAGGAAGGTCCTCCACTCGCTTCGCAAAACAACGAGAGAAATAACCGAACCACTCTTCTCTAGGACATGGGAATCTTCTTACCACTTCTTCTTCTGGATTGTCGAAGTGGATTGGTAGCACTCGCATGCGTCGTGCAAATCGGTAGGCGACCTTCCGCCGCTTAGCTTCGAATGACTTCTTTGACAAAGTGGGTACAACCCGGCTTTCTGAGCTTGAAGCACTTGCTTGGCCAGATGCTTCTCCCTTTGGGGTCATGTGTTTCCAGACTGGCTTATCTTCTCCTTGCCTTTGGCTCGAGCAGCCCCTTTAGGCCACTTTGGAGATATATCTTCGACTACAACTTCTTTAGGGAAAAGATGTCTCACCGTTTGCTTCCCTTCCTTGATGTGAATGATTTCTTCGCGATGAATGTTGATGTAGATGACTTCAGCCCTTTCACTGCCTTCGTTGCTAGCACTCATTGACCGTGTGCCTTGGTTGACAACAGTGATGGCACTTCACCAATCTCCCACCTGATGCTTTCGACTTATAGTTAGAACGAGCGACACGAGATGGAGAATTTACCTCTTGAATGCTGATGGCACTGCAGCCTGGCAGTAGCACCTCAATGAAGGCGGCTAGTGCCTCCTTCGTCTCCTCTCTTCCGTCCTCCAGTTAGAAAATTCCTTCAACCACTCATCCATGGTTGGTAGTGGGCGTCACTTTCAGCATTGTAAACTGAAGGGTTTTAGAAAATCCCTCCTCCATGGGGGCACCAAATGACGGACGCAAAGCGGACCCCGAACCCCAACGGCCTCTAAAACGACGGGGGCCGAATGACGCGCCTTGAGCCTGCCACGTTAAAGTGAACAGGGGGCACCACCTAGCTTTGAGCGGCTAGGACACAAAACCACGATGATATGAACACCGCAAACTTACACACCGAGAGAGAGAGAGAGAGAGAGAGAGAGAGAGAGAGAGAGAGAGAGAGAGAGAGAGAGAGAGAGAGAGAGAGAGAATATTTGCAAATGATGAAAAACCCTCGGGGGTGTGAGGGTGAATTATTTTTGCAATATTTACAAAGTGGCATGCCGTGGTGGTAGAGAGGTAGGGAGAGGAGGTGGTGCAACCTACTTGGTGCGTTCTCTAAGACGGCTCAATGATTGTGAATACTTACTACCAAGAGCATGCAGACGTGTGTGCATTGACCATTGGAGTCGAGAGATGGATGTGGTTCCCTTCGCATGGTGCAATTCCCAAGGAAAACCCAACACACAAGCCCCCTCCCCGTGATGGTGATAGTGTCAATCCTTCCCACTACACTCTACCAAATGCTTGGCTCCTCATGAATTGCCCCCCCCGATAATGACCTCTCAGTGCCAATTTATAGGTGTTGGCTGCTTGGATTATGTAAATCCCAGTGTGGTTAGGTTAAGCTTAATCGTGGAGACAAAGCAAGTGGTGGGCCCGATGTGGTTGACCCTTGCTTTGTTTTGGGAGGTTATTAAAAGATGGGAATCTCTAGGTGGGCCTTTGTGACCATCACCTAGAGAGAGGATATTTACAAAAAAATAGAAATTTACAATGGCTCGGGTGAAAACTGAAGATAATGATGAAAATAACCTATAAATTACTGGGATGGCGTCGTGGTTGCGTGTTGCCGGCAAATGGTGTGCTGCCGGTGCGTCGATGTCGAGCGTACTTCTTTTTGGAGTCGGCCGGGGCATGCCTTCGGTGCATTTTCTCTTTTTGTTGTTGGTGGCGCGTGCTTTGGATCCTTCTTCTTTATTCGTCGATGTCGTAATCATTTTTCCTTCGTTGTATTTGTGGTACGGTGCGTATATGTGTGTGTGTGTGTGTGTGTGTGTGTGTGTGTGTGTGTGTGTATGTATTCGTGCATGAGGACGGGTGTGTGTGTGTTTTGTATAGGTATGTGTGTGCGCAAAAACGTGCGTGGGAAGGGGGCTTTAAATATATATACAATATATATATATATATATATATATATATATATATGTTTTTTTTTTTAATGGTTGACGACCGACGGTCTATCAAATTACGCAGGGAGGATGGGTGGATGAGGGGTAGATTGGGAGAGCGTGAGTGTGTGTGCGGTGTGTATGTGTGTGTCTGCGGTGCGTGAGCGCCCAATGGGGGAGAGAGCAGCCCTACGGACTGAGCGCACAGCGCTGAAGGGGAGAGAGGGGAGGGGGGGGGGGTAATTGTGTGTGTGTGTGTGTGTGTGTGTGTGTGTGTGTGGTGTGAGAGAGAGAGAGAGTGGTCCTATTACTGCTGTCCGTGAGAAGGAGAGAGAGAGAGAGAGAGAGAGAGAGAGAGAGAGAGAGAAGATTCCTCATGCGTGGCCTGAGTGCCTGAGTAGGAGAGGGAGGGTGGTCCACGGACTGAGCTGAGAGAGAGAGATCTTGAGGGAGAGGGAGGGGTGAGGCTTTGGATAAGAGAGAGAGAGAGAGAGAGAGAGAGAGAGAGTGAGGGGTGAGGTGTGGAGTGGGGTAGGGGAGATGTGTGGGTGAGAGAGAGAGGGGGGGGGGGGGGGGGGGGGGGGGGGGGCATGGGGGAGGGGGGGGGGGGGGTGGGGGAGGGGGGGGGGGGGGGGGGGAATGAGGCCGAGGGGAGGGGAATGAGGCCGAGAGGAGGGTGATGCGAGCGGGTGGGGAAGAGGGAGGAGGGGTTGGGGAGGGAATATTAGCGGACCAGGGGGGGGGGGGGGGGGTGATGAGAGTGGGTGGGGGGAATGTAAGGGTGGGGGGGGGATTGTACAGGGTAAGTATAAGAATGCGGAGAGCGGAGGGGGGGGGGGGGGGGGGGGGGGGGGGGGGTTTCCATGCGGCTCACATGCACGAGAGAGGGGTCGGGGGGTTTTTTCTTCAAAGCTTCCGCCTGGCCGGGGGGGGGGGGGGGGGGGTACTGAGAGTGGGGAGGGGGGAAAATAAGTTTTTTTTTTCTTTTTTTTCTTTGATTTTGAAAGTCAGCTATCAGTAGCTTATAGTTTTCTTTACTTTATTCCTCCTTTTAGGAATTCATAATTTTCCACCTAACCCTATGAGTCCAACGCTTATATAATCCTGGCCTATCCATTCACACTTGGAGGGATATGACCCATGCCTATGGTGTTCCACACTACACACGCCGTGGTATAGATAAGACTTTACGAGTTTGAGATCAACAAAAACTCAACTTGATCTTTGCACTAAAAGGACGTGGTGCTTAAGTGTCACCCATACAATAATCAATGGAAGAATCTTGATGTTGTCCATTAGAGTCGATGGAAACATATCTGAGTAGATCCTTCTATCATAAGAACAATCCCTGATGGATAACAAACAGATGGCTCTTAGCCATTCTAAAATAGATGCCTCGTATCCCTTTGAAAACAGATGGTTGTTAGCCCTTTGCCTTTCTTAAAAAACCATAACGACGTAGAAGATGTTAGTAAAAACATGTTTGATTTCATTATTCCTTCAAAAATAATAAAAAGAAAGAGAAAGAGAGAGGATGTTGGGATGAGGAAAATACAGTGGTATGTGCCCCTTGTGTATGTTTCTCTTCCTATGTTGCCTATCATGTAGCTTATCCTATAAGAGTACAATAGTCTTCTTGTACAATGCTCTCTCATAGAGATGCAACCCAAATAAGCCAAATCTTGACTTAATTATGGCACTTTTCCCATGAATTAAGTTCATTTGATTAATCATTTTAAACCTTAAATATCTTAGTGTGTCCATGATAGAGTCGTTAGCGAAAGCGTAAGCAATGATTGAGGGGAATGAATTCCACTTGACTAGCTTTCCATGCATGCCACACAAAAAATTAAAGCGGGAACCCTTGGCTACAACAATGTCCTCAAGAGGTTGAGTCGATAATCAAAGTGCCTTGTACAATTGGTACTGACAAGGATACATCACAATTTTGACGTTGTCATACGGTTAATGTGAGCTTATATCCCTACCTTGCCAAAATCCCAAATCTGGGTTCCATTGCCCTTGATTCCAAATCAATGGGCAATACATGGACACGAGGTGTAAGCCTTTCTTCTCAAGAATTTTGCCAAAGCACTTTGCTTTGCTAAAATCTAGCTCATAACCATGTATGCTGATAAAGTGAGAGCTATCATGATATTTGTCTTTTGTTGTACTCACACTCGCACTCGGGCTCGTTGCTAGAGCCTCCTCTCTTGAAAGCTTCGATGCAAGATGCCTAAAATTGAAGCCTGAATTGGCATAATTAGTTTTTCAAAATAATCAATAAGATGAAACCGATATATGCATAGCCAACGGACATTCGTGCTACAAAATAAGCTTCCTAAGCCATTCACAGCTCTGCTGTTACAAAATCAAACCATGCTTGCTTATATAGAGATGCTGCAATAATTGTGTATCGATTAAGGAACATCGTAATGGGTTGACATCCTTGCTGTAACTTAACAGAAGCCGTCGTTTAAAGAAGTGATTTACTATTTCTATTATAATCCCCATTAATGTTGTATTGGAAAAATACTGGGTGCAAAACTAGGTACTAATACATATGTCATAAAATCTAATACCTACCTATCCCAAATGATTTTCTCATATTGAGCTGATCATTAAATATGGGAAGATAAAAGGGAACAAGAGTTAGGATATGGATATGTGCTACTAGATCTATTCTTAGCAGGGACCAAGAGGGGAGATAAGCTTATCTCAATAAGGGTCCAAATGGAGAGAGGTCTACCAAGGAGCAATGTACACTTAAGGGATCTTTAAAATACCTTAGGATAAGCTTCAATAAAGCCTCCAAAGGTTAGTGTTCAAAGTCCTTAGGCTTAGGACCTTTAGGTAAGACTTTGGCCAACATGAGGTGCTTGAGCCAAATCCTACAAAGGAGAGGGCCAGCCCTACATCTAGGAGCATGAGAGAGATCAACACACACACACACACACACACACTCACTCCAAGAGTCACTCTTCCACATGAGGCATAAAGGACACATGTCAGGCCCCTAGCCAAGTTGCCCCCAATTAAGCTTGAATCCTATTAGATGGCCTATAGACAGGACCAATGAGAATTAAGCTTAATTGAATTTAACTTAAACATTATGAAAAATCCCATAAAGAGGACCAATAAAGATTACAACTCCCTTTATTCCTATTGAACAGACAGCAGTCTATCAAGCGGTCCAATAAGAATTGACCAAACCATGTACAAGCTTAATTCCTATTGGCGATTTGACCTAGAGAGCCAATAAGAATTTAGCTTCAATTAATTAATAAATTAAGCTCTCTCTCAAAGGGGGAAAGAAGGACACTTGTCTAAATGCTACACCCCTTGCTTGATTTGATCTAGGTATCCCTTTGGCTAGCCCCAGGCTTGAGCCAATGAGCTTCAAGCTTGTGTTTTCAAGCTAGGTCAACTTCTCTCTCAACACACTTGTAGCTCACAAGCCCCAACACATTCCTACACACTTGTATGCAATGAAAATCAAGTCTCCATCTCAAGGGAGAGCAATGGATAAGCCTACACTAACAACTCTTGACCATGGAATGCAAATCCAAGCAAGGGAGAAGCTCCAAGAATGCTCACTTTCCTCTCCATCTACGTTACTATGCTAAGCTATGCTCTAAGAGTGATGATGTGTGAGGAGAATACTTATTTCTCGTATGCTACATCTTCTTGCTCTTCACTTCCCTCATCTCTCAACCTTTGAAGGTGTTTGAGGTCTTGGGATTGAGGCCGGGGACAAGTTCTTGTCTATTGCAAGCAAGTTAATTGTTTCTTTTGGCATAATAATGGTGCATGAAGCTTTCCATCTTCATGGCATCAAAAAGGTCTTAAAGAACACAAAGATTGTATTGTACCAAGTTTCTCTTTATGGGAGAACATACAATACAAGATCCTTTTGGAGGAGGGACTGGCTCCAAGTAAATCCGGTCCTCAATTGTTGTCAATTTCTCTATTTCTCTCTCTTTTACAAGTATTGTTCATGCCAAGCCAACTAGGTGTATTGTTTGTTTTGCTACCTTCAATCAAGCACTCTCTCTATTTTCATTAGGAATTATCTTAATGAAATGCTCACTACTGTCATTTTAATTCTGCTATAATCAATGTTATTAGCCTAATTTTGTTACAACATATGCTAACATACATCAATGCAAAGCTCTGTATACTAAGTTTTTTCTCATAGCTCTATGGATGCAAGGTAGACTCAGCCACAATGAGGGTGATTGCTAAAAGAGGCATCAAGTAGGGAAAGTTAGCACAAAAATAAGGCAGTTGATATAGGGCATGTGCACCATGGAAAGCAGAAAGAATTAAAATAATATCAGTTGATCGTAACTCTGGCAAAAACTCACAAAATGAAGTATACATGTTCAATTTAGGGTCTAGGAAATAAACCTAGATGAATGTAGCAATATGCCTAGTCTTCTCTTGACCATGTGTTTAAGCAAAAAACTAGCTGGAAAACTAGGGATTGTGTCAAAATTGAACTAGAGTTATTTAACTTTCTTAGTTGATTCCAAGATGTTTGTATTGAGGACATCCCTAGTGAGCTACCCCCAAAACGAGGGGATGACGACCATGCAATTGAACTTCTTCCAGGAAGCTCTCCGCCTAATAAACCTCCTTATAGAATTTCTCAAGATCAACAAGAGGAGGTTATGTGGCAAGTGCATGAGTTAGTTGAGAAATGCATGGTTAGGCCTAGCTCTTAGGCCTAGCTCATCTCCATTTTGTTCACCCGTGTTATTAGTGCAAAATAAAGACAACACATATCGTATGTGTGTCGACTATAGAGCACTAAATAGGATCACTATCAAGAATAGGTTTCCCGTTCCATAGGTAGAAGACCTATTTGATAAGCTACAAGGGTCGACCTACTTTAGTAGGATTGACCTAAAAAGTGGCTACCATAGTTGATCAAGACATTGTAAAGACCGCATTTTTCATTACGTTTGGTCTTTACGAGTACATCGTCATGCCTTTTGGCTTGACCAATGCACCAGCTACCTTCAATCGAATGATGGAGAAGCTATTCAAGCCTCACCGCAGCTTCATTGGTCGATGATATTATCATCTACTCCAACTCTTTGGACGAACACAAGCGACAACACCAGGTAATTTTTCAAGTTCTAAGAGAGAATAGGCTTTTCATAATCGAAAGAAAAGTTAATTTTTATTGCAAGAAATTCAGTATTTAGGTCACATTATCTCTCAAGATGGTATCCAAATGGATCCATCAAAGCTGGAGGTATTAAAAGGATGGCCTATTCCAAAGAATTTGCATGAACTAAGAATCTGTATAGGTATGTGTGCATACTATAGACGCTTTATAGAAAAAAAATTCACTAATAGCAGGACCATTGCATGACCTAACTAAAAACAATATTAAGTTTACATGGTCTGCAAAAGAGAACAATGCTTTCAAAAAGCTCAAGGGGAAGCTCATCTCTCAACCTATGCTTACACTGTCAGACCTCTCAAAGCCATTTGAGGTCCAATGCGACGCTTGTGGTGATTGCCTTGGAGCTGTTTTGCTCCAAGAAGGGCACGTCGTCGCCTATGAGAGTCGAAGGCTCGACCCTATTGAGCAAGCTCTATGCATATATGAAAGGAACTCTTTAATTGCAGTTCTACATGCCTTAGACTCGTGGAAGCACTATTTATTGGGGACTCCTTTCATTCTACGAATGGATCACCAAAGTCTTAAGTACTTCATGACGCAGACCAAGCTCTCCGACAAACAAATGAGGTGGGCAAATTTCCTCTCACAATTTTACTTTCATATTTCTCACATTGTTGGCAAGCATAATCTTGTAGCCGATGCACTCTCTAGACGACCGGAGAGTGAATGCGGTATCAATAGCTACTCACAATGATCTATCTATTATGATAGATGAGTATGCTAATGATCCCGATTTCAAAGATATGATTTCAGCCCTTGCACTAGGGAAGAAAGAGGAACCATTTACCCTACAAGATGGTTATCTTCTCTATGGCAATAAGCTATGCGTTACTAGCTCACTACGTGAGAAAGTGATGTATGAGTCTCATGCTCCTCCTTATGCGGGGCATAGAGGGATTCAAGCTACCCTAAGAGGGATAGACACCTACTTCTATTGGCCTACCATGAAAGCGAACATACAAGAGTATGTCTCAAATTGCGTGGTTTGCCAAAAGATCTTCGTTGCAGATGAGTATAGCCAAGACCTACAAGAATCTTTCCAAAAGATTAAGGATGCTATCTCTATCTCACAGCAAAGGCAAAAGGCTGCTGCTAATAAGCACAGAAGAGATCAAGCCTTTTAAAAAATTGATTGGGTCTTGCTTAAGTTTCTCAAGGCTCGATTAAGGCACACGACGGGCAAGAATCCTATGGGACAGCAGAAGTACTATGCTAAGCTAGCAAAAAGGTACTATGGTCCCTTCCATATTCTTAGGCCTATCAATGAGATGGCCTATCAACTCAAGTTTCCCGACCATTGGCTCATACACAATGCTTTTCATGTGAGCCTCTTGAAGCCTTACAAAGGTGATCCACCCCATAAAGCAACCATTGAAGACCCACCGGAGATTGAGGACCAAGAAGAGGTGCTACAGCCTGAGTCCATTCTCCACATGAAGACAAGGTATTGAGAGGCGGTAAGATTATCCGACGTTATCTTATTAAGTTTAAGAACTATCCTTAAGAAGATGTTAGATGGATGCAAGGCATACAGTTAAAGGATAATCTAAACCTTGTCAATGCTTACAATGCTTCCCTAGAGTAAGCAAATGTAAAAATGTTTAAATGAAAAAAGTTTTTGTCTTATAAGACTCTCTTTTTCTTTATTGTGCACAAATGTTAAGAAGTATGCATGCTTAGTATCAAGTTTGCGTAGACGAAGTCTCCCAAACACCAAGTAGAGCTTGTCACTCTACTATGGAAGGTTGATAGGACTAATGTGCAGACATGCTTGCGATAGCTTAGGCTCTCAAGCACCAAATGGATTAGTCGTCCATTCTGGAACGGTGTCGTAGGGTAAAATAGGGATCCTCTACCTGCTAGAAAAAGGACTAACGACTAGGCTTTATCATCTCTACCGCATAGTCGAGAGAGGTAATGTCATAATAACTAATATCTAATTCTCCTAAATGATTTTCTCATGTTAAACTGATCATTTAATATGGGAAAGTACCAGGGGAGAATATTGGTAAGGCTAGTAGACTGGTCACAGTAGGGATCCAAAGGAGGGAAAATAGGGATCCAAAGAGGGACCATCTACAGAAGAGCGATGTGCATCAATGGGCTTCAAAGACCCTAAGGTTCAACCCATTAAGACTTCCAAAAAGCTTAGGTTCCAAAATTCAAATGAAATGTTCAATGGTCAATCCTTAGGGAAATTGGATGCTTTGGGAAGACCACAAAGTCTTCCCACATCCCTAGATGGGAGGGGGCGAGCGCCGAGCCCTAAAGATAGGTGAAGAGAGAGAAAAGGTAAGAGAACACACACACACACACACACACACACACACACACACACACACACACACACACACACACACACACACACACACACACTCAAGGCTTCCTTTACACAAAGGACATATTAGACACATGTGAGGTTCCTAGCCCAATTGCCCCCAATTCCCATTTAAATCCTATTGGATGGCCATAAAGGTGGACCAACGAGAATAAAGCTAGAGTAAATTTAGTCTAATTAATTTAAAAACACTTGATGAAAGACACACACAGGCTCCCTTTACACAAAGGGAATAGGGGACACATGTTAGCTCCCTAGCCCAGTTGCCCCCAAGGTGCATTCAAATCCTATTGGATGGTCATAGAGGTGGACCAATGAGAATTAGGCTAGAGTAAGTTCAATTTAATTCATTTTAAAACACTTGATAAAAGAACCAATAGGAATTAAGCTCTGTAGAAGACTATTGGGCAATCTCCCAAGGGGTCCAATGAGCATTCAGTAGCCCAATGGCTTGCCTGATTCCTATTGGCCAAAAGAAAAAGGGATCCAATGAGAGTTTAATTGCATTAATTAACTACCTAAATCTCTCACAAAAGGGGAAAGAGGGACACATGTCAAAAGGATATCACTTATGCTTATCAGTTATCATTGGCTAAGCTTTGCAGGGTCCACTGGGGTGCCAGCATGAGTAAAATCCAAGAGGGGTCGACCAAGAGAGAGAGGGGGCTGATTTTGGCAAGGCATTATCACACACACACACACACTCACACAATCTCATGTTTGAAGCAAGAAGACTCTCTCTCCATCTCAAGCTTTAATGGAAAGCTCATCATCTCTTCCAAGCTTGTGAGAAGGGAGGCCTACACCAACAACTCTTGGCTTTGCGATGAAAATCCAACCAAGAGCCAAGCTTCAATGTATGCTCATCTCCTCTACCATGCTACTTACTAAGCTATGCTAAGATTTTATGAGTGATTATGTGAGGAGATATGCTTATTTCTCGTAAGAATACTCTTTCTTCCTCTCAATCTACTTTTGTACCCCGCTAGCTCCCACCATCTTTGAAGGTGTGTGAGGTCTTGGGTCTGAGACTGTGAGGGAATTGATGTTGTGTTTTATAAGTATGTGCATGGTTCTTGAAGCTTCCATCTTCATTGCACCAGCAAGTTATTGAAGGAACACAAAGTATTATATTGTAAAATGTCTCTTTTGATGGGGGAAACCTATAATACAAAGCCTTTTGGAGGGGGGACCGGCTCCATGTAAATCCGGTCCTCAACTGTTGTCAATAGCTTAATTTCTCTCTCTTTTGAAGTATTGTTCAAGCCTATCTAACAAGGTGTTATGCTTTTTGTTGCTCTCTCCATCCAAGCACTCTTGCTATGCTCATTAGGAATCTTTTCTAATGAAATGGTCATATGTTTATGCTATTTTCCGCTACACACAAGTTACTAGGCCATTAAATGTTACACAATGCATGCTCATCTCCTCTACCATGCTAATTACTAAGCTATGCTAAGCTATTAAGAGTGATTATGTGAGGAGAAGTACTTCTTTCTCGTAAGAATACTTCTTCTTCCTCTAGATCTACTCTCATACCCCGCTAGCTTTCACCATCTTCGAAGGTGTGTGAGGTCTTGGGTCTGAGACCATGAGGGAATTGATGTTGTGTTTTTCAAGTGTAATCTTGGTGCTTGAAGCTTCCATCTTCATTGCACTAGCAAGTTATTGAAGGAACACAAAGTATTGTATTGTAAAATGTCTCCCTTGATGGGGGAAACCTATAATACAAAGCCTTTTGTAGGGGGGACTAGCTCCATGTACATCCGGTCCTCAACTGTTGTCAAAGGCTTCATTTCTCTCTCTTTTTGAAGTATTGTTCATGCCTACTTCTAACGAGGTGTTAGGCTTTTGTTGCTCTCTCTCCAACCAAGCACTCTTGCTATGCTCATCAGGAATCTATTCTTAATGAAATACTCACTATGTCTATGTTAATTTTCGCTACACATAAGTTACTACCCGATTAAATGTTACATTTTCGGTCCTTTGTTTACATGGACGATGAAGATCGCCCCAAAAAGCCCGCCCAACTCCCCCTCCCTTGATCCCAACGCTTGAGCTTCTTTTAAGACCCCGTGTCGAATACAGTTGAGGATTCTAGAGTACTAATTCAATTAAATTTGAACAAAAAATCAAGATGGATCAACTCATGGCTATTTTTATATTTGATTGAAAAGAGTGTAAAACAGCCTTTGTAGACTATGCTGAAGCATTATGCCCACGAAAAGCCAGCAAGGAGAGAAAGGTAAATGTTTTGATTTCTCGTGGTTACTTTGTTTTAGTTTCTTGTGATTACATTCCTTTTAAGTACTTCTTGGACCATCTCTAAGGTTCTAGATTATGTAAATAAATTATTTTGAAAAAAAAATCAAGATGGATCAACTCATTGCTATTTTTATATTTGACTAACGGTATTTCTTAAGCTATATATCTTTGTATCTAGATAGTTGTAAGTAAGGTGAAAGAGGTTCTTATGGATAATGATGTTCTTGAAGAAGAATCCAAGGCAAGTAGATATTTTAGAACCTTTTTCTCAACTTAATATAGTACCAATGTATTGGCTATAGTTACGCAAAACACACTCACATAGCTTCTTTTGGTTATTCCTCAATTTGGGTCTAGTAAAAGTTTATTTGAAATGCTATTGATTGGAAGCATTTGTATGCATTTGATTAAACTTAATAGCTTGAAAATACACACAATTTAGGCCTCATGAGCTCTACAATGGTTCAAATCCTCTACATGTTGAATTCAAGTGATCTAGCTGAATACAATTATTGTGGTTTGCATTAACTTAACTTCACCTGAAGAAGCATCCTAAACTAAACTTGCGAACTCTGACATGACATTCCTAAAACTCTGAGATAGGGGATGACAGAAGAAGAGAAGGGAACCCAAATACTACCTTGTTTTTTTCTAGCTAGATATGCCATAAAAATGGAGGCATGTTATTTTGACAAAGATGAACCCTAGAGATTACATAGGATTTACATGGCCTTGTTTGCCCTCTTAAGGAAGTTTGTTCATCCTCATTGTTCAATTTCTAGCTCCTCTTTGCCACCTTTGTCTTGATACATGATTGTCAAAGTTCACGATGTGGAAGCGATGAACCAAGGAGAGAAGCATGAGAGAGAGAGAGAGAGAGAGAGAGAGAGAGCGAGAGAGCGTTTACTAAATCTTACAATGGGGGCTAGGCGTGCTTATATACTCACCTTAGCAAATTGCTTTACCCAAGATTTGAAAAATAAGTAAAATAAATACCTAAAGCCAAAGTAAACATTGGGATCACATTGGGCTATTCACTTGAGATGCTATAAACTTTAACACCCTCTTTGCAACTCATAGTGGACATAAATGGTGAGACCTTGTCATAGACATAACTAGTGTAGTCAAGTCCTTGTCAGAACAATCTTTGGTAGATCCTGTAATCAACATGTTCCGAGAGACTACATCTCGGATAGAAAGCTCATAATGTGTGGCAACTTGCCACCCATGCCAATCCCTTACTTTTGATCATGAAAGCCCGTGAGCTTCACAAAGCAGCCATGTTCCATGACACGTGAAACCTTACCTCGGTAAACATTGAATACCTTACATTCATGTTGTTGATGCCCTTTTGAAGAGCTAAAATTTCTATCATCCATGTGAACCAAGGCATTTCCAAGCACAATGTCTTTTTCAACAACCCCTGACTAGAAATCAATGCACTCCAAGAGACGACATTCTGGAGAAGCAGCTCTTGAAGCAAGTTTTGTGCTTTCTAAAGTACACCACATTTGGCATACATGTCCACCAAGTCAGTGCCAAGCACAACGTTTTTCTTAAACAACCCGTGACTAACAATATCGCCATGAATATTTTGGCTAATATCAGCGTCTCGCGTAGTGTCACATGCCTTCAAAATGCAAGCATAGGTGATTGCATTTGGAGAGATGTCCTCTCTTCTCATCCATTGAAAACAACCCTGAGCTTCTTGGTCTTACCCTTGTCCTGTTGCACATATCTTGCAATCAACATGTTCCAAGAGACGACTTTTTGGACAAAAAGCTCGTCAACGACATGCTAGTGAATTATATAGCCCCAACATCGAAACTTTGAGAAGCGAGGTAGAGTAGGTCAGATTTGAAAAGCAAGACAAGAGGAGGATATGACTCCCAAAAGCCTCAAAGTCAACGATGATGATTTAAAATGTCTATTAGATTTATGCATGGAGGCTGAGCAACAGCTGATGATTTTTTAAAGAGAAAATTACCAAAATACCCCTCTAATTTGTGGAAATTCCCAAAATACCCCCCATATTTAGTAAAAAATTCGGGAAATGCCCTTCAAAATTTCCAAAACTCCCAAAACACCCTTGGAGAGGAGAGTAAGCAACTTCAAAGACAATTCTTTTTGTAACTATTTGTTAAAACTAGAATTTGAGGTGGTTATGTAGGCTTTGACGATGAATTGTTTCGTTATTTGAAGAGAAAATGCAATTTCTTTCCTAGCTAACTCATGAAAAAATGTGAGTTCAGCAGTAAAAGGAATAAACTCTAAAAAATCCAGAGCAATCCACCCAAAATAGACGAAGGGTGAAAAATTGAGTCTGTGAAATGCGCAGGTTAGCAGACGTGGCTATGGCGACCATGAATGGAGGTCTTGCAATTGTTGACACTGGTGGCGCAGGAGACTCATAAGCGTAGAGGGCATAGCAGGGTGACGATGGTTTGAAGGAGGTACTTTTCAAGAGAGAGAGAGAGAGAGAGAGAGAGAGAGAGAGAGAGAGATGTGCTGTATTGTAGGATCGATTCAGTACTGGCGCAATGTAGTGGAACCTCAAGCTTTCGAAGTCGTGCCTTTTGCAAGCTGTGCATTATCTCTGTCTCGCACAAAGCAGCTGCCATTGATCTTGCATGCCACTCCTTGCTATCGCAGCCGTTTTCCCTGCCCAAGCTGGTTGTTGCCTTTCAAGGCATTGCAGGCGGGCCGTTTGAAACAATAAAGATGCATTCTCCTGGAAGCTGCCTGCAGAGGCTAAAATCTATGCATAGATTTTGTATTCCTCCAAAGTTGATGAGATCAGTCTTGGCCATAGTCATAAGGGATTGCCATGCAAGGGTTTATGAATACCTTAAGGTATGTTTTTAGTTATTATTTTTGATTGAGTAAATATATAGTCGTAAATTCAATAAAAGTGGGGAGCTCAAGCTACAGGAAGCTCAACAGTGTAGCTTAGTGATGCATTCTTGTGTTACTTATCTCTCTTTTTTGTATTTGTACATTTGCTTTTACCTGGTGAGTGCTAGCAAATTAATGGCTGAGTTATCCTCGCCCAAGTGTCATAGACGTGAGTAGTGATGACGTAGCCGTAGGTCAAGCTATGTGTGAAAAAGGTCTCGTTAGATAGTTTCCTACGACGCTGAAAATCCTCTTCTTCTTCTTCTTCTTCACTTCATGTTTGGACTGAAGAAGAAGGTAACATAATGAGGATTGCACGAAAATAATGTTCATAGTGACTATTTACAACCAACAGTGTGTTTCTCTTTGGAAAGGACATGGTGTCTCACATCATTCAATGTGGTGGCTCTCTCTCTCTCTCTCTCTCTCTCTCTCTCTCTCTCTCTCTTTGTGCAAGGCCAACATGACTTAGGTGCATGTGGGTGAGAGCAATGACACAAGCTCATTAACGGGGATTTGGAGCTTGGAAGAGTGTCAATGGGGGAGCAGTAGTAGGTTCCACCGACAAGCAGCATAATGTAAGGTCGTCATGGTCTACGTAACACGCGCAGGTGGAGATGCTGAAGATGAGGAACACTTGGAAGCTGATGAGGGAGCTTTGCAGCAACAAGCTACAAGAAGACCTGCACTCTTGACTCATCGGAGTCTTAGTTCTTGCTTTCGTTTAAGTTTTTGTTGCTTTCCACATCTTTTGTGAAGTTGACTTCTCTGAGTTAGCGCTATCAATACGGTTTAGGGTACTGTGTGCCCGATTCAAAATTTCCATCTTTGTTTGCACGATTCAGTAAGATGGGTGCTCTCATTGCCACAACAAAAAGGTTTATCTTCAAAATACGTCATAACGTGACAACGCTCTTTGACCTGCTGCATCTCCCTACATGCAAGGTTGTCAAGGAATCTAACTGTGGACCTTTTCTATTATCTACAGTTTTTGTATGCCCCGCAAGCATCAGCATCAGCAGCATCAAGCTCCTGTTTCCCTTAGTCCCCCAAAGCACAAGTATGCAGCTTGTGAGCAACTTATTTGTCTCATTGTAGGGGCACTAGCTTGTTATTAAATGTACCTCATGGTTGAAAGCTAGATTTCTGGAGCTGCACTTGGCCTGGTGGGTCACGTTGAATTTCACAAGTACTTGGTTTGATTAATGCTTACATTGATAGTTTCAGTAACTTAGATTTTGCATGTATGTCCATGTAATGAATTGTTTGAGATTTACTATAGCTCTTTCATGTCCGGTCAGAAACACATGCTCGAAGGAAGTAGGCTTGCTCTCAATTGAACACGTGTGCATGTTTTATGACAGGCATCTTAAAGTAGACTGAGGTAGTCATGGAGGGGTTGCTGCCAATGATCAAGTGAGTCGAAGTTCTTTGTAGAGTTATGCATCATTTAGCTTCTTTTGCAAAGGCCATGCTTTCAATTGCTGAGAATTAGCTTAGTTTGCAAAGGTCATACTTTCAATTGCTGAGAAGAGCTATCCTTTGGGGTAAGTGAGATAGATAACAGTGCTGTAGACAGTGAAGACCAGATAAATCAAAAGCTGGACCTGGATATGGATCGTAGAGCAGACAAGACAAAGACTTCAGCAGGCAGAGTGTTTGAGATGCTTGGTCTCACAGCTCCAGTCCAAGGCCCATGCAATTCTTTAGTTGTTGATACAGCAGGGCATTCAATTCTTTGGTTGTTGATATAGCATGCACTGGCTGGTTGTAGCAAAGTTGAGTCAACATCATTCTTACTTTGTAAATTTAGGGAATTCTCTATGTAGCAATTTGCACCACTCTTTATATAGAGAAAAATGACTATATGGATGTTAAATCACTATTCCCTAGTTAAAACTTTTACTAGATATGTGTATCCAAACTAGCGAAAATACCTAGTGATTTTTTAAATTTTTATTTTTTTTGCGGTATTAATTAATTATCGAACGTGTGCGCAACTTCTGGAGTAAATTACATTCCTCTAGTTTTGCAAAGATAAGTAAACAATTGAAAGACTCAAAACACGAAAACTGAGAGCAGGAGTGCCTAGAGAGAAAACATGGGACTACATAGAAGTTTGGTAAATTCCCATGAATTCTCCCTCGGCCTCCTCTAACAGCTTACACTTCTCTTATTCAGCTCCACCTGTATGCACTCGACAACATGGCTTGATATCATGCAGGCATTAATTGGCCATTGAGCAACTATCTTCACCTCCTCTTTTGCTGGCTTTTCTCTACCTTACCCCCGCTTGTCTCCTTGCAAAACTCACACACCCCGATGGCAAACAATTGACCGGAAGTCTCCATACAATTGAAAGAAACCACAATGGAGAGAAGCACTACAAGCCCACAAAAGAGAGAGAGAGAAAGAGAGAAAGAGAGTCAGGAGTAGGGTGCAAAGGTCACCTCTCCTCCCTTGCCCCCCAAGCGGTCGGCCTTGGTGCCCTCATTCACGACAACCCTACGCTCTTATGTAGAGGTTGCATGCCTTTTCATGGCCCCATTGTCTAGCTTTGTGGTTTCACGGCAACCTTGTTGATCATGGCAGCATATCCTCCAATTATTTGTGGCTGTAGCGTTTCCATGTGTGTCTGAGAGAGAGAGAGAGAGAGCCTTCCACCTTCCTTGGCACACAATGCCCTCCTCTCCATAGAGCTACAGTCGTTCGTCCTCGAGAGCTGTGGCCTAGCGTTCGCCAAAGAGAGAAAACGAGATAGTGTTGGTGCACACTGCCTTTGTCGTCCCCAGCTTCTCTTATCACTTCTCGTGCTTATGGCAAAGCCCAGCTCATGACTTCCTCTCCCGGCCTTGCTCCCTGCGCCTTTATTTTTGTTGCCCACAACGAGGAAATCACCCTGAATGGGATTGCCTGAACGCCTCTATCACAAGAAGATAATTCCCACACTGCGACTTACCTCAACATCGTGAGCTTCTGCGAGGAGGCACCGCATACTTAGCTAGATACGATTGGAGGAAGGGGACCACTGGGCCCGTGGCATTGCCTGAACGCCTCTATCACAAGAAGATAATTCCCACATTGTGACTTACCTCAACATCGTGAGCTTCTGCGAGCGACGCACCGCAGACCTAGCTAAGCACGATTGGAGGCAGTGGCGGGGCCGGTGGTCCCCTGCTTCCAATCGTACCTAGCTAGGTCTGAGGTGCCTCTCCAGCATAAGCTCATGATGTTATGCATTGTATGAAAAGCACCGAAAAAGACTCCGTCATAAGCTCATGATGTTATGCATTGTATGAAAAGCACCGAAAAAGACTCCGTTTTCTTACATGACAAAATCTCTAAATCTTCTTGTGTATATAAAGCAATCACTGATTTTTCTCAATTCTGAAAATAAGTAGATCGAAACCATATTTTTAGCCAGAAATCGTTGAAAAAACTGGGCCTACCTTCGCATGTGAACCGTTGAGATTTTCACTTGCTTTTAATTTAAAAATGGGTCTTGTTGTCAATTAAAATAGTTCTGGACATCGTGCTTCGTTTAATGCCAATGTGTGACCTTTCACTTTGCTTAAAAGGTCCTTCAATGGGCCTTCATTTCATGGCTGTTTAAAGACTCCCAGCTAGTCTCTCAGTTTGACCACTACGAGGACCAGGCTGGCCGTCAGGCCATTAGGAAGGGGAGCCCGGGAAGAGAGAGAGAGAGAGAGAGAGAGAGAGAGAGAGAGAGATTTAGGGGAAGGAGCTGCAATGGCCATGGCGGAGCTACGTACTGCAGCTGATCTCCTCTCCAAAGAGGCTGTGCTCTTGCAATACGTAGAAGTTGAACATGCTGCTGCTGCTGATTATGAAGATGGGGAGGAAATCCAAATCTCGACCCCCAGCAGCTTGGATGAGAAAGCAAAAGAACAACTGGTGACAAGCAGGATTGTGAAGTTGGTCTTTGTCCATCCCTTGGCTGTTTGGGGGCAGGGTGAGCGCCGCCTCCGGGAGGCAGTGGCAGCATGCAACTTAGCTGATGATGATGCGGTGGAGGCTGCAGGATTAGTGGACTCATTCATCAAACTAGTTGAAGGTTTTCGGAGAGATGCTGATGATTCCCTTGTTTCATTGGTTTTCCAACGTGTTATATTCCGCAACAGCGAAGATAAAGATGATGATGAGAGTGAAGAAGATGCGGATGATGATGAGATTCCCAGACATGAAGAAGATGAGGATGATGATGAGATTTTCAGACATGAGGAAGATGAGAGGAGTGGTGAAGAAGATGAGAAGAGTAGGCCGTGGCGGCAACACTTTGTAGAAATGTATGTAAATTTGTATGTGGCAATGGCAGTGCAGAGAGGGATCACTCCCGTGATGGCTGAAACAATAATGGCACGCATCCTGCCGGCCCTTGATGCTTGCCACAGCCTGGCCATGGCACAAGCGCTGGACTTGCTGCTTTCCTCTCCAGTGCTGGAGGAGCTTTGGCTGATTGACTATCACTGGTCCTATTCGGGCTTTGTCTCTTGTACATCAAGCATCAATTTTTTTCAAAGGGCACTCTCAATGTCATCTAGACGTTGTACTGGATTACGCACACTGCGCATGGTCCAAGCTCAAGTTTCTATAGACGACCTTAGGTCAGGCGTAGGACGGTTTCCGGAGCCGTTCTTGAGGGATCTGTGTGCAGCCCTGTCGGAATCCCACTTGCGGACACTGCATTTGGATAGTGAATTTTTTCTGGGCAAAGAGGAGGAGGAGATTTTGAGCAGGGTGATTGAGAGTCCTGGATGCAACTTGGAGATCCTGCACATCAGGTTCGCCTCTGATGTGGATGTGGAGCTGGAGAGGCTCAGCACTGCCCTGATGCACCCAAATTGCAAGATCTGGTGCTTGGGGCTCAGCGATCTTTCCCGAAGACAATCCCAAGTGTTTGGAGATCATGCTCTGAGAAATGAGAAGAACCGTCTGCGCATGCTTCGTCTTTTTAATTCTAGATTCATTCCATGGGAAGCAATGGGAAGCCCCACCTGCTGCAAGCAGCTGGAGGCCCTTGTAATTGCTGGCGATAGGTATTTTGGCTTCACTGTTGACGCTGATGGGTTGCCAGGGCTGCTCCGAGCAGCAAGCTCCAAGGTTCGGTATCTTAAAATAGAGCCAATTGGCCTGTCCATGGAGTCTGTAGAGGCACTCCAGCATAGCAAAGTTACCCATCTCAACGCGAAATACGTCAACGCGTCCTCTCTTGCTAATTTTCTAGGGAGTGCACATTGTCAACTTGAGAGCTTTGAGTGCGAGCAGGAGTTGAAAGGCAGTGATGCAGAATTGTTGATCACTGCCTTGCAGAAGAACTACCAGAGCCGGCTCAGGTCCCTGCGACTAACTACTGGACGTTTCAATGACCGGGCACTGAATGTGGCCCAAAGGTGCGAGCACATTGTCCAGCGGAACGCCTTGTTCCTTGCCAGCACTCAGCCACCCTTCGTAGCGGCTACTTCAGCAAAGCTTTTCATCTGCGGCCACAGCGGGGTCGGTAAGACCACCATGGCAAGAAACTTCAACCGCAGATTCACGCTTCCAGCCGCCTTCCAGAGGCACTCCACCACGCAGGGCATTGCCATGCAGGGAGTCTTGGACTACAACGGAAAGCAGGCGGTAATCTGTGACATCGCTGGCCAAGAGGAGTTCCATGCTTTCCACCATTATTTTGTCAAGGGCAGCGAGACCAACCTCTTCTTGGTCGTCTGCAAAGTCTTACCTGACGCAGGTGACAACTCCAACATGGAGCAGGATGTCAGGTACTGGTTACGATTCATTTCTTCCCACAAGATCTTGGCTTCAAAAAGGAAGCCTAAAGTCTTCATTGCCCTTAACTACCATGGTTCGAATGGACACTTGAACAGGACGTGTGTAGAACACATCAACGACCTTGCAGGCCAATACACAAACCTACTTGACATCCATAAGGATGGAGGTGGCAACATGTGCTTTGAAGTGGTAGCACTACAAGTAGCTAGTTTGAAGCAGATCAAGCATGCAGTGGGGGTTGCCTTGGAAGATGTCCTGGCAAATCATCCACTAGTCCCTTCCTTGTGCAAAAAGGTTCGAGATTCAATCAGATTAGACAAAAGCAATAACGGATTATGGCGCTTCCATGAGCGCAACCCTCAGAAGAAAAGGGTCGTAACCATAGAGGAGCTCACAGAGACGGTGCTATTAGGTAATGATGACAACAAAGCTGCAAGGATTAGTGCTGTGAAGTTCACAATGGCGTGTATGCACGACATGGGGGAGTCCCTCTACTTTGGTGTGGACTACAAGAATGATTCGATTTTGGTCAACAGTGCAACTTTGGACATGCAATGGTTTGTGCAAGAGTTGGTAGGTATCTTTATACAGGTTTGCAGAGATGACGATTGGTCGTGGAATAAACGAAAGCACAAACAACAGCAAATCCAGAGGCAACAAGATGACTACAAAGTAAGTATGATCCGTATTGTGCCCATGATTGAGAAGATGTGTTCTCCGAATCAAGTCAGCTATGTGCTAACGGCATTGCACAAAATGGGGGTGTTGCTACCGTTTGATGACAATTGGAATGGTGCTTGGTCAAGAACACACCCAAAACAAGTTATAGTACCCGCGTTACTGCAGAATGAGTTCTCTGGAACTGACTGGGGATCTGACGGATACATTTACTGGGGAAGGAGAATGACGTGCAAAGATCAAGTATGCACATTGCTACCATCAGGTATGATTTTTATTTCATCTCTTAATTAGTTGAGACCAATGTTGCCAGCTGATATCAAAGCACGCATAATGGCTTAAAGAGGTTTCAAAACATAAAAAACTTTCAAGTGTGCTTTTATGTTTCTACAGCTTATAATGCAGCTAATTGATGAAAGTTTGCAGGTGTGTTCAACGTGATTCAGGTGAGCCTCAAACAGTTGTGCAAGAACCCAAGCTTTAAACTTGGAAAGGGCTGGGTATGCTTCGAGGAGAATAGTGTTTGTGTCGTTGTCAGAGTTGGAGGCGACACAAACCATTGGGTTGATAGGCAATGGGTGGATATTATGGTGATGACGCTTGAGGAAAGCAAGAAGTGCTTGCTTGCCGAAGAGATGGTGAACAAGATTAAAAACTATGTGGCTGAAGAATGTCAATCATCTCTCAAACTTGTTGAGTACGTTCTCAACCCCACATACATCAAGTCCAGAGTGCAGGAGAACATTATACAAGATGTAGCAACAACTGCTGTGCCATTGGAAGTGATCTACAAAGAGGCATTGGAGAAAGGTTTGGGCTACAGTCATACATGGGACATGCACATAAGGAATGAAGTGTCTGAGCTTCTTATGCCCGGAGAATTGCAAGGCCATGTGAGGAATTGGGAGAGAAGCATTAGTAGCAATTACAACGAAGCAGTAGTCTCGATTTATAGCACCGCAAAAGTAGAGTCATGGGAGGACTTTTTTCAAGGACACAACAATCTAGCTTCAACAACAATCAATCCAGAGCTCATGAAGATTCTTATGTACATGATTCACCAACTCCAAAGTATTGATCATCAACTGGTAGGCATCGCGGCTGGCATCAATGACTTGAAAGCTATTGCAAGGCACACACAAGAAGCTATGGATTTATATGGACAAAAAGTTTTAGCTCATTGTTCAAAGATGTTGGACAAGCTTAATGTTTCTTGCCCTCGGTACCCATACTTCACTAATATGAACAACAAGATAGCAAAACACTACTTGGTAGTGGCAACACAAGTGAAGTTGTACTATTGTTGTGAGTCTTCAAAAGGCATTCATCAAATGGATGGTAGAGATGGGCTTGTGCTAGAGCTAGCACATGGTTGGTTTACAAAGTATTCTCATATTATAATTCCTGCACTCACAGGGATTTATTTCACAATGAAAATCACAGGGAAGGCATTGGGTGCTGGAGACTTATTTGATTTTACATTAGACTTCTTCAAGGACAAGATCACAGATACATTGAATTCTGTTCTCACACCTAAGCTTGCATGTAATGCGAAACAACCCAACGAGTTTGAGATCAATGAAATCTTTGCAATGGTGGAGAAAAAAAGGGAAGGAGAAAGGATTGAACATTTTATGTTGAGGACATTTGGCTTGAAGCTCAAGAAACAAGCTTGGCTATGTGAGAGATGTTTTAGTCAATGCTAACTTTAAAAAAAAAAACCCCTTGTATTGAATAACATATTCCTTACAAACATGTATGCTCATTATGAGGATACATGTGTATGCTTTAAAGTGGTGGAAATTATGCGAACATGCCTACCTAGAGGGAGCAATGTCATAACATATGCAAAGGTTGCTCCTTGAATGTTTGATTAAGCATAGCAATTTTATGTGTGACTTAAGTTTTGAAGAGTTAATTTCCTATTTCAAAGTTCAGCAATAGGCTTCTTTGCTTAATCAATTCATGATTATGGAAATTGAAGAGTGGTGATACATCTAATTCAATCAAGGTCTATTGTGTGCTTCCTCATTTGTTGGTGCTCTTTCTCTATGTTGATGTTCTCTTAATTAGAGTACTTATCCTCTCAACCATGCACTTTGCAGATCTTTCTTGTACATGCTATATGTATTAGTCGAGTTGAGTTCCATCCTCTCTCTCTCTCTCTCTCTCTCTCTCTCTCTCTCAAAACTTTTAACAAAGTTGCGAAGCAGATGAGCAACCAAAAGCATGAAATGGCAAAGAGCATTTATGCTCATTACAAGAATATTTGTGTGTTAGAGATAATCAACGCCTGCAGGTAGTTAGAATCAAGAAGCAAGATTCGATAAGCACAACGGATATTGCGGGTGAGGATAAAAGGAAGCTGATACTCGAATGTAGGGGATTTTTTCTTTTGGGTGTGTACGTAGTTGGTTGCCTCGAGCACCAGTGTAATTGGTAGACTAATTTGTAATCCATGGTCTGGTTCACGTCTTTATCTTGCACATAGTTATTTCTTATGAATGTGAATGAGCGTGTGAGGTGTATGTTTCCAGTTGTACATCTATCGAAATATTTTGCTGTATGTTTTTGGTTCTAGCATAATTATGGACTATAGCCAGAGTTGACTAACCCTATCATTCAATGATAGTTAGGGGTAGGAGTATGCTCGAGGTGTAACATTGGCGATCATACTGGGGAAGCTTTGAGAAAGGAGTATCACCACGGAGGACAACATAGATGAGAGAGCAAGTCCAAGTAATGCACAATAAAAAAGAAAAGCGGCTAGACCAAGGAAAAAAACAGAAATTATAGAATCCGATAGGGTAATGTATGATCAGGAAGGTTACTTTGAATACAAAGTAAGAGAGAAAAACGTTGAACCATAACTAGAGCGGCAAGTAGATGAACAACAATCAGAGGGGCAACAAGATGCTCGAGAAGGAAATGTGGCTCGACAGACGGCTAAAGACCTCAAGCTGAAAATGCCTGAATATAAAGGGAAGAAAGAACGAGACCCATACTTATATATCCATGATTTTGAGAGTAGGATAAATCTCAAAGAACTACCCAAATCAGACAGGAGAGTATGCTTTCCACAAACACTGAGAGGGACAACCCAAACACGGTACTTCAACTACCCACCAAAATAATTACCAACATAGAAATCCATGTCCAAGTCATTTTCTCAACGATTCAAAGAAGAAAGATCCAAGGAAGAGTGCTCGGCCAGCTAGGAAAGATCAAACAAAAGAAGACCATCATTATGCAATTGGTGAAAGAGATCAAGGACCTGGCTAGATAACTATCTTCACCATTAGGGCACAAAAGTCTCAGTGCCTAGTTCCTCAACGAAACCTCATTAAAAGGGGATTAAAAATATATGAACTAGTTTAAGCCGTGTCGAAACTTTAAGAATTGTTAGAAAAAAAGGTTTAAAAACAGCTAACGAATTAAAAAGATTGGAATCTGGGATAACCAAGTTCCGGTTGAGCTAGTAGAATGCAAATCAAGAAGCATTGGAAGCCACTGGATACTAGCAACTTTGGATGGGGGTGTTGGCATGAACATCATGTCAAAAAGGGTTCAACAACACCTTGGCATAAAATGTAAACCAACTCCATTCATGATAAGGTTGGCAGACCAACCCATATCAAAACCCCTAGGAATAGTGGAGAATGTGCCAATTGGGGTGGCTAATCTAAAGCTTGAAACCTCATTCTTGATATTGAAAGTGGGGGACACATATGACATATTCTTAAAGACCATGGCTCAAAGCGGCAAGAGAAATACATAACTAGGGCATTGTCATAGATCATTACTGATAAAAATGAACAGCAAAAAGTTTACTGTGTCAACATTATCCACTAGTGTTCCAAAGAGCATCAGGCTAGGTGATTAATTCATCTCAAAAACCCAGGAGCTGTGGAAACAACTGGAGGTCAGTGGTCATGGTTACTTTAGATTTAAACTAGTGACTGTTGATCTCAAGTTGGTAGCACAATAGGGGATGTTCCCAGCACACTTCAGGCATGACGAATAGGACAGGAAGCAAGTGCTAAATGAGGTCAACCATGAGGTGACTTGGGACAAGGTGGGGGAAATAAAGGTGGGGACTAACAAAAAGACGATAGTATGAGTGAACAAACAACTACCAAATCATTTTAAAAGAGCACTCTCAATACCCTTCATGGATTTTAAGGATGTGATTGCTTGGGATCACACTGAAGTGAAGGGCATTGATCCAAGGGCTTTTCAACACAAGATTCCACTCAACATGGTTGCCATGCCAGTAAGAATGCAAAGGTATAGAATGAATCCTTACTATACAACAAAAAATGAAAGAAGAGATAAATGCACTTCTAAAGGCTGGATTCATCACCGAGTGGCACACATGATAGCCTCGAGCCAAAATGAATGTGGTAAGTCTTGACTCTTGACCATACATCTTGCCATTTCCGTAAGAGACCTGTTTTACTCTCAGAAACACCATTTTGCTGAGGCATATACGACATTGTACATTGGTGTTTTATCCCATGACTAGCCAGAAATGCATTAAATTCATGAGACATATACTCCCCCCAGAGGGTGCCCATAGTATATTTCGATACATTTTCAGCCATAGCCAGAAATTGTTTGAAGCACATAAAAACTTCGAACTTTGCTTTAAGAGGAAATACCCATGCATGCCTGGAGTAATCATAAATGAAAGTCACGAAGTACACGTAATTGCCCAAGGACGGAGTTTGCATGGGTCCACAAACATCACTATGCACAAGCTGCAACCTGCCTGTGGCTCTAATTGAACCATCCTTTGGAAACTTAGAATGTTGCATTTTACCCAAAATACAGCCTTCACAAACATGTTTGATAGGTGCTTCAAGAGGCGGCAAAGAAGCAACCATATGAGACTTCTGCAAATGCAGCAAACTGGCAGAATTCAGATGTTCAAAACTTGTATGCCAAATTTTTGCATCTAAAATAGCCCTTGAATATGCAACTGCATTTGCAAAATTTTGTTCACACTTGTCATATAAAGTGAGCTTATATAGCCCACAACACAAAAGGCCAAATGCAACAATTTAATCACCAAAATTGAGATCATGATCTGTACATCTATCATCCACAAATTTGACTACAAGTCCAAGTCTAGCAGTGTGGATACAGACAAAATATTCTTCTTAATCCGAGGTACATAAACTATATCAACAAGTGGAAAGAACTGCCATTTGCAACAGTAAGCACAATCTTTCCAACCCCCTGAATCGGATAAGAGGCATTGTTGGCACAAGATATGGAGCACATGGGTAGACCTACCCCCAATATAGCTATCAAACACTTCTACTTGAGTTTAAAGACACAAAAGACACAATAGATTCTAGGGATGAAATCAAAAGGTGGATCTTAGAAGTGCAAGATTCCTCTCACTGGAATTTATGAAATATGAACTCAAGGTTCTGGAATCAGCATCCCTCTTGATGATCACACCTATATGAGGTGGTAAAGACCTATGGACAAGACATGATTCCCTTACCCCTCATGAATCAAGAAGCCCTCATGTGGAAGAAGAAGTTATTGCCCACGTTCGAGCCAAATAAAAAAGGGTGATTACAAAGACGTGCATGTGATAGTGGATCACGTACTCACAATTCTAGAAAATCAACCCTTATGGAAAAAGATATGGTTTGAAAACCAAACACAGGATGAGACCTCTACAAAAATGCACCACATAATCTCACGATTGACCCTACATTCTGTCCCATCAATAGAAGGCTATCCTAGGATAGCTTCTACAATTGGCAAAGTAGAAGGCCGTCAATGTTGAACTACCGTGTCCTATCCAAACTAGCAAATATATTTCCACCATCAAAAAGATATATGATGAATACATTAGAAGGGATAGTCACACCAATGAGAGATATCCTTGATTTCACTTGCTAGATGCTAGTCTAAATTGCCAAAATACTTATCACCTGTATCATAGTATTTGAGGACATCGAGGGGGAAGAACACCCACATTAGGAGAAAGTTGGACTCACTTTTGGGCCCTGTAAGAAGTGCCACGCTGGCTTAGAGAGAGAAAATGAAAATGTTAACTTGTGCATTTTATGTGATACTTTTCTGCACAACAAAAAGCCAAAATGACATTCTTTGATAGGTAGCCGCCGTCTTTATCATTCTTATCCTTCGTTCTCTTGTCAGGAATCCAACTAACCGTATGACTAATGATTTGAAATGCCAACTTACAAGCGTTTCCTCCAGAAACATAAGCCACACGAACTCTATCAACTCTAAACTTGTGAATATGGCTTTCCCTCCCAAAACCTGAGATATTTCTCCCTCTTCTTCTCTATCAACTCTAGGAATGGAGAACGCATCTTTTCCTGATGAAAACACTAATTTGAACTTACAATCCTCGGCCCCTTCATCTTTAACACTTACCCAAAGAAAGAACACACATCATCTTCATGTTGATGTATTGCAAGAGTACGCACCGTTGCAGAAACATAGGAGGGAGTCTTTCTTATCTCAACGGGAGAAAGAACTTAGAAGGACAAACAAGGAACATCATTTGGATTTGTGGACCGATGGGTCTATTTATCCAAAGGATCCTATGACAAATGCACCACCTCCCTTTGCTAATATCACTAACCTCTTACATTTCACAGGCGATGGCAAGGATGGGCTATTGGGATACACCGAACATTTGGAAATGAGAGGATTGAATGCGGAAAGGCAAAGAAACTTCCTGGCAATGTAGAACATGCAGCTAAAGAAACTTAATGAAGCATTCTCTCAAAAGATTTCATCAAACAAAGAGACAATCCAAGGCCTTGAGAAGAAGATCACAAGTTTGCGAGAGAAAGACACCGTGCTTGGTAGTTGGAAAAGAAAACGAGATCTGTGCAACCTTGAGAACATGAAGGTTGGTAGTGGTGGCCTGAAAAAACGAATACGAGCTTTAAGGTAACTCGAAGTTTGTTTCTTCAATGTGCTTCATTAAGAAGTGGATACACTTACTTTCCTATACATGATCATAACGCATTGTGCTTTTTTGGCAGGTCTTTACTACATCCAAACTCGAACGGTGCAGGCTTGAATGCCGGAGTGCATTACAGCCGTCTAGTTCCAAAAGAAGTAGTTGAAGAGATGATAACTCGGAAAAAATTTCGTAAGTTGAAAGGGAGGCTACTTACCTCCTTCATGAACGAGAATCAGCTGGAACCAATGGAAGTACAAGCAATACTTGATGAGAGTGGCATCTCGCAGATGGGATACAGGGCACTCTTCAAAGCATTAGCTAAAAAATCTCAAAATAAACTACAGAGAGGATCATTGCTGCCAAAGCCATCACATGTAAAGGCTGCTCGCCGGCACGTAAACGATGAGGTGTTTGAGAAACTTGGGTCACCATTCCATATTGAAGCAACGTTCTTAGGCAAGGGCAGCAGAGAGGTACAGTTTAACGAGCACAACAACCTCTTCGTTGATCTTGAAGCATTGCAAAGGTATGCAGTTCACTTCTTTGACATCAGTCGAGACGAGTGCGGTGGGGTTCTCAAGTTTGTTTTGAAGCTCGACGAGTGCGAGGTCCTGAAGAACAAGAAGTTGGAGAGAGTCACCATTACCCTCATGAACAGATCTCTGGATCCATCAATAATGAAAGAGGATCCACGATACTTCAGTGTGCAATCAGAAAACAACATTCTATCTCTAGGATCATTTCAGGTATACTTCGGTCAATCTCTGATAACAAAAATATTGATTATTTGGTTGTTGATTTTGTGTTTTCACTTTTCACTGTAGGTTGATAAGGAAAATTTTGAAATCCTCGATTGGGTTTTTAGTCAAACCCAAATTCCTTCTATCATCAGTGAACAAAGAAACGGAGCCGTTCTTTCAGTGGAAGGATTTGGCGACTACACAGTGGAATGGCACATGGCAGGTGACTTAAAGACTCTTAAGTGTATGTACAACATAACACACGGAGCAGGTGTGGCAAATCCATGCTTATATTGCATGGTTGATGCACAATCACTTGAGAGTGTGCAATGGATTAGAGCTCCCAATAGACATCTTCAAGATAAAACTTTTAAACCAGTGCTTGATATTACTCTGAGTAGAGTTCACGTATGTACACTTCATGCACTCTGTTGAATAATTGAAAAGGTGGTTCATTTGTACATATGTTTTGCATGGACATTAAAGCCAGAGAGTGAGTCGAAAAGAGTGATCAAAGCATTAGAGGGAGTGCTCTCAGACATTGGTTTGCATGGAGGCAATGTCAAAATCGAAGAGGACCCTAAGATGTCTCAAAGTCGGTACAAGGTACCAAGGAAAGCATCGATAGGCGGAGTGAAGGCAAGAAGGTTTCTTGGGTTTAGCCTTAAAGATTCAGATAGAGAAGAAAGGAGAATCCTGTTCAACAAATGAAAACAGTTACATAAAGTGGTTAAAGACAATGCTGGTGGTGGGGCAATCCAGAATCACAAAGTGAACGTGTGGAAATCACTAGATAAAATTTTCCACTACCTTGAGCAACATTCTTGGGACCAAAGTAAGCTCACATCATTTCAAGCATCCTTGATGGATTGGAAAAAGGCTTACCTTACAGGGTGGGGTGGGCAACATATCACACATTACATGGTAGGTTGGCATTCTACGTATACAAAACAAAATTTTAAATTGTACTCAACTGACCATTTTGTTTTATTTCAATGCAACACATACTGTTCAACCATGGTCCATATTTTGCAAAGACATACGGCTCACTATCAATATGGTCCACACAAGGCATGGAAAAAACCCACTACATGGCAAGAACAGGTTATTTTAAGCACACTCGGCATGGGGGAGGAAAAGAAAAGGCCAATAGCCTATTAGAGTTACACCAATGGACTTATAGACGACTAATTCATAGAGCAAGGCAGAAGGAACTTCTTAAGAGTTCAGAAATTACACGGTCTTTACAACACATCCACAAAGAGAAGAAACAGATGGCTTGGGGAGAATCAAATGCGGCCGAGCGCCATGCGAGGTGGCGCCGGTCACGAGTCAGGAGCGGGAGAAGATGGACTTGAGCCCGTCGTTTTTACCCTCTTCGATGCACCTCCTTCCTCCTCACTTTGTACCTCTTCGATGCGCAATCTCTGTAGACGAGCTCGTTCCTCTGTTGATGGCAGCATCCCTACGGGAATCATGCGTCTTCTTTCCCTCAAAAACAGCCGCTTATTGTATGGATCTAAGCTTTCCGGGTCTCAACCCCTGCAGCCAGAGCCTGAGCTATGTAGGACATGAAATATGGGGCTCTAAGTGCCTGGCACCCATACCCAATGCCAAATACACGTAGAGCAAACTGTTTTTCAATCAGAATTACTCTTTCTGCGTTTAGTGGGAGGGGGTGCCCACCACACAATCTTGTAATAGCTTTCATTGCAAACAGAGGGAACTTTGCATTGTCATCGGAATATTCCTTGTGGTATATTATGATCTACATAATAATTGCAATCAATTTATTAGCTATAAGTGAGAGGAGTACAATTGTCAAGTACTTGAATTGTTTCTACAAACCTTTTTGTGGTTGAAATGCCCGATGTAGTGAGACAATGCTGCATCCTTGCCTTGGACTCCAGTGAAAAGCCCTTGGTGTGAGCCTCCCGCTCTTCTAAGGAAACTATCGTCATACACTAGCACCTGGCAGCAAAAAAAAATGTTCATGATATTTTATCACTCAGCCATCTCTAATACTATATGAATGCTCGACAAAAGTTACCATCTGATTCTCGTCCATTTCCAGCATCGACCTCCCCCATAAGTGAATAGACTGACTATTCATTACATGATCTTCTGGTGCCACGTGTCTACCCATGTTTTCCAAGCCGAGTTGTTTTGTTGTCAATTCAAAGTGCTCATCTGTTGGAAAATCGGCCTCTCCGGACTTCCCTCATTGAACGTATCTTTAATCAGTTGTGACCCTGAAGTGAACTGTGAGTCACGGACAGCTGTGTCAGCAATAATATATTGGTCCACTGCATCATCGTCCACAAACCCCATGTCTGCCTCACAAAAATTTGCAATTGCCGCTAGGCAGTAGTCCTCCCGTATATTGAGCTCATGCATGATATCTCTGAGTAGAATATAGTGGGTGTCGCCCGCCATAGCAAAGCTGGGAGCACAATTGAGAGGCAAAGTCGCTTCCATACTTGGGCTTTCTTGCTTGCAGCCTATTGTTGCATCTGCAAGAGAAACAAGAGTTAAGCCCACATCAAAGGTTTCCTTTAGTTACTCTTCTCGCTCTTCTTCTGGATTGAATTGCACCTCCACATCCTCTACCTCTTCCTCCGACGCCAATGGACAACTACCGAAAGTTGTTGACTGCGAAGTCTCTGAATCGCCATCCGTCTGTAAGTATAAGTAACAAACAAACCCATGGTAGAATTCCAATAAGCGCATTTTTTTAAGTGCTTCATACACCTGTCTTGTACAAGCAGTGCATTGGAGGGACACTTTTCAAGACAACGATTCAGTCTCCTTGAAGCACTCTTGTCAGGGTCAAGGTCGGCAGGGTGCACATATCTCATGCCATCAACTGTCATGGAATTGTCACAAGTGACTACCTCATACTGTTGCAAATGGTTTTGTAGGTACTCAAAGGAGCAATCTATAATCCTCTGTATAGAAAACTCTGCATTGAACATTCCTGATAGTTCTGGTGCACGGTGATGAGCTCGGGCGTTATATAAGAATGTGAATAGTTTTTCTTCACATGTATCCTCGCTCACGTCTGTCTCCAGGACTATGATCCCCATGACTAAAAGAAAAATCAAGCCAAAACTATTTGGTGTCATAACAAAGCAAATGTTGGGCCTCGAGTACCCCTCAATGTCAAATTTTGCCTGGTTCGACCCCGTGTGCTCATGTCATAAGAGGTGACATTAGTTGAGTTAGAACCAAGCGAGTAGGGTCCCCAAGAATTTCCGAAGGACCCTCTTCGTTTGGTTCTGTCCCGTGTGCTAAAGTCATAAGAGTTGACGTTAGTTGAGTCAGAACCAAGCGAGTAGGGCTCCCAAGAATTTCCGAAGAACTCTATTCGCTTGGTTATGTCCCGTGCGCTAATGTCATAAGTGGTGACTTTAGTTGAGTCAGTACCAAGCAAGTAGGGCCCCCAAGAATCTCCGAAGGGTCTCCTATTCGCTTGGTTCTTTCTTGTGGCATTCGGAATAGGTGGATAAGAACAGAGCATATTATGTTTTTTTTTTTTACCATAAGCGCGAGTGAATAAATTAGAAGAGCAAAAAATAATTTACAAGAGGGGTAGCTACACACGAGTGCTACATGACAGTGATAGATTTATAGTTCACATAAGGAGTAATTATTCCAACCATGCATGCGTTTTTACCCTAACGCGGTGGCTTCGGTGCGCACACAGGAAGGGGAGAGGCAGGGAGAAAGAACCTGTCTCTGCAATATCCAATGGCGCCGAGTTGGATGGTGATGTCGCAGGCCACCGACAGCAAGAACCAGTAGGGGGGCGATGGCGATGGCGACGCGGCAGCAAAGGACTCGACCCAGTGGAGGTCACTCAACGCAGGATCACAAGATCTGGGCAAGGGGAAGAGCGCAAAAAATGCAAAGGCGATGGTGAATGCAAGGGTGATCGGTGTCTGACTCTAAACGTAGGATCACGAGAGCTAGCCAAGGGGAAAGGCGCAGAAAAGGCAAAGGCGATGGTGAATGCAAGGGCGATCGGCGTCTGACTCTAAATGTAGGATCACGAGAGCTGGCCAAGGGGAAGGGCGCAGAAAAGGCAAAGGCACGAGAGCTGGCCAAGCAGAAGGTGCGAGATGGAGATGGAGATGGCGACTGCAAGGGAGATTGGCGTCTGTCCCTTAACCGTCACTCAAAAAGGCATGTGGGCTGCGCTCTCAAGGACAACCAATATTAAATGGTCTTAGATTCCCATGCAGTACGATTTCCCAACTGCAATCTCGCGCATAAGTGAAGTTATCACCCTCCCCTAGGTAAGCATTCTAAGTTGAGGCATTACCCCCAGCAAACATCTCAAGTTTCAACTATTCTGCCTCTTTTCGCGTCCTCTACTGTGCATCATTCTAATTAACTCTACCCCCATCGATGCTACGCGGTAAGAAAACTCCATCACCTCTTGCTCTCGCGCATCCTCCTTCTCTTACTCTTGTTCTGCAGTGCTTCAGTGACGCAAAACTCTACACACAGTGAAGAGGTATGCTACTTACTACCCTTCTGCGCACTTGTATTTTGTGTAGTTGGTCAGTACCAAGCGAATAAGGTAAGTTCACTTAGTCCGAAGAGCCCTATTCGCTTGGTACTGACCAAAAGAAAAGTTAAGTGATGTCTGCTAGTACAGAGGTCAATACTAAGCAAATAAGGGGAAGGTAACCCCTGCTTGTTGCGGATTTAGGATTTTCCTTGCCAAATACGCCTTTTGATTTCGGTCCCGTGCGCTTTAATTTGCTGTAGTTGGTCAGTACCAAGCGAATAGGTAAGGTCACTTAGTCCGAAGTGCCCTATTCACTTGGTCGTGACCAAAAGAAAAGTTAAGTGATGTCTGCTAGTACAGAGGTCAATACTAAGAAAATAAGGGGAAGGTAACCCCTGCTTGTTGCGGATTTAGGGCTTTCTTTTGCAAAATACACCTTTTGATTTTATAAGAAAGAAAAAAAATTACAATTGAACACCTGGTTTGAGTTAGAAAACACTTCAGACTTTACAAAGAGTGGCCAATTAATTTCCGTGGGGTTTAGGGTTTAGGGGTTTAGGGGTTTAGGGTTCACAGCCAGCTTATCTCTTCGCAAAGCATGTTTGCAAAGTTAATGGCCTCCTCATATTTATTGGCTAGCTCAAGCACTTCATCCTTCATTTCCTGAAGCCAATTAATGATTGCCTCCATAGAGACATTCTCGGCGAGCAATCGTTGCATGTCTTCAGGCCTTCTTACTTTCAGAGAGTTTTTAAGGATTGACACCCTCTGCCTGACGATCATAATTTGCTGCAGCTTCAGGCTAGCATCCTACACAGAGCATTTAGCAAGTAAGCTCTTCAAACTAGGAGCTTGGAAATTGGGAGCAGAAAGCAAAGAATTACCAGCAACTTACCTCGAGAATAGACTCCCGTGTTGACAACAGCCACTCCCGAGCTGTGTCGGTCGAGAACATTAAAGGTAACATCGGGGGAGGGCCAAGGGGGGACCTCATGAGGAGGGCCCAGATGCGGTGTTCTGGAGCTGCAGGAGTATACCTTGGAAAGGAATCGCCACTATTCTAAGCTTCTTTTAGTTGTTCTGCGAAACCCTGAGGGAGGTTCTGAAACAACTGCTTCTTAACTAGACTTTCAGACAAGCCTAAAAAGTAGAGCCTGGGCATGAGGTTTTATGAGAGGGTGGTACTGCCATGAGGTTTCATGAGAGGTGGACGTGGGAGAGAGAGTCAATGGTATCTATCATCCCCCCGATATTAGGGGAGGTGATCGGAGGGAACGACATGACAATTAGAACCGCATCGATTTAAGATCTCCTTCACATTGCTATTTTGTATAAGCGGATGCAAACCTATTCGCTTGATTGTACACTTTTCTGAGGTCACCACCCAGCGAATAAGGTATTTTTTTGCAGGGGCTACAAACCTGTTCGCCTGGTAGTGATCTCAGAAAATGTAAGTGATATCTGCTATTACTAATTTTGAAGTCACTACCGAGCGAATAAGGCAAGGAAAACTCTTTCCTATGCACCTATTCGCTCGGTAGTGACCAAAGAACATATAAGTCATGTCTACCATTACTATTTTTTGAGGTCACTACCGAGCGAATAAGGCAAGGCAACTCTTTCCTATCCATTTTTTTGCTTGGTACTGACCTTTCCTTAAATTTGAAGTCCCTTGTGCTGACAAATGAATTGTCTTTTGGTGTTATTGTATTTGTAGAGATGCCTCGTGTTAAGGCCTGCGCTAGGAGGGCAACAGGTGAATCTTTGAATGCTCAAGCAAGAAGACGCCGATATGAGGCGCACAGAGGTGTAGTGCAAGAGCTCCACAGGATAGAACGACACGTTCAACCTGCTATTCCACGTCTTCCTTTCCAGCGATTAGTGCGGGAGATTTGCGAGCAGTGGAGAGTCGGCATGCGATGGGCCAGTAGTGGACTCCTCTGCCTTCAAGAAATTGCTGAGGACTACCTCGTGGAATTCTTCAGCGATGGATATATCCTGGCTGCCCATGCACACCGGGTCACTATAATGCCGCGGGATTTTGATACTCTTCGTAGGCTTTGTTTCCGCTATGATGGGCTGCTTCAGCCAGTACCAATCCGGGATAGTAGAACCATGGATATTCTCAACATCCCCCATCTCCATCCTCGTGCAAGACAGACAGAGCCGTCTAGGGCTGAAACAAATAGCAGAAGGACCCGATCACGGGTCGAGAGGAACGACACAGATGGGCAGGCTGAGATAGCCGCAGAGGGCCAAGAGCAAGCCAGAGTGGACCCCGAGGCAGTCATGGAAGAAACAGAGACAGTTATCGAGGATCCAGCTAGACACCAAAATGAGCAAGTCATGGAGGATCCGCAGCCCACCGTGGATGATGAGGGACAAGAGCAGGTCAGGGTGGAGCCTGAGGCATCTATGGAGCAACCAATATTGAAGGAAAATGATCCGGAGCCTCAGGCAGCCAGGGAGCCAGCTCAAGAAAGGGAAGCGCAAGGCTCTGCATCAGAAGGGCCATCCAATGTATCGGATGAGTCAATTATTTTAGAGCAAATCAACGAGCAAAATGAAGAGGAGTTGAGAATTTTGTTGAGCTTAGCGCCTCTGCATGCGCACATACAGCTGCCTGCAAGGTCAGAGGAGACCTGCATTACCAACCTCGATAGAGTAGACTTCATGTGCATGCGCAATTTCATCGACTCGCTCACAACAAATGAGGTCGTCAATGTTGCTTTGTGGTAATTCTCATTCTCTTTAATTCTTATGCTCATTAAATGGGTCTCTACCGAGACATGGGTCAATACCAAGCGAGACAGTGGGTAATGAAATTGAATGTTGGTACTATTCGCTCGGTATTGACCCATGTCTCTTTGGCCGGTGCCAAGTTTTTCTTTATAATGGTTCACTACCTTAAAGACATGGGTCAATACCAAGTGTGTCAGTTGTTTATGGAATTGTAATCCGCAGCTGACTCGCTCGGTATTGAACCATGTCTTTAAGGTTGTCGTCAAGTTCTTCATTTCAGCAAAGACAATGGTCAATACCAAGCGAATCAGTGGCGTATGGAATTCGATAGCTGCCCCACTCGCTCGGTATTGACTCACTTGGTGTTCAAGTCTAATTTTTGCCTTTTGTTCATGTTAGCCACGTTGTCTCGCTTCTGTCCCCTGAGGTTCAAGAGAAAGTATACGTTATAGATGCGCTGATATCGGCTTATCTGGAGAACAACTCAGTTTCCTTTTTGAGTCTGATGAAATGGTTTAGCAGAGTCAACTTTGATCTAGCGCGCTTTCTAGTCACTGCGTACAATCAATAGTGAGTATTTTCTTGCCTTGTAAAAAACATCTTGCATTGCGAATCTCTCCTCATCTTTGATGGTGTCTTTGTAGTGATCATTGGAGTCTGATGTTATTTGACATGGAAGCTAAGATTGTTTATTACGCAAACTCCGGGAAAAGCAGGGCGTATCACGGTCGTGTAAAAATGTAAGGTCCATTTGGATACATTTGGAAAGCAGTGTAGTGTCTCTTTGGAATGTGTTGCTGACTCAAGTGGTTATGTATGTAGTGCCGCAAAAAAACTTGTATGTTGTGTAGAGCATCTTTTGTTAGAACATGATCTAGGAAATGTAGTCAAGCACGAACGAGTAACCGTGCCCACGCAGACTGATGACTATAGCTGTGGCTCGCGAACCTGTTCAAATGCCGTGTTGCTCATCAGTCAAATTATGGATATACCGAACGTAAGTAATCTGCTGTTTTATTGTTTGCTGCAACGTATGTATGAAGCAACAGATGTCTGTATCACGCTTCTACAAGAACTTCGATTACATAACTACACCAACAACGATGTGCGACATTTTTCTGTAATGGCCATCCAGCATATTATAATCTCGGTAAACAGATGCACAAGAGAGGAAGCGGCGAGAGATGATGAGTTCAAAGAGGCTCGCATTAACGAAATGACCCAACGCCACAATCAGACTCAAGAAGAAGTTTGAAATATGCAAGAAGCAATACACCAATATTATGCGGATGCCGTAGAAGTAGAGGAATGGGCTACACGTCGACGGCAAGAGCAAGAATAGCGGGAAGCTTCACAGGTGCAAGAAGCATGGGAAGCCATGGAAGAGGCCCATGATTTCGAGCGACGCGAAAGGATGCACGAGACCAGCGTCCCTAGAGGCAGAGGTAGCAGCAACCGGAGCAAAGGGCAAGGGATGAGAGGCACAAACCGGGGGAGAGGACAGGGGACGAGTGGCACAAACCGGGGGAGAGGACAGTATCTGGGAAAGGGAGCAAATTACTCTTGACAGATACAACACAATATGTAAAGTTTTGAAACATTGAAAATGTACATTTTTCAAACATTGTTTGACCGCCAAAAAATATCTCTGCATTAGTCATTTTGAAGAGTACATCATGGTTTGCATGGCATCAAAGCTCTTTGCGTGCACAAGGTATGTGACCTAGCTTCCGGTGGAAGCCATTAAGTGAAGTGTATTTGTTATGGAGTCCTTGCACAATGTTGTTTTCTCCTTGCGCCCTGGAATCTGAAAAGAAGAAAAAGTTAGATTCAGTCATAGTGTATTAAAGAAAATCAAAATTTATCGATTTAGTAAGCACCTTTCTATTGTTGAGACTGAATGCATACAATTCTGGCAAAAGTGGAAGTTCTTAACATGTAAGATCTATCCTAAGCTGTGCCAGAGTTGTGCTTGACATTGTCTCCATCACAGTAAGTAGGCTATCTCGAAAGTAGAGCTCCATTGATAAAGGTTTGTTCTCGAGGCTGTTCTCTGTATCTTGGTCGAGTGGAATAAGCTGCCCACTAAGAAGATGATATTTAATATAGTAAAACGATACTAAGAAATTTTGAGAGCTTATAATGAACTTGCAAATTATGGACTTCTTTTGCAAAATACAGATTTTGTTCTGTGATTGTTTCCTATCCCAGTTATCATCTAAAAAGTCCAAACAGGTCTCAGACTTGCAAATGAACATTGTTGCGGTAGTTCTTATTTGCTCATCGAAGAAAAAATCTGCAAACACTTCAAGAGGCATAAATAGTGCGAGCCGAACTATTTTTGTGGAAATTGAATACTTGAGGGACTTTTGTATATCCTAAAACAACTTATTCCTGAAGCTTTCACTAGTTTGCGAAGCAGGCAGGGACCAATCCTTGCTGTCAAAGGATGGAAGTGACAAAGGAGCTACACGACCCCAACCAATGGAAGTTCTCGGTTCCACATATGACATATCATAAAATAAAATTCCATTATCTGCAAGTTCCTTGTGTTGTCTTCCTCGGTACATTTTCTCACCAATAAATGCATGGAAAGCATCAAAAATCCCAACTATACTCTCAACTGGTTGCCAATCTGTCCTATTCGATGGATAAATATCTGAAACATACCAAAGATGATATTCACCACTTAATATTCGAATATAATCATGCACTAAGCGAGATGCTGAAATAACTTACAGTTGGGTCGATGCCTTGGAAAACTTGGAGGAGATGTTTGCAACCTTAAGTCTGCATGCTGGAAAGCATGTTGTATGAGGACCTCTTTCACTCGCTTGCTTTGTGCACACACTTTAAACTCTTTAACTTGACCCTTGAAAGCCTCCACGAAATCATTGCGTTGCCTCCTCTTCCTCCTCCTAGTTTGCAGTAGAACCCAACTTCCGATAGTTATACGAGATGGAATCCATGCTTGATCGTCTGTAGTATAACTGTTAAAAATGCTAACAGAGTCAATGGTAGTGCTAGGCCTTCGAGAAGTAGACACGGTTTGCAGTAGAATGAATACACAGAAAGGTTAGCGCAAATATAAAAAAGGGAAGAAGTTTTGAGAGGGAAGTAGAGCTACTCAAAGTCATATTTGGGCGGGATCAAAGTACTAGATAGAGTCTTCAATGAAAGTTCTAAAATTCTTCGGTACATAGTTAGTACGACTTACGGCATTTATGCCTTGAAAGTGTGAAATTGTGCAATTTGATGAACCAAAATAAAATTTCCTCCCTTTTTTTAAAAAGAGCTTGACTCCAAAATGTCGATTTTCAACGTAACGTTAGCCTGTTCCTCATTGGGCGAGCGCCACTCTCTCTCTAGAACTGAAAGGCCCAAAAGTGAGTCCAACTTTCTCCTAATGTGGCAGGTGTTTTGGAGGGAACAAGGGGCTTATACTAGAACCTCGAAAGTTAGATTTCAAGATGAAATTTGATCATTGGGTTGTTCACTCATGTCATGTTTCCTTCCTCCCAATGTTTATAAACATTCGAGGAGGCATTCATGAACGGGTTCTTTGAAATGGACTATACCATATTAAACCCCATGACAAACGATCTGTCTACCCAACATATCGCCTAACAAAGCACATTGATGAACAACCCCTTCAGATGATTAGTAGTCCAAGTAGAGATTGAGGCCAAACCTGAGAAGTTTCGACACCTGACCAAGACGCTAGAAAAGAGGACATTTGATTTTTGAGACTCCAGAAGATCAAAGTGCAACTAGCTACTACCAAAGCCAAAAGCAAAAGACAAAGATCAAGACCGAATCAAAATTAGATTACCGAAGCTCAAGATAGATTGATCATAAGGCATGTGAGAGTAGCCACTCTCAGTCGTATGCTCCAGAACTCATGAAACCTTTGATCATGCTAACGTGTCCTTTTTCACTTACAAAAAAAGAGCTTTATACCTAGGGATTGCTTGACCAGTGGCCAGTTTTACAAGGCTCAAATGAATTTATAGACTTTAGAACTCATATTTCGCATAAATTGGCTTAAAAATTGTATGTTTAAAATTATAAACTCTCAAATAACTATAAAGCTTCTCATAAATATAATGATCAGACATCCTGAAGAAGGACTCATGAAGAAGGGGTTGACTAGGAGGACGCCGGTCTTGTCCAACTGCCAACACTCTCCCAAAATTTGCATCGTGTTCCTTGTCTATTGATCTTTCATTTAAGTGTGATCATTGCCAATTCTCATGTGGTTTGCAACTATGAGTTAACAAGATAAATCAACTACTTTATTTTTTGATGTTTTAACCATAGGAGAGCGTTCTTAGACCATAGGGTGACCTTTCTAGTATGTCATGTTGCAGTTTTCAGGACCTTGATTATGATGGATTGTGATTTTGGTACCTCATTAGATTGCAACCAAACTTGGTGGGATAGTTCCCCAAGGTGTCTGAGACCTCTTTCTGAAGTTGGATTGCTTTTGAACATTGCTTGAATGTGAAAAAGGTGTGATGACCAAGTGCGATGATATACGACATATAGTTTGCCTGATTTGAGAGTGATAGATTTGCTAGTGTAAGAGATGGCTTTGTTTTGTAGGTTCACTTGTTGGGGTTGACACCCTAAAGAGTCTCTCTACCCAATCTGAGTCGCTTTCTTGATTTTTGACATTATCTTACTATCAAATAACTATGCCATAGACAGAAAGTTCATCTTGTTCAAGAAGAAGATCATGACCATGACTACGGCATTGAACACTGTGCTTTTGCATCATCTAGAACATATTATCATATTTAACATTATCTTGATTATGATGATGTACTCTAGCTTTTGTAATGGTAAGATCTAGCCACATGGGGTTTCCCTCTTCTCTCATGACATGAGGCATTCATGCCATCCATGAAACATAGCACATTACATGTGTGAGTCCCATTTAATGAGCCCAAGTCATTATCTCCCACTTGAAATCTTTCCCACAAGCTAGACACACATACATCGTATTGAGTAAAGGCCCTTTGACTAGCCGCCTGGACACCCCCTACCCTCATCAACTAACTTCTCTTTGTATTCTTCTTATATATATATAAATAAAGAATCACATACATCTCCTTCTAAGGTATGTGTTTCTCCCAATTAAGTCTCTCTCCCCTATCTCATCCTTCGTCCTTTCCGCATGCACTTGAGCACCAGCCTCCTCAGCCCCACAATTGGTATGAGAGCACAAGGAACCTGACACCTATCCTCCCCACACTTGCTTGTGTGAAAATCCTCGTGAGATCAAGATGGAATATTAGGAGAGCTTGGAAAATCTCAAAGAGAATCAAGCAATAGATCTTTGTGAAGCAAGAGATATGAGCATTGGAAGCAAGAGTGTTGGAAAGACATCATGGCAAGTTTTTTGGACTCACATATAGCAGCAACAAAGCTTGTGTGAATGCAAAACCTAGAAACATAGAGGCGGACTAGTAAGTGCACATATGCAAGAAGAGCGAGCAGGGAATTGCAAGCTAAATCAGGAAGCTTTATTTTCAAAAACAGTTCCAAGTATCCCATTATGAGCAAGCAAATCAACTATCAAGTAGTGTGGATAGCAACAAAGCTTGGAATTGAAAGAAATCGAGAAGTTGAAGCTTGGGAGAGCTCTATTGAGTGTGCAAAATTTGAGCAAAGCTTCGTATTTATACTTGCGCTTGGTAGTGTCAACAGCTCAAGGCTTGGAGGAATCCAACAATGCTGGCAAAATTGAAGCACTAGAGAGTGCAATGCACATAGTAGGAGCACACACACATTTGTAGGTAGTTTGAAATTGCTTATTTGATAGAGAATAGAAATTAGGCTTTTTTTAAAGAGTGTGTTCACACACAATTCTTGGAACCAAAAGAGAGATCTTGGAGCTCTCTTGGTCGTGGAAAAAGAGAGAGAAACCCCAGCATCAAGAAAGAGAAAATGGACCAAAAGGCCAAGTCCACATTGCTTTCTGAGAAGGTTAGCAAGATCAACACCATCAGATGAGAACTTAGCCAAGTCCTCTTTATGTGCCTTAGAGATAGTCGGGACATTTGCAATAATATCAGAGATAGATGAAACACCATCCTTACTGTTTTTGACTAATATTGGCCAAACTTCGTCAGGTGCTTCAATGGATCGGTATTGTCCCAAGAAAGGTTGCTTCACACGATTGTAGTCCAAAACCACCCCTGGGTCTTGTGCCTGCATCAACTCCTCAAAATTGTGTAAACAAACTTTTGCCTCATCCTGTAAACTATATTGCAGCAGCCGCAACAATATAGCTTGGTCTAGTATATTGTGCAATAAGAAATTGACTTCCAACTTTTCAATAAACGTTTGTGGATTTTCATTAGGAAACCCATGAAACTGTGGGAACTCGTTTGCCATGTTTGATTGCCACAAAAACACTTACATGTGACGTTGAAAACTCAAGGGATGTCGATGGATCGCTCCAGTACCTAATCCACCTCACACTGGGTAACCCGGCCCCCAGTGCTTGGCTTCACAAAACCTCATGACCCTCACAAAGGCTACAATCCAAATTAAATGACCGCCTCAGATATTATCAACAAATAGCACATACATAGGCGGTTGTCCATAAGGACCCACATCCCCTTTACATTCTCTGCCTGCATAGTGGACAAATTTTGCAAAAATTGGAGCACATGAGGATTTCTCCTCCGTGGGGGCACCAAAACGATGTGGAGTGCAAAAGACAATGAAAATGAATGCCCCTATAGCCTTGCACCGATCACACCCTCGGAAAGAACAACAGCTGCACCGTCGAATTTTAACACTTGTAAAGCTTGGAGAAAAATAGCTCTAGCGGAAACTAGACTTGGAATTAGAAGAATAAGAGAACATGAGTTTGTAGATTGGCTCGTTTAGATGTCCGTAGAGCATCCATTTGCTTGATTTCGATAAGGAATGAGCAAATTACAAGCATTTGAAGTTCGGGGGTAACTTTCAAAAAGCTCCAAAAAAGAGGTCTCTGGAAAGTGTCTGTAGGTGTGTAAAGAAATGAAGCTATTAAAGGGGGATTTTTTTGCTCTTATCCCAAGGGATTTTCTCTCCCCTCTTAGCCAACTTCATTTTCTCCTTTACGTATCTTTTTATTGGTCCATTTTGAGCCTTTTTGGGTCAAAATGGGTTGTCGACCATTTTTTTAACCAAGGCAAGTGGGGGGGGGAGAGTGTCCGGGGACCAGAAAATGGAGAGGACACCTGTCCAGGCAGTGGGAGCACGAACAGGGCGCCCCCTCCTCTCTCCAAAGCCCACGATCCCTCTCAAGCAAGGCCAAGAAGCTCCATTAACTCCTTTGATACACCCTTAGGGGGTACCCACTCCCCCCCTTATACCCTCCAATTTTCACATGCTCCCCCCCATGTGGGGTTATTCCATTTCCACTTGGCATGCTCTTCCCAACTTCCCTAACTTCTCCATGTCCAAACCTGAAATTTCTGTTTTGCCCCCAACCTGAGCCATTTTCTCGGAGGCGTAGCGGGTGACCCCGACCACCAAATATAGCGCCCTAAAGCATGGCTTGGAGCTTATTGCCCTGGCTAACCCCAAAAATTTCTAAACATACCATTGCTAAAAAAAACATCAAGTTGGTCCACTTGCCGTCTTTCCACGTGCATCCGCCGCCACTTTTTAAGTGAAAAACCATGCATCCACTTCGAGTGCGTGTAACTCATGATGTCAGAGTCCGATTTGCAAGCTATCAAGCACGGCTAGGAATTCTCATTAAAAAGTATTTTTTGAAAGCTTGACCAACCCAAAACTCAACCAACATCTTGACCAAAACCAAACCTTTGTACATAAATTCTACAAGAGCACTCCAAAAACTCAAAGCATTATGTACATCTATGTACTCGGGGCTAGTAAGCAAGCTTTTTAGCATGGATTATCAACTTCATTTCCACCCAAAAAATGCCTGACAACATTTAAAGATAAGATGAGAAGAGATAGGAGAAGAATAATGAATAAATTAACCCAATTTCTATATCACAAAACTTTGGGTTTTTGAAAGTCTACAAGGTGTATCGAAAGTTTCTAATAAATCCTAGTGGCTCTAACATAAAACACTAGGAAATATCCATTATGACATCCTTCCACCAGTGGAGTATAGTTGTCCCATTCCTTCAGTGTATTTGATGATTGACTCCAATAATCTTTTATGATATTTGGTTGGACGCCTTCCTGTATACGAAGTAGTCATCGAGGAAAGAAGATTCCTTTGGAAAAACATCCTGTGTATCCCATCCCACTGAACTGTAAATGTTTGGCACAATCTGCAAGGCATTGAGGTCTGCAGTAGGCATTGTATAAAATTTTTACATTGCGAGGATTGTAGATTAGTGACTTTCCAGATAATTCAAAAAGTAACCTCCAAGGTATCGGGCTAAAGGGATGTCGGTAGTTGTTTTCGTACTATCGGCCCCATACATTAAACATAACAATGCCAACGCATCCTATAGCCATTACTAAAGAAAGTATGTTTTTGGATATCCATGTTTCTTTTTTCGGTCTTAGGGTAAGTTCATAAATTCTCACCATAATCCATGAGAGAATCTCAGCGCTTAACCATAAATCATAATCACACTAAACCAATTTCCACATTTGGAGTTTGACATATCCCCTGCAATCCAATCGGAGTCCGCATATGTGACCCTTAAGATGTGATTATTTCATGCATAAAAAGAGTCTGACCAAAAACTAATCATGATATAAAAATCTAATTTTGACAGACAACATCCAACCATGCAAAGTTGATGCATCACATCTGCACTTCACCTCTCTAGCACATAGAGCTAGTTTTGACCTAGAAAGGTGGAAAATAGTCATAACCACATATATGAGGCATCCACATCAATCCATGAGTTTTCATATATCGTATGATAACATTCCAACACCATGAGTTTCCATGCAAAACAACCCCAACCTTTAGGTCGACCATAAACCGTAACTTCACACATATGCAAAAATCAGATTTTTGGCATTTTCAGAAGTATGCAAAACATGCAATTGAAAGTATTTGGCCTCAAACCCGTGCATCAAGTTCAGATCCATAATATAGAATATCACTCTATCGCATCACTTTGACCATATGTGGTACTCGCACAACAAACGGTAACCCCAAAAGAAAGCCACTTTATTCATATCTGCTTATGCGGTTCGGGATGTTGAACATATACTCTTACATAATTATATGGCCATCTAATAGTTGAAATCCACTCAATGAAACAAGCCATAAAACATATAAAAATAACTCGGTCAACTCACGACGTCATATGGTACCCCCCCTTGGTAGGACCCCTAGGCGTGTAGGTAAAACCGGTTATAGAGTGATTAATAACTCCCATTCCCGAAGTGATAACGGAGACCTAAATTCATTTATCATTGAGTTTCATCAAGTTTTTCAATTGGTTAAGTGGGTTTGCCCATCCAGAGAATCTATATAGTGGTTCTCCAAGGAGCCTGGAGTGAAAATTTTTGGTTGTGCAGTGGGTAACAAGATGTTTTTTGACCATGTCTCTTAGCTCGTGCGTGTTTTTCAGATGACACCAAAGAGAAAAAATGTTCTAAATGATGTGGTTATCTTTAGTATAAAGGGTTCGGGCTGATTCATAAAAGTTTGTGATTTATGACCTAAACAGTGTCACTATTGCTTCTATGACGTGAAACCAAAAGCGCTTTTTATGCACGCACGTGATCATAAACACATTATGTGCATAAATCAGCTTGTTAAACATGATGAAATAATCATGGGACAACTTTGTATGTACTTGGTTGATCCATACATGCACTTGTATGTGAAAAAACAATCATCGAGAGGATGACTACTCAGAAAAATTACATATAGAGAGAGAGATGATGGCTATGGACTTTAGAGCTTCTCACCGTGCTTTAGAATCGATGAGGGATTGTAAAAAAGCTTCTTGCTTTACTGCAAGAAAGCAGTGATGAGAGTTATGTAGAGGTATCTGCCATGAAAGCTTTCGGAGAGCGCTTACACCATGAAACGAGAGAGAAGATAATAAGCAAGTAGAGAGAGAATATCCTTCTTCTTCTTCTTCCCAAGAGAGAAGAGCTTATGGAGATGGTGATGAAGAGCTTACTCCACTCCATATAATAGATACGTATAGTCTTGCGGTAGTAGATACAATATATGACACTGAAAACTGAGGCCTGCAGGTAAATTTCTAGGCTTTGCAGCTGGCTGGAGTGTGCCCCAAGCAGATAGGTAGCGCTAGTTTCTTGTTTGGAATAGCCCCAACCTTTTGAAAAAAAGTTCCAATCTTTTCTAAAAACAAGCCTTTGCTTTTGGTGGTCAACCCTCCCACTTAGCATTCAATTTTTACAGCAAAATTGACCATATGAGCAGTATTTAGCCAACTAATGGAAATTGTAGCTAGACTATACCGCACCTTAATGTCCAGACATAATTATAACTTTCTCGTACTGCCCCGATGTTTACAGTACTGATTCTTTTTTAAATATTTTCCGTTAAAATCCTATCTAGTCCTGTTTTTATCGCGGGTGATCATTTTTAAATTTGATAGAGACTAAAACTAATATTTTTACATTTAGGTCATCATAAAAAGCACATTGCTTTTCAAAAACGTCGAAAAGCACGAAAAGCTAAAAATAAAGTAAAAGACAAAAAAAGCTAAATTTTTAAAAATTAAACCACGGGCTCCCCTCGTCCACCACTAGAATAAAAAAGCGGATTCGCTTTTCACTAAAAAGCAGTAGAAATCATGAAAAACTATAAATAGCGTAAAAAGTACTAAAAAAGCATATTTTTATAAGATTAAACCATAGCTTCCTTGGAACACATATATTAAAGATCTGACCTTGCTTTTTGTAAAAAAGCACTTAAAAGTATTAAAAAATATAAAAAAACAAACCAAACGTCCGTCTAACCTACTGGAATATAGAAACAGGGATCTTTTCAAAAGTGCACCAAACATCCGTCTAATCTAATGGAATATAGAAACGATGTTGCTTCTTACTTTAGAACCTTTCAATACTGTCAAACAAGCATCTTAAGTCATTATTTAACAAAATAGATATTAAAAGCTATTTTTTAATTTTTAAAAGAGACCCAAAAATTAGAGATCTTACAAATTCATTCTCGTTCTGGTCATCCATTGTTTTTCTGCAACCATCAACGTGTTATCATTACTCTCATTCTAGCGATAAAAAAAAAAGAACGAAGAACATAAACAACCAGAATCAGTGCACTAAGCGACCTTTGTGACACCAATTTCATGCACGAGCGGCATGTAGTCCTCCCCTATGTGTGCATCTCTCACATGAATATCCATATCAGCATCATCAGCAACTATAGCTGCCGGGCTAGGAAAGATAGTTGTCATCACAAACACTTCTGATTGCTAACTATTGTCTGTGCAAACACGGCGTCTTACCTTTCCCTCTCTTGCTAGCACGACAGAAACCAATCTGATCGTGGATGGGTTATGCCATACATGTTGTTGTTGACGAAGATATTAACAATATCTTGGGAGCTGGTATTTATTGGATGTATCATACACTACCATAGGGCCTTCATTTTACCTAGCTTCATGCCTCGCCCTTGGTGTGGAATTACCCACGACGAAGATGGATAGTATTTACCAGTCTTGACCATTCTATGCAATATCGATAGAAAATCATAAACTACAGGGCTACATAAGCTATATTTCCAAAGCATCAATGCTCTATCAAAATTTTTTGCCGGTGTGTCAGGCAAACCTTATTCTTCTCTTGATGAGCATCGTATAAGCTATATAGCTCTACACCTTTAAAGGGTTCACATCATCAACACTAATGTTATGCATGACTTTTTGAAAGCGGGTCACCAGTTTCCTTCAAACAATAGCCTATCATCCCTTCGAAAGTGTGTATCTTTCGTTGTTTGAGTCCCCAACACAGCATCATCCCACCCGGAGGCATTGATTTATCCCATCCTAGATATGCCTTGACTTTTTTGTTGACAGTAATAAGTGATGTTGCCCACAACCGGACCACCATTTCAAACGGAGTTAAAAAAGAGCTTCTTCCCTGTCCACCGCACACAAACCGACGAGTGTTTCATTTTGAAGAAAGCATTCCATTCGTTCCAGCAAGCGTATGTCTATGTCTTCACCCCCTACAAAGGTAGTGACGCTGACTTCCATCACTTTGCTAACTGCTTAACAGTTTGCCCTTTCATCGCTGTACTTTACTATGTTTGGCTCTCTTTAAGACAGTGAATTCATATAGTTCTGCTATAGCTCGAGCTTCACATTTTAACCGGACCATGATGTGGATGCACAAACAGCGAGCACCAGCACAACAAATATTTTTATGCTCCCTTTGGTCCTACCAGCACAACGACCACACACTATGAGACAAAATGTTCAGAGAAAACCTCTACCAGAACCTTTGACGCATCAAACTCACCACCCTCTGACACGCACACACACACACACACACAAGCTCCAAAACGCGAGCAGTGATGCACAAATACAAACAACAAAACACAACCAGCAGGTCAACTTACAGTGAGCTCTCCTTTGGGTTCCTCGGGACCATCGCACACACAACATCGCAACGACACAGTGTATAAATAAAAACAACCAACTCTTGCCAGCATTACACATGTTGACCCCAGCTGCTACGATGCGTCCCCGGCTCCACTCTCCCCGTGCTCCCTGCCCGACACGTTGTCATGTCTTTTCTTTTTGTTCTTCATTTCTCCCCAAATAGGAGCGGATCGCCTCAGATTCCCATTAATTCGATGTGCTTGCAAAATTAAAGGCACATATTTGTGTGCTAACAAAAGTGTATTAAATTTGCTATTGCTACATAAGATTTTCTCTTTTGTTTGTGAGATTTGCTAGAATTTTTATTCGCTCGAAAATCCTTACTAGATCTTTGGAATTCCTCTCTTTAAAGGTTTTGGCCTTTAATGAAATGCACCATATACTATCAATAGAATGAAATCAATGTTTCTTTTTCAAAATTATAATATGACGTGTTGCATAACCTTATCCCTTGAATGTAATTTGAAGTTTTTATTCTTGATTTCACAAGATCTAAAAAGTTGGCATTTATTTATTTTTAACGAGCTTTTTAACGGAAGCCCTTAACCGATACGAAAGCAAGAGAAATGAATTACTACAGATTCACAAGAAGTTTTGGATAGATTCTCACAATAATTCCCACATTGTGACTTACCTCAACATCATGAGCTTCTGTGAGAGAGGCACTGCATACCTAACTAGGTACGATTGGGGGTAGGGGACCGTCGGCCCCGATGGGGGGGTCGGCGGTCCCTTGCCCCCAATCGTACCTAGCTAGGTATGCGGTGCCTCTCGAGCAGAAGCTCATGATATTATGCATTGTATGAAAAACACTGAAAAAGACTCCGTTTTCCTATATGAGAAAATTTCTAAATCTTCTTGTGATTGATAGAGAGCCACCATAGCCAACCTCCTCACGCCTGCCCAAATCAGCCAGTAGCAAAAGCATAACAGAAGAGATGCATACCACTACCCAAATAAAAGCTAGAAATCCAAGATCTGCAACAATCAAGACTTCACACTAACAAGTTTGAAGAAGGGGGAGGGGAAGACATGTCGAGACAGAGAGAATGGCTACATAGGGCCCCTCATGAGGACGTACCCCGCCACTCTAGCTCCACAGCCTGCCAACACCATTCGATGTCGTGAACTACCAACCAAGGTTTGGCAGGTGTAAAAAATCTTAACAAAGATGGGTAAAGCCCATATATTTTCCTTCTCTCCAATCTAAGATGGCATTCTTGACACCCAAACCACCTGCTAAACAACCACGTATTAGTAGAAAGAAAATTTTGAAACCAACAAAGCCAATATATCCAACAAGAAAGGATCGCTTACCTAACAAAATGGTGCTAGACAAAGTCAAAAAGCATAATACAAAGAGGATGGTTGAAGGCCTTCCCAAACTCTTCACCAATTTTTGCATGGCATGTTGTCCCACCATACCTCCAACAAATGCCAAACCCCCCCCCCCCCTGTTGGGATTAAAGCCCAAGTGGCCTCTTATGCGGATATGGCCGGCCGCCCGCCTAACTCACTTACCTCTAACTCTTTGTATATACTAACATATTCTTTGTGAATACTAAGGATTTGGGAGATAACCCTTCTAACATCTCTCTGCGTACTGTATTGTGTAAGCTCACTGTGTGTGTGTGTGTGAGAGAGAGAGTCGACCCACGCTCCGCTCCGCGACTTCAATTGGTATCAGAGCCTTGGTTCAGTGCGGATTTGCGCAATCGCGCGCGCGCGCACTTTTCCGGCAGATTCTGGATCCGGAGTTCGAAAATTCACACTCGGCGTTCCGGGAGCGTTTCCATCAGGCGACCTGGAGTTTTACCCCCCTTTCGAAGCCGTTTATGCCCTCAGAATTTCGTTCTGAGCACTACAGCAGAAGATAGATTTCAGCCGCAAAGAAATCCGTCTTGTGTAGATTGGCAAGCAGGAGGTGTCGACATCAATATCGACATCGACATACATCACTTATTCGTCTTCAGAGCATCATCTATAGACCAGGTACACATATATATCATCAGATATATATATTGCAGTCTGCATTGCTACTTCTTGTGCTTGCCAGGTTCCAGGGGAGGTGTGGCCATACGACGGCTTGACACCACTGGCATGTATTGCAGATTGATGTACTGTGATTGTGGGTCTGCTAGTTGTGAGTCACGCTAGCAGACAGACCGCCGCAGCGGTCATAGGACAGTGATTGGTCTATTATAGGATGTATGCTAGTTCTGGGCAGTTTGCTGAGCCATCTGAGAGGGTCGTGTGTGAGGTTTTTTGAAGCCAAGCACTGGGGGCTGGGTTACCCAGTGTGAGGTGGATTAGGTTGCTGGAGTTCCCCTCTACACGCATCCTCTTCGGCGACTTTTATCCCTTAGGATGTATGACTTTGTGTAGACACTGGATTGCATCTTATGCGTCAGGCCGTTGAGGCATTGTTCAGAGTTCAGTCTTGAGACAGATACAGGTTCTGTCATCGCCCAGAGAGGAGACAGTGTATGCTTACAGGATTTGTCACTGGTCAGCTATTTATGATTGTTTTTTGAGCTATCTTTTGGTTCCCAGAGCTCAGTTTACAGGGGAGACTCTGTCAAAAATTTTCAAAATACTGACAGTTCCTGAGGAGAGGTGTTCAGTTTGTTGATTATAGCTTGTTTACTGTGTACAGAGGCCAGTTTACAGGGGAAACTCTCCCGGATTTTTCTCAGGAGTAAACAGTTTGGCAGATATGGCATCTTCTCACAGTGAGACTCTTTACAACATAAAGAAGCTGGATGGCACAAACTTTCCATTCTGGAAGAAGCAGATTTGGCAGGTTTTGGTGCAGAAAAAACAAGTGAAGCCACTGAAGCTCAAAGGGGAGAGACCAGAATTTATGGCTCAAGATGAGTGGGAAGAGCTTGACGAGTTAGCTTGTTCCACAATCATGCTGACACTGGCAGAAAATGTTTACTTCAACGTAGCAGAAGAGACTACAGCGTATGGCGTATGGCAAAAGCTATGTGATATGTACGAGAAACAAAGTGCTGCTTCTCAGATTTACTGGCTCAAGAAATTGGTGGATTTGAAGATGAAGGAAGGGACAGCCATGTCAAATCATCTGAATGAATTTCACTCAATTTTCAGCCAGTTAACAGCACAAGAGATAGTCTTTCCAGATTCAGTGAAGGCTATGTTTCTCTTAATCACTTTGCCGGACAGTTGGGATACTTTTCGTACAGCGTTAAGTAATTCTGTCGCGCCAGAAGGTCTTACAAGTGCCAATGTAGAAGGCAGCTTGCTCACAGAGGAAGTGAACAGGAAGAACATTGACAAAGGCAAAGGCAATAGTGCTTTGGTCGTTCAAGGGAGACAACAGTTTAAAGAGAAGAAGGGTAAGAAGGCACAAAACCGAAGTAAGTCTCGTGATTCGAAGTCAAAGGATGACATAGAATGCTACCATTGTGGCAAGAAGGGTCACATGAAGCGAGACTGTACGAAGTGGAAACAAGAAAAAGGCAAAACAAAGAGTTTTGAGCAAGATGAAAAGAAGAGTTCAGTGAAGATTGAAGAGGTGAATGTCACAGGATCTGGTTCAGACAGTGATTCTGGTATAGCAGCTGGTGACATCTTCCTTACAAGCAATCTTGATTCTGTTTTCTTGACTGCAGAGGATGGACATGCTATGAGTGATTGGATTATCGACTCAGGGGCATCTTTACATGTTTCTCCGCACAAAGAGTGGTTTACATCATATGTGGCTACTAAAGACTATGTCAGACTTGGCAATGAGCAGGTTTGTGACATACTTGGAGTGGGAGATGTGCAGTTGAAGTTTCAGAATGGCTCTTCTTTATGGCTCAAGAATGTCAGACATGTTCCAGCAATCCGAAAGAGCTTGATTAGTACAGGGAAGTTGGATGATGCGGGTTATGTGACAGTTTTTGGGAACAACGCTTGGAAGATCTCCAAAGGTTCGATGACTGTAGCACATGGCAGCAAGTCAGGAACTCTGTACACTTTACATGTTTCAGAGGTTAAAAACCATGTAATTAATGTGATTGAGCAGCCAAGTGTGTCACTGTGGCATCGTAGGTTGGGACATATGTCAAAAAGAGGAATGGAAATACTTTCTCATTATGGTTATTTGCCTGGCTTTTCATTTCAAGATTTCGAGTTTTGTGAGCATTGTGTTTATGGTAAGCAAACACAGGAACCGCACAGATCAAAGAGGAATCGTAGGGACGAACGGTTAGCTCTTGTACACAGTGACCTATGCGGACCAATGCCTAGTTTGTCACTAGGGGGAGCAGCGTACTTTTGTACATTCATAGATGACTATTCTCGCAAAGTATGGGTTTACTTCTTGAAGCACAAGGATGAGGTGCTCAAGGTCTTTAAGACATTCCTGCAGCTGGTGGAGAATCAGAGTGGTCAGAAGCTGAAGTGCTTGAGAACTGACAATGGTGGAGAGTACGTTTCCAAAGCTTTTCAAGACTTTTGTCAAGAAAAAGGGATTAAGCGGGAACTTACTGCACCATATAATCCTTCACAGAATGGGGTTGCAGAACGTATGAATAGGACCATACAAGAGAAGGTCAGAAGCATGTTGTCAAATGCTGAGTTGCCTGATGGATTTTGGGCGGAAGCAGTGGCTACAGCAGTCCATTTGATCAACAGGTCTCCTAGTAGGGTTCTGGATAAGAGTGCAGTGGCCGAGATGCTATGGACAGGCAAGGCACCTTCGTATAAGCATCTCAGAGTCTTTGGTTGTGAAGCTTATAGCCATATTCCTAAGGAGTTCAGAAATAAGTTAGAACCAAAGAGCAAGAAGTGTATATTTCTTGGCTACGGAGAATCGGGCGAGATGGGTTACCGGCTTTGGGATCCTGAGTCCAGAAAGCTTATTCGTAGCAATGATGTGCATTTCAATGAAGCCAAGTTTCACGCTAAGCCAGAGAAGACAGAGGAGATCAGAAGAGTTGTCTTCAGGGAAGATGGACCTAGTGCTAGCACATCAAGACAGCATGGTCAGGCTCAGGAACAGCCTATAGTGGCTAGAGAGGCAGAATCAGTTGTGGTGAGACGTTCTGAGCGTGTCTCCAAACCACCTGATCGTTATGTGCCATCTCTAAATTATGTCATGCTCACAGATTGCGGAGAACCATCTTGTTACAAGGAAGCATTACAGGTGGTTGACTCGAAAAAATGGCAGTTGGCCATGCAGTCAGAGATGACAGCTCTGCATAAAAACCAGACATGGAAGTTGGTTAAATTACCACAGGGCAAAAAGGCTCTACCTTGTAAATGGGTTTACAGGTATAAGATCACCGCTCATGATAGTCAGCCAAAGTACAAAGCAAGGCTTGTTGCCAAGGGCTTTAAGCAAGAACAAGGCATTGACTTTGATGAAGTCTTCTCTCCAGTGGTCAAGATGACTACATTGAGATGCTTTCTTGCATTGGTTGCTATATTGGATTTGGTGTTGCACCAAATGGATGTCAAGACAGCGTTCTTGCATGGTGATTTAGATGTGGAAATTTACATGCAGCAGCCAGAAGGGTTTGTTGAGAAAGGCATGGAACATTTGGTATACCAGTTGTTAAAGAGTCTTTATGGCTTAAAACAATCACCGAGGGCATGGTACCATAAGTTCCACCAGTTTATGCTTTCTCAAGGCTACAAACGTAGTGAGTTCGATCACTGTCTATATACAAAGAAGGCTAAGGATGGCAGTTGGCTGATCCTTATTTTGTATGTGGATGACATGTTGATTGCTGGCAAACACTTGGAAGAAATTTCAGCTTTGAAGTCAAAGATGGCAAAATCGTTTGACATGAAAGACATGGGTGAGGCAAGTCATATACTTGGTATGCGCATTGAGAGAGACAGATCAAAGAAGTTGATTTGGTTATCTCAAACAGAGTATATTGACAAGGTTTTGCAACGTTTCAATATGGAGAAGGGAAAGGCATTGAGTGTTCCATTGCCACCATATGTGAAACTTAGCAAACAAGATTGTCCTGTGTCTGAGGAAGAAAAGGCTGAAATGGATAAAATTCCATATGCGTCTGCAGTGGGTAGTTTGATGTATGCAATGATTGCTACACGTCCGGATATTGCATTTGCAGTGGGAGTGGTTAGCAGATATATGTCAAATCCCGGCAAGAAACATTGGGAGGCAGTGAAAGGTATCATGAGATACTTAAAACATACAAAGAGTATGCGCATATGCTATGGTAGTCAGGATTTGAGTGTCAGAGGATACACTGACTCAGATTATGCAGGAGACTTGGATAAGAGGAGATCTACATCAGGCTATGTCTTTACATTGGCTGGAGGTGCCATATCATGGCGATCTCGATTACAAGATTGTGTTACGCAGTCTACTACAGAAGCTGAGTATGTTGCAGCAAATGAGGCATGCAAAGAAGCTATTTGGCTTGGTAGATTGGTTGCAAACTTGGGAATCAATGCAGATATGCCAAAGTTATATTGTGATAGTCAAAGTGCTATACAATTGGCAAAGAATCCAGTGTTCCATTCGAAGACTAAGCATATTGATGTGAAGTACCACTTCATTAGGGAAGTACTTGAAGACAAGCAGATACAACTGCTGAAGATCCACACCAAGGACAATCCTGCTGATCTACTCACAAAGGGACTTCCAGGAGAGGGCTTTGTGCATTGTCGTGAGTTATTGGGCATTGGATAGATGGCAGCCATGTAAATCTTTGTACATTTATGTTCATAGATTTACAGTTACTTAAAGTGCCACATTGGACTTTAAGTGGGAGGTTGTTGGGATTAAAGCCCAAGTGGCCTCTTATGCGGATATGGCCGGCCGCCCGCCTAACTCACTTACCTCTAACTCTTTGTATATACTAACATATTCTTTGTGAATACTAAGGATTTGGGAGATAACCCTTCTAACATCTCTCTGCGTACTGTACTGTGTAAGCTCACTGTGTGTGTGTGTGAGAGAGAGAGTCGACCCACGCTCCGCTCCGCGACTTCACCCCCCCCCCCCCGATAAAAGCAATGCTACAGATACAATACACATTCGATCACATTACTCATTTGAATTTAGAGAAATATATGAAAAGTATGATTGACAATTCTTTTATAAATCCTTACGAGAAAATATAGTTGGTATACCATATGACAAAGGAAACCTGCGAAGAAATGAATACTGAGCAACCGCTAATCCCGAAGTAAACATCATAATAAAGGTGGCTGTTGCGGAGCAAACCTGAGTAGAAAAAATATTTTATTAAGCATCATTTAAAGACACATATCAATATAATAATAACACATGCATGATATACCTACGGGTGTGCGCCAAATTCCAAAAGAAGTGGTCCCAAAATAAAACCTCCACCAAGCACAACCATGCCAGCGATTATGCCTCCAAGTGTGCTACCTATTGCACCAATGACTATTAACTTTAATGGTTCTTTAATTTCATTATTTGTAGAAGCAGCATTGTAGACTTTATTGGCCACCAAAACAAATGTGAGAACTGCTACTGGAACCTAAGGTAAACGTATGCACAAAAGTACATCATCATTTGTTGTCAATAGTAATTAGATAAGGAACTTGACATGGTCAATATGTAATCAATACCTGTAACGAGTTGAATAGCCAATACCATTGACTACATGTTCGAGTTTGGACCTACAAGTGGCACTAAATATTATGGGTCTCAAAAAAAAAAATTCCCTTTATTAGCTATGTACTAAACCTTTGCCTTACAATTTTTTATTAATTTTATCATCACTTTGCTGACCAAGTTAGTCTATATGCTCGTCTAGAATAGAATTTATTTTTCTTATCATGATAAAAGGTATTCCTTACTAAGATTTTTTACTAGCATTTTATTATCACAATAAGTCGATTTGGATATTTTGTAGATGCTGCCTTGCAATTATGAAATGTGGCTTCCATTTTCAATGTATCAAGTAGTTGTTGTGTATAACTTACATGTAGGGATTCACTATTCCATATATCCATAAGCTACTTGGCATTTGTGTCTAAGAGTCTACCTACCGAGCTAGCTAGAAATTAATAAGTGTCCTTAATAGCTTGAACAAGTTTTACAGAAAGTAGAGGTGGGTCATATATTAGGTTTTTGGATGGATTGAAACCTTGATCTGTTCGAAAGTGTAACGTGAAATATAGGGGTCTAGGACTTTTGATTTTCTTGATAGGTAGATTTTGCAAACATAATTTATAAACTGAATTGAATAAATCTCTAAAGTTGGCATTTATTCTTGAGACTATATCAAGCTTGCTAAAATCTCTCTACAACAATGTCTTTGTATACTTGAACACCTTTGTGACGGTTTCATAAAAGCTCATATAAATACATATAAAAAATCTCACATAGAAAAGATGGCATACCTGCAATACTTGCAGAGTGACAAGTACCACCCACACCAAGACCATAAAAGCTATCATCCATGAGAGGTTTTGTTTCAATATACTCTAAAGAAACATATACAATATCACAATCAACCATTGTTGGTTAGTCACCCAAATTTATATTCAAGAAATAGCTTACCAGATTTGAGGAAATCATATCTGAAAAAATCCTCTCATGTGGAGGAGGTGTTGAGTAGTCATCACAATATTGCTCTGCAAACAATCAAGATGTTTCTTAGAGTCCATTTTCTACTAGATAAAAAACTATAAAATTTATGTTCTTCAATTTTGACAAAAGAAAATACAAACCATCTTGTGTAGACAGCTTTTGGTTCGTTTCATCTATCCATTTGTTCCTTGCTTTTTGAAGCACCCTGGAGGTAGTCACTAATTAAAAATTAAAAGTTAGGTTCATGTCTCTAAACCACTTGCCCAATCATATGTAGTGAACGTCAGTAAATTAAGTGATTGAAATTACCTAGTGTAACTACCACAATAATGGCAGTTATAAGCCATCCGGGAAATAGAACGTTCAATTTGACTCCTATTGATATCCCAAGCAGCATCATGGGCATCAATAAAAATCCTACTAGATAGTTTACAAGAGACACATCATCTGTTGGATGCCTTTGGAAAAGGTTATAAAATATTGTTGATATAGAAGCACCCAATATCATGCCTGAGAAACAAGTAGCAAAAGAAGACCGTGATAAATAATCCTTATCATATGCTGGTTGGAATCTATTAAACTTATTGGAGCATTTTCAAAACTAGTGACTCGAAAGAAATTTTGGTAACAAAAAAATATACAGTGTCATAGACGTGGCACACACTTCTAACAATAGTAAGATGTATACTCTTTTTCTGAGCCTTTTTGACAAAACAAGTACTGTTTTTTCAAGCTCTTAGTTTCCTTTTTCATATCCTTGTATATCTCAACACATATATGTTTACATATACTACTAAGGGTTCTTCAGCCTTGGTGTAGTCAAAGTGTGTCGATCATAATAGAGGACATAAGTACTGGTATGTATGCTAATAAGTTCATGGAAAAGTACTAAAGCAGGTGTAAAAAACCTGGGCAGATAGGTGATAGATGTGATGTATGTGTGATGTGGTTTTTTAGGCCAAAAGTGCTCTAAAATGGGCCATATGGGATGGAAGGTAACCTTTGTCTGTGAAGGGTTGGATTTGTTCTTGGGAATGTGGAGTTTGAGATATTGTGCATGCCAGTCCAAGCGGTCCCTCAAATGGAGCTAGAGTGTGCAAGATATAGTTTTTCAAAGTTGAAGTGGTTTGCAGATCCTAAATGGGTAGAGCAGTTGAAGAGTTGTGTTTAGAGTTGGTACGATTACATGGACCTCAAGCGTTCATCTTGTGGAGCATGTCAATATTTTCAAATCAACAATCGGAGTCCTGGTTGCCAAGATACTGTTAGTTGAAGTTTTATTGAGGACCAGTTCTGTGTCGGTTTGGTGGCCTTGGTTAGTGTGCCATCTAAAGTTTTTGAAGCTCGCCAGGATTTGTATGCAAAGTATGGGGTATATGAAGACCATAAGAATTGACGGCATGTCAAACGGAGTCCAAACCTACAAGATAGTGAAGGTCAAAGTCGGTGATAATTACTAGTCGGGGAGTGGCATATACATTTTTGCGGATTTGGACGGCTCGATTGGAGGGCCAGTAAAGTCAAAGTGCAGCAAAGACAGGGGAATTTTAGCTGACAAGGGGAGCTTCTGATGAGAATTTGCGGCTCGATAATTATCGGGCAAAGAATGGCAGGTGTTTGAATTTTATGAGGCCTTGGGGGCCCCTTGGGGGTCAAGTGCGTGAAGAGCCTCCACGTGGTAAGGGTATGGCCCCATAGGTAATGTTGAAGGTTGGTCGGGCACAGTATGCATACAGGATAGGCACCCCATTTGGGGAGTGTGAGAAGAGAGAGCTCATGAGCTTTGTGAGCTATGGCCACGACTTGTGGTTCTTTGTGGGCGGGAGCCGATGGCCCTAGTGGCGGTGTCAACGATCCCCCGGTGTGGTTCATGACGGATACAGTCGATCATAGAGTGGATGGCCGTTTGGCGCATGCGACCAACTATGTTATTAATACTACTTTACAATCAAATCAAGCCGTAAGCCCATTTTGAGCTGTTTGCGGCAAAAAAATGAGCTTCCTCTTTTCCAAAATTGCTTCGGGTAAGATCGGCATCTCTTTCCCCCCCCTCCCTCCTCCCCGCTCTCCAATCTCTCTCTAAAATTGTCCTCTCTTTTTCTCTTTGATGTGCAAACATGTACACTTAAGATCTAATCTACATATGCATAAGAATATACAAGCATGTAAACCTAAGATATTAAAAAAGAGTAAATTAATTAATTGATAGACTAGTCAAATTGATTAGGATGTCAAAGATACATCAGCATCAAAGTAAGAAAATAAGAAAACTTACATTTGGAGAGAGCAACAGATGTCTTAGAATCAAAGTGGAGGATTAAGTTTAGCATAGGAATGAATATAGATCCTCCGCCTATGCCCCCACCAGTGCCTAGCCCCGCACCCAGGAACCCCACCACGGAGCCTAAGCAACATCTCCAGGTGAAGCTAAGAGCCTGCATGATTGAAAAGGAATCATGATACACGTCGACGACACAACAAACAGTATTGAAGAAAAGCTTGCAACTTACCGGCCAGTGTTGTAGAGAAGCCATATTGGTAGCATGCGCAACACTAACTGGGGGTGTGCGTGTGCGTGTGCACATGAGAGAGACAGAGATGCTATAAAGCGAGCAGCGATTTATACAGAAAAACTCAACCCCACGAGCCTTGATTTCTTCGTGTGTGGAGAGATGCTTTTCAACGTGTAAGAGACAGTTTGCGGTACTTACCTATGATATAGTTTCCAAAAGGTGTTAAATGGGATATATTTATATGGAGGTGATAAAGGGTGATATAGTTTCCAAAACGTGTTAGATAAAGGGTGATATAGTTATGCCTCACGATCATACATCAATAAGACTAGTACGGCCGATCGCCTTCGGCGGCCTCTCTCTCTCTCCCTCTCCCCCTCTTTATCGCGTGCAAAAGGGTTTGTTTTTGTTTTGGACTTTAGTCTTCAGGTCGCAGATTGCGACACGTGTAAAGGGCTCCCCCTTCCGCCATATTATGTTAGTAGATTGGGTTCACCGTTGCCCTCCCCTAGTTCATAAGAGTAGCAGGTCCTTGTATTAATTTTTTCCAACAAATTTATAATCCACTAAGTGATATTTAATTTTTTCCAACAAGTTCATCATCCAATAAGTGATTATTAATTTTTTCCAAGAAATTTACCATCCAATAAGTGATTGCACACATCATCCAATACGTGATAGCACACTTTTTCTCAATGAAGCTTTATGAGCATCCTCCGCAAATTGCACTATAAAATTGTTGGAAGAAGCACGTTCCAAGGGGGAGGGTTTTGTGTGGATGAGATTTTCTTTTTGTAAATGAAGTTGGATACACATTGAGTATATGTATGTCCGTCACTTTTAAGGACGGGTGGGCATGCGCTACACTTAAACAGTGGGAAATCCCTCTCCTTAGCTACATTGTCTATTGGTTGAACTTTCGCTTTTGGTTGCATTTTTGGGGAGTGAATGAAATAGCTCAATCACTCTAGACCAAAGGGATTGCCCTTTCGTCGAAAGACACTTACACTCTTTGGTCTAAAGTGCTTGAATTAAGAGCGGGTTCACATTGCCCGTCCGTAGCTAGGGGTTCAATACCCTCTTCTCTCTCTCTCTCTCTCTCTCTCTCTCTCACACACACACACACACACACACACACGCACACACACATTCAGACTACGCATTCTACAACAGTTGGAATAGCAAGCATGAGGGTCCCAATGGATTGCAGGTCGTGGGGTCTCTCGATCGATTCTTGCCCACACTACGTGCTGCAAAGGTGCTTCAGCATCATCCGGAGTGAGAGGCCACCCGCATGTATGATGGGTTCAGAAATGTCTGAAGCTTTTTCAAGCAAATCAAGTTTTTCCACTTTATCTCTACGACCCGATGGATCGTGCTTAGGCGGGTAGTCTAAACCCAACCTAATTCAAACACATCCAAAATAGTGAAAACACATTTTGAGATGAAAGGGCAGACCCTTTGAGCGTTTTTTTCTGCATCGTCTTTAGCTCAATCTTTGCTCAACATCGGGCAGTTATCCTAGTCATCTCACAAGTCATTGGTTGTGCCAGTTGGCTTTCATGTATATACACCCAAATATGCAAGGGCAATGTGTACATACTCTCACATTGGATACGTTCTTGTTTTTGTTTGGGAGAAATTCTTGTATCTCACATGGGATAATTTCTTTTTGGCATGTTAAAACGTGCCATAGAGGATAGAGAAGAAGACGGAATCAATCTTTGAATATCTTTTTTCCAAGCTTATAAATGGGTCCCTTCATTTAAAGGCTTCCTTATTGTTTCAAAATAGGCACTCGCCATCCAAACACCTCACCGACAATGTGGCATAAGTCACCTTTGTACCGATGTAGAACTCGTGAAGCCACAATCCACAACTCGCACCCGAGCGCCTACCATGCCCAGAAGAAGCTAGGCCAAGTTGAGGAAGTGAAGGGTGTGGAGAGAAGCAACCATTGCCATCACACCTCTTGATAGATAGCAAGGATGTTTTGTACAATCTCTCTCTCTCTCTCTCTCTCTCTCTCTCTATGTGTGTGTGTGTGTGTGTGTGTGTGTGTGTGCATAGGAAGCAAGCAAAAAGTTCAAAAGACGCATAAAAGCAAGATCTTGCGCACGAGATGGATGCAAGACATAAAGAAGTTGTTTGGGAGATGGGATGCATTGCACTTGTTGCATGATGCTTCAACTGACTCCCAAGTGAATGAAGCTTTTCTACAATGCCTATGTATTAATTATGTATGGCTTAGGAGAAATCCGGTGGGTCAGGCTTCATACATTACACCACCCATATTGCTCCCGTCTACAAAACCATATTCTAAACTGAAAGAGGAAACCGTACTCACACTTACATGCTTGAGCCTACTCTCTTGTTGGCAATACGTTCGTAGCTTTTTGGCTTAGTTCTTATTCCCTTCGATGCAAGACAAGGCATTGGGGCAATGGAGAAGATTCAAATCAATTGTGCACATTATGCTCACTGCAAGTTTGAGACTCTGAGTACCACACGCTACTAGAGTGTGCAACTTTTGGTCACATCCAAACTTTCTTCTCCCACATTTTCACCCATGACTTAAACCTACACACTTTCCTCTCCCAGCCACAATGTGGGCTCTCCATTGCGACTCTGATCACCACAAGTTTGGAGCTTTGAGAGCCATTCATCAGCCATACACATACTACATCACATGTAGCTTTGGTTCCATATGTCATATTTGACCTCCGAGGACGATAATAAAATCTCTCTCTCTCTCTCTCTCTCTCTCTCTCTCTCTCTCTCACACACACACACACACACACACACACACACACACACACACACACAAACACACACACACACACACAAACACTCACACACACAGACATGCACACACATACATTTTCATTAGCCTCTCTAACTTCGTAACCCATATACAAATATATACACATATGCAATTCACACACACACACACACACACGCACATTCATCTAGACAAGGCAATGACCAGTGCAAACCCTTTGCCTGCTTTGGATCTCTACTCACACCTTGGCACATCCAATCTTAGGGTTTTCCAAATTGTAGTATTTTCACATAAGTTTTTGCGTCCCCTTTGAATCCAAAGATAGTTTCAATGATGAGTTAGGATTGGCATATGATTCGTTTGGATATAATCCCTAATAGATGGCATGTGCTTCCAAGGCGGTGAGGCCTCCGATGAGTGAATTCTCATGATCCTTCTTTTCAACCAACGCGGATGCTCATAACGAAAGGTGCAAATGCATACATGGGTGCTTTAACACTAGTCTTGTAAAAAACTAGCCACTTGTGTGGTTGTTTCAGACTTTTGTAAAAAAATTATCACAACTATGTTAGTTATTCAAATAGAAAATGGTTTTAGGGAATTATGACCAACACTCAATATGAGTTGATAAAAAGTAGTACATAGCTAAATCAAGGTCTAAAATTGTCTTTCCATTGCCATCTTCTACAACTAATTTGTGCGGATGGACAAAAATTTTCTATTTTCTTTTGAAAGTAAATCAAATCATTGTTAAGCAAGCCTAAACTTCTTTGAAAAATGCCTCAATAGGTATGTGATAGATGTACCAAGCTTTTCTAACCCATATACAAAAATTGTCGACATATTTTACTTCTCCAAGTTAAGTGTTGAAGTGCAGTTTTACATAAAATTTATTAATTCTAGAAAAGTAAATTTGTTTATTTTTTAGCTTTTCATATAAATTGTGTATTTAGAAACCTTTTTATCTTGAACCCATAATTAAGAAGTTTCGTGAAATTTTGATGTCATGTACAAAAGTTATGTTTCGTTTACTAGAATCACGATGTGAGCCATTTTTGTGGCTTGTTACAAGTCTAGTGCTAAGAATGACCCTCCACTTTTGCAAGTAAAGCACATGGCACAATTTTGGTTACCAATAATGAACGACCCCATATTTCACATTAAAAAAAGATCCTAGTGACTCATCTCTTTGAGTGAATTGGTAACCCTTTTGCTTCACACCCTCTCTTTCCTTGTATATGATCATACATAATTGCAGCCCTTCTCAAGTCAAGGTTTCTCTCTCTCTCTCTCTCTCTCTCTCTCTCTCTCTCACGCGCGCGCGCGTGCGCGCACACACACACATGCTCTTGAGATGATGCAAGCAAGAAATGGTTAACGACATCTCTCTCTCTCTCTCTCTCTCTCACACACACACACACACACACACACACACACGCACACACACACACACCCTCGAGCTTCATCAAATGTGAAGCAAGTACTTGGCTGTCTTTGTCAAAGACACTCTTGATCACTTGATGTATGGTATATAACATTGCTTGCCTTCTATGACCTTCAAATGTGCCTTCTATGATCTTCAACATTTGAATGGCACAAATAGACATTTCTAGGGTGCTCCCTTGCCAAGTCGGATTGGCATACAGGTAGGTACAAAAGCACCTACTCAATACATATGTATTTTTTTATTTGTTCAAAATTGCACGTAGATTTGAATGACTTGGGGCATATGGTACTGTTATTCCACAACATTTCTCAAAAAATCTATTTTAAACAAATTTATTGTCTTGAAATAAATGTTCTCATCTCTTTTACTAGGTTTGTAAACACTAGTTACCCCATGAGTGCTGCATCTACATTCAATAATGCAACAATTGGTGATTAGTTTATCTATATTTTTATACAAGTGAAGAATAATATTTGTAGCATAAAAGGTAGTAAGGCGGCAATCTTACAACAGTTGAGATGATCTTTTTTAGGATGTACAATTTCTGGTCTTTTGGAGGATTTTTTGTTTCAGCATGAAGTTAGGCTCAACGATGATTGGTTAGTTCATTTTTTTGCATGTGGAATAGGTTTTGTGACAAGGTTTTCTTGAGCTTTCTATCCTACCCCCCTTATGATCACTAGCTCCACGGAATTGCCTAAAGGCAGGGGTTCTCTCTCACTCACATAGCACCACACAGAAACTCACACACAACAGTATGATCCTTTGTGCTGAATTTGAGGAATATTATGCGGAGACTTGGCATGTTATCTCTCTTAGGTTCAACTCAGAATGTCATAATCTCGGTAACATGTATGTGTGAGATTATCATGACATAGCACCTTATCAGATTACGGTTGTGAGATTTCACAACGCAAGTGGATATACAAATAATAACATTTTATTTATACTTGCTCTTTTACGTTAAAAATGAAAATGAATGCATGGAGATGCCCACACACAAACTATCTTGTTTTGGTGTAGCATACAGTCAGGTTATCAAGCCTCTTCATATTCCTTCTTTGTATGAGATGATTGTCACTACTTGATTTGTCAGTAGTAACCTCATCTGAGGGTGTCATAGGAGATGGTAGGGACTAGATTTTTTGAAACTATTGAGTAGATACAAAGAAAATGTTGTCAAAGTTCTTACGTACATTGAGTGCCGAACATAATATAGCTTTAAAATGATTATTATCTATCTTAAATACACATTATAAATGCATAGTAATTTTAGGGCTACCATGCCTAACATGCTTAGAATACCTTCAACTTGTTGGGTTTTTTAGCTGCTGACAATCTTCATAACAATCAAATTGTCGACCTTTCAACTTGCTGGCTTGTTTGATCATGTTGCATAGTGTTGTTGTTGGATTTTTTTGGGTTGTTCGGGATGTGATCAATTCTTATAGCATAGTGAGTGGTGCTCACACACACATACACATGAGCAATGTACATATGTTGTCTCAGTGTGCTTTGATGTTTTTTCTACTTGCTATAGTGTAGGAATTTTGGTTTGATTAATATCGTTGTTATTATTGGTCTTAGATTGTAGGCTTGCGCTCATACCTACTTAATAATGTATGTTTTCTCATCTTGCTAAATTTTTTTCTATCATCTTGAAGTAACTTCATTTTACATGTGAGTTGATGTATGATGTTGCATGTATGGCCCACTTACTTATAACTAGATTACGAAGATTGTGCAAATAGTCATATCTACGGGATGAAGCTCCCGGTAGTGCACAAAGGTAACATATTGAAAAAGTCAAATTTTAAGTTGTTTAGGCATGTACTTACTTTATAATCCTTTATGTCAGTTGACCCTTGGTGGTTTTAACTGATCATTCCCATGTTTGGTGATGGTTACTGCCATGCTCTTGGATTTGATGTATTGTTGGAATATTAGGGGTTGATGACACCTCAAGCTCGGTTAGTTTTATCATCCATTGACTGTTTTGTTGGGGTCTTATGACTTTATACCAGTCTTATCCAATAAATTACTTGGCTTGTCTTTGAGTTTTTTTTTTGAATTATAATGTTATTGTTTTACTTTGCCAAGACATGGATCTCATAACTACCTTTTCCTTGCATGGGCTATGGGTAGTGGCCTATTCAATACAGTAGTTTAAGTATGTGGGTTCTACACTACTTTGTGTTGAATGGGGGTCTTGTCTTTTTATCTGTTGGTTACTGTGTTGAATTGGGACTTGGTCTTCTTATCTTCCAATTGCTGAGCATAAATTGTTGCTAGTGATTATTGGCTCTCACTTACCTTATGATTTCTCTATGGTTGTGTAGGTTAATCTCATGACTAGGTTTTATTACTCAATCCTTTGTGGTGGTGAATAAATGCATAGTTCTTGAAATAAGTGCTAGTATTTTACTTTTGAAATCATTGCAATGTTACAAAAAGAGCCATAATCCTCACATGAGATTCTCATACTAGATGGAAGTGGATTGGACTTTTGAAAATTGAACCAAAATACAAAGGAGATGCTAACTAGTTTTTATTTGAATGAAAAGATGCAAACATTGTAGTAAATAATGGCTCAATCTCTAGCATAATACTTGATTAGTGCTAGGTTGTTAGGTTTTGTTGTAATGTTTGACACCAATAACAAGGGGAGGGGGTCGTTGACACTTGTATTATCAATTAATGCCAAGTCCTGATGAACTTGTGTGTTTTTTGGATGGTGGCAGGTAACATGTCTCTTCCTTGGAGTTACAATAGAAGCTCCAATTGTAGCAGGAGGTCCATTTTCATAAACCTGACTAACTTCTTTTGATGTAGTACAATTTTCTCATGTTTTAGAGTCCATACGGTGATAGTGTAGTGTCAAAGTCTTTACATTGGATCCAGTAATAAAATGGTTCTTATAATCCCGCTTGGTGGATCTATTTGTAATGTATTGTTATTTAATAGCTTATTTAATACAATTGTGCAAGTGCGGTTCACATTGAAGGGATTTTTTGTTGAGGAGACACAAAAGAGAAGAACAAAGACACGATATGCAAAGAGTGCAACCCTAAAGTGTGTAGAATACATACATATGATGGTGCATATATAGTGGGGGCGTAGGACTATATATAGAGTAGCTTTACATACAAACTCAACATCCCCACTCAAACAAGAGTCCCTAATTGTGGATGAAAAGATCCTTAGTGGATCAAGGAAAAAACCCACGTCCCTATATATATCCACCGTTATATTAATATATTGTTCAATTTAGGAAACGATTTAGAAAGAGCTATATCACTCTTGCTACATCAATAATAGCTTGAAAGGCTCAATGAAATGATCTGATTAACTCTTCAATTACTTCAAAGAATGATTTGAATCATCTTTAGCTTTGATGAGCATATACCATGTCTGAAATACTTCGCTTTGTCTTCAATGAATGCTTTGGACCATTTGCTAGGAGGTTGCCGCGATGGAAGTCTCTAGAATAGCTATCTAGCACTAACATAATGTCAATACTCAAGGAAGTGACTCGGATGGGGCATGGAGACTCTTTGAGGTTGTCAATCTCAAGAAGTGAACCTAACAAGAAAACACACCAACTCAACAAGAATATCAATCACTCAATCATTAGAAAAAGATGCCTATGTCCTTTGTCACCGCTATAGGTCTGTTACCATAATATAGTGATGTGTGTGAACACACTAGGACCACCGGGGCATTTATTCCCTCTTTAGGAGGTTTTTTCCCCCGAGCATTGTATATACGCCCATCACTCTAGAGCTATCTATCTTTCCATTGCACACTAAGTAACACACTCTCTATTGTGTGCCTTGAGCTTCCTTCGTCTTCTCCAAGCTGTGTGTGTGTCTCTGCAACCCTAATTCCAACAATTGGTATCAGAGCAGGTTGCGTCCTCCCGAGCTTAGTCGCCAGCTGCTCCAGTACACGCCTGCTCACTTTCTCCGATTTCAGTGAGCTTTGGTGAGCGTTCGCAGGTCGACAAATACTTTGGTATGCTCAGATTTTCGATTTGGGCTCATTTCGGCCTCCGTTTCCACTATAGGCAGTACTACACAGGCTATTTTGTCATTTTGTGCAGAATTTTGTCAGTGTCGTTTTTTGCATAACAGGTGCCTTATAGTCTTCTACACTTTGTGCTATATAGCACAGGTTGTTCTCACTCTGTTTCTCCTATTTTCGGGCAGTTTTCACATCAGGTGCATCATTTACCATGGTTGACAACAACAACACAGATGTGTTCAAGATGTTTGCTGTTGAGGACAGGTTGGATGGGGACAACTACCCTATGTGGGCTTATATGATGCAACATGTTCTTATGTCAAAGGGTGTCTGGAACATTGTGCAGGGCATTGATGTACGTCCTGGTTCTGAGGATGTAGGCGATGTTGAGAATGTTGCAGGTCTTGCTGCAAGGATTGCAGCTGTTAGAGTTGTTTTGCCTACGGCAGAACAAGCTCATTGGGATGTTAAGGATGCGCAGGCTCATGCATTGATTGTGTTGTCTGTGAAGCGCACCATTGTTCCTCACATCCATTCAGCAAAATCTGCAAAACAGGCTTGGGATATTTTGGCTGGTCTTTATGCAAGTCGCAATGAGGCCAAAATTGCTTTGCTGCGTAAAGAGCTGGAGTCGAAGATTATGCATGAGGAAGATGATATGGACACTTTCCTTGCTAGTGTCAAAGATATCAATGAGCAACTTATTTCTGCAGGAGAAGTCATTTCAGACAGTTCCCTTGTGCAGACTGTTCTTGATGCCTTACCAGATTCCTACGAGACTTTTGCTAGTACTTGGAGACTGATGACCCAAGGAAATCCTGAAGTTGTCAAGTTTGATGCATTATGCACATTTCTATTGCAAGAGTCACTATATAGAAAAAACAGGACTAGACAGCGTGTAGTTGAACAGGCTTTTATTGCTTCTGAAAGAAAGGGTGGTAACAGCAATGCAGCCACTTCTTATGGTTCTGTTGCGAGTAGCAAAAATTCTATTCCTAATGCTTCTACTGGCAACAATTCGACTGGAAATTCTGGTGATAAGGGCAAAAAGAAGATGCGTTGCCATTATTGTAAAGCCAATGATCACTTGATCAACTCGTGTCCTAAGTTGAAGGCCAAAGAGGCTAAGAAGAAAGAGGGTGGTTCCACTGCAATTGCTGGTTCCACTACAAATGCATCCATTGTTGAGTCTTCTGTGAAAGGAGACTGTGTTGCTGATGTTGATGCAGAATGGGCTTTTAGCGCAGAGTGCACTTACAATCATGCTGTCCATGATGCATGCTTGTCAATTGCTGCAGATTCACATGTGTGGTATTTCGACAGTGGTGCTACAAAGCACATTACCTCACATCGTGAATTTTTTACCTCTCTCGAGTCTATCCCTCATGGGAATTCAGTCACTTGTGCCAACAACGCCTCTTATCCAGTTCAGGGAGTTATGAAAGATTGTGCTCATTGTTGCTAATGGCAGTTCTTTCACACTTGTTGATGCACTTTATGTACCAGGGATCAAGAAGAATCTCTTGTCTGTATCCGCACTTGCTAGACTTGGACTTGTAGTCAAATTTGTGGATGACAGATGTAAAGTTCATGATCTCAGTTTTGGTGATGAAATTGTTGCATCTGGCCTTTTGTGCCGCGGGTTGTATAAGCTCACTTTTTATGACAAGTGTGGAAAAATTTTTGCAAATGCTGTTGCAGATTCAAGGGCTATTTCAGATGCAAAACTTTGGCATGCATGTTTTGGTCATCTGAATTTTGCCAATTTGCAGAAATTTGACATGGTTGCTTCTTTGCCACCTCTTGAAGCACCTGTCAAACATGTTTGTGAAGGTTGTATTTTGGGTAAGATGTAGCGTTCTAAGTTTCCAAAGGATGGTTCAGTTTGGGCCACATGCAGGTTGCAACTTGTGCATAGTGATGTTTGTGGGCCCATGTAAACTCCGTCCTTGGGCAATTACTTGTACTTCGTGACTTTCATTGATGATTACTCCAGGCATGCATGGGTATTTCCTGCTTAAAGCGAAGTCCGAAGTTTTTATGTGCTTCAAACAATTTCTGGAGATGGCTAAAAATGTCTCGAAATGTACTATGGGCACCCTCCGTTCCGATCAAGGGGGGGAGTATATGTCTCATGAATTTAATGCATTTGTGTCTAGTCATGGGATAAAACACCAATGTATAGTGCCTTATACACCTCAGCAAAATGGTGTTGTTGAGAGGAAAAACAGGTCACTGACAGAAATGGCATGATGTATGGTCAAAAGTCAAGCTTTGCCGCATTTTTTTTGGCTTAAGGCCATCATGTGTGCCACTTATGTACTTAACAGGTGTCCTACAAAAGATTTGTAGTCTATTAATCCATATGAAGCATGGCATGATCGAAAGCCTTCTATTGAGCACATGCGTGCTTTTGGCTGTTTGGCATATGCTTTGGTGCCACAAGTGCAACGCAGAAAATTGGATGATAAGGCTGTCAAATGTATTTTTGTTGGTTATAGTACTGAAAGCAAAGGTTATAGGTTGTATCATCCGCAAACAAAACGTATTCTAGTTTCTCGGGATGTAGTGTTTGTGGAAGATTCTGTTTAGCCCTTTTTGTCATGTACTAGAGACAGTAATGTTGTCATGTACTAGAGAGAGTAATGTTAGCTCACAAGATATTTATGACACTTTGTTGCCTCTTTTCAGTGGTGGAAATACGAATGTAAGTTCCAATGAGGCAAATGTAGAGACTATGGGGGTTTCTGAAAATGTTTTAGATCAGCCTATTATTGATACAAATGTACATGATGTGCTTGATGAGGAAAGGGATGAAAATGAGCAGGCTAGAGGTATGCCAAAATGGCTGGTCCACACTTTACGTGATAGTAAATTGGATTCACCTTTGTCTAGTCGTACTCGTTCAGGCTCTCGCCATGTATCTTATGCATCAAATTGTTATGCTTTGGCTGTGTCTAGCTTACATGATGTTGAGGAGCCTCTGTCTTTTGATGAAGCACATAATTCAAAAAATTGGATGGCTGCCATGCAATCAGAATATGATGCACTTATAGAAAATGACACATGGAATTTATGTGATTTGCCTCCTGGAAAAAAAGGCCATTGGTACGAAGTGGGTTTACAAGTTGAAACGCAAGCCGGATGGTGAGATCGATCGCCATAAGGCTCGACTTGTTGCAAAGGGTTATGCACAGCAAAAAGGCATTGATTCTGAAGAGACTTTTGCTCCCACTTGTCGTATGACTACTGCGCGTTTTCTATGTGCATTGGCAGCTCATTTTGGTTGGGATGTACATCAATGAAACATTGTTACTGCTTTCTTGAATGGTGGCATATTTGAGGAAGTTTATGTAACGCAGCCTCGCTGTTTTGTCATAAAAGGACAAGAGGACAAAGTGTGAAAATGTAACAAGGCTTTGTATTGGTTGAAGCAATCTCCTCGTGCTTGGCATGAGAAAGCTGGCACTCAGTTGGTTAAACGAGGCTTTTGTAACAATCCAACAGAAACAACATTGTATGTAAAGCGTGAGGGTGATGTACTTCTCATTGTGGTTCTTTATGTCGATGATTTGCTAATCACTGGACCAAATGAGAGACATATTGCTGAATTTAAGGCTGATTTGAATGCTATTTTCAAGATGAAAGATTTGGGGTTGTTGCATCATTATTTGGGCGTACAGTTTAAGTAGTGTGATGGTGGTATTTCCTTGTGTCAGAAAAGTTACATAGAGACATTGCTATGTAAGTTTGGACTTGAGGATTGCAAACCTATTGCCACTCCCATGGAAACAGGTTTAAAGTTGAGTCTACATGATGCTGGCGATCCTGCTGATGTCACTCTTTATCAAACTGTTGTTGGTTGCCTCATTTATGTATGCAGCACGAGGCCGGATATTCATTTTGCAGTCTCACAGGTCAGCAGATTTATGCATAGCCCAGGGTCTAAGCATTGGCAGGATGTCAAGAGGATTTCCACTACCTTAGTGGCACTTTACATCTTGGCTTGTTTTATCCCAAGGAGGGATCATTGCCGCCAGATTTACATGCTTTTTCGGACTCAGATTGGGCTGGTTGTTTTGACACGCGAGTGTCCACAAGTGGTTTTTGTTTCATGCTTGGCAGTTCATGTATATCATGGTTGAGCAAGAAGCAACCTACTGTGGCCACTTCGAGTTGTGAGGCTGAGTACAGGGACTGCAGTCTTCACAACTACGGTTAAGTGTGTATGGCTCAGAGGCCTTATGGCTGATTTGGGTGTTGGACAAGACACTGCCAACACTATCTACACTGACAGTCAGAGCGCATTGGCAGTTACGAGGAACCCCGTTTTTCATGCTCGCACAAAGCACATTGAGGTGCATTACCACTATGTTAGGGAGAGGCTCTCAGCAAGAGAGATCAGCTTGGCTTATGTGCCAACACAGGACAACCTTGCAGATCTTTTCACAAAGGCATTGTCTCGTGAGAAGCTTGAAACTTTCCTCAAAGCTTTGGGCTTACTCCCCTTTGTGGACTGATCATGTCATCAAGGCATGGCACTTCCCTTTACTCATGTGCCAGCTCTCGTTCACCGCATCACTCCAGGGGGGATTTGTTACCATATACATGTGGTAGTGATGTGTGTGAACACACTAGGACCGCCGGGGCATTTTTTCTCTCTTTAGGAGGTTTTTTCCCTCGAGCATTGTATATACGCTCATCACTCTAGGGCTATCTATCTTTCCATTGCACACTAAGTAACACACACACACTCTATTGTGTGTCTTGAGCTTCCTTCGTCTTGTCCAAGCTGTGTGTGTTTATCTGCAACCCTAATTCCAACAAGGTCATCATGCCATTTTGGCACTCAAATGGACTCAAAATGCAACAAAAAAAAGATGCCTAGGGACACTACCCTACCATGTGTATTAGCAATTCGACAAGGCACCAAAATTGTTGGAATTAGGGTTGCAGAGAAACGCACACAGCTTGGAGAGGACGAAGGAAGCTCAAGGCACACAATAGAGAGTATATTACTTAGTGTGCAATGGAAAGATAGATAGCCCTAGAGTGATGGGCGTATATACAATGCTCGGGGGAAGAAAACCTCCTAAAGAGGGAAAAAATGCCCCAGCGGTCCTAGTGTGTTCACACACATCACTACCACATGTATATGGTAACAAATCCCCCTTGGAGTGATGCGGTGAACGAGAGCTGGCACATGAGTAAAGGGAAGTGCCATGCCTTGATGACATGATCAGTCCACAAAGGGGAGTAAGCCCAAAGCTTTGCGGAAAGCTTCAAGCTTCTCACGAGACAATGCCTTTGTGAAAATATCTGCAAGGTTGTCCTCTGTTGGCACATAAGCCAAGCTGATCTCTCCTGCTGAGAGCCTCTCCCTAACATAGTGGTAATGCACCTCAATGTGCTTTGTGCGAGCATGAAAAACTGGGTTCCTCACAACTACCAATGTGCTCTGACTGTTAGTGTAGATAGTGTTGGCAGTGTCCTGTCCACCACCAAAATCATCCATAAGGCGTTTGAGCCATACACACTCAACGGTAGATGTGAAGACTGCACCTCTGTACTCAGCCTCACAACTCGAAGTGGCCACAATAGGTTGCTTCTTGCTCAACCATGATATACATGAACTGCCAAGCATGAAACAAAAACCACTTGTGGACACTCGCGTGTCAAAACAACCAGCCCAATATGAGTCCAAAAAAGCATGTAAGTCTAGCGACAATGATCCCCCCTTGGGATAAAACAAGCCAAGATGAAAAGTGCCACTAAAGTAGCGGAAAACCCTCTTGATAGCCTGCCAATGCTTAGACCCTAGGCTATGGATAAATCTGCTAACCTGGGAGACTGCAAACTGAATATCCGGCCTTGTGTTGCATACATAAATGAGGCAACCAAGAACAGTTTGATAAAGAGTGACATTAGCAGGATCGCTAGCATCATGTAGAATCAACTTCAAACCTGTTTCCATGGGAGTGGCAATAGGTTTGCAATCCTCAAGTCCAAACTTACATAGCAATGTCTCTATGTAACTTTTCTCACACAAGGCAATACATTATACTACCATCACACTGCTTAAACTGTATTCCCAAGTAATGATGCAACAGCCCCAAATCTTTCATCTTGAAAGTAGCATTCAAATCAGCCTTAAATTCAAAAATATATCTGTCATTTGGTCCAGTGATCAGCAAATCATCGACATAAATAACCACAATGAGAAGTACATCACCCTCACGCTTTACATACAATGTGCTTTCTGTTGGACTGTTACAAAAGCCTTGTTTGACCAAATGAGTGTCAGATTTCTCATACCAAGCACGAGGAGATTGCTTCAACCCATACAAAGCCTTGTTACATTTGCACACTTTGTCCTCTTGTCCTTTTATGACAAAACCGGAAGGCTGCGTTACATAAACTTCCTCAAATATGTCACCATTCAAGAAAGCAGTAACAATGTCTGATTGACCCAACCAAAATGAGCTGCCAATGCACATAGAAAACGCACAGTAGTCATATGACAAGTCGGAGCAAAAGTCTCTTCATAATCTATGCCTTTTTGCTGTGCATAACCCTTTGCAACAAGTCGAGCCTTATGGCGATCGATCTCACCATCCGGCTTGCGTTTCAACTTGTAAATCCACTTCGTACCAATTGCCATTTTGCCAGGAGGCAAATCACATAAAGTCCATGTGTCATTTTCTATAAGTGCATCAAATTCTGATTACATGGCAGCCATCCAATTTTTTGAATTATGTGCTTCATCAAAAGACAGAGGCTCCTCAACATCATGTAAGCTAGAAACAGCCAAAGCATAACAATCTGATGCATAAGATGCATGGCAAGAGCTTGAACGAGTATGACTAGACAAAGGTACATCCAATTTACTGTCACGCAAAGTGTGCACTATCCATTTTGGCATACCTCTAGCCTGCTCATTTGCAGCCCTTTCCTCATCAAGTACATCATGTAGATCTACATCAGTAATAGGCTGATCTAGAACATTTTCAAAAACCCCCATGGGCTGTACATTTGGCTCATTGGAACTTACATTCGTATTTCCACCACTGAAAAGAGGCAACAAAGTGTCATAAATGTCCCGTGAGCTTACATTACTGTCTCTAGTACATGACAGCAAGGGCTGAACAGGATCTTCCACAAACAGTACATCTCGAGAAACCAGAATACGTTTTGTTTGAGGATGATACAACCTGTAACCTTTGCTTTCAGCACTATAACCAAGAAAAATACATTTGACAACCTTATCATCCAATTTTTTGCGTTGCACTTGTGGCACCAAAGCATATGCCAAACAGCCAAAAACACACATGTGCTAAATAGAAGGCTTTCTATCATGCCATGCTTCATATGGAATAATAGACATTTTCGAGACATTTTCAGCCATAGCCAGAAATTGTTTGTAGCACATAAAAACTTCGGACTTCTCTTTAAGTGGAAATACCCATGCATGCCTGGAGTAATCATCAATTAAAGTCACGAAGTACAGGTAATTGCCTGAGGACGGAGTTTGCATGGGCCTACAAACATCACTATGCACAAACTGCAACCTGCATGTGGCTCGAACTGAACCATCCTTTGGAAACTTAGAATGCTGTATCTTACCCAAAAACAGCCTTCACAAACATGTTTGACAGGTGCTTCAAGAGGTGGCAAAGAAGAAACCATATCAGATTTCTGCAAACGCAACAAACTGGCAAAATTCAGATGACCAAAACATGCATGCCAAAGTTTTTCATCTGCAATAGCCCTTGAATCTGCAAGAGCATTTGCAAAATTTTGTCCACACTTGTCATACAAAGTGAGCTTATACAAACCATGGCACAAAAGGCCAGATGCAACAATTTCATCACCAAAACTGAGATCATGAACTTTACATTTTCCATCCACAAATTTGACTACAAATCCAAAGTCTAGCAAGTGCGGATATAGACAAGAGATTCTTCTTGATCAGATACATAAAGTGCATCAACAAGTGTGAAAGAACTGCCATTAGTAGCAGTAAGCACAACCTTTCCAACTCCCTGAAATGGATAAGAAGCATTGTTGGCACAAGTGACAGAATTCTCATGAGGGATAGACTCGAGAGAGGTAAACAATTCATGATGTGAGGTAATGTGCTTTGTAGCACCACTGTCGAAATACCACACATGTGAATCTGCAGCAACTGACAAACTTGCATCATGGACAGTAGGATTGTAAGTGCACTCTGCGCTAAAAGCCCATTCTGCATTAACATCAGCATTACAGTCTCCTTTCACAGAAGACTCAACAATGGCTGCATTTGTAGTGGAACCAGCATTTGCAGTGGAACCACCCTCTTTCTTCTTAGCCTCTTTGGCCTTCAACTTAGGACACGACTTGATCAAGTGATCATTAGCGTTACAATAATGGGAACGCATCTTCTTTTTGTCCTTATCAACAGAATTGCCTAACAAATTGCTGCCAGCAGAAGCATTAGGAACAAAAATTTTGCCACTCGCAGCAGAACCATAAGAAGTGGCTGCATTACTATTACCACCCTTTCTTTGAGAAACAATAAAAGCCTGTACAAGTGCACGCTGCCTAGTCTTGTTTTTTCTAGAAAGTGACTCTTGCAACAGCAATGTGCATAATGCATCAAACTTGACAACTTCAGGATTTCCTTGGGTCATCAATCTCCAAGTACTAGCAAAAGTCTCGTAGGAATCTGGTAAGGCAACAAAAACAGTCTACACAAGGGAACTGTCTGAAATGACTTCACCTGCAGAAATAAGTTGCTCATTGATATCCTTGACACTAGCAAGGAAAGTGTCCATATCATCTTCCTCATGCATAATCTTTTAGTCCAGCTCTTTATGTAGCAAAGCAATTTTAGCCTCATTGCGACTTGCATAAAGACCAGCCAAAATATCCCAAGCCTGTTTTGCAGATTTTGCTGAACGGATGTGAGGAACAATGGTGCACTTCACAGACTACGCAATCAATGCATGAGACTGCGCATCCTTAACATCCCAATGAGCTTGTTCTGCCATAGGCAAAACAACTCTAATAGCTGCAATCCTTGCAGCAAGACCTGCAACATCCTTAACATCCCCTACATTCTCAGAACCAGGACGTACATCAATGCCCTGCACAATGTTCCAGACGCCTTTTGAACAAGAACATGTTGCATCATATAAGCCCACATAGGGTAGTTGTCCCCATCCAACCTGTCCTCAACAGCAAACATCTTGAACACATTTGTGTTGTTGTTGTCAGCCATGGTAAATGCTGCACTTGATGTGAAAACTGCCCAAAAATAGGAGAAATGGAGCGAAAACAACACGTGCTATATAGCACAAACCGTAGAAGACTATAAGGCACCTGTTATGCAGAAAACGGCACTGACATAAATTCTGCACAAAATGACGAAATTGCGTGTACAGACCTGCCTGTAGTGGAAACGGAGGCCGAAATGAGCCCAAATCAAACATCTGAGGTACGAACGCTCACCAAAGCTCACTGAAATTGGAGAAAGTGAGCAAGTGTTTACTGGAGCAGCTGGCGACTAAGCCCGGGAGGATGCAACCTGCTCTGATACCAATTGTTGGAATTAGGGTTGCAGTGAAACGCACATGGCTTGGAGAAGACGAAGGAAGCTCAAGGCACACAATAGAGAGTGTATGACTTAGTGTGCAATGGAAAGATAGATAGCCGTAGAGTGATGGGCGTATATACAATGCTCAGGGGAAAAAACCTCCTAAAGAGGGAAAAAATGCCCCGGCGGTCCTAGTGTGTTCACACACATCACTACCACATGTATATGGTAACAAAAATCACCATCCATCATGAAAAATGTCCTAAAAATTGCAGTAGACCAGTCTAAAAATTTTGCCCTATGATCTAGGAACACTCTCCTATGGTCAAAGCATAAAAAAAGAGTGATTTAAGCACTCAAATATGATGATTAGGCTCACTAATACGTGGTCGCAAACCTCAACAAAACTGACAGTGGTTACACTTGATTAAAATATCAAAGAGAGAGGAACACAATGCAAGTTTCAAAATTGAAAATAGATTACCTAATCATTAGAAAGTTTGATTACAAGTTGGAGCTTCATAGTCGCTTGAGCATACGTACCATACAACTCTTTCTTCTTCTAAAAATAAGCCTTCTTTGACATTAAGGTTATTGACATTTATACATAGGGCTTTCTAAATGGGTAGTGGCTGACTCACATGGACCTTTACAATCATCATAAAAGAGCTACATCTCAGAGAATTGATCTGCTACTCTGGAATCAGGATTTACACAGAGTATCAATACACTAGCTCAAGAAAAAAAAAAGAGTACAAATGTGGTGTCCGTCTACGTGTCCGGCCAAGTGGGATTCTGTTTGGTCAATCCGTTAACATTCCCCCCTTCCTAGCTTGTGTCATCCATTAACACAACCATGTACAGTCTTGTCATAGGGTTATCTTTAGCTTTGCCTTCAAGGTTGGTCTTTAACTTGAGAGTGTTTTGTTGTGGATGACGCTCCCACTTCCTTGAGTGCTTCATATCTTTTGTGTCTTGCTGATGCATAATTGGAGTTCATTTTTTGAGACAACGTTACATTTTATTGTGCATTCTTTTTGTTTCTGCCACTTTTGGTATTGCAGATGGTTGTTATCATTGCGTGCCTTTTCAAAAATTGAGCCCTTTAGGTCGTTGACTTGAAAAAGAATTTTGCTTCTGGTTCCTAACAATGCGAGTCCTCTTCAATGTTTCACTAAGTTTGAAGCACGTTGTGAGCTCCTAATGATTGTTTTTGATAGCCCTCTTGTTGAATTTGTCATTGCTTGTCATTGTAGTTCATTTTTTAACTTGCCATTGTTTGTGTTGAAGCTTTGTTGTATCCTTGACGGTAGGATTTTCGTTTGATAAGTATGTTGGGATATGCAGTTGTAGATCCAAGTCAGTGTCGATTGATTTGGGTAGCCATTTTCTTATTTTTGATGTAGAAGAAATATATACAAGAAGAAGATGATGAAGGTTTCTAGATTAGAGTCTAAAACCTGGATGAACAAAGGAAAAAAATCCGATTGGAAAAAAGTGTCTTTGGTATATGCTCTTATTGGAGATGAACATTTGATTTTGAAGTCCCTCTCATGCAAGGTGAGTGCTCGGGAGAAACAAAGGAAGAGTGCCTAATGCAAGTGCCAATCACACTCTATATGCATATAAAAATTTGTTGAGCAAAAGCACGCAGTGCAAAAGAGGGATTTGATGGGTGCTTCAAGGAAATGATTCCAAGAAGTGTTTTTGATATAGAAGATACTTTGCTCATGCCTCACAGTGCATAGTGCATGAGTGTCTTTTGGCTTCCTCCTTCACTTTACTAAATTTAATATACATAGACTTTGACTCTTATGCTCACCCAACCAGCATGAGTGACACAAAGTAATTATGCTCAAGTCTTTCATCTTGAGTAGTACTTAGAATAGCTAAGATGCTTTGACCACAAAGAAGATTACTTGAAGCTTTGGGGGGACTAATGCCTCGCTCTTTGGTGGCTTAGCTGCCTGACTCTATTTTTTATCCCATGGTTTTTTATGGCGACTTGGACATACCTGATCAAGACCAGAAACCCAATTCCATAAGTCTTGGAGATTTAGGCCTATTTCCTTGTGTTTGTCTATGGATGCCACCATTTTGTCTAGTAGGCTAGCATACTTCAACTCCTCTTGACTTGCTTATTGTATGTTCACATTAATTTGTGAAACAATTTCTTCGGGTGTTGTAGGACTTGATAGAGCCTTTGCTTTATCTCCCATGAGAAGCGGTTGAATCTGGGTGTGCGTTCTTTGTGTTTGAGTTTCCACTAGTGATTTTGGAAGCAACCTTGTCTTTGGTCCTTGTGTGACTGTCTTTTGTACTTGCTTCATTTGCTCGATGACTTAATGGACACTAGGCTTCGGTAGCCAGATATGATAATTTTTGTAGTAGAAGCCTTGATTTTGAAGTAGATGACACAATATCCATCTAGAAATTATAGAAGCCTTGTTTGCTATTGAATTTTGTTGGATTTTGGCTATCATTGCTTGCCTTTGGGTAGAAACTTGTGCTGCATGATTTCTCTTGGTTGTTCTATATTGAAATACAACTTCTAATAACCATATTTGAGCGTTACCTGCATAAAATTCTTGTGCTTTGAGTAGCTTGGCTCAAATCTTCCATTGCTTTACATGTCTTTCTTGGATAGCTTGATTGAATTTTGAGTCTAGTAACCACACTTGTCGCATTGCTTGTGGATTCAAATTTCCTTTTGATGCCTTTTGTGGTTGTTATTTGTCCTATTTGAGTTGTTTATCTCTTCTTGGTAGCTGGGCTTGCTCTTTGTGGAATTTTTTTCTTGCCTTGAGTAGATCCAGGCTGTTACTCTAGGCTTCTTGGCCGAAATAATAATGTTTCCTTGGAGGTAGCCCTAAGTAGTGATTAACTCATTTGATGCTATCCACCCTGTTACTTTTTTTTGTTGAGGAGGTTGAACTTATGCTTCATGTATCCAAACTAGGTCATTGACTTTGATATGCTCTTTGGATACTAACACTAGTTGGTTTATTTTCTTTGTATTCTTTTGGACTCTTTTTTGTGATGGAAGATTTGGTTGATAGAATTTTTGCTTTGGTCTCCATTGCATTGTTGATGGATTGGGTTGTGATGTAGAGGCTACACAGAAGTTTGATGGAGGTTCATTGAAGGCAAATTCGTCTTGCGAGGTCGACCTACTTCGGTGTTTACCTTTGCTTTACCTTTTTGTGCGATGGTTGGTGATTTCTTCTCTGCATGGATTTGAGAAGCTTCATAGACTCTTCTTGCTATTGTTGAAGATTTTGGTTGTTGTCAAAAGAAGATATTTCTCCAGCTTTCTATCATGACTCAGATTCACTTGAAGAAGGCATCACTCCTACAACATTTATTGTTGCTTTCTCCTTGTATTCTGGATTCTCAACACAGTGTTGGAGTAGATGGTCCCTTCCACAATCATCACAAAATCCAAATTTTGTATTCATTGATCCTTGTTTGGACAACCGTGTTCCCAATGGTCACCTCCACATTCATAGTTAGTACCTTCTTGTTGCACAACTAGTGATCGAGCCATTAGTTATTCTTGTCTAGTGACAATGGTCTTTGAACCACACTCTTGATTGGCTATGAACATGATCATACTAGCATCCATAGAATACCAATTTATCGTGGTTATGCCACATGTACTAGTTGAGTGTAGTTGACTTCTACTCTACCATCATTCAGAAGAGGAGACTTGCAAAGGGGATCATCCCACCCCATGGTGTAATGCACAACCAAAACTGCAACGTACGCCAGAGAAACATCCTCAATTGAGGTTTTTGTTCATTCAGAATCTGAGTGTAGCCATGTTTTATTCTTCTAATCACCTCCTCGACCACTTGATCAATTCTCAGCTCTGTAGGAATTTAAAAATATTGCTTTTTGTGGGTTTTCTCTTTGAAGATAAGGTGCTGCTAGTCGCATTCCCACCATCTTTACTCACCTCTCCATAAGCCGTGCAACGAGTTTTACCAAGCACCGAGAAAACTTTATCGAGCGAACACAAAAAATGAGAGAGAGAGAGAGAGAGAGAGAGAGAGAGAGAGAGAGAGAGAGAGAGAGAGAGAGAGAGAGAGAGAGAGAGAGAGAGAGAGAGAGAGAGAGAGAGAGAGAGAGAGAGAGAGAGAGAATTATTTGCTTTCATTTACAAGTCATGAGTAACACTTTAGTGCACATTAACATCATTTCTAAACAACAAAGTAATTATAACAATTGGCGTCATCAAGTACAAAACATGATAGTTTAGCATGAATCACACTTGTCATTGATGAAGTCATGTCTTTTAAGTGGTTTGTCGCAAGCTTAAACATTGTATGATGGATCTCGCACCATCCTTTTAGCCCCGGCCTCAATGTACATAGGCAAGGCCCTTTCATGAAGCAAAAATCAACACATCAGAGTAAATCAATCGACCTCACATAGTGCAAATCAAAAAATTTAAAATTCATTCAAAACCACATCAATAGCCAGCTAGCTGCTAGCAAATATTGCAATGAACATACATAGATTGCAAAGGAAAAATATAAGTAAGAGAGGTACTAAAAAAATAGCATAACCATGACAAAAAGAAATGGAATGCTCACAAATGATCGAACCGGCTCCTAGAGGGAGGTTTATTCTCCTCATCCACCACATCTGCAAAAGTATAAGAGTCCAAAGCATGTGTGTTTATGCTACAGAAATAGATTCACCAAATAATACACTTGGTTTAGCATTGCACTTACAACTTCATTCTTTGAAGACTTGACAACAAAGCAATCTCTGATACCTTTGTAGCATCAATGATCGTAATCAAAACTCTACAATGCTTATGTTTTTTTTAACGTGTAATACCCAACAAACATTCAATTGCATATACCGAATTTATCTAATTATAATCAAGACTTCCATTAATTTCAATAAAAAATTTGAGCTTGAACACTTAATTCTTGCCAGACCTAACACATGGCACATGCAATCTCTCTATGTGGACAAATCATGTAAAGCTTGTGGGCCAATTATGCAAACCAATCGGACACTATCCAAAACTGTCCCACGTCGATGCAGAACAACTAAGGGAAGTGTCTCAAAAGGGTAATCTATGAACATGATACTAAAGATAGTCATAGAATAATGAGAATATCAAGGGTATTTAATTCTTTGTGCCCTAAAAGTGGTCGTTAATAACCATGGCAAGCGATTGAGGCCCCATCTCGTGACGGGACTGCAAGACCTACGGGACAAGGATCCTATGCTCTTCAAATTCTAGCTTTTATTTCTTGATAATCATGGAGAGAAGCCACAATTTTCCCCAATTATGGTTCAATTAATGCATCCTAATATTCAATTTGAGGTTAAGTTTTACCTATTTCCACAATTTTAGCAGCACTTGGAGCACCGTCTTCATGTCTTGTAAGTCCTGCAAGCGGATTGGTGTGATAGTTCCTTTTGGAGGATCCAAGTTGCTATAACCCCGAGAGGTGCAGGGTAGGACGGGGCTCTTAAAGCACATAATAGTGGTGGATTGTCCCAGTTTGTATTTATTGGCATGTCTGCTTGCAGGGAGCGATATAAGCGTGGTGCCTATCAAATGTTCTACACAATTTTTAGGCTTTTTGAAGCTATTTTAAGATGCTGCTTTTCAATGTCCCTTTGGAACCATGCCTTTAATAAAAACTAGCGCTTGCATAAGAAAAGCTAATTTGTCGAACGTAAAGAGACGAGAGCAAGGAATGCAAGATATACTGCTACATCTCTCTCTCTCTCTAAGACTCTCTCTCTCTCTCTCTCTCTCTCTCTCTCTCTCTTTTTGGCCAAATGGTCAGATACTATATAAAGGTCTTGTCGGACGAAGATCAAAAAGCTTTTACAAATACAGGACTCGAGTACAAATAACAATATGTTGAGCTTTTGAAGCAGTGAATGGCTCCACGTACAAATGCAAAAAAAATTGGAAATCACAAATAAACATTAGGCAGCGCCATCAAAATGTGCATTAAGTCTCACGATAAGTTGTTGTTTGCACATTGTTTGTGCATGGGTCTAGATTCTCGTAAGTACCATGAAGAAAAATATCTGTATGATGCTGATTGAGATTATTTCTTACCGAAGAGGCCGAACAAGCCATCACCACCGCTATCAGAAGAAGACTGCTTGGACTTGTGAGAGGGCGTTGATGCTCGTGGGGTGGTGAGCTTTTTCGTTGCGTTTTCCACGCTCTGCAATGGGATCAATCTCCAAGAATGACTCCTTGTCCCTTGGCACACCGCTGTCGGCACGCCTAGCACTGCCCATGACGATCGTCTCTCTCTCTCTCTCTATCACTCTGAGGTTACGATTGCTTTTCAATATACCATCCAACAGATGACACAACTATAGAAGTAATTGTAAAATGTATGCTTCCAAGACAGGCCTCTCTTTACATTTCCCCTCTCTCTCTCTCTCTCATATTTTTTGACAGCAGCAAAGAAAAAAGAGCAACTAGAAGTGTAAGGTATTGTGCTACTGTGCACTCTCTCTCTCTCTCTCTCTCTCTCTCTCTCTCTCTCTCTCTCTCTCTCTCTCTCTCTCTCTCTCTCTCTCTCTCTCTCTCTCTCTCTCTCTCTCTCTCTCTCTCTCACTTAGGCAGTCACGAAAAATCCCATGTCAAAAAATCTTCTGAAGTTTATGAGGTGGGTATGTCGTCTACGATGTCCTGTCTCACAGCCGGTCGCTGCTGAGAAGCTGTGGTTGAAGGGGCGGACGACTAGTACTACACTCCAAGCTTCACGTGCGCGTCGCTGTGGCGAGTTGTAGCCTTCTCTCTCTCTCTTCCTTTTTTCTCACGCGCTTTCTGATTGAGAAGGACTTGGGGATGGCAAGTCGTTGCCAGCGTGGCCTCTGTGGGCCGGCCACCGCTCACCCTGCCCATCCTCAAGCGCTCCTCACATCGTCGTCCTCGGCCTACTCTAAAAACTGCAGGAGAAGTAGCAAGTTTGACTCTCGAGCAGCCTGCCTGGTTAGGACGATCATACAAGCGCAATCGGGACACACACCTTAACCATTCCGAGTCGGCATGGGATCATTTAGGATAGAGTCCCAATATAGCCTGCTTGGTTAGGACGAGCAAACAAGTTCAACTGGGACACACCCCTTAATCATTCTGCGTCGGCGCGGAAGCATTTAGGATAGAGTCCCACTATAGTCTCCCAAAAGTTTTTCTCAATCCATTTAATTTAATTTCATCTCGGCCCTTGGCTGTTGAGCATTCCGTGTAGGGTCCCAAGCATGATGTGCTTATCATCATACATGTGTTAATCTTCTTAATCCTATCTACTCGGACGTGACCCTTCAACATATCGTGTCTACGGGAAACAAGTTAATGCATGATCCCAATTAACATGAGCTAATGCTTTCATAGTAAATCATTGACTAAATGAACAATACGACATGAACATATTTATTTACTCTTTTATCTACCAAATCATAAACCTTTCTTCACACTTTGACTCGCTCACCTCTACAGTTTTGAAAACGAAAAGATGCAAGTTTCTCAAGCATGCCCCCCTTACCTTGCTTAAAAGTGCGCTCCAATCCCTTGCTACCCTAAAATGGGACTTTATCCTATATTGTCCCGCGCTGACGCAGGAGCAATCAGAGCAATGTCCAAGTGGTTTTTGTTACATTTGTAAATAGCAAGAGCGACGTCCACCTAATGGGTGGACCTTGCTTTGGAGACATGCTTTGGAAAATTATATGCTCTGTGCATAGTTGAACAACCAGGAGCAACGATGGCTAGGGTTGAAAAACATTAAAAACGCAGCTCTTTCAAGAATATATGAAAATAAGATAGATGTATCTTGAGACATCAAAGAGGTTTTAATGAGAAAAACTTGAGCGAACACAGATAAAGAGGAAAATGGAGCATAAAGATGTAGTTCATTAACGTTATGGAGGAAAATGAATCATAGAGAATAAGTTGAGAGATGTGTAGTTTATTGAGGTTCTGAAAAAAAAACACTTAACCTCTTGAAAAAAGTTTCCCTAGGTTTTGGCATTTTTAGACTTAGTATCTGAAAGCGTGTGGCACGGGTAAAAAATCACCGTTGGTTTATCTTTTCCAAGAGATTGTGGTGTGGAAAAAGTGGTCTTTGTTTCACTCTAGGACAATAGTTGTTCAGCATGTGCTATCAGTCGCCATATGACTATAACGGTTATGATAAGCCTGAAATTCAAGGATTTATAATAGATAAGGCAAATGCAAATTGGATTGCTGTTCATACTGCCTACTTTGGTGGAGCCAAGAAAAAGACGCTCCTCTTTTCAAGAGAATCATAAATATTGTGTTGAAAATGGTTACATGTACCATCAAAACATGCAGTACAAGTGTGCAGGGACGAACTCAAATAGATCTAGAGAACGGGACATGCTATTTTGGATAAGATTCCAACATCAAAATCTTGGTTGTCATGGTGGGGTGCTAGAGTGCCACACTAAGGAGATAGATTTGTTGCTCAAAATGGGTCAGTGATTTTGTCCTAAGAACAAATCTTTCTAAGGCTAAACAGGCAAGTATGCATGCTTCAGTTGGTTATAAAAAAATTCATTGGTCTTTATGAAGTCAATTGTGTAGATATGTCACTAGTAGTTCTTCAAAATGTGCATTACAACACCTACTTGAAGGGCATGTAATCATCCATAGGACCAATGTGGTAGACTTGGCAGTTAGATTTATGAGAAATCAATTAGTGTTTGCATCAAATAGAATATTGGTTGATGTAGCTCAATCAACAGTTCTAGAAATGAAAATACCAAGTCCAGAAATGAATAGAGATACAATACGAGATTTAAGAGTGTGCGAAAATTGCAATCAGTCTTTCTTGACCCTGATGAAACTCTTGAAGAAGATTACCATTTTGCTCTGTACCACAAGCAAGCAAAATGCTTCCACTTCTCCTAGTCTTTGATCGGAGAAGAAGGTGCCTCAGACAGTTTGGGCAATTAGGCGCACATAGCCTGGTAAAAAAATGACGTGTTTTGGTGTTCTTCTCGGAGAGAAACTACATTGAGGTAGGTCCATAAACAACAATTTAGATAATGTGAAAAATGGTGAATATTAATGTCCCTTGCTTTTTGGGGGGGGAGAAAACATTGTAATGTGGGTGCCAAACCAAGAGGAATTGTGGAGGGGTTCGTATGGTTTTGGAACGAGAGTAACACTCATGCATGGAATATTGATGAGATGATTATCAGACCTCTTCAGCCAGTTGCGCGGGCATGTGGGTGGTGGAATAAGGAATCTATCTGCTTCCATGGGAGGTTGAGATGCTGCAAAAAATGGATGTGTGCTACAAGGCAACAATGCAACAACACAACACAACCTCTGCCCTATTGGGAAATGCAAAACATAGCCTAGTTCGGTCCGTGCTAGATTCAGAGATGGAAAACATCTCAGATGGAGGTCAAAGTTAACCAAAGACTTCAATGAGAGGATAGCATTGGGCAAAAGCATGCAAACACTACTAGTGAGAGAGGTTATATTGGTACCGACCGTGTTGCATGTTTTTCATTGTAGCACTCTTGCCCTGCTTCAAAGGGGATTACTTATGCTATGACCATTGCAGACTTCCCTCGATGTACTTGTGAGGATTTCCAAAAAAGTGACAGCAAGTGCCTCACGTATATGCATTGTAAACACATCTACTTTGTGTATTTTTGAGTCCTTGGGTTGGATTGTATAGTTCACAAGTTTGTGCTTCAGGCAGCACTGACAAAAGTAGAGTTATTCCAGGAATGTCTAGGACACCATAGTTTCAACATAACATTGAATTTTTAAGAGTCATTACAAGATGGGTACCTATTATACTTGCATTGTTTTGATAGCTTATGCTACTTAGTCAATTAAGAATTTATATTGTCACAACGATCACCTTTTATTGATTGAGCATTTTCTTGGACGACTTGCACTTGACATTATGGAAGGGATCAAAAAACAAGTCCTTTTATGCTACGATTCTCTTTATTCTTGCTCATAAAAAGGCCATGCTCGATTTTTTTCCGATCGGTGTATGGATTTCCTCCCGTGCAACTGTCAACTAGATATAGAGCTTCTCTAGTAGCTTTCTTGAACGTCATGCATCATTTCATATGTAGGTCCTTTTTAAGAGTTTCATGCCTCAATCCCTCTATGAAGAGAAAAAATAACCTCTCATCCCTTTGGTAGCTCTCTCACAGGACATCTCTCTCTGTATTATTTGAAGAGAAGGAAAACTTCCTTCACTTTTTCATTGTTTTTCTGTTTGAGAGCGTAGATTTGTGATACCATGTTGTGTTTGATCCTCCTTTTGGAGAACTCCTCTAGAAATTCTTTTAAAAGTTGTGCTATGTTTGGGAAATTATCTCTGTTAAGTGGTTGGAGCCAATTCAAAGCTACTCCTTCCAATGTCAACCCAAATCCCTCATACTAAGTATGGAAATCTACAATCTGTTCAGCTCCCAAACTTGTTTGAGGAGTGAGACATGAGCATATGGATCCCCTTACCCATTGTACTTTGTCTATATCTTAACACATTAGTCCACTTGATATGGTGTTAGTCCTTGTGGTTCTGTCACAAATCTAGCCAGTTCTTGCTCTCTGGCCAAGACGTCTCTCGTTCTTTCTTCTCCTCGTGGAGAAAATCTTGGTGGAATATTCCTCTCTGATGCATCCTTTGACATAATTTTTGACTGAAAATAAGTAGAGATTGGAGAACCCTTGTATGTATAATGTTCTTAGTCAATTGGATTGACAAGTTGACATCATCTTCCATACTTATCTACCATCAAAACTTGCACTCCATGGACATCTATATACATGAATGCATAGAGGTTCTTATGGGTGGTCAACTCTCTAGCATCGGGTTCTATACACTTTTAGAAGATATATGGGTACCCATTTATGAATCTATATAAGTCCTCCTGAGCATACTCAATTGGAATTCTCATGTCTTAGTTGGTTTTGATGAATCTCACATTTGATTTGTTGATCAAAGGATGCCTCTCCTCTAGGTCTTCATCGATTCTCACTCTCCCTATTTGTTGGCATTGGAGCGTTTCTTGCATTTTTATGTCTTTGAGTGGAGTAGAAAACCGTAATGGTGGATGATTTTTCATGTTTGAGGCTCACTCAAAACTCTCAAGATAGTCTCTAACAAGTCCACTTTGGCTTAGTGCAACTTATCCCTTTTTTTGCCCCAGGTTAGGTCTCTCAAAAGTTAGGCCTTTGTGGTTCTTTGGTCTTTGGAAACTGTTTTTGGAGTACTCTAAAAGTTTGGAATTAGAAAACCTGAAAAAACTTGAGCTCTATTGCCTAAAAGCTTTCTTCTTGGCTATACTTGACTCAATTTGGAGTTGTCTATCAAAAGTTAGAGCAATTTTAGCGAGTTGCACTTGAAACAACACTTAAAACTGTCTCAAGACTAGGAAACAAGAACTTTGGCTTCTATCTTGGCCTCTAGAGGGTATTTTTAGCCCAAACTTGAGATTTGAGATGTAATCAAGTATATCTATAATCTCATCTAGTCAGATACCCCCACGATGCAGAGATACATGGATCGCAAAATCCGTGACCTCCAAATTTTTACTTGAAATTTTGACGATATATAGACAGGTTCATATGTAGGCTCAATTCCAATTTTTAACAAATTTTAAGGTTGGGAGACATGGATCGCGATCCATGTTCAACCACATCTAGAATTGATCTCTTGGAATTTTATTATTCACTATTTCCACAAGCTAAATCTCAAATCTTTTTAAATTTCAACTTGTTTTTCTAGGTCAAATGCTCAATACTAGGTCTGCACTACAGTTTTTAGTTTGTCACTTTTTTCTATGCCTGCTGGCCCAAATTTGTTCATTTTTTTATAAACTGGACTTGGGGATGCGTTTCCTTGTGGATGCTCTATTGATCTAGAAAGTTTCAGGTGAAGCTATCATTATGGGTTCATGGATCGCGATCCATGTTTGGAGCCCAAATTGACTTTTCTTGGTATCATGAGAATCAGCATGACTAGTAAGTCCCATGACATCACATATTTTTGAAAATGTACCTCTAGTTTGAAAATTAGGTCAATTTTGGCACTTTGTCAGTATGCTTGACAGTTTTGGGCTTTTGGTTTGGTTTTTGATATCCAAATTCAGTTTGGAAAAGACCACTAGGCTCCTTGTGATGTGCTCTCGCTATGGTACAAGCTTGGTATCAATCTGTTGACAGGGAGACATGGATCATGATTCATATACCCTTGTGTTAGATTGCAAGTGAAACTTGACGCATAGCTTGCCCTTGGTCCCCTGATCCCTGTTATATGGTTCTTGTATGATTTGGACCTGATAAGCGGAGCCAAAGTCAATCCCTACATTTATTTACATGGTTTTTACTATTTTTGGCACTTTTAATCCAATTTTTGAAATTTTATTTACAATGCTTCTTTGGAGAGTCTTGTTCAGAATGGTCTCTGCTACAGGTTCATAAAGTTTTTGTCCAAAAATTCCTTAGGGGGTCATGGATCTTGATCCATGTTCACCACCTTTGGACATGAAATTTGGTGAGTTGATAGACTATGATATTTGTAGCTTGTTCATAAAAGCTTTTTTTAATCTGGACCAGTTTTTCCCAACCTAAAGTGATTTCTACAGTCTATTGTGGCGATTTTGAGAATATTCAATTTTTGGCTCTTTTGATCACTTTTTATAACTTCTTGGCATACGGTTCTTTTGGGAAAAGTGTTTGTCTATATCTCAGTTACCTTTTGCTCAAATCTTAGCCAAATTTTTTGATGAGAGTCATGGATGGCAATCCATGTTCCATCAGATCTGAACACCAAATTTGGCATGATGATTATCTGCATTGTCAGCAATCTAGTCCACCACTTCTTTTTGGATTTGGACATCTTTTTGTTAGTCTAAAGTAAGTTTTTTTTTTTGTCCTGTAGTTTTGGACTAGTTTTTGTTTTTGGCTATTTTGACCCAGTTTTTTCAAATTTTTAATAAAAGTTAAAAACCCCAAATTTTATATATGAAATGTCTATTTTACTATTTTTGGCTTATCAACCAATTTTGATCTGATTTTGAGCTTTTCTTTCAAGAAAAATTTCTCAGAGTAATATCCCTCTGATGCACAAAGTCATTGATCACTTTTCTGCAAAAATGGTCTCTGGGGGTCATGGGTCGTGATCCATGTTCCTCCATAGAATTTTCTCAAACTTTCAAAATTGCTTCTAGAGAGTCTAGTAATGCCCTTCATCCACAACTTTTGGACTTTGGATCACTTTATAGGTCTCTACCATCAAATTTTTAACATTTCAGATTTATGGTTGTTTTTGCCAAAATATGTTTTTCAACAATTTTCTCCCTGATCTTTCAACCCAAATTTGATGGTGGTAGTTTCTACTTACCCTACTCCTAAGTACTGAAATGAAACATAAAACAAAAATAAATACAACAATACAAAATACAGTCAAAACAAAAAAAGATACATCACTCTGAAAGCATAGAAACAATCAAAGAATAAAATTCTTTTGGCTATCTCACTCACAACTCTCTTTACCTCTCGAGAATAGTCTTAGCAAGTCCTCGACGTCTAAACTCTATCAAGCACTAAACCTCGTATTTAGCTGCTTCACAGCTAAGGTATAAATGGAATGGAAGACAAATCTTCAAAAAAAGAACGCTCTAAATACGCACAAGGCCACTCACATTCTAAGGATCATTATCCCCAATAGCGGCGTCAATGTTAGCGGGTCGTGCGACAGATGTCTGTAGCATAGCTATGTGGCACTAACATAATATCAATACTCAAGGAAGTGAATTGGATGGGGTACAAAAACTCTTTGAGGTTGTCAATCTCAAGAAGTGAACCTAACAATCAAACACACCAACTCAACAATCAAATCAATCACTTAATGATCAGGGAAATTTGCCTATGTCCTTTCTCACCTCTCTCGGACATCACCATTTTGGCACTCGAACAGACTCAAAATGCAACAAAACTTTAGGAGGAGGTCTAAGACACCTAGGGTCACTATCCTACCAAGTCTAGTTGCAATCCGACAAGGTACCAAAATCATGATACATCATAAAAAGGGTCCAGAAATTGCAACAGATCAGTCCAAAAAGATCACCCTATGGTCTAGGAAACTCTCCTATGGTCAAAACATCAAAAATTAGTGATTTACACTTGATTGAAAGATCAAAGAGAGAGGCATACAATGCAATTTTTAAAGTTGAAAACAGATTACCCAGTCATTAGAAAAGTTGATTATAAGTTGGAGCTTCATAGTCGCTTGAGTGTACGTACAACAAATCTCTTTATTCTTCTAAAGATAAGCCTTTTTTCACATTAAAGTTATTGACCTTTATACCTAGGGATTTTTAAATGGTCAATGGCCAACTCCCGTAAACCTTTACAATCATCATAAGAGAGTTACATCTCAAGAAATTGACTTACTACTTTGGAATCACGATATAATTATTTTATTGACAAAGGATCAATACGAACAATTTTTAATCACTGAAAACGCATCATGGAATCATGAAAGAACTCTATAAAGAAATGATCATTTCAATGAGAAACTAGCAGTATACGAATGACTTCTAATCGTCATAGAAACGCATCATGGCATCATGGAACAACTCCATGGAAGAATAATATTCTCAATGGAAAATGATTAGTACGAACAATTTCTAATCAGCATAAAAACGTTTCATGTCATCTTTAAACAACTCTATAATGCAATCTCAAACGATCCCATAAGAATTCATCATGAGTAAACATAAAAAATCTTTGATGTTTGTACTTAAAAATATATTGTTCAAGTATATCTCTTTGATAAATCATCAAAATTGTAACTCTTCAATATATGTATGTAAGAAATTAACATAAATCAGTTAATCACTATGATTTGATATATCAATGATAATTAAATCATTAAACAATAATAACTCTAAAATCATGAACCTCAATGACAAACAATCTCATAGGAACTCATCACAAATAAAAACCACAAATCTTTGATGTTTGTAGTCAAAACTAAAATTGTTAAAATGTATCTCTTCAATAAATCATCGAAATTGTAACTCTTTAATGTCTACATGTAAGGAATTGATATGAATCAATAAATTGTAACAACTGGATTTGAGTTATCAACGATAAACAAATAATTAGAGCTATAAATCTTTGATATTTACAATATAAAAAAAACATCAAAATATAACTCTTTGATAAACTATCAAAATCATAATCACACACATTCACAGTGAAGAGAAATAATATGAATTGTCAGAGCATGAGCTTTAGTATCGTGAATGAAAATTATAAAATGAATCATCAAAATTGTATGTATTTGAGATATAGCTAAAGAAATCATCAAAATATAACACTGATATCCACATGGAAAAATAAAAAAAATTATCCAAATATAATTCTTTAACATCAAGCTTCCTATCTAACACAAATGATCAAAATCATAGTTCTTCAATATTTGTAATTATAACACTTTATAAATGATCAAAGTCATAATCTTTCAGCATCTATAATGAATTAAAATCATTTTCTTCAAGTGAAATGGCATACATCATATCTCTGTGTGAAATATGATATCATAGATATAATTTTCTCTGCAACAACATCATGCAACTCTCAGTAAATTCAATAAAAAAATCTTAATTTGATCTTTATAATAAATCATACACAATAAAAAATAAAAGAAAAATAAAAAGATCAAAAGTGATATGACCTTGATCTAGCTCAATTTACATGCATCAAAATATATGTGATACACATAAAGAGTAAATATGGAGATCAATTAAACTATCTACTTTTTCAATACCAATATTAAAAGATATTCCTAATAGATTCCAAAAAATTCAAAAGGTAAATTCAAATATTCTCTCAATAACAACAAAAACGATGCGTATGTCTTTAGCACACAGCAACGAGAAATGACAAAGGACGTAGATTTGCAACAATATCAGTTGGACGTGAGAAGGACAAATACAGCACACACAAACACACACACACACACACACACACACACAAAACTCTTAAGAGAAGAAAAATTTAAAGGAAAAATAAATGAGAAGATAAACACAAATATCGACCACCTCTTTATATGGACACAAAATATCTTTTGACTTTCCACCTTCAAATGTCTTTTGACTTTCTACGCTCAAATGCCTTTTGACTTTCCGCTTTCATCTATCTTTTCATTTTCTCAACTCACCCTTCACTTACGCACTTAGTAAGTTTTGAAAGATTTTTTATTTTTTCGAGGTTGGAGAGACCTAATCGATTTGAAATATACATAGATTCAATATGCTTATCTCTTTATTTAATCTCTTCTATATCAATCAAATTGCATATGATGCATGGAAAGAAAATCAAAGAATTGTGGAATAAGAAATTCAACACGTATCAATATGTAAATCTAATTGAATATAATATAGTTTCAACATAATGGAGTCTTGATCTAAATTCTTTTATGCAAACCAAATTGTATATGATAACATGCAAAGCAATTTAAATATTTACAATAAGAAGCTTAAAGAAAATGGATTTGGAAATATAAAATCTCTTATCTTTTAAAGGTTTTGATTAAAAACGTATTGACAATAGTTATTAAATCATTGTAGATCACTCTTGGTGCAAAATTTAATTAACCTGTCATGAGGAGCAACCCCGAAACACCCCAAAATTGTAAGGACGATTCTTCAAAGGTTAAAATTAGAGTTTCTAGAAGAAAGAGAAAATTTATGCTCAATAAAGAGGAGAATAGATATATATTTTTGGCCATGTAACTTTTTATTATAGTAGTATGGGTATTCCCGCTCATGATGATACAAGAGAGCATCCGTGAGTACCCAGTAGGGTCACTTGGTTGCACTCAAGACCCGGGTCATAGAGGATGAGTACTCAACCAAACAAGCTAGCTCCTTTGGATCTTTTTTTTTCTCTATAACATTATAATACAAGATTTATATAACAAATAGATAATAGTACTAATGTGTAATAGACCTAAAAGTGGAGTTGACCATGTGGGTAAGTAAGGGTGGTGCTAGGTTAACCCACCAACCCTTCAAGTTTTCCCTTTTTGAGGATTCTCGCTTAAACGTTAACAAATTTCTTTTTGAAGTTTTCTCACTTAAATGTTAGCAAATTGTTATGAATTAATGAGTAGCTAGATATAGATTAGAGCGGTATACTTAATTGAGGGATATTTTTTACACATAAGAGAGATAATAGGAAAGAAAGAGAGAGTGATAGAGAGAGAGAGAGAGAGAGAGAGAGAGAGAGAGAGAGAGAGAGCACAAGATATATGTGGCTCACCCAAGTAGAGGCTACACCCACGTGAAAGTAGTCACTCAATGGCTTTGCACTTCAAACTATAAGTAGTTACAAAGGGATTAGAAATCCTTAATGGAACTCCCACCTTCCTTTACTCTCACTCAACGCCACTTCACACCCTCTAAACCTTTTTGTGTGTAGAAGAGGTCTCCTTTTATAGGCCAAAATGAGACAACCGTATATATCCACCGTTATGTAGACAAATCCAAGTAGAACTTGCCCATGCACCAATGTGTAGCCACCCTTGTGTAGACAAGTCCAGGTAGAAATTGGCCACCACAAACTATTGAAAGCGGACCACTCGCCATTGAATTTTGGATCATCAACCATAGACCATTGGCCACTAGCCATGGTCCATTGGCCAACCGGCCATTGACTACCGGCCACCAACTAGCCGTCCTTTGGTAACTTTTCAATCATCATTCGGCCATAATACTTCAACAAAAAGGAATATTTTGGAGATGAGATTCTTCTCATGCATTATGGCTTCTCCTCATAATGGGAAACTTACAAATGTGAATTTTGTAAAATAAAAATTACAAGGATAAATCAAGCTCCATAATTAGCACAAATTGTGGTAGTCTAGTCCATGTCAAGGGCGATGAAGTGCAAATGTAAAATGAGGAAAAGAATGAACGCGAGAGAGAGAGAGAGAGAGAGAGAGAGAGAGAGAGAGAGAGAGAGAGAGAGAGAGAGAGAGAGAGAGAGAGAGAGAGAGACTATCAAACCAATGAACCGGGCAATGAATTATACAATGGGGACTGAGTGCTCCTTTTATACTAGCCTTGGAAAATTGCCCTACCTAGAACCTTGACAACTAAGTAAAATAAATACCTAAAGACAAAATAAATATTGAGATCACATTGGGTCATTCAATTTAGATTATATAACTTTAACATTGTCTCTACATCTCCTATTGAACATATAAAGGAAGACCAAGTGGATGAAGCTGCTACCATGGATACCCCAACCACATCTCTCTACTAGATACACCTCTAATTTTCCACCCAACCAACCTATCACTTGTGAAGAATGTGATCTTAAGCACTCACTTCCTCACATAAGATTGAATTGTAGTCCACACTATGTCTAAGAATACCACCCATTTGTGAATTGTGAACACATCCCGTTGTTGGGAAAATGAAAACCGGGGCACCTCTATATAAATGTCTACCAATAGTACTAAACAAAAAAATTCAGCTTCACAAACCGTATCAAAAGTGTGCATTTGTTACTATAGATGTAAACATATTTTCAGGTTGTTAAAAATTACTTACTGTGGTCATACCACCCATTTAATGCATGTCCTTTTAACACATGAACAATAATATTAATCTCTCATCGCTAAAAACGCCAAGGATAATGTCTATTATTGCATGAAAAGGGCAGAGGAGAGAGAGAGAGAGAGAGAGAGAGAGAGAGAGAGAGAGAGAGAGAGAGAGAGAGAGAGAGAGAGAGAATAACTCATCTGGTCAAGCTAAATACAGATCGAGAGAGAGAGAGAGAGAGAGGCTAGAGAGAGAGAGAGAGAGAGAGAGAGAGAGAGAGAGAGAGAGAGAGAGAGAGAGAGAGAGAGAGAGAGAGAGTCAAGAAGGCCTTTGCCTCCTTCAAGGTGCAGGAATCAGAAGCTTGAAGATCCAAAACAACATTCTCAGTCCTGAATCTCTACTCCAACATCAATGTCTAGTCTTGGCAAAGGTAAGGTCAATCTCTTCACTTTCATTTGGTCCATAGTTTAGTTGTGTCTAGGAATTGTGCATCAAAATGTAAAAGACCATTTCACAATTCACCAACCAATATTGGATCATGGCGCGCCAATAATGTTATGGAGATTCGTTTACATACTCCGTGCGCCGTGATCCTCTTTTAATATTTAGAAACGTTTTTTGAAGAATAAGATTCTTTGTTGTTTTGGTAGGTATTCCATTGCATGAAAGCCCATTAAGTGGATCATGGCGTGCCAGTACAGTTGTGGACGTTCGTTTACATACTCCCCGTGTCGTGATCCTCTTCTAGAATTGGACAAACTTTTTTTTGAAAAATGATATTCTTTGATGTTTTGGTAGCTATTCTATTTTATGAAAGCCCATTAAGTGGATCATGGCGCACCTGTAGCTGTGTGTATTTTGGTTTATGTACTCTGCACGCCGTGATCCACTTGTATGGCTTTTGCTCTTCACAACTAAAAAGCAGTTTTGCATTTTATCCATACTAATCATCTTATGTTATTGTCTATATGATTAGTTGGGAATAACTATGAGATACCTAGCTATAGTTTGTTCAAAACTTATATGATCATTTGGTGCTCTTCTTTTTAGTTATGTTTGATGAAACTTATAATTGTGAGTATGAAATAAATGGCAGGATTAAGATCACATAGGAGGAAAAGGAAGAAAATAGATCCCGAGCACATTGTTGGCCAAGCAAACCTTTAGAGAAGACTGCCGGAGCTGTTAAAAACATCAATGAAGAGGAATGCAGATGTAAGGTTTCCAGTTTTTGAAACCTTAGAAATTGTACAAGCCTGATAAATTAACTTGGTTGTTAAGAAAACTGTAGAATGATCCAATTATGGCAAATATTGGTATTTTTGGAACCGTAACCAGAGCTTTACTATGGTTAGAATTTTTCAGAATCGAAATCCGATAAAATCTGGAAAATTAACGGGCTCTGAAAGGTTACACTATGAATCTAATTAGTTAAGTAAAATTGAATGGTTTTCAGTAATTATTATTGCTAAAGACCTTTTATCCTAAGGTTCTAGAAATTGCAGATATTTCCAAGTTTAATCATTAAAAGTTAGAAAAAATTGCAGAAATCGATTCTGGAAGCTGAGGAGGGGATGTGTGGGGCAGTAATGAACCTGCCCAAGACAAAATTAGTAGCAGGGGACGCCATCTTCAGCATGGGGGCTGCTTGAGCTTCGAGCAACTACGTTTTTCAGCCTATGAGAGCTTGTGAGTGCCAGAAACCTATAAATAGGACCCCTTACTTCACAATTTCAGGCAGGCTTGGAGCCTTGGTAAATTCCCTCTCATCTAGAGTGACCTCTACGCAGAAATCACTAGAGAGCAAAGCTCTAATTGGTTAATCAATAGTAATTAGCACTAATTTTTTTTTAATTAGTAGAACTATGCTAACCTATTTACAATTTTCTTAATTAATTGAAGATTAAAACTATGTATACTCTAAAATTCTCTCCTAATTCAAAATTCTCTTATGATTATTGAGATTAAGCTTAGGAACACTAAGCTAATAAGTTATTATATTATATTAGGACTGAAATTACTCATTTTAACCATAAATTAATTATAATTATACTAACTAAATTTAGATTAAGATTAAATAATTATCAGAGTCGTGTTAGATTTTCATTATGCTAGAAAAATTACCTTTTAATTTTTTGAGTAATTTTTATTTAAGCAGAATTACACTATTTTTAAGGGAAAAGTAAAGAGGAAAATAATCAAATTAATCCAAAAAGCTTTGAGATAATTATCAAAAGTAAAACACATCTTAATGAACCCATGATAATTATCTTAAACTCAAATAATTAGTTTAACTAATTATCTTAGCAGAATTACACTGTGTTTAAGGGAAAATAAAAGAGGAAAAATAGGAAACAAATCCAAAAAGCTTTGAGATAATTATCAAAGGTAAAAAACATCTTAAGAAACCCATAATCAATATCTTAACCTCAAATAATCATTTTAACTAATTATCTCAATAGAAAAACACTATTTTCAAGAAAAAATAAAAAGAAAAAAAAGAAAACTAATTAGAAAAGCTTTGAGATAATTATTAGAGGTAAAACTCATCTTGAAAAATTGTGATAATTATCAAAAACTTAGGTAATTTGTTCAACTAATTATTTCATCAGGGAACATTGTTTTTAAGAGAAATTACAACAGGCAAAATAGCAAAATAATCCAAAAAGCCTTGAGGTAATTATCAGAGAAAAAATACATCTCATGAAACCTATGATAATTATCATAACCTCAAATAATTAGTTTAACTAATTATCTGAGTAAAATTACATTGTTTTTAAGAGAAAGTAAAAGGGAAAAAATAGCAAACTAATTCAAAAAGCTTTGAGATAATTATCAGAGGTTTAAAAAATCTTAAAAAACTAATGATATTTATTTTGACCTCAGATAATTATTTTAACTAATACTAACTAATTTTGCATATAAATTGGGAAAAGAAAATTAATAAATGAATTTATATAATTATCGAATAATTACAAGATGTCAAAAACATCCTTATCTACTTGTGATAATTATACCATAGTTAATTAGTGAGTTTAGGAAATTATAATTGATCAAAAGTCCTATTTTTATCAAAATATTAATTAAAATAAATAGACTTTGCAGTCAAAAGTTTTTAGGAAAATTATAGTAAGTATAAACCTATGATATAAAGTTGGGGAAATATAATCTATTAACACTAGAATGGTAACAGGACACTTTTATGTCCCTGAACACTTTTGTGTCCTGTTAAGTGACCATTTTTCTTGAATTATTTGAAGAGTATGAAAATGAATTTCTAGGTTCTATATATCCACAAAGTTTCCTTATGAGCTGAAAAAAACTTAGCATTTTTTTGGAGTATCGATCTCACCATTAACCTTACTCTTGCACAACATTTTTGAACCTAAACTCTGTGAAAAACCGGGTCCTGTTTTTGACTTTTTTTCAATTTTTGGCAACTATACCACTCTAAACTTCATGTTTGTGAGGTTTAGATGGCTAGAGGTTAGTCCTTCATAGTTCTCAACATGTTTTGATGCTTGTAGGGAGAGCTAAGTGTTAAAATTGAAAGTTATAACCAATTTACAAGAATTGCATAATTCTGTTTTTTGGCCAAGATTAGCACTTTTATGATTTTTTTGGTGGCTGTCTTGATATCCAAATTCAATTTTGATTGTGTAAGTGTAATGCATAACATAAAGCTAATCTTCCTTGAGTTTTGGGGGACCTAATAGGCTATATAGCATAGTATATGATAATGGTTGAGTTTTTTGATTGTTGAAGAATATGATACATTTTAGAGTAGCAAGTATAACTTTCTCAATATTGCTAGTTTCTTAGGCCAATTATGTGTATTTTGTAGGTAGTAACCATATCTAATCATAGACTACAAACTTGGCTAGATATTGAGTAGTTTCTATGGGTTTCTAGAGGTCATAATGCTAAACCTAGTTTTTTCATGTTTCTTGTATTTAGCACTTTGTCATTGCCCCCAAGGTTCCAATTGTAAGAGATCCATTATCCTTTTGACATGCTCCATGGCTACTTTTAAATACAAAGGCCCAAAGGGAACTAAGAAAACATGTATATAGTATCTGTATTGAGCGTGACTATAGAAACTTTGATGATAGGTCCGCAGAATGGCAAAAATGCAACTTTTTTGTACCTATTTTTTTTGCCCAAAAAAACATTAGTGAGGTAAAAGCAACCATATGTTTTGGTCACCAACCCATTGAAGTTAACGGGGCATTTTATCTCATGTCCTACAAAAATCCCCACTCTTATTTATATGCAATCAATCGTAAGAAATTGCTGTTTTGGGCAAAATGCACTGGTCCATCAACTTTGGAGGCTTGTAGTGACCAAGGGATGAGAAAAATTACATGTTTCTCATTTTTTCCATTTGTAGTAGTCATTGAACTATAAGCTCATGAAAGGATTTTTCAAAATGAGTGGATCTACTATGGTTTTGGAATTTTTTCCCAAAACCCTGAAAGGACACTTTTATGTCCTGTTAGGTTACCATTCTAGTGTTAAAGAAAATAAATAGAATAAATATTAAGCCCAAATTAAGTATATTGCAAGCTTAAAATTCGATGGGGAAATTAGGAAAAAATATATAAAATCATAAGAAAACTAGAAGAGCTTAGAAAACCCTTAGGGAAGATGTGGAAAAAATTATCATACGTATCTAGAAAAATAAGAAATTACTAAGTCAAGAGTTTACCAATTAAGACTATAAATTTAACCTTGGATGGGTTACGGTTGAGTACAACAGTGAAGTCTAGATTTTGAATAATTTACTTAATGATTGGACGTCCTTTGTATAAGGATAAGAAGTTATGGCACCTAAAAGGACCCAAGCCAATCATACATCTAATAATAAGGGCAGAGCAGTAAAAAGAACTAGAGCATCGCACAACGATGAAGTTGGGCCTAGTAGTAGGCCTACAAAGGAGATTCTTCAGGCGCAAGCACAGCAGCACATGGCCAATCAATCCCAGGTGGGTTTCCCATTGTTATATTAAGCCTTTAAATAGTTTAAGTTCTTTTATAAGTTAACATTGCATACGTAAGGAGTGAGTAAGAATTAGAAAATGAATAGTTGGTAAAAAACGGAAGGTAATTTCCAAGAAACCAACATGCATTTGTTTATAATGTAGAAAAGAATTGTTTGGGTTAAAACTGGTTGAATTAGGAAAGATATGATTGATCATCCTTAAGACAGCTTGTCTCAAGATACCTCCGGATCCTTGGTATAAATTGATGATAATGATGGCTTTCCAGCCACGGATACGTCCATTACCCCCATGAACGATGAGTTTCTACTCCATGTCATGTCTTGATGTTTCTACATAAGTTAGGATATCGTTTTTATCCTAGAGGAGCCGCCCGGTTGTGTGGCAACTGGTTTGGTGTATGGACACCCGGAACCTTGGGTGGGGTTTATCCACTCCGGATTGTGTATAAGGAATGGGTGTTGTTTTTCACCCTTAGGTAGTTTTGAGACAAGAAGAGTACGGGTCATGGTTATTATGGACAATGTTTTGATTGACAGTACCCTGTCTTAAGTTAAAAGATGTCTATTTTCTAAAAGAATGATTTCAATGCTGTTTTTAATAATTGATTGAAGAAATTACTGTGACAAAAAGTTCAAAGAAACTATTATTTTAAGTGTTAAAACAATGTGATAGTAATTAAAAAACAAAAGAATCATGTGTGAGTGCGGGGTGGTAAGTGGGGATTGACTAAGGTTGTCAATCATGGACGGGTGGACCTCATTAGTCAGGTATCTATCCATCCCCACGCACTAATTACGTTTGGAAAACATCTTCACTTGGAAGAGGAGTCCAACAGCGCGTACGCCCTCACATATGTTAGGGGGAAAAAAGCGTTGGTTGAGGATACCTTAGCCAAATTTGTGGAAGTTATAGGGTCGAAATAGTTTTTTTTTAATTTTAATACATTGTCCCATTTCCGCTACGAGACAAGACTAGGTCTTCTTCTAAAGCTATAGACCCAAGCCATTGTCAATGGTAAAGGTCTATTCCTTGGATTTTTCTTGTTTAGAGACTCTGATTTTTATCAGACCTAGAGACCTGTCAAGGATCCCATCTGGATCTTGGTATTGGTAGGTTGTGGATCTCACAAGTGGTATCAGAGCGTGTGTTAATTAAAGTCTTGGACCTAGGGGAAAGTTTAAGATGTTAGGTTGAAATAAGAGATCTTTGATAAATTCAATTAAAGAGGTAATAAATTGAAAAGAGAGATAAACAAAAGAGAGAGAATTATCCCCATCTTTGCAGGTAGATTTCCATCAGGCCTACTCCAAATCCATGGATTTCAACATTAGGTTTATGAGAGATTTCCTATCCCGACACTATTCAATGCGAAAAAGCGTAATTACATGGCTAGATAAGAGATTTTATCCTTCCACTTGGAGGATCAGCTGGTCAGGATCTGGTGGAATTTTTCTTCATTGATGCGGGAGAGTTAGAAGGTTTAGAACTAAATATGAAGAGACACAAATGGGCCGAAGATCTTCAAGTGATTGAAGTATACTTTTTCATTGGAACGGAGAATCCAAAGGAAACCCTTGTAATAGATGATGTCCAAGTATCACAAAATCAGTGGGTGTTTGATCAGTTGTCTGAAGTAATTTACCCAGATAGAATTAGGCCCATGGGTGTAGGTGTAGACGACTGGATAGTTCACTGTGTGGGAATGTCTTCTTAGGAGATGGACAACGAATTACTTAGTAGTTACTATGGTAATTACTACAATAAACCCGAAGTGTATAAATAGGGCCCATTACATTGTAATCGGGTTGGAAATTGTTATCATTTGGGTTAGCGCCTTGTCTATACTTGTACTTGAAAATCATTGGCAGTAATGTCAACTATACTCTCTCTTTGTAAATCATATTCGTTGTAATCTTGATCTGTAATTCCAATCATGGCATATATTCCAGTTATACTTACTTCTCTTTTAGTCTTCTGAATCTGAATCTGAACCTTATTTCCAGTCCATAAGTCTGATTCTTATTTCAGTATCCAAATTCCAGTCTAGTTTCTAATTCCTGTCTACTGTCTGAAATCTTCCTACACTAGTAGCTGAAATCTTCTAACACTGGAATTAGCTTTCTCAAGAGATCAATTCCAATTCCATTTTGGCGATCATGGTGGCACGAGATGAAGCTCGTTGACTGAAAGACTCTTCTCCTAGTTGGAAGTAATTTTCAGCAATGGAACCCAAAATCCAATCGTGGTCAGAAATCCACCATTCGTGTTGACCCCATTTCTGAGGAGTCAGGAAGAGAGTCTGACCCCAAGCAAGAGAAGATGACTGACATTGAGGCTCAGGAGGAGCATAGTCAGGCTGATGAGGCGCAAGACTCACAGCACTCCAGTCATTCTCGACGCCGATGGGCAAAACGGGAAGCACGGAAGGCCAAGAGTTCCAAGAGTTCTCGGTCCCGGCAGAGAGATGAGGATACCAAGGGAAGTAAAGGTAGTCACCGTACTTCTAGCAGACAAACCAAAGAAGACACTGACACTGAGAGAGAGACAGAGATTGATTGGGATGCTGACACTGACAATTGCAAGAAGACTCCCAAGCGTTATTCTGAATCCAAGAAGAGGAGTGGCAGGATCAGTAGTAATCGGAATGATTACACAGCTTCCGTGAAGATTTCTTTTCCAATATTCAAGGGAGGGAAGAAGGATGATTCAGACGTTCACATACAAGCTTTCGAGCAGTATGCTGAACTGAAAAATATTGATGAAGATGATTGGGGGGAATATTTTCCACTAACCTTGAAAGAGGCAGCAAGGAAACGGTATTACCATTACCCTGCCTGCCAGCTCAGATCATACAACAAATTGCTTAAAGCCTTCAGGTTGGAATATTCCTACAATAGAAGTGACGAAGATATTCTGTGTGAATTAGATAAGACCAAAGAGAGAAATTTATCAGTCCGCAGTTATGTGGAAAAGATCAAGGAGCTAACCAGGCAGTTACAAGAACTGCCATCTGAGAAGAGGTTGAGGGCATGGTTCTTGAATGGGTTCAGAAGCAAAAAGCTTAGGGAACAAGAGGTACCAGCTCCTACCAAGAAATTCAATGATCTGGTCCAAAGGGCATTAAAGCTGGAACAACAGGCCAAGAAGGAAAAGAGCCACAAGAAGCGAAGGACCAGTAGCAATAGCTCTGCTACTGAAAGTTCTGATTCTAGTGAGATGTCCAGTAGCTCCGAGAGCAACTCTAATGAACGAGCAAAGGATAAATCAAAGAAGGGATCCTGGACCAAAAAAATTGAAGAAATGGCTAGACAGATTGCCGAAATTAGCCACACAAGACAGCCAGTTCGGAAGATGGAGAATTGGTGTTCAAAATGAAAATCCAAGGACCATATCTCCAATGCATGTCTACAATGTACCTACTGTAAGGCTTTTGGTCATCTATGGAACAATTGTGGCATCAGAATCCACCACTTTAAGAAAGGCAAAGATCTGTCAGTGGTTGCCTACACTGAACCAGTGAAGGTAGAACCAATCAAAGTAGCTCAAGAGGAGAGACCAGGTACCAGTGGTACTGGTCATAGACGTAGACGATTCCAACCAGGTATGGGTAGAGGCAGAGGATGAGGAAACTTCCAGAACATGAGCATGAATTGCTATACTTGTGGGAAGTATGGCAATTTTGCAGCCCAATGCCCAGATGCACCTGCAACGACTACTACTGAAGCTATGGCACGAGAGCCAGTCCCAGTCATGTAGAAGCAAGGGTGTAGTCATTGAAGAAATCCCAGACACTTCAGAAGCACCAGTCAATCCTACCAGCAGGAAGTGGGCTCAACAAAGAGAAATTTGGAAGGCCAAAGGTAAAGAAAAGGTGGTAGATGAGTGGCAAGAGCACAGGGAACTAGCGGCTAAAATCACGGAGGATTTAGCCAAGAAGCTGCTAGAGCATCCAGAAAGTTCCGAAGCTAGATTTATTCAGAGGATACGAGGCCAATCGATTGATAAAGATCAGTCAGTATCGGCCATAATGAGACCATGATGGCTGTGGTACATGGACTAGCTGATGAACTGGGAGTGGATGGAAAGAGTGGAAGCAATGCAAAAGAGGAATGGCAGTGTGAAGATACCAGTTCTTCAAACTTTGACAATCAGTCTGACCAAGAGAGAGAAGAAATTCATGTGAAAATTTGTGATAGAATTCAAAAGCTGACTGTAGAGCTAGAGGATATAAGAAAAACCTTGCTTGAGGTGGCCAACTTTATCAGACAGCGCACGAAAGCTGAGGTAGAGGCCATAACAGTGGACCTGACAGCCGTCCGAGATGATGAAGTTCCACTTATTTAGGTGGACTACAAGGTTAGAAAGCAGTGGGAACCTCTCTCAAGTGTTATCCTGGATGGAGGACCAGGAGTCGACATAATGGGAGTCCATCTTCAGCAAAGAATGGGTATCACTAATATGAAACCAACACCATTCGAAGTACGAATGGCAGATCATAGAGCCGTACAGGCGACGGCTATGATTGAAAATATGCAGATAAGAGTTGGGAGGGAGAAATTCAAAACCAGTTTCCTAGTCCTGGATGTGCAAGGGGCATATGGGATGCTACTAGGGCGCCCATGGTTGAGAACATCACATGTTATTCATGACTATGCAAACCAAACATTAACCATAGAAGGGGCCAGTGGCAGAATCCAAATCTAGACAAACAATACCAGGATCTGGAAAAAGGAACTGAGGCCGAAGGAGTTATGTCAGAAGTACAGGGCCAAGAAGATCGAGCGAATGCTAGTGGCCATGAACATATTCCCTTTGGCAGAGATTGACCTGAATGCAGTCTTGCTGAATAAAGAGCAGGCTGACAAGCAGAAGAGACAATTCCCTGATCAGTTTACTGAAGTCAATATAGGGGAAAGAACAGTTCAGCTAACTGGAAGGATGGTGGAACCAGTTGATACTGGTATAGTAGAGGAACCAGTATGTTCTGAAGAGTACCTAGTGGATCAGAATACTGATTCAGAAATGAATGGACCATTCTGGGATTACGCTGAAGAATCGACCAAATGAAAACGAGGCGGTCCAAACTGGTTGCTTCCAGACGACCAAGAAGTGGAAGAGTGGAACCTAGGATCAGAGGATAATCCTAGGATGATCAAGGTCAACAAGAACCTCAACCCGGAAATGAAGGAAAAGGCACGGAAAATTTTCCAGAACTATAAAGATGTGTTTGCCTGGGAACATATAGATCTGAAGGGAGTAGATCCTGAAGTATGTCAGCACCAAATACCGTTGAAACCAGATGCTAGGCCAGTACAATTGCAAAGATACCGGATGAACCCCAACTATGCAAAGAAGGTCAAGGAGGAGATTGATAATCTTCTCAAGGCTGGGTTCATCACAAAAGTGGCAAGCAGTGATTGGCTATTTCCCATAGTCGTTGTTCCCAAGAAGAATGGAAAATTGAGAGTTTGTGTCGACTATAGGAAACTAAACGCCCAAACTATCAAAGATCCATTTCCCTTGCCTTTTACTGACATGTTGCTTGATGAGATCGCAGGATATGAAATGTATAGCTTCACGGATGGTTATAGCGGCTATAACCAGTTATAGATCACTCTTGAAGATAGAGCCAAGACCACTTTCATCACTGAGTGGGGAGATTTCATGTATCTGGTGATGCCTTTTGGCCTGTGCAATGCACCAGCTACCTTTCAGTGGTGTATGATGGATATGTTTAATGAATTCCTTCATCGGTTCCTCGCCATTTTCATGGATGACTTTACTATCTATTCAGATGAGAAACAACACCTCCTATTCCTAATTATCAGGAGAAGCGGATTTGTTTGAATCCATTCAAATCTGTTTTTCTAGTCTGGAAGGGACAGCTACTGGGAAATGTGGTTTCCCGCAATGGAATAGAGATGGCCTTTGACAAAATTTAGTGTGTTCAGCAAGCTAAAGCACCCAGAACTGCTTCAGAGTTGAGCTCTTTCTTGGGTTATGTGAATTTCTATAGAAGATTTGTACATAAATTTACTTCTCAAGCAGTACCACTATATGAGCTTACAAAGAAGACTAGTAAGTTCAACTGGAATACTGAATGCGAGGAGAGCTTCTAGAATCTGAAAAAAGCCTTACTAGTAAACCAATCCTTGGGCAGCCAAACTAGGATATTATTTTCCACGTACATGTAGATGCTTCAGGATTGGCAATGGGGGCAATATTAGCTCAGCTAGACGGAAGAACTAATTATCCGGTTTATTTTGCCAGTTGCAGATTCAGTCAGGCTGAACAAGTCTATACAACTACTGAGAGAGAAGCCCTTGGAATGGTTTTCAACGCTACAAAGTTCAGGCATTACCTGTTGGGAAAGTTATTCCATTTTATGTGGACCATCAGGCTCTTCTATTTCTGATTAATAAAGTCATTATTAAAGGCAGGCTGATAAGATGGATGATGTTCCTACTGCAGTTTGAATTTAGAATTTTCCATAAGCTTGGAAAAAACCATTGTGGAGCTGATTTTCTCTCAAGAAGTACGGAAGGATATTCAGAATCACCCTTGAGAGATGAACCGATGGACGCTGATTTATTTTAGTTAGAGGTAGAAGAATCAGTTGATCCTGAATGGTATGATATTTATCATTTTCTTTCCCAAGGTGCCTTTCCAGAGGATTGGAAGCAGAATCAGAAGAAAGCTCTGATCATAAAAAACCTGAAATTTGCTATCATAGGAGGATTGCTTTATCGACTGGGTGTTGATGGTATACTTCGACGATGTGTCCCTATGGAAGGAAGAATGCAAGTAATTTCAAAAGCGCATAATGGTGAATCTGGTGAACACTTTTCCAACGAAGTAACCTACAAGAAGATTCTGCAAGCTGGTCTGTGGTGGTTAACACTGATTGCTGATGTTAGAAGTTTTTGTAAAACTTGTGACATATGCCAAAGAATGGGTCGACCAACAGCTGCAGATATGACTCCTTTGATGCCAGTACAACCACTGGGAGTGTTCATGAAATGGGGACTATATTTTAGGGGACCTTTTAAGAAGGTTACTCCCAGGAAGAACAAGTACATAGTAATGGCTACTTGTTATGTAACCAAGTGGGTTGAAGCTAAGGCTCTTCCTGACAACACTGCCAAGTCAACTACAAGGTTTCTATTTGAGAATATTGTCTGCCGATATGGATGTCTAGTAGAGATTGTGACCGATCAAGGAACACATTTTATCAATGACACTTTGGAAATACTATTGGATATGCTTTCAGTCAAGCATCAGAATCTACTCCTTACTATCCCAGATGCAATGGATATGCTCAAAGTAGCAACAAGACAATAAAGACTATTCTCACTAAGGTGGTGCAAAAGAAACCAGACCGGTGGGATTTGAAACTTCAGACTGCTCTATGGGCTTAAAGGACAACTTATAAGGTAACTACTAGAATGACACCATTCAGAATGGTGTATGGCACTAAAGCTGTGGTTCCTATGGAGTTTGTGATCCCAAGTCTGAGAATGGCTGTGAAGTATGGCTTAGACTTCAACCATAATCTTAAAAAACGGCTAGATGAACTGATGCAATTAGATGAACTCAGGCAACGGGCTATGTTGGAACAAGAAATTTTTCAACAACGAAGGAAGCACTGGCATGATCACCGAATTAAAGTTCGGGAATTTCAGAAAGGAGACTTGGTGCTTCTATATCAGTCTAGACTGGGTCCAAAGAAGCCAAACCTGAAGATTGCATGGGCAAGACCATTTGAGGTAGACTGGGTCTTCTCCAATGGCATAGTCAGACTGAAAGATTTATCTGGATTATTGTTGCCAGGAGTATATAATGGGGCAAAGATCAAGCTTTATTATTCAGAGGCCAGAGAAACTGGACAAGAACAAGGCACTAAGGAACTGGAACTTGCTGATCAAGAGATACCAGAATCAGACATTTTTGGACTTTTTCATGTGCAACCAGTTCCAATTTCAGAACCAGTACCAGAAGAACCAAATCAAGTTGACCTTAGAATTAGTACCAGTATGGTCGAGCCAGACTGGAAATCAGTCCAGTATCAGTGGAGGCACACTTTTCAATTTTTAAGCGCCCAATGGTCAGATGGCACGCCAATAGTAAGTAATTATTTCAAGGATGGGTCGCAGTCTTGTCCAATGCATGTTTGCCACGACAATAGCGACACACACAAGTCTAGGAATGGTGAATGGTGGAGCGTTTATGGCACGAACACGTATAACAGTCAGGAGAGTTAGCATTTTTCCTCATAAATCCCCTGTGCGACGCTTTCCTCCTGTTAACGATTCACCATCGCCAAGCTCCGAGGTTTCTTCGCTACAACCGCAAACCTCGACCTTTGAAGAGACAGTTAACTGTCAGCTAGCCTTGCCAGCGACACCAGGGTACGGCTTTGACACGACAAGTAAGTCTTCTTCTCCTTCACCTGTTTCATCATCATCGTCTTCACAGTGTATGGGTAGAAGGAAATGCTCAGAGAAGATGCAGGAGTCTCTTGAGTAAACCCAGAACATAGTTGTTGTTGCAAAGGCAAGCCTTCCCATCATATCGTACAATAAAATCTAGTGTTATGTATTCATTGACCAAGCAATGACTCTGCTACAACTATGGGATCTCCGAGTTGTGTTGCAAGCTGCAAGAATTGCTTTTGACGCAAACATCATCAAGGAAGTTCTTGACTCTTTCGATGCTGAAGATGGCAGTGCCATGGTAAATGGTATAAAGGTGTCGGTGACATCAGAGACCATAGCTCTTGCATTCAGAATGCCCAACGAGCCCAAACCATCCGTGGCAAGTCCACAGCAGATAAGTATAGCTCTGAAGGAGGATGAAGCGGCTAAACGTAAGCGTAAGGCAAGTGGTCAAGGAGTTCCAGTAGCAGGACTGGAAGCTTCCTCTGCTTACAGGTTTGTAGCCGAAGCAGTAAGCCTTAAAAGCAACCCAACGTATGTATGCGAAAAACTTTTTGCTATGCTATTGGCCAAGATATTGGATCCAAAGGTTCCTATTAACCTTTGTCAAATTCTCTCGCACAATGTACTCCAGCAAACTACCAAGCTAAAATCTAAAAATGTTTTCAAAGCTTGGTATGTTTGGCAATTCTTGTATTGGGCCACTGCTGCAGATGTTCATGAGCAGGTAAAGAAGTCTTGAAGTGAGAAGCCAATTTCTGAGCCTAAGAACATTGAGCTGTCCTCAGACGACGAAGCAACGGACAATCAAACTACTTCAACAGACCTGAAAAGAAAAGCAACTGCAGAACAGGCTGGCACTTCAAAGAATCCAAAGACTACACTGACAAAGAGCAGTGAGTTTTTGAGGCAGATAGAAATTCAGGTCAAGATAGTGAATACTGAGAAAGCTGTAGTGAGCCAGACAGAGAAGCAATCTGATCAGAAAACTGTGCCTAGCCAGTCAGTAGCACAAAGTGCAGTTGCTATTGGTTCAGGAAAAGATCAGGCCAAGTCAGCCACTTCTGAGAAGATAACAGACTAGTCAGTGGACAAAGGCAAGAGACAAATGGACAAAGGCAAAGGTCCAGCTTCTTCGACTCTGCAAGGTGGAGTTCCTACTCCAAATATTGAACACATTCTGCACTGATCAAACAGGACAAGTTGCAGCAAATGCAGACTCATCAATTGAAAGGGCATCTTCTGCAACGCAAAGCTAGTTATGCAACTTTACCCTACATGGATCCAGTGACAATATATGAGCCTACTAATTTTGATCCAACTACAGTTAAAGAGATATGTTCAGTCCTCCTACAGTCTTCTTGGAATACCATTGTCAGTTGTATGTGACAATTGATGGAGGCTGCTGGATCAGAAGATGAAGTGAAAAAGATTAAAGCTGACTTGAAGGAGATAGAAGATCAGATTGAAAAGCTCTAGAAAGCCCGGGAAGAGCAGAACATACAACACAGGGTACTGGAAGCTCATTTAGAAAGGGTTAATGAGTTGTTAAACAAGAATCTAGCTAAGGCTGAATCTGAGATAATGATCATCAAGAATCAACGAAATGAAGCATTGAGAGCTGCAGAATAGGCTAAAACAATGCTCAAAATGAAGTGGGTGGAATTCAAAAACCTGTTAATTCACCATACAGCTCTGAAGGCCTCTCTGACTGAAAGATACATCTATAGCAGCTTGGATGAAATTCTAAATCCATCAGGCAATGCTGTTTTCAATTTAGAGAATTTGAAGTCCTCGATGGAAAGTATGCAGAGTGATTTGCAGGACAAGGTGACTGAATATAATATTGCTCTGATGAATCAAGCTATCTTAGATTATATTGAGTAGCAGACTTCTCCGGATGAGGTAGAAGAAGACAAGGAAGTTGAAGATGATAAGGAGGAGGATGATCAAGAAGCATGGCATACAAATGATGATGATGATGTCCCACCACCATCTCCACCTCCAAGACCTGGTACTGGTGGTACAGGGCCAACTGAAGGAGGCCAGTCACAGCCAGACCAGCCAGGCCAGAATGAGGGCCAGCAGGAAGGACAAAATGAAGGGCATTAGTCGGGTAACCAGTAGACTGAAGAGCAGCATCCCAGTCACACTGGGAATCAGCCAACTGATCAATCCCAGCTCAGCAGGGATGCTAAAGGGAAAATGAAAGTGCATGATGAGGGATCAGTTGCTGATCATAAATATTCACTGCAGCTTATTACCCTGAATAGGCAATTGAGACATCAACAGGCCTCCATAACCAGACAATATCTGGAGGATGATGATCTTTTGTCTGATTTGGAAAGATATAAAAGGCTATATGTTGGAGCCAGGGAAATGGTGGAGCATTGGAAATTAGCATCTTTCAATGATAAAGGAGCTTGCCGTTTACCTAGGCATCCCAATACAGTCCAGCTGCTGGAACGAGTTCCTAAATGGATACTCACTGATAACGAGAGAGTGATAAACCCACACTTGCAAAGGTAGTCTACTGCAGATTGTCGCTCCCTTGCCCTGGAACTAGAACTTCTGCTGGGTAACAGACCAACTTACCGATGTATGAAGGATGTTAGGGAACAACTAAAGGAAGTTTTGGTGCAAATGCAAACTACCAGAGGAGTTTTGGATCAGAGAGTCAAAGCTATTCTTGAGGAGTAGACAGCCATAGCAAAGGACCTCAGACTAGAATGTCAGTCGGAGCACACGCAACTGCTCTCCGAACATTGTTCCAGCTAGTGAGAATCACCAGAAAGATGATGCAGCAAGAGAACCAGGCTGTTCAAAATTTTTTAGAATTCGTGCTTGATTCTCCAGTTCTCTTGTAGCCGTTCCAGCAAGAGAAGCAGAGTTGCCAAGATTCTTTCCAGAACTATATCCTCAATATCCAGAACCAATTGATCACCTTACATACTTCAAAATCACTGATGAGCTTCAGGATTGGTATGAGCGATCGACTGTGGAATGGAAGACTTGGTAAACACTGTTCAATGATGCTCTCCAAATCAATGATATTCATGCACTGAAAGAGGAGATGCATAGGATCCATATGTGTACGGGCCAGTGGAAGATTCAAGTCAAAGGACTGACCAGGATTACTAATCAATTGCTACAACTTACAGTCGAATCTTCTAAATTGCCTGAAAAAGACATTGCAGCAAAGCCGGGTCTGGCACCACAGTACATGGAGATGACTGAGATTCTTTTCAAAGCTCGAGTCAAAACTAATCAGCCTCTTCCAGAAGGATAGATCCATACTGCTTCGCATTGTCATAAGCTGGCCAGAACCAAAATTAGCAAGGGCAAGCGTACACTCTATGATCCTGACACCAAAACCTATCATTCCTTCACGCCTTATGAAGTAGAGATGACCCCCGAGAGACGGGATTAGCTTGAGCAGGAGGCCATTTATCGACTGATTCAGAAGGAGAATGCTGGTAGTGAGACTTCTCAGGCACCCTCCAGGTCAAAGGGCAAACGGAAGACGGTCCAATGGAAGGATACTGGGTAGTTCTATCTCAGAATTCAGTGGCAAATTCTCTCCTCAGCAGGCAGGTGGAGATGAGAGCTCTACCTTGGCCAGATGAGAGCTCCACCTTGGCCTGGTGAGAGATCTACCTTGGCCTTTTCAGCTGCCTCTCGCAATCTTTGTATGGCCGCTCTGTCAGTGGTCAAGCCAGATTCCCAACATCAGAACCAGACGGTGGATTTTTCAGTCTCACATCAGAATCAGACAGGGGAATTTTCAGAAATTTTGGAATCTTGCCAAAATTCAAGAAAGAAGAGAAGGATGTAGACGGCTGGATAGTTCACTGTGTGGGAACGTCTTCTTAGGATATGGACAACGAATTACTTAGTAGTTACTATGGTAATTACTATAGTAAACCCGAAGTGTATAAATAGGGCCCATTACATTGTAATCGGGTTGGCAATTGTTATCATTTGGGTTAGCGCCTTGGCTATATTTGTACTTGAGAATCATTGGCAATACTGTCGACTGTACTCTCTCTTTGTAAATCTTTTAGCTGTAATCGTGATCTATAATTCCAATCATGGCATATATTCTAGTTATACTTACTTCTCGTTCAGTCTTCTGAATCTAAATCTGAACCTTATTCCAGTACATAAGTCTGATTCTTATTTCAGTATCCAAATTCCAGTCTAGTTTCTGATTCCTGTCTACTGTCTGAAATCTTCCTACACTAGTAGCTGAAATCTTCTAACACTGGAATTAGTTGTCTCAAGAGATCAGCTCCAATTCCAGTAGGCCCTAGTTTTAATGGACCAAAAGATGTTGTCTATTTTGATCCTATATCTGATCCACCCAAAGTCCACAAGATTCTAGTATAGGATTGTCGTCACCCTTGTATATAGTAGGACCTTCATGGATTGTATTAACTCTTGTACATACTATGGTTCTCATGGGTATGCTATAAGCAGTTTTGTTATGGCTTGGCAATTGTCTTCACCTTGTGTGCAAATAAGTTAAAAGCATAAGTAAGAGACATTTCATTTGGTACTAAATTCCACTAATTTAATCTCAGGGAAATGCTCATGTAAATAGCCTTTACCTTGTTGCTCAAGAGAAAAAATTACTACTAAAGCAATTTCAACTCCCTACTTTCAAGGGAGAGGGACTCAATTTAGAGAGAGATGCCGAAGCATGGTTAGATGCTATGGAAGACTATTTTAAAACTACAGGAACTGCTCAAGAAAATGAAACAATGTTGGGTATGCTCCGTCTCAGTGGAGATGCCAAAATTTGGTGGAAGCAACACTGCAGAGAAAATCCCACGAGTAGTCCATCTTGGGAGAAAATGAAGCAGGAAATCAAAGAACTCTATCTCCCTCCTGCACATCAAGCTATCAAGATGAACGAATTCTTTGGTCTACGCCAGCTAAGACTTTCATTAGAGGAGTACTACACCAAGTTTGTGTCTTTACGATGCTATGCTCCCCAGATGACCATGGAGCAACAAATTGCCCGTTTCTATCAAGGCTTCAATAAACCCTTGAGTACATGTCTCGAAGCCATGAGGCCTACATCAATACAGGATGCCCTTCTCAGGACTAAGCCTCTTGCAGATGAAGGAACCAACTCTACAAGGAACTATAATGGATTTAATAACTTTAGGGGAAGAGGCAGGGGAACTTTCAACCAAGGATACCAACAACGTGGACTAGCTGCAACAGTGAACTTGGAGCAAACCTTTCCAAACGTTAGGTGCTATGGATGCAATCAAATGGGGCACTATAGAAATAATTTTCCTGAAGAGAAAAACCCTTGAACTATTGCTAGAGCCATTCCTCAAAGGTAGAAATGGAGGACGAGGTAGAGGAAGAGCAAGAGGAGAGAGATCTTCTGCAATCATGAGAGAACCAACTTTATGAATGAGGAAGATAAAAGAGCCACTTGATTTTGGATACAATTCGTAATCCTAGAGCTCAACAACAATAGGCAGTTTTGTAAACCACTATAAGTCAATAATGTGGAACTTTGAGTTACTTATATAATGGTATATATTATTTTTTTTCCCAAATTACTTAAGGAATCTAAAGTTAAATTAGCATTCAATCACGAAATCAAGGGTTGATCTAGCAATTGAGATAGAGGTTCTCGATAGTATGAAAAGAATTTGAATCTTGAGAATGAGATATTTATCAAGAAACCAACTCACAATCTTTGTGCACACGATAGCCTTCCTTGAAAAATGACCTAAATATGAAAGTATTAATGTACGAGACTAATAGGAAGCCAAAAAGAACTCTTGGTATGATACTTCTTAAAACCCTTTACATATTGTTGGTCAACCAGGTTAAAGCACAGAGGGGGTACCTCTGGTGCAATAGTAGAAGCTTGTGACGAATGCAGATTGCTCAAGATGCAAGAACACACCGAGCACATTTAGATTGGCAAATCTCGAATACATGATACTTGTCGAACATTGATTGCTCTAAATGGTTAGTTAGATCCAGCGCATTCATGATGACAAGGTGGATATATGGATCTTTTAAGGAATTGATTTAACCTGGTTTTTGAGATGATACAAATGGTTTGTAAAGGTTTTTAAGATGAGCTCAACACTGAGAGTTTCTTGGGGAAAAGTTGACTAGCAAGTAACTCCAACCAGATTGTTTTCTCGATACTAGAGAAATAAGTCTGCAAAATAGAGTAATCAAAAAACATTTAGTAAAATGGAAGGACTACCCCACTAAAGACGCCACCTAGGAAGACGAAGTATCACTTCTCAAAGATTTCCCCAAATTCGGTTGAGATGAGGACATCTCAATTCCTTAAGTTGGGGTGATTATAAGGTTTCCAGTTTTTGAAACCTTAGAAATTATACAAGCCTGATCAAATTAACTTGGCTGTTAAGAAAACATTGTAGAATGATCCAATCATAAAAAATATTGGTATTTTTGGAACCGTAACCAGAGCTTTACTATGGTTAGAAATTTTCAGAATCGAATTTCAATAATCTGAGTTTGGAGGAGCCTGCTCTAGGTTTGGAGGAGCCCGATACTGATCCATTTGTCAAAATGGAGTCCCCTTCTGCTCCAAAATTTACTTACCAAACTCACTTAAGAGAGAAGTGGATTTTTTAGCACCTACTTTGGAGAGTGCCCAATGTGTTGCAAAAATCCAAAAGAAAAAAGACACAGTTATTTATGAAGACCCTACAGTGATTGATGAAAGGCTTTTAGATTTTGCAGTTTCATCTGGGGCTGGTGATAAGTTTGATTTGGTCTCCTGCATTTTTAATGCTCCATTTAATCTTGATGTGTTTGTAGCTGAACAAAGTGAACACTTGAAGCTGGAACAAGAGAAGTTTGATCTTCACACTCAAGAGGGCAAGGTTAATGTTGGTGAAATGGTGGTAGTCCGTTTAAAAGACTGTGATCCTAAAAGACAATCTTACAAGAAGTATAATCGGCTACCTCTTATGTACAGGCCCGATTGGTGCAGCTTACATGAACGCGAGTGCAAGCCGATTCAAGAATCCTTTGGATTTCTAATATTTTTAAATGGATTATTTACAAGTCTTATGAAAGATCCTAAGGAGGTCATGGAGGAACACGATTTACCAGCAGATGAAAAAGAGGAAAATAATGAGGAATATATTGAAGTGATAGAGATAGAGGAGTCCATTGATCTTGAAGAACAAGCAAAAGAGGTGAAACAAAGCAATCTTCTCTCAGTGAAAACCTCAGATATCAAGATACCTCTAGATGTGTCAGGTTTCAATGAGCGGCAAGCCACCTTAATGCTACTAGGAGTGCCAGAGTTTAAATTTGGAGATAGGTCATACATTTTCCTTCATGATATACAAAGTATTTTTTGTTTGTGGGAGGACTTTGCACTGCCCACTATCTCCAAGTATCAGGAGGAGAGAAATGGATTTGTTTCAGATGACAGTAGTGATGATGAAGCAATGGAGATCTCCAGTAACCCACTAGACTACCTTAAAATCTGCTTTGAAAACGCAAAAAAGTATAAAGAAAGCCTTTCTGATGAAGCCACATTTCAAACTATTCAAAATAATCTTAAGCCATCAACTAGTAAACAGGATATGGAGGATTGGTTTAAGCGACCAGCAGAGGAGTTAACCGGATCAGTCAACCTATGGAAGGATGAGATTTTTTTGCAAGATGAGAGTTTCATGGCATAAAATCCTGCCCCCCCCCCCCCCCCCCCCCCCCCCCCCCCATCTTTGTCTCTCTCTCTCTCTCTCACACACACACACATACACAAACACTTCTTTTGTTTACAGTCATGGATTGGTGAAAAGGACGACTTGCTTCGTCGTTGAAGAAGACAGTTCTGTGGTAGGGATACAACTCTAGGACAATATCTTCCTAGTTTATGTGAGGCACTCATCCTAATCTTCTACAACGGAATGTCACAAGAGGGGAATACTACAACCTATGCTTTCAAAACAAGAATGTTTCGGTTACTCGCCAGGATATAGTGGGGGCCCTGCAACATATGACTACACGTACACAACAATGGCATTATCTTTAGGGAAAGAAAACCCTACTAAACTCTTAGAGTATGGAAAACATTTAATGATCAGATATAAGGGCGAGGTTCCAAATGATATTTGCAAATCATGAAAATGTTGAAATAGTTGTGGTACATATTGAATTTAATTCTAAAGGCATTTCTGGTACATCCGATCCATCTAAACTCTAACTCTCTTGTTCCACCGATGATTGGCATATTGCATTGTCTCTCTCCACCCGATTTGACTTTCAAGAGCACTTGAGTTGTTTAATGCGTCTGCTCACTTTCTTTTCTGAAGTTGCAAATGTCTGATTGCATGTACGGTTGCTGAAGAGGCCAATAATTTCTTTTGTTGCATGTGATGAATGATTCTATGATAAAACCAGTAAAATAACTCCTTCAGCTGTTTGCATTATTTTGAGAGCCTCCTTGCTGTGTGTGTCTGAAGTAGGCATTTCTAGCCATGTAATGAGTCTTCTCCAGGCCCTGGGTGTTCCATATACCTGGATTCCCATACTTTTGGATGAAGTATGGCAAATGATTAAAAATAATGTGCTACAAAACAAGAAATGTATTTAGAAATTTAAACACAAACTTAGTACTAAGACTATATGAGGTGCTTTGAATTTACCATGTAATGAGTGATTTGAGTATCAGTCCATGCTGTCTTGAAGGATTTTTTCAGTAGCTAAAGGTTCTGTTTAAATTTGTTGAGATTGTCGTGCGACCAGTCATCATTCTCACATATTTAAAATAATATGTCAATGGAACGCCACACATCACCCTTTGCATCGCGAGTTGTTGGCTCTTGGTCTTTCACTACTGAATGAAATTTTTTCGAGTGCATATACTCAACTTTGCTAATGTAGGTAGAGTGATATACTCTCCCTTGCTTTGTTAGCTTCACATCTTTCATACCTTGAGGTTTAGGTAGAAAACGGAGTGCCTTGACCCCACCTATGGATGGTTTGCAAGGTTCATCTTTCTCATTGGTTGACCTTTTTTCGTCCCGCTGTATTTTCACATTGTCCCTATGTAGATCAATATCTGACAGAACTAGTTCCAAAGTGTCATAATAATCAATATCTAATTCTCCTAAATGATTTTCTCATATTAAACTGATCATTTAATGTGGGGAAGTGACAGGGGAGAAAAAGCTAGAATATTGGTTAAGCTAGCAGACCGGCCACAGTAGGGATCCAAAGGAGGGAAAATAGGGATCCAAAGGGGGGGCCATCTGGAAACGATCCATGTGCAACAATGGGCTAAAAAGACCCTAAGGTTCACCCCATTAAGACTTCCAAAATGCTAAGGTTCCAAAATTCAAAGGTTGTGTCCAAAGGTCAACATTAGGGGGAATTGGATGCTTTGTGTACTCTCCAAAGTCATCACACATCCCTACACATGAGGGGGAGAGCCCTAAAGGTAGGGGATGAGAGAGAAAGCCACACACACACACAAGCTCTCTTTACACAAAGGGAATTAGGGACACATGTCAGCTCCCTAGCCCAAATGCCCACAAGGTGTGCCCAATTCCTATTGGATGGCCTTGGAGGTGGACCAATGAGATTTAGGCTAGAGTAAATCTAGTTTAATTAATTTAAAAAACACTTAATGAAAGAAACAATGAGAATTAAATCTCCTAGATGACTATTGGGCAGTCTCCCAAGGGGTCCAATGAGCATTTAGGAGCCCAATGGCTTGCCTGATTCCTATTGGCCAGGAGGCAAAGGGGTCCAATGAGAGTTTAGTTTAATTAATAAATCACCTAAATCTCTCACAAAAGGAGAAAGGGGCACACATGTCAAAAGGCTATCACTTATGTTGCTTAATGGTCATTGCCTTGACTTGGGGAGGGCCAATGAGGCTGGAGCAAGAGAAATTAGCAAGGGGGCTCGCCCAAGAGAGAGAGGGGGCTGATTTTTGCAAGGTATTATCACACACACACTCACAAAATCTCATGTGTGAAGAAAGAGAAGACTATCTGTTCCCAAGCTTTAATGGAGAACTCATCACCTACTCCAAGCTTGTGAGATAGAAGCCTACATCAACACTCTCTTGGCATGTGGATGCAAATCCAACCAAGAGCCAAGCTTCAATGCATGCTCATCTCCTCTACCAAGATAATTACTAAGCTAAATCTATGCTAATATGAGTGATTATGTGAGGAGATGTACATCTTTCTCGTAAGATACTCCTTCTTCCTCTCAATCTACTCTCATACCCTGCTAGCGCTCACAATCTTCGAAGGTGTGTGAGGTCTTGGGTCTGAGAACGGAGATAATTAAAGTTGTGTTTACTAAGTGTTTTGCTTAGTGCATGAAGCTTTCATCTTCATTGCACTAGCTAGTCTTGAAGGAACACAAAGAATTGTATTGTACAATGTCTCTCTTGATGGGAGAAACCATAATACAAAGCCTTTTGGAGAGGGGACCGGCTCCATTCAAATCCGGTCCTCAACTGTTGTCAATAGCTTAATTTCTCTCTCTTTTTAAAGTATTGTTGATGCTATCTAACTAGGTGTTATGCTTTTTGTTGCTCTCTCCACCCAAGCACTCTTGTAATTCTCACTAGGAATCTATTCTAATGAAATACCCACTATGTTCATGCTAATTTCCGCTACACACAAGTTATTAGGCCATTAAATGTTACATTGGTATCAGAGCACAAGGTTTCTCTTTTCTTGCTCAAGAAGGGAGGTCCTCAAGCTAGCTATAAATGGTTGGTATTATTAATTTCCTGTGAGTAAGTAGAATAGGGAATTTTCAGCCTTGCAGTGCGCCTGTCTTCGTGCAGTTAACAGGGTATCACCGTCGAGAGCTATGGTCTTAATAGTGGAGTCCTACGGGGCTTGCCTACGGCTTAACCACTATTGAGCTATTAGAAGCTTGACAGGAGCCGGTGTTGTTTTGGTGTCGAAAGACCCTCTCTTCTATTCCTTGCAATTAATGGTATTCGAGCCGCGGGTATAGTAGCTTGAGTGCTTTTTCTAAAGGGGTAAAGAGGAGTAGCAACTAGGGCTTGAAGTGTCAAAGTACACCTAAAAAGTTCACACCTAAAAGTTGTTAGAATGGCTGACAATAGTAAAGAGAGTGAAATTAATGTTGATAACTTTGATTTTGCTCATGAGCAAGCTACTAATGATGCTTCAATGCTTGTTAACTATCTTGTTTCTAGGCTTCAACAAGCCATGGGCAATCCATCTCTCGAAAGTGAAGTGCAACGGTAGCTCCGTGCTCACGGGATTCTCCAAGCTCATCACCATGACGAGAGAACACCTAGGAAGCCTCCTTGTGAGACTACCAAAAGAGGTCTCTCTCCGATTCGGGAAGAAGAAGAGAATCCATATGAAGGGCTCAATAATTTACTTCTTGATGATGCATCTCCTTCCCAAAGGAGAACCCAAGAGCGTCCATCAAAGGAACGAGAAAGAAGTGAGTCTCCCGCCACCTCGGCGGAGATGGCTCCACGAAGACGGCGGGCTAAACGCTCTCCATCACCACCAAAGCGGAGAAGACCCTCGTATTCTTCTCCTCACCAAATTTCAAAGAGGGATGATAAAAAGCAAGAGAAGAAAATGGTGAGAAAGAGGACACCCTCTTCTCCATCTTCTTCATCCTTTTCCTCTTATGAAAGCTATGGTGAAGACGACGAAGATCAAGACAAGAAAAAGTCGAGAAAGAGGTCACCCTCTTCTCCACCTTTTTCAAATTCTTCACCTTCTGAAGAAAGTGATGGTGCAACCTTTGAACCATCAAAAAGAAGAGGCCATACGAAATCCTATGCCGCATGGAAGAGGTCATCCAAGTTGAAGAAATTCAAAGAGGGAGGGAAGAGCATCTCTTTCCTTACCTATGATGGTACCTTTGGTGCTACGGAAAAATTCTTGGCCTTTATCCAACAATTTGATGCGGCGTTTGGAGATGAGGGCTTCACAAAGTCCTCTAAGCTACGCCATGTAGCTATGCACTTTCAAAAGTCCGCCAGGTAATGGTGATTTAGCCTACGAGCCAACGGTGAAGCTCCACGAACATGGAAAGCTTTAAGAGCTTCCATTATGAAGCAGTTTTTGGCCACCGATGCCAAAGACAAAGTACTCACTAAATGGCGAAGCTTAAAGCTCTCTCCCAATGAATCCATCCACAAATATGTAGACAAGTTTTGGGACCTACAACTCAAAGCCACTGTTTTCAAAAAGTTGGATTTTGGAGAGCAAAAGCAACAATTTTGTGCGGGCTTAACCGAAGAAATGGCGGAGTATGTCAACTCCCAAAGGCCACGTACCATATCAGCGGTAATACACCATACTATGGTGGCCTCTCGAATCAATTTCCAAATGGGGTCTAAAAGAAATAATAAGCCCCCGGAAAACAAGGGTTCCAATGAGCCTAAGGGGAAGGACAATGTCCAAAAGTCTCCTAAGGGAAACTCCAACAAAGCTAAAGAGAAGGGAGTTTACAAAGGAAAGAACAAACTCTCTCCTGAAGAGCTTGAGCATTATCATAAGGATAACCAGTGTTTCAAGTGCGGCGAACAAGGGCATGCGTACCGCGCTTGTCCCCAAAAGAACAACCGCCAAGATCCTCCTAGAGCTTCCTTGGTTGAAATCCAAGAGGAGGAGACTCACCAAAATCATCACAAAGGATCTCCTCTATGCCATGCTTGGGGAAAGGTAAGAGAACATGATTCTTTTATTCTCTGTGACCCTGGTTCTACTCACAATTTTATATCTATAGAGTTCGCTACCAAGCTAGGCATAAAATTCTACGAGATGGGAGATGTCCTACCCGCAGACAATGCCTTCAAGGGGCAAGAAGCTTCAGTCACACCCTTAATCAGGAAATTGAGGCTTCATGTCCAAGGCTATGTGGACAAAGAGGACTTCTTTATCTCTCCTCTCAAGCATGAGGATGTAGTCCTAGGGGCACCATGGTTTGACCGCCTGGCTGCCAATGTTAAATTTCCTGAAAGGAGAATCTCCTTTAAGTTCAGGGAAAAAGACATGTATATAGATGCTAAGGAAATGGGTAACACTATTCCCATTGTACATACACTAGCTTTCAACAAGTCAATAAAGAGCTCTATTTCCGTGTACATGATTTTTGTTAAAGACTCTCAAAATGAACCTAATGCTTTAGCAAAAGAAAATAAAAGCAACCAAAAGGAATTAGAGTTATCCAATTTTCTCAAGGGGTTTCAAGATGTTTTTATTGACGACATCCCTTGTGAGCTACCTCCTAAACGAGGTAATGATGACCATGCAATTGAACTTCTTCGAGGAAGTTCACCGCCTAACAAACCTCCTTAAAGAGTTTCTCAAGCTCAACAAGTAGAGATTATGCGGCAAGTACATGAGTTAGTTGAGAAGGGCATGGTTAGGCCTAGCTCATCTCCATTTTGCTCACCTGTGCTATTAGTGCAAAAGAAAGACGGCACATATCGCATGTGTGTCGACTATAGAGCACTAAATAGGATCACTATCAAGAATAGGTTTCCCATTCCACGGGTAGAAGACCTATTTGATAAGCTACAAGGATCGACCTACTTCAGTAGGATTGACCTAAAAAGTGGCTATCATCAAATAAGGATAGTTGATCAAGACATTGTAAAGACCGCATTTCGCACCACATTTGGTCTTTACGAATACATTGTCATGCCTTTTGGCTTGACCAATGCACCATCCACATTCAACCGCTTGATGGAGAAGTTGTTCAGGCCTCATCGAAACTTCACTGGAGTGTTCTTTGATGATATTATCATCTACTCTAATGCATTGGAGGAACACAAGCAACACCTCCAGGTAATATTTCAAGTTTTAAGAGAGAATAAACTTTATGTTAATCGAAAGAAAAGTGAATTTTTCTTGCAAGAGATTCAGTATTTAGGTCATATTATCTCTCAAGATGGCATCCAAATGGATCCATCCAAGTTAGAGGTAATAAAAGGATGGCCTAAACCAAGGAATCTTCATGAACTAAGAAGCTTTATAGGTATGTGTACATACTATAGACGCTTCATAGAAAAGTTCTCACAAATTGCGGGACCATTACATGACCTAATAAAGAAAAGTGTTAGGTATACATGGTCTGCTAAGGAGAACAATGCTTTCAAAAATCTTATCTCTCAACATGTGCTTACACTACCGGATCTCTCAAAACCATTTGAGGTCCAATGTGATGCTTGTGGTGATTGCCTTGGAGCTGTTTTGCTCCAAGAAGGGCATGCCATAGGCTATGAGAGTCGAAGGCTAGACCCTGTTGAGCAAGCTCTAGGCATATATGAAAAGGAACTCCTTGCAGTTCTACATGCCTTAGACTCATGGAAGCACTATTTATTGGGGACTCCTTTCATTCTGCGAACGGATCACCAAAGTCTTAAGTACTTCATGACACAGACCAAGCTCTCCGACAAACAAATGAGGTGGGCAAATTTCCTTTCGCAATTTCATTTTCATATTGCTCACATTGCTGGCAAGAATAATCAAGTAGCTGATGCACTCTCAAGACGGCCGAGAGTGAATGCGGTTTCCATAGCAACTCACAATGATCTATCTTCAATGATAGATGAGTATGCTATTGATCCCGATTTTAGAGATGTGATTTTAGCCCTTGCATTAGGGAAGAAAGAAGAACCATTTACCTTACAAGATGGTTATCTTCTCTATGGAAATAGACTATGTGTTACTAACTCACTACGTGAGAAAGTAATGTATGAATCTCATGCTCCACCTTATGCGGGGCATAGAGGGATTCAGTCTACCTTAAAGGGAATTGAAACATATTTCTATTGGCCTACCATGAAAGTGAACATACAAGAGTATGTCTCTAAATTTGTGGTATGCCAAAAGACAAAATTTGATAGAGGGAAGCAACTTGGATTACTTCAACCCTTGCCAATCCCTAATTCACCATGGGAGAGCATATCCATGGATTTTATCTTTGTATTGCCTAAGTCTATCCATGGGAATACGGGAATATGGACGATAGTAGACAGGTTCAGTAAACAAGCTCATTTTATACCTGTCCAAAAGACTATCAAAGCCCATCAAATGGCAACCCTCTTCATTTCACAAATTTTCAAGTACCATGGCTTGCCAATGTCCATAGTGTCAGATAGAGATCATAGAATGACCAGTAATTTCTGGAAGGGTCTCTTTGAGAATTTAGGGACAAGGCTAAACTTCTCTTCGGCCTATCATCCACAAACGGATGGACAAAGTGAAATAGCTAACCTAACCATTCTTGATCTACTAAAAGCCTATGTAACGGAAGTAGATCAAAGATCCCAATGGGAGAAGTACTTACCCTTAGTGGAGTATGCTTACAAAAACACTGTACATACTTCCACGGGAAAAGCACCTTTCGAGGTAATTGAGGGAAGATCAAAAAGTCCCTTGCTACTTAAGGTACATGGGAAGATCTTCGCTGCAGATGAGTATAGCCGAGACCTACAAGAATCTTTTCAAAAGATTAAGGATGCTATCTCTATCTCACAGCAAAGGCAAAAGGCTGCTGCTGACAAGCATAGAAGAGCCCAAGCCTTTAAAGAAAACGATTGGGTCTTGTTAAAGTTTCCCAAGGCTCGATTAAGGCACACGACGGGCAAGAATCCTACGGGCCACCAAAAGTACTATGCTAAACTAGCAAAAAGGTACTATGGTCCCTTCCAGATTCTTAGGCCAATCAATGAGATGTCCTATCAACTCAAGTTGCCCAATCATTGGCTCATACACAATGATTTCCATGTGAGCCTATTAAAGCCTTACAAAGGAGAGCCACCTCAAGAACCAACTATTGAAGACCCACCGGAGATCAAGGACCAAGAGGAGGTGCTGCAGCCCGAGTCCATTCTCCGACATGAAGACAAGGTATTAAGAGGCGGTAAGACTATCTGACGATATCTTATTAAGTTTAAGAATTATCCTTTTGAAGATGGTCGATGGATGCAAGGCATACAATTAAAGGATAACCTAAACCTTGTCAATTCTTACAATGCTTCCCAAGAGTAAGCAAATGTACAAAATGTTAAAAATGAACAAAGTCTTTTTGTCTTATAAGACTCTCTTTTTCTCTATTGTGCACAAAAATGAAGTAGTATGCATGCTTAGATCAAGTCTGCGGAGACGACGTCTCCCAAACACCAAGTAGAGCTTGTCACTCTACTATGGAAGACTGATAGGACTAATGTGCAGACATGTTTGCGGAAGCCTAAGGCTCTCAACCGCCAAATGGACTAGTCATCCATTGAGGAATGATGTCGTAGGGTAACATAGGGATCGTCTACCCGCTAAGAAAAGGACTCATGAATTTGCTTTATCTTCTCTATACCTTAGTCGAGGACGACTACGATTTCAAGAGAGAGGTAATGTCATAATAATGAATATCTAATTCTCCTAAATGATTTTCTCATATTAAACTGATCATTTAATGTGGGGAAGTGCCAGGGGAGAAAAAGATAGAATATTGGTTAAGCTAGCAGACCGGCCACAGTAGGGATCCAAAGGAGGGAAAATAGGGCTCCAAAGGGGGGGCCATCTTCAAAATAACCATGTGCAACAATGGGCTAAAAAGACCCTAAGGTTTAGCCCATTAAGACTTCCAAAATGCTAAGGTTCCAAAATTCAAAGGTTGTGTCCAAAGGTCAACATTAGGGGGAATTTGATGCTTTGTGTGCTCTCCAAAGTCAACACACATCCCTACACATGAGGGGGCAAGCCCTAAAGGTAGGGGATGAGAGAGAAAGCCACACAGACAAACACAGGCTCCCTTTACACAAAGGGAATTAGGGACACATGTTAGCTCCCTAGCCCAGATGCCCACAAGGTGTGCCCAATTCCTATTGGATGGACTTGGAGGTGGACCAATGAGATTTAGGCTAGAGTAAATCTATTTTAATTAATTTAAAAAACACTTAATAAAAGAACCAATGAGAATTAAGTCTCTTAGATGACTATTGGGCAGTCTCCCAAGGGGTCCAATGAGCATTCAGGAGCCCAATGGCTTGCCTGATTCCTATTGGCCAGGAGGCAAAGGGGTCCAATGAGAGCTTAGTTTAATTATTAAATCACCTAAAGCTCTCACAAAAGGAGAAAGGGGGACACATGTCAAAAGGCTATCACTTATGCTGCTTAATGGTCATTGGCTTGACTTGGGGAGGGCCAATGAGGCTGGAGCAAGAGCAAGTAGCAAGGGGGCTCGCCCAAGAGAGAGAGGGGGCTGATTTTTGCAAGGTATTATCACACACACACTCACACAATCTCATGTGTGAAGAAAGAGAAGACTATCTGTTCCCAAGCTTTAATGGAGAACTCATCACCTACTCCAAGCTTGTGAGATAGAAGCCTACATCAACACTCTCTTGGCATGTGGATGCAAATCCAACCAAGAGCCAAGCTTCAATTCATGCTCATCTCCTCTGCCAAGCTAATTACTAAGCTAAATCTATGCTAATATGAGTGATTATGTGAGGAGATGTACATCTTTCTCGTAAGACACTCCTTCTTCCTCTCAATCTACTCTCATACCCTGCTAGCTCTCACCATCTTCGAAGGTGTGTGAGGTCTCGGGTCTGAGAACAGGGATAATAAAAGTTGTGTTTACTAAGTGTTTTGCTTAGTGCATGAAGCTTTCATCTTCATTGCACTAGCTAGTCTTGAAGGAACACAAAGAATTGTATTGTACAATGTCTCTCTTGATGGGAGAAACCATAATACAACGCCTTTTGGAGGGGGGACCGGCTCCAGGCAAATCCGGTCCTCAACTGTTGTCAATAGCTTAATTTCTCTCTCTTTTGAAAGTATTGTCGATGCTATCTAACTAGGTGTTACGCTTTTTGTTGCTCTCTCCACTCAAGCACTCTTGTAATTCTCATTAGGAATCTATTCTAATGAAATGCCCACTATGTTCATGCTAATTTCCGCTACACACAAGTTATTAGGCCATTAAATGTTACACAAAGCCTCTAGAGCGACTTGTCGTTCAGATGATTTTTTGATTTTCCAAGCAAACCAAATGTACAGATATACCAACTTCTCTACAATTTAGCAGAGACCATGCATTGTACAAATATGGACATTAGCAAGTGGTATATCGAGAACTGGTCGGAAATTAGATTCTTGATTGTGACAAGTAGGGTCCTTTCGCCACCACTTTGGGTCCATCGCTTTTTCAGGCTCCATGCAATACAATCATGGAGACTTTGCCATGGCACCCATTCCACAATTATACATACACTTTAGTGTTTTGAGGTCACCTGCAAGATGCCATTAAACTTGAATGTCTCCTCTCCCATCTATAACCAATACCTCTCCTTCATTCATTTGCCTATCAATGATATCTGGAATAGGAGTTTGATGGAACACCCAAAATAAAATTTCATGGTCATTAGGTGAAATTTGGACTCACAAAGGAGTCCTTTCAGGAGTTTGACGTTACCTCTCTCTACCAAAATGGACACATGGATAATTTCTTGCAAACAAACTCCAAAGTTGGCGGAGTTTTGACAGTTAGAATGTCCTCTTCAAGCTCTAACTATTGATATATAGCATGCCATGAGATTCCTCATATTTTAGAAGATTCTTTTTTTGATTCACTTAAATTCCGATAGAGTTGTCACATCATAGGTGAATCAAAAATAAAATCTTCTAAAATATGAGGAATCTCATGGCGTGCTATATATGAGTAGATAGAGCTTGAAGAGGACATTCTAACTGTCAAACCTCCACCAACTTTGGAGTTTTTTGCAAAAATTTATCCATACGCCCGTTTTGGTAGAGAGAGGTAAAGTCAAACTCCTTAAAGGGCCCCTTGTGAGTCCAAATTTCACCTAATGCTTCTCTGTTTACCTGCAAGATCAATCCTTATGAGATACAAAAAATAAATCTAAAATTTAGGTACAATTGAGGGCTCGCTAGAGCTGCAAAATTGGAGATAACTGGATTACTTGAAATGCACCAAGCCACCATATGTTTGTTTTTTATTGAACACTGAAGTATGAAGGGTCATTTATGCCCGGGGCGGTCACTTTTTAGAATGTGTATGCTATAACGTGAGTTAACCGGAGAGGATTATTAAAAGATCAAAATGTATCAAAATGTATACATACAGAGGGGGGTGAGGGTTTATAAATAGGCACGTAGTGTAAGTATAGTATGTATATTGAGGTATTATTAATAACCTCTTGAACGCACGTGATATAGGAAGTTTTTGATATGTGACCGCCCCGGGAATTTATGGGACATTTGTAAAGATCCCTATTCATTAATGTGATTGTAACTCGCTCTAGTTTCTTCTCTTTAAGAATCTTACACTCATCTAGCTTCAAAACAAAATGTAGAACACCACCTTCTCTTCGAATGTGATATTGTAAAACTCTACCATTCTAGTTTGCAACAAAGTGAGGTCCATGAAGATATTGTTGTACTCATCATAAGTGACAATAGTTCCCTGTGAGCTATAAATATCTTGAATATGAAATGGACATCCAATGAAGTCTGTCTATTCATTATTGAGGTGTAGTCTTTCCTTCCAAACACTTGCAACTGTTGGTAAAACTTAGACTTTATTCCCTTCTTCACAAACATAGAAGAGATAGACTGTTGAATAGCTGAGTAACCTCTTTTACTAACTCCAAGGGAGTCCAATGTACCCTATATATGCTTGGCAGGCACTGCATTCTTTAAAATGAATTTTTCAATGACATCCCGTTGCAAAACCTTTAAAAAAAATTCATGCATGATATCCTTTGCAAGACCACTAGTTATCAATGGCTTTAACTGCTTTCCTACATTGGCCTTCGGGTCTATGTTTTCTTTGTCTGGATAGATGGAATCTCTACAAAGAAAGCATAACTAACATAAACAAAAAATTAGATTAGTTTAAATTAATTAGACAGTTTACAATGCTCACCTCAATGCTTCGATTCTTTTCTTAAAACCGCCAGAGCCTACCTTCAACGTTTCAAGATTCTGTAGTTTCTTCTTTCGCACATAAGTACCTAATATTGTTTCTTTGTTTTGTAATGACCGTACCTTTGTTCACAAGACCTGTGATTCTTGTGGGCGCTGCATTACAGTATTTTGGTCCTCATGATGCAAGTTTGAAAGTCTCTGAATCTCATTTTCTTGGTGCTTCACCATGTCTTTATAAGTTTTTGATTTTTTGTTTAGAGCTTTACAATAGCCAAGCAATCCATTCTCTCCCTTACTTGAAGAGGTCAATAAGTTAGTGGGATTTGAAAATGTAGGGAAAGCATTGGTCATGGGATTCAATGGATATAGTGAGCCTTTTGTCCAAATATCTAAGTGTTTTGCTCCATGTGCTCTGAGTCTCTCAGTCATGGTCGATGTCACTTTGATGTTAGTTTTGCCTCGCTTACACAGTGGCGTATATTGGGGATCCAAGGCAATGTGTAGATGATAAAAGGGTCTTTTAAGGAGTACATTCGTGGGGGTGGAAGAAGAAGCCATGTATGAAACAGGGCAAGAAAGGGAGGATTTATTTAAGGTCAGTGCACAAACAGTGAGAGAGTAAGGAGAGAGCAGGTTTGGAAGGATACGTCCTATTTCCTTTAGTCATACATTCCATCTACAGGAACCTCCCTCCAATTCTAGGACGTTCATTAAATGCAACTGAAAAGGACTTATTCTTCAATCATCACTGTGCCAGGAATCTACTTGTAAGTGCACTTTTTGAATGGTTATTCCAAGTTTACAATTGCTTTTACCACACCTATTTCTAGAGAGATAAAGTTAAAATTCTATTTTTCTTAGAAGGCCCTCCAAATGACCTCTAAAATTTCCTGATAAGCTATTAGGTCTCACTTGGACTACGTTCACTACTGTTTTACCCTTGTTTTAAAGGATTTTTTGGACAATATTCTGGAAAGTGTCCTCCCTATTTGTAACATTGTATGCAATAAGCTACAACTGGCTTGAGGTTCTTGTCAGGCTCTGGGCATTCATTTTTCCAATGATCATTTGCACCACAGTTATGTCACTTTCCAGTTATGGGCTTAATCATGGGTCTTAACGTAGGAGGTCTAACACCTTGATTAGCCACATAGTACATTGGTGCAAGCGTTGGTGTAGCATAAGTCACAGGTTATTCCATTGGTGGTGGATGTGAATTATACCAATCTCCTTCTACCATTACTGTAGATGGACTAGGCTCAACATTCGGTGTAACAGGAACTAGTGCTTGTTCATCTATGACTCCCTTTGAATGCATGCACTTTATAGGCACTGCATTATGTCTCATATATGGAGGTTTTGACCCAACACGGGTTAAGGTCTTTACATACCCATCGGTGGTCTTTGAATTGGGGCCATGTTAGGCTAATATCTGTACATGGGTTGTCCTTGTGGCCTCATAGGCACATACTGAACATTCTTATCATACTTTGGTCGGTAATAGCACTCATTGGTCTCATGGTTGATCCATTTACTTTTGATTACACACCATTTATGTGGCCTAATTGGTTGTCCTTGTTGAGGTATCCCTTGTCTTGGTCCTCTCATAGGTGCTTTTTGCATGTTATTCATCATGTCATTCATTCTTTTGAGAATGTCTTATATGGCTAAAAGTGGTGCTACAGCAGCCGTTCCCACTTGAGTTGGTTTGGTGGATGCTGTTTTCTTGATTTCAAGTTATCTTTAGGGACATCTTCTTCATTGAAAATATCACAATTGTCTCCTAAGTCAATAGCATCTAACACACATTCTTCTTGGATTGTATGCTTCTTGCTATATAGCATAGCATGAAGTTCTTTGTTTTGTAGTCCCTCTAGAAAAAATGATACTAGTCATCCTTCTCCAAGTATCCCTAGCTCTGGGCATCTTGCAATGTATTTCTTCATTCGAGTTGCACAATCCCTAACAGACTCACCTTGTTTCTGTTTAAAATTGTAGATTTGAGCTGCCGTATTGTGTTTGATCCTCGTTTTGGAACAAGCAGCAACAAATCCTTGAGCTAATGTATTCAAGTCCATGGTTGACCTTCGTGGAATGTTTTGGAACCATGTCAATGCTTTTCCTTCTAATATCATTCCAAACCCTTCGAATTGAGTATGGAAATCGAATATGCGTTCTGCACTTAGCACCTTGCTTGAAGCTTGCTAAGTGGTCATATGGCTCCCCCGATCCACAGTATTTCTGACCCATTTATGAAAATCAGCTGGTCTGACACGTCTATTTGGTTCAACTCCCGGTCTCCTGGTCCTGTTCTGAGTCCTTCAAATCAGTCTATTGAAAATAGTGACTCATGTAGCCCTTGAATGGCTTCATGTCACCTGGTTTTCTTTGTGATGAGGTGTTTTTTGGTTTCTTAACAGTACTCTTAGAAGATCTCTCACGATGTTCATCTCTTGAAATATTTTCTAGTCCTTGGCCCAATATCCAATCTCTTATGGAATACCCTTGGTATTTGGTTGTTCCACCTCCTCAGGAGTCATCATAACAAAGTTGTTGTTATAACAATCCCTAAACAGGTAGGTTGGTAGATCTACTGAACCTTTATCCTTGATCTTGAAGATATAGATGATCTTAATGGATGTTAATTGTCCTCATTTGGCATGTGCAATCCACAGAAGATCCTTGATGTTTCTATCCTCCCAACAATAGACTCCGATCCTAGGATTGTCTGTACTAAGTTGTTTCAAAGGCTTCAAATCAACTTGATTGTATCCCTCGAATTCTAAAGTTGGTGGTCCTTCTTTTGCTACCATATTTGGAATTAAGGTGTTTACTTCTAACCCCCATTTGTCTATCACGTCCCGGTTTTCAACTTGGAAATAACAAGTTCTGTTTCTATCCATGTACGTTTTACCTTGTTTGTTTGCCCGGATTTCCTCTTCGAACTCAATACCATGGTCATTAGTGCAAACAACATACTCTTCGTTAGGATCTAGGTAAACCTGAGCTCCATGGCGATTAGTCTTATAAAATGAGAGTATATGCTTATAGCGCACTGTCGTTCCGGTTTCTAAGTGAGTCGAATAGGAAGACATTTCAGATGTTGAATCTGAAAAAGTGTCTGAGACTTCTTCAAGGATAGTGTGCAAGGGATTGCCTTGATTCACACTCTCTTCAGTGGGTACTCTACTAGAGGTTTCTCCAAATATGCCTTGATTTCCTAGTACACGAACAGATCTAAGGTTCATAAAGACTTGTGAAGCCTTGGATAGAGTACTTACCTTTGAATTGACTTGTTGTCAATTTTTTCCACTTGACTTGATATCAACTTCTGTCAAGCTACCGATTCCTTGTATGCAACCAGATTCCTATCAATTTTGATCAAGTTAGCTATTCTTTCCCTAATATTGTATAGTTTTAGCTAACTATTGTGATTGGTCTATGTGTATTACTTCAAATCGAGCTAATTGAGAAAGTAGTTGAGACTTTCAGATTTGACTTTGGCAAAAAATCAAAGGATTAATCTGCAACCTAGAAACTGAGTGAACATGTACCAATTTGGATCCGATTGACCCCAAAATTTCTCGGTGGCCTTGTATTATGTTGGTCTACCAGTGTACAAGTTCAAAAGTCAAAATTGGTGTCTCTGTGTAGCAGTAGTAAATAATCCTGATTATTTACTTTTGTGAGTTTTTTGCACTTTTTGGCTTGGTTTGCCAAGTAACAACCTACTACCTGGTCCTTTGCCAAGTTTCACTAACACAACCTATTCAAGTTTATCAATTGTTTCGTGTCCGTAGACTCGGTCGTCAGGATTTTGGCTTAAGTCTCACTTTTGTGATCCAAATTTTACCAAAAATATTGATCTATATGGTCTATTTGACATGCTTGACCTTGTGGTATACTCAAATATGCAAGATTTTCAATATGTGAAGCAGATGTAAATAATCATGATTATTTACTCTAGCTAATTTTTTGCAAGTTTTTATCCCCCAACCTTGACACAGATCTATTAAGCACTTCAACTTAAGCTCTCTACCCAAGTTTCATCAAGTTTGGATAATTTTTGGTCAAATAGTCATTAGTTTTCTCTCCGTAGAGACTACCTTTGCAAATTTGGTCACAATTTTCAATTCAAGGATCCAAACCTTACCAAATTTGGTTTGTGGGCTTATTACAACATGGTAAAACTAGTGGTATGCTAACTTGTATAAAAAATTTAAAAAATGGGACAGTAGTAAATAATCGCTATTATCTACTTCTGCCAACTATTTGCATCTTTTTGGTCAAGTGAGCATGTATACATGTCTATCACATCAATGTAAGCATATGAATCAAATTTCATTGAGTTTGGATAATTGTTTTTCCCAATTTACACTCAAGTTCCCGAAAGTCAGTACAAACTTTAGTTTTTACCCAGCTTTTGGTCAATTTGGTGATCCAAATCCTATATGCCTTTTCAAAAGTTGTTTGTACACAAGAAATGAGTCATTCGTATCAATCTTGGTGAGTTTTGAGCTGAAAGTAATAAACACGATTATTTACTTTATGCCCAAAATGAACATTTTTTGCACTTTTTTAATGGATAGTCTTTTCATGAGCTATTTTAAGCCTATGAACCAAGTCAAAACTTAATTTGGCCTAAAATGTCAAGAAAAAGTAAATAATCTGAGTTTTTGCAAACTCTTGAAGTTTTTACCTCAATGTGTCATTGATCTTACCCATTGGTTCATACAACTTTTAAGCATACTCTCTAGTCGGATTGAGTGGTTGGAGTCTTTTCATGCTATTTCTAGCCGTAGACCTGAAATTTTGCAACTTCAAATAACAACTCACAATGATTCTTTCGGAGAAAGAAATGTTTTGAAATCCACCTCGGATTCTACTTACCCTACTTCTAGGTTCTAATGCAATGGGGTTGTGGAAAGTGTCCACAAACACTTGTTTTCTTGTTTTTTATAGTTTCCTGAGCATTGATCTTAAGACTTGTCTCGTCTATCAATCATTCTCAAACTCCTAGTCTAGTTCTACAATGCTACAATCCTAAAGGCACTCAGTAAGTATGATTACTTCCAAGCTACCTCTACATAGCAAAAGACGAGAATCTTAAGCTATGCGGTTCTAAAAGAAAGTTTTGACTCTAGGAGATCCTAGAGGAAGTTAAAGGATAACTTCACAAGACGCTCGTGTTTTTCCCTAGTTTAGGTCTCTTTGATCCTCGGTAGCGATGCCAAATGTGGGTGTCTAACCTCACTCCTATCTTATTGCAGATGTAGCGAGAACCACGATTAGATTGTCAATCCATGGGACGAAGCTGACATGACTAGGGCATAGAGTCTACAAGAGGTCGTCAATCTCTCAGAAAACAACAAACAACTCGCATCTAACTCAAGCTACACTCAAGTGACTGAAATCACCAAAAGCCCGTCGCTCATCAGCAAACAAATCACATCCGTTAGAGCATCAAATGACATCCATGTAACGAAACTTCTAGAACAAGTTTATAAGACCTAATCACACATGCTTATGGTCTCAAATACCACTTTAGGTCAAGTGCAAAAATCACGATTATTAATAGCAGTGGACTCAACTCAAAAAACATCTAAATTCTTAGCAATGATGTCCCAATATCCCACCTATGCTTAGTATTTATTTTTGAAGTGTAAATTCCTACTTACAATGAGATTAAGCCGTGGGTCAACAATGCCAAAAGATACAAAATACTGTGAAATGCTTATGTCAATGCCTAAAGCTCTTACCTGTGATTATAATGCAGCAGACATGATTGCAATGTGACAACTGGGGAGGGAGTAGGAAGCGCAAGAAGGAGATAACTGAGCGCCGATAGCTCACACTGTGTATTTCATTATCCAAAACTTGAAAATAAATTACAAAAATTGGCTTTTATACCTTAGCCAAGGTTTTGGTGGTCCAAACTAATAATCTGGGAGCTCTAACTAAAGATGGGTAAAAACAGGTTGTTACAATCTAGAAGCTTGTAGCCCCAGCTAATCAATTTACAAAGTTTATCTGGAAAATAAGAGTTACAGTATTCCAGATTTATCAAAGTAATAAGTGCTTTTACAATGAGAGCTCCAAAAAATGGTATCCGAGTTAGCTTGCTGCTGCTAACACACCAACACCATCCCACATAGCTTCAGGCCCTCAACCTTCTCCCTACAGAATTCAATTTATTTGTGAGCTTTTGTTTTTGTGCTTTTGCAATTGAAACTATTTTTTCAATCTTTTTGTCACTATTGTATTTTTATCAGAGTTACACATTGATATAAAGCTTGCATCACAAAAGCTAACATTTATTGAAATAATGGACGGTAAGCCATGTGGGTGGTATACATGTGAAGATGAGGAAGTAGATAGTGGGAAAAACTGTATAATACCATTGTAGGGAAACTAACCAACAACAAATACAATATCCAAAAATATTACATAAGAGGGCACTGACACAATAGCCAACATCAAAACAAAATTGTCATGCTCTTGTGATAGCCCTAGGAAATAAAATTTTGAAGCTAATTTCAAGGTGATGTTGTTGGGGACCAATGACCAAAGCATAGGTGGTTTACCTATCGAAGGGGTGATAAGTACCGTATCCAAAAAGATTACGTAAACAACAAAGCTAATAAAAAAAGTCAAGACATGTGGAACTAGACTCTTCTTTGATATTAACATCATAACGACTTTCTAAAAGAACTCAAAAAACTGACATGTAGAATTTTCTTGATGTAAAATCCTCCATAAAGGTCACAACCGTGCTCCTAGCTACCTCCAATCTTTTTGTGCTTCTTTAGAAATCTCATGCCCCCACTTTTGCTACCTCACCAAATGCATATATCTTCAGCATTTTCCACTTTAGCTTAAACATATATCTCATCCATACCTCCCTCAAAAAATGCTATAGATTAGCATATCATAAAATTTGAGTGACTGTCATTTATGGCTAGAGGAAAGCATAGTAAATGTTCACCCAAATGGATGAGCACAACCTACCATCTTGCTCGTTGTTGATAGATGACCATAATATTGACAATGGCCATATCATAACGTATGTAGGATAGAAACATAGAGGACACGATTGATAATTGCAAGTTCTTGTAAGATAGTTGCATGCAAATGTATTGATTTTTACCATGTTTTCTTTTAAAAGTAGGCACCATGTCATAGCAAAAACCTTTCCAACGATTGATCATGTCCCTTCCAACGATGGAAAAAACCACATGGGGCTAATGAAATAAGATTTTCCTCTTTTTGAAAAAGAATACAAAGAAATATTGTTTGATGACATGTTGATCAACACTTGATGCCGTGGATTTTTGAAGTAGCTTTTCATTCACTTTTATTTTTGGGATGCAAAGGCCTTACTAATGCCAAGTCTTCCAAGTGCCAAGTCAATATGCATGTGAACAAGGGACTGTAAAACTTACCTATTGAATTATTAAGGATGGACTCTTTTCACCTACCTCAATTCCCATACTCCTTACACACGTCGGCCTCAATTTGCAATTCGCAAATGTACTATTCCACCTGTGTAAGTTTCCAAATGTGCTTTCCCACTTACCTAAAATTTCACATGTGATAGATATCCCCCAATGTCTTCAACCTTTACCTCAGCTTGTATATAAAGCCCATACAATCCCCTCATTTGTACAAGGTTTTCTTTCTCCACTCATGAGTGAAATCTATTATCATTGCTCCATTCCTATCTTGCACTCTCTTGTTTCTTGACATTGGCATTTTAGTTAACATTGATATTAGTCCTATTAAGTTAATCTCTAAGTTCTCACATGGTATCAAAGCGATATAACTTAGGATAATGTTTTTCTAATTAGTAATAAGAGCCTTCCATCCTCTCTAGCCCACAGTCGAAGCCTCCCTCTCCATTATTTTCAAGGCATCCAAAACCTCGAAAGATGGCTAAGTCAGTTTCTTCATCTTTGCGCTTTGTTTTTTAACCATGCCAATGAAATTTTTTTCATACATTGTTGTTGAGTCAAATTCCTCAATAGGAGTGTGACTAGCATCTCTCCAACTATGGTTTTTTATACTGAACTTCATAGTAATATCCTTATGCGACAAGTAGGTGTAGTCATAGCCCCAATCTTGCACCATCTTAAGTTGACACATGAATGGTCACCCCAAAATGCTGCCAAAGTTTTTGATTTTCTCAAAGTTTAATATTGCAAATGTATGCTTGTATTAAATTCCACATGAGGATACTATGATCCATTTTACTATTCCCATATGAATCTCCACAAATCTATCTGCAACCTGTAGTTTCATTTGTGTTTTTATGAGAGCTGGTCTCTCCCATTTTCCTCAAATTTCTTTTCTTGCTATGGCCACTCTGGTCTCGCTATCGAGTATAGCCACGATTTTGACTCCATTATGTTTCAATGGCAAGGTGGTGTTTCCTTCTTCTCCTTAACAATAATCTCCCACCTTGTTTATAGGTATTGGTTTAGGCTTTGGTTTCTCTTGTGTTGTTTTACCCATGTTGTCATCTATGGGGATGTCTTGATGATGAATTTTCAGCCCCATCTTTTCAACAATGACACTTCCAATCCAAAATAGAAACAATGTCAAAGTGAACATAGTGGCCACATTGTAAAATAGGGCATGCTAATCTAGCATTCACAATGACACTTCCGGTCCAATAATTGGACCGATGCCGACATGAAAAGAAAAATTAGCACACTTTGAAATTTAGAATTTTTTTAAAAACAAAAACATTATAAAAAAGTTGTTTTACCCATGTTGTCATCTATGGGGATGTCTTGATGATGAATTTTCAGCCCCATCTTTTCAACAATGACACTTCCAATCCAAAATAGAAACAATGTCAAAGTGAACATAGTGGCCACATTGTAAAATAGGGCATGCTAATCTAGCATTCACAACGACACTTCCGGTCCAATAATTGGACCGATGCCGACATGAAAAGAAAAATTAGCACACTTTGAAATTTAGAATTTTTTTAAAAACAAAAACATTATAAAAAAGTTGTATACCGACTTAATTACAAAGAAAATAAATGACATTATCCCAAGGATTATATCATAAATTTTTTTCTTTCTTGCGAGGGCTTGGAAAATCTTGGCAAATCTTAGGATACTTGGGAAGTTCTTTGAGCCGGAGGCAAGAGATTTGTGAGATAAATGGGGGTCCAATAGAGATCCTATATATAGTTCCTTGAGGGGCTGGCAGGGCTATGCGTTGGGCTTGCAGTGGGGGTCCAGCCTGCCAGGCTAGGCATGTATCCCCCACTTTCCCTTCAGATCTCCATGTTATGGAAATATCAAATCCCTAACAAACATCCTTCTTGTTGGTTGAAACGGGATTCTCCTCTCTCCAAAATGTGTAGACCAATTCATAAATTTCATTTGTGATAGGGCTATGACGGTGTTTCTTGTGACATGAAGACAATGAAAACAATCTATCATTGACACCAGGATTTGCCCATGGTGATTTTTCCTTGAACAAGGTGCGGCCGCCGACTTTTAGGACCTCAAAGAATTTTCCAATAGGCATGCTTTTGTTTGAATTCAACATCATCTGCAATGCTACATTCTTCAAATAAAACTTCTCATTAGAACCTAGTTGCTTGATGGTAGGCAATTTATGGAGATCGGCAACCCTCTTCCCAAAAGATGATTTGAAGTCTAAGAGCGTTCGTGAGATAATAAATTCACAAACCCTCTTTCCTACTATGCTTGAAATCTGCTTGTTTTTATAAGCGAGTTCGTGATGGAAGGATCAAAAAATCACAATAGATTTTACTTAAAAGGACACTGCGAAACACTTAATTTTCAGCCATAAAATTTCAACTCTCATACAATCACAAATTCTATTCAAAACCCAAACCTCTTTCATGGAATCTTGTAGCCTTGCCTTTAATTAAATAGTCATAACTTTAAACCATTGAAAGGAAGTCACAAGCTTCCACCTTCATGTCGACCATTTTTTACTTGGTAGAGATTTGAGAGCTTCCATATTGAATCCCACACACTATTTTGATGAAGGGAAACCTAATTCACTCCCTCACAAGCTTAGATACAAGATAGAAGAGAGGGTGCCCTGCAGAGGGACTGCACTACACATTCATAGAGCAACCATGAAGTGAAATATGAAAAAGGGAAAAATTGTAGGCTTTAAGAAGGCCTCTTTAGTTTCCCATCTCCAAAGTGCTGATGTGTCAATTTTTGGTCCCTATATGCTGATTTTAAACAAAACTCGATCATTTTTAGCTCATTTTTTATGCAAAAAGAACATTTTTTGTATGAAAATCCCAAATAGCATCGATAAAATCTTAGAATTTGTGGGATCACTCACATAAACATAAAAATAAAAGGTATGCATCAAATTTCATTAATTTTCTATTCTGGGTCACTTTCCATGCAATTTTAGGATGACACTCGTTAATTGCTATTTTTGGGAGTTTTTTCCCTCATCAACCTTTGTAGACGAGATAAGTGTGCCACCATGAAATACTTTGAATATGTACATTATAAAATCAAATTGGCACATGCCACATCATGACATCCATTCCCTCTAAACCTACACATCCTCTAGTATGTGCCATGATAGTGTTTGTTAAGAATCAAAACTCATGGTTAGACACCATACCTTTGGAAATCTTCATTTATGTCCCATCCATCTCACAAAAGGTGTAAGTTGCATTTCCATGCACATGCTTAACAACATATTGACCAAACCATCTCTTTGCAAGCTTCTTTATTGTAGAGTGAAGGCTACTATTATACACACACACACACACCTAATCATCTTCCTCAATAGATTTTGGTAGAGTCTTATGTCTCTTCTCAAATCTATCTTTGTTTTCCAACCTTGCATCTTCTAGTCAAGATTATTCACTATCAATGTCTCCAGGCCTTCTTTCCAATTGCTACATGTGCAGTGCAAGAAGTTCTTATCTACTTATTATATTTTCCCATGGAAGTACATTGCATATAAGAGTTACGTATTCAATTGGCGTCACAAGTTTTTGACCATACATTAATTCAACATGCATATAGCTAGTGACTAAACTATGTGTCATACAATCAAGCCATAATGCAAATGGTAGTAGCCTTGGCCACTCTTGAAGATTACCTTCACAAGCCTTAGCCAAAGCTTTAATTATTAAAAGATGTCCTCTCTCACTCTTTCCATTTCCCTCTAAAGCTATAAGAATAAGTTAAAGTTAGGTTGATGCCCATCCTAGAGAATAATTCTTGCACTTCATCATCATCTAGTTTTGTTCTATCTTTAATTATATCTCCCTCATATCCATAGTGATAGATCACATGTTATTTTTCCTCAATGCGCACCCTGTAACTTGATAAGACAATTCTTCTCTTGCAAGCACCAAATACCTCATCTACCAAAGTCCCAAAGGTATCGTGACCAAGTCCACAATCCATTTACAATGCATGGTGGCCAATGGATAAGTATGATGAGTCATGAGATGAAAGAAAGGGATGGTGGTACAAAACTGGTTCTCCTTGACACCACATAGGCTTGGTGGGCTTCCAAAATAGAACAAGACTAAAGTAAAAGAGGACAAAAGGGAAATAAAGGAGAAAAATTAAAGTGAAAATTCTCAAAAGTTTTATACTTTAGTTTTTTTTTTGAAATGTCCCGTAACAAATCCACGTGGGTGAGGTAGCCGGGACTTTCAATGCATCTAAATCCCTTTTGAGCTACCAAACTAAAGCATGTTACATTTACCACACTACTTCTAGTTAAGATTAAAATCTATCCAAGACTTTGCACTTTTAGCCTAGTAAAAAATACATTCACGGCTACATTTGTGGGTTTCAATGGGGATGATGAGTATTGAATAGTTTTGTTAGGTTTCAACCCGATCTGATGGGTTTCAAGGATTTTTGGGGTTTTCAATTGGGTACAATGGCTTTTGAATTTGTTTCAATGAGTTCAATTGAGTGGCTTTAGGATTTTTCCCACTTGCTCGGGACAATTCCATTGTTTTTTATTTGATGCTCCCAAGAAAGATCAACTGCCTCAATGTTGTTTTCAATCGAGGATGATGGGTTTTAGTGGTTCGAATGATTTTTGAACAAGGAAAAAGAAAGTGTGGTGTTAGCTTTGAGCTAAAGTAAGAACAATTACAATTACATACATATGATAGGAGTATTTAATTTTTTTTCAAAACCCCTAAAAGGAAACTTTTATGTCCTGTTAGGTAACCGAACTATTTTTAAAGTATGAGTCTCTACACTCATGTTTTCTTGAAGATAACTTATGGTTTTCTTTACTTTATTCCTCCTTTTAGGACATCATAATTTTCCACCTAGCCCTATGAGTCCAAAACTTATGTAATCCTAGCCTATCCATTCACACTTGGAGGGATATATATGCCCCATGCCTATGGTGTTCCAGACTACACACACCGTGGTATAGATAAGCCTTTACAAGTTTGAGATCAACAAAAACTCAACTTGATCTTTGCACTAAAAGTACGTGGTGCTAAAGTGATACCCAGACAATAATCAATGGAAGACTCTTGCTTGTTGTCCATTAAAGTCAATGGAAACATATCTGAGTAGATCCTTCTATCATTAGAACAATCCTTGATGGATAATAAAAAAATAGATATTAGCCATTCTAAAATAGATGCCTCATATCCCTTTGAAAATAGATGGCTGTTAGCCCTTTGCCTTTAAAAAAAATGATAGTGACGTAGAAGATGCTAGTAAAAACATGCTTGATTTCATTATTCCTTCAAAAATAGATAAAAAAGAAAGATAAAGAGAGAGGATGTTGGGGTGAGGAAAATACAGTGGTATGTGCCCCTTGTGTATGTTGCTCTTCCTAAGTTGCCTGTCATGTAGCTTATCGTAAGCGTACAATAGTCTTCTTGTACAATGCTCTCTCATAGAGATGCATCCCAAAAATATAAGCCAAATCTTGACTTATTTATGGCACTTTGCCTGTGAATTAAGTTCATTTGATTAAATCATTTTAAACATTCAATATCTTAGTGTGTTCATGATTAAGTAGCTGGTGTTATAACAAAAGTGTAAACAATGATTGAGGGGAATCAATTCCACTTGACTAGCATGCCATGCATGCCACACAAAAAATTAAAGTGGGAACCCTTGGCTACAACAGTGTCCTCAAGAGGTTGAGCCAATAATCAAAGTGCATTGCACAATCGGTACTGGCGAGGTATAAGCCTTTCTTCTCGAGAATTTTGCCAAAGCACTTTGCTTTGCTAAAATCTGTCTCACAGCCATGTATGTTGATAAAGTGAGAGCTATCATATTTGTCTTTTCTTGTACTGACAATCGCACTCAGGCCCATTGCAAAGCCTCCCCTCTTGGAAGCCTCGATGCAAGAAGAGTCAAGGCATGTAGGCCGTGTTGAATCTAACAAAGCTTTCCACTGGAGATATGGGCTAAAGCACGTGTGCCCAAAATTAGTGCACCATCCTTTTGCTAAAGAAAACATTGATGGCAAATCACTTGCAACACCGCAAAGGAAGTGAGGGAGAGGGATGGAGAGGGCCTCATGCATCCAAATTAGTCAACGTAAATCCAAACATCCTACCGCTAGCCATGCAAACTCGGCAAAGCTTCGTGCAATGCATTTCATGCAGGTCGTAAGGGGTTGTTCCCACATATCTGTGATCGGATTTCCTCTACTTGTTGACCTCGATTTCCCTTTGTCTAGGGTTACTGCATACGATGTTAACCCCAACCTCATCCTCTTGCTAAGCCTCTTTCCCCATGCCATGGAGAGAGAGAGAGAGAGAGAGAGAGAGAGAGAGAGAGAGAGAGAGAGAGATGGGGTGACCAAATGGGAGAGAGGGGAGCGGGAAGGATTTCTTTTGTAAATTAAATACTACGGTGCTTATTACCATGTAATTCAAGCACCAATATTTTCCCCTTTCCTCCATGGATGTCTGCTCCCTGAGCTCTGATACCAATATGAGACCCAAGGGACCTACCTTGAGGATTCTCTACTCTACCAGCCTTTATAAAGTCCATTGGCAATCGAGTTTTAGAATCCCCTATCCACACCTAGCAGCCGTCCCTTGGCCTGGGTCTATGACCCGCTTGGATTCTCCCTTGGTACTACATATCTCATAGTCTCTCATTGGTTAGAGTGATCATTTTACTTTGAGACCTATAACAATGAGCTCTTTATTGGCTTCCATTCTTAAAGTATGAATCTCTACACTCATGTTGTCTTGAAGATAAATTATAGTCCTCTTGACTTTATTCCTCCTTTTAGGACTTCATAATTGTCCACTCACATAACCCTATGATCGAGTCCAACGCTTATATAATCGTGCCCTATCCATTCACAATTGGAGGGATATGGCCCATGCCTATGGTGTTCTGGACTACACACCTTGTGGATGACTAGGCCTCTTCAAATCTTGTGTGGACTCCTCCCCCACGCTCTGCATACATGATGTGCTATACACACCTATAGGTGGATGTGTTAATGCAACAAGATGACTAGAAAAGGACACATACTATAGGCAAAGTTGACTGTGCATATTGATGTCCACCCAACCACATCCTCTTATAGGCTTGTAGCCCAACTTTAGGAGCCTCTGAACATTCATGCATCTAGTTGGCCTTGCTTAGTGTTTGTGCCTCCATGAGGTCCTAATGTTGTTGTAACACACCCAATGAAAGAGCATATAGAACTATGCATGCTTAACTCTACCTATCCATACTCCTTTATAGATCATCTAGCCCCTCTATAAGAGACCCCTTGACATTGCATGCTTAGCCTAGGGCAGTTCCCTAGGTCCTACCATTGCCTTTGACATTACTCATCCCTTGGAGAAGCATTTTGCTCCTCAGAAACAAAAGTGGGGTATGTCTTCTTAAGAACACTAATGTATTCCCATCTGAGCTATACCATGAGAGTCAAGAATATGTTTAGGATCATGTGGTTGAGTGGGGGTCTATATGAAATCAACAAGAGAATTTTGATTTGATGACATTGTTGTCCCTATGTAGTGTTTACGTAAATGGCTTATATAAAAAACCAGATGAATACAAGAGTTTGTAGACTAAATCTCCACTTTAATTTGAATGGGTCACAAAACCTTAGACATGACTAGCCTCAATGCTATCTAACACGACCATGGGCAGGAGGGGATCAATGGTAGGTGCCTTTTTGGGGAGCACGGGCATCATGTGCCGTTGATCTTGCGGTGCACCCCAAATTTACCAACTTGCTTGAGGTTACTATATAACTGACCCAAATTTAAAATGTGATGGGTTCATCATAGAAGAAACCCTTCTCCCCATGCTTTCAGCAAGCACACATGGGCAAGGTGATTAAGGTGATAGCCTTGCAAAGGAGACGTCCCAGGTTCAAATTTGGGGGAAGGAGGGGGCGCCCAAATTTGCAAGTTTTTCTGCACCCACCGGCTACAGCCAACTTTACCTTTTTTCTCAAATTTAGGCAAAGCACATTGGACGGCTCAGATCGCATCTAATCCTCAAAATGGGCATGGGTCATTGATCCCCTCCTCCTACCCATGGCGGTGTGAGATAGTGAGGAGGGGTAATCAGATGGAGAGAGAGAGAGAGAGAGAGAGAGAGAGAGAGAGAGAGAGAGAGAGAGAGAGAGAGAGAGAGAGAGAATCCATGCAATCTCCAAGATTTTCCCCCTTCCTCCATGGCTGTCTGCTCTAATGTCAATATGAGACCCATGGAAACTACCTAAGTTGAGGATTCTCCACCTTACTAGCCTTGAGAGAGAGAGAGAGAGAGAGAGAGAGAGAGAGAGAGAGAGAGAGAGAGAGAGAGAGAGAGAGAGAGAGAGAGAGAGATAGATAGATTTTATTATCGTCCTCGGAGGTCAAATATGACCTATGGGACCAAAGTTACATGTGATGTAGTATGTGTACGGCTGATGAGTGACTCTCGATGCTCCAAAATTGTAGTGATGAGAGTCACAATGGAGAGCCCACACTTTGGCTGGGAGAGGAAAGTGTGTAGGTCTAAGTTATGGCTGAAAATGTGAGAGAAGCAAGTTCGGATGTGATCAAAAGCTGAGCACTCTAGTAGTGTGTGGTACTCAGACTCTCGAACTTGCAGTGAGCATAATGTGCACAATCAATTTGACTCTTCTCCATTGCCCCAACGCCCTATCTCGCATCGAAGGAAATGGGAGCTAAGCCGAATTGCTGCGATAGTGCGTATCGCGGACAAGGGAATAGGCTCAAGCATGTAAGTGTGAGTACGGTTTCCTCTCTCAGCGAAGAACATGGTTTTGTAGTTGGGGGCAATATAGGTGGTGTAATGTATGAAGCGTGACCCACCGGATTTCTCCCAAGCCGTAATACATTGGCGTTGTAGAAAAGCTTCATTCACTTGAGAGTCAATTGAAGCATCATGTAGCAAGTGTAATGCATCCCATCTCCCAAACCACTTCTTTATGTCTTGCATCCATCCCGTGCTCAAGATCTTGCTTTTATGCGTCTTTTGAACTTTTTTGCTTGCTTCCCATGCAATTGTAGGAAGTCGATGTGAGGGGTTTTGACGCATCTTTATCATGTACTCCACAACCCTTTCCATGCCCATAACCTCAATTGGAAGAGATCCCGACTCAAGAAGTAGGAGCATATATGGTATTTGTGTCTTAACTTGGAGAAAGTTTGTAAGAAAACGCTTTTGGACATTCTCAAACTCTTTCCAAGTAGACTTTGAGAAGCTCCCACCCCACACTTCAACTCCATAAAGAAGAACCGGTGTCACCAATGCATCAAAAAGATACTTCTTGAGAACCCAACACTTGATGTTTCCCGCATTTCACATGTTCTCAAATGCATAATATGCTCTCTTTCCCGCTTCCAAACGACGCATAGCACATTCATGCCACTTGTGATTGGATGGAACCTCAAGGCCAAGGTACTTAAAGCTCTCAACAACTTCAAGTGTCTCGTTGTTGTACACAATGCATGGCTTCTCCTTATGGTTGGTTTTCACAAGCATAACCTTTGTTTTGGATTCATTTACAATCAGCCCACTATGCAAGCAAAAGTTCTCAAGGACAACCATAAGCTTTTGTGCATCTTCTAAAGTGTGTGCTAGAAGCACTACATCATCCGCATACAACAAAAGCATGATTACCGCATTGCAAATAGTGACCTCTTCAATGCCTTCTTCTTGCATAAAGTCAAGTACCATTTGTTCCAATTGATCGATGCATAGACCAAAGAGAGTTGGTGACAATGGACATCCTTGTTTAACCCCAATAGTGCTTACAAAAATTTCTGAAATTTCTCTTCCCATGCGCAATTGACAAATCACCTTCTCATAGATTCGAGAAACCGCAAGCATAAACTCACTTGGCACTTGGAGTTCTTCCATCCTTCTCCACAAATTGTTACGTGGAATCATATCAAAGGCTTTCTTAAAGTCCACAAAACAACAATACAATCGCTTGCCTTTCAACCGACTTTCCTCCATGAGAACACGAAGAGTGACAAGATGATCAATGGTGCTATGGCATCGACGAAAACCCGCTTGTCCCTTTACACGCTTGTCATGCTCTTCAGCCCAATCACTCAATTTCATCTCCATTATGCACCCAAACAACTTTTCCATAGGAGACCCAATCATTATAGTCCAGTAGTTGCTTACATTCTTTACATCCCCTCCTTTATGCAAAGGCTTAACCCAATTAGTACTCCAATCATAAGGCATACCATGTTGAAGTGCAAGGTTGAACATATCACACATCCACTCATGGGTAAAATCTCCCGTCCATTTGATCATCTCCGGCTTGATACCTTGAAGATCTCCCGCTTTGCGAGTGGCCAACTTTTCAAGCCCACCGCATACATCCTTAATAGTAAAAAAAGACGGCATACATGGGAGTGAACCATAAAATGGCATTTTTTCAGTATTTGCTTGCTCATATAATTGCCTACAATGTGTGTACATATCCACTAAACTCAAGTTACCAAAATTCTCAACCCGCTTGCCTCTCAAGTTTCTCCAAAATCTTCCACATGCATGTGCCCTTTCTTGGACTTGAAATTCTTGTTTCTTTACTTCCCATCTTCTTCTCTTCTTTTGAATCAATGCCTTGTATGTATGCAAATGACTTTGATAGTTTTCTTTGTCCATAGTTGCATCAAGATTTATCAAGGACTTTCGAGCATCTTGACATTCTTTATCAAACCACCTTTTGTGTGATCTATCTTTGTTGATACCATGGAGATGCTTTATGGCAAAGAATTTTTCCGCAAAAGAACAAATAGATTTCTTGAAAGCTTCCCATTTTGTTTCCAATGGTGCATCACATTGAAGCTTTGTCATCCATAATTTTTGCTCAACCATTTCAATGTACATTGGTGCCCGTTTGAAATCCATACATAGTGATAACTTCTCTTTCCTTTGGCTGAGATTATCATGCTTAGTTGCTTCTCCACATGAAAGGTCAATACATAAGGTGTGATGGTCAGATTCTGGGGTCCATTGACCAAACATAAAACTCTTTATGCAATACATGATGGCTTTAGAGAGTAGCATATAGTCAATCACACTATCCCCATTATGTCTCCTACATGTAAATCCATTGGTTCCACTCCACAAAGATACACCATTGGCAATGAGCATACCCGTGCTATTACACATGTGTAAAAGTAACTTTCCATAGGGATCCGGCTCTTTCTCATCCATTGAAGTACGATCATACAAGTGAACTTCCTCCAACTCCCTTGAAATGTATGGCATATCAAATTGTTGAGTATCATGTTGCAATGTTTTTGTGCGAGCATTCATATCCCCAAATACAATAACATCACCTTCACCTTTGAAATAAGCAATGTCCTCTTCCAAATCAGAAAATGGTTGATCTCTATCCATGCAAGCATAAGAGGGAGAATCATGATGAGGAATGTAGCAACCGGCTACAAAAATGGGTGCTCTTTTTGGTGTCATAATTTTCAGCCATACATAACGTTTGTACTTGTCATCTTTCACAATTGATACAAAATCTTCCAATCCTTTCTTGACCATACATGCTAACCCTCCTTGTCCTCTTCGTTGCTTGAGATTCTTTGACCACATCAATGAATGTACATTGTAATCCTCCAAGCCGTTAATCCTTTGTGTATCATGCTCCCAAGTTTCAACAAGAAGTACAACATCGGCTTTGCTTGTTAGTTCATCAATGCCAACCCCCGCATTCCATGGGTATCCATTACAATTCCAAAAGCATATTTTCAATTGTAACTCGGTCTCATAGGTCACGCATCCCTATTTGCTTGAGAGACTTGGCTCCTCCTTGGGCACATTTTCTTCATGAGAGATCTCCTTGTTTTTATTATTCTTTTCCTCATATGCCTTGCGACGCATATTTTGTTGCTTAATAGTGCGATCTTCACATACAAAACATTTTGTATCCCTCAAATAGATCCAACTATTATCAAGGATAATCTTTCGCTTGGTCTCATCCGGCATGGTGCATACAATTGGCTGTTCTCCCGAGCGAGGAGCTCCTTGCTTCCCCACTCTATGTGCTCCATAGACCATAACTCCGGACATGCCAAAGTGGGTTTTGAAGAAATCTTCAATAACAATGGCAAGAGAAGGAGGTGTCTCTAACTTCTCTTCGGGAATTCCATGAATAACAATGTTCTTGGAACGTCGCTCCCGTTCCTTCAACTCCTCCACATCCACATTCTCAACATTCTTTGTTTGAACCATAGCTTGCATGAGTGAGGAATTAGAAACCACATTGCTACCACATACATCAGCCCAAGACTTGTTTGTGCATACATTTTTCATGTCGCATACATCCCGGCTCATAGTGTCAAATTTCTCCTCTTTCAATACATGGTCATGCTCTACTTTGCTCATCCGCTCCTTCAAAGCATTCAAGTCCACAAGAGAGCGTTTACATTCCTTGACTTCCTCTTCAAGTTGCATCAAACGTGTTGTTTGCATCTCAAGTGTCCTCTTGAGATTCTCATTCTCAACCACAAGTACCCTTAGTGTGCCATTCTCCATTGCAAGTGCTCGTAGGTCTTCGCCTTGTTTGTTTACGGTCTCTTGCAATGATACCAAGTACGCCATGATCATGGTTTCCGATGTCGTTGGTTGGGTTGTTGTGTTGCTATCTCCACACTTAGGAGATTTTGGATCATTTTCCACAATGGTTGTGGACCTTGTTGAAGAAGAAGAACCCTTGCGAGTGCCGAAAGACATTGTATGTAAAATAGGAGATGAGAATCAATTTTGTTGAACCTGTTCACTTCGGAATCAATTTTGTTGAACCTATTCTCTTGACTTTATTCCTCCTTTTAGGACTTCATAATTGTCCACACACATAACCCTATGAGTCTAATGCTTATATAATAGTGCCCTATCCATTTACACTTGGAGGGATATGACCCATGCCTATGGTGTTTTGGACTACACACCTTTATGACCAACTAGGCCTCCAAAAAATTTGTGTGGACTCCACCCCTATGCTCTACATACACGATGTGCTCTACACACCTATAGGTCCATGTGTTAGGACAACGATAGGATCAGAGGGGGACACAGACCATAGGCAAGGTCGACTATGCATGTTGATGTCAACCCAACAACATCCTCTTATAGGCCTATATCACAACTTTAGGAGCCTTTGAACATTCATGCACGTAATTGGCCTTGCTTCGGGTTTGTGCCTCTGTGAGGTCCTACCGTTGCTAAAACACACCCAGTGAAAGGGCATAGGTAACTCTACATATTCAACTCTACCTATCCATACTTTTATAGACCATCTAGACCTTCTATAAGAGACTCCTTGACATCGCATGCTTAGCCTAGGGAAGTTCCCTAGGTCCTACCATTTCCTTGACATTACTCTTTCCTTGGAGAATCATTTTCTTTCTCAAAAACAAAAGTGGGGTATGTATTCTTATGAACACAAATGCATTCCCATCTGAATTATACCACAAGAGTCAAGAATATTTTTAGGATCATGTGGTTGAGTCGGGGGCTATATGAAATCAACAAGAGCATTTTGATTTGATGACATTGTTGTCCCTATGTAACATTTACATAAATGGCTTACATAAAAAGGGAGATGAATACAAGATTGTGTAGACTAGATCTTTAACTCACTTTATTTTGAATGTGTCACAACACCTAAGAGGTAACTAGCCTCAACGCTATCTCACACGGGCATGGGAAGGAGGGGATCAATGGTGGGTGCCTCTTTCAGGGAGCACGGGCATCATGGGCTGTCGATCTTGTGGTGCACCCCAAATTGACCAATTTTCTATACTAACCCAAATTTACAATGCGATGGGCTCATCATAGAAGAAACCCTTCTCCCAATGCTTTCAATAAGTACACACAAGTGAGCTCGTTAAGGTGATAGGCTTGCAAAGGGGATGTCCCGGGTTTGAATTTGGGGGGAGAAGGGGCACCCGACTTTACAATTTTTGATGCACCCAAGTTGTATTTTTTTCTCAAATTTACACCAAGCACATTGGATGGCTCAGATCACATCCGATCTCCAAAATGGGTGTGGGTCATTGATCCCCTCCTCCTACCCATGGTGGTGTGAGATAGTGAGAAGGGATAACTAGAATGGATGACCAATTTTTAGAATTTTTGAAGGTTTTGGAACAAGTAAGAATTACCTTTTCTTGAATTTTCATGGAACTGACTTGCCGACATTCTCATCAACATACTTCTTGTATCTATGCAAATAACTTTTGGCATATCTATATGATCTTGGATAAAGTCCTTGACTCACTCAATTTTCTCAATAGTAAATTTCAAAATAGAGAGATAATCTTTCCAATTGGATTGCTTCTTTTTCTAACGTATGCTCATAGCATATCCTCTAGCACCTAACTAACTCATTCAATGTGCCCATCTATCTTTGGAATATTTATAGTTTGATATTGAGTTGTGCTTCCAACCATTTAAAGACAACCCTCCAGAAATGATTGCTACTTGGGATCTCGATCACTCACAAAATTGAGGGGCAATCCATACAATCAATACACATTGTTATCAAAAAGGTTGGTTAACTTTTAGATTTTATTAGTAGACTTGGTTGGAATAAACTTACATAGTTTAGTCAACCTATCAACAATACCAAGTCATGACCTCGTACGATGCTTGGTAGACCCACATAAATCCACAAAGATATATTGCACTTGTTGAGGCTAAAATGCTTCACAAGATATGAAATAAAAATGCATGAATGTGCATTCTAATGTAGATATGCCTTTAATAAACACTAGGGTCCATAACACCTAGTGTACATGTATTATACTATAAGAGGAAAATTCCAGAACCGCTAGCATTGCAACGCATTAAAAAGGAAAATAGAAAAAGACAATATTGTGTCTGTGGCAATAGCAATGGCAAAGGACGCGGTAGTGGTTTAACAACAATATACACGATAATAGGTGCGATAATATAGTTGCGATTATTATCGCGATTATTACCACGCATATTATCGTGCATATTGCCGCACATATACCTTGCATATTACTGCACATATTACTCCCATACTAATTTTCAAAAATTAAGATGCTCATCTGGTCCATCCAATTTGGATGGCCTAGATGAGCATCTTTAGAGCTTCTGGTCCATCCAATTTGGATGGCCTAGATGATCATCTTTAGAGCATCTGGTCCATCCAATTTGGATGGCCCATATGAGCATCTTTATTGTTGACCTGCATAAAGTCATGTGGTCTAGGCCTATGTGAAAGTACATAGTTCACATCATCAAAATATTGGTCGCTTCTTCTTAATACTCCTCTCTCACAAGAGAGCTCTATTTATGTCAAGGGGTTTGACACTTTGTAGCATTGTCATTTCCATTGCCATGTTTGTGCCAAATTCCTTATACAAGCTCATTTTCTCCTCAATACATACATAATTGCATATGGGACCTAATTCTCTACCTCGCTGAGATATTTTCTTTGTGCATGCTAGTTTCCATTTGGCATTCTCAATGATTATGCATTATGCTCATTATGACATCTATGATAGGTAGATATAGATAGACAAATAGATTGAATTGTCATCCACAAAGGTCAAGTATGACTCATGGGAACAAAAAAAAAACATTACAAAGCTCCTTTTGAATAATGGGGTTGTTGGATACATCTCAATTAAGGAGTAAGGGTCTAGCAAGGTGTGATAAAGGGAAGATAAGATGAAATGAACAAAACCTAAGAAGGGATAGGTGAGGGGGGAGCCGGTTTGGGAGTTCAAAACTTTTGGATGATGGTTTTACCTTCTCGATAAACTATCCATTTCCCTATTGTATGTGTTTCTCACATCTTTTGGAGTTCTTCCTTCTTCTGTTTGAGCTAGGTGGGTGTTAGATCTTTTGCAAATCAAAATTTGGTGTCCTTCAGGAGCCTCAATTGCTCAAGGAGTTTGATTTGATCCTCCTTGGTCTTGAAAGGGAGGATTGCATGATTGATGCGATGTTTGCGTGTAAGAGAGGTGATTGTGGTTGACCCCATTGTACCACGTGGGCTATTGTTTGAATGTGAGCAAAGGAATTGTGGAACATTGAAGGAAATAATCTCTTGGCATTGTCATTCACGTAGCACGGACACTACATTCAACCTTATCAAAGATGGTATCTTGCACTTGGGTTTTTGACCTCCTTTGTGAGGGTGGTATCTTCTTCCACCTTTGTGTTATTGAGCTTGAGGTTCCCCTTCCCTTTCAAGTTGCTTGGAAGCTGGCCAATGCGTACACTGAGGGCCATATCCTCTTGGCATTGTCATTCACGTAGCGTGGACACTACACACTCTTCAATGTTATGAAAGATGATATCCTACTCTTGGGTTTTGACCTCCTTTTTGAAGGTGGTATCTACTTCCATCTTTGACTTATTGGGCTTGATTTCCATATGCTCCATCTCTTCCTTTTTGTGATTCTCCATTGTCGTGAGTCGAGCCTCAATGGCGACAAGTCTATGCTTCAGCTCTATCCCTTGAGTCGAGCCTTGCCCACACATCCAAAATCGTGGGAATGATTAGATGTGTAGGCAAGGTGGTGTTAGTTGGGAGGGCAAGGCTGTGTTAACACTCTCCCACAAGGTATCCCCTCGCCCAGGGGCCAGAGGCTGAGGACGACACAAGAAAGAAAAGTCTAGGGTTGCAACGTTGCAGAGAGAGAGAGAGAGAGAAAAGTCTAGGGTTGCAACGTTGCAGAGAGAGAGAGAGAGAGAAAGAGGGCATAGAGAGAGGTAGATAGAATATTCTTAGCCATCTATCTACCTCTCTTTCTACACTAGTCTCTTCCTAATCTACACACTTAGATAGAGAGAGGGTGTAGAGAGAGGAGGTATATTGAGAGGATGTATCTACACCTAATCTCTCTATCTACACTCTCTATGTCTCCTCCCTCTCTACGTAAGGTCTACACCCTCTCTATCTACTCTATCCACACCTCTCTCTACCCTCTAAACATAGAGAGATATAAATCTATGCACTCTTTCTACTCCCTCTATCTATCTCTACACTCTATGTATCCTCCCTCTCTCTATCTACACCCTCTCTACTCCTATATACATCCTAACCTCTCTCTACTCTTCCTCTACACCCTAACCTCTATCCACATGTCTCTCCATATAATCTCTATATCTACTTCCTTTATCTATAGCCTAATTTCTCTCCCTACATCTAATCTCTTTATTTTTACTCTCACTGTATCCTCCCTCTCCACATCCTCTCTATCTACTCTATCCACACCTCTCTCTAAACTCTTCTTAAATCCTAACCTTATATGTCTACCCTCTACTTAATCTCTATCTACACTCTCTATGTATCCTCCCTCTCTACAAAAACTATCTAAACTCTACACCCTCTCTATATACTCTATCCACACATCTCTCTACACCCTAATCTCTATATACTCTATCCATAGCTCTCTCTACACCTTAATCTCTTCCTAAATCCTAATCTTATCTATCTAATCTCTATATCTACCCTCTCTCTACCTTCTAAACATAGATAGAGCGCTAAATAGAGATAAATCTCTACAATCTCTCTATATATCTCTACACTCTACATATCCTCTGTCTCTCTATCTGCTCCCTCTATCTACTCTATCCACACCTCTCTCTACACCCTAATTTCTTCCTAAATCCTAACCATATTTGTGTACCCTTTAGTTAATCTCTATCTACACTCTCTATACTCTCTATGTATCCTGCATCTCTCTATCTACACCCTCTCTACTCTCTCTATCTACAATTTAACCTCTCTCTACTCTCCCAATACATCCTAACCTCTATCTACCTCTCTCTCTATCTCTCTCCCTCTTTACCTAATCACTTATATCTCTACACCTTTTCTACATACTCTCTACCTAATCTAATTAATCTCTACACCTCTTTTACTATTCTATTCCACACCTCTTTCTACACCCTCTTTATCTATTCTATTCCACACCTCTCTCTACACCTTAATATTTTTCTAAACCCTAATCTTATCAACTATCTAATCTCTTTATCTACCCTCTCTCTAAGTCTCTCTCTTTATCTGCTAATCTTGACTCTCTATTTCTACTCTCTTCCTCTCTACTTAATATCTACCCCCACTCTATCTACTCTATGTACACTTCTCTACACTCTAATCTCTTTCTAAATCCTAACCTTATCTATCTAGTCTCTACCTAATCTCTATCTCTACTCTCTCTATCCCCTAACCTTGACTCTCTCTCCACATAATCTTTTTCTCTATACTCTCTCTCCCTCTCTACACACTCTCTCTACATCCTCTATCCTTGTTTCTCTCTCTAATCTAAGAATCTCTCTCTCCACTCTTTCTACACTGTATTTCCCTCTTTTCCTCCTCTCTAATATTTCTTCTTCTCTCTCTCTCTCATCCAATCTACAATATTTTAACCCTCTCTCTCTTTTTGTCTCTTCCATTCTCTAATTTCATATACACTAAATTGAATCTTTTTCTCTCTAGTCTCTCTTTAAACTCTTTTTTTAATATACAATTTATCATACTCTATCACTTTTTATTTTTCTAATGTTTATTTTTTTTTCTTTTTTTGTCTCTCTTTTCTTTTCTCTAATTTAACATACACATCTTTCACACATCGATTCACTTTAAGTTAACACTAATTTAACATTAATTAAACATACAAGAAGTTTAATGTGTAGTTGTGATGTTTAATTTGATTTTCTCTCTCTTTAGCTAAACATCTATTTAGCATTGATAATTAAATCTACATTAATATTAATTTAACATTAACCATTAAATCTACGCTAATCTCTCTTTCTTCCTCTCTTTTACTCTCTCCTTTTTCTCTCTCCATAATTACAAACCAGGCAAGCAAGCAAGTATCTACGAACTAATCACACGTGTGCAAAAAACAATCAAACAAGAAAAGTGAGGTCAACCAAGCAAGCAAGAAGCACCTACACCAAACATGAAAGAGGTACAAAATATTTGAATCTAACTTTTCTAATGTGTGTATGTGTTTACGACAATGGGGGGGGGGGGGGGGGGGGGGGGAGGGGGGGATTGTGTAGAAGCTTACCTCTTGTGTTCCTCTAGCATTCAAATCTTCTTGCGGTCCTCTTGTGTAGATCCCTCTTGTGGTCCACCCTCTCCTCTCCAATGATCGTCGAGTGGTGGAGCGCTCCACCAAAGATTGATTGTGCATCTGTGTGTGTGCATGTGTGTGAAGGAGAGAAAGTGAGAGTGAGAGTGAGAGAGAGGGGTGTGATCTTTGAGAGAGAGAGAAACAGAGAATACGGCTGCAGATGCGATGATGCTAGAGTAGAAGAGCACTGTATGTTGCAAAAAACACGGCAAATTGTTCTCTCTTCCTTTTTGAAATTTATGAGGTAATATACATGGTAATAAGCACTGTAGTATTTAATTTACAAAAGAAATCCTTCCCGCTCCCCTCTCTCCCATTTGGCCACCCCATCTCTCTCTCTCTCTCTCTCTCTCTCTCTCTCTCTCTCTCTCTCTCCATTAGGAGAAAGTTGGACTCACTTTTGGGCCCTGTAAGAAGTGCCACATCGGCTTAGAGAGAGAAAATGAAAATGTTAAATTTTGTATTTTATGTGATACTTTTATGCGCAACAAAAAGCCAAAATGACATTCTTTGGTAGGTAGCCGCCGTCTTTATCATTCTTATCCTTCGTTCTCTTGTCAGGAATCCAACTAACCGTATGACTAATGATTTGAAATGCCAACTTACAAGCGTTCCCTCCAGAAACATAAGCCACACGAACTCTATCAAGTCTAAACTTGACAATATGGCTTTCCGTCCCAAAACCTGAGACATTTCTCCGTCTTCTTCTCTATCAACTCTAGGAATGGAGAACGCATCTTTTCCTGATGAAAAAACTAATTTGAACTTACAATCCTCAGCCTCTTCATCTTTAACCCTTACCCAAAGAAAGAACACTCATCATCTTCATGTTGATGTATTGCAAGAGTACGCACTGTTGTAGAAACGTAGGAGGGATTCTTTCTTATCTCAACGGGAGAAAGAACTTAGAAGGACAAACAAGGAACATCATTTGGATTTGTGGACCGATGGGTCTATTTATCCAAAGGATCCTACAAAAAATGTGCCACCTCCCTTTGCTAATATCACGAACCTCTTACATTTCACAGGTGATGGCAAGGATGGGCTATTGGGATACACCGAACATTTGGAAATGAGAGGATTGAATGCGGAAAGGCAAGGAAACTTCCTGGCAATGGAGAACATGCAGCTGAAGAAACTTAATGAAGCATGCTCTCAAACGATTTCATCAAACAAAGAGACAATCCAAGGCCTTGAGAAGAAGATCACAAGTTTGCGAGAGAAAGACACCGTGCTTGGTAGTCGGAAAAGAAAACGAGATCTGTGCAACATTGAGAACATGAAGGTTGGTAGTGGTGGCCTGAAAAAACGAATATGAGCTTTAAGATAACTCGAAGTTTGTTTCTTCAATGTGCTTCATTAAGAAATGGGTACACTTACTTTCCTATACATGATCATAAGGCATTGTGATTTTTTGGCACGTCTTTACTGCATCCAAACTCGAACGGTGCAGGCTTCAACGCCGAAGTGCATTACAGCCGTCTAGTTCCAAAAGAAGTAGTTGAAGAGAAGGTAACTCAGAAAAAATTTCGTAAGTCGAAAGGGAGGCTACTTACCTCCTTCATGAATGAGAATCAGTTGGAACCAATGGAAGTGCAAGCAATACTTGATGAGAGTGGCATCTCGCAGATGGGATACACGGCACTCTTCAAAGAATCATCTAAAAAGTCTCAAAATAAACTACAGAGAGGATCATTGATGCCAAAGCCATCACATGTAAAGGCTGCTCACCGGCACGTAAATGATGAGGTGCTTGAGAAACTTGGATCACCATTCCATATTGAAGCAACGTTCTTAGGCCAGGGCGGCAGAGAGGTACAGTTTAACATGCACAACAACCTCTTCATTGATCTTGAAGCATTGCAAAGGTATGCAGTTCACTTCTTTGACATCAGTCCAGACGAGTGCGATGGGGTTCTCTAGTTTGTTTTGAAGCTCGACGAGTGCGAGGTCCTGAAGAACAAGAAGTTGGAGAGAGGCACCATTACCCTCATGAATAGAGCTCTGGATCCATCAATAATGAAAGAGGATCCATGATACTTCAGCGTGCAATCAGAAAACAACATTCTAACTCTAGGATCATTTCAGGTATACTTCGTTCAATCTCTGATAACAAAAATATTGATTATTTGGTTGTTGATTTTGTGATTTCATTTTTCACTGCAGGTTGATAAGGAAAATTTTAAAATCCTCGATTGGGTTTTTAGTCAAACCCAAATTCCTTCTATCATCAGTGAACAAAGAAACAGAGCCGTTCTTTCAGTGGAAGGATTTGGTGACTACACAGTGAAATGGCACATGGCAGGTGACTTAAAGACTCTTAAGTGTATGTACAACATAACACACGGAGCAGCTGTGGCAAATCCATGCTTATATTGCATTGCTGATGCACAGTCACTTGAGAGTGTGCAATGGATTAGAGCTCCCAATAGACATCTTCAAGATAAAACTTTTAAACCAGTGCTTGATATTCCTCTTAGTAGAGTTCACGTCTGTACACTTCATGCACTCTGTCGAATAATTGAAAAGGTGGTTCATTTGTACATATGTTTTGCATGGACATTAAAGTCAGAGAGTGAGTCGAAAAGAGTGATCAAAGCATTAGAGGGAGTGCTCTCAGACATTGGTTTGCATGGAGGCAATGTAAAAATTGAAGAGGACCCTAAGATGTCTCAAAGTCGGTACAAGGTACCGAGGAAAGCATCGATAGGCGAAGTGAAGGCAAGAAGGTTTCTTGGGTTTAGCCTCAAAGATTCAGATAGAGAAGAAAAGAGAAACCTGTTCAACAAATGGAAACAGTTACATAAAGTGGTTAAAGAAAATGTTGGTGGTGGGGAATCCAGAATCACAAGGCGAACATGTGGAAATCACTAGATAAAATTTTCCACTACGTTGAGCAGCATTCTTGGGACCAAAGTAAGCTCACATCATTTCAAGCAGCCTTGCTGGATTAGAAAAAGGCTTACCTTACAGGGTGGGGTGGGCAACATATCACACATTACATGGTGGGTTGGCATTCTACGTATACAAAAAAAAATATTTAAATTGTACTCTACTGACCATTTTGTTTTATTTCAATGCAGCACATACTATTAAACCATGGTCCATATTTTGCCAAGACATACGGCTCACTATCAATATGGTCCACACAAGGCATGGAAAAAACCCACTACATGGCAAGAACAGGTTATTTTAAGCACACTCGACATGGGGGAGGAAAAGAAAAGGCCAATAGCCTATTAGAGTTACACCAATGGACTTATAGATGACTAATTCATAGAGCAAGGAAGAAGGAACTTCTTAAGAGTTCAAAAATTACACGGTCTTTATAAAACATCCACAAAGAGAAGAAACAGATGGCTTGGGGAGCTTCAAATGCGGTGGAGCGCCATGCGAGGTGGTGCCGGTCACGAGTCAGGAGCGAGAGAAGATGGACCTGAGCCCATCGTTTTTATCCTCTTCGATGCACCTCCTTCTTTCTCACTCCTCTTCGATGTGCAAGCTCTGTAGACGAGCTCGTTCCTCTGTTGATGGCAGCATCCCCACGGGCATCGGGCATCTTATTTCCCTCAGAAACAGTCGCTTGTTGTATGGATCTAAGCTTTTCGGGTCTTCAACCCCTGCAGCCAGAGCCTAAGCTGTGTAGGACATGAAATAGGGGGCTCTGAGTGCTTGGCAACCATACCCAATGCCAAATAGACGTAGAGAAAACTGTTTCTCAATCAGAATTAGTCTTTCTGCGTTTAGTGGGAGGGGGTGCCCACCACACAATCTTGTAATAACTTTCATTGCAAACAGTGGGAACTTTGCATTGTCATCGGAGTATTCCTTGTGGTATATTATGATCTACATAAAAATTGCAATGAATTTATGGGCCGTAAGTGAGATGAGTGCAATTGCCAAGTACTTGAATTGTTTCTATAAACCTTTTTGTGGTTGAAACGCCCGATGTAGTGAGACAACGCCGCATCGTTGCCTTGGACTCCAGTGACAAGCCCTTGCCGTGAGCCTCCCGCTCTTCTAAGAAAAATATCGTCATACACTAGCACCTGGCAGCAAAAAAAAATGATCATGATATTTTATCACTGGGCCATCTCTAATACCATCTGAATGCACGACAAAAGTTACCATCTGATTCTCGTCCATTTCCAGCATCGACCTCCCCCACAAGTGAATAGATTGACTATTCATTACCTGATCTTTGGGTGCCACGTGCCTACCCATGTTTTCCAAGCCGAGTTGTTTTGTTGTCGATTCAAACTGCTCATCTGTTGGCAAATTGGCCTCTCCGAACTTTGCTTCATTGAACATATCTTTGATCAGTTGCCACTCTGAAGTGAACTGTGAGTCACGGACAGTTGTGTAAGCAATAAGATGTTGGTCCACTCCATCATCGTCCACAAACCCCATGTCTGCCTCACAAAAATTTGCAATTGCCGCTAGGCATTAGTCCTCCCGTATATTGAGCTCATGCATGATATCTGTGAGCAGAACATAATGGGTGTCGCCCTCCATAGCAAAGCTGGGAGCACAATTCAGAGGCAAAGTCACTTCCTTACTTGGGCTTTCTTGCTTGCACCCTATTGCTGCATCCGCAAGAGAAACAAGAGTTAAACCCGCATCAAATGTTTCCTTTAGTACCTCTACTCGCTCTTCTTTTGGGTTGAATTGCACCTCCACATCCTCTACCTCTTCCTCCGGCACCAATGGACAACTACCGAAAGTTGTTCACTACAAAGTCTTTGACTCACCATCCGTCTACAAGTATAAGTAAGAGACAAACCCATGGTAGAATTCCAATAAGCGAAACTTTTTGAAGTGCTTCATACACCTGTCTTGTACAAGCAGTGCATTGGAGGGACACTTTTCTAGACAGCAATTCAGTGTCCTTGAAGCACTCTTGTCAGGGTCAAGGTCGGCAGGGTGCACATATCTCATGCCATCAACTGTTATGGAATTGTCACAAGTGACAACCTCATACTGTTGCAAATGGTTTTGTAGGTACTCAAAGGAGCAATCTATAATCCTCTGTATAGAAAAATTTGCATCGAACATTCCTGATAGTTCTGGTGCACGGTGATGAGCACGGGCGTTATATGAGAATGTGAATAGTTTTTCTTCACATGTATCCTTGCTCACATCTGTCCCCAGGACTATGATCCCCATGACTAAAAGAAAAAGCAAGCCAAAACTATTTGGTGTCATAACCAAGCGAATGTTGAGCCTCGACTACCCCTCAATGTCCTTTTTGCTTGGTTTTGTCCCGTGCGCTAATGTCATAAGAGGTGACGTTAGTTGAGTCAGAACCAAGCGAGTAGGGCCCCCAAGAATTTCCAAAGGACCCTATTCACTTGGTTCGGTCCCGTGTGCTAATGTCATAAGAGTTGATGTTAGTTGAGTCAGAACCAAGCGAGTAGGGGCCCCAAGAATCACCGAAGGGCCTATCGACGGGTTATGTCCCGTGCGCTAATGTCATAAGAGGTGACATTAGTTGAGTCAGAACCAAGCGAGTAGGGGCCCCAAGAATCTCCGAAGGGCCCTATTTTCTTGGTTCTTGTCTTGTGACCTAAGCATTCAAAAAAGGTGGATAAGAATAGAGCATATTATGTTATCAGTGATAGATTTATGGGCCTACTCACTCACTATGCCCAAACTCAAGCACGGTCACATAAGGAGTAATTATTCCAACCATGAATGCGGTACGGTCACATAAGGAGTAATTATTCCAACCATGCATGCGTTTATACCCTAACGCAATGGCTTCGGTGCACACATGGTTAACAGCACATAGGAAGGGGAGAGGCAAGGAGAAAGAACCTGTCTCTGCAATATCCAATGGCGCCGAGTTGCATGGTGATGTCGCAGGCTACCGACAGCAAGAACCAGAGGGGGGCGATGGCGACGCGGCAGCAAAGGACTCGACCCAGTGGAGGTCACTCGACGCAGGATCACAAGAGCTATCCAAGGGGAAGAGCGCAGAAAATGCAAAGGCGATGGCGATCTGTTTGTTCTACTTGGAGATGGAGATGGCAAATGCAAGGGCGATCGGTGTCTGACTCTAAACGCAGGATCACGAGAGCTGGCCAAGGGGAAGGGTGCAGAAAAGGCAAAGGGAGCGAAGATCTGTTTGTTCCACTCAGAGATGGAGATGGAGATGGCGGCTGCAAGGGTCATTGGCATCTGTCTGACCCTAAACGGTCACTCAAAAAGGCACATGGGCTGCGCTTTCAAGGACAACCAGTATTAAATGGTCTCAGATTCCCATGCAGTACGATTTACCAACCGCAATCTGGTGCATAAGTGAAGTTGTCACCCTCCCCGCGGTAAGCATTCTAAGTTGAGGCATTACCCCCGCCAAACATCTCAAGTTTCAACTATTCTGCCTTTTTTCGCGTCCTCTATTTCACATCATTGTAATTAACTCTACCCCCATCAATGCTACGCGGTAAGCAAACTCGATCACCTCTTACTCTCGCGCATCCTCCTTCTCTTGCTCTTGTTCTACAGTGCTTCAGCGACGCGGAACTCTACACACAGTGAAGAGGTATGCTACTTACTACCCTTCTGTGCACTTGTATTTTGTGTAGTTAGTAATAGGCAAATAAGGGAAGGTAAACCTTGTTTGCTTCACCTGTTCGCTTGATACAGGTCATCGTCCTTGGTTAGTACAAAGCGAATAAGGTAAGGTCACTTAGTCCGAAGGGACCTATTCGCTTGGTACTGATCGACCAAAAGAAAAGTTAAGTGATGTCTGCTAGTACAAAGATCAATACTAAGCAAATAAGGGAAAGGTGACCCTTGCTTGTTGCGGATTTAGGGTTTTCTTTTGCCAAATACGCGTTTTGATTTTATAAGAAAGAAACAAAATTACAACTGAACACCGGGTTTTGAGTTAGAAAACACTTCAGACTTTACAAAGAGTGGCCTATTAATTTCCGGGGGTTTAGGGTTTGCAATAACCATGTCGTCCTTTTCCTTCACAGCCAGGCTATCTCTTCACAAAGCCTGTTGGCAAAGTTAATGGCTTCTTCATATTTACTGGCTAGCTCAAGCACTTCATCCTTCATTTTTTGAAGCCAATTAATGATAGCCTCCATAGAGCCATTCTCGGCGAGCAATCACTGCATGTCTTCAAGCCTTTTTACTTCCAGAGAGTCTTTAAGGATTGAGACCCTCTGCCTGACGATCAGCATTTGCTGCAGCTTCAGGCTAGCATCCTGCACAGAGCATTTAGCAAGTAAGCTCTTCAAACTAGGAGCTTGGAAATTGGGAGCAGAAAGCAAAGAATTACCAACGTCTTACCTTGAGAATTGACTCCCGTGTTGAGAGCAGCCACTCCCGAGTTGTGTCGGTCGAGAACATTAAAGGTAACATCGGGGGAGGGCCAAGGGGGGACCTCATGAAGAGGGCCCGGATGTGGTGTTGTTGGCGCTGCGGGAGTATACCTTGGAAAGGCATCACCACTATCCTAAGCTTCTTTTAGTTTTTTTGCAAAACCCTGAGGGAGATTCTGAAACAACTGCTTCTTAAATAGACTTTCAGACATACCTAAAAAGCAGAGCCTGGGTTATGGCTTATGAGTGAGTGGTCTGTGAGGGGTGGTACAGCCATGCAATTTCATGAGAGGTAGACGTGGGAGAGAGAATCAATGGTACCATCCCCCCGATATTATGGGAGGTGATTGGAGGCAAGGCAAACTCTTTCCTATGCACCTATTCGCTCGGTAGTGACCTCAGAAAATATAAGTCATGTCTGCCATTACTATTTCTGAGTCACTACCGAGCGAATAATGCAAGGCAACTCTTTCCTATGCACCTATTTGCTCGGTAGTTACCTCAAAAAATATTAGTCATGCCTGCTATTACTATTTTTTGAGGTCACTACCGAGCAAATAAGGCAAGGAAACTCTTTCCTATGCACCTATTTTCTCGGTAGTGACCTCTGAAAATATAAGTCATGCCTGATATTACTATTTTCTGAGGTTAGTACCGAGCGAATAAGGCAAGGAAACTCTTTCCTATGCACCTATTGGCTTGGTAGTATCCTTTTCTGAAATCTGAAGTCCTTGTGCTAACAAATGAATTGTCTTTTGGTGTTATTGTATTTGTAGAGATGCCTCGTGTAAAGGCCTGCGCTAGGAGGGCAACAGGTGAATCTTTGAATGCTCAAGCAAGAAGACGCTGATATGAGGCGCACAAAGGTGTACTGCAAGAGCTGCGTAGGATAGAACGACACGTTCAACCTGCTATTCCACGTCTCCCTTTCCAGTGAGTAGTGTGGGAGATTTGAGAGCAATGGAGAGTCGGCATGCAATGGGCCAGCAACGCACTCCTCTGCCTTCAAGAAATTTCAGAAGACTACCTCGTGGAATTCTTCAGCGATGGATATATCCTCGCTGCCCATGCACACCGCGTCACTATCATGCCGTGGGATTTTGATACTCTTCGTAGGCTTCGTTTCCGCTACGATGGGCATCTTCAGCCAGTGCCTATCCGGGATAGTAGAACCATAGATATTCTCAACATCCCCCCTCTCCATCCTCGTGCACGACAGACAGAGCTGTCTAGGGCTGAAACAAACAGCAGAAGGACCCGATCACGGGTCGAGAGAAACGACACAGATGGGCAGGCTGAGATAGCCGCAGAGGGCCAAGAGAAAGCCAGAGTGGACCCCGAGGTAGTCATGGAAGAAACAGAGACAGTTATCGAGGAGCCAGCTAGACACCAAAATGAGCAAGTCATGGAGGATCCGCAGCCCATCGTGGATGATGAGGGACAAGAGTAGGTCAAGGTGGAGCCTGAGGCATCTATGAAGCAACCAATATTGAAGGAAAATGATCCGGAGCCTGAGGAGCCTGGGGCTGTTAGGGAGGAGCCTAAGGCAGCCAGGGAGCTAGCTCAAGAAAGGCAAGGGCAAGGCTCTGCATCATAAGGGCCATCCAATGTATCGGTTGAGTCAAATATTTTAGAGCAAATCAACGAAGAGAATGAAGAGGAGTTGAGAATTTTGTTGAGCTCAGCGCCTCTGCATGCGCACATACAGCTGCCTGCAAGGTCAGAGGAGGCCTGCATTACCAACCTCGATAATGTAGACTTCATGTGCATGCGCAGTTTCACCGACTCGCTCGCAACGAATGAGGTCGTCAATGTTGCTTTGTGGTAATTCTCATGCTCTTTAATTCTCATGCTCATTAAATGGGTCTCTACCGAGACATGGGTCAATACCAAGCGACACAGTGGCTAATAAAATTGGATTTTGGTACTACTCGCTCGGTATTGACCCATGTCTTTGCGGCAGTTGCCAAGTTCTTCTTTATAATGGTTCACTATCTTAAAGACATGGGTCAATACCAAGTGAGTCAGTCGTGTATGGAATTGGAATCCGCCGCTGACTCGCTCGGTATTGACCCATGTCTTTGCGGCAGTCGTCAAGTTCTTCTTTATAATGGCTCATTTCAGCCAAGACATGGGTCAATACCAAGCGAATCACTGGCGGATGGAATTCGATAGCTGCCCCATTCTCTCGGTATCAACTCACTTGGTGTTCAAGTTTAATCTCTTCGATTTGTTCATGTTAGCCACACTGTCTCGCTTCTGCCCCCTGAGGTTCAAGAGAAAGTATACGTAATAGATCCGCTGATATCGCCTTATCTGTAGAACAACTCAGATTCCTTTTTGAGTCTGATGAACTGGTTTAGCAGAGTCAACTTTGATCTAGCGCGCTTTCTGGTCACTGCGTACAATCAATTGTGAGTATTTTCTTGCCTTGTAAAAAACATCTTGCATTGAGAATCTCTCCTCATCTTTGATGGTGTCTTTGTAGTGATCATTGGAGTCTGATGTTATTTGACATGGAAGCTAAGATTGTTTACTACACAAACTCTAGGCAAAGCAGGGCGTTTCACGGTCGTGTAAAAACGTAAGGTCCATTTGGGTACATTTGGAAAGCAGTGTCTCTTTGTAATGTGTTTCTCACTCAAGTGGTTATGTATGTAGTGCCGCGAAAAAACTTGTATGCTGTGTAGAGCATCTTTTGTTAGAACATGATCTAGGAAATGTAGTCCAGCACGAACGAGTAACCGTGCCCACGCAAACTAATGACTATAGATGTGGCTGGTGAGCCTGTTTGAATGCCATGTTGCTCATTAGTCAAATTATGGATATACCAAACGTAAGTAGTCTACTATTTTATTGTTTGCTGCAACGTATGTATGAAGCAACAGATGTCTGTATCATGCTTCTACAGGAACTTCCATTATACATAACTACACCAACAAGGATGTGCAACATTTTTCTATAATGGCCATCCAGCATATTATAATCTCGATAAACAGACGCACAAGAGGAAGCGGCGAGAGCTGACGAGTTCAAAGAGGCTCGCATTAACAAAATGACGCAACGCCACAATCAGACTCAAGAAGAAGTTTGAAATATGCAAGAAGCAATAAACCAATAGTATGCGGACGTCGCAGAAGTAGAGGAATGGGCTACACGTCGACAGCAAGAGCAAGAACAGCAGGAAGCTTCATAGGTGCAAGAAGCATGCGAAGCCATGGAAGAGGCCCATGATTTCGAGCGACGCGAAAGGATGCCCGAGACCAGCATCCCTAGAGGCAGAGGTAGCAGCAACCCAAGCAGAGGGCAGGGGAGCAACCAGAGCAGAGGGCAAGGAACGAGTGGCACAAACCGCGGGAGAGGACAGGGGACGAGTGGCACAAACCGAGGGAGAGGACAGGGGACGAGTGGCACAAACCGGGGGAGAGGACAATAGTAGGGAAAGGGAGCAAATTACTTGTATAAATCTTGACAGAAACAACACAATATGTAAAGTTTTGAAACATTGAAAATGTACATTTTTGAAACATTGTTTGACCGCCAAAAAATATCTCTGCATTAGTCATTTTGAAGAGTACATCATGGTTTGCATGGCATCAAAGCTCTTTGCGTGCACAAGGTATGTGACCTAGCTTCCGGTGGAAGAAATTAAGTGAAGTGTATTTGTTAGTGACTCCTTGCACAATGTTGTTTTCTCCTTGCGCCTTGGAATCTAAAAAGAAGAAAAAGTTAGATTCAGTCATAATGTATTAAAGACAATCAAAATTTATCGATTTAGTAAGCACCTTTCTATTGTTGAGACTGAATGCATACAACTCCGGCAAAAGTGGAAGTTATTCACATGTAATATCTATCCTGAGCTGTGCCAGAGTTGTGCTTGACATTGTCTTCATCACAGTAAGTAGGCTGTCTTGAAAGTAGAGCTCCATTGATAAAGGTTTGTTCTCATGGATGTTCTCTGTATCTTGGTCGAGTGGAATAAGCTACCCACTAAGAAGAAGATATCTAATATAGTAAAACGATAGTAAGAAATTTTGAGAGCTTATAATGAACTTGCAAATTATGGAGTTCTCTTGCAAAATACAAATTTTGTTCTGTGATTGTTTCCTATTCCAGTTATCATCTAAAAGTCCAAACAGCTCTCAGACTTGCAAATGAACATTGTTGCTGTAGTTTTTATTTGCTCATCGAAGAAAAAATCTACAAACACTTCAAGAGGCATAAATAGTGCGAGCCGAACTATTTTTGTGGCAATTAAATACTTGAGGGACTTTTGTATATCCTGAAACAACTTATTCCTGAAGCTTTCACTAGTTTGCAAAGCAGGCAGGGACCAATCCTTGCTGTCAGAGGATGGAAGTGACAAAGGAGCTACACAATCCCAACCAATGGAAGTTCTCGGTTCCACATATGACATATCATAAAAGAAAATTCTATTATCTACAAGTTCCTTGTGTTGTCTTCCTCGGTACATTTGCTCACCAATAAATGCATGGAAAGCATCAAAAATCCCAACTATACTCTCAATTGGTTGCCAATCTCTCCTATTCGATGGATAAATATCTGAAACATACCAAAGATGATATCCACCACTTAATATTCGAATATAATCATGCACTAAGCGAGATACTAAAATAACTTACAGTTGTGTCGATGCCTTGAAAAACTTGGAGGAGATGTTTGCAACCTTAAGTTTACATGCTGGAAAGCATGTTGTATGAGGACCTCTTTCACCCGCTTTCTTTGCGCACACACTTTAAACTCTTTAACTTGACCCTTGAAAGCTTCCACAAAATCATTGCGTTGCCTCCTCTTCCTTCCCCTAGTTTGCAGTAGAACCCAACTTCCGATAGTTATTCGATATGGAATCCATGCTTGATTGTCTGTAGTATAACTGTTAAAAATGCTAACAGAGTCAATGGTAGTGCTAGGCCTTCAAGAAGTAGACATGGTGTGCAGTAGAATGAATACATAGAAAGGTTAGCGCAAATATAAAAAAGGGAAGAAGTTTTGAGAGGAAAGTAGAGCTACTCAAAGTCATATTTGGACAGGAACAAAGATACTAGATAGAGTCTTCAATGAAAGTTCTAAAATTCCTTGGTACATAGTTAGTACAACTTACAGCATTTATTCCTTGAAAGCGTGAAATTGTGCAATTTGATGAACCAAAATAAGATTTCCTCCCTTTTTTTTAAAATAAGAGCTTGACTCCAAAATGTCGATTTTCAAAATAACGTTAGCGTCTTCCTCATTGGTTGAGCGCCACTCTCTCTCTAGAACTGAAAGGCCCAAAAGTGAGTCCAGCTTTCTCCTAATCTCTCTCTCTCTCTCTCTCTCTCTCTCTCTCTACAAAATGCCGTTAAGGGCTGCGGTAAAAATTTTGTAAGTTTGATAGTGTTAGCAAAAAACTTACCCTAGCTTGAAGTGTTTTGTGATTGCCAATGCTAATGGCTTAGTTTATATGCTCATAGCCTATCATGGTATAGGTCAAGTTGAAAGATGGACCGAAGAAAGGTGCCACTTAAAAAAACATTATTCTTAAGACAACAAGTTTTGTTTTCGAGGACCAAAATTGCTTCTCCAAGGGAGGAGTAATATCAGGACATTGATAGGGCCAGAGGGGGGCACATGCCCTAGGAAAGGCCAACTATGCATGCATGTTCAGGAAGTCCTAAAGATGGGTTACATGCCTAAAAGAGGATGTGGATGGATGGAGATCAACATGCACTAGTTCCCTTGGCCTCTAAGCATGTGATGCGCGCTTTGGGTCCTAATGTTATAGATGACATGACATACATGCTCCTTGGTCGTGCTGTTATAGATAGCATGGCATACTTTGAATAGTTATGATGAATGTGTGTGAGAGAGAGAGAGAGAGAGAGAGAAATTGAAAGAAAGAGAAAATAGAAAGAGGTGACTTTGCTAAACTTTTAATTTATGGGGATAAATTTTGAAGAGACACTTTGTCAACTCTCCACCGTACTTCAAGTGGCACTCACCTAGGCCGTGCACTATATAATTTTTGGTTAACAATGAAATAAATTTGTATGGCATGAAACGTTTATCTTCCTTCTTTCTTTTACTCGTACTTCCTCAGAGGCGTGATTCTTGAGTTACAAACTTGTCAAGCGAAGACATTTTTTAGTGTTCTATTTAATGATGGATAGATTATAAGAATCTTTTACACAAAATTGAGTATTTGATTTTAATAGCATAATTATACTATGACTTTAGCATCATAAATTTGTTCAATACAACATTTTATGTTCATGTTAATATATTGTTTGTTTTAGGAAAATGTGACATTATCTACCAATAATATTCTCGTATATCTTGAAAATGTTAATAGCAACAACAATACCAACAAAGCAAGACTAGTTGGCTTGCCACACTAGCCTTAGTATACCAAGACTTAGTGTTTCCACGAAAAGAACTTCCATTTCATTAGAGTGTTGATTGATAGACTCAAGTTTAGAAGGGTTGATATATAGCTTCTCGCCTTTCTAGTTTCCTTGCTTCTACTAACCAAATCTAATGTAACACGCCTCACTTGCCAACACCATCACAGATGGCTTCGGGTCCTCAAGATTCTCCCTATGGAATCCAGTTTATTTGTGAGATTTTTTCTTTTGTGATTTTGCAATTGAAACTAATTTTCAAGCTTTTTGTCACTATTGTATTTTTATCAAAGTTACACATTGATATATGGCTTGCATCACAAAAACTAACACTTATTGAAATAATGGATGATAAACCATGTGGGTGGCATACATTTGAAGATGAGGAACTAGATAGTGGAAAACTTACCAACAACCAATACAATATCCAAAAAGATTACATAAGAGGGCACTGACACTAGAGCCAACCTCAAAACAAAATTGTCATGCTCTTGTGATAGCCCTAGGAAATAAATTTTTGAAGCTAATATCAAGGTTATGTTGTAGGTGACCAATGACCAAAGTGTAAGTGGTTGATCTACCAAAGGGTGATAAGTACCATATCCAAAAAGATTACATAAACAACAGCTAATACAAAAAGTCAAGACACTAGACTCTTCTTTGATATTAACATCATAACAACTCTCTAAAACTACTCAAAAAATTGACATGTAGAATTTGCTTGATGTAAAATCCTCCATAAAGGTCACATCCATGCTGCTAGCTGCCTCCAATCTTTTTGTGCTTCTTTAGAAATCTCATGCCTCCACTTTTGCTACCTCACCAAATGCATATATCTTCAGCACTTTCCACTTCAGCTTGAATATATACCCCCTTGTCCCTCCGACTCGTACACAGAGTCTGATAGGTTGGTATCTACATTTAGGCACAATTTCCGTCCTCTTGCTTTGTGTTTTTGCAGGTTTGCATGGTGTAGAAAGGCAAGAGTTGTTGTCTTCTACGCTCACGATCTTGAAGCGCGTTGAGGGATCCACTGTGGCAGATTCTCAGGTTGGTGTGCCTTGCATATCTCTTGTTGGGATGTCTTTTTACTAGTTGTTTGTTTACTGTTTGTAGGCAGTTGAGGTCGATCAAGCTTGCACCAGTCAAGGTTTGTGAGAACTTTTTTGGGTATTCAAAATGGTATGGAAGTTGGTTCGATTGATGTGGCTTATGCTTCTGACGTTTTGTTTCCATTTGCAGGAGTATTGCCTTTATCCTTGTAGCTAAGCTCTCTCATCTGTATGTGCATGTCTTCAACTCGTGCTTGCCAACATGTAGCACATATTGTGGCGAAGTTCACCGTATGAACATGAGCTTCCTTTCTACACATAAGCTGTTATTATGGATTGCTGAGACATAAAGTTTGATTGCCTTATTCATTGTTGTACAGGGTGTATTGGGCTTAATGCTAAACTCCCGTAGTAATCTATAGTCATACGCAAACATTGATATCTGGTGCAAGTGCTCTTTTTGTTTTGGTATCACACAAAGACTTGAAGAGGTTGGCTCCATTTTTTTAGATGCCTAGAGTTTTTGTGTTCTTGTTAGGTAGAGGGAAAGCTTTCTCAAGATTGTCGAAATGACTACTCACGGGATGTTCAATTGAGCGAGTATGCTTGAAATGATATGCTTAATTGCAGGTATAACATAAATTTGGATTTGAGTTGTCACATTTTCTTATGATTGGGAACTTCTGTGGCATCAGAATCTTGTTGTGGTCTCTCAAAGTTATGACAAGTCGTTTCCTTATGTTAGGACCATCTTTAGGTTCCAAATGGGTTAAGTAGCAAATTGCGGGCAAGAGATAGCACGGTACAAGAGCCGCATCAAGAGCCTGTAGAGGAGATTGTAGAGAACATTGCAGAATGGTATGTTGTGTTGTGAGAAAAGCCTGTTTGCAAATGAAAATCGATTGCTAATGTTGTGTCATGGGACTTTTAAAGGTCTACTAGTGTTGCACAGGTAACGAATGAAACATAGAACTGCGGCTACATTCACCCAGTTAACTTTGAATGAAAGTTGGTGTCCGTTGACTATGTTCATGCCCATTTGAGAAATTCAAAAGAAAGAAGACAATTTTGAACAATGGCCGGTCATTGGATTGATCCTTTTGAGAAAGGACCCCGTTCTCAGAGTGAAACCAAGAGGGCCTTGCTTGCCTTGAATTCCAAAACCGCGTCCCATCTGGCATGTAATTGCACATTTGCTGCTTGAGTTTGGACAGCTTGTGTAAAGTGCCTTAGTCCGGCCTCATAATCTTTTTACCACCTGGCATGCACACAATAGTTGAGCATTCGTTGACATCTGTGACTCACAAAACCAAAGTAAGAAAAAATAAAGGTTTTTTTTTCCTCACGTGGGATAATTGGGAAACCGTTTTCTCATGCGTGAAAGGCTTCTTACTAAGATTATTTCATGCTCCCAAATTTACACATCAAGCATCTCTCTACCGCCAGCACAACCCTTTAGGCACTGATGCACTCCCCTCATAAATATAGCGATATGAAGTAGTTCAAGCAGTGATATGAAGTCCAGGAATGTAGCGGCGGCAATTCAACACAACCCTTTAGGGACTGATGCACTTCCTCCATAAATGGTCTCATGTCGGGATCAGCTTGGTGTCAAAGTCGACGATGCGGAAGCGTAGAGACCAAGGGATGTGAGAGAGAGAACGAGAGAGTGAGAGAGTCTCTTCAACCAATCAACCTTGGCAATGAATAATTGAATGTGTATACAAATGAGGCAAGGTAGCAACCTCAGTAAATTGCCCTTGACAAAAAAGTAAAATACGTACCTAAAAGCCAAACTAAATAATGGGATCACATTCGCAGTTCGCTTGAGATGCCAAAACTTTAACACTCTCTCTGCAACTCATAGTGGACATCAATAGTGAGACCAAGTTGATGAAGAAGCTACCATGGACACCCCAAGACCGGCCGGGATAATGGATACACCTCGGTTTTGCTACCCTCAACTTTGTACCTGAAAATAATGACATCTTGATCATCGGTTGCCTTTTAGAAACTTTGAACTGTAGACCACACTATGTCCAATAATCCCCATTCGTGAACTGTGAACACATCACGTCCAAAATATAAAACTCTAAGATAATGAATTGTTGGAACGCATCCTATCCATAATCTGACCAACAACAATGAATCTGCGCGCTCCCAGATGCATGTGCACTGAACTCCGACTTATGGGTCCAAACATCAATAACTCTAACTTCAACACAAGGGTCCAAATTAATTATAGGGAGCACTCGTTGCACCTCTCTGCCAGTCACAAGCCTCTCTTTGGCTGAAGCTAGTGGTGACACCTGTCATTTGACTAGAAATCTGAAGTTGAGGCCATTGTGGCCACCGCCACGAGGTCCATGTCAATCTCCTCTGTCAAATCTTTATTACCGTAATCTCTGTCCAGCTTTCCTTTATCCTTGTCTTCCTGTGAGTTCATACTTTTGCCTTTGGCTTCAAACTCTCAAGCCAAACAAAGCGTCGAGTCACATTCATGACAACTGTGATTGTACTTCGTGGGTACCGAGGCAGCTAAGTGAGTATTGGTGTTGCCATCTACGTTGCATTTATACTCCTGTATAACAAAAATTATACGTATAAAATGTTAATATACGTCGTATTTTCAAATAATACCCGAATATCCGTATAAAATAGTTTTCGATCGAAAACTATCTCGATCGAAAAAGTCTATATATATACAACCGTCGTCGTATTCGATCGAAAAGCATTATGGACTTTTTGGCAGTTTGCAGAGCTTCGAGCTTTTGAGAGATTAGCAGATAACGATAGCCCCTTCGGTTTACAGCGGTTTTCATGTATATTTTTTTAATTTTCAGTAAATACTAACTTTTTTTTTGTGTTGTGCCAGACTTGTGTGGTGCAGTAGTTTTGACTCTCACCACAAAGTTGGCTTGCAACTCGTAGGCCACTTCGTGGTGTGTATCCATATGGCTCACTCGAGAAGTGTGTAGAGTATAGTCTCCTTTTTCGTGGTGTGTAGTCATATGACTCACTCCAGGGAAGGCTTAGGGTAAATTTAGATTCTCACTCGTATGGTGTAGTAGTATATCTCTCACCATAGAGAGGAGTTAGGATTAGAGGTCGACTCGTGGAATGTAGTAGGCATGATGCTACACCTCTCACTTCAGAGTGGCCTATAAAATTTACAATCTTAAATTAAATCATTGTTGATTATTCTACATAGAAGCACAAAGATTAACATTCGTCATTTTAAGAGTGCAGAGATGCATACTTTATGCCCTCTTCATCTTAATGCGACTTTCGTTATTTTTGTGCTTCTATTTCTGTAGTAACATCATTGTTCATCAGCAGATGACTTAGTGTTACAACAGATGAACGTAGATATATACAACAATTGATTTACATTTGAGATTGTTGAGCTGTTTGCTAATGGTTGTGTTGTGCGTTCCACACACTCCATTAGAAATAGCTTATAAAATTTACAATTTTAGATTAAGTTTTTCTATCATATGTGTTACATAGAAACACAAGCATTACCACTCGTTATATTAAGAGTGAAGAGATGCATATTTTCATGCCCTCTTCATCTTAATGTGACATACTGGTTACTCGTATGTTTCATATTCCAAAGGAACATCATTTTTCATCATTAAATGACTTGGTGTTGTTTTGGACGTAAACACATACGATAGGTAACTTACATCCGCAATTGTTAATTTATCCGCTAATATTTGTGTTGTGAGTTCCACACACTTTATCAGGGATTAGATTGATAAAAACTATCAATCTATTTTACAATAGCATCCAAGACTTGTGCTGAGAATATCTCACACTAGCTGAGCTATTCACATGTACGATTTTCTAATCCTTTAGATGTGATTTCTTTCATCATCTCACACTTCTACACATAGCAGGGTCCAGTTATTGTGCTAAGAGCATCTCACACTCCTGTCCTGTTTCTCTCTCTCTCTCTCTCTCTCTCTCTCTCTCTCTCTCTCTCTCTCTCTCTCTCTCTCTCTCTCTCTCTCTCTCTCTCTAATTTAATTTCCATGGTCGATTTGCACAATGTGGTTTATAATCATAAGATTTTCTCTTTAGTTTGCAATAATTTAATATTGTTTAATAAATTTGTATCATCATTTAATATATATATAGAGTTAACATTCTAACTATGTTACTATGGTGTACAATCTTTTCGTAAGATTCTTAATTTATAATTATGTCATACAGATATGGTAGACACGAAGCTAGCGAAACATCAACGAAAGTTCGTCTCCGAAGTGATTGTGAGACACTTTCATTACATGTCAGAGGCAAAGATTAGGCGTTGTTTAAACCCTGTCACTCCGGAGCATTTTTATCAGCTTACAGAGACTCTCACCAAGTTTGTGTTTGAGCAGCTCCAGGCAGAGTTTGCACCAGCTATTTTTGACATAGCCCTCTTGACATCAGGTGCTTTAGTAAACATGGTCAAACAAACCATTGGACAGATCATGAAAACCTTTCAAGAACTGAAAAATACTGCAATTACTTCCTTGCCAAACATAGCTGAGCGCATACATCTTGTGCAACAGCTTTATACGGAGTTCAAGATCAAGGAAAAGTTAGAAAGAGCAGAAAAGCATGCAAGAGTGGAAGCCAACTCTTCCGAAGCTGTTGTTGAACCAGAAATACTTCTTAGAACAGAGCCTACAGTGTCATCCGTTGCTGCATTAGACCTCTCTTAGCTACCACCTATTTTACACCTTTTATCCGACACAACCATCTTCAATATCCAAGCTCCACAGCTGGGAGAGGGAATATGGGCACATGTGAAGCGTGTGGGTGTCACACATCCCGCTTTCAAAGATCAAGTGTATGCTGCAAAAGTGTTCAAAGTACACTTACATGGGCCCACCATGGAGCAACAGGCCAAAGAAGAAGCAACAATTTTGGATATTTCACATCGTGGTATTATCTACACTCTTGCCATGGTGCGCCACGTGGAGCGACCTATGCTCATTTCACGATTTTGGAATGGTGGCCATGTGGAGCAATGGATAAAAGAATGCACTGCAAGACGGAATCCAGCCTGTCATTCACGATTACGTACTCACTACAGGAACATTAGAGCTATTCCAGGTGAATATTTTGCAGATCATCAACGCTCTCCTCTAAACTCTGAAGTATATACATACGTATAACTACCTCCACAATGATCTACACTCTCGCAATATGATGTTGCATTTTGGCGAAAAAGGTGTTTACGTACGCCGGCATTGTGGATTGGGGTTCATGCACCAAAACAAATACGACAGCTGGTTTTCCTCCTCTACGCGATATGCAGATAGAAACTAGAAAACAATATAAGAGAGATTATCCATGGGCAGTCCCCGAATGTATACCTAGTAATCCTCCCTCCTGGACCAAAGCTATGGATATTTATTCCATGTGTCATACATGTAAACGCATTTTGAAGTGCTTACCAAAGCCCCAAGAACAAAGCAAGAGACATTTTTTAAGTAATGTACATGGTCATCTTGAAAGCGGCAAGCGTGTTCACCCCAAAACCCATCCTAATGCTTTTGATGTCTCCTTATGTTTAAATGGTGCCCATAGAGTGGGTTACAACATTGTAATGACATTTGGCTTACGACCAGTTGATGATTAATGAAAACGCAGTCTCATGATTTCATCATTGTTTTACTTTTGGTGTCAGATTTAATTGTATGTTTAATTGAGCAAAAATTCTATGTTTGTCATTCGATATATTTTCCAGTGTCAAATTAATTGAATGGGTATTTAAAAGTAATGACATGTTCACCTGATATGCAGATATGGAAGAAGAACTCAACCACGCTGAAGCTCAGGCAATTTTTAAAGAACAGCAAGTTAGATGTGGACAAGCAGATCTTTCTACTATTGCCAGCATTGAAGAAGATGAATCTGAGCTGCAGGGCAAACCATTAACCCTTAAATAGTGCAAAAAGCTTTTCCCTAATCACTTTGTACGCCATCAACTATTTCAAATAAGTGGCAATGCAAAAGATACAGCTCCATTAAAGCTCTCTGATTTGCAACATAAAGGACTGGCACGTGTATTGCTGCAAAGGTTTATACGACAAGAGAGATGCCTACCAAACAACAACCAAGTATCAATTTACTTTATCCAGCAATGCTATGTTCGATATGTTTTGCTGAAGAGAGTGGATTGGTCAGATTGTCCAGGCATCGGTGGCGTTGGGCGTGGACGCATTGCAGAAAAGGTGGCAGCACGCAATGCAAATAATACAATGCCTCCTCGCAAGCTTCCTATTGTTTTACTTTCTGAAGAGTCAGAAATACTGACTGAATTAGCCAGCCAAGGAGGAACACCGAACATGCTTCGTGGCCGGATTCTTGAGCTTGAAATAGAGTTAAGTGATGCACAAGCAAAGCTTCAAAGATATGAATCATTGTATGGACCTTTGCCAGATGATACTACCACTTCACATAAAGATGTTGTTGAACCATCCCGTGAGGTAGGAATTACAGATTTTACCATAGACGAACTTATAGCAAATCTATCAAACTCATAAGTCACTCAGAAGCTTTTTGTAATCTCAAAATTATATAAAACTCTTTTTGATTGAGTAATTTCCCAGAACCTTGTTGTAATTTCAAACCTACATCGACTTTATGTAATTTTTATTCGACAAGATATTATCGGTAGTTTATTATTTTCAACTGAAATGACCACATCTCTTAATTGTGTATATATTGGAGTGTGAGTGAATATGTGTGTCAGAGAGAGAGAGAGAGAGAGAGAGAGAGAGAGAGAGAGAGAGAGAGAGAGAGAGAGAGAGAGAGAGAGAGAGAGAGAGAGAGAGGTTTTGATGTGAACGACAACGAGATAACACTTTCTTTCATCATGTACAAAAACTTGTTGAGTAAGTATTACAATGGTACTCTCACAAATCATCTCCATCTTCAAAAACTGCAACCATATCATCTACTTCGTACATATCTGAGCATTCTGAAACTATCTCCCATTCCATATCATCATCATCATCAACTTCTGTAGAAATAGCTTCATGCGTTTGGAAGACTCCATATTGCTTTTGAGCGGCTCTAGTTGCAATGTTTTGAGGCTTATGAATAAGTCTCATATTGCAAAAACCATACACCAAATCAGCAGCCCATTTAGTAAGAGTCTGTTTCGCTTTTTAGTGTGCACAAAGTCGAATGCTGACCAGTTTTGCTCACAACTTCCACTTGATGCAGCTACTGATAAAACTCTAACTTCAATGTGTTGCAACTCCACTTTCTCTCTACCATACTCCTTCCACCATAAAGGTGCACTTGTTTTGCCAATGGCATCTATATGCCACGGATCCTGAAATATACCAATTTTGTTGGAATAATCTGCTCACTGATGAGAAGCTATTTTTCCATCTTCATGCCCTAAGAGTTGGGAGCACACTGTTTTGAAGTTGGACATAACTTCTTTGTTGGCAGATTGCTGATGCATTTGAAACTTAGGATCCAATACAAAAGCCGCACCATGCAATGGCGTATCCAACTGCACCCAACGCTTGTTAATAGTTGTAATCATGGTAGCTTTATCCCTTGCACCAAAACTGACATTTTCTCTTAGCTTGCGTATAGCCTCTGACATATACAAGTAGACTCGACAAAAAATAAAAGAATCTGTGTCAACTACTCTCAAAAGATCTACAAATGACTTTGACACAGTTACTATTCTTTTTACATTACGCCAAAAGACTGGCGAGTTTACTATTTGTGCACATGGACCAGCTGCTTCCTGATAACTTGGATACTTGTTGAGCCATCCATCCCATCTTTTGTCTGCTAAGGTTTCCATCAATGCAGGCTTCAACTCTTGCAAAGCAGCAAGAACATAGTATGCCGTAGCAAACCTTGTCACACAAAATATTTGCAAAGCTTTATTTGGTGACTTGGTTCGAAAAAGAGTATACGAAAATTGATGCTCTCTAATGAATTTCACCACATGATTTTCATCCAATAAAGTTTGCTTTACACATGCCATTTTACCAATATCTTTTAGAAGCAAATTTAAAGTGTGAGCTGCACATGGTACCCAAGAAATCTCTGGATACTTGACTTGAATAGCTCATCCTGCTCCTTTGTAGTTGGCCGCATCATCTGTGACAATAGCAGTCACATTCTTTGGTCCACCTGCCTTTGCAATTGCACGCTCATACACCCCTGCTAGGTAGGTGATAGTCTTCTCTTTCAATGAGTTGTCAGTTGCTTGCACGAACATAGCCCCTCTAGGGTTAATAAGCATTACATTGATTAAAGGTTTTTTTTTAACAGTTAGTCCATCCATCCAATGCTATGGTGCATCCATATGTTGGAACAAACTCTAGCACTGTGCGTTTGAGAATGGCTTCAGTACTGTCTTTGACTTTATCAAGATATTCAGTTCGCATCTTGTTATAGTCAAGAAGCACAAATCCTTTTTTGGCTGTACTCATCAAAGCATCTTGAAATATTGGATTGCGCATAGCATTGAACGATATGCCACACGCAAAAAATGCTTGTGTCCATTTGAAATACAACTCAAGCAACCATTGTTTACCTAATGCTTCAGGCATTGTCTGTCCATTGGATGATGCTCTGCCGGATTTGCTTGTGCTAGGAACTCCTCCTGATGTAGAAGCATGTCCATGAAGAGGGTTCAATTGAGAACTCTGATCATTTACCTGAGTGGTACACACCTCTTCTGTTGCCTCATTGCATACAAATGGTTCAATATTCGCATGAATATCTTTAGAAACATCACCTTTATGTTTAGCTGCAAGAATCAACTTTACTTTGTGAGAATACATGGCAAATTTTTCATGAATATCTTTTGGTGATGCCCCGCACTTTTCAACATTGCCAGGGACTTTAAATAAATGCTCTTTAATTCTGGTTTCATTACCATTGAACTCGTGGCCACAAGATTTACATTTAAGTCGAGATGTATTTCTTCCAGCTTTCAACTCATGCACATAACTCCACTCTTGTCCTTTCACCATGATGCACAAAAGTACTTTGCTAGTAAAAACAAAGTCAATGATCATTTTCACAATCAAAATCAATTTAAACATTAAATTAATTTAACTAACAATGATTGAACGAAATTAAAATAATTAAAAACAATGATCGAACAAAAATACAATAATAAAAAACAATACCATTGGATTACATATAAATTGCATCGATTTATCTAAAGTGCAAGCTTGTAGCTTTAACACATTATGATAATCAATAATTACAATTAAATCAAGTATTAAAATCATTATCATTATAAATTGTTATACCTACAAGAGCTATAAGTGACATTTTTAAATGTCAAAACGATAATCACTTACAATACTTAATAATTATCGTATCTATGTAAAAAGACCATATTAGGTATTTTGGTAAAAATCTCACATTATGGGAATCTCCAAATCGACCGAATTCATGTAATTTGGGAATTTTCCACTTAAAGTGGGAAAAATTGAGGTGTGTGGCTAGTAAATAAAGTGAAAATCTCATAGGATTGTGGTGTTGATAAACACCAAAAGTCAAGAGGATGTACAACACATGGATTTGAATAATAACTATGAATTACATAAAACAAAGGAAGATACAAAAAAGATTTTGTTTACAAATTGACTAGTATAGTCACAATAGAAGCTCCACATAATTCTACTCCACATTTGATACCATATCTGAACTTTGATCCAAGTGTGGCTGATGTGCACGAGTGAGGCCTTCTTTGGCTTTTAGAGCATGTCTTTCTGGAATCTTTATTCTAGAAAATGGTCCTTCTTTGTTGGGTCTCCAGGACCAAACAATTGCATCTATAGTTTCCCACACTTGTGGGTCCTTATAGTTGACAGCCCAATAACCCTTCCAACAATTACTGTAAGCTTGAGTATCTGTCATCCCACTTTTTCTCGCGCAAGGTGCCCAATATTGAATCAAGAGTTTTCTGTAGTTTGGTGATGTAGGCTCATTATCAATGTCAGATAAAGCCATTGCAAGCCACACTGGATAGATTTCTGTGTCACTCGGAACAAGCATAAGAAAGTCACCTTGGTGCACATCAGACATAGGGTCAAACTCTTCCCTTGGCCTATCTCGTTGAGGCCCACAAAAATGATCGTTCAACTCTTCAAGGCCTAGGAATCTTTCTGCTCCTTGTTGCAAATTCAGTGTAGTGCTTTGTAGGTGAGAATATTCTTGAGTTTTTGGCCAAAACATTTCATACAAGACTCCCTCTGATATGATTGCTTTTCCAATCTCTTCAATTACCTTACTCCAATAATCGATCACGGGTCTATAATATCGCGGAATACTTGAACCATTCCCTAAATTTTTCCAAAATTTTATATAGTTCTTTAGCCCCAAAATGACTTCTTCGTGGGCCTTGACATACTCCGCCATTTGTACTAGAGGTGGATCTCCATGTGGTAACATTGGCTTGCCTTCTGTGTCTGTTTTCCAAAGGCGAATACTTCCACTCCAACTTGATACACCTACATGTGCCTTATATTGCATCATTGGTGTCTCATCCTGCATAAAGAACCTGAACTGAAGCGGTTTGGAATGTCCAACAAGTATGTCTTGTCCATCACAAAGATAGCCATCACAATATTGCTTGAAATCGGGATCTTTGTGAGAAAAAATGGAGCTGGAGATGAAGATGAGCTGTTTCGTAATGTATCCATCAAATGTGGCAAAGTATAGGTTTGTGTAACTCTCAACTTCTCTGAAAACCTACTAAACATGGCGTCTATGTCCTCATGTGTATGCCCAACCATTAAAAATCCCAGCTGGATGGTTTTGAAAACACCCCTTGCAACAAGCATTGACAAATAGGCAAATAAGTATCGATTTTTGTTTTCCCCTGCACAATTATCCAATTGTAGCAACAAGTTCTCTGGCAATCTGCGAAATGTTGACCCCAATTCCTCTTCTGCAATTTTTGACGACTGCACAATGGGCTCTTTTCCATCACTCAAGTTATGGTAGTCCAAAGCATCCCTTGAGTTCAAAGCATGTAGTAGTGAAATATTGCTCCTTGGAAGTCCATTTGTTACTAGATCACCAAGAGGATGCTTATCTATCCTCTCGAGGTTATGTAAACAATTAGCAAAATTGAGCCAATTGTAAGATTTGGATCAGCTGGCCACAAACCATTCAAGACAAAGTGTCCGTAATGACCTTCTCCATGTCCATGAGTGATCATGCCAATCAATGCCACCTGCAGATTATATCCTGAATCCACACCCTTGGGAACAATGCGTAATCTAGGAATGGCAGTCTTCTTTTGATCCATCTTATCATGGATTATGCATACATATTTTTGTGGTTGAGTTTCTGAATACGTGCGCCATGCATAATATAGGCTTCTGCAACTCTTTTGTTGTGCCATGTGAACTTCTCTCTCCCTCAAGAGAAGAGCTCTCTCTTCAAGAGAAGGTTTAGCTTCTAACCTTGCCTTGATTGAGCTACAAATATTGCACTTAGAGAACTCACTCGTCTTGGTTAAAGTGACATGTGGGTACTCTTTGTTCCAAATTCTACCAAAAGAAGATTGGGATAGCTTCTTCTCATAGCCCATTTGGTCAAGTGTCGTGTTGATTTCACATAAAATATCCACTTGTTTGTATGTTGATGGAATCACCAATTGAGTCTCTCTTGAGCCATCTAGCAGTGTTCTACTTCTATGTGGCATCTTCTCAGAGTTGTTTTCCACAAACTCATTTAGTAGTGCTCTTGCTAAACTAGTATGTTGAAGTCCCCTTCTCAATGTACATGTGTTCCCATGTACATATTGGCGCACACCATTTTCAAAGTTCTCCTTGTATCGATAAAATGATGTCTTTGGTATTCCATGTAGCTCATACCATGCTCTACAACAAACAATAGAGCCATTTAGCCTGAATTGGTATCGTGACTTCTCATCTTTCTGATAACATATAGAAAGAACATCATAAACATAATTAGTGCGTGATTTTTGAGACTCTCCCCAAAATTGTTGTCGTAACCTTGTCACCATATCACGATCTGCAAATTGGCAGCATTTTTGTGCACAACAATCAATGCATGATACCCTTTGAATTGATTTGTTTGAAAGGTAAAAAGTCGAAGCTGGTGCTGCTTTTGATTTTTGAGTCCTGTTCATGAAAGTGTATCGTCTCTTCCTTGACAACTGGACAACATTACTCCCATCAAGTTTTTTTCCAACATTGCCATCGTTGGATACATCCTCATATGTAGCATGCATGCCATCAACAGGAACAAAGCGTTGTAATGGGCTCCCATTCAACATTGTTGTCTGCTTGATGGGCCACTTTAGCAAAGTGATGCTACCCACTTTAACCACATCATCAATGCTTGCATTTTCTCTTTCAATACCCACACCCACACAATCAGGACCAAGTTCCTGAAAGTTGACATAATCATGTGGAAATACATATAAGATGGTCCCTTCATTCGTGGTTTGCATCATTGTGTCATCTTTTAAAAGGACCCTCTGATTTCTCCAAGACTCTCGAATCATTGCTTCAAATTCTGGGCTTGTCATAGGTATTGCATATGTAACTAGAGGATCAGAATGATCATGTTCTTCATCACCATTGTAGCTTTCGTGTGGATCAATTAAGTTCCCATTTAATACAAAAGATTGCAAAAGAAGCTTTGACCATCGAACAGCACTCCATAATGAGCCTTGGAGAGATGAAGTATCCATTGTAGGAAAAGGTAGGACCACATCCTTCAAGCATTCCTCCACTAGTATGGAGACATTTCCCAGCCCTATCTTTGTACCACCACAAGTGGAATCTGGATCTGTTCTACACACACAACCAATACCAACGATTTCATTGTCAAGTATCATATGTACTTTCTCCCCAGATTCGAAGTCCATCCTGTAAGTAAAAAGATTACATTGTTAAATCCATAGTTATAGAAAAATACTCTTCAAACCAAAAATCATGCTACAACATGAAAAAGGTTTGCATAGGTTGGACAAGTGGTGAACCTTGAGACCAAATCCTCCTTGCTATATTAATGGAAGCAAGGTTGGACAAGTGGTGGACCTTGAAACCAAAGCCTTTTTGCTATATGAGAGCATACGTTGGACAAGTGGTGGACCTAGTTGTAATACCCACTGCCACCTATCAACTACTATAGGACTATGCTTTCCAATGTCCAAGTATCCCTTGAGTCTTTCAAGGTTGAACACGTGGTGGACCTTGAAACAAAAATCCCCTTTCTATATCAGAGCATAGCTTGGACAAGTGGTGGGGTCAAGGGGCGGGGTCAAGGGGTCAAGGGGCGGGGTCAAGGGGTGAATTCATAGTATAGAGTTACGCATGTTTTTCATATTTTCAACCATGATTTCTTTAATTTTGGCCGTGTGAATTGGTTAATTTTTTATATTGCTTTTGTTTTTTTTAATCCTATGATAAAACATGGACTTGTAGCATACGTGGCATTCTAATAAACCCTATCAAGATTAGGCACACAGAGAGCGCACGAGAAACGCACACAGAGAAAGCAGGCGAGCAGCAAAAACACAGAAAGCGCACACGGATCGCACACAGTTGGAGTATACGCGCGCGTAGAGGAGCAAGCTCGGCATCGTACACAACACACAGGTGGAGTGCACAGGATTGAAAGTTCGCGCACAAGACAAAGAAACAGCAGCGTACACAACGCTTTCCAGAAGGGCAGGATCGGGCAGTCTTCTCAGGAGACATTGCACACCTCACGAATAGAGAAAAAACAGGTATTTCTCTCTCTCTCACTCTCTGTCTTTCTCCATATAGAGAAGATGGTTCTCTGTAACTCTTCTTGCACACACACTCTCTCGTCAAAAGACAGAGATACATAGTTTAAAAGTATCCCCGCACACATACACATATTCCCACACATCGTCTTCCTCTCTTCCACATACATAACCACAGTGAAATCTGTTATCTTGCTGTCTCTCTCTTGAAAATACATGCACATATTCCCACACATCGTCTTCCTCACTTCCACATACATAACCACAATGAAATCTGTTATCTTGTTGTCTCTCTCTTGAAAATACGTGCACATATTCCCATACATCGTCTTCCTCTCTTCCACATACATAAACACAGTGAAATCTGTTATCTTTCTCTCTCCTCTCACTAAAAAACAGTTATTTATCTCTCTCTCTCTCTCTCTATCTATCTATCTCTGTATTTGCTATCTCTCTCTTGAAAATACATGCTCATGTATGTGTGCGTCTGTGTTATCTATGTGTATGTATGTATATTTGTGTTATTTCATTGTAATACTCATACATAATGCAGATACACAATTACACTTAATTACGATATGCACACATAGTATATATACATACATAAATATCACAAATAACTAACACATTGTAATACTAGTAAAATTGAATGGAAGACTTACTTGCGTGATCTGTTAAAGTCGATTCTTGTAGCGAGTTCTGCATGTATGCTGAGCTGATTTTCCTCTAATCCATTTGTAGATATGATTGTAACTTCTGTTTCTCAAAAATAGTAGTGTTGTTTAGTGATACACCTAATGGACATAAATGGTTTAAACTAGGACATGTAGACCAAAAATACGTGTATTTCTTTGGATGAATATATACACTTTTTGGTGACCCTTACCACAAGTGGTGGACCTTGAGACCAATGGACTATAAGGACCTCCAAACAATACCTTGTACACTCAATCCTTCTTGGTATCTAGGTTGGACAAGTGGTGGACCTTGTTCAAATTCTCTAACCACTCTCTCTAACATGGTGACATAATTTAGGTGTGATAAATTCATATCTATGCAAACTAATATCAGTTTAGGCTTGTTAATTTGAATTTGTTTGAATTTATGTACAATATAATGATTTGAGGTTTGCATATTTGAATTTAGGTGGTATAATGATATCTTTTTGTGGTAAACTTGAATTTAAAATCAATTTTGCGTGGAATATTTTAAATTTAAGTAGTAAAATTTAAATTTTTATAAAAAAGTTTGAATTTTAAAATTTGGGCGAGATAGTTTAAAATTTAGGCGGGATATTTAAGATTTGGGAGGGATATTTTAAATTTAGGCGGGAAGGTTTTGAATTTATAGCGAGATCTCCCTTACATAAGAGAGTATAGGTTGGACAAGTGGTGGACCTTCAAGCTAGAGCATCCATGCTACTGGACATGATAGGTAGGGAATCTAGTTGAATATTGTATGTATAATATATATGTAATAGATCTAGCTTGGACAAGTGGTGGACCTTGGAATAAAACCCCATGTAAAACATATCATGCACATTCCAAGTGGTCAAAAAAAATATCATTTAGAATATAGCCTTATATGTTGGACAAGTGGTGGACCTTAACACCCAGATATTCTTCATATAATGACATAGAGTGGAAAACTGGTGAATCTTGAGACCAAACCATGCTACTAGCGATAATAGCTTGGACAAGTGGTGGACCTTGAAAGTAAACCCCCCATCTACGAAATATCGTGGGTTTAAGGTATTTCGATGGAGCCTAGCATCTTGGAGACATCGTGCATCTTGCTTCTCTTCATGTTTCAATGGAGCGTATCTTGGACAAATGGTGGACCATCCTTCTCTCCATGTTTCAATGGACCCTAGCTTGGACAAGTGGTGGACCTTTACTTCTCTCTATTATTCAATAGAGTTAGCTTGGACAAGTGGTGGACCTTGGAACCAAACCCCCATTTAAAACCTATCATGGTCACTCCAAGTGGTGAGAAAGAATAACCTTTAAGATGTAGCCTTATAGGTTGGACAAGTGGTGGACCTTAACACGCGCATATTCTTAATATAATGACATAGAGTGGAAAAGTGGTGAATCTTGAGACCAAACCACTTAGGCTACTACCAATAATAGATTGGACAAGTGTTGACCTTGAATGTAAACCCCTTATCTAAGACATATCGTGGGTTTAATGTTTTTGGATGCAGCCTAGCATCTTGGAGACATGGTGCACCTTGATTCTCCTCATGTTTCAATGGAGCCTACCTTGGACAAATGGTGGAGCATCCTTCTCTCCATGTTTCAATGGACCCTAGCTTAGACAAGGGGTGGACCTTTGCTTCTCTCTATGTTTCAATGGAGTTAGCTTGGACAAGTGGTGGACCTTGGAACCAAACCCCCATGTAAAACCTATCACGGTCACTCCAAGTGGTAATAAAGAATAACCTTTAAGATGTAGCCTTATAGGTTGGACAAGTGGTGGACCTTAACACGCGCATATTCTTAATATAATGACATAGAGTGGAAAAGTGGTGAATCTTGAGACCAAACCACTCAGGCTACTAGCAATAATAGCTTGGACAAGTGGTGGACCTTGAATGTACACCCCTCATCTATGACATATCGTGGGTTTAATGTTTTTCGATGGAGCCTAGCATCTTGGAGACATGGTGCACCTTGCTTCTCCTCATGTTTCAATGGAGCCTACCTTGGACAAATGGTGGAGCATCCTTCTCTCCATGTTTCAATGGACCCTAGCTTAGACAAGGGGTGGACCTTTGCTTCTCTCTATGTTTCAATAGAGTTAGCTTGGACAAGTGGTGGACCTTGGAACCAAACCCCCATGTAAAACCTATCATGGTCACTCCAAGTAGTAAGAAAGAATAACCTTTAAGATGTAGCCTTATAGGTTGGACAAGTGGTGGACCTTAACACCAAAATATTCTTAATAAAAGTGGTGAATCTTGAGACCAAACCACTCCGGCTACTAGCAATAATAGCTTAAACAAGTGGTGCACTTGAATGTAAACCCCTCATCTACGAAATATCGTGGGTTTAATGTATTTCGATGGAGCCTAGCATCTTGGAAACATGGTGCAGCTTGCTTCTCGTCATGTTTCAATGGAGCCTATCTTGGACAAATGGTGGAGCATCCTTCTCTCCATGTTTCAATGGACCCTAGCTTGGACAAGTGGTGGACCTTTGTTTCTCTCTATGTTTCAATAGAGTTAGCTTGGACAAGTGGTGGACCTTGGAAGCAAACCCCCATGTAAAACCTATCATGGTCACTCCAAGTGGTAATAAAGAATAACCTTTAAGATGTAGTCTTATAGGTTGGACAAGTGGTGGACCTTAACACGCGCATATTCTTAATATAATGACATAGAGTGGAAAAGTGGTGAATCTTGAGACCAAACCACTCAGGCTACTAGCAATAATAGCTTGGGCAAGTGGTGGACCTTGAATGCACACCCCTCATCTACGACATATCGTGGGTTTAATGTTTTTCGATGGAGCCTAGCATCTTGGAGACATGGTGCACCTTGATTCTCCTCGTGTTTCAATGAAGCCTACCTTGGACAAATGGTGGAGCATCCTTCTCTCCATGTTTCAATGGACCCTAGCTTAGACAAGGGGTGGACCTTTGCTTCTCTCTATGTTTCAATAGAGTTAGCTTGGACAAGTGGTGGACCTTGGAACCAAACCCCCATGTAAAACCTATCACGGTCACTCCAAGTGGTAATAAAGAATAACCTTTAAGATGTAGCCTTATAGGTTGGACAAGTGGTGGACCTTAACACGCGCATATTCTTAATATAATGACATAGAGTGGAAAAGTGGTGAATCTTGAGACCAAACCACTCAGGCTACTAGCAATAATAGCTTGGACAAGTGTGGACCTTGAATGTAAACCCCTCATCTACGACATATCGTGGGTTTAATGTTTTTCGATGGAGCCTAGCATCTTGGAGACATGGTGCACCTTGCTTCTCGTCATGTTTCAATGGAGCCTACCTTGGACAAATGGTGGAGCATCCTTCTCTCCATGTTTCAATGGACCCTAGCTTAGACAAGGGGTGGACCTTTGCTTCTCTCTATGTTTCAATAGAGTTAGCTTGGACAAGTGGTGGACCTTGGAACCAAACCCCCATGTAAAACCTATCATGGTCACTCCAAGTAGTAAGAAAGAATAACCTTTAAGATGTATCCTTATAGGTTGGACAAGTGGTGGACCTTAACACCCACATATTCTTAATAAAAGTGGTGAATCTTGAGACCAAACCACTCAGGCTACTAGCAATAATAGCTTGGACAAGTGGTGGACCTTGAATGTAAACCCCTCATCTACGAAATATCGTGGGTTTAATGTATTTGGATGGAGCGTAGCATCTTGGAGACATGGTGCAGCTTGCTTCTCGTCATGTTTCAATGGAGCCTATCTTTGACAAATAGTGGAGCATCCTTCTCTCCATGTTTCATTGGACCCTAGCTTGGACAAGTGGTGGACCTTTGTTTCTCTCTATGTTTCAATAGAGTTAGCTTGGACAAGTGGTGGACCTTGGAAGCAAACCCCCATGTAAAACCTATCATGGTCACTCTAAGTGGTAATAAAGAATAACCTTTAAGATGTAGCCTTACAGGTTGGACAAGTGGTGGACCTTAACACGCGCATATTCTTAATATAATGACATAGAGTGGAAAAGTGGTGAATCTTGAGACCAAACCACTCAGGCTACTAGCAATAATAGCTTGGACAAGTGGTGGACCTTGAATGTAAACCCCTCATCTACGACATATCGTGGGTTTAATGTTTTTCGATGGAGCCTAGCATCTTGGAGACATGGTGCACCTTGATTCTCCTCATGTTTCAATGGAGCCTACCTTGGACAAATGGTGGAGCATTCTTCTCTCCATGTTTCAATGGACCCTAGCTTAGACAAGGGGTGGACCTTTGCTTCTCTCTATGTTTCAATAGAGTTAGCTTGGACAAGTGGTGGACCTTGGAACCAAACCCCCATGTAAAACCTATCATGGTCACTCCAAGTAGTAAGAAAGAATAACCTTTAAGATGTATCCTTATAGGTTGGACAAGTGGTGGACCTTAACACCCACATATTCTTAATTAAACTGGTGAATCTTGAGACCAAACCACTCAGGCTAGTAGCAATAATAGCTTGGACAAGTGGTGGACCTTGAATGTAAACCCCTCATCTACGATATATCGTTCGTTAATGTATTTCGATGGAGCCTAGCATCTTGGAGACATGGTGCAGCTTGCTTCTCGTCATGTTTCAATGAAGCCTATCTTGGACAAATGGTGAAGTATCCTTCTCTCCATGTTTCAATGGAGCCTATCTTGGACAAATGGTGGAGTATCCTTCTCTCCATGTTTCAGTGGACCCTAGCTTGGACAAGTTGCTGACCTTTCTTTCTCTCTATGTTTCAATAGAGTTAGCTTGGACAAGTGGTGGACCTTGGAAGCAAACCCCCATGTAAAAACTATCATGGTCACTCCAAGTGGTAATAAAGAATAACCTTTAAGATGTAGCCTTATAGGTTGGACAAGTGGTGGACCTTAACACGCGCATATTCTTAATATAATGACATAGAGTGGAAAAGTGGTGAATCTTGAGACCAAACCACTCAGGCTTCTAGCAATAATAGCATGGACAAGTGTGGACCTTGAATGTAAACCCCTCATCTACGACATATCGTGGGTTTAATGTTTTTCTATGAAGCCTAGCATCTTGGAGACATGGTGCACCTTGCTTCTCCTCATGTTTCAATGGAGCCTATCTTTGACAAATAGTGGAGCATCCTTCTCTCCATGTTTCATTGGACCCTAGCTTGGACAAGTGGTGGACCTTTGTTTCTCTCTATGTTTCAATAGAGTTAGCTTGGACAAGTGGTGGACCTTGGAAGCAAACCCCCATGTAAAACCTATCATGGTCACTCTAAGTGGTAATAAAGAATAACCTTTAAGATGTAGCCTTACAGGTTTGACAAGTGGTGGACCTTAACACGCGCATATTCTTAATATAATGACATAGAGTGGAAAAGTGGTGAATCTTGAGACCAAACCACTCAGGCTACTAGCAATAATAGCTTGGACAAGTGGTGGACCTTGAATGTAAACCCCTCATCTACGACATATCGTGGGTTTAATGTTTTTCGATGGAGCCTAGCATCTTGGAGACATGGTGCACCTTGATTCTCCTCATGTTTCAATGGAGCCTACCTTGGACAAATGGTGGAGCATTCTTCTCTCCATGTTTCAATGGACCCTAGCTTAGACAAGGGGTGGACCTTTGCTTCTCTCTATGTTTCAATAGAGTTAGCTTGGAAAAGTGGTGGACCTTGGAACCAAACCCCCATGTAAAACCTATCATGGTCACTCCAAGTAGTAAGAAAGAATAACCTTTAAGATGTAGCCTTATAGATTGGACAAGTGGTGGACCTTAACACCCACATATTCTTAATAAAAGTGGTGAATCTTGAGACCAAACCACTCAGGCTACTAGCAATAATAGCTTAAACAAGTGGTGGACCTTGAATGTAAACCCCTCATCTACGAAATATCGTGGGTTTAATGTATTTCGATGGAGCCTAGCATCTTGGAGACATGGTGCAGCTTGCTTTTCGTCATGTTTCAACGGATCCTATCTTCGACAAATGGTGGAGCATCCTTCTCTCCATGTTTCAATGGACCCTAGCTTGGACAAGTGGTGGACCTTTGTTTCTCTCTATGTTTCAATAGAGTTAGCTTGGACAAGTGGTGGACCTTGGAACCAAACCCCCATGTAAAACCTATCATGGTCACTCCAAGTGGTAATAAAGAATAACCTTTAAGATGTAGCCTTATAGGTTGGACAAGTGGTGGACCTTAACACGCGCATATTCTTAATATAATGACATAGAGTGGAAAAGTGGTGAATCTTGAGACCAAACCACTCAGGCTACTAGCAATAATAGCTTGGACAAGTGTGGACCTTGAATGGTAACCCCTCATCTAAGACATATCGTGGGTTTAATGTTTTTGGATGCAGCCTAGCATCTTGGAGACATGGTGCACCTTGATTCTCCTCATGTTTCAATGGAGCCTACCTTGGACAAATGGTGGAGCATCCTTCTCTCCATGTTTCAGTGGACCCTAGCTTAGACAAGGGGTGGACCTTTGCTTCTCTCTATGTTTCAATAGAGTTAGCTTGGACAAGTGGTGGACCTTGGAACCAAACCCCCATGTAAAACCTATCATGGTCACTCCAAGTGGTAATAAAGAATAACCTTTAAGATGTAGCCTTATAGGTTGGACAAGTGGTGGACCTTAACACCCACATATTCTTAATAAAAGTGGTGAATCTTGAGACCAAAGCACTCAGGCTAGTAGCAATAATAGCTTGGACAAGTGGTGGACCTTGAATGTAAACCCCTCATCTACGATATATCGTTCGTTAATGTATTTCGATGGAGCCTAGCATCTTGGAGACATGGTGCAGCTTGCTTCTCGTCATGTTTCAATGGAGCCTATCTTGGACAAATGGTGGACTATCCTTCTCTCCATGTTTCAATGGAGCCTATCTTGGACAAATGGTGGAGTATCCTTCTCTCCATGTTTCAGTGGACCCTAGCTTGGACAAGTTGCTGACCTTTCTTTCTCTCTATGTTTCAATAGAGTTAGCTTGGACAAGTGGTGGACCTTGGAAGCAAACCCCCATGTAAAAACTATCATGGTCACTCCAAGTGGTAATAAAGAATAACCTTTAAGATGTAGCCTTATAGGTTGGACAAGTGGTGGACCTTAACACGCGCATATTCTTAATATAATGACATAGAGTGGAAAAGTGGTGAATCTTGAGACCAAACCACTCAGGCTTCTAGCAATAATAGCATGGACAAGTGTGGACCTTGAATGTAAACCCCTCATCTACGACATATCGTGGGTTTAATGTTTTTCGATGAAGCCTAGCATCTTGGAGACATGGTGCACCTTGCTTCTCCTCATGTTTCAATGGAGCCTACCTTGGACAAATGGTGGAGCATGCTTCTCTCCATGTTTCAATGGACCCTAGCTTAGACAAGGGGTGGACCTTTGCTTCTCTCTATGTTTCAATAGAGTTAGCTTGGACAAGTGGTGGACCTTGGAACCAAACCCCCATGTAAAACCTATCATGGTCACTCCAAGTAGTAAGAAAGAATAACCTTTAAGATGTAGCCTTATATGTTGGACAAGTGGTGGACCTTAACACCCACATATTCTTAATAAAAGTGGTGAATCTTGAGACCAAACCACTCAGGCTACTAGCAATAATAGCTTGGACAAGTGGTGGACCTTGAATGTAAACCCCTCATCTACGAAATATCGTGGGTTTAATGTATTTCGATGGAGCCTAGCATCTTGGAGACATGGTGCAGCTTGCTTCTCGTCATGTTTCAATGGAGCCTATCTTGGACAAATGGTGGAGCATCCTTCTCTCCATGTTTCAATGGACCCTAGCTTGACAAGTGGTGGACCTTTGTTTCTCTCTATGTTTCAATAGAGTTAGCTTGGACAAGTGGTGGACCTTGGAACCAAACCCCCATGTAAAACCTATCATGGTCACTCCAAGTGGTAATAAAGAATAACCTTTAAGATGTAGCCTTATAGGTTGGACAAGTGGTGGACCTTAACACGCGCATATTCTTAATATAATGACATAGAGTGGAAAAGTGGTGAATCTTGAGACCAAACCACTCAGGCTACTAGCAATAATAGCTTGGACAAGTGTGGACCTTGAATGTAAACCCCTCATCTACGACATATCGTGGGTTTAATGTTTTTCGATGGAGCCTAGCATCTTGGAGACATGGTGCACCTTGCTTCTCCTCATGTTTCAATGGAGCCTACCTTGGACAAATGGTGGAGCATCCTTCTCTCCATGTTTCAATGGACCCTAGCTTAGACAAGGGGTGGACCTTTGCTTCTCTCTATGTTTCAATAGAGTTAGCTTGGACAAGTGGTGGACCTTGGAACCAAACCCCCATGTAAAACCTATCATGGTCACTCCAAGTAGTAAGAAAGAATAACCTTTAAGATGTAGCCTTATAGGTTGGACAAGTGGTGGACCTTAACACCCACATATTCTTAATAAAAGTGGTGAATCTTGAGACCAAACCACTCAGGCTACTAGCAATAATAGCTTGGACAAGTGGTGGACCTTGAATGTAAACCCCTCATCTACGAAATATCGTGGGTTTATGTATTTCGATGGAGCCTAGCATCTTGGAGACATGGTGGAGCTTGCTTCTCGTCATGTTTCAATGGAGCCTATCTTGTACAAATGGTGGAGCATCCTTCTCTCCATGTTTCAATGGACCCTAGCTTGGACAAGTGGTGGACCTTTGTTTCTCTCTATGTTTCAATAGAGTTAGCTTGGACAAGTGGTGGACCTTGGAACCAAACCCCCATGTAAAACCCATCATGGTCACTCCAAGTGGTAATAAAGAATAACCTTTAAGATGTAGCCTTATAGGTTGGACAAGTGGTGGACCTTAACACGCGCATATTCTTAATATAATGACATAGAGTGGAAAAGTGGTGAATCTTGAGACCAAACCACTCAGTCTACTAGCAATAATAGCTTGGACAAGTGGTGGACCTTGAATGTACAACCCCTCATCTACGACATATCGTGGGTTTAATGTTTTTGATGGAGCCTAGCATCTTGGAGACATGGTGCACCTTGCTTCTCCTCATGTTTCAATGGAGCCTACCTTGGACAAATGGTGGAGCATCCTTCTCTCCATGTTTCAATGGACCCTAGCTTAGACAAGGGGTGGACCTTTGCTTCTCTCTATGTTTCAATAGAGTTAGCTTGGACAAGTGGTGGACCTTGGAACCAAACCCCCATGTAAAACCTATCATGGTCACTCCAAGTAGTAAGAAAGAATAACCTTTAAGATGTAGCCTTATAGGTTGGACAAGTGGTGGACCTTAACACCCACATATTCTTAATAAAAGTGGTGAATCTTGAGACCAAACCACTCAGGCTACTAGCAATAATAGCTTGGACAAGTGGTGGACCTTGAATGTAAACCCCTCATCTACGAAATATCGTGGGTTTAATGTATTTCGATGGAGCCTAGCATCTTGGAGACATGGTGCAGCTTGCTTCTCGTCATGTTTCAATGGAGCCTATCTTGGACAAATGGTGGAGCATCCTTCTCTCCATGGTTCAATGGACCCTAGCTTGGACAAGTGGTGGACCTTTGATTCTCTCTATGTTTCAATAGAGTTAGCTTGGACAAGTGGTGGACCTTGGAACCAAACCCCCATGTAAAACCTATCATGGTCACTCCAAGTGGTAATAAAGAATAACCTTTAAGATGTAGCCTTATAGGTTGGACAAGTGGTGGACCTTAACACGCGCATATTCTTAATATAATGACATAGAGTGGAAAAGTGGTGAATCTTGAGACCAAACCACTCAGGCTACTAGCAATAATAGCTTGGACAAGTGGTGGACCTTGAATGTACACCCCTCATCTACGACATATCGTGGCTTTAATGTTTTTCGATGGAGCCTAGCATCTTGGAGACATGGTGCACCTTGCTTCTCCTCATGTTTCAATGGAGCCTACCTTGGACAAATGGTGGAGCATCCTTCTCTCCATGTTTCAATGGACCCTAGCTTAGACAAGGGGTGGACCTTTGCTTCTCTCTATGTTTCAATAGAGTTAGCTTGGACAAGTGGTGGACCTTGGAACCAAACCCCCATGTAAAACCTATCATGGTCACTCCAAGTAGTAAGAAAGAATAACCTTTAAGATGTAGCCTTATAGGTTGGACAAGTGGTGGACCTTAACACCCACATATTCTTAATAAAAGTGGTGAATCTTGAGACCAAACCACTCAGGCTACTAGCAATAATAGCTTGGACAAGTGGTGGACCTTGAATGTAAACCTCTGATCTACGAAATATCGTGGGTTTAATGTATTACGATGGAGCCTAGCATCTTGGAGACATGGTGCAGCTTGCTTCTCGTCATGTTTCAATGGAGCCTATCTTGGACAAATGGTGGAGCATCCTTCTCTCCATGTTTCAATGGACCCTAGCTTGGACAAGTGGTGGACCTTTGATTCTCTCTATGTTTCAATAGAGTTAGCTTGGACAAGTGGTGGACCTTGGAACCAAACCCCCATGTAAAACCTATCATGGTCACTCCAAGTGGTAATAAAGAATAACCTTTAAGATGTAGCTTTATAGGTTGGACAAGTGGTGGACCTTAACACGCGCATATTCTTAATATAATGACATAGAGTGGAAAAGTGGTGAATCTTGAGAGCAAACCACTCAGGCTACTAGCAATAATAGCTTGGACAAGTGTGGACCTTGAATGTAAACCCCTCATCTACGACATATCGTGGGTTTAATGTTTTTCGATGGAGCCTAGCATCTTGGAGACATGGTGCAGCTTGCTTCTCGTCATGTTTCAATGGAGCCTACCTTGGACAAATGGTGGAGCATCCTTCTCTCCATGTTTCAATGGACCCTAGCTTAGACAAGGGGTGGACCTTTGCTTCTCTCTATGTTTCAATAGAGTTAGCTTGGACAAGTGGTGGACCTTGGAACCAAACCCCCCATGTAAAACCTATCATGGTCACTCCAAGTAGTAAGAAAGAATAACCTTTAAGATGTAGCCTTATAGGTTGGACAAGTGGTGGACCTTAACACCCACATATTGTTAATAAAAGTGGTGAATCTTGAGACCAAACCACTCAGGCTACTAGCAATAATAGCTTGGACAAGTGGTGGACCTTGAATGTAAACCCCTCATCTACGAAATATCGTGGGTTTAATGTATTTCGATGGAGCCTAGCATCTTGGAGACATGGTGCAGCTTGCTTCTCGTCATGTTCAATGGAGCCTATCTTGGACAAATGGTGGAGCATCCTTCTCTCCATGTTTCAATGGACCCTAGCTTGGACAAGTGGTGGACCTTTGTTTCTCTCTATGTTTCAATAGAGTTAGCTTGGACAAGTGGTGGACCTTGGAACCAAACCCCCATGTAAAACCTATCATGGTCACTCCAAGTGGTAATAAAGAATAACCTTTAAGATGTAGCCTTATAGGTTGGACAAGTGGTGGACCTTAACACGCGCATATTCTTAATATAATGACATAGAGTGGAAAAGTGGTGAATCTTGAGACCAAACCACTCAGGCTACTAGCAATAATAGCTTGGACAAGTGGTGGACCTTGAATGTACACCCCTCATCTACGACATATCGTGGGTTTAATGTTTTTCGATGGAGCCTAGCATCTTGGAGACATGGTGCACCTTGCTTCTCCTCATGTTTCAATGGAGCCTACCTTGGACAAATGGTGGAGCATCCTTCTCTCCATGTTTCAATGGACCCTAGCTTAGACAAGGGGTGGACCTTTGCTTCTCTCTATGTTTCAATAGAGTTAGCTTGGACAAGTGGTGGACCTTGGAACCAAACCCCCATGTAAAACCTATCATGGTCACTCCAAGTAGTAAGAAAGAATAACCTTTAAGATGTAGCCTTATAGGTTGGACAAGTGGTGGACCTTAACACCCACATATTCTTGATAAAAGTGGTGAATCTTGAGACCAAACCACTCAGGCTACTAGCAATAATAGCTTGGACAAGTGGTGGACCTTGAATGTAAACCCCTCATCTACGAAATATCGTGGGTTTAATGTATTTGATGGAGCCTAGCATCTTGGAGACATGGTGCAGCTTGCTTCTCGTCATGTTTCAATGGAGCCTATCTTGGACAAATGGTGGAGCATCCTTCTCTCCATGGTTTCAATGGACCCTAGCTTGGACAAGTGGTGGACCTTTGTTTCTCTCTATGTTTCAATAGAGTTAGCTTGGACAAGTGGTGGACCTTGGAACCAAACCCCCATGTAAAACCCATCATGGTCACTCCAAGTGGTAATAAAGAATAACCTTTAAGATGTAGCCTTATAGGTTGGACAAGTGGTGGACCTTAACACGCGCATATTCTTAATATAATGACATAGAGTGGAAAAGTGGTGAATCTTGAGACCAAACCACTCAGTCTACTAGCAATAATAGCTTGGACAAGTGGTGGACCTTGAATGTACACCCCTCATCTACGACATATCGTGGCTTTAATGTTTTTTGATGGAGCCTAGCATCTTGGAGACATGGTGCACCTTGCTTCTCCTCATGTTTCAATGGAGCCTACCTTGGACAAATGGTGGAGCATCCTTCTCTCCATGTTTCAATGGACCCTAGCTTAGACAAGGGGTGGACCTTTGCTTCTCTCTATGTTTCAATAGAGTTAGCTTGGACAAGTGGTGGACCTTGGAACCAAACCCCCATGTAAAACCTATCATGGTCACTCCAAGTAGTAAGAAAGAATAACCTTTAAGATGTAGCCTTATAGGTTGGACAAGTGGTGGACCTTAACACCCACATATTCTTAATAAAAGTTGTGAATCTTGAGACCAAACCACTCAGGCTACTAGCAATAATAGCTTGGACAAGTGGTGGACCTTGAATGTAAACCCCTCATCTACGAAATATCGTGGGTTTAATGTATTTGGATGGAGCGTAGCATCTTGGAGACATGGTGCAGCTTGCTTCTCGTCATGTTTCAATGGAGCCTATCTTGGACAAATGGTGGAGCATCCTTCTCTCCATGGTTCAATGGACCCTAGCTTGGACAAGTGGTGGACCTTTGATTCTCTCTATGTTTCAATAGAGTTAGCTTGGACAAGTGGTGGACCTTGGAACCAAACCCCCATGTAAAACCTATCATGGTCACTCCAAGTGGTAATAAAGAATAACCTTTAAGATGTAGCTTTATAGGTTGGACAAGTGGTGGACCTTAACACGCGCATATTCTTAATATAATGACCATAGATTGGAAAAGTGGTGAATCATGAGAGCAAACCACTCAGGCTACTAGCAATAATAGCTTGGACAAGTGGTGGACCTTGAATGTAAACCCCCTCATCTACGACATATCGTGGGTTTTAATGATTTTCGATGGAACCCTAGCATCTTGGAGACATGGTGCAGCTTGCTTCTCGTCATGTTTTCAATTGAGCCTACCTTGGACAAATGGTGGAGCATCTTCTCTCCATGTTTCAATTGACCCTAGCTTAGACAAGGGGTGGACCTTTGCTTCTCTCTATGTTTCAATAGAGTTAGCTTGGACAAGTGGTGGACCTTGGAACCAAACCCCCATGTAAAACCTATCATGGTCACTCCAAGTAGTAAGAAAGAATAACCTTTAAGATGTAGCCTTATAGGTTGGACAAGTGGTGGACCTTAACACCCCATATTCTTAATAAAAGTGGTGAATCTTGAGACCAAACCACTCAGGCTACTAGCAATAATAGCTTGGACAAGTGGTGGACCTTGAATGTAAACCCTCATCTACGAAATATCGTGGGTTTAATGTATTTCGATGGAGCCTAGCATCTTGGAGACATGGTGCAGCTTGCTTCTCGTCATGTTTCAATGGAGCCTATCTTGGACAAATGGTGGAGCATCCTTCTCTCCATGTTTCAATGGACCCTAGCTTGGACAAGTGGTGGACCTTTGTTTCTCTCTCTGTTTCAATAGAGTTAGCTTGGACAAGTGGTGGACCTTGGAACCAAACCCCCATGTAAAACCTATCATGGTCACTCCAAGTGTAATAAAGAATAACCTTTAAGATGTAGCCTTATAGGTTGGACAAGTGGTGGACCTTAACACCGCATATTCTTATATAATGACATAGATGGAAAAGTGGTGAATCTTGAGACCAAACCACTCAGGCTACTAGCAATAATAGCTTGGACAAGTGGTGGACCTTGAATGTACACCCCTCATCTACGAAATATCGTGGGTTTAAATTTATTCGATGGAGCCTAGCATCTTGGAGACATGGTGCACCTTGCTTCTCCTCATGTTTCAATGGAGCCTACCTTGGACAAATGGTGGAGCATCCTTCTCTCCATGTTTCAATGGACCCTAGCTTAGACAAGGGGTGGACCTTTGTTCTCTCTATGTTTCAATAGAGTTAGCTTGGACAAGTGGTGGACCTTGAACCAAACCCCCATGTAAAACCTATCATGGTCACTCCAAGTAGTAAGAAAGAATAACCTTTAAGATGTAGCCTTATAGGTTGGACAAGTGGTGGACCTTAACACCCACATATCTTAATAAAAGTGGTGAAACTTGAGACCAAACCACTCAGGCTACTAGCAATAATAGCTTGGACAAGTGGTGGACCTTGAATGTAAACCCCTCATCTACGAAATATCGTGGGTTTAATGTATTTCGATGGAGCCTAGCATCTTGGAGACATGGTGCAGCTTGCTTCTCGTCATGTTTCAATGGAGCCTATCTTGGACAAATGGTGGAGCATCCTTCTCTCCATGTTTCAATGGACCCTAGCTTGGACAAGTGGTGGACCTTTGTTTCTCTCTATGTTTCAATAGAGTTAGCTTGGACAAGTGGTGGACCTTGGAACCAAACCCCCATGTAAAACCTATCATGGTCACTCCAAGTGGTAATAAAGAATAACCTTTAAGATGTAGCCTTATAGGTTGGACAAGTGGTGGACCTTAACACGCGCATATTCTTAATATAATGACATAGAGTGGAAAAGTGGTGAATCTTGAGACCAAACCACTCAGCTACTAGCAATAATAGCTTGGACAAGTGTTGGACCTTGAATGTAAACCCCTCATCTACGACATATCGTGGGTTTAATGTTTTTCGATGGAGCCTAGCATCTTGAGACATGGTGCAGCTTGCTTCTCCTCATGTTTCAATGGAGCCTACCTTGGACAAATGGTGGAGCATCCTTCTCTCCATGTTTCAATGGACCCTAGCTTAGACAAGGGGTGGACCTTTGCTTCTCTCTATGTTTCAATAGAGTTAGCTTGGACAAGTGGTGGACCTTGGAACCAAACCCCCATGTAAAACCTATCATGGTCACTCCAAGTAGTAAGAAAGAATAACCTTTAAGATGTAGCCTTATAGGTTGGACAAGTGGTGGACCTTAACACCCACATATTCTTAATAAAAGTGGTGAATCTTGAGACCAAACCACTCAGGCTACTAGCAATAATAGCTAGGATAACCATTAAGATATAGTCTTTCAAGGGGTGAGAAAGAAAAGAATAACCATTAACATATAGTCTTATAGGTTGGACAAGTGGTGGACCTTAACACCCAAATATTCTTAATATAATGACATAGAGTGGAAAAGTGGTGAATCTTGAGAGCAAACCACTCATGCTACTACGATAATAGGATGGACAAATTGTTGATCTTGAAAGTAAACTCCCCAGTACAAAATAACGTGGGTTTAAGGTATTTCGATGGAGGCTAGCATCTTGGAGACATGGTGCAGCTTGCTTCTCTTCATGTTTCAATGGAGCTATCTTGGACAAATGGTGGAGCATCCTTCTCTCCATGTTTCAATAGACCCTAGCTTAGACAAGTGGTGGACCTTTGCTTCTCTCTATGTTTCAATAGAGTTAGCTTGGACAAGTGGTGGACCTTGGAACCAAACCCCTAAGTAAAACCTTCATGGTCACTCCAAGTGGTCAGAAAGAATAACCATTAAGATATAGTCTTAAGGTTGGACAAGTGGTGGACCTTAAACACCCAAATATTCTAATATAATGACACAGAGTGAAAAAGTGGTGAATCTTGAGACCAAACCCCTCATGCTACTAGCGTTAATAGGTTGGACAACTGTGGACCTTGAATGTAACCTTCCATGTTTCAATAGAGTTAGCTTCGACAAATGGTGGAGCATCCTTCTCTCCATGTTTCAATGGAGCCTAGCTTGGACAAGTGGTGGACCTTTTGCTTCTCTCTATTAGAAAATAAGTTAGCTTGGACAAGTGGTGGACCTTGGAACCAAACCCCTATGTATAACCTTATAGGTTGGACAAGTGGTGGACCTTAATACCCTAATATTCTTAATATAATGACATAGAGTGAAAAAGTGTGAATCTTGAGACCAAACCACTCATGCTACTAGCGTTAATAGCTTGGACAACTGGTGGACCTTGAATGTAAACCTTCCATGTTTCAATAGAGTTAGCTTCGACAAATGGTGGAGCATCCTTCTCTCCATGTTTCAATGGAGCCTAGCTTGAATGAATTGGTTCAATGAGACTAGCTGGACACAAGGTGGAGGACCTTGGTTTCTCTCTATGTTTCAATAGAGTTGATTTGGACCAAGTTGGGACCTTTGGAGCCAAACCCCCATGAAAAACATATCATGACAGGCAAGTGGTGAAAAGAATACCCTTTAAGATATACCCTTAGTAGGTTGGACAATGGTCGACCTTAAACACCTAGATCTACTTTATATAATGACATAGAGTGGAAAAGTGCTGAATCTTGAGAACCAAACCACTCATGCTACGAGGGGATAATAGAGCTTGGAAAAGTACTGGCCTTTGACGTTAAAACCCCACTTGTAAACAATATCGTGGGTTTAAGGTATTTCAATGGATCCTAGAATCTTGGAGACATGGTGCAACTTGCTTCTTTTCATGTTTCAATGAAGCCTATCTTCCACCAATGGGGATCATTCTTCTCTAAATGTCTCAGTGGAGCCTAGCTTGGACAAGTGGTGACCTTTGCTTCTCTCTATGTTTCCATAGAGTTAGCTTGGACAAGTGGTGGACCTTGAAACCAAACCCCCATGTAAAACATATCAGGTCATTCCAGTGGTGAGAAATAATACCCTTTAAGATCTAGCCTTATAGGTTGGACAAGTGGTCGACCTTAAAACCTAGATCTTCATAATATAACGACATAGAGTGGAAAAGTGGTAAATCTTGAGACCAAACCACTCATGATACTAAGAATAATAGGTTGGACAAGTGGTGGACCTTGAATGTAAACCCCCCATGTACAAAATATCATGGGTTTAAGGTATTTCAATGGAGCCTAGCATCTTGGAGACATGGTGCAGATTGCTTCCCTTCATGTTTCAATGGAGCCTATCTTGGACAAATGGTGGAGCATCCTTCTCTCTATGTTTCAATGGAGCCTAGCTTCGACAAGTGGTGGACCTTTGCTTCTCTCTATGTTTCAATAGAGTTAGCTTGGACAAGTGGTGGGCCTTGGAACCAAACTCCCATGTAAAACCTATCTTGGTAACTCCAAGTGGTGAGAAAGAATAAAGTTTAAGATATAGCCTTATAGGTTGGACAAGTGGTGGACCTTAGCACCCAGATATTCTTAATAGAATGACATAGAGTGGAAAACTGGTGAATCTTGAGACCAAACCATGCTACTAGCGATAATAGCTTGGACAAGTGGTGGACCTTGAAAGTAAACCCCCATTCTACGAAATATCGTGGGTTTAAGGTATTTCGATGGAGCCTAGCATCTTGGAGACATCGTGCATCTTGCTTCTCTTCATGTTTCAATGGAGCGTATCTTGGACAAATGGTGGAGCATCCTTCTCTCCATGTTTCAATGGACCCTAGCTTGGACAAGTGGTGGACCTTTGACTTCTCTCTATTATTCAATAGAGTTAGCTTGGACAAGTGGTGGACCTTGGAACCAAAACCCCCATTTAAAACCTATCATGGTCACTCCAAGTGGTGAGAAAGAATAACCTTTAAGATATAGCCTTATAGGTTGGACAAGTGGTGGACCTTAACACCCTAATATTCTTAATATAATGACATAGAGTGAAAAAGTGGTGAATCTTGAGACAAAACCACTCATGCTACTAGCACTAATAGCTTGGACAAGTGGTGGACCTTGAACGTAAACCCCCCATGTTTCAATAGAGTTAGCTTCGACAAATGGTGGAGGATCCTTCTCTCCATGTTTCAATGGAGCCTAGCTTGGACAAGTGGTGGACCTTTGTTTCTCTCTATGTTTCAATAGAGTTAGCTTGGACAAGTTGTGGACCTTGGAGCCAAACCCCCATCTAAAACATATCATGGACATTTCAAGTGGTGAGAAAGAATACCCTTTAAGATATACCCTTATAGGTTGGACAAGTGGTCGACCTTAACACCCAGATCTTCTTAACGTAATGACATAGAGTGGAAAAGTGGTGAATCTTGAGACCAAACCACTCATGCTACTAGAGATAATAGGTTGGACAAGTGGTGGACCTTGAATGTAAACTCCCCATGTACAAAATATCGTGGGTTTAAGGTATTTCAATGGATCTTAGCATCTTGGAGACATGGTGCAGCTTGCTTCTCTTCATGTTTCAATGGAGCCTATCTTGGAAAAATGGTGGAGCATCCTTCTCTCCATGTTTCAATGGACCCTAGCTTAGACAAGTGGTGGACCTTTGCTTCTCTCTATGTTTCAATAGAGTTAGCTTGGACAAGTGGTGGAACTTGGAACCAAACCCCCATGTAAAACCTATCATGGTCATTCCAAGTGGTGAGAAAGAATACCCTTTAAGATATAGCCTTATAGGTTGGACAAGTGGTGGACCTTAACACCCAGATCTTCTTAATATAATGACATAGAGTGGAAAAGTGGTGAATCTTGACATCAAACCACTCATGCTACTAGTGATAATAGGTTGGACAAGTGGTGGACCTTGAATGTAAACCCCCCATGTACGAAATATCATGGGTTTAAGATATTTCAATGGAGCCTAGCATTTTGGAGACATGGTGCAGCTTGCTTCTCTTCATGTTTCAATCAAACCTGGCTTGGACAAATGGTGGAGCATCCTTCTCTCCATGTTTCAATGGAGCCTAGCTTGGACAAGTGGTGGACCTTTGATTCTCTCTATGTTTCAATAGAGTTAGCTTGGACAAGTGGTGGACCTTGGAACCATACCCCTATGTAAAACCCATCATGTGCATTCCAAGTGGTGGTAAATAATACCATTTAAGATATTGCCTTATAGGTTGGACAAGTGGTGGACCTTAACACCCAGATCTTCTTAATATAATGACATAGAGTGGAAAAGTGGTGAATCTTGAGACCAAACCACTCATGCTACTAGGGATAATAGGTTGGACAAGTGGTGGACCTTGAATTTAAACCCCACATATACAAAATATCATGGTTTAAGGTATTTCAATGGAGCCTAGCATCTCAAAGACATGGTGCATCTTGCTTCTCTTCATGTTTCAATGGAGCCTATTTTGGACAAATGGTGGAGCATCCTTCTCTCCATGTTTCAATGGACCCTAGATTGGACAAGTGGTGGACCTTTGCTTCTCTCTATGTTTCAATATAGTTAGCCTATATTAGACAATTAGTAGACCTCGAATCTCTCCATGTTGTCTAGAGCTGAGCTTGGACAAGTGGTGGACCTTACTTCTCCCTTCCCTTAGTTTACTAGCTTAAATGATCACTATGTATACTTGCTTAGATCTAGCTTGAACAAGTGGTGGAACTTGTATTCACACAAACTTAATCCATTACAAAAAAGTATATGTTAAAATAACATTTGGTTTTTTTTGTTTCAGGAAAGATGGCTCCAAAGAAACAGGTTGCAAGGGTTGCTGTCTCAGTTGACTATACTTGCAATGATCTTAGGAAATGGTATTTGGACATACATGGTATAGAGGGTGCACAATTTCATAAGGTGCATCTATTTATTGCCAAAAAGGAGAATGACAGCTTGTTTGAAGATGTTGGACAAGTTGTGGAAGCATCTGTCTCTGTAGTTGATAGTCATCCAGAGGTGGAATGCATTGACATTCTAGTTCCAATGAATCTAGAATTTCAACTATCTCCAGGAGCATATGCATTGGAGCGCATGTCTAGAAACAAAGAAGAGACAATGTTTTCTCGAGGATGGAAGTTTGCAGAATCAAATCCAAATATCACAGCAGATCAACTTCAAAGCTCCATCATTGCCACACTACAACGAAAAAAGGTGAAAGCTTCACGACCACCATCCACAAAGAAGCAAGCAAAAGTGCAGAAAGTAGAAGCTAAGCGAACTAGTTCCATTTTGGATGTAGACAAGGCATCTTTGGCATCCTCATCAACAGAGGGTTCAATGTCAAAGATGAGAATTGTGGATCCAAATGTTTTAGAAGCTGAGGCCATGAAAGGACAAGAAAAAGATACAGGTGGAATGAATAAGTACATAAATTATTTTCCTTTCCAATATAGGGAATTTGATATCCCTATTCAAAATTGTTGGCTTGCTCCTGATCACTATAATGCACGTATTATGGATAAAAAACACGCTGAAAGTGTGTTATTTGGATTTTCACGGAGTACGACCAAGCCTGCAGCATGTGCATATTTGATGCCTGTTCGAAATGCAAAATCAAAGAAGGGGACTCCTTTGGCAGTAGAAGAGGTAGAGGAGCAAAAAATTAAAGATTATCATTATTGGATTCTTGATGGGCAGCATTCAATCTATGCTGCAAAAGTTTTGCTTCACAATGAACAAAACAACAAAGAGATCTTTGAAAGACTGATTAGCGTGTATAAATTTAGAAAGGCTCGCATTGTTGTGAATGCTCCTCCATTTGTTGCAACTGCTATATCTGCCATTGCAAATGAGGAGGCTCAGGCATTGTATGTCAAGCAACCTTACAGCCAAATATTGAGACATTTACGGAGTCAATGGATCTTCTCAGGACGACCACCAAAGGCAGCAAGTGGAATTGCAGAGGGACATGCATCTCGTGCCGGATGGGATGTAAGTTATTTTCTTTGTCTTTTTGATAGTGTTTAATTAACAAATCTTGCTCAATAGTTTAATTATTTCTCTATTTCTTTTTAGGCTTTTCTTCGATTGGCAAGAATGAGTGCAGCAGCAAGTTGGATTGCTAAACAGGCACACATGGTCACGTACTCTGATTTAGTTTATGATTGCTGGATAGAAATCATTGAAAATCTAGAAGAGGAGAATAAGAAACCCCCAACAACTGTATTTAGATACCTTTGTGGCCTTGAGGAATCAGAGGTAAAGACTATTCAAGAAGAGATTAGAGATGAGAAGATTTTACTGTCAAAGAGTGCAAAGGATGGTGATGCAACTGACATGTATGATCGAATCAAGCAGTTGAAGCAAGACAAATTGATTCAAGATGCACTTCTTGAAGGCTTCAACAATTTGAATGAGTCTTCACCATGTAAAGACTGGGAGAGGTGGTCAAAATGTATAACATCAATGATGTTGTTTATAAAACAATTTTAATGCTATGCGAGGAATGGATCAGATCTAGTTTGACGCGTGGAACAAAGAAAATGGCTTTTCCAGATGGAGCAATAAAATACATGCAATGGGCAATTCACCTTCAAAAGGAGAAAACTGAGCCTAGAGATTTGCCATGGTCAATCTATGTGGTGAGCCTACAAATGGAAGGCAATCTCTACTTGATGCGCCACTTCAATAATAAAGTGCCTATTGGCTTATGTGTTTTAGATATGACAAAAAACGTTGGAGGCAATTTGAAGTGGAGTGAGGAGACATTTAACAATGCTTTGGATGGGATCTTGGCTATTGCTGGAGGGTCAACAGATCCTGGATTTGTCTTTCTTGCATTTGTGGATTTCACTAACTTCACAAAATTGCAATGTGCCTTTCACGCCATGGGAGATAATCTGAGCTACCATTGTTGTGGTGCATTGCATCACTTTCCATCAGCTCCTTGCAAAGGAGCAATTCAATTCCTAACAGTTATTGCCTTCTTGGGACAAGGCAATGCATTTGAAGACCTGAGAAGAAGATCAGAGGAACATCCCATGCCAATTGATTGTTCTCTTCTTCAAGTAGCAGATAACGATATGTCAGATTTGCAATATTTGGAGGCCAAAAAAAGAGCTTTGGTCAAGCACTACATTCGTACATATTGTTTTGAAGACCGCAAGCTTGTTGATGTTTTTGGTGATGGCTCCTTGGTTGCACAAGAAGGAATACAACAGAAAAAAGAAGTTATCTGCTTAATTGATAGTGTGGAGGAGGCAAAAAGCATGGAGACCATGCTGCTAGACTTTGTTAAGTCTCATGAAGATATAGAAAAATGGGCTGGACTTCAACAATCCACTTCGCAATCAGGCGACATTGTGCCTGTTACAGAGGAGTGCTCTCCACAAAGAGAAGAAGAACAACAACAACACCATCCTCTGTCAATGGAGGACTTTTTGGAAATGGAGACACGTATGTTTTGAGTTTCTTGTGCATGTTAGTGTTTCTTGTTACTGATTTGATACTCTTAATGTTAGATTTTGCTTTATATAGTATTGATTGAGTTTGTATTTTTTATCTCAAGCATTCAAGGTTTGAATGTAAATAGTAAATTACTTGAGTTTTTGAATGGTGGATCTGTAGACTAAAACTATAACATTTAATACTCACAAAGACTTAATTACTTAAGAGCTTGAACTCAATAAGTTTTGGACCTTTTATCAATACCCCCTTGATATGATACATTAGATCGTAGCATGGTTAAATGGTGATGCTTCATAAATTGAACCTAGCTTAGACAGGTGCTGGAGCCTAAATTTAAACTAACCTTGCTAGAAGGGAGCTTATGTTTGGACTTTGAGAACTAGCATAAGTAATCAATTAGAGCATAGATTAGACATGTGGTGGTGGCCGGCCTTAGAGACCAAAATCTTAATGAGCTTGGAAAGGTATTTAAGTACTGCAATTTACTTAGTTTTAGTACTCATTAAATGCATAGCTTGACAAAAGGTGGACCTTACATGGATCCTAATTTCAAGAGGTGTGGTAGACCTTCAAAACAAGCTCATATAGCTTGGACATGTGGTAGACCTTGCATGAAGACTAGTTTAGACAAGTGTGGTACACCTTGTAACCAACACCCATTTGTTATATTAGCTTGGACAAGTGGTGGACCTTGCTTTTATGTTTCAATGGAGCATATTTTGGACAGGTGGTAGACCTTGTTTCTCTCCATGCTTCAATGGAGAGAAACTTTAGCTTGGACAAGTGGTGGACCTTGTTTTTATGTTTTAAAGGAGCATATTTCGGACAAGTGGTAGACATAGTTTCTCTCCATGGTTCAATGGAACCCACCTTAGACAAGTGAAGTACCTTGAAACCAAACCCCCATAATACAACCTACTAAATAGGTTGGAAAATTGGTGGGATATGAAACCATCCATGATAGAGCATAGTATAGGTGAAAACGTAGTGGTCCTTATATCAATTACCCATGCATAGCTTGGACAAGTGGTGGACCTTGATTCTCTCTATGTTTCAATGGATCCTATCTTGGACTAGAGATATATCTTACTTAGTTCCATGCTTCAATGGATTGTAGCTTGGATAAGGAGTGGAACTTCAAACAAAACTCCACAGCATAGCATATATTAACAATTCATGGGTTTTATAGAGATTGTCTTGCCTATTTTGGAGAGTTGGTACACCTTTATTCTCCATTCTTCAATGGATCTGAGGTTGGACAAGCGGAGCTGGAGAAGTGGTCAACCTTAAAATGAAACCTCCCATGCTACAACCCATCATAGATCGTATATGTAGTGGACCTTGAAACTCTTTTATGTCCCTAGCTTAGAGAAGCATTGCACTCTTGATTATCTCCATACATGAAGGCAAGGTTGGACAAGTGGTGGACCTTCAAACCAGAATCTCTATGCAATAATAGGCAAGTGGTGGAGCTTGTTTTCTCCATGTTCCAATGGAGCCTAGCTTAGACAAACAATGGAGCTTGCTTCTCTCCATGTTTCAATGGATCCTAGCTTAGAAAAGTGGTGGAGCTTTGCTTCTCTCCATGTTCCAATGGACCATAGCTTAGACAAGTGGTAGACCTTGAAAACACCCCCCGTATACAACATATTATGGGGTTTTCATGTTTCAATGGCTCCTAGCTTGGACAAATGGTAGAGCTTGCTTCTCTTTATGTTTCAATGGATCCAATCTTAGCCAAGTGGTGGACCTTGAAACAAGAATCCCCCCCCCCCCCATGTACAACGTATTATGGGTTTTGAAAGCACTGGGAGAAAATAATAGCTTTGATAAGTGGTGGACCTTGCTTCTCTCCATGCTTCAATGGAGCCGAGGTTGGACACATGTTGGAGAGAAGATGGTTGCCCATGAAATAAGACCATGCATGCTATAATCAATCATATGTTGTACACATGGTGGACCTTGCAATTGTTTTATATGCCTAACTTGGACAAGTGGAGGACCCTTGATTACCTCCAGATATCAACAACAAGCCAAGTTTGGACAAGTGTAGTACCACCAAACCAGAATCTATATGCTACAATAGAGTATAGGTAGGACACGCGATGAACCTTGATATCAAACCATCCATGCTACTAGAGATGATAGGTTTCACATGTGGTGGAACCTTGTATCAATGTTCTATGTGTAGTTTTTGACTAGTGATAGACCTTGAAACTAATCCCTCTAGGCTACAAGAAAAAAGAGATGGATGAGGAGGCTAGACTACTTTTGTTGCATCAATGCATCCCATGTTACCACATATACTATAGGGTTCTTGGATAAGTGTTGGATCTTGTGTCAATGCTCCATGTCTAGCTTGGACAAGTGGTGGACCTTGGTTCTCTCTATGCTTCAAATGGGCAATAGATTGGAGACACAGTGGCCTTTTTTTTCCAATGATTTTATTTTTTGGAAACCTTGGAGGCACCATGTAAGAGGCACTCTAAGTCTTCCATACAATGGACCTATTGGACTATAAAATAATGATATCTTTCTTTGATATTGTCATTATTTTATGCATAATATTTTCTTCTTTTTGCAGACACAAAGGAGTTAAGTGATATAAAAACTAGATGTATTTCACACTATGATTGGCATGAAGATCCTTTTGGGACACCAACTTTTCCTATTCCCAAAGATGTAATTTTCCATATTAACGGTGTGGATTTTGAAGTGCGACTTTCATGTATTGAAGGAGCTGGTTATGGGCTATTTGTGCATACTACCCTGGAAAGTGGTTTGACTATTCTAAACTATGGAGGGCATAAGTATAGATTTCAAGACTGGAAAAAGATATGCAAAATATTTCCAAGAGCTTATAAATATTCTCTTCTAGAGGATCCAAACATAGAAGAAGAGGAAGATCAATCATACATTATTGGTTGTGTAGAAGAAGGAAACGTGTCGGGCTATATAAATAGTTCTCACAGTACAAATGTCTGTCCCAACGTACGCTATACATTTGATCCAAATTTGCCACCTTGGCATAAATGCACCTCTTCACACATCAAGTCAGAAGAATATGGCCATGTATGCATTGAGACTATTTGTCAAGTTGAAGCAGGAGAAGAGTTGTTTGCTGACTATAACTTTACTTGACATTGTAAAGTATTGTACATGGATGGAAATCTCAAGTACATGCATCATTTTCATTTTTCATGGATGAAATCTCAAGTGAATATAACATTTGATTATTGTTTAGTTTATGCTCAACGAGAATCTAGAGTGCTCTTATGCTTTGTGTGTTGTCTAACATATTTGACTACCTTGGCCATAGAATCTTGATTCTACTCTAGATTTGTGATAAATCTTACCAAAATTTAATCAATGTCTAGGTTGGACAAGTGGTGGGGCTTCAAACATTACTGTCTTAAACAAGTGGAGTTATCTTACTTGAATAAGTGGTGGCCTTTGAATCCAAATCTAAGCCAAATCTCTAATTATTTTCTTGTAGTCTAGGTTGGACATTTGGTGGACCTTGTATCCATGTTTCCTCAACAAGGGTGGCTTTTAGTTTTCACTTTAAGTACTCATCTTTAATAAAGTGTAGGATGGAAAATGTTGAGTTAGTAGATTGTATTTTAGACAAGTGGTGTTTGGTGTACGAATGCTGAAAATGGTTGCAAGGATTCTAACAACGACTTTACCTTAAATAAATTTCTTACTAGGAGTTCTACATATAAATATGGTGAATAAAATTCTAGTGGTTTTGAGATACCATTTGTGTGTGTGTTTTCTTAGATTCACAAACTGGGATGGATAATGCTCCTATGGTTCAGTCAACAACTATAGAATCCATAGATTCTATGGTTTCTAAAGTGCCCAAGATGGATGATATTTCTATACTAGAGTCTAGTGTTGTGCAACTTGAGCAAGCTTCCAATAATGAGAACCAAGAAATCGATGCTTCAAAAATGCAACATACATCAAAAGAGACTGAAAAGTCCACTCACGAGCTATTGCCAATTGGTACTACGTCATGTAGCGTAGATGTTGAGAAATCCATGCTTACAATTATATTGGATTTAAATGGTCTATTGTTGAAACGTTCCCCTCAACCATCCTCACACCACAACTCAGTGCAAATGGATTCAAAAAGATATATTATACTCAGGCCAGGTTGCATCCAATTCTTGAAGACTATTTTACAAAGGTTTAATGTTGCAATTTGGTCGACAGCTACTAGGAATAATGTGTATCAAATCCTTGCAGCACTAAACAACTTAGCTGAGGATACATTGCCTTTCTTTGCAATTTGGTCGCAAGATGTTTGCTACACCGCTCAAACTCAAAAATTGTTTAGACCCGACAATCCAAACGTTGAGGCAATGTTCAAGCCTCTAGCCAAAATTGCCATGGGGTTTGAATGTGATCCACAAAGAACAGTGCTTATTGATGACTCTCCTTACAAGGGATGTATTTCACCAGCAAACAATTGCATTTTTCCACCACAATTTGATGCTGAGAAGATGGTTGACAATATGCTCTTGGAGGAGCTACTGCCATACTTGATTCAGCTTGATGAGAGAAGGGATGTGCGTGATTTAATTGCTTCTAATCGTTATGGACAACCTATAGTGACAAATGATAGTGAATACAAACAAATCATGGAGTATTGGAAGCAGAAAAATGATGTTTGGTCAGCTAAGGTGTTCTTTACAAGAAGAATACCACCTGCAAAAGGTGACAGAGATGAAACTATCATTGAAGATGCAAGTGACACAAGCCACCGCAATGAAATGAGAAGAGCCCAAATACAAGAGATCTTGGCAAAGGAGCGTACACCCATTGAAAGCATGAAGGCGTCACAATTGACCACTTTAGCTAGGCAATTGGGTTGTAACACAAAAGGAGTTTTGAAGGCAACCACAGCAAAGGCTTATATAAATAAGGTGAAAGCTGAGAACAATCTTCTAAGGCTGGATAGAAAGCAACCCTAAGGTACTAGTGACATGTCATATATTCTTGATACACATGCTTGAACACTCATGTGCATGGTATCTAACAAATCTTTCTTTTTATTCCTTCTTGCAGGATCTTACAAAGGATACTACTAGATGGAGCTCAATCAATAGAGATTTTGATATTTTTGCTCAAAATAATGAAGCAGTCACCTACATTTTTTGTTTATCAATTTCTTGAGAGACTTTATTTTAGTTTGTAATCATCAAATGAAATGAAAAGTATCCTTCTTATTAAGATTGTTGATCTTTTTCTTGTTCAAACCTTTCAATTGTGATTTATAGTTTTGTTAGCATGAGATTGTGCTTTTTTAGTTTGAAAAAAACTGTCAAAGATCCAAGTCTTTTTGGCTTTACTTAAGTTATTAATTGTGAAAGATCCAAGTCTTTTTGCTTTACTTAAGTTATTGATTGCCTATGTAATAGTCCTTAAAACAATATCGGATGGCTTTCTTGCTCCCATGTCTCACATTGGTCTTTAGGTAAGACAAGTGGTGACCTTGAAAGTATGGTCTCATATCTCGATCAAGTGAAGAGACATGAAGCTTAAATATCACTACTATGTATCTAGTGTTAAACTCCATCGAGACAAAGACTAGATAGCCAAATTGCAGTCGAGTTTAAGTGAAAAATCCATTTGAGCTAAGGTAAAACTTATAGTGCCTCATTTTTCTAGGATTCTACCCCATCAAGGAAGTTAGAATCTAGCACAAACCAATTAAGACTCTTTTGGAGCCTAGATAGGACAATTCGTGGAACTTATGAAACTTATTATTGAGTTAGAGTCTAGTTTAGATAAGCAAAAGATCTTCAAACCAGCACTTGACTTTCTTACTATTCAATATTCAAAGTCCCTTGAGGCTAACAAATTACATACCCACTTGTAACCTAACTAATGAGTAATTATATAGATCTAAGCAAGTATATATAATGAGTCTTCAAACTAATAATCCAAGGGAAGAGAGTAGCAAGGTCCACTACTTGTCCAAGCTCAGCTCTAGACAACATAGAAAGATGCTAGTTCTACTAATTGTCTAATTATAGGCATGGAGAAATGATAGAAGGTTGACCACTTGTCCAACCTATCATCTCTAGTAAGATGGGAGGTTTGGCCTTAAGATTCACCATGTAACCAACCTATACATCATTGTATTATGAAGAGTAAAAAAGCAAAGCTCCACCACTTGTCCAAGCTAGTTCTAAAATCCACATGGAGATAAGCAAGCTCCACCATTTGTCGAATCTCTCTTCCATTAAAACATGAAAAAACTCATCTATGTTGTACAGGGGGACTTTTTTCCAAGGTCCACCACTTGTCCAAGCTAGGATCCCTAGTAGCACGAGTGGTTTGGTCTCAAGATACACCACTTGTACACTCTATGTCATTATATTAAGAAGAACTATGTATTAAGGTCCACCACTTGTCCAACCTATAAGGTTATATCTTAAATGGTATCCTTTCTCACCACTTGAAATGCCCATGATATGTTTTACACGGGGGTTTCATTCCAAGGTCCACCACTTGTCCAAGCTAACTCTATTCAAACATAGAGAGAAGCAAAGGTCCACCACTTGTCCAAGCTAACTCTATTCAAACATAGAGAGAAGCAAAGGTTCACCACTTGTCAAAGCTAGGCTCCGTTGAAGTATGGAGAGAAGTAACCTCCATCATTTTTCCAAGATAGGTGCCATTCAAACATGGAAAGAATCAAGATCTACCATGTCTCCGAGATTCTAGGCTCCATTGAAACACCCTAAAACCATGATATTTTGTACATGGGGTGTTTACATTCAAGGTCTACCACTTCTCTAACGTATTATACCTAGTAGCATGAGTGATTTGGTCTTAAGATTCACCACTTATCCACTCTATGTCATTATATTAAGAATAACTGGGTGTTAAGGTCCACCACTTGTCCAACCTATAAGGGTATATCTTAAATGGTATCCTTCACCACTTTTCAAGGTCCATCACCACTTTTCCAACCTATAAGGTTATATCTTGAATGATATTTTTCCTCATCACTTGTAATGTCCATGCTATGTTTTACAAAGGGGTTTTGTTCCAAGACCCACCACTTGTCCAAGCTAACTCCATTAAAACATAGAGAGAAGCAAAGGTCCACCACTTGTCCAAGATAGGCTCCATTGAAACATGGAGAGAAGGATGATCCACCATTTCTCCAAGATAGGTTCCATTGAAACATTGAGAGAAGTAATCTCCACCATGTCTCCAAGCTAGGCTCCATTGAAATACCCTAAACCCATAATTTTGTACATGAGGGGTTTACATTCAAGGTCCACCACTTGTCCAACCTATTATCCCTAGTAGCAAGAGTGGTTTGGTCTCAAGATTCACCACTTGTACACTCTATGTCATTATATGAAGAAGAAATATGTGTTAAAGTCCACCACTTGTCCAGCCTATAAGGTTATATTTTAAATAGTATCCTTTCTCACCACTTGAAATGCCCATGATATGTTTTACATGGGGGTTTCATTCCAAGGTCCACCACTTGTCCAAGCTAACTCTATTAAAACATATAGAGAAAGAAAGGTCCACCACTTGTCCAAGCTAGGCTCATTGAAACATGGAGAGAAGGAACCTCCACTGTTTCTCCTAGATAGGCTCCATTGAAACATGGAGAGAAATAAGCTCCACCATGCCTCCAAGTTGCTAGGCTCCATTGAAATACCCAATACCCATAATTTTTTGTACATGGGGGGTTTACATTCAAGGTTCACCACTTGTCCAACCTATTATCCCTAGTAGGTTTGGTCTCATGATTCACCACTTGTCCAACCTATTATCCCTAGTAGGTTTGGTCTCATGATTCACCACTTGTCCACTCTATGTCATTATATTAAGAGGAATTAGGTGTTAAGGTCCACCACTTGTCCAACCTATAATGTTATAGCTTGAATGGTATTTTTTCTCACCACTTGTAATGCCCATGACATGATTTACATGGGGGTTTTGTTCCAAGGTACACCACTTGTCCAAGATAAATCTATTGAAACATAGAGAGAAACAAAGGTCCACCACTTTTCCAAGCTAGGCTGCATTGAAACATGGACCTTAATACCAAATTATTTCTAGTAGCATGAGTGATATTTTGTACATGGGGCGTTTACATTCAAGGTCCACCACTTGTCCAACCTATTTCCCTAGTAGGTTTGGTCCCAATTTCACCACTTATCCACTCTATGTCATTATATTAAGAATAATTGGGTGTTAAGGTCCACCACTTGTCCAACCTATAAGGTTATATATTGAATGGTATTTTTTCTCACCACTTGTAATGCCCATGATATGTTTTACATGGGGTTTTTGTTCCAAGGTCCACCACTTTTCCAAGATAACTCTATTCAAACATAGAGAGAAACAAAGGTCCACCACTTGTCCAAGCTAGGCTCCATTGAAACATGGAGAGAATGATGCTGCACCATTTATCCAAGATAGGCTGCATTGAAACATGGAGAGAAGCAAGCTTTACCATGTTTCCAAGCTAGGCTCCATTGAAACACTCTAGGGGGTTTTATTTCAAGGCCCACCACTTGTTTAACCTATTATCCCTAGTAGCATGAGTGGTTTGGTTTCAAGATTCACCACTTGTACACTCTATGTCATTATATTGTGTTAAGGTCCACCACTTGTCCAACCTATAAGGTTATATCTTAAATGGTATCCTTTCTCGCCACTTGAAATGCCCATGATATGTTTTACATGGGAGTTTCATTCCAAGATCCACCACTTGTCCAAGCTAACCATATTCAAACATAGAGAGAAACAAAGGTCCACGACTTGTCCAAGCTAGGCTCCATTGAAACATGGAGAGAAGGAACCTCCACCATTTCTCCTAGATAGGCTCCATTAAAACATGGAGAGAAGTAAGTTCCACCATGTCTCCAAGATGCTAGGCTCCATTGAAATACGCAAAACCCATGATATTTTGTACATGGGTGATTTACATTCAAGGTCAACCATTTCTCCAACCTATTATCCCTAGTAGGTTTGGTCTCACAATTCACCACTTTTCCACTATATGTCATTATAATAAGAGGAATTGGGTGCTAAGGTCCACCACTTGTCCAGCCTATAAGGTTATACCTTGAATGGTATTTTTTCTCACCACTTGTAATGCCCATGACATGCTTTACATGGGGGTTTTGTTCCAAGGTTCACCACTTGTCCAAGCAAATTCTATTGAAACATAGAGAGAAACAAAGGTCCACCACTTTTCCAAGCTAGGCTCCATTGAAACATGGACCTTAATACCAAATTATTCCTAGTAGCATGAGTAATATTTTGTACATGGGGGGTTTGCATTCAAGGTCCACCACTTGTCCAACGTACTTTTCCTAGTAGGTTTGGTCGCAAGATTCACCACTTGTCCACTCTATGTCATTATATTAATAATAATTGGGTGTTAAGGTCCACCACTTTTCCAACCTATAAGGTTATATATTGAATGGTATTTTTTCTCACCACTTGTAATGTCCATGATATGTTTTACATGGGGATTTTGTTCCAAGGTCCACCACTTGTCCAAGCTAAATCTGTTCAAACATAGAGAGAAACAAACGTGCACCACTTGTCCAAGGTAGGCTCCATTGAAACATGGAGAGAATGATGCTCCACCATTTATCCAAGATAGACTCCATTGAAACATGGAGAGAAGTAAGCTCCACCATGTTTCCAAGATGCTAGAGTCCATTGAAATACCCAAAACCCCTGATACTTTGTACATGGGGGGTTTACATTCAAGGTCCACCACTTGTCCAACCTATTATCCCTAGTAGCATGAGTGGCTTGGTCTCAGGATTCACCACTTGTCCACTCTATATCATTATATTAAGAAAAATTGGGTTTCCATATCTAAATGGATCTTTGCTTGGATAAGTGGTAGACCTTGAGACCTAAATACCCATTCTACACTAGAGCATTGGTTAAGCCTTATACACTTCAAGAATACCTTTAACAACAAGTAGTAGTTATTAGTTGACTTAAGTCTAGTTGAACTCCATGGTATTGAGACTAAGAGAGAGTGTAGCATAAAAAAGAGTCAGGATTTTAATTTGACTTTCTTTCTATTAATGAGTAGATCATAGATGGATTTTGGTATCTAATAAAACCTTAGGGTAGACAATGTAAAACTCATGTCTATTGTTGTGTTTGCATTAAGTGTTCTTGTTCTTTAATTTCAGAACCATTACAGAAAAATGGATTGGCTATATGCTGGCATAAATTGAAGAAAACTATTGAATTACCCATCCAACCTCCTCCAAGACCTTGTCCAAGGAATGAATCACCTCCTTATCACCTACCACTTGCTTTCAAGGACATCAAAAGAGTACTTATCTTGGATCTAGAGGGGTTACTTCTCAAGACAGTTGAAATGAAACATGGAGATTCTATGCCATCTTGGGCTCAACACATGCGACTTGTGGAGGACAAAGATGAAGTTTATCATGTGGTGCGACCAGACGCACAAAGTTTTTTGGATTTTTGTGCTGAATACTTTGAGCTATGGATATGGAGTTGCTATAACTTAACAAGGGTGCAACGCATCACACAAAAGTGTTTTCCTGAGCAGTATACCAAGTTCAAGGTGTTTATGAGTAACAAAAATTGCCAAAATCCAAATATCATGTTAGGATTTACAAGGGTTTATCACAAAAATCTGAGTGATATTTGGAAGATATTTGAGGATTTGGATGCAAACAATACCTTAATTTTTGATGACACTCCATATAGGGTGATGTGGAACATGCCAGGGACATATCTTATATTTCCAAAGATGTGGAGGCAAACTTCCGAGCAACTTCAAAACTTCTTGCAGAGAACCATAATTCCATGGTTGGTAGGATGGTTGTATGCAAGAGATAAGAGAGTCTATACATACAACACAATTGTAAATCAGTATAGTGATTCTGAGACAAATTATGTCCTTGGTGTGTACTTGTCAACACGAAAGCATTGAATAAATATGGCTATAAGATGCTTTTTTTATTCTAGTGTGTATCTTTCAACATTTGTATAATTTGATATAGTCTTTTTTTTTTTTTTTAAAGGTGTGTCAATTTTATGAACACTTGAATGGAGTGCACCCTACTCTAAGGGGACTTCAATGTACTATTGGAGTGCATCCTATTGTAAGGGGACTCTGATGTATTGCTAGAGTGCACCCAAATTTTTGGGGACTCATTTTTTATTTGATTGGGGCCTATGTTGGGTCATATAGTAAAAGAAATTCATTTTTTGTCAATTCATATCGAGGTTGCATTTATTTGGAACTATGAAAGAATTGATGTTTGATGTCAAAATAAAACTTGTAAGTGTGGATCAGAGAATTCATGGACTTTAAATATGTGAGAGGGATCTTTTTCTTGGGCACAAATGTTTGCTTCAAGAATTTTGTCATTACAACTTTATGTGAAAGAGTTTTAGAACCTAAAAGACTTTGAAAACAAAACTATGGAATCTAAGTGCATGTATTCTTGAATGGCTTGAAAGTTGATGTATACATGCATGTCGCCTTGATGAAGATTTAGATCTGACAAGATGGAAAGATATAATTCTTGGACGTTACCTTTGTCAATTTGGTAATAACATATTTAACTTTCTTTTAATATGGGTGGAAAATATATATTATGTGCATTTGGAACCTAATTGCTTGACCTTCAAACCAAGATTCCTATGTTATTTTTTCATATACTTTTTTGTACTGAATTAAGATTGTGGATGCAAGGTCCACCACTTGTTCAAGCTAGATCTAAGAAAGTATATATACTGAGTCTTCAAACTAGTAAACCAAGGGAAGAGAGAAGCAGGGTCCATCACTTGTCCAAGCTCATCTCTAGACAACATAGAGAGATGTTATGTCTACTAATTGTCCAATATAGTCATGGAGAAATGATAGAAGGTTGATCCACTTGTCCAACCTATCATCTCTAGTAAAATGGGAGGTTTGGCCTTAAGATTCACCATGTAACCAACATATACTTCATTGTATTATGAAGAGTAGAAAAGAAAAGCTCCACCACTTGTCTAAGGTAGTTCCAAAATCAACATGGAGAGAAGAAAGCTTCACCATTTGTCCAAGATAGGTTCCATTAAAACATGGAAAACCTCATATATGTTGTACATGGAAGCTTTTTTCCAAGGTCCACCACTTGTCCAAGCTAGGATCCATTAAAACATGGATAGAAACAAGGCTCCACAACTCGTCCAACCTTTATAGCTGCGAAGTGTACCGGTTGTCTAAACTAGGCATGGAAAAATAATAGAAGGTCCACCACTTATCCAATATATTATCTCTAATAGCATTTGAGGTTTGGTCTCAAGATTTAGGAATTGGCTGACCTGTATTTCATTGTATTATGATGAATTTGGTTTTAAAGTCAACTACTTATCCAAGCTATAAGTTTATATCTTGAATGGTATTCCTTCCCATCACTTAGAAAACCAATGATATGTTGTACATGGGAGGGTTTGTTACAAGGTCCACCACTTCTCCAAGCTAGTTTCATTGAAACATGGATGAAGACAAGCTCCACCATTTGTTAAATCTAGACTCCATTGAAATCTAGAAAATCCATTCTATGTTGTACATGGGGTTTTTGTTTTAAGGTCCAACACTTGTCCAAGCTAAGATCCATTGAAACATGGAGTAGAGAAACACTCCACCAATTGTCCAATCTAGGCAACATTGATAGTAGTTGGTTTATTTTGAAGATCCACCACGTGTCTAAGCTAACTCTATTGAAACATAGAGAGAAGCAAAGGTCCACCAACTATTCAAGCTAGGCTCCATTGAAACATGGACAGAAGCAAGCTCCACCATTTCTCCAAGATAGACTCCATTGAAACATGGAGAGAATCAAAGGTCCACCATTTCTCCAAGCCAAGATCTAGTTGTCCAACCTATAAGGTTATATCTTAAATGGTAATCTTTCTAATCACTTGGAATACCCATGATATGTTTTACATGGGGGTTTTGTTCCAAGATCACCACTTGTCCAAGCTAACTCTATTGAAACATAGAGAGAAGCAAAGGTCCACCACTTGTCCAAGCTAGTCTCCATTGAAACAAGGAGAGAAGCAAGCTCCATCATTTCTCCAAGATAGGCTAGCATGGATAAGTGCACCTTGAAACCAACCTTCCTATGAGGCAATAGAGCATATGCTACATATTTTATGTATGCCCCATGCCTCAAATTAAGAAGTTATAGATTAGAAGTGGACCTTGCTTAAATGTCACATGCAATAAATTAAGGAAAAATAGCCAAGTGGATTGTATTCCTCAATGGATCCTTGCTTTCACAAGTTGTGAACCTTGAGTCACTTTTACATTAACTTGGACAAGTGGTGGACCTAGAAACCAAGCTCTCCATGTTGAGATAAGTTGTAGGTAGGACAATAGAACATAGACAACGATAATGGATGCAATATACTCCTCTCCTAATAATCCAATTGATTGAAACCATGATATTTTAGTTTTTTTCATTGTGTATTGTATGTGCATAAAGTGGAATGAGACCTAAAGAAAACTCAAATTTTTGACAAAATCTCTATATTTTATACATGATATATTGAAAGTTGTCCAACCTGGGAATTGGGATTTTCCCACTTTACCTAATATGGTCTTTAAAGTGCAAACAAAAAGTTCATACACTTTACCATAGATTTTTAAGCGATTATCTACCTACAATGCGAGCATGTGTATGCTCTCACATAGTACGGTAGATTTTATAGTCCAAATAAAGATAAGAGAATATCAATATTTTTGGACATGTTTTTCCTAAATTTTTACTCTAGTGAGAGCATAGCAGTGTGAATAGCTCTACACAAAACGTAAAAATATAATTTTGTTTCATTATATTCATTTTGAAGTGAGAGAAAATCTCTACACATCAAAATCGAACTTCGAATTACATAAAATTAATTTTTATGTAATTATATTTTTAAACTAATTATCTCATGTGAGAGTACACTCTACACACAATGATAATATCCTAATTTTTTTAATTAGTCACTTTCAAGTGTCAATTTATTGAACACATTGACAAGTGATTCTTATAATTACATTTTGTATCAGGTGAGAGATTAAACTCTTCACAAAATACAAACTTTCAACTATTTACCAATTTATTCAAAATAAATTTATAAATTTGAATCACAAAACTTGAAATCCTTTAAATTTTAATTTTTATCTAATTCAAATTGTTTTATTTTTTTATATATTACTCTTTTGATTGTTTGGTGAGGATACTCACATGGAAAACACTGACTGTGAATGATGGTGTGAAAATTGGATGTCGTATGTTGCTATATATACTAACATATTCGATCGTTATTATTTTAGATAAAAAATAATTTCGTTTGAAAATAATTCCGTTCGAAAAGTTTTTCGATGGAAAAACCAAGAAGTTATACGTTTGTCCATGTATGCTGATGTGGCACCGTATAATACGGCCGTATAATTTAAATAAACAAATAATACGCCCATTATTCGCGTATTATACGTCTCTCGAATAGCGAATAATGAAACTTAGGTTGTCATCCTTGTCCAACTGACCATTGCCGCTGTTCTCTAGCGAACTCCTCTATTTGCTTTTGACTTCACAAACTCAAGCCAAACAATTTGTCGAGTTCCTTGAGAAGTGTGCCGATGCATAGGCCGCTAACTGGATGGTTGACAATCCGTTATGCATGCATAGCTTTTGGTTGGTTTTGGTCGATGTCGTTTGGGCATGCTGGAGCAAGGGGGGGTCATTTTGAAGCTGCAAGAACTAGAAACTTGTACTCCTCGCACTCGAAGGGTCGTCATACTAATCCCAAGCAATGGCGCTCCACTGGCATTCCCGAACCGCTCCTCACACTCGCTTGAGCTCCAATTTCCTCGTTCCTTTTCGAGCCACTCCACAATTTTTTGACTCCCAAGTTGCTCCACAATGTGCCACTTTACCTTGCAAACTTGCCTCACAACCCACCTTTGGGTGAGTCACCTCCAATGCCCAAGGGTGCCCATCTTTCTCAAATGTGAGCGTTTTAAAATGCTACACTATTATAGGGGGTGGGATCGTCAACGGGGGGTGACTTGGTCGCTGTCGCCAAGGTGCCAGCGTGCATTTCAAAACGTAGACGGGAGGGGGCAAGACGTCGTCAAGAGGCGCGCAGCAGGCGGGTCCGACAATAGAGGGGGCGTTTTAAAACGCTGTTGCAAGACGGGGGGGAACTCCAAGAAGCGCCTATACAGTGTTTGGAAATGCTCGCACGCAGAAAGAAAACGACACTGAGAGGAGCAGTAATGCCCAACATTTTGGAATGCTATGGGCAGAGGGTGGGGTGAGAATTGTCGGTGATAGGGGTCCACAATTCTCTTCTACTTCGGGATCTCTTCTCTAGGGAAGCTCCGTCACGCCAAGGCTCTTCACACGCTAAGCTCCACCAAGAAGCTCTCATACCATGTCAAAGTCAACGATGCGAAAGTGTAGAGACCCCGGGGGGGGGGGGGGGGGGGGGGGGGGGGGGGGGGGGGGGGGGGGGGGGGGGAGAGAGAGAGAGAGAGAGAGTCTCCTGAACCAATCAACCTTGGCAATGAATAACTGAATGTTTATACAATGGAGAGAAGGGGTTGCTTATATAGCAACCTCAGTAAATTTCCCTACCCAAGACTTCGACAAATAAATAAAATAAACACCTAAAAGCCAAACTAAATAATGCGATCACATTGGGCAGTTCACTTGAGATGCCAAAACTTTAACACTTGGTAGCAAAGAAGGCCCGAGTTGTAGTACACTTCTCTAAAGAACATGCGATTAGTGCATCCATGAGGCTAGTTTCAAGTGCATCTAAAATGTTGCCCTTCTTTTGTCCCTTGTCCACAAGACCATAATCCCACTGAGCCTTGTCAATTTGTGACCGTAGGTCAAGTTGCCCATCCCGGGGATCCAAAACATAACTTTTTGAAAAAAGGTTGATGCTCAGTCTCCCATAGCAAGAAGCTCTATTATCATGAGTACGATCACCACTTGAACTGTCCCATTCCACACCAAACTCTGCAAAATGAGACAGAATTTGAGAATGCAGCATCTATCACAATGCAGTGTATTGGGGGTGCCCAATAACGGCTACTTCTACAACAATAGCTATCCCAGAGAAATATTAAATCTAAAGATGAACAATGACATATTTTATCTAAGTAAAATCATATGAAATTTCCATCGCCAAGATGTCCATGAGCGAACAACAAAGAATGGCTCATTCATGTCAATTGATGTGAACACCATGGTATAAAAGATGCTTGTGATATAGCATCAAAGACCCTGGCTAAAATTGATGCATGAATTAAAGTGGGCAATGGAATATGCATTGGAATGACACAAACATGGTGCCACACCTCTTTCATGAACTAGACAGCTTGCCTCCCTCTTACAACAAGCACATACATAGGGCCAATCCCTAGTGATGTACATCCAACTTGGTTGTACATGGTTGTCTTATAGTGCTAAAAGACAAAGAGCTGCTCTTTATTGATTGTGGGCCCTCAACATGAGAAAACCCACCCGTCACTAAATTACACCTCAATTTTAGAGGGGATATATGGTTGAAAATTTGCGTCGCGTGTCGGTGAAGATCACAACCATTGATCTCGAATGTGAACTAGGTATAAACTAAGTGTAATCTCAAGCAAATGTGAACTTGCATGTGAACTCGATGTGAATTGTAAGTGAACTTTGCTAGGTATGTGCATTGCATTTTGGTAATGTGAACTAAATGTGAACTTGATGTAAACTCAATGTAAATTCGATGTGAACTAAGATCGTAGATGTGCCAAGAATACTTAATATAATGCTACATTTTTCATTCCACAACAAAATGTGTGCACTAGTGTAGTGATAAGACATTCGCTCCATGACGGGAAGGTTATGAGGTCTAACCCTGCCAAATCTATATTTTTCTTCCAAATGGCAGCAGTCCACGATCAACAACGATTTGGGACCGTAGATTCCCTTCTAGAAAAGTAGGTGTCAATTAGTATCATGGCAACCCAAGCCTTTGGAGTCCAAATGAAGCAAAGCTTGTTGAAGCTCTCCTTTTGCATATACCCCAAAAGGAGAGGAATTGAAAAAGATGGTTTAGAAGAACAATAACTCTAGTCTCCATAGCAATGTAATTTCGACTATAAAGAAGGTGGCAAACTCGAGAAAACAGACAAAAAGTTCATCTCTCTCTCTGTCTCTTTTACATACACACACATGTCACTTTCATCTGTGGCTTAATGTTTTGAGAATGGATACTTGATGATATTTAACACTACATGGATGTTAGGTATAAGTTGAAAGGTTTTAAGTAAGACACCTATAATAACTGATGGGTTTATTGACACCTGTAATACGTATTCAAGGCTAACAAATATGTTGTCTTGTTTATATGGATGCAGGTGAGGACTCTATCTTTGCTTATGATCTTTTTGGCTAAGTTGTTGTCCATCATTGTCGAATCTGGTCTCTTTCACTTCAGAATAAGTTGTTCTTGACTATCTTATGTACAAAACACTAGAATGATACCTCATTCTCACTATTATGTACAAAAATTAATCAAAGACTGAGTTGTTTTTGTGCTAATCTTTGTCCTTTGTCTAAAGCTATCTACCTTTTGAACTGTTATGTTCTTTTTTGTATTAGTATAAGTGTAAAAATAGTAACACACACGTCCTAAACATAAGGTTCTCCCAAAAATCTGGGAAACAAGGACGCTCGCTTTGGAGATTTTTGTCTATGGGCTTTGATGGATCCATTGTTTATAATCCTTGTTAGGTTGCTAGGTGTTAAGTGGTCTTTCCTTGTCTATAGACCGATTTTTGCTCACAACTATTGTAGTCTTTGACTTTGCTGGTTTTAGGTTGAAGGTTAATTCAAAATTACTCACCCTTGTGTAAATATTTGATTCTTGATTTTAGGAACATTTTACCTATAAACGAACTACTCTTGGATGGACGGTTCGTTTAAGGACTATCCATAAAAATTTATTAAAGCATGGAAAACTTCTATGACTGACTATGAATGTCATCCATACTATCCTCTACTGGCTAACAAAGCCTTAAAACTCCAACTGGAGTATAATCCTTTCTGCTAACATTCTCACTTATAGCTCCGATGAGACTCATGGATTTCTTGATATGATACAGATCTTTGGCTTGATACTTGACTAGTCTATTCTCATCAACTTGATGAGGCATTAGGCCTATACTTAATGGGACTACTGCTGACTCATTGAGTATAGTGTCTGGGTTAGGACGGGCACTCACACACACACACACACACACACACACTCACACACACATTACTTTCATATGTGGCTTATATTTTGAGAATGGATACTTGCTCATATATAACACTACATGGATGGTAGGTATAAGTTAAAAAGGTTTTAAGTAAAACATGGATAACAATTGATAGGTTTAATGACTCCTGTAATATGTATTCAAGGCTAATGAATCTGTTGTCTTGTTTATATGGATGTAGGTGAGGACTTTATCTTTACTTATGATCTTTTTGGCTAAGCTGCTATCCATCATTGTCAAACCTGGCCTCGTTCACTTCAAAATAAGTTGCTCTTGACTATCTTATATACAAATCTCTAGAATGATACCTCATTCTCACTATGATGTACAAAAATGAATCAAAGACTGAGTTGTTTTTGTGCTAATCTTTGTCATTTGTCTAAAGCCAGTTGTCTTTTGAACTGTTATGTTCTTTTGTGTATAAGTTTAAAAACAACAATACATACAAATACATTGAGTCTTCATTTGAAGCAAAGGTCGGCCAAATTTTATCTCGAGTAATTTCTCTTTGATATTTGGGTAAAAAACTAGTGGCCTACTAACTCACCATCAAAATATAATTGTATACTATTGCTACCTACATTTTTAGCGTGCTGCTCTGGCACACCAACAAGGAAAACGTTGGGTCAGAGCTGGCGTCATAGTACGAGAAACATGGGGCCCAGTAAATGCAGGTGGGTATCGACTACCTATGATCGAGTAAAGGAATTGACTAGCTGATATGCGCAAACACTGTGGCAACATAATATTGATGGAAATGGCATCTGATCTGGGAGGCTCGGAGTGGTCTACACTTAGCTATTTAAAGGTGAGGATTACCCTTACTTAGCATGATTCTGTAGCCCTTTTTGTTTTCTTGTGTGGTCATCTTTCTGCATAAGTTGCTTTGGGTCTCAATATGTTGTGATAAAGTATAAGAGGAACAATTTGGTTTGCCATCGGGATTATCTAAAGTACGTTTCCTAGTACTAAATAATGAAAAAAGTTCTTCGACTAATGAGGACATAATATCACATCTGAAAATTTGTTCCTAGGTTTGTTCTTGCCTCCTCCAACAAGGAGTCAACACGATTTTGCTTGCATTTATGGATAGTTTTCATGAGTTTGCCTGATGTATTTGTGGCGTGGGGTAACTCGAAGCATTGCTCAGATCTCTTTTTTCTCCTTTACCAGTGGTTTTGGTAGAGAATCTGGTTACATTTCATAAATAAGAACGTGACTCAATTGATTCAATAGAGATTATTTGGTTTTTGGAAAAAAGAGAGTACAAGAAGCCTTACATTCGATTGCTGAGGAGTAACGGCAAAATGACGGTCCTAAGAGAAAATAATAAGGTTTGGTTGCTATTGTATATGGCTGACTTCTGCAAATCTACTTCTGGGTAGTGATCAATAATATGCTTTCTGACATGGTTAAATGTATGGTAGCTGTTGGGAAGCTGATTGATATTGTACAATACAACGTAGAAAAGATTATATTTTAGTCATCAAAATTGCCACCTGCTCGTATACTTTGGTTGTTTTTTTTGGGGGCAAGCTATGCCGATTTGCATGGAAGGTGATTTTGATGTTGGGTTAGGTTTCGACTATTGATTCTGTTGACCTCATAATGCAAACTGTAGGTGTCAAAATTCACGAAACCTATTGTTAATGCTGGCATTTTTTGGAGAATGGCTTATTCGTTACCGATCGCAGTATGGCTTGGATTATTATGAGGTTTTTAAGAACATATTTGTACTTATCAAGGATGGTGACTTGTGGCAACCTGACATAATTTTTTGTACAAATTTTCTATCTAAGTTTATGTTGTGCATAAACCCTCTTTATATGTTTGTTTGTGAATATTTATGTAGGTAACAAAACATTCACCTTAGCACATAGAGCCAATCATACAAAACAATCTCTCTCTCTCTCTCTCTCTCTCTCTCTCTCTCTCACACACACACACACACACACACACACACACACACACACACACACACACACACACACACACACACACACACACACACACACAACCCTATTATGAGGGCTTTGGCCAAGAACCCCTCTTAGGGGAGCCTTCCCACACGGAGGCAAGGATTGTGCAAAGTATTCCACAACACAAACCATGGGAAATTAACTTTTAAAATAGAGCACATTGACCAAATAGAGCACATTGGCCAAGAAATGGTCATAAGATTTGACATTTCATAATTTACATGGTTTTTCTTACTCCGTATATAAGTATATAAGTTTATGTTGCAAGAGTCATGAAGAGGTTTCTAAAAGTTAATTTTTGGTGCAATCATTACTAAAAGAGTAATTATTTCTTCACCTTAAACATGGTGCCTTGGTGTAAAAGCAAGCATGACTGTCAATCAACAACCAACTATCTTTTTCTCGTCAAAGTCAAGGGAACTTTTTTCTCTCGCAAAATTTGGCGAGAGGGACCCAAAGGCCACACATTTCTAGGGGATCTGCAATTAATATCGAGTGCATATACTTGAGTCATCGGAGCTCTAAGGTTGCCGAAGTACCTCTACACAAGACAAATAGCAAGGGCTATTTATGCAAACTATTTATAGGCACTGCGTACAGAAGGGAGCCTACACACTAGCTTATGCCTGAAAAAGGTAATCAAAACCATTCCAACAACAGCAATCGCAACTCGAATTGGTCAACAAGGTCATGGGTTATCAAGTTTATTTATTTTTAACTCGATCTTAAGTTTGTTTTGTAGAGACACAGCCCGATTTTCATGAAATTAGCAAGGCTATTTGTAAAAGATATTTACAGACATTTCTAGAGCTTGAGATGCCACTCACCTTCTTAGGTGGAGGGCTTTGGAGTGATTATAACGTCAACAAGTTTCATAACCTTTGAAGCTTGTGCTTGGGTTTGGGTTAGTAAATCAATGATGGTACTAGTGCTTTGCTCACGAAAGAGATTCGATGTCAGTCTCTTGACACTAGTGGGCATGGGGATGCATATATGGTTAGTGAAAGTAGCCAGAAAAACCATCAATGGCAAAGAGTTCATAGTTGCAGTTGCGATTGTTCTCAGAATTGCAAGAATTTCCGTAGCAAGAGTCATGGATGTGACACAAGGAGCATTAAATGCTACCATTATCACAAGAAAGGACACATGAAGAAAGATTGCCGTTTATTGGAAAAAGAGAAGGTTAAAACCATTGTCGTAAGTCCTGCACCTCTTAAAAGTAGTGTGAAGATAGAGGAGCTCAATGTCATTGACATTGAGCTCCACATAATGTTATTTTTGATGTGCCATAACCGTCAGATGTACTAGTCTTCACTTTTTACTTGGGTCCAGAGATGTTATTAGCTCTTGATGAATGCTATGCGCAGAATTGTATTATTGACTCAAGTGCCAGTTTTCATATTACTCCTCACAAGGAGTGGTTCTCCAATTATGCTTCAACACACGGTTCAGTTAAGCTAGGTGATTGTGTGGCATTGGAGATGTGAATTTTCTTATGCGTAATGGTACTGAGTTCATGCTACGAGGTGTTAGCCATGTGCCAAAGCTAACTAAGATCTTGGTAGGAGCAGGATAGCTTGATGACCTTGGATACAGACAATGGTACCTAGCTAATTAGAAAAGGTCACTTTGTAATGCATAAAGGCCAAAATTTTGGCTCATTGTACTCTTTGTATGTCTCTAGTGTGAAAGAAAACAATATCTATGTAGCCGAGCTGCCTTCTACTGAGTAGTGGCATAGTCGGCTTGGTGATATGAGTCAAAAGGGAACGAATCAGTTACAATGTTTTTCCTATATCCATGTGCTAAACTAATCCCATTTTAGTATGAGCATTGCACATACAGGAAACAGACTATGCTTACCTCATCGCCATTTATAGAAAGTTAGGAAATCCTTTAATTTTGGCTCATCGTGATCTATGTGGGCCTATGCCTCATAAGTCTCTAGGAGGGGCAGAGCTACGGAGTGAAAGATATGCCAGTTTGAAGTTCAAAGTGGTTTGCCCGATTGGGCAATTGTAGAAGGATGCTCAAAGCTGAAGTGAATGCATGGGCCAAGAGTGCTCGGATGGCCAATTTCAACTTATATATGTTGTCGTTGCATATGCCAAATGACGATAGCAAGATGGAGACGATTCCGCTGTTGATGCATGGAAAAGCAAAGGTACGGTTTTATGCTTTGGAAGGGGGATCGAGGTTGATATGGTCGACCTTGCGGGCTCAGTTTCTACAGGACTTTCATAAAGAGGTATCTCCGGTTTATTTGGATGCAAGGTTGAAGACCTTGAGACATGATGTAAATAAAGAGTTTCGTGTTTTCCTTAACCTTTTTGAAGAGTGTTGGGCAGAGATTTCTACCACCATGCAGTTGGCCAACAATGAGTGCTTTAAATTGGAGAAGTTCATGGTATGTTTGCATCCCAAATTTCAAGAGAAGGTGGATTTTGAGATTCCAACAAACTACAATAGAGCGGTTGCAATTGCACAAGCAAGGAGCCGAAAGATTAAGAAGAAGATTGAACAAGGCGCATTGGGGTACGAGGCTATGGCTCCCAGTATGCTCCCAAGTCCAAGCGGAGAACCAAGCGAATTGAGGTGTGGTGGAAATTCCTTAACAATGGTATGTATTGTTCAAGATTTGAATGAGCAGATATAAGAGCTTCATTTAAGTGTTATGGACAAAGGAGGTCAGCCAAGGGCTAGAAGAGACAGGGCATTGCCTAGCATATGTTATAACTATGGAGAAGAAGGTCATTATGATCTAGATTGCCCGCATCCACCAAGGGAAAGAGGTGGCATGTACCCATTATTTGGTTGAGGCAGAGGATGACCGCAATTCAATGGTCAAAGAGAGAAATAGGCAACTGAGAACTAGGCCCCACGAGCCCCACCAGGTAGTAATGATGAAGTGCCTAGAGTTAATATTATTGGAGTGGATAAGCAGGATGTGGATGTTTTGGCAAACAAAAGAGCAAGAGGCAAAAGGAAGACAAAGACAGAATGGGAGACCAGGGCTTGGAAGGGCAAAGAGAAGGTGAATGAAGGCAGAGAGCAGCCAAAGTCAAGCAAGAGAAGGCATCATCAAAAGATCAAGCAAACATATTTCCTGTTGGGGGGTGATCATCCGAAATATGATTTGGTGAGTGACGTTCAAAACCAGAAAGCTAATATTACCTTTGGTCAATTGCTTGCATTGAATCCCAAGTTGTAGAGGCAGTGGTCTACTAGTGCTAGCACGAGGCTTACATGTGCTAGAGGTGATGCGCATGTGATACAGAATCTGTCCCTACGGGTAGGGAGCCCGACTAACCTGCTTCTAATGTGGATGTTTTGATCGAAAGGAAGAAGCAGGTGCAATCATATATCGATGGTGGTGCACAGGTTTGTGTGCTAACCGAGGTTGCTATGAAGGACATAGGCATCAAAACTGTGGTTAGGTCCAATGTGCGGATGAGGATGGGCAACCATGCCAAAGCCTCTGATGTTTGGAAGTGTCCCAAGATGTGAAGGTAAAATTTATGGGGATCGAATGCCTCATTGATTTCTTTGTGATGAAAGCATGTGAGAATACTTACCAGTCATCTTGGGGAGGCCATGGTTGTTCGCAATTGGAGCTAAGCAAGATTGGAAAAAGGGAGTCTTTACCTTGCCAGACCAAGAAAATGGTGGATATGTGGGGCTTGACTTGAAGACTAGGGAGATTCACTTTCATCCATAGACATAAGGTGATAGAGTTCGAGCACCAATTATGAGTACAAGGTGTAAGCAACCTATGATGAAGGCTCTACCAGTATAGAAGAAGAGGAGAGTGATGAAACCTCCTAAAGTTGGACACAGATTTGTTTGGAGTCACAGTGCATTCCTCCAAGCCAAGTGAAGGTATCATCAATCCATGGGATGAAGCTGACTCGACTAGTGCATAGAGGCTACAAGAGGTTGTCAATCTCTCAAAAAACAACAAACAACTCGCATCTAACTCAAGCTACACTCAAGTGATTGAAATCACCAAAAGCCAATCGCTCATTGGCAAACAAATCACATTCGTTACAACATCAAATGACATCCAAACGTAACGAAACGTCTATGAAATGTTTATAAGACCTAAGCAGGCTTATGGTCTCAAATTCAACTTTAGGTCATGTGCCAAAATCGCAATTATTAACAGTAGTGGATTTTTTACCTAGTCGTTTTGGACCCAGAATGCACCTAAATGCTTAGAAATGATGCCCCAATACCACGCCTATGCTTAGTTTTTGATTTTGAAGTGTAAATTCTTACTTATGATGAAATTAGGCTGTGGGTAGGCGATGCCAAAAGCTATGAAATATTGTGAAGTGTTTACGTCAATGCGTAGAGCTCTTACCTACGGTTGCAATGCACCAAATGCGAGTGCAATGTGACAACCGGGTAGGGAGTATGAAGCGTGAGAAGGAGAGAAGTGAGCACTGTTAGCTCACGCTGTGTATTTCATTATCCAAAAACTTTTAAATAACTTACAAAAATTGGCTTTTATACCTTAGCCAAGGTTTTTGGTGGTCAAAACTAATAATTTGGAGCTCTCAGACTAAAGATAGGCAATGACAGGTTGATACAATCTGGAAGCTTGTAGCCCCGGCTCATCTATTACAAAAGTTTATTCAAAAAATAGAAGTTACAATATTCTCGAGTTATCAAAATAATAATTGTTTTTACAATGAGAGCTCCAAAAAATGGTATCGGGATTAGCTTGCTGCTAACATTCCCCCCCTCCTCACCTATGTTGTCCCTTGACACAGATTTATGGGCTGAAATAGTCTTTAGGTTGACGGTTGGCAAGGCGGTCTTTAAGCGCATTTAGGGCCTTTTCGTATCTGATCTTTCTCTCTTTATTTGGCACTTGCAAAAACTGCATAGTTACTCTGTTTTTAAGCTGCACTGTTGAGTAGCCTATAAATCTTGACGTAAGGTTGTTGATCATTGGCCCAAATATCTTCGTTCGCCAAGTGAAGAACCCTATGTAGAACGCTTCCTCAAACGCCAACATATTGTGAGAAGGTAAGAGCATACATCTGGCGTAGAAGCCATAGAGGACTTCTTCGAAAGATTGGCTATTGAGATCATAGCATAATCCTTTAGAGAGATGGCAGCCTTGGGTAGTTCAGCCAGGTTGGCCGCTTCTTTGTTAGTGCTTCATACGCTTGCCAAGTCCTTACTCTTGGTACTGGACAAAATGTGGGATCCTTTTGTAGTGTCGCAGGTGCTCTTGTGAACAGAATCAAATACCTTGGATTCTTGTTCAACCAGCTCAGCCTCCACTTTGGGTGGTCTTGATCTGTGCCTTCTACTTGCATGTCTTTGTAAAGCCTCTCTTTGACTTTAAGCAACTCCACTTTTATCAAAGGATATGGCAGGGATTGCTGATGCCATTACACATTGATTTGATTGGGAGTGAGTTGTGTAACGTTGATGGAGTGAAGAACTCTCAACTCCCAATCCATCGCTGCTTTCCACTGCTCATCCACCTCTTGTGTAGTCTTTTCTTTCAGTGCATCTTCCTTAGCTTTTGACAGCTAGACCATTGGCACTGTATCTGTTTCTGTTACTTGTACATGGAAATCATCCTATCCACCTAGCCTTTCTGCTAGTTGTGTCTCCATCTCAGCAAAAGAAACTAAGGGGATATCTATCTATGGCTGTTCTGAAGTTCCCGCCTCTTCTTGACTTTCTGGCCGTCCATCTCTTAGCAGTTGGTTGACTCTTTTAAGCTCAGCTATTTCTTTTAGCAGCTCTTCTTCTCTTTGCACCCGCATTAAAGCCAGGTCTCTGCGCTGCGACTGCTCCAGCTTTAGCTCTAGCTCTAGTTCCTTATTCTTTTTCTCTAGTGCTTTGTACACTTCATCTGTTCCTTTGATCGAGGCTACGGCCGGATTTTCTCATATTTGCTGCAAGAAAGTTGCCTAATCATTTATTCTCTGCTCTGAGTATTGCAGGGAGACATTTGCTACATCTAACTGTACTTGAATTTTCTAAACTGACAGGGTTGTAGTTAGAAGTTTGTTTGTAACTTCTGTTAGCTGATCATCTTTGGCTTTGCAAGCATCTGTACACTTCGTAAGAAGGTACCTAATTCCTCCATCTCCTTCTGCTTTTTATCTTTTGCATACTAGTGTTGTTCAGCTTCATCTTTCAATTCCTGCACTTTCCTTTGTAGATCGGTGATGACGTTTAATATGTCTTCTAACTCCCCTCGGAGAGCGTCAATCACCATCTCTAGTGATTTAGCCTTTGTGATGCGGCTAAGTGCTGTTGTTTGGAGTCTTTCCGTCATGTCCTGCATTTGCTTTGCATATTTGTTCACTTGCAGGATTACCTCATTGTTTGATTTCCAATCTTCCTTTCTTGCTAGCTGCCTAGATGTCTCCGTAGTCTCTTGTGTCTCTTTTGGCTGCGTCTTGGTGACTGGTTGTTCTTGCCCTTGAGGCTGTGGCTGGTCATCTTCCACTTTATCATGCTCAGGCTTCATGGATGCCTCGGCCTTGTCTTGCTGTGTAGATGTAGAAGGGTTTTCTTCAGAATCCTATTCTCTTGTTTGCTCAATCTTTGTGGTGTCCTCTGGTGCAGGACTCACTTCCCTTTCTGGCTATGGTTCTTGCTCTGTGTGTGTTCCTCTTGTATATTAGCTGCCTATTGTGCAGATTTGGTTGCACCTCTTTTTTCATGCTATGTCTCTTTTTTGGGCTCTATTTTGGTGGCTTTATCTGTTGGTGATGGTGGTGGGCTCGCCATGGGGTGATCATGTTGTTCTGAAGCAGGTGAAGAAGGTTGGGGAGATATATCACTTTGTTCATGATGTGCTTCTCCTTGTTCAGTTGCTTCCTCTGCTTTCTTTTGTTGTTCCGCCTCCTCTTTAGCTTTCTGTTCCGCTTCTTAGGGTTCCTTCAGCTTCAAAGCTTTTGATTCCTGATACATTTTTTCCAGTAACTCGGTGGGATCTTCGGCTTGTTTCCTGGTATGGTGCTTTGTTCGTGGCCCTTTCAATTCAATTGGTATCCACTTTGCCGGGTCCTTGCCTTGTGCTTGGCGGTTGCATTCATAGGATTGCTTTTCTCTTTCAAACCTGGCATGTTTCTGTTGTGGCTCCTCCTAGCGTGCTACTACGGATTTTCTTTTCATCTCTTCCCTTCGGGCTCTTTTTTCCTCATTGTCGGAGCTGTCACTGCTATGCCTTTTTGGCGAGCTCTCAGTCGACTCTTCATCGGACTTGTATGTTCTCTTCGTAGATCTTGTGGCTCGAGGGGACGGTTGTACTTACACTATCCAAGTGTTCTGATCTGGGGCAAGCGACAAGTTGTCATCCATGCCGATAGCATGGTAGTAAATTCTGGTTAGAACCTCTGGTGCTCCCAGATATGTTATTTTTCCTTCTTTCTTTGTCCCTTTTAGTGTGGACAACACGTACTATTTCCTGGTTGTTGATCTGAGAGCTTGTGTAAAGGTTGTGGCAACCGCATGATTGGGTGTAGTGTACCTTGGCGGTCTTTTGGCAAGGAAGTGAAAGTGCTGATGATACAATCTTGGAGGCTCTTCCACCTGTTTTTGGATGAGGTCGGCAAATGTGGTCGCGGTGGTTTCCTTGGTGAAGGTTCCTGCCGTCTTTCTATCTCTTGCCCTCATTGTCATTCCTTTCGTTGGTAGTCTAAGAGCTTTTGCAACTATCTCCTTTGTAATCACCACTTCGACTTTGTTTCCTTGTTGGTCAGAGATTTGGGCGGTTCCATCTTCTTTGACCAAGGACAAGAGCTCATAAGCTTTTTGGAAGTCCACTCCACATGGCTCTTGTTCATAAAAATGTCTGAGTCCTAGCCTTCGGTTGGCTTCTTTGGTCTCAGGCTTTGCTGCGACATCATATACTTCTTTTGGTAGAAGTTGCAGTTCTACTTGATGTCCTTCTTTGCTCTTGAATCTTCCGGTGAACACTGTGATGTTATGCTCTTCCAACTGTTCTCTTGATAGATAGGTTGCTTTGGTAGTTTTGATTGAATTGGAGTCCAGTTGGTATGGCGGCAGCTCTTGCAGCTTCTCCTTTTGCTAGAGCTTCTTCTTGGCCCTCTCTGCAGCTTGCATTGCTCTTGTTGAGTGAATAGAGAATCAAAGTTAGCAAATTTGGCAGATTTTTCTTCGAAATGTCTTTCAATTCAAAATGCTGACAATTTTGGTCCAATTTGCTTCAAACCATTTTTGAATATGCAAGATGCATAAAAACATGTAAAGGTCGAATTCATCAAGTCCAAACAAAAAATTGCAACAAAAGTAAATAATCGTGATTATTTACAGCTTTTTCAACTTTTTACAAACTTGGCATTATAGGCTTGGAGTATATACCAAATAGATACTTTGAGTGAAATATGGGCTTATTTGGGTGCATAGGATGAAAATGGTGTCAGATTTGGGCTTTAGGTCTCTGAAACAGATGTAAAGGAATTTTGAGATTTTGAGCTCTAAATTTGTTCAAACTTGGCTAGTAGGCTTAGGACATCATGTTTTGGTGCTATGATGACAAAGTTGCAATTTGTTTCCATTTTGGGCAAAAAGTAAATAACGCGATTATTAACTTTCTCATCAAAATGGACATTTTTTGGTACAACTTGGTTCTAGGCATGGTATAGACCATGTGTATGTGATATGAGGTGATTTGGATAAAAAATGTGGCTCATAACTCAAAAATTGTCTTTCAAGAACTTTTTTGCGTTTTTTTGGCAATTTCCCAAGTTATGGTTGATCATTTTGGCTCATACTTGAAATTTGGCATGTAATAGGTGTGTACAAGTGATAGGTGAGGTGATGATATAATTTTCAAGCCAAAATCTTGCAAAAGTAAATAATCGTGATTATTTACAGCAGTCAATATTTTCTTGCAAAACTTGTAAATTTTGATTTGAACACATTCTATACACCTAAAACAAGTCCTAAATTGAATTTGGTAAAGTTTGTTCGTGCCGGCATCACTTTGTGCTTTGTCGACTCTGAAATCACCGATTTCTGTGACTACACTGCCTGTAGAGTTGGTTAGTCACTTTTAAAGCTATGGACTTGTCCACAACATAGTCATGAAGCAACTCATCCAATTTTGGCCTATTTGGAGTCAATTTGACTTCGTATGTCGATTTTGACGCTTTGTAGTCTTCAAGCCGTTTTTTGCTTTTCGAGGGCTTGGCTTGACTACTTTTATGAAACCAATCATGTACATGTGTATAGACCTCATATGCAAGCTGTCTTTGGAGTCAGAGTGCAATTCTGGCATCTGTCAAAAACCTAACTTTTCTACTTGGGACCCCCTCGACCCTTGCCGAATGGTCAACTGTTGCTATAGAAGTGTTCTATTATGTTGGGGCATGCTACAATTCAAATCTCATCCGATTTGGTTGAGCTAACAGGCCGCTATGGTCGATTTTTGGTCGTAGGTCTTCGTGCACTGCTCGGATTCTAGGGTTTTAGACTAGCTACCGGCCGTACAAAATGGATCATTGATGGGTAAAGAACTTACCCCTCATGTCTCGTGTGAGACGGCGCTGAAAAGAGGTGACTATGTACTCCGAAAAATACGCACGAAGGATGTCGAATGGCTCTCTCTCCAAAGGCAACAAGTGGAAATGAGGTGCTTTTAGCCTACCTTGGGTATCTATATCCGGGCTTCCCAAATCATTTTCCCCCAAATTCCCCTGTTAGTCCTACTAGGCCGTGTAATCTATGTTAAACTCAGAAATTATTGGACTCCTGTAACTCATTCTGCAAGAATTCTGCAAAAGTAGGTCTGGCCGCATAATTTAGGCTTCTCGCTTGCATCTGCCAATTTGATTGAAATTTTTGTGCCTATCTGCCTTGTTTTTTTTATCATCACCGTATCTTCTATTTTTCCATATGAGCTCATTTGCTATTTATTATTAATTTTTGACCTGTTATTAGAAAAATCAAAGAAAATAACAAAATACGCTAAAAAAGCAAAGTGAAAATCCAATAATTAAGAAAATCCAGTGAAATACACAAATTTATTGTTTTTTGTTGGATTTTTCCATTTTTATGTCTCAATATCAAGAAAAATGATGAAAAATAACCAAAAAGAACTATTTTTTTATGATTTTCTGATAGTCTATACACTATTTACACTCATCGGGGAGATATTATCATTTAATTTTTCTTTGTTGATGATTTATAAGGGCGTTAACATCAAACTTTTTTCTCCCTCTTCAAACATTGCCCTTAATTACTTAGTACTCTTCCACCCCTCCTAGATGGCGTACTCCGGAACGACTGTGTGCATGGATTGAACAATTGTGTCTATGCATAGCCGTGGTTGGATCTACCATGCTTTGAAGATCAATGGAGTTCAAACCAATATGTTGTGTAAGAGTCGGGTTTTGAGTAATTAACTCAAGGGTTCTGATGTCGAGGCTCTTGGATGCTGTCTTCCAAAGAGTAAATCTTGTAGCTTGTGTGCTCTTTGCTTGATTGTACCATCAGGATGCTTTAGCATGCTGATTGCCTGAGCTGTTGGCATCTCTTTTGATTGGTGTCAAGCTTTTACTCGCCATTGATACCTCGGTTTACTCTGTGTAGAATTGTGTGGTTGAGTTTTTTGAGACTTAACTCTCCATTGCTTGATCGGTTTTCCATTTTGCAGAGAATACAAGTGCTCCTTTTTCTTCCAAATCCATTTGGTGTTAGGTTCCTTGCTCGGATATTTCGTCTCTGTGTTTTGATCTTTGGAACCGTCTTTGGTATTGTCGATGATGTTTTGGGCACCGAGATTTGAATCAGCTTGTCCTTAAGCTGTGCTTTTGGTACCCAAATTTGTATGACTCCTTGCATGCTACTTGTAGCATTTTCTTGTCAATGGGATAGAGAAGATTGATTTCTTCATGGTTTGCTCTGCTGATTGCTTCCTTTTTATTCCTCCTTGCTTGGTGCAATTGGAACAATGAGTTATCCACCTTTAGGTGATAGCTTGAGCTGATTCGTATCCCAATCTGGTATTGCCTTGTATGTCCTCATCCAGAGAATTCCCAGTATCATTGTCTCATTCATATGTTCATCAGGTAAGCTTACAAACTAATGAGGGCATGAACATCCATGTACTATCACATTCAGGTTGACTACTCCCAATGTTGGTGTGGGGTTCTTGTTGCATCCTATGATAGTTGTTATTCCTGCTGCCAAAGACTGACTTGTTTCTTTCTTGTATGTGGAATAATTGACTCCATCTACTCGAGCTCCTGTGTCGAGCAAAGCATTAGTGCTATGATTGTTGAGTTGTACTTTGATGCGAAGGTCCATTCCATCTAACCATTCATCATCCATTGACACTGCATCTTTGTACAATTCCCATTGTCGTTTATCTATTTCCAGTGTGTTGATGGGAATAGGTATTTGTTAATTCTTGAGATCAGCTTTTCTTTTGAGTACCCGTAGCCGACCTTCCTCTTGGGCTTCATCAATAATCTCCTGTCATTTTATCCTTCTTTGCTTGGCTGCATGCATTCTTTCGAGCAATTCATTGGTTAGTGGCAAATTGTACTTCTTTAAATGACATCCACTAATCCAGTTAGCCATTGGTTCACCATCTAGGGTGGACAATTTAACTGCTCCACTCGGAGACACATCTTCATGATAAAAGGTCCGTTTTCTTTTTTCTTAAACTTGGGAATGTGTTGCTTAAGGGAATAGACTAAGACTAAGTCCCCTTTTTTGAAGATTTTTGTAATTAGATGGAAATCAAAAAACTGCTTTTGTTTCTTCTTTTGTGCATAGATGTGAGCCATAAAAGTTAGCCTTTGCTCATCTAGCTTCTCTAAATCTTCATGTCTTTCCGACAACTCATGTCCAGTCCACTCAAGATCCTTAGCTACCCTTAATGTTGGCAATAGAAATTCTATTGGGAAAACCATAAACAAGGTTAAAGGGTGTAGCATTTAAATCTGTTTTAAATGAAACTCAATAAGCCCATAGAGCAGCATGGAGATTCATTTCCCAGTCTGTCCTTCTTGAACTAACCACTTTAGTCAATACCGAGCTAAGAATTTTATTCGTATGCTCAAATTGTTCGTTTTCTTGTGGATGATAGGGAGCTAATTTGTTATGGATAACCATAAATTCATTAAGCAGGTACTCGATTACCTCATTGAGAAAATGAGTTCCCCTATCGCTGACAATTTCTATTGGCAGTCCATATCTTGTGAACACATACTCATATAAGAATGCGGCAGTGGTTCTAGCATCATTCTTTTGAGTTGCTTTAGCCTCGGACCACTTGATCAAATAGTCCATAGCTACAATGATATACTGAGCTTGGGTTCTATAAGCAAGTGGTTGTATTAGCCCAACAAAATCTATACCCCATTTTGCGAAGGCTCTAGCCCCCATCATTGGTCTTAAGGGCATGCTATCTACACGTGTTGGCATTTTTGCTCATTGACAAGCATCACATCTTCAAACATACTCTTTGGTATCTGCAGAAAGTGTTGGCCACCATATGCCTGCCATTAAGATTGCTCTTGCAGTGGTCTCACTAGAAAAGTGGCCTCCAGCTAATCCCGCATGTACTTGTTCTATAATTGAAACATATTCGTCTTCATCTGTATAGAGATGCAAATGTTGATCCTTACCTCTCCGAGACAATTGGTTTTCAATAAGAGCGTAGTCTCTGGCTTCAGTTTCAATTTCTCTTTGACGGCGTTTACTCATATCCTCAGAAAATGTTTGGATTGATAAGTAAGTAATGGGATAGTTACTCCATTTAGGAACAAGTGACATTTGAAACAATGTGACATAAGGTATGGGTGTTTGTTTTTGACATTGAGGATAATCTTTTACAACAGAGCAAACATCACTCCTCATAGTTTGCCAAAGTACTCCAAGTCTCAAGATCCTTTGCATAGTTTGGTCTTCCGCAAAGTGAAGTCCTACTATGGTAATATGTGCTTGACTCAGGTATTGGATTTTGTCTTCATGATTAATGCATAAGAGAAATATTCCATCTCGGTTTCTTTTGTATAGCCTACCAGCTAGTAATTGATACATAGCCGATTGCTCAATCAATCCAATTGTAATAGGAATTGGTATTTGCAAATCCACTTGAGCTATGGTCATCAATGATACCATATTTTCTGACCATCGAGGTATCATCTCCACGGAGAACATATATGCATCTGTTAGATCATCGTCTACCCCTTTAGGTGATTCTCCTAAAACAATCCTAGATAAATGATCTACTCTTTGATTAGTGGTGCCCTTTTTTACAACCACAATGAAATCAAATTCCAGAAGAATGATGAACCATTTCACTATTCTTCCTGTGCTGCATGGCTTGTTGACCAAGTACAATAAAGCTTGGTGGTCCACAAAGAAAACAATTTGTTTGCTAATAGGTAATGTCTATACTTTTTCACGGCATAGATCATTCCTAATCCTTCCCTTTTGGTGGTTGTATAGTTCTTTTCTACCATGTTCAACTGTCAGCTAGCATAAAAAATAGGAAAATCAATTTTCTCGTCTCCTGGTTGAGCTAGTATACACCTAATCGCAAAATTGGAATCATCTACATGGATGTGGAATGTCTTATTTCAGTCTGGTGCTTTCAATATTGGAGATGAAGTGAGAGCTTGCTTAAGCTTCATGAAGGATTCTTCACACTCAGCAGTCCATTCAAAGTGTGTAATCAAGCTATACATGGGTTTTGCAATTAGAGCGTACATGCAAATGAACCGTCTTTAATATCCACAATGTCCCATGAAGGCTTTAACCCCCTTGACTGTTGTTGGTCTAGGCAAATCAGCAATAACATGAATTTTATCCATATCAGTAGCTATGACATTTTTTGACACTATATGTCCAAGAATTTTTTCTTGTCTACCCATGAATGTGCACTTTTCAGGATTTAGGAAAATCCGATAAAGTCTACATTTTTCAAATGCCTTTTTGAGGTGTTCAAAATGATCAGCCCGGATTGATGAATGTATGCACAAATCATCCAAATATACTTCCAAGAATTTCCTAAGATATTCTTTAAAAGCAAGGCTCATCAATCTTTGAAAGATGGTTGGAGCATTAGTTAACCCAAAGAGCATGACCTGATAGGCAAAAAATACCCCATTCCATTGCAAAAGCAGTTTTATGCTGATCCTGTGGGTCAACAAAAAGTTGATTGTATCCCGAAAATCCATCTGAGAAGTTGTAAGCTTATTTTCCCGCAACACGTTCTAAAACATGCTCAGTGATTGGAAGAGGAAATTTGTCTCTAATGGTAGCTGCATTCACTTTCTTGAGGTTGACACACACTCGTAGTTTTCCATTTTTCTTGGGTACTACCACAATTGGAGGCACCCAATCTGCGTGTCCAATTTCATAAATGAATTCAGCTTCCTTTAATTTTTCAATCTCTTCTTTGATCTTTCTGGAAAATGTTTCATTGTATGTATATGGCCTTTGTCTACTTGGTTTTGCATCATCTCTCATGGGGTATGGTATGGTGACAGATTTTTGGATCAACACCCTTGAGATCTTTATAAGACCAAGCAAAAATATCTCGGTATTCTTTCAATAAGATTAACAAAAGCTCTTCTTCTTCTTCTGCTAGGTCATTTGCTATGTAGGCTGGTCTTGGCTCTTCTCCTGGTTCAGCCAAATCTATCTTTTTCACGTTTTCAGGCGCTTCGTAGGACTCGCCCTGTTTTTGTAGTTCTCTAATAGGTTGTTCGACTATGATTTTCCGATCTTGGAGAGTATATTTCTTGTAATGGGATGGAACACTCATGACATCTTTACCATCCTCTTCTGTGGTTTCCATTTTGGTCGTATATATCTCCTTTATATATTTTTTCAACTCTTGATACTTCGTTTTTTGCTCAACTCGTGTCATGGTTGACTCCTTTTCATGTTTTTTTGGTTTTGCTTGGGTTTCCTTCCTCGTTTTTCTCGATGTTTTCGACATTTCTAGGTTTTCTTTTGAAGGATATCTGTTAGTGATTTTATCCTTGACACGATCATGTGCATCTATCTGCATCAAAAATTGTGTTCTACTGGAGACTGATGACATAGGTCTAGCTTTCACGTTTCTGGTGTCTCTTTTTCGTCTATACCATTTTTGTCTTCTCGGTTTCTGCTTTGGAAAGTCAAAAAACTTTTTCTCCTTTCATGAGTAGCTTAGCTCTCACACGTTCTTTTTCTGACCCCGAATCATCTGAGGTAGCTGAGTGTTCTTCTAACTCATCTATTGCATCGTAGTAGAGGTCTGAAAAGACTTGTTGAGCTTTCATCAAGTCCTTGGATTCCTCAATTTCATGTTCAATGTGAAGGGTTGAAATCATTTGGATGGGAATTATGTCATAACCATCCTCATTGCAAAATTGAGTAGGCATAGACATATTCACACATACATCCATTGTCGCTAAAATTTGAGTCCACTCAAATGGGTCAAACAAATGCTCTGGAAAGGGTTCAGGTACATAGGCTTCATCTGTGCAATCCTTTTTTAAGATACATTCTTCTCTTTTTAAGCTCCCGTTTTTTGAAGCTCCGCACATCCAAATAGGAGTCTCTTTTATCAACCAAGAGGGAAGCTTAGTTTCAACCGAAGAGACTGAATCAAACTCTTGTATGGGTGTTTTCATGACATCTCTATAAGTGTGATCTTTTACATTAACCCTTGTTATCGATCCCACTTGCTTTAAGTACAGATAATTGTTTCCCCAATCTTGGATGAGTTGTACCTATCGCATGAAAGGTCTTCCCAATATGATTTTGTAATTGAGTTTCTTCCCAATGTCTACTATGGCAAAAGTGTGTTGATATTCAATCCCACAGGATTTAACTATCACGTTTTCAAGCAGTCCCAAGGATCTTTCAATGTGTCCATCAGCCAATTGCAATTTCATTCGAACTTGCCTAATGTCTAGTTGTCCCCAGGTTCCCATACTGCCTTCGTGGCTATGGCTATGCCTGCCCCACTATCCAGTATTGCCATGGTTTCTATGTCATTATATTTCACTGGAAGGGTGGTGTTTCCTTCTTCCCCTTTGTAATATTCTCCAACATATCGAATCTCTTTGTTATCCATTTTGTGTTTCTATTTACCCAAACTTTTTGCAATTATCCCCGTTATCCCCACCTTCTTGAGGATTTTCTGTAGATCATTCCATAAATATGGTCTGAGTTTTAACAGTTCTCCCAAAGTAAGAGTGCATTGGATGGGTGTATACATGATTGAATGAATGTTGTCTACTTCCACTTGAGTGGTCTTACACACTATGGATTCATCTTCGTTATCTCCCATGTAAGAGGGTAATGTTTTCAAGGTCAATGGTTTAGACAATCCTGAAGCTTTAGAGCCACAATCCCCATACAAGGATTGTACATCCATGTCCATATCAGGAGGTAGGTTGTCTAACCAAAATTCCTCTATAGGAGCTGACTTTAGAGTTAAGCTCACATCATTGATCTCTCTAACTTTTTCCCATAAGTGTCCTGGTCAGTCTTCTTCTACAAATGGAATTCCATCCAAGGCATCTTCGTTGTCCGACACTATAAGTTCTGGATCTTTTGGTTCAAGGTGGGGTTCTATCACCACTTCGTATTTTTCCTTAGTATCTCTTAACACAAGCTCCTCAGGTTTTGCCATACTTTCGAGCTTGGGTTTTTGTTTTTCCAGCAATTCTTGCATGATTCTTATCAAATTTTGATAAGCTTCAAGCTTAGATGCTTCCATGTCTGGAGAAGGATAGTTCTTCCATTTGTTTCCCATGTTTTGGCATGCTTTAAGTCCCGCTTGGTAGGCTTCCAAGGCTGCATTAATAGGCTAAAATTTTTTATCAACCAAAATTGATCCTCCAAATTTCACGGTTGTTTCTTTGATTTCGCTTCCAGTTTCTTTTACCTTTTCTTGGAATAGCTTCTTTGCTTTCTCCTCGATTTCAGCCTTTTTTTTTGCCTTCTCATCTCATACCTTTTGCTTCTGCTTCTTTTGGTCTTTTGAGAGGAAATTTTTGTATTCTTCGAACCATCAGAGGAGTTATGTTTCTTTTTCTTAGCCTGGGCTCTGTTGATTACCTTGATTGGAACAATCACTTCACTCTCAGATAGGCTACTAGGTATCACTTGGACTACGTTCACTACTATTCTGCCCTTATTTAAAGGATTTTTAGGACAATCTTTCGGAAAGTGTCCTCCCTTTTTGCAACATTGTATGCAATAAGCTTCAACGCGCTTAAGGTTCTTGTCGGGCTCTGGGCATTTATTTTTCCAATGATCATTTGCACCATAGTTACGACAGTTTCCCATTCTTGGCTTAATCATGGGTCTTACCATAGGAGGTCTAACACCTTGATTAGCTACATAATACATTGGTGCAAGATTTGGTGGAGCATAAGTCACAGGTTCTTCCATTGGTGGTGGATGTGAATTATACCAATCTCCTTCTACCATTACTGTAGATGGACTAGGCTCAGCATAGGGTGTAACAGGCACTAGTGCTTGTTCATCTATGACACCTTCTGAATACATGTACTTTACAGGCACTGCATTATATCCTAGATATGGAGGTTGTTGATCCAACACAGGTTGAGGTCTTTCCATACCCATAGGTGGTCTTTGAGCTGGTGCCATGTTAGGTTGATATCTGTACATGGGTTGTCCTTGTCGTCTCATGGGCACGTATTGAACATTCCCATCATACTTTGGTCAGTAGTAGCACTTTTGGTCTCATGGCTGGTCCATTTATCCTCGATTGCACACCATTTCTGCGGTCTAATTGGTTGTCCCTGTTGAGGTATCCCTTGCCTTGGTCCTCTCTTAGGTGTTTTTTGCATGTTATTCATCATGCCATTCATCCATTTGAGCATGCCTTCTATGGATGAAAGTGGTGCTGCAGCAGCCGCTCCCACTTGTGCTGGTTTGGTAGATGCTATTTTCTCACTTTGGTTATCCTTAGGGACATCTTCCTCGTTGAAAATATCACAATTGTCTCCTAAGTCAATAGCATCTGACACACACTCTTCTAGGGTTGTATGCTTCTTGCTATACAGTATAGCATGAAGTTCTTTGTTTAGCAGTCCCTCTAAAAACAATGATACTAGTCGTTATTCTGCAGGTATCTCAAGCCCTGGGCATCTGGAAATGTATTGTTTCATTCGAGTTGCACAATCCCTAACAAACTCACCATGTTTTTGTTTAAAGATGTTGATTTGAGCTATCGTATTGTATTTGATCCCTGTTTTGGAACAAGCATCTACAAATCCTTGAGCTAATGTGTTCAAGTCCATGATTGACCTTGGTGGAATGTTTTGGAACCATGTCAATGCTTTTCCTTCTAATGTCATTCCAAACCCCTTGAATTGAGTATGGAAATCAAATATGCGTTCGGCCTGGGGAATTCACTCTATATACAAAATAGGACGCCACTTGCGAGTAGACAACTTTGATAAAACCCCTATATACAACTCATATTAGGGAATATGACCCCCCTTTCTACGCTTACACGACAATTAATGAAGAAAACTATCATACCCCTATCTTACATATAAATATTAGGTCTCACATGATCTAACTGAGTAAAAATAGTCAAAGAGTATGTAGCATAGTAACTGTAAATGTGCTACGGAACCACTTATGTTGATAACTAGATGTACCCTCAATGTGTCTTAGTTTGACTTTCACAATATGTGCCTGATCAGTAATGCACTCTAGCTACTCGTCCAATTTTAACCATCCAAAGCTGGTATAAATCAACCCTTGACCTGCTCCAAATCAACCCTTATCTATGACCGACTTAATGTAAAATTTGATGTGTGACCTGATAAAAAACTTCCCCAAAACTCATCTGAATTCTAGTGCACACCAGTGACCAATTGTTATAAGTAATCATATCGAGCCAGGATCTTGCACCCCCCCTAAATATGATACCCCCCTCCTTTATATTTAAGCTTTGGAGATAAATTATTGGGGGCGTGCTCCTAACTTATACACTTATGTAACTTGTAAAATAACCCCCCTCCCCTGCACTTACGTGGTGCAATAAGTTTTCCATGGTGAATCCCCCAAGGCGTTCGGCTCTTAGCACTTGCTTAAATCTTGCTAAGTGGTCATATGGATCCCTAGATCCACTGTATTTTCTGACCTATTTTTGAAAATCAGTTGGTATGACGCGTCTATTTGGTTTAACTCCCGGTCTCCTAGCAGTTGGTCCTGTTCCGAGTCCTTCAAGCCAGTCTGTTGGAAATAGTGACTCATGTAGCCCTAGACTGACTTTAGTGTCACCCAGTTTTCTTTGCGATGAGGTGGTTTCTGGTTTCTTAACATTACTCTCAGAGAATCTCTCACGGTGTTCTTCTCTTGGAATAGTTTCTGGTCCTTGGCCCAATATCCAATCCCTTATAGAGTACCCATGGTATTTGGTTTGTTCTACCTCCTCAGGAGTCATCATAACAAAGTAGTTGTTATAACAATCCCTAATCGGGTAGGGTGGTAGATCTGCTGATCCCTTATCTTTGATCTTGAAGATATAGATGATCTTCATGGGTGTTAGTTGTCCTTATTTGGCATGCAAAGTCCACAAAAGATACTTTACATTTCTATCCTCCCAACAATAGACTCCGATCCTAGGATTATCTATACTAAGCTGTTTCAAAGGCTTTAAATCGACTTGATCGTATCCGGGTGAAAGCGTGGTTTGGTGGTACAAAAAAGGACCTATTTTACTTCTACCAATGAAAAAGTGGGGACTGGTAAATTTTTTGTAGTTTATGTCAAAACTTTTCGGACCTTGTGTTTTTAGATTCTTCTTTTGAAGATCTATCCATTGATATAGAGTATGATAGGTAGTTTTTCATGTGACATGTAGAAATTATAGCTCAAAGATTTTTCAAAGGTGCTGTCAAGGACACTCCTTTTTGTACCACCAAAGCATGCTTTTAGCCATCCCTTGAATTCTAAAGTTGGTGGTCCTTCTTTTGCGGCCATATATGGAATTATGGTATTTACTTCTAACTCCCATTTGTCTATCACGTCAGGGTTTTCGACTCGTAAATACTGAGCTCCGTTTCGATCCATGTACGTTTTTCCTTGTTTGTTTGCCGTAATCTCCTCTTCGAACTCAATGCCATTGTCGTCAATGCGAATAGCATACTCTACGTTAGGATCAAAGTAAACATGAGCTCCATGGCGGGGTTAGTATTATAAAATGTGAGTATATGCTTATAGCGCATTGTCGTTCCGGTTTCTGAGTGAGTTGAATAAGAAGACATTTCGAATGTTGAATCAAAAGAAGTGTCTGAGACTTCTTCAAGGATAGTATGCAAGGAATTTCCCTGATTCACGCTTTCTTCAGTGGATACTCTACTGGAGGTTTCTCCAAATATTCCTTGATTTCCTAGTACGCGATCAGATCTAAGGTTCATAAAGACTTGTGAAGCCCTCGATAGAGTACTTACCTTTGCAATTTCTGTCAAGCTACCGATTCCTCGTCTACAACTTCATTCCTCTACAAATTTGATCAAGTTAGCTATTCTTTCATAAAGACTGTGTAGTTTTTGCTACTTAAAAATCAAAGGATTAATCTGTAATCTAGCAACTGAGTGAACATGTACCAATTTGGATCCGATTGAACCCAAAATTTCCCAGTGGCTTTGTATTATGCTGGTCTCACATTGTACAAGTTCAAAAATAAAAAATGGTATCTCTCAGTAGCAGTAGTAAATAATCCCGATTATTTACTTTTGTCAAATTTTTGTACTTTTTGGCTTGGTTTGCTAAGTATACAACCTGTTAAGGTCCTTGGACAAGTTTCACTAAGTTTGGACAAAATCTCTTCAAGTTTATCAACTATTTCGTGTCCGCAGACTCTAATTTCAAGAATCTGGCCTAAATCTCACCTTTGTGATCCAAATTTTACCCAAAATTTATTTGTGTGGTCTACTTGATATGCTTGACCTTGTGGTATGCTCAAATGTGCAAGATTGCCAATTTTTGTAGCAGATGTAAATAATCGTCTCTAGTAAAGTTTTTACAAGTTTTTGTTCCAACCTTGACACAGATCTGTTAAGAACTTCAACTTAAGGTTTCTAGCCAAGTTTCATCACGTTTGGACTATTTTTGGTCAAATGGTCATCAGTTTTCTGTCCGCAGACTGACTTTGCAAATTTGGTCACAATTTTCAATCCAATGATCCAAATCTTACCAAATTTGGTTTGTGGGCTTATTACAATATGTAAAACTAGTGGTATGCTAACTTGGTCAAAAAAGTTGAAAAATAGGGCAGATGTAAATAATCGCGATTATTTACAACTGACAACTTTTTGCATCTTTTTGGTCAAGTGAGCATATACACATGTTTATCACATCAATATAAGCCTATGAATCAATTTCATCAAGTTTGGACAAATTGTTTTCCAATTTACACTCAAGTTCTCGAAAGCCAGTGCAAACTTTAGTTTTTACCCAGTTTTTTACCAATTTTGTGATCCAAATCCAATGTGCCTTTACAAAAGTTGTATGTACACATGCAATAAGTCACTGGTATCAACCTTGGTCAATTTTGAGTAGAAAGTAAATAATTGCGATTATTTATTTCACACTTAAAATTAACAAGTTTTTGCACTTTTTTCATGGACAGTCTTTTCATGAGTAGTTCTAAGCCTATGAGTCAAGTGAAAACTTAATTTGGCCTAAAATATCAAGAAAAAGAAAATAACCTGAGTTTTTGCAAACTCTTGAAATTTCTACCTCAATTTGTCCTTCAGCTTACCCATTGGTTCATACAACTTTTAAGCATACTCTCCAGACGGATTTAGTGGTTTGGAGTATTTTCGTGCTATTTCTAGCTGTAGACCTGAAATTTTGCAACTTCAAATAACAACTCACAATGATTCTTTCGGAGAGAGCAATGTTATGAAATCCACCTCGGATCCTACTTACCCTACTTCTAGGTTCTCATGCAATGGGGTTGTGGAAAGTGTTCACAAACACTCGTTTTCTTGTTTTTTATGATTTCTTGAGCATTGATCTTAAGACTTGTTTAATCTATCAATCGTTATCAAAATCATAATCTAGTTCTACAATCCTAAAATCCTAAAGGCACTCGGCAAGTACAACTTACCTCCAAGCTACCTCTACACAACAAAAGACAACAATCTTAAGCTATGCGGTTTCTAAAAGAAAGTTTTTACTCTAGGAGATCCTAGAATAAGTTAAAGGATAACTTCACAAAACGCTCGTGTTTTTCTCTAGTTTAGGTCTCTTCAATCCTCGACAGGAGCGCCAAATGTGGGACGGGTGTCTAACCTCACTCCTATCTTATTGCAGATTTAGCGAGAACCACGATTGAATTGTCAATCCATGGGACGAAGCTGACTCGACTAGTGCATAGAGGCTACAAGAGGTTTTCAATCTCTCAGAAAACAACAAACAACTCGTATCTAACTCAAGCTACACTCGTCACTGAAATCACCAAAAGCCAATTGCTCATTGGCAAACAAATCACATTCGTTACAGCATCAAATGACATCCAAACGTAACGAAACTTCTAGGACATATTTATAAGACCTAAGCACACATGCTTATGGTCTCAAATTCCACTTTAGGTCAGGTGTCAAAACCGCGATTATTAACAATAGTGGATTTTTGACCTAGCCGTTTTCAACCCAGAATGCACCTAATGCTTAGCAATGATGCCCCAATACCCCGCCTATGTTTAGTTTTTGATTTTGAAGTGTAAATTCCTACTTATGATGAAATTAGGCCGTGGGTAGATCATGCCAAAAGCTACGAAATACCGTGAAGTGTTTACGTCAATGCATAGAGCTCTTATCTACGGTTGCAATGCAACAAATGTGACTACAATGTGACAACCGGGGAGGGAGTAGGAAGCGCAAGAAGGAGAGAAGTGAGCGTCATTAGCTCACACTGTGTATTTCATTATCCCAAAACTTTTAAATAACTTACAACAATTGGATTTTATACCTTAGCCAAGGTTTTTGGTGGTCAAAACTAATAATATAAGAGCTCTAACTAAAGATAGGTAATGACAGGTTGATACAATTTGGAAGCTTGTAGCCCCGACTCATCTATTACAAAGTTTATCCGAAAAATAGGAGTTACAATATTCCTGAGTTATCAAAATAATAAGTGTTTTTACAATGAGAGCTCCGAAAAATGGTATCCGGGTTAGCTTGCTGCTAACATCTTGTCGGATGTGTGAGTGCTGGGAAGAGTGCAGGTCGTGGTCTGTTAGTGCGAATTGTATCTTAGCAAGATGCAAACTTTTCCATTGGTGATGCGTAGGGAAAAAAAAGTGTGGCACGAAGCTTTGGAAGGTGAGCCAAGGCATGCTTGGCCGGCTCTACGGGTATAGTACCACACTCCGTTTCAACCCTTAAACACACATAACTGCTCAGTCTCACTCTCTTACACAAAACACTACCGGTTTGGGGGGCAACACACATCCTCACTGCCGAAACAAAATTGGGGCAACGATAGCTAGATCTTGCTTCAAGGGAATACGTACAAAGGTTATAGCAACATCACTATGGCCATTCTCGTGAAAAAACACTCAGAGGTTTGACATGCACACACTTTTGTCAAAAATTCACCCTCTAGAGACTTAAACGGCTCCCAAAGCCCTTAAAATGATTGAAAAAAACCCTTTTATAAGGGGCCCACTACAACTTTGAAATTTCCCTTTTGATTGGTCCATTTGGTACCCCATCTTGGAAATTTTTTGAAGGGTGGTGCCCTCTCGCTTGACCTCTCTCCATCTACTCTCTTTCACCTTGAGTGGGGGCGAGCACTAGCGATGTCACTAGTGCCCCTTGGCATTTTGGGAAACTTGGCACTTCATCTCTCTCTCTCTCTCTCTCTCTCTCTCTCTCTCTCTCTCTCTCTCTCTCTCTCAAGCTCCTTGAACTCATCCTCCAACTCACCTCTAGACTCACCATCTCCCTCCCCTGGCACTAGCAAGGTCGCTAGTGGGGGGAGACTTTCCCTTCAAAAATGTTGGCGGGCCTTGAGGGCTGTGTGAACTAGCCCCTTATGGGGGTGCCATGTCATCACTTGTCTATCACTAGTGTCTAACCACTACCCATGTTGGCCGCCATCCTGCACCACTACAACACCACAAAACCACCATTATAATGCCCAAGGGAGCTTCCCTCAGCCCACGAGCCACTTGAGGGGGAGGCCTCTCTCTCTCCATCTCATTGCACCATTTGAGGACCATGCCCTACTATAAGTACGCCTAGGATTTCACCCATGCACCCACCTATGGGTTTATTGAGGGCCACATGGCACCCTCCAAGAAGCCCACCTCCTTAGAGTTGAAAAAAAACTTCAAAAGAATCCATTAAACCTCCAACTTTTTCCCCTAACTTCCAAGCCATGTCATTGCTTGCCTAGGAGTCAAATGCTCAAGCTGTAAAGTGCTACCAAAATTTGGCAACCTAGACTCCAAACTCCTTCACCCTTGCGGCCTTTTGACCATCCCAACATTGCAAACCGAGGCCATGAATATGGGCAAAAATCACCTATTCACTCCCTACCGTCAACTGCTCCCAACTTCGACCTGGCATATCTCGGCCACCGCGACTTTGATTGCTGAATCGTCAAATCCCACTGTCTCCACATGATGCATGCCACCCTCTAGAAGCCTTGCAAGACCAAAAGAACTCTAGATGGCATGTCTATGGAGGCAGTCAACTTGACACATAACTGACTCCCGACAAATCTTCAATTGACTATAACTTGCCCATTCAAGCTCCGATTGACGATCTGAAAACACCGGCATGCTCCACAACTTGAGCACTTTCCATATATCCACTGACATCAGCTATGACCACTACTCTCCACTCTGCAAAGCCTTCCAACTTTGAACTAGAATATCTTTCACACTGTAGCTCCGTCTAGATCAGCTTGTAGAACACCTCAAATGCCACATTCCTAGACACAATTCATGCACTTTGGACACTTCACCTTGCCAACATAATTAGCTCATTTTGGAGCCGTTCTGGCCTAAGAAACCATATCAAGCGTACATCTCCGCAATCACCTATCGGCCTCGGGACTTCACACTTGGAATAGCACCTTGGTCTGCACATGTAGACACCCATAGCATTGCTTAGTCCACTTCACACAAAGACTTGATTTGGGTTTATCTTGATGCCTACCATCACTTGTGATGTCATCCAAAGCTTTCCTCGGAAGCCTATATAATGGCTCACTATGTACTAGCATTCCAATTGATTAATCAATTTAGTTTGTGCTTATTCTCTTTGTGCATTGAGTCTCCCAATTATGCTTAATGTGGCCTAGCCTAATCTATCCACCCTAATCTATGTACTTATCATGTGGTATCATAGCTTAAAAGCTAGATTAAGTTTCAATCTAGCACTAGATCCTATTAATTTTTCATTTGCATTAATCTTCCTAAGCCAGGCCATTGAAGTTCTCTCTCTTGCTTGCAATGGCCGTCACTCATCATTCTTGCATCGCATTTAGGGTTTTTGCACAATAAACTTGGATTGATTGTTCACTTATATGTGTGTGTGAGAGAGAGAGAGAGTGAGCACAAATATCCGCTTCATGTTTCGAGTTTTAGAGCTCACCATAGCTTAAATTCTCTGCAAAAGAATTGATGTGTGCAAAAGAGCTAGCATAGGGCTCTCCAATGAACCCATTTGTGCTTGGTTTGGCACCCTTTTGAGCTCACAAGTCTCTCGAGATCTGCTGTAGTAAGGGTAAAAGCAAGAGCCAGTGCCTTGGCCAACAAGGAAGCGAAATTGGCGGGCTGGCTAGCTTGTCGATAGTCAAGCCTTGGTGGTGCGTGGCCTTGAGTTCAATCTCAGATTCCTATTTTAGCATATTTCATGTGGGTGCACCCGAAGAAGGGCTTCAAGTTGATTTCATAAGGCAGCCATTCCGTGGCCTTGCAAAAGAAATTCAACGACGACCGGTTGCCTCACCATCCGACCACTGCTTACTCTCATGAACCCCGCCCGATCGGCTGCTCTCGTGAACCCGACCCGATCAGCTCCCTTTGACCACTGTCGGTAGCCCAATATAGGCACATTACCCATGTTTTTTGCAAGGCTATCTAGAGACGGTGTTTCAACAGGCTCTGCACCTCAGTCCACATTAGGAAAAGTTTGGACTAAAAAATGGGCCAATTTGTTGTTTTCCTACACCCTAGTTTCTTACAACTCTCTAGGGGAGGAACTTGTGCCCTACACCCTTGCTCACCACCATTCTCAAGGAAAGGGATTGTTTGCTAACAGCCTACTACCACTACTCTCTAGGGGAGGCATCCTTTGTACACCTATCTAGATGGGAGATTTAGACCAGACTAGAAGGTACCTTTTGATATGCTTAGAAACAAATAGGGGAGGATTGTTAGTAATTTGTGCCTAAGCCCACACCATAGAGCTCTCCCCTTACTCTACCTTGACTAGATTCAGTGTATTTTCCTACTAGACTTGCCTACTTGATTTAGTTGATGCTTGCATTAATTCCACACGCTACACACATGCCCATGGAGAGGTATGCACGACCAAGAGTTGATTTGGGCTGATCTCGAAGCCTAACATTACTTGTGACGTCATCCAAAGCTTTCCGCAGAAGCCTATATAATGGCTCACTATGTACTAGCATTCTAGTTCATTAATCAATTCAGTTTCTGCCTATTCTCTTTGTGCATTGAGTATCCTGATTGTGCTTAGTGTGGCTACACATGATGCTCTCACAATCATCATGAATGCTAGCCTAATCTATCCACCCAATCTATGTACTTATCAGCCAAAAAAAATCTACCGGAGTCTCCTTTGTATGGAGATCAGAATATCAAGCAAAACTGAGCCAAAGTAGTGCATAGACCTACAAAGAGTGCTAATTGGGCATAAATTGGCATATACTGCGCAAAGAAAGTGGCTAACGATTGTCAATTTTGCATCAGAGCACCTATACATCTCTATACATGTCATATGTCATATGGCAAGGTCACAAATGGGGATCTCTAGCAACCTAATCTACCTCACACTAGGTAAAAGGGCCCCCAGTGCTCGGCTTCAAAAAACTTCACGCAACGACCCTCACAAAAGGTTATGTAGATACTACTAGCCATAGTATTAGAAAAGTCTCTTTCGGATCAAACCTCAGAAACGGCCGCTACTGCTCACCTTGATGAATGAGCTCTATGTGCTGAGCTCACAATGCCTCCATAGGCATGGAAGCTTTAAGCTTTGATCCATTGCTGATTTAGCCAATGTAAAGCTTTCCAGGAAGATGGAAAAAAAATTGGGCATGCAAATGGGCTCATTTGAGAGCTACATTGATGATGCATTCATGCTTGGTCGAGAGTGTGCATTAAAATTTGGGCTTGATATTGTTTGTAGCTTTTTAGTGCTTGATTTGAATGCAACAACCCTGCATAGCACTAAAATTGAGCTTTTTAAAAGAGCCATAAGATATCAATTTGGGTTTATTATTGAACATGGCATTTTTAATGCATTGATGTGCATGCATAAATGCGTTGGTACTAATAATTGAGTACTGTTTGAAGGTTGTGAACGTGAGTTGGATTAACTTGAACAATGGGGATGTCAAAATGAAATATATTACAATATTTGGCTATTTACAGCCATTCCATTTTATTTGATTAAAGTTGTATTATCCCTAGCTCGTAGCTTGGTCTAAAAATACTAAATTTCATTTGAGCTAAAAATTAGCCAACTTTTGGGAGCTTTACAAACACAAAATTTGGCTTTCAAGAGCCACTTCATATCACTAAAAGTTGAATGATTCTAGCTTGACCTAACCTTTCACATTTTGTTTGAGGTAGTGTTGATCAATTATTAATCATGCATGAGAGGATTACAACATTGCAAAATGTGCTTATTTAGAAGCTTTATGTCTCTCATTTTTTTTATGTGTATACATACATTTGCTACCATAGAGCACCATTTGTGTAACCAAAGGCACATTTTTCCCGTAGGGTTTTTTTCCTTTTGGTAAATTTGGGTATGCAAGACCCTAGCATTAGGATTTCAATGAAGTTTTTTGTGTGTTTTGTCTTTCGATAAAGGATTTTTTGAGCTTCTGTTTGCTAACACTTGGCTTCAAGAATCTTGTCTTTCATTAAATGAATCAAGAGGACTCTACCAAATTAGATATTTGCTCAAGGGTGCTCAAAAGAGCACGAATAGGTGAAGTCCTTCTATGCTTTACTCTTTCCCTATCTCTACATCTGCTTGCATGTTTGATTAAGTGAATTTGCTTCAATTTGGTTCTTGTCATTCCAAAAGCTAAGCATACATTTAAGTTCCAATACTTGGATTTATGAAAATTAAACTCATTAGAAATTTGGCTATTTTTGTGTTAACCATAGGTTGACCTTGACCTTAGGTTAATATAGGTTCATTTATTAATAGTCATAGACTCCTAATGATCACTTTAATATTCCACTCATTTCTAACATGACCTAGGGCTATGAATAGGCTTTATTCCTTTAGTCCATTTCCCATAAGCATCTCTCATTATGGAAGCTTAAACAGTGCTAACAAAATGGACTAATGAATTGCAAAAAATTATCTAAAATAGTAACACAAATGCTACTAGACACATTGAAAATAAAATCTTTATGTTTAAGTTTGTGTCTATGTTAGATCTAGCACCTTATTGGCCCTTGGTAGGCAAGGGGAACCACCTTGTCTTGCTTGGTCAAGGACCTAAACCGATGCCCTAGTTTGATAAAAGTTAGTAGTTGCCATGGTAGGCTAAGAGACTTTTGGAGCACCTCCTTAAACAAAGGAATTGCAAAAAAGTACCTAAATAATAGCACAAATGCTACTCGACACATTGAAAATAAAATCTTCATGTTTAAGTTTGTGTCTATGTTAGGCCTAGCGTCTTATTGGCCCTTGGTAAGCAAGGGGAACCACCTTGGCTTGCTTCGTCAAGGACCTAAACCGATGCCGTAGGTTAATAGGGGTTAGTAGTTGCCATGGTAGGCTAGTAGACTTTTGGATCACCTCCTTGAGGGTTCAAGCATCCGAGAGTTGTAGCTTGACTTGCCTTGGGGTAGTCACCTTGTAATGTGCTAATCTTTTTTTTATGAAATGTTGAAAATAATATTCCATGAGCTACCTACATCTTGTACTCATAATTGGTGCTCGAACTCTATCACCTTATGTCTCGGGATGAAAGTGAATGTCCTTAGTCTTCAAGTCAAGCACCACCTATCCACCATTTGCTCTATCTGGCAAGGTAAAGACTCCCTTTTCCCAATCTTGCTTAGCTCCAATTGCCAACAACCATGGCCTGCCCAAGATGACTGGGTAAGTATTCTCACATGCTTTCATCACAAAGAAATCAATGAGGCATTTGATTCCCATAACTTTTACCTTCACATCTTGGGTCACTTCCAAACATCATGATTTGGCATGGTTGGCCATCCTCATCTGCACATTGGACCTGGCCACAATTTCGATGCCTATGTCCTTCATAGCAACGTCGGTTAGCACACAAACCTATGCACCACCATCGATGTATGATTGCACCTGCTTCTTCCTTTCAATCAAAACATCCACCATTGGAAGCAGATTAGTCGGGCTCCCTATCCGTAGGGATAGATTTTGTATCGCATGCGCATCACCTCTAGCACATGGAAGCCTCGTGTTAACACTAGTAGACCACTACCTCTGCAACTTGGCATTCAATGCAAGCAATTGACCAAAGGTAATATTAGCTTTTTGGTTTTGAACGTCACTCACCAAATCATATTTCGGGTGATCACGCCCCAACAGGAAATTTGTTTGCTCAATCTTTGATGATGCCTTCTCTTGCTTGACTTTGGCTACTCTCTGTCTTCATTCACCTTCTCTTTTCCCTTCCAAGCCCTGGTCTCGCATTTTGTCTTTGTCTTCCTTTTGCCTTTTTCCCTTTTGTTTGCCAAAACATCCACATCCTGGTTATCCACTCGAATAATATTAACTCTAGGCACTTCATCAGTACTACCTAGTGGGGCTAGTGGGGCCTGGTTCTTGGTTGCCTATTGCTCTCTTTGACCATTGAATTGCGATCATCCTCTACCTCAACCAAATAACGGGTACATGCCACCTCTTTCCCTTGGTGGATGCGGGAAGTCTGGATCATAATGACCTTCTTCTCCATAGTTATAACATCTGCTAGGCAACGCCCTATCTATTCTAGCCCTTGGCTGGCCTCCCATTAGGATAAATATGAACCCTCTAGGGGCCCTTTGGGATTAAGGTTAATTAGAGGTCAACCAATAGGAAGAGGGTGGTGGACACACTCTATACCCTCAAAAAAGTAGGGGGACAAGGTAGCCTTACACCTCTTAATTGTCTCTTACCTAGTGAGAAGGTAAGGGAGGTGGCTAGGGGAAAGAGGGGGGGGGGGGACCACTTTGACCTCTTTTCCCCCACTTTTTGGCCCGGATTTAAAAATACACTAAAAATTTCAAATTTTCAAAAAATTTCAAATTTCAAGTTTTCCCTCCTTAAAAGGTCCCCAAACCTATTTCATGGTCAAAAAAGTATTTTTGACCTTCAAAAGTTAAAAACGTGCACTAAAAAATCCAAAAAATTGATTTTTTTAAAAAACAAATCAAAACATCATTTTCACCCTCCAAAGTCTTTCCAAACCTATTATATAGCTAAAAAGCATTTTTCTCTCTCTACAAACCTTTTTCCAAGCTCTCCATTGCTGCAACAACCACATGCACCCCCTATAGTCCATCATTATCTCTCTGCTAGCTTTCTCCCACCTCCATTGTAGCACCAAGCAAGCTCCTCCTCCATCTCTTCCCCTTACCCACCACATAGTTTCACACCAAGCTAGCTCCTCTCCCTTCTCTCATCTCCATTACAACATGAAACAAGATTCTACTCCTTCTACTTTCATTCACTCACACTACATGGAAACCTCTACTCCCGAAGGTGGCAAAAGTATGAGCTCACATGAGTTGCATACCACAACAATAGGAGGTGTAAATATCGCGTGGACATTGCAAGGGTTCATCTCCAACATAAAGATAGAATGGTAAGAAAATTACCCTTGTAGCTTACATTGAGAGCTTAACATCATCTCCATCTTTAAGTTTATCATGCTGGAGAGAATTAACCTCTTTATGGATTTCAGTGTTTAGGCTTCACACCTCATAACAGTGGGTGGTGCTATTTTGTTGATGACTTTGGTGCGCCATCTATAGTTGTGTAGCATGTGATTTGAGTCTCACAATGTAAGTAAGCTGTGTTATCTATGGAGAGTCGTCAAAGATTTTTCTTGTAATTTATTCTTCGTATAATTGTCATTAGATAATTGGAATGATATCATTTTGTACTTTATAACTTTGTGCTCACATAATCTTTTGTTTACTTACAGATTCAACTTGTTTTAAGAGGACATGAGCAAGCAACCATGTGCAGAGATGGAAATCACTCTATTTTTGTTCCTTGAGGAACCTTTCACTATCATGCAGTTAAAAGATTTTGATAAGAATAGTAGGTGTTTTTTAGAATCTTGAACCAATAGGGACTCTCTAGGAGCTCTCATAGAAGCCATCCATATAGTACTACTATCTTCCCTAGTGTCATAGACACACAAATACTCAAGTGTATATGAATCTCTAGATGAGGAAGACAAATACTTGTAAGATAAGCCTAACAGCAACAACATTGTCTCCATTTGTAATTATTTTTCATGAGGCAATATAAATATGTTTTTTTGTTAAATGGTGTCGCATTGAGTGAGAGTATTTAATTTAGATTACTGAAGTTTCATACAGATCTGAGAAATATTGTTTACTTTTATGGATATTTTGATTTGCCTGTACGATGATTCAAGTCGCAAGTCTTAATCACTCCACCTTGAAGAAATTCAAGCAATATTTTGATTTCAGTTTAATCATTAATGGTTATTCTTATTAAAGTGGATCATAAACTTTGTCAAGATGTCCTCATTTGGGGATGTTGAATGTATATCATTAGCAATGTTTCACAAGAACACTAGGTGGACACAAGGAAGTAAAAATTGGCTCCTTGTTTGGTCGATTTCTAGTGTTTAATGTTTAGTGCACAAGATTTGTGAGGCTGTTGTCATGGGGAGTTCACTAAAGTATATGTAACATAGCACATGTGTTCAACAGAAGGGATTTTATATTCTTGTAAAGTTGCAGAAACATGTGTAGATAAGGCCTATAAGGGGTACTTTTAATCCATTCTAGTGAACGCACATGATATAGGAAAATTTTACATAGTGAATGCTCCGGACCTTTGAACACAAAGAAGGGGGGGGGGGAGCTCTAATTACATCTGAGTGAAAAGAAGTGGAATTTGTACTGTCATGTTGCATAAAGATTTGCTTTCACTTAATCTAAAAAAAATTTGGTATCCTAGGGTGCAGACAAGGCCATATAATGCAAAAGAAGGGGTGGCCACAAGCGCGCGTAGTGAGCCATCCAAAACTGCTGGATGGGCCATATGTGGGCCCTTGTGGCCACCCTTTTTTTGTATAATTAGGCTATTGCTGCACTCCAGAACCTTGGAAAAGATGAGATGAACCTAAAATTGAACTTTTCAAGCACATTATGCCTTCCTTCAACTCAACTTACTAGTTCCCTGCACCAAAAGGGAAAATCACATTGGACAGTATAAAAATCTAGTCTCATGCTGCATAAACATCTGGTTTCATCAAATATTAACATTCTTGCTATTATAAGGGGTAGACAAGGCCATATAATGCAAAAAAACTGTTGGATGGGCCATCTGCGCGCCCTTGTGGCCACCCTTTTTTTTGCATAATTAGGCTATTGTTGCACTCCAGGACCTTGGAAAAGGTGAGATGAATGTAAAATTTAACTTTTCAAGCACATTATGCCTTCCTTCAACTCAACTTACTAGTTCCCTGCACCAAAAGGCCAAATCACATTGGTTCATATAAAAATCTAGTCTCATGCTACATAAACATCTGGTTTCATCAGCTATTAACATTTTTGCTATCCTAAGGGGCAAACAAAGCTAGAAAATGCAAAAAAAAAAGGGTGGTCACAAGGGCGCGCAGATGAGCCATCCAAAACTGCTGGATGGGCCATCTGCGCGCCCTTGTGGCCACCCTTTTTTTTGCATTTTCTAGCTTTGTTTGCCCCTTAGGATGGCAAAAATGTTAATATTTGATTTAAATTTAACTCTTCATGGCCAAAACCACTTAACTTAAAACACATGGATAAACCGAAAATCCAAATCACTATGGAGACAGCAGACACAACTCTTAATCATTTTGTCATTGCAAAGTCATCTGAAATGATGTGAGCCTCTACAACTTCTTGAATAGCCTCCAACGCTATTGCTTGCATTTTATACTGATTTCCATAGCTTTGAAGCACCTCCTTCACCGTGTGAGCATATTTTTGATGCATGGCCATGATTCAAGTGTTAGGATTTTTTTTTTTAAAGTGTTGAACTTTTCGGTTGTTTTCAACAGCTTCTAGATTTCAATCGGCTCCGAATCTGTCTGGGCTTGTCTCACTTAAATTTGTTCATCTCATCGCGTTCTTCGACCATCATGTGATGAGAAAAAATCATATCTTGCTCGCATTCTCCAAAAATCAATGTGCAAGTTGACAATTTATTTAAAAATGATGTAAAACATACATTTTTTACTTTTTTTCTTAATCTACGGGCTCCAACGAGCATTAAAACCATGGAATCTGAAAATACTCAAAGAACCATTGTTTTTTATTGTGTTAAAGACTATATTTCCTACATACAAAACTTTCCCAAAATCTCACCCTAACACCTTCAAAAGTGGCTTCCAAGGAGTGTACTCGGTCAAAATTTGAAACTGAAGAAAAACAATCAGAATGAACTCCTAGACTGTGTATAAACTTTAGAATAACCAAAATTTCCTTCAAAAAAAAGTTATGCTAAAAATTTGAAAATAGCCCCCCATTGGACTCCCCACAACGATAGAAGTCAAAGGGTTCAAGGAGAGGTATGGTGTCACAAGTGCATGGTGGGAATCTCATCGAGGTTTATTCCGTCAAGATCTCTTGTACTTTATCATGTCTTCTCATGTACAATCTTATAAAAAAAAATGATACTTTAAATGACTACAAATCTTATTTAACTTATCAAACAATCTAAAATATGGTAGACCAAGAGTGCTCTTACACATCAACAAACAAAAAAGTCCAAACTTCTTCTCATTAACTTTGATAAACATACATTCGTGAACAACTTCCAAGGGGTAGTGCAGTCATAGTTCTTACATCCATTCCATGACATGGTATGCTCAAGGGGTGACCTATCATATAAAAATATCTCTGGTGGGGGTGCCCTCATGTTAGGAAAGGGTGTGCTGCTGATGAAAAGTTGTTGTATTGTCCTACTAGGGATCTCTCCATGTTAGCATAGTGATTTTTGGTGTAGTGGGAGCCACATTGCTTGAGGAGAGCTTTGTGCCACCGTAAAAGCTTCATGTTATGCTAGTTCCTTGAGCCATTCTTGCATTAGGATGAGATTACCCACCTCTAATAAGGATGGATTTGAAGCACCTACCTGCAAGATGTAACAAAGAAGGCTGTTTTAGAGGAAAAGTGGTGACACTTGACCTCTCTAACCTGCACCCACTGTTTCTTGTAATGCCACTGTTTTGAGCTGAATAGCTTGACATTCGTGCATCCACGAATGCAAAGAAGCACCTGCACCCATACACAACCAATTGCAATAGCCTAACAAGCCTACTTCTCCCCTCCCAAGATATTGAAGAACCATACACATTCGTCTCACCGACAGTATGACGATCTTGGGATGACCTCTGCTCACCCTCATGTGCGGCCTTCGGTGCAAACACCGCGGACAAGCAATATGTACACTTTTGTTGTGCGGAGTACATGGTGGTGGAGGGATACGATTTGTGATGTCCGTGAGCACCATGGCAGTTGTTGCGTGAGGAAGCAAAGAATGAAAAGAAAGAGGGGGGAGGGAGAGGGAGGAACATGGGAGGAGAGAAGGGGCAAGGGGGAGAGGGAGAGAGAGGGGAGGAGGAGGAGAGAAGGGGGTAGGGAGAGGAGAGGAACATGGGAGGAGAGAAGGGGGCAGAGGGGGGAGAGGGAGAGAGAGGGGAGGAGGAGGAGAGAAGGGGGTAGGGAGGGAGAGGAGAGGGAGAGAGGAGGAAGGAGGAGGAGAGAACAAAGGTTTTTTTTTTGGGGGGGATTTTTTTTTGAAAAAGTGGACTTTTAGTGTTTGTAGGTTTAAAAAAATGTCAAAAAATGATTTTTTGATGTGTATATATGTTGGGAGGGAGTTTTAAGTCAAAAATAAGTAAAAATAACTTTTTTGAAAAAAAGTCAAATTTTGGCTCTTAGTGACCCACGTTTTTGCTGATGTGGCCACACTCCTTTACTCCCTTCACTTTCCAAAAGCTAGAGAGAGAAAGTGACCTCTTAGGTCCATATCCTACATGTGTCTAAAAAAAGGCTAGAAAAGTCTACTCAAAACTAGCTTCTTGAATGCCCTTAACCCCACACAACATTAGCCTTAATCCCTAAAAATTAGGATTCCTTACAAGGCCCATGCAAGGTTCATATTTCTCCTAATGCTTTGTCCATAACACTTAAATGAAGCTCTTGTATCTGCTCATTCAAATCTTGAACAGTACGTACTATTGTTAATGAAATTCCACCACACCTCAATTTGCTTGGTTCTCCGCTTGGACTTCAGAGCAGACTGGGAGCCATAGCCTCATACCCCAATGCACCTTGTTCAATCTTCTTCTTAATCTTTCGGCTCCTTGCTTGTGCAATTTCAACCTCTCTAATGTAGTTCGCTGGACTCTCAAAATCCACCTTCTCTTGAACTTTGAGATGCAAACATGCCATGAACTTCTCCAATTTAAAGTACTCATTGTTGGCCAACTGCATGGTGGTAGAAAACTCTGCCCAACACTCTTCAAAACGGTTAAGGAAAACATCAAACTCTTTATTTACATCATGTCTCAAGGTCTTCAACCTTGCATCCAAATAAACCGGAGATACCTCCTTACGGAAATCCTGTAGAAATTGAGCCCGCAAGATCGACCATATCAACCTCGATTCCCCTTCCAAAGCATAAAACCATACATTTTCTTTTCCATGCATCAACAACGGAATCGTATCCATCTTGCTATCCTCATTTGGCATATGCAACAACAACATATATAACTTGAAATTGGCCATCCACTCCTCAAGATCCTCTTCTCTTGTGAAAATTGGTCCGTAGCTTTGTGCTGCCATCTCTTCTTTGTGAAACTTCTTTTATCAAACCGGCTAGCAATCAAATGTTCCTCAGCGGGGCCACCAAAAGATGGAGATGGGAATGGGAACACACCCAGAAACACACCAAAATACCTCTTTATAGCCCAAGGTACTCACAACACCCTACTCCTCTCAAAAACACCTTCAGAACGGTACAATTTCCCCTACGCATTGGCCACAATACACCAATGCATACATACACACCTTGGAGAATCTAAACTCACACCTTGCTTTGATTGCACACGCCACAATCGCACAACACCTCTCTCTCTCTCTCTCTCTCTCTCTCTCTCTCTCTCTCTCTCTCTCTCTCTCTCTCTCTCTCTCTCTCTCTCTCTCTCTCTCTCTCTCTCTCTCTCTCTCTCTCTCTCTCTCTCTCTTTGCACCACACCAAACATGGTCTGGGGGGACACACACGCACGCCGGCACTGACACCAAGGAGCAAAACAATTGAGAAGATAAGGCAGGTGGGAGAATCGATAGACAGGAGCAATGGTGAGCTTCATTTTCTTCAAAAATTGAGTACAGTCCTCTTCTTCTTCCTCTATATCTCTTTAGAGGCTGCATGGGGGCCCTTGTAGGGCATTTTCTCTATTTTTATCCACTTTTCTCCCTTGCCGGACACTTGTCTTCTTTTCTTAGTCTCACCGCATGCAAACCATTACTTTCTCAAACTTGCCTTGCTCGTCACACGATGCATGATCCCTCCCTCCTCTTGGGGTTTTCAAGGCACCGTGACAATGGGGGAGAGTTTTCCCCTCAATAAAAAGGGCCCCTTAGGGATACAGGAACAAGCACCCCACAAGCTTGCCATGTTATCAACATCCACCACTATTGTTCGTCATTGCAGCACCACCCCAACTAGCCAAAACCACCCACCGACGCCATAGATCATCACACAAGAGAGCTAACTCACTCTCTTCTCATGCCCCAAGTGGAGGCGTCGTTGTAGGCTATAAACCATACATTCCAAGGTCTCCACACCGCATGTGGGTTCAATATACGTGCCACATGGCAGCCCCATGGTGGCCTGTTGCCCTCAAGTTGACAAATTTTCAAAAAAAAAAACATTGAATACCCACCTTTTTATTCCTAAATTCCAGTGTTTTCCATTTACTGCTCTGAGACCCTATGGTTGAGCTACAAAATCTGAACGGATCTCCCCCTTTCCGACCTCGATCCCATAAATCTTGCCACATTCTGACCTTGCCGTGGCCTCCAACTCATGCACTGAAAAGAGAAAAAATCATCTGGCACGGTCTCCCTGGTAACTGCATCAAACTTCAATCTCTTGTATCTCGACACCTGTGACTCCGATTGACAAGCCATCAAATCCATCAAGATCTTCTATCAACACTTCTTTTTGGAACCTTGTCCAGGCTGAAAAACTCCAGAGGGCACACCCATCAAGGCAGTAAAACTGGCACATAACTAGCCCTCGCTGAAACTTGAACTGCTCATGTCTTGGTCGTTTGAACTCAGATCGCCGATCTGAAAAGATCAACATGCATCATAAGACAAGCACTCTTGGCCCATGCATTAACTTTAGGTTTGAACATCCTTCTACAATTGCCCAATCTGGCAAACCACTATTGACTTCAAATTGTCATGTCTTTCACTCCGTAGCTCTGATCGAGGAGTTGTCTAGACTGGGTCATAGACCACACTGAGAGCCACCTCTAGCACTCCCATTTTTTCACTTTTCATGCTTTTCCTAGCCACCTCTGACAGGCACCATGGCAACGCACTCTGGTCCAAAAAACCTCATAAATCATATATATATATATATATATATATATATATATATGCGTAGCGCCTTGCATGTCCTTGATATTCATAGTTGTCTGACCACTTTGGCAAGCACTTGAGCACACACATAACTTAGCATTGCACTCCTTATAGCATCAACCAACTCTAGCTGCACCAACAATAATCCATCTCTCCATCTGCACCATAGCCAATGAAGATGCATTTGTGTGACTTGGGATCGATCTTCTTTCTAAGCTCTTTAGGCACATATGAGAATGCCTCACACCCAAACACACGTAGCACCAACAATAATCCATCTCTCCATCTGCACCATAGCCAATGAAGATGCATTTGTGTGACTTAGGATTGAGCTTCTTTCTAAGCTCTTTAGGCACATATGAGAATTTCTCACACCCAAACATGCGTAATTTGTCATAATTAGACGTCTTGCATGTTAGGAGACTAGGCACCCTCCTGTTGTAGTGGTTAGCTGCAATTGGGATAGCTGGCATAATGGTTAATTATGTGATGTCTATTTATTTTCTAATTGAGTTCATGATGATGATTTTGTAGAGTGAAATGCAGGGAGTTGATGAAGAGGCATCAGCAATTACTCTTGGCCATTTTATATTTGCACAGTATTTTAGAATCTCATTTCAATAAGCCACTATGGCTCTGTAAATGTTTGTAGTGGGAACTCCCCTTATGGGACATGCAAGAACTAATGAGCTTCACTCATTTACAAAAGTGAAGTGGTTGTAAAAAGAGGGGCCTCAAATTTTGGCACCTTAAACTCAAAAATAATATATTAAATACCAACTCCACAAGAGAGGTTCCGGGGAGTTTGGGGCTAGATTTAGGCCTTTCTCTTGCAGATTCTCTTCTCTACTCTCTTATGCTATGTTCTATTTTTTGTGTACTCTCGAATCTAGTCTACATCTCTTACACTCTCTTACAAGCATGTCTATGTCAATTCTATGCTGTGTGTGTGTGTGTGTGTGTGTGTGTGTGTGTGCTTGGAAATTGGGAAAAGAGGTGGACAGGTTGATGGTGATGTTTTGGAGCATGTGTTGAATAGCTTAAGCAGTTGATCTCCCCCTCTTCTCCCAACAGTGGTATCAGAGATTTTGGTTCGAGGAAAAATATAATCGACAATCGAATTAAAATTTTAAGGAGGAAATTGTGTATCGGCAACATCGACTTTACAAAATCAAGGCTTAACTGATGATTAATTGGAAAATCAATCAATTAATTCCACTTATTGACCATCGAGAATCGGTATGTCAAGTTTAAAATTCAATTTGATGGCTAGCTCTTGTGGATTGTAAAGATGCAACAACGAAAGTGTTTTTTTTCACACTATGGAAAATTGAACTGTCAAACTCGAAGTTTGATAAGGTTTAATCAAAATTAATCTCAGGTAATCTTTCGCAATTTTGATCAACCACCATCAAGAGAAAAAGAAGGTATGGCTATTTTCCATGTCTATTTTGTTAATAGAGGTAGATTAAGAAGAAGCGAGTAGACAAGTTTTTGAAAGTTCTTAGAAGTGATTCAAGAGAAGTTGACTGAAGGTAATCATAGATGTAGGAATAAAGAAAAAGCAAATTAGTATGAGAAGACTAGGAAGAGAAAAGGAAATGAGAAGACCTTTGAAAAAGAGGTCGCAATGAAGCTGGTCGGCCCATGGATGCGAGGCTCAAGAGAGACTCCAACCTTGCCAAAATTTGCAATTTCACTATTGCCTTATACCTTAAGCAAAGCTTATATGGCAAGGAGAAATTAAAAGGGAGAGAGAGAGAGTTATCAAGTGTTCTATGTCCTTGTGAACAGGGTCCAAATGGCGGGAACCGCACCTTATACCCATATAGAGCCCAAGGTCGACATCAGCAAAACTGAGCGCTGTTGGCATCAAACGGCTTTCCCAAGGCTCGTGAATGTCTTTGCCTTCACACCCGCTGCCTGAAACGGCACGAGCCGGTCACCATGTCCCACTTTCTCCTCGCGTTGTCTTCCTCAGACCCTGCGCGCTATCGATTGCTCGCTGCCACTCCTTTTCCCCATGCATTCACATGCTACTTGACTTTAAGTGCTCACATAAGCACTAGATGGCCGCCCACTGCATGTTTACCCAGCTTCCACATTTAACCTAGCGGTCGTTCACCCAGCTACTTCCATTTCTTGGTCAGCTGCCATGCAAGAAGAAAATAAAGCCTTGGCTGCCCCTTCCTTTCCTAGTCTGCGTAGTCCCCCCCTCTTGAATTTATGGTCCATCACCCGTGTTCAAGAAAAATTTGACTTGGCTTAATATCGTGTCGTCTTCAATTTTTTTAAAAATTCCGATTGAGGGCAAGGGAAAAAAGGGAAATTCCATCCCAAATAGAGACAAATAGTGTAAAAACCCGGAAAATAAACCTAATTTTTTAAAATTTCCTCTTCGCAAATTCAAGAAAAGGAAATTTGTATGTTGGAAAACTGAAAATTTTTTCCCACACATTGTCCATTTGCAAGCTTTATTTCTAGTTTTAAAATCCCAGAAGATATCCACTTTTCCTTGGCCACCCATCCTTGCTACTTCTCGACCATTGAGACAATTGGTTAACTGCCCATGGCGCCTAGGCCATACTTGCAATTGCTGCCGGACTACCAATCAAAGAGGAATAAAGATATAGCTTTTAGGATCCTTTAGACCGGGATCTTCCAAAAGCTTGTAGGAAATCCCTACAACTTCGAGAAACTTTTCACCAAAATAAAAAAATAAAATAAAATAAAACCAAATGATCGTATACATGAGCAATTCTCACAAGGAGTTGGATTCAAAGTTTTCCTATTTCCTATAAGCAGAAGTGGACAACAATCAACTAATCTGAACATTCAACTAGCTGAAGATTAAGTGGACAAAACCTTCCTCGAACACGATGATAATTATCATCAACCTCAATTGTTTCATAAATAATAATTTTTAAAATTTGTGTTTATGTCACAATATCGATGACCGTGAAGATTTTTACATTTATTAGATGCAAATGACAAGACCCACTTTCATTTCTTTTATATTACACATGAATAATTTTTTAAGTGATTTATTCGGTTATAACAAACTCACTGCATCTAGTCTGAACATGATCGATCCAATTTCATCAAGAGCCACACCAATGGGACACACATTAACTACATGGTATATAAAGTTTCTATAATCATAGATGATTGTTAAATCGGGTTCCTGCATATGGAGCACTCATCCATCATATCTAAACTACTATTTAATATTTTCCCTTACTAATTATGGTTCAACATTGAAACTTTCTATAGCTACTAATCAAGACCAAGCAGTCTTCGGTTCAGGTATTTTTTGACAGGTACTCTAACAACTGATGCTGAGGAACATGGCCTCCAAGTTTCATCATGCCACGCCAAGGATAATCTCACCACGAGTCTACATATCAAATAAATTGCCTTGGAACCTCTCCAATTGATAAGCTTCCACATTGGGGTTGTTTTGGTCATATGACATATCGAGTGTGTGTTTCTGCATATGATTGTTCACTTTTGTAAGGTCCTCTCCCATCTATCTGTTCATAACAAAATTTGTTGACATTCATTCATGATAATAATCAGTTTGTTATCATTTACGGATCATTACTTGACAAATGTGGTTTATCATTGATAATTCCATGTTATATGTTTTTCAATCTTCATGCGCCTAATCATGACACAAAGGCCACTATTAGTTGTAATGTTGACAGATCACAAATACAATCACTACATTCTTTTCAAGAAGCTAAATGCCAACTCATTAAGTCGCTAAAATGACATCATCACTTTATTTACTACTAGTATACTAACTCTATTTCTACATAGAACCATGTCTATATAACAAAATACACCAATTTCTTCATAATAGCATTTACTTATTTGATGGAAAAGTGAAGTTTAACAAGCTGCTATGGTTTTGCATATCTTATCGCTTTGGGCTTACTGGCCCTAGCAGGTACTAAATTCTTGGTAAAGTTTTCTTTTCAAGTAATCACACTTGTGGCCACCTTCTATGGTTGTAATGCAGGATATCCTAGGCATGAGGACTCTTAAGATCTTGTGCATTCTCCATGTCCTTAGCTCATGCTTGGATACTCACTATATTTTGGATCATGGTCTTTATTTAAACAAGAAGCCTAACCTTGTAATGTATTTTAATAGTTAATCACCTTTACATTGCCATATTCACAATGCCTTTCACATTACTCTTTTACGCCCATTCAGAGGACCCCTACCTACACACCACATTTATGAAGACCCACTTTCACTTGTAGACCAGAAGGCAACTCATCCTTGACAAAATAGTTGATCACGAGACCACCACTACATGCACTGGCATGGTTTATACATGGTACCTTTTTTCTTTCAAGGACCACCCTAGAGAGGATGCCAAATGGATGCCTGAAAAGTTTTTTTTTTTTTTGCAACTTTCCCGATCTTCTCAACACCTTCCATCACTCACTGTCTGGTTGATTTCTCTACTGAGCAACTGAGGACAGTTGCTATCCCTGGTGTCGTGCAGCTCCGCTTCATGCTAAGAAATATGCCAAAAAAATGTACATCAAGCTTATTTGAAGCCTACATGATTATTGAGCAGTGATAATGCTTGTTAACAGGCCAAGTTTAATGATTAGTGTATGTAAGATGCGGCTTAAAAGGGCCAACAGATGCCTCAATGATGCAAAAAAGGAGTATGCTTAAAGTGAGCATAGATGGGATATTATGATCTAAAACAGCAGTTCTTGAAGTGCTCTATCGGCCTGTCTTTACGGCTCATCGATAGGCGCTACGGTGAAGAAGTTATGGCATATTGAAGTTTGAGTCGATTGCACATCCGTACCGGATGGGGCAACTGCAGCTAAGGTGACAGAATTGAAATGAATGCACGGGCCTGAAGTGCTCACTTTGTGGAGCACGTCAGTCTTTTCAAATCAGCGATCGGAGTTCCGGTTGCCAAGATATTAGCCGTTAAAGATTCACCGGGGGCCGGCTCCGTACCAGTTCGGTCCGCTCGATCGGCGTGCCATTTGGGAATTTTGGCCTCCTCAACAGGGTTTGTATGCGCTCTATGCAATTTGAGAAGTATAAAGGAATTAACGGCTCGTCAGATTGAGTTCAGGATCATGAGATAATATGGCTTGAGGCCGCTGTCAGCTGCCGGCACAACTAAGCAGGATGAATTTTGGAATCCGGATGTTATTGTCAGTCAAGGGTTGCTTTGGCTAGTATGTCACTCTGAACAATGAATTGGCCGCTGCGTATACCAACTATGGCGCCTTTATGAAAGCATGATTTGTATGCCTAATATGGTGCCGCTACGAAAGCACATAAAGTGCTTCAAGAGCTTCGTGTTTGGAATGTGGTCTCTTGGAATGCGTTTGTTGTGGGATTTACCTCACGGTGAGAGATTCCATGATGAGATTGTTGGACGAGGATGCTGGGCTGTGCTTGGCAATGCCTTAGTCGATATGTATGCTAAATGGGGTGCCCTTTAAGGGCCACCCACCCAAGCTAAAGAAAAAACCGTTTGCCCAAAGGCCAAGGGCATGGCCGCCCACTCAACCCCTAAAGGCCGCCCAAAGGCATGGTGGCCCAAAACCCTTAAGGGGTATTTTTTTAAAGTGTGAAGCCAAGAAACAAGAAGGCATGGCGTAGAGAGGGCAGCGAGGAAGAAGCTGCGCAAGGGAGGATTTGCTCGCGACGGCCAGGGGACTACTCAGACGGGCGCGGCCATGTGACGAGAAAGACTCTGCATGCAATGGCACTTCTATTCGGTACAAGGCTCGCCGGTTTTCGCGCAGCTCACCGGATTCCACTGCCACGTCATAGCACCCCTTCCCGTGCCACGTCAGTAGTGGTGGCGCTATTGATGGGAGGGGGCACGCTATTTATAGAGGGTTTTTTTTTGCATGAGATTAAGGGAAAGTTAACGAAGAGGAAAAAGGCCAACGAGGGAAGAGCTTCTCCTTGAACTCCATCGAAGCAAGGGGAAAGAGCTTCTCCTTGAACTCCATCGAACCAAGGGGCAAGAGCTTCTCCTTGAACTCCATCGAAGCAAAAGGCAAGGATTACTTATCTCGCTCTCGTGTTGGAGAAGGGGAAGCAAGGAGAGGAACGAAGTCTCTTTCTTTCTTCCGACCTCGGCTACCAAAGAAGGAAAGAAAAAGGCTAATCAAGGGCTCTATCTCTCTCGGCCTTCTGGTAAACTGGAGGAGACTCGCTCTCGAGTAAGCAAGGACAGAGGATAAACTCTCTCTACTGTATTTGAAAGGTACAAGGGTATCAAGCAGGGGATTTGTCAGATACTTACCTCCTAATCAGTTTATAAAGACTCTAATGGTGAGTATAAGTGAAAATTTTACAGTCTTGATCTAATTCGAGAGCATTAAACTCTCCTAACTCCATCAGTGTCGTTAACGGCACACATTTGTAATCGAATTCCACTTCGGCTAATCATTAGCAGTTTAAACCATTTCGATTGTCGAGTTTTAAGTATTTAAAGTGTTGACAGGGATCTGTTGCCTTGTGCTGTGTGTCTTGTCTCTCCTATTTCCCACAGCAAGCAGCCCGGTGCTGACCCGGCTCACCTCGCGAACCCATATCCCCCGACACCTAGTGAACTTGACACGAAACCGAGTCGGGGTGGGAAAATTGTTGAAGCATATGTCTACATCACAAGAAGCATCCATGCAACAGATGATGCAGCAGTTTGCAGCATACATGCAACAGCAACAGGCTGCCCAACAGCAACATAATTTTCAAGAGCGGATTCGTAAAGCTCGTCAAAATGTTACGTAAAAGCTGCAACGGTTTGAGGGCCGAGATATTTCGAAATTTATCAATTTGTATGAGCTGTCTATGGAAGATAATGGTATTGAAGACCAGGATTTAGTGAAAGGATTTCATCTGATTGCAGTTCCAGAACTTAGGGCTCGGATTAAAGAAATTCAAGCGGCTCAAGAGACCAACTGGCAGGATTTTAAGAAGGCGCTGCAAGAGGAATATTTTTTGGAAGATTCTCAACTGGTGACCCGACAGAGTTTTACAAAGTGGGTGCAGAAGAAGGGTAAAAATTTATCTGTACGAGAACTGTTACGAGAGTTTACAAGGAATTTTGATCCGTTATCGTCAGCAGAACAACGTTCCTTGAAGGATCAAAAGGTGGAATTGTTTATTCAAGCTGCTGATCCGCGACTACAAAAGAATTTGGTGCAATTATTGGAGGATCCGGCGGGAGAATTGGGATTGACATCAGATTGGAAAATGGTATCTGAAGCGGTGAACATGATCGTAAAACGACAGAAGCGGGCTGATAAGCAAATCGTGATCGAGGTACTGGATGATGATGAAGAAGAGCTTAAAGAGAAGTCGCCCTCTACATTACCCAAAGTGGAGGGGCCTATTCTTGACGATCTCGTTAAAGGTATTCAAGAAGTAAATTTGAATTTTAAAACTGTTAAATTTGAATGGTTAGCTGCAAAGGCGTCTACTTCTGAACCTAAGCAGGAGCAGCCACCACATAAAAATTGGGATCGATGCATGTGGTGTGATAGTGAAGACCACAGGTTTGTGAGAGAGTGTCATGAGTTTGATGAAGCTTATAAGAAGGATGTGGTTTTCTGGAAAGACAAGAAGATTCATCTCCGGGCGATAGGGGAACTGCTCCGCTTGAAATTTGGCAGAGGTGGAATGAAGAAGATAGTGGAGGAAATACAGCATAATGTTGCCCTTGTGGAAGCAGCTGCATATGGGCTGCAAGTTTGTGGTAAGGAAGATGATGGTACAGGTGCAAGGGGCCAGTTTTGGCCATATGCTTTAAAGACAACAGAAGCAGGTAAGGTAACATATGGGAAGTTACGCCAGTTGGGTAATTCAATTCGAGAAACTACTGGGTGGACCGATCCAGTGGATTCTCTTTCAGTATATGCTTATATTGCTAAAGCTCAAGCCAATGAAGCTATGGTCAAAGAGAATCGGAAAAGAGATGAAGAGGTGGCTGGGACATCAAAGGCAGGAAGATGGATCCAGCAATAAGAAAGAAGAAGTGCCAGCTCCTAAACCTACTTCGGAGGTGGTTATGGAAGAGGCTCCAAAGGATAAGAAGCAAGGTAAGCCTAAAGGGCCCTCGTATAAACTCAATTCTGATATTGAATTGGCTACAGATTTGAAGAAAGTTTTTGAAGAACGTATCCTAAATAGTAAAGTGGAGCTCACATTGGGGGATATTCTTGGAATTGCTAAGCGCAAGTTCCACGAAGAGATCATCGACATTATAAAAAGAAAGTGGCAAGTACCGAGTGATCAAGAGCCAGATCCAGTTAAAAGCCAAGTGGTTCGTCACATTGAAGCAATTTTGGAAGACTATGAAGAGTACTTAGCAGATCTTGAAGAAGAAGAGCCAAAGCCTGTGGTGGTTCCCAGCCCGATTATACCTGAGGTAAGAAACATGCATTTTAATGACGGTGAAGATGAAGAAGTTATACCCAAGAGTCAATTTTCGAGGACTCATTGGGCAAGAGCCACAACAGAAACAGTGGTAAAGCTTGGCGACATTGAGAAGCCGGTCTTAGCCCTCATAGACCATGGTTCAGAAATCAATCTCATGGCAAAGAATTTGCACCAAAAGGGGAAGTGGCCTATTGATGTGGATCACGGGTGGCGAATTCGAGCTGCCAACATGCTTCTTGGAGATCTTTACGAAGCATGTGCAAATGTTAAGGTAATGATTGGGAATGTCTATGATGGGAAAAAAAATTTTATACAGGAGCATTCCTCCTACAAATTGATTCTAAGACAACCCTACATTACGGCTGTGCGGATGGAAACTAAGGTGCTAGATGATGCTCGGCCTATGCCAGGGTTCGGAGCCGGGATGGTAAGAAAGCGGTTCAATTTCTAATTGTGTGTGTTGATCATGTTAGAAACAAAGACAGTTTACGTGATTGTCCAATGCCAAAGATACGTAAGGAGTTTAAATAACAAAGATTTGCTCAGGATTTTCTTGGGGTGCCACTATAAAGCGGGACTATGGTGGTGCAAGTGAGGAGAAGTTCTTGCAAAGAGAAACCTTCTCTTCAGGATTTCTAGGGTTGACATCTGAGGGTTCAATATCTTACAGGAAATTTAATGATTTAACTAAGTAGGAGAAACAATATGTTTCAAGCATTCAAAGTGACTTTCAGGGATGTGATGTGCTAGAACCGGATGATGTGATATCAGGAATCTTCGAAGAGATCTCTTATGTTGATACTATGTCAGAGCTTGAGGATATCAGGCAGAACAGGTTAGAAAGTGGAACTGAAGTTGTTAAAGTGCACTCAATGGACATATACAAGGCACTTATGCATATTGAGGATGACTTGGATAAAGAAGTTGAAGCACAGGTAGAGACGAAGTACAAGACATTTGCAAAGAAAGTGAGACCTGTGGCTACACCTCTACCAGAGGGAAGTGATGAAGTAATTAAATAAGCTTCTTGACAGCCTATGCTCAGAAATCCTAAGAACATTGGGCACAAATTCACTAAAGAGACATTGCAGCAGCTTAAGGTGGGAGAAGATGGTTTTCTCAACGAAGAGGAAATCAAGTGTTTTCAAGGTATGCTCGAAAAACATGGTAAAGCTTTTGCCTTTGATCCAAGTGAGATTGGGTGTGTGGATCCAAGTGTTGTGGCACCTATGGTTATATTCACTGCTCCTCACATTCCATGGAGCTTACATCCTATTCCAGTTCCTAAAGCTCACTTGCCAAAGCTTATCAATTTGCTTAATGAGAAGATACAAATGGGAATCTTGGAACCATCATGTGCGCCATACTCTAACCGATGGTTCACTGTTCCAAAGAAAAATGGTACTTTAAGGTTTATACAGGATATGCAGCCTGTTAACAAGGTAACAATCCGTAATGTGGGTACCGGCCCAATTGTGGATGAATTTGTTGAGGCTTTTGCAGGTAGGTCAATTTACTCTATGGGTGATCTTTATTCTGGATATGATCAATTTCAGTTAGCTTTGGAGAGCAGGGATCTTACTACGATGTGTACACCTCTCGGAGTGGTAAGGATGTGCACTCTGCCACAGGGTGCTACTAATTCTGTAGCTCATATGATGAACGGCATGAATAAGGTATTAAGGGACTTTATCCCACATGTTACTATGCCTTTCATTGATGATCTACCGATTAAAGGCTGTGAGGAAGGCTCAAAAGATGAAGTAAAAGATCAGAGGGGGTGCCGACAGTTTGTTGCTCAACATATTGCTGATTGTGATGCTATTTTATCCAGGCTTAAAGAAGTTAACACTTTCAGGGCAAAAATCAACTTTTGGTGCCAAAGAGGTTCTAATTGTAGGGCGCATGTGCAGTCCAGAAGGTAGAAGTCCGAGTCCAGCTAAAGTTGAAGGTATTCAAAAGATGAAGGAAACGTGCTCTTCGGTTACTGAAGTTCGTCGGTTTCTGGGTGCAAGTGTATTCTATCTTATTTGGCTGCCACATTTTGCTCATGTTGCAGAAGTGCTTTATCAACTGTTGAGAAAAGGTAAAAGATTTGTTTGGGAAGAAGTTCACACACGAGCTATGAGGAAATTAAAGAAGATGCTCCTTGAGGCTCCGACCTTGAGGAAAGTTGACTACAAATGCGGAAGGCCAGTAATCTTAACAATTGACACTAGCCCGACAGGTATTGGCTGGGCTATAGGTCAAGATGATGAAGAAGGTAACACGTATGCGGTTTGATTTGGAGCAAAAATGCTCAATGCTTGCCAAAGAGGCTACCCACAGGTTAAGAGAGAACTTTGGGGCGTTGCTACTACTCTAAGGTCTGATAAAGAATACTTTATTGGAGCTTCAGTCATGGTAGAGACAGATTTCTTGCCACTGATAGGGATGATTGCAAATTGCTCTACTCCGGATATTGCTATGCTACGATGGATAGCCTATATTAAGTCTCTTAATCCTGAATTTTGTCATATTGCAGGTAGAGATAATCCTGTTGCAGATATGTTATCAAGAGCTAGATTTGAAGATGAAGAAGAGATGTTGACCACAAGTGATGATGTTGGCTTGAAGTTCTATTCGTCTTCTTATCTGCATGCAAATTGTGGCAATATTGCTCATACTTTTGAGGTATTTTTTGAAGAATTCTATGAAGGAGAATGGATTTTGATTGGTCGCTACCTTAGCACTCTTACTAAGCATGAAGCGTGGACGGATCAAGAGTACAAAAAGATCAGGAAGAAAGCTTACGGCTATTTTCTGAAGGATGGCCATTTATGGAAGCAGCCAAAACGCTCTAAAGGAGTACTGCAGCGGGTTGTTTGTGATAAAGCGACTCAACAGCAGGTTATCAAAGAGTTTCATGAAAGTTTATGGGCTAGACACAGAGGGGTCTGGGCAACTTTTGTCAAGATTAAGGATCGTTACTGGTGGAAAGGTATGTATAAAGATGTGGCTCAGTTTGTGGAGACATGCCTAATATGCCAACAATATTCTAATGTGCGACATCGAGATGGATTGCATCCCACCTATCCACTAGCTTTGCACTACAAGTGGGTGGTGGACCTGATTACCATGCCAGTAGGTGTCTGGCAGATGCGGTATATTGTTCTTGCAAGAGAGGATCTTACTAATCAGGTGGAAGGCAGAGCTTTGTGTACCAAAGCTACCAATTCCGTATGCAAGTTCTTGCTTGAGGATGTTATTTCCAGGTATGGAAGCGTTGGTAGAATTACTGCTGATAGAGGAGAGCTGGATGCAGATGAAGCTCGAGATTTCTTTGCTCGCTTGGGCATTAAATTGGCTCTCACTACAGCATATAATCCAGAGGGTAATGGTAAAAGTGAAAGAGGGCATCTGCCTATTGTTAAAGCTTTAGAAAAGGCATGCCAGGGACAGATTGGTGATTGGCCTAAACTCCTACCATTTGCTTTATGGGCTGATCGAACTACACATAGTTCTGTTACAGGTTTTATGCCATTTGAGCTAATGTACGGGCAAAAACCCATTATGCCTACAGAGGAAGCGGTTATCTCTTGGACCATCATGCCATGGGAAGAAGGTATGTCTACAGAAGATTTGCTTGCATTGCGCATACGCCAACTTGAGAGACGTCAAGAAGATATTGAGCAGGCTAAAGTAATGCTTAAGGAAGCAAGGTTGAAGAACAAGGCAGCGTTTGATGATAAGCACAGACTACAACCTCGTGCTATTAAAGATGGGTATTGGGTCCTTGTATATGACAGTAGCCTGGAGAACCAGTACACTGTTATGCGGAAGATGGTTAAACAATGGTTTGGACCATATGTTGTACTTCATGTTTATAATAATGTGACCTACAAGTTATGCGAGCTTGATGGCATTGAGCTCAAGGTGCCTATTGCAGGGAAAAGAGTTAAGTTGTTTAAGCAACGAGATGGTGAGGTTAATATTGGAGACTTCAACACACATCAACCTCCTAAAGACAATGTTATGTATGCATCAGACGACGAGTCTGATGATGCTCTAGATTTATGATAAGTCAAAAGAGTTTTTGTTATACGGTCAATAAGCTTACATGGCTGGCTTCCAGCTGACTTCTTTGGACAATTGATGAAGTATCTTCACATTTTTTTGAGATTGGTTTTGCTAACAGAACTTGAAGTAAAGGACTTGATGGCCATTCCGTGTGCAGACAGAGTAAGGCATACTTGAGCTTGGCAGGGTTCCTTAAAGAGAGCTTAATGGTCAAGCCATTTGCATCATTAACTAGAGCACTTGAGTCTGGCGGGGTTCACTAAACAAGTTATCCATGATTGAATGCTTTGAAGATACGACAGATACAGTTCAGAGATTTTTGATGGACAACTACCTAATGATTAAGCTAAAACATTGATGATAGGGTATAAGCCTTATTTTGTTTTTCATAGGTTTACCAGTAATGTGAGTCTGATGATGGAAAGAACTTAAGGTACCTTTAACAAATGCAGATTGAAATGCAGTTGGCACAGACCGGAGGCTATGCAGGTTTAGAGGGGGTGGATGTCGTGCAGCTCCGCTTCCATGCTAAGAAATATGCCAGAAAAATGTACATCAAGCTTATTTGAAGCTTACATGATTATTGAGCAGTGATCAGGCTTGTTAACAGGCCAAGTTTAATGATTAGTGTATGTCACATGCGGCTTAAAAGGGCCAACAGATGCCTCAATGATTCCAAAAATGAGTATGCTTGAAGTGAGCACAAATGGGATATTATGATCTAAAACAGCAGTGCTTGAAGTGCTCTATCGGCCTGTCTTTACGGCTCGTCGATAGGAGCTACGGTGAAGAAGTTATGGAATATTGAAGTTTGAGTCGATTGCACATCCGTACCGGATTGGGCAACTGCAGCTGAGGTGACAGAATTGAAATGAATGCACGGGCCTGAAGTGCTCACTTTGTGGAGCGCGTCGGTCTTTTCAGATCAGCGATCGGAGTTCCGGTTGCCAAGATATTAGCCGTTAAAGATTCACTGGGGGTCGGCTCCGTACCTGTTCGGTCCGCTCGATCGGCGTGCCATCTGGGAATTTTGGCCTCCTCAAAAGGGTTTGTATGCGCTCTATGCAGTTTGAGAAGTCTAAAGGAATTAACGGCTCGTCAGATTGAGTTCAGGATCATGAGATAATATGGCTTGAGGCCGCTGTCAGCTGCAGGCACAACTAAGCAGGATGAATTTTGGAATCCGGATGTTATTGTCAGTCAAGGGTTGCTTTGGCTAGTATGTCACTCTGAACAATGAATTGGCCGCTGCGTATACCAACTATGGCGCCTTTATGAAAGCATGATTTGTATGCCTAATATGGTGCCGCTACGAAAGCACATAAAGTGCTTCAAGAGCTTCGTGTTTGGAATGTGGTCTCTTGGAATGCGTTTGTTGTGGGATTTACCTCACGGTGAGAGATTCCATGATGAGATTGTTGGACGAGGATGCTGGGTTGTGCTTGGCAATGCCTTAGTCGATATGTATGCTAAATGGGGTGCCCTTTAAGGGCCACCCACCCAAGCTAAAGCAAAAGCCGCCCGCCCAAAGGCCAAGGGCATGGCCGCCCACTCAACCCCTAAAGGCCGCCCAAAGGCATGGTGGCCCAAAACCCTTAAGGGGTATTTTTTTAAAGTGTGAAGACAAGAAAGAAGAAGGCATGGCGTAGACAGGGCATCGAGGAAGAAGCTGTGCAAGGGAGGATTTGCTCGCGATGGCCAAGGGACTACTCAGACGGGCGCGGCCCTATGACGAGAAAGACTCAGCATGCAATGGTGCTCCTATTCGGTACGAGGCTCGCCGGTTTTTGCGTAGCTCGCCGGATTCCACTGCCACGTCATAGCACTCCTTCCCGTGCCACGTCAATAGCGGCGGCGCTATTGATGGGACGGGGCACGCTAATTATAGAGGGTTTTTTTTTGCATGAGATTAAGGGGAAGTTAACGAAGAGGAAAAGGCCAACGAGGGAAGAGCTTCTCCTTGAACTCCATCGAAGCAAAAGGCAAGGCTTACTTCTCTCGCTCTCATGTTGGAGAAGGGGAAGCAAGGAGAGGAACGAAGTCTCTTTCTTTCTTCCGACCTCGGCTACCAAAGAAGCAAAGAAAAAGGCTAATCAAGGGCTCTATCTCTCTCTTGGCCTTGTGGTAAACTGGAGGAGACTCGCTCTCGAGTAAGCAAGGACAGAGGATAAACTCTCTCTACTGTATTTGAAAGATACAAGGGTATCAAGCAGGGGATTTTGTCGGATACTTACCTCCTAATCAGTTTATAAAGACTCTAATGGCGAGTATAAGTGGCAATTTTACAATCTTGATCTAATTCGAGAGCATTTAACTCTCATAACTCCATCAGTGCCGTTAACGGCACACATTTGTAATCGAATTCCACTTCGGCTAATCATTAGTAGTTTAAACCATTTCGATTGTCGAGTTTTAAGTATTTAAAGTGTTGACACGGATCTGTTGCCTTGTGCCGTGCGTCTTGTCTCTCCTATTTCCCACAGCAAGTAGCCCGGTGCTGACCCGGCTCACCTCGCGAACCCATATCCCCCGACACTGGTGGGAGGGATGTTACGAGACTGGGAACCCTCCTATTGTAGTGGTTAGCTGCAATTGGGATAGCTGGCATAATGGTTAATTATGTGAGGTCTATTTATTTTCTAATTGAGTTGTTGATGATGATTTTGTAGAGTGGAATGCGGGGAGTTGATGAAGAGGCGTCGGAAATTACTCTTGGCCATTTTATATTTGCACAGTATTTTAGAATCTCATTTCAATAAGCCACTATGGCTCTGTAAATGTTTGTAGTGGGGACTCCCCTTATGGGTCATGCAAGAACTAATGAGCTTCACTCATTTACAAAAGTGAAGTGGTTGTAAAAAGAGGGGCCTCAAATTTTGGCACCTTAAACTCAACAATAATATATTAAATATCAAGTCCGCAATAGAGGTGCCGGGGAGTTTGGAGCTAGATTTAGGCCTTTCTCTTGCAGATTCTCTTCTCTACTCTCTTATGCCATGTTGTATTTGTTGTGTACTCTCTAATCTAGTCTACATCTCTTACACATCTCTTGCACTCTCTTACAAGCATGTCTATGTCAATTCTATGTTCTGAGTGTGTGTGTGTGTGTGTGCTTGGAAATTGGGAAAGAGGTGGACAGGTTGATGGTGATGTTTTGGAGCATGTGTTGAATAGCTTAAGCAGTCGATCTCCCCCTCTTCTCCCAACATTGCATGTCCACATCTCTTGCAAAATCTTATAGTTCAACGGTGTACTAAGCAACCTATTGATTGTATGCACTATTGTCATAACATCCTCTCCCTGAAATTCTTGAGGTAAATTTTCCATAGATAGCATGGAAGTGGCCCTCTCCTCAGCAACTTCATTCTGAGCATGTGTGTGCGGCCAATTGAACTGCCTCCTAATGCTTCATTCGCTATAGAATCCCTTAAACTCATTGGAGACGTACTCTTCCCCATTGTCAGTACGCAAAACCTTCAATTTCTTGCCTGACTGGTTCTCGACCATAGCTAGGAACTTCTAGAATGTAGCAAAAAACTTCATGTTTTCTCTTAAAGAGGTAGACCCACATCTTTCTATTAGACTTATCTATGAAAGTCAAGAAATATAATGCCCCTCCTAGAGACTTATGCGGCATAGGCCCACATAGATCACGATGAACCAAAATTAAAGGATTTCCTAACTTTCTATCAAATGGCGATGAGGTAAGCCTAGTCTGTTTCCGTATATGCAATGCTCATACTAAAATGGGAATAGTTTATCACATGGATATAAGAAAAACGTTGTAACTGATTCATTCCCTTTTGACTCATATGACCAAGCCAGCTATGCCACAACTCAATAGAAGGCCGCTCGGCTACATAGATATTGTTTTCTTTCACACTAGAGACATACAAAGAGTACAATCAGCCAAACTTTTGGCCTTTATGCATTACCAAGTGACCTTTTCTAATTACCCAAGTACCATTGTCGAACATTGTAGTGTATCCAAGGTCATTAAGCTATCCTGCTCCGACCAAGCTCTTCGTTAGCTTTGGCACATGTCTAACACCTCGCAGCATGAACTCAATACCATTACGCATAAGCAAATTCACATCTCCAATGCCACACAATCACCTATCTTAACTGAAAACTGGCACCTGAGTCAATAATCCAATTCTGTGCATAGCATTCATCAAGAGCTAATAACGTCTCTGGACCCAAGTAAAACATGAAGATTAGTACATCTGATGGTTATGGCACATCAGGAATAACATTATGTGGAGACTCAATGACATTGAGCTCCTCTGTCTTCTCACTACTTTTAGGAGATGCAAGACTTACGACAATGGTTTTAGCCTTCTCTTTTTGCAATAACCGGAAATCTTTCTTCATGTGTCCTTTCTTGTGATAATGGTAGCATTTAATGTTCCTTGTGTCACATCCACGACGCTTGCTACGCAAATTTTTGCAATCCTAAGAACAATTGCAAGTGCGACTATGAACTCTTTGACATTGAAGGTTTTTCTGTCTACTTTCACTAGCCATATATGCATCGCCATGCCCACTAGTGTCAAGAGACTGACATCGAATCTCTTTCGTGAGCAAAGCACTAGTAACATCATTGATTTACTAACCCAAGCACAAGCTTCAAAGGTTATGAAACTTGTTAATGCTATAATCACTCCAAAGCCCTCCGCCTAAGAAGGTGAGTGGCATCTCAAGCTCTATAAATTTCTGTAAATATCTTTTACAAATAGCCCTGCTAATTTCATGAAGATCGGGCCGTGTCTCTACAAAACAAACTTAAGATCGAGTTAAAAATAAATAAACTTGATAACCCATGACCTTGCTGACCAATTGGAGTTGCGATTGCCGTTGTTGGAATGTTTTTTATTACCTTTTTCAAGCATAGACTAGTGTGTAGGCTCCCTTTTGTATGTAGTGCCTATAAACAGTTTGCATAAATAGCCCTTGTTGTTTGTCTTGTGTAGAGGTACTTCAGCAACCTTAGAGCTCCAATGACTCAAGTAGATGCACTCGATATTAATTGCAGATCCCCTAGAAATATGTGGCCTTTGGGCCCCTCTCGGCAAATTTTGGGAGAGAGAAAATTTCCCTTGACTTTGACAAGAAAACGATAGTTGGTTGTTGATTGACAGTCATGCTTGCATTTTACACCGAGGCACCATGTTTGAGGTGAAGACATGATTACTCTTTCAGTAATGATTGCACCAAAAATTAACTTTTAGAAACCTCGTCGTGACTCTTGCAACATAAACTTATATACGGGTAAGAAAAAACGTGTAAATTATGAAATGTCAAACCTTATGACCATTTCTTGGTCAATGTGCTCTATTTGATGCCGTGCATACATAGAACGTGGCTTCCCTTGCATAGTGTTTTGGTTGTGCATGGCTTGTGCGGCCATAAGATGTCACCAACAGCCATAAGCTTTGGCACCTTCGGACACACCCTTTCTCTCTTTCCACCTTGACAACCGCTTGGTTTGAATGCATGACAACTAGTGTCGAAATTTTGGAAAATTCCACAAAATAATATTGTGTGAAATCGAAGAATGTTCTGCAGCATGGAAAGAATTGTTGAAGATCCATACCCCTTGAAAAACCATTGCATGCTTCTAAAGAGCATAGGATATAACCACTTGGAGGGCCGTCCGTATCCGAGTCGAAGCTCTTTTCGAAAGAAAAAAAATACATCCCATGGTTTTGTTGTGGAATTCGCTGCACAATCCTTGCCTCCGTGTGGGAAGGCTCAGGCTCGAGGGTTCTTGTCCAAAGCCCTCATAATAGGGTTGTGTGTGTGTGTGTGTGTGTGTGTGACAAGGATAAAGGCAAGTTCGACAGAGATTACGGTAATAAAGATTTGACATAGGAGATCGACATGGCCCTCGTGGCGGTGGCCACAATGGCCTCAACCTCAGATTTCTAGTCAAATGACAGGTGTCACCACTAGCTTCAACTAGCTTCGTGTTTGCAGAAACTGTGTTGGATGTTGGACAAGTCTAGTTGTAAAGAGTGCTTCCAGCTCTTGTACCAAAGGTCGGAACTAGTCAAATGACAGGTGTCACCACTAGCTTCAACCAAAGAGAGGCTTGTGGCTAGCAGAGAGGGGCAATGAATGCTCCCTATAATTAACTTGGACCCTTGTGTTGAAGTTCAAGTTATTGATGTTTGGACCCATAAGTCGGAGTTCAATGAACATGCATCTAGCAGCGCGCAAATTCATTGTTGTTGGTCAGATTATGGATAGGATGTGTTTCAGTAGTTCATTATCTTAGAGTTTTATATTTTGGACGTGATGTGTTCACAGTTCATGAATAGGGATTACTGGACATAGTGTGGTCTACAGTTCAAAGTTTCTAAAAGGCAGCCGATGCTCAAGATGTCATTATTTCAGGTACAAAGTTGAGGGCGGCAAAACCGAGGTGTATCCATTATCCCGACCGGTCTTGGGGTGTCCATGGTAGCTTTTTCATCAACTTGGTCTCACTATTGATGTCCACTATGAGCTGCAGAGAGAGTGTTATAGTTCTAAAATCTCAAGTGAACTGCCCAATGTGATCCCATATTTAGTTTGGCTTTTAGGTATGTATTTCACTTATTGGTCAAGGGCAATTTACTGAGGTTGCTACCTTGCCTCCATTGTATACACATTCAATTATTCATTGCCAAGGTTGATTGGTTCAAGAGACTCTCTCTCTCTCTCTCTCTCTCTCTCTCTCTCTCTCTCTCTCTTGTTCTCTCTCTCACTCCCCTTGGTCTCTACGCTTCCACATCGTCGACTTTGACACCAAGCTGATCCCGACATGAGACCATTTATGAGGGGAGTGCATCAGTCCTTAAAGGGTTGTGTTGACTTGCCGCCGCTACATTCCTAGACTTCATATCTCTGCTTGAACCTCCGGAGTTCTTCAGTGTGCCCCGCTCATCTTAGTTCCACCTAGGCTTAACCTCGAGGGGTTCACTATGTGTAAAACTACCATATCACGTGCGTTCAAAACATGTTTGTCAAAACCCCTTATCTGTGAATTTTGTTAGGAATATAATGTACCCTTTTCTTTTAAAATCTGTAAGTTTTTTTCCAATTTGAGAAAAATAATGTCCTTCTGTATATATATGTTTGTAAGTTTCAAGAACTTTAAATATCCTTCTGTTGAACTCATGTGATAGGTTACATTTTTCTTAGGTGGCCTCCCCGGGGGCTTAACCTTCCTTTTGTTGAGTGTGCATCTGTAATATACTCCAATTAACATCATGTAGCCACTCAGGTCCTTGTTCAAAGAAAACTTCAGCCAATAGACCTGCTTCATTGATATGTGTAGTCGTTCAATACAGCCAAATAGATGAGCCAAACAATGTTCCCTTCCGTCTCCATGCTTTCATTTCGAGTGCGCCCGTGAGTTCTATTGACCATAGCTTGCATTAACCAAAAGCCAGTAATAAACATCACCCCAAGTTGAGAATCGTAAGATGCCTCTCTCAATTGATTCTATCGTGTGCATGTTGTCCAAACCGTTTCAATGTGCTTTCATCCAGCTTGGTGTTTGCAGAAATTGTGTTGGATGTTGGACAAGTCTAGTTGTAAAGAGTGCTTCCAGCTCTTGTACCAAAGGTCGGAACTCTCACAAGGCTTAGACTATGGGAAGGAATCAGGTTATCGAGAAGTGTTGGCGGTAGAGAGATGCTTGATGTGTAAATTTGGGAGCATGAAATAATCTTAGTAAGAAGCCTTCACGCGTGAGAAAAAGGTTTCCCAATTATCCCACGTGAGGCAAAAAAACCTGATTTTTTTTCTTACTTTGGTTTTGTATTTCATAGATGTCGACGAATGCTCAACTATTGCGTGCATGCTAGGTAGCAAAAATATTCTGAGGCCTTTCGTCGAGACAATTTAGGGGTCTTTGCACACGAGCTGTCCCAGGCCGGACTAAGGCACTTTACACAAGCTTTCCAAACTCAAGCAGCAAATGTGCAATTACATGCCAGATGGGACAAGGTTTTGGAATTCAAGGCAAGCAAGCCCCTCTTGGTTTCACTCTCAGAACGGGGTCCTTTCTCAAAAGGATCAATCCAACGACCGGCCACTGTTCAAAATTGTCTTCTTTCTTTCAAATTTTCTCAAATGGGCATGAACATAATCAATGGGCACCAACTTTTATTCTGAGTTAACTGCGTGAACATAGCCGCAGTTCTATGTTTCATTGATTACCTGTGCAACACGAGTAGACCTTGAAAAGTCCCATGACACAACATTAGCAATCAATTTTCATTTGCAAACAGGCTTTGCTCACAACACGACATACCATTCTGCAATGTTCTCTACAATCTCCTCTACAGGCTCTTGATGCGGCTCTTGTACCGTGCTATCTCTTGCCCGCAATTTGCTACTTAACCCATTTGGAACCTAAAGATGGTCGTAACATAAGGAAACGACTTGTCACAACTTTGAGAGAGCACAACAAGATTCTGAAGCCGAAGAAGTTCCCAATCAGAAGAAAATGTGACAATTCAAATCCAAATTTCTGTTATACCTGCAATTAAGCATATCATTTCAAGCATACTCGCTCAATTGAACATTTCGTGAGTAGTCATTTCGACAATCTTGTTTTCAACACAATTTACGCTAGTTGGAGCCGAATCCGCCCATCATATGTCAAGTATCTCTGCATGTCTCATGAGCAGGGTGGGGCAATTGATGACGATAATGAGTTGTCTATGCCAGTCGAACGGCACGAAAATCAATCTGAAGCATCTCGAAGAGTTTCTGCTGTGAGAAATATCCTTTCCTGTAGTTTGCACCCCTTTTATTGACAGATGCACCTGCTAGGTACTCATGGAGGAAGATGCGACAAGCATCGGCGCCGATCCCGATTTGCCCATCATATGCTGAGCAGCTAGTGTGTGCATCCAGCTTCAAGACATAGGCCTTGGAACATGCAGGGGAGAGGCGGGTGCCCAATGTATCCACCACATAGAAAGGACCACCCTCAGCAGCAGATAAGGGAGTATATGCACAACAAAATAATGGGCATTCCAGCCCACAATGTAGGTGAAACTGCGATGTTTGTGCGTTGCCGCGGCAGCATTGCAGATGATCGAGTCCCAGATGCTATCAAACCCCATAGCCTCATCTATATTGAGAACACCGTTGTCGGCGCTATTGCCATCGCCTCCACGTTGAGATGGCTCGAAGAACGCTGTGAAGCTGTGGGCGTCATCAGATCTAACGCCAAACTCGTTGTGGCAGAGAGCGGTATCAAGCTCCTGGTAGCCGTCGAGTAGGGCGAGGGTTTTCACTTGAGGGAGGGATAAGAAGCGATGCCAGTGGCGGGAGCCTCCAAGAAGTAGGTGATCGAGGGTAGCAGGGCCGGGCAAATAGGGGATGTTCCGGCGCCCTCCGCCATATCCTGCGTTTTGTGCTTCTTGCGAGAGAAGCTGATGCGTCACGGCAATGGCAAGCAGGGAGCAAGCAGTGCGTGCCCTCAACCAAGGGCAGGTCTGGTCCATGGAGGCCGCGAGATAGCCGCAGGTGCTGAGGGAGACGAAGCCGCCATCGCTGCTTCGCACTTGAGTTTCCAGGCGCTCCCAGCAGCTTGCAGAGGAGTCGACGTCGTCTTCTTCGTTTTCTTGTGCGTATGATGGACGTCGAAGGGTTATTGCAGCACGTCTCATGCTCACATGCATATTGACTTGCCGCCTGGAAGTCTCGGACCTCAGTAAAGCCTTTGCAACCCGGAACTGAAAAGCTACTTAAAAAAGCCATGGCGTCAAGTTTCTTCAAAAAGAGGAAACTCTTATTTGGTTAGCGTGATCCATCGTTGGAAAGGTTGTTGCTATGACATGGCGCCTACTTTGAAAAGAAAACCAATATATTTGCATGCAATTATCCTACAAGAACCTGCAATTATCGGTTGTGTCTTCTATGTTTCTATCCTTCAACCGTACATAATGATATGGCCGTCCTCCATATTATGGTCATCCATCAACAACGAGCAAGATGATAAGTTGTGCTCATCCATATGGGTGAACATTTACTATGCTTTCCTCTATCCATAAATGACAGTCAGTCATTAATTATGATATGCTAATCTATAACATTTTTTTGGGGAGGTATGGATGAGATATATGTTCAAGCTGAAGTGGAAAGTCCTAAAGATATATGCATTTGGTGAGGTAGCAAAAGTGGAATCATGAGATTTCTAAAGAAGCACCAAAAGATTGGAGGCAGCTAACATCACGATTATGACCTTTATGGAGGATTTTACATCAAGTAAGTCCTATGCTCACTTGCATATTGACTTGCCGCTTGGAAGTCCCGGGCTTGCATAAGGCCTTTTGTATCCCAGAAATAAAGCGCATGAAAAGCTGCTTCAAAAATCCATGGCATCAAGTGTTGGCCAACATGTCGTCAAACAATATTTCTTTGTATTCTTTCTCATAAAGAGGAAACTCTTATTTAATTAGCCTCGTATGGATTTTTCCATCGTTGGAAGGGGCATGATGCATTGTTGGAAGAGTTGTTGCTATGACATGGTGCCTACTTTGAAAAGAAAACATGGTGAAAATCAATATATTTGCATGAACTATTTTACAAAAACCTGCAATTATCAATTGTGCCTTCCATGTTTATATCTTTCAACCATACGTAATGATATGGCCGCCACCAATATTATGGTCATCCATCAACAATGAGCAAGATGGTAGGTTGTGCTCATCCATATGGGTGAACATTTACTATGCTTTTCTCTAGCCATAAATGTCGACAGCCAGTCATAAATTATGATATGCTAATCTATAACATTTTTTTAAGGAGGTATGGATGAGATATATGTTCAAGCTGAAGTGGAAAGTGTTGAAGATATATGCATTTGGTGAGGTAGCAAAAGTGGAGGCATGAGATTTCTAAAGAAGTACAAAAAGATTGGAGGTAGCTAGCAGCATGGATGTGACCTTCATGGAGGATTTTACATCAAGCAAATTCTACATGTCAATTTTTTGAGTACTTTTAGAGAGTTGTTATGATGTTAAGATTAAAGAAGAGATGTCTTGAATTTTTGTATTAGCTGTTGTTTACGTAATCTTTTTGGATACGGTACTTATCACCCCTTTGATAGGTAAACCACTTACACTTCGGTCATTGGTCACCTACAATATAACCTTGATATTAGCTTCAAAAATTTATTTCCTAGGGCTATCACAAGAGCATGACAATTTTGTTTTGAGGTTGGCTCTTGTGTCAGTGCCCTCTTATGTAATCTTTTTGGATATTGTATTGGTTGTTGGTAAGTTTTTCACTATCTAGTTCCTCATCTTCAAAAGTATGCCACCCACATGGTTTATCATCCATTATTTCAATAAGTGTTAGTTTTGTGATGCAAGCCATATATCAATGTGTAACTTTGATAAAAAAATACAATAGTGACAAAAAGCTTGAAAATTAGTTTCAATTGCAAAAACACAAAAACAAAAGCTCACAAATAAAATGGATTCCATGGGGAGAATCTTGAGGACCCGAAGCCATGTGGGATGGTGTTGGCGAGTGAGGCATGTTGCATTAGACGGTTGGTTAGTAGAAGCAAGGAAACTAGCAAGGCAAGAAGCTATATATCCACCCTTCTAAACTTGACTCTATCACTACAAGAGGTTGTGTGCACTTGTGACGTAGTTAGTGACGGAAATACATTGGGTTTTTATACTCTCCAGCGTCGCTAAGACCGTCACTAGCAGCGTCGATACGAAAGCGTTGCTATGAGTGTTTCTATATGCGTCGTTATATAGCAACGCATATAGCAATGCTTACAGGCCACCTATAGTGAAATTCATAGCGACGCTGCAGAGCCTTATATAGCGACGCGTATAGCAACACTTGAGAGTAAAAATTTTTGGTGGTAGGGCATTCAATCAACCATATTGAATTTTTCAATAATAGAGTAAAGCTAAATGAATCCAAGATAAGCCCATATTCACCTTTGAAAGAAAGTGCAAGCGTAGATATAGACCCAAAGTAGTCACCCACAAGACAATATAACCATTAACTCCATCATCCATAGTATTGTTTGCAGAATAAAGATACAAAACTGACAAAAGTAAATTGATGAAAGTAAATCAATGACAATTGTACGCATCATAGGCAAAATCACTTGATTGTTAAACTTTCAAAATGTAATAGTTACAACACCATTGTCATTATTGAGAAAATATACATGGTTTTTCAATAGTTACAAAAAGACGTATAAACGTCATCTCATGATACATATGCTATGACAAAAGAAAACTAATGATATCTAGCTACGGCTAGACTGACGTCGTCTAATCAGACGTCTCATCGCATCCAAGCGACGTATCTGTCGGATTTTGCAAAAAAAAAACAATAAGACAGCTTTCTGTAAGTATAAACATTTAATTTACAAAATAATATGACAAATAGAAAAGAGTAAACCCTAATACTAACCATGCTGCCGTGAGAACTCAGAATGTTCATCAGGACGTTTAAGCCCTTCCTACCTGCGTACTCGCGCTCGTACGGTGTGGGGTCACGTCTTGTCATCGACCACTGTCAAAACATACAAAGAATCCATTATGTTAGAATTTAAAAACCCCTAAACCCTAAAATATAAAACCTAAAGAGCAATGCAAAAACACTTACAAAATCGGCCTTAAATTATGCCCACCCACCGCTCCCCAAGTGGTGCGAGCTCCCTGACTCTACTCGCACTTCTGTCATGCTACCCTCCGTACGTGCCTTCTGACGCACATATTTCTTGAGCGGTTTCATGAAACGTTCTAAAAAGAACATCCATCTAGAATGTATTGTGCCAGCTATTTCCACCTCATCAACTATGTGAACAAGAAGATGTACATGAATGGTTAGCATTGTAGTAGGAAAGTGTTTCTCAAACATGCACACAACCTCCGCAGCGTTTAGCTTGGCGAATGGTATGGAGTCTACGTTGATCTCCTTTTGTGAGATCCATTGCACCAACTTCGCAAGTTTGTAAATTGTGTTAAGAACGTCAAGAGACAAACATCCCTCAATGCCACCAGTAAAATAAACTACAAAATACGTGCAGCAATGATATTAAAGTCCACACAAAACTTTGTTACACAATTTCCACTATGATATATTCCACTTCAAACACACTTGACACATTTTATGACAGTCGTGTGACTTCCAACCAGTAAGCTTTCCTTCTTTAGTAAAACACTTTCGGAGGGAGTGCATTACACCAGTGGGGGTTCGCAAAGATCGAATGGTCTCTTTTACTTTGTGTTCTTGGGCTCCTGTGAAAATCCATGGCGCTTTACGGTGTTTTATCGATCAATCGGATGCTGTCTGCGGCCAATATTGCTCCATACGATCCACATTTCTAAGGTCAACCCTGGCTCCCAAAGTATCTTTCTTGCCGGTCAGATGGTCCCATAGCAGATTACCCACATTCTTGAATATGTGCATTGGATCGAGCAAGTGATTGATCATGAGTCGGGGCAAATATAGTAACTCATACCATAGAGAGAGTCTCTTCATCCCTGGAGGCAAACTGCCATCACACCTCTCCTTCTACTCTAACCATGCTTGTGCAGACATCCTCGGTGGCTCTCTTCCCAAAAAGACATCGCATAACACATGATTCTCTGGAAGATACGCTTGATGACCTTCGTAGATTAGCTTCTTCAATGACGGCACCCGACGTGCATTCAGTCTAGGTCCACATGTGACACATGCTCTGTATCCGCTTGTTTGAAGCCCTGCATGTATACACATGATAATAAAGAAGCTCGAGAAAAACCAAGATTTACAGTGTTTGAGTTTGAGTTTAAATCACCTGAGCATTCTGTTAGACTGGGATAGTCATGCATGGTCCACATTAGAATGCCTTTGATCAAAGCATTCCGTTGACCTGTGTATTGGCTCACCACTTCTATGCCAATCCACAATTGTTGTAGCTCTTCCAATAGTGGACAAAGATACACATCCATATTCTTCACTTTATACCGCCCCCGCACAATCAAACTTAGCCATAAGTGCCCTTTCTTCGTAGTCAACCACGGGGGAATGTTGTAGTTGACGATGACAACGGGCCATACAGTGTAAGATGTTGATCTTTGACCAAATGGATTTACACCATCCATAGCCAGGCCTAGGCGCAAATTTCGAGCTTCCCTGGAAAAATCCGACCATGTTTCGTCTATATGTTTCCAGGCTGCGCAATCTGCAAGAATCCGTAGCACACCATCCGAAGATTTATTCTCCTCATGCCATGATGCTAAGGCGGCCATGGACTTACATTAGAAGAAATGCTTGATGCGAGGAAGCAGAGAAAAATTTCGCAAAACCTTTTGTGGAATTTTTGTTCCGTGGAGATCTACTTGATATCTCTCGGAATCACATTTCGGACACTTCTCCATGTCTATGTATTCCCCTCTGAAAAGAATAAAGTCGTTAGGACAAGCATGGGTTGAATTGTAATCCATCCCCATGTTTCCCAAGATCTTTCTTGCTTCCTCTCTGGAATCTGGCATCACATTATCAGCTGGCAGTATGTGCTCTTTGAGCAATCTACACAGCGAAAAAATGCGGTACAATTGTGTACATAATCTATCCGATCATTATACATCTATAGTTTTTTATTAAAGTAAACACATTGTAATACATCACCTGAAAAGCGTTGTGACGCTAGTGTCACTCTATCCAAACTTTGTCTGCATGTTGAGAAAAACCAGGAGCGCCTTCAATCTAGCACACGTACTCTATCATACAATGGCGTATCGGCTTCACTTTTCATATCATCATAGATAAGCATTTCTGAATCCACGATCATCTCGATCATTTCATCAATCTTGGGCTCAAGCATTGCCTCGTTGGGAATGTGGTCTGCATGATCATCCCCCGAGCTGTCAGAGGCTACATCTTGTGGCCTCACATATGCTGCTTGACCAAAGCGCCTGCGAACACGTCTATTAGGTTGCAAGATTGCTACCTCTTGGCCAGCGTCAGAGTCCGAAGAGTTATAATTGGCAACAAATCAATCTATAATAGATGGATCGAACTCGCCAAATTCACGAACGTGCTACAAAGAAACGCGTCTTGTCCGTCGCACAGCATGCTTGCATTGGTTACAAGGACATAAGATCCTCGTTGAGAGATAGGTGTTTTGGTTGGACGACCTCACATTCTCGCCACTACTCATAATGAGGGTAAAAACCTTATAGCCTAGACATAAATTTAATCTTCTATTGGCATCCTCCGTCTTCTCTCTCTCTCTCTCTCTCTCTCTCTCTCTCTCTCTCTCTCTCTCTCTCTCTCTCTCTCTCTCTCTCTCTCTCTCTGTCTCTCTGTGTTCACACTGTAAAATACCTCACATTCTCTAGTCATGTCCAATCCCCGTACACCTCAGTCTAGAGGTGCACGGATATCAAAACCATCGGGTTATAATCTTGTCTTTATTGGTCAATGCCTATATTTGTGGGTACGAGCTAGAAGTCTACACACCCACATCTACATGATAGTGCATGTAGTGGACAAAACCCCTTTGCCTCTTCTCTACATGTAGCATTTCACAGCATCTAAACATTTTCTCACAGTAGATCTTTGTTCGAGGGATTAATTAGCACATTACATGTTGGCCTCCAATTTGAGTATCATGCCGTTGAAAGCTTTCCAACTTAAGGTTGCATCCATAGAGAGGAAGAGAGGGATCACTATTCGTCTAACTCTAATTGACGTTTTAGTGAAATCCTGAAGGTAGACTCTAATATAAAAACTCAATCCAAAATCTAATTTTAAATCTAACCTAATTGAACATGTGGTGATTCACGACTAATTGAATATGGTTAATGTGTGAGTTAATAGGTGTCAGATTCTGATCATGGGAATATACATATTGTTGTGTAACTAGTGTTTGCTTTTTGGGCAAAGCACACCTTCATTGACATGCATTAAAATCTAACCTAAATCTAAAAGAAGTTAGTCCATCAAACATAAATCTAGATCTAATCTAATCTTAAACTCAAAATAAACATAAATCTAATCTAATCTTAAATTTAACCTAAACCTAAATATAATCTAGCTTAAATCTAAAATTAATCTAGTTAATTTTAAATCTTGTCTTAATCTTAAATCTAAATCTAATTTAATATTAAACTCAACATAAACCTAAATCTAATCCAATCTTAAATCCTAAACCTAAATGTGATCCAACTTAAATCTAACATAGCTAGCTAATTTTTAATACTTTCCTAATTTTAAATCTAACATAATTTTAATCTAACGTAAAAATAAATCCAACCTAATCTTAAACTCAACATAAACATAAATCTAAATGTAATCTAACCTAATCTAATTTAAATCTTAACCTAATCTCTCTCTCGCTTTGTTTTCTCCCCTTACCTCTCTCTTTCGTCTTCTCCCCCTCTCTCCCTCTCTTTGGTTTATTATTATCTCTCTCTCTTTCTCTTTGTTTTCTCTCTCTCTCTCTCTCTCTCTCTCTCTCTCTCTCTCTCTCTCTCTCTCTCTCTCAAAAACACAATGTGTGTGTGTGTGTGTGTGAGAGAGAGAGAGAGAGGGAGAGAGAGAGAGAAAGAGGAGAAGGGAACATGAGAGAGAGGAGAGGGAAGTAGCATACCTGGCTCTCCTTCCTCTCCTCTCGTGTGTGTGTGTGTGTGTGTGTGTGTGTGTGTGTGTGTGTGTGTGTGTGTGTGTGTGTGAAGAAGAAAGGGAGAGAGAGGGAGAGCGCGGGTTACCTCTTTGCTTGAGCACCAAAAACTCAGATCTGAGTTTTTGGGTGCTCTCGGATTATTTTTTACTCCTGTCGGCATCGCTATAAGCATCGCTATGTAACAAATAAACTAGTGACGCCATTAATTTTCACTTTTGAGCGTCACACTGCGAGCGTCGCTAATGTGAAGTACCTCTTGTAGTGTTTCAATCAACACTCTAATGAAATGGAAGTTTTTTTCGTGGAAACACTAAGGCTAGTGTGGCAAGCTAACTAGTCTTGCTTTGTTGGTATTGTTGTTGCTATTAAGGTTTTCAAGATATACGATAATATTTTTGGTAAATAATGTCACATTTTTCTTAAAAAAACGATATATTAACATGAACATAAAAGGTTCTATTGAACAAATGTATGATGCTAAAGTCATAGTATAATTATTCTATTAAAATCAACTACTCAATTTTGTGTAAAATATTCTTATAATCTACCCATCATTAAATAGAACACTGAAAAATATCTTTGCTTCACAAGTTTGTAACTCAAAAATCACACCTCTGAGGAAATACGAGTAAAAGAAAGAAGGAAGATAAACGTTTCATGCCATACAAATTTATTTCATTGTTACCAAAAAAGTATATAGTGCACGGCCTAGGTGAGTGCCACTTGAAGTACGGTGGAGAGTTGACAAAGTGTCTCTTCGAAATTTAACCCCATAAATTTAAAAGTTTAGCAAAGTAACCTCTTTCTATTTTCTCTTTCTTTCAATTACTCTCTCTCTCTCATCATAACTATTCAAAGTATGACATGCTATCTAGAGCAGCACGACCACGGAGCATGTATGTCATGTCATCTATAACATTGGGACCCAAAGCACGCATCACATGCTGAGAGGCCAAGGGAGCTAGTGCATTTGATCTCCATCCATCCACATCCTCTTTTAGGCATGTAACCCATCTTTAGGACTTCTTGAACATGCATGCATAGTCGGTCTTTCCTATGGCATGTACAAAAATTTTGGTCCTCAAAAACAAAACTTGTTGTCTTAAGAATAATGTTTTTCTAAGTGGCACCTTTCTTCAGTGCACCTTTCCACTTGACCTATACCATGATAGGCTATGAGCATATAAACTAAGCCATTAGCGTTGGCAATCACAAAACACTTCAAGCTAGGGTAAGTTTTTTGCTAACACTATGAAACTTAAAAAATATTTACCGCGGCCCTTAACGGCATTTTGTAGAGAGAGAGAGAGAGAGAGAGAGAGAGAGAGAGAGAGAGAGAGAGAGAGAGAGAAATGGGGTGGCCAAAGGGGAGAGAGGGGAGCGGGAAGGATTTTTTTTGTAAATTAAATACTACCGTGCTTATTACCATGTATATTACCTCATAAATTTCAACAAGGAAGAGAGGACAATATGCCGTGTTTTTTGCAGCATACATTGCTCTTCTACTCTTAGCGTCATTGCATCTGCAGTCATATTCTCTCTTTCTCTCCCTCTCAAAGATCACACACCTCTCTCTCACTCCCAGTCTCACGTCTCTCCTTCACACACACGCACACACACACACACAGATGCACAATCAATCTTTGGTGGAGCGCTCCACCACTTGACGATCCTTGGAGAGAAGAGGGTGGACCACAAGAGGGCTCTACACAAGAGGACCGCAAGAAGATTTGAATGCTAGACGAGCACAAGAGGTAAACTTCTACACGATCCCCCCCCCCCCATTGACGTAAACACATACACACATTAGAAAAGTTAGATTCAAAGATTTTATACCTCTTTCATGTTTGGTGTAGGTGCTTCTTGCTTGCTTGGTTGACCTCACTTTGCTTGTTTGGTTGTTTTTTTCAGGTGTGTGATTAGTTCGTATAAGATACTTGCTTGCTTGCCTTGTTTGTAATTAGGGAGAGAAAAAGGAGAGGGTAGATATAGAGATTAGGTAGAGATTAGATGGATAAGATTAGGATTTAGGAAGAGATTAAGGTGTAGAGAGAGGTATGGATAGAGTATATAGAGATTAAGGTGTAGAGAGAGGTATGGATAGAGTATATAGAGCTTAGGTTGTAGAGAGATGTGTGGATAGAGTATATAGAGAGGGTGTAGAGTTTAGATAGATTTGGTAGAGAGGGAGGATACATAGAGAGTGTAGATAGAGATTAAGTAGAGGGTAGACATATAAGGTTAGGATTTAAGAAGAGATTAGGGTTTAGAGAGAGGTGTCGATAGAGTAGATACAGAGGATGTAGAGAGGGAGGATACATAGAGAGATTAGATGTAGAGAGAAAAATTAGTATATAGATAAAGGAAGCAGAGATAGAGATTATATGGAGAGGGATGTGGATAGAGGTTAGGTTGTAGAGGAAGAGTAGAGAGAGGTTAGGATGTAGATAGGAGTAGAGAGGGTGTAAATAGAGTGAGGGAGGATACGTAGAGTGTAGAGATAGATAGAGGGAGTAGAAAGAGTGTACATATTTATATCTCTCTATGTTTAGAGGGTAGAGAGAGGTGTGGATAGAGTAGATAGAGAGGGTGTAGACATTAGGTAGAGAGGGAGGAGACGTAGAGAGTAGAAATAGAGAGTGTAGACAAAAATATTAGGTGTAGATACATCCTCTCTATATACCTCCTCTCTCTACACCCTCTCTATCTAGGTGTGTAGATTAGGTAGAGACTAGTGTAGAAAGAGAGGTAGATAGATGGCTGATAATATTTTATCTACCTCTCTCTCTATTCCCTCTTTCTTTCTCTCTGCAACATTGCAACCCTAGACTTTTCTTTCTTGTGTTGTCCTCAGCTTGGCCCCTGGGCGAGGGGATACCTTGTGGGAGAGCGTTAACATAGCCTTGCCCTCCCAACCAATACCGCCTTGCCCACACATCTAATCATTCCCACGATTTTGGATGTGTGGGCAAGGCTCGACTCAAGGGATAGAGCTGAAGCATAGAATTTTCGTCATCGAACCTCGACTCACCACAGTGGAGAATTGTAAAAAGGAAGAGATGGAGCATATGGAAATCAAGCCCAATAACAGAAAGGGTGGAAGTAGATACCACCTTCAAAAAGGAGGTCAAATCCCAAGGGAAAGATATCATCTTTCTTAACGTTGAAGAGTGTGTAGTGTCCACGCTACGTGAACGACAATGCCAAGAGGATATGGCCCTCAGTGTACCCATTGGCCAGCTTCCAAACAACTGGAAAGGGAAGGGGATCCTCAAGCTCAATAACACAAAGGTGGAAGAAGATACCACCCTCACAAAGGAGGTCAAAACCCAAGTGCAAGATATCATCTTTGATAAGGTTGAATGTAGTGTCCATGCTACGTGAATGAAAATGCCAAGAGATTATTTCCTTCAATGTTCCACAATTCCTTTGCTCACATTCAAACAATAGCCCACATGGGACAATGGCCACAATCACCTCTCTTACACGCAAACATCGCATCAACCATGCAATCCTCACTTTCAAGACCAAGGAGGATTAAATCAAACTCCTTGAGCAATTGAGGCTCCTCCAGGACACCAAATTTTGGTTTGCAAAAGATCTAACACCCACCTAGCTCAAACAGAAGAAGGAAGAACTCCAAAAGATGTGAGAAATGCATACAAGGGAAATGGATAGTTTATTGAGAAGGTAAAACCATCATCCAAAATTTTTGATCTCCCAAACCGGCTCCCCCCTCACCTACCCCTTCTTAGGTTTTGTTCATTTCATCTTATCTTCCCTTTATCACACCTTGCTAGACCCTTACTCCTTAATTGAGATGTATTCAACAAACCCTTTATTCAAAAGGAGCATTGTAATGTTTTATTTTTTTTCTCCCATAAGTCATATCTGACCTTTGTGGATGATAATTCAATATATTTGTCTATCTATATCTACCTATCATAGATGTCATAATGAGAATAATGCATAATCATTGAGAATGCCAAATGGAAACTAGCATGCACAAAGAAAATATCCCAGCGAGGTAGAGAAGTAGGTCCCATATGCAATCATGCATGTATTGAGGAGAAAATGAGCTTGTATAAGGCAGTTGGCACAAACATGGCAATGGAAATGACAATGCTACAAAGTGTCAAACCCCTTGACATAAATAGAGCTCCCTTGTGTGAGAAGAGTATGAAGAAGAAGCGACCAATATTTTGATGATGTGAACTATGTACTTGCACACAGGCCTAGACCACATGACTTTATGCAGGTCAACAATAAAGATGCTCATCTGGGCCATCCAAATTGGATAGACCAGATGCTCTAAAGATGATCATCTAGGCCATCCAAATTGGATGGATCAGAAGCTCTAAAGATGCTCATCTAGGCCATCCAAATTGGATGGACCAGATGAGCATATTTATTTTTGAAAACCAGTATGGAAGTAATATGCGCGATAATATGCAAGGCAATATGTGCAGCAATATGCACGGTAATATGCGTAGTAATAATCGCGGTAATATTTGTGGTAATAATTGCAACTATATTACCGTACCTATTATCACGTATATTGTTGTTAAACCACTACCGCGTCCTTTGCCGCTGTTATTGCCACACACACAATATTTTCTCTTTCTATTTTCCTTTGTTAATCCGTGGCAATGCTAGCGGTTCTGGAATTTTCCTCTTATAGTAATACATGTGCACTAGGTGTTATGGACCCTAGTGTTTATCAAAGGCATATCTAAAGTAGAATGCACATTCATGCATTTTGAATTCATAGCTTATGAAGCATTTTAGTCTCAACAAATGCAATATATCTTTGTTGATTTATGTGGGTCTACCAAGCATCGTACAAAGGTCATGACTTGGTATGGGTGATTGTTGATAGGTGACTAAACTCTGTAAGTTTATTCCAACCAAGTCTACTAATAAAACTCAAGAGTTAACCAAGATTTTTGATAACAATGTGTATTGATTGTATGGATTGCCCGTCAATTTTGTGAGTGATTGTGATCCCAAGTAACAATCATTTCTGAAGGGTTGTCTTTAAATGGTTGGGAGCACAACTCAGTATCAAACTATAGATGTTCCAAAGATAGATGGGCACATTGAATGAGTTAATTAGGTGCTAGAGGATATGTTATGAGCATACGTTAGCAAGAAGCAATCCAGTTGGAAAGATTATCTCTCTATTTTGAAATTTGCTACTAAGAAAATTGAGCGAGTCAAGGACTTTATCCAAGATCGTATAGATATGCCAAAAGTTGTTCGCATAGATACAAAAAGTATGCTGATGAGAATGTCAGCAAGTCACTTCCATGAAAAGTCAAGAAAAGGTAATTCTTACTTGTTCCAGAACCTTCAAAAAGTCTAAAAAATTGGTCATCCATTCTAGTTATCCCTCCTCACTATCTCACACCACCATGGGTAGGGGGAGGGGATCAATGACCCACACCCATTTTGGGGATCGGATGTGATCTGAGCCATCCAATGCACTTGGTGTAAATTTGAGGAAAAAAGTAAGGCTTGGGTGCATCAAAACTTGTAAAGTCGGGCGCCCCTTCTCCCCCCAAATTCAAACTCGGGACTTCCCCTTTGCAAGCCTATCACCTTAACCACCTTACTCGTGTGTACTTGTTGAAAGCATTGGGAGAAGGGTTTCTTCTATGATGAACCCATCACATTGTAAATTTGGGTTAGTATAGTAAACTCGTGCAAATTGGTCAATTTGCAGTGTGCTACAAGATTGACGGCCCATGATGCCTGTACTCCTTGAAAGAGGCACCCACCATTGATCCCCTCCTTTGCATGCCCCTGTGAGATAGCGTTGAGGCTAGTTACATCTTAGGTGTTGCGACGCATTCAAAATAAAGTGAGTTAGAGATCTAGTCTACATAGTCTTGTATTCATCTCCTTTTTTATGTAATCCGTTTACATAAACGCTACATAGGGACAACAATGTCATCAAATCAAAATGCTCTTGTTGATTTCATATAGCCCCCCACTGATCAACCACATGATCCTAAACATATTCTTGACTCTCATGGTATAGCTCAGATGGGAATGCATTAGTGTTCTTAAGAAGACATACCCCACTTTTGTTTTTGAGAATGAAAATGCTTCTCCAAGGTAAGAGTAATGTCAAGGCAATGGTAGGACCTAGGTAACTACCCATTAGGGGAATTTTGAGGTCACTTTTGTGCCCTGTAAGAATATGTAGAGAGAGAATATATACTTTATTTAAAAAATAGTGAAATGTTTGTAAAAAGGTGAGTTTGCGTCCTTTTTACCTCCACCGAAACATGTCATTGTCAAATCTTTCTAGGATCTTTAGTATTCTAAAAAATACTCCCTCCAAAACTAACGAAAACGTCAGTTCTGGCCCAAAATTCAAAATTTCCAAAAGCTGAAACAAACCTTTTCTATGTCGTCTTCTTCCTCGTATTTGCAGAGCTTTTCCCTATAGTACTATCTCTGACAAATACTGTTAACAGACTTCCATGGAGAAGATAAGCGTATACCATCTACACATTGAGCTAAATGAAGAATATTGTCCAGTGCGCAAGAGAAACAAATGTGCAGAGGTGTCCTCGTCCATATTTGAAGCAATGCAGCAAGATTAAAAAAAACACATTGATCTCTGGATTGATGGAAGGTTGTATCCAGAGGACCCAATGACAAAGAGCACTCCCCCATTCTCAAATTGTTCATCTTTGATAAAATTTGTGGGTGATGGTCAATGAGGGTTGCTGGGTTATACACAGAGTCTTGCAGCAGAGAGAGATATTCTTAAGTTAGAAGATCATTTGACCAAACAAATGATAAATACTCTTAAACAACAGCTTGAGGAATGTAAAGAGAGAAACGAAAAGCTACAAACTCAGCTCAAACAAGCTAGAAGAAAGAATACAATGTTAGGAAACAGAGAAGAGAAAAGAAGTTAAAGAACATTGAAGCCTTGAGACGTGGTGGAGGAGGTTGCAGCTGGAGAATCAGAGCAGCAAGGTATATATGCTTATTTTATATTGTTAAGTTTCTACTATTCTTTGTTAATATGCTTAGGTTACTTTTCTTTGTTAAGTTGTATTATGATTCTGCTCCACATTATTATGCTTATGTTAGGTTGTTAATCTTTTTGTTAGGTTGTTATTATGCTATTGTTCTTTATTAAATGATTAATATTCAGTTAACTTTAATTTAGTTGATCACTGTTTGTTTATTTTGTTGGTGTCATTTGGACAAGATCAATAATCAGTTAATTTTGTACCTTTTGATTTAGGACTTTGCTACAACCAAACTCTGCATCAAACATGGAAATGGCAGCTAAACATTATTGTGATGTTTTACCTCCCAAGGTTGCCAAAAAGATTTTCACAGAGAAGAAGTTTAAAAAGGCAAAGGAGCAGTGCATTGAGGGGATTTTGCAGAGCTCTTGCTTGGACAAGGAGGATGTGCAATATACTATGGATAAGGTAGGCATTAGCAGAGATGGTTATAGCAAGCTGTTCAGAAATATGAAGTCGAGGTTAAAGCAATGTAAAGTCAAGTCCTCTTTGCTTCCAAAGCCATCCATTGTGCAGCAGGCAAGGAAAAGATCAATGAGAGGATAATGGAGATGTTGGGTGAGCCTCACCACATTCATGGTACCTATCATGGTAAAAAGAGGGATCTTCAATTTGACGAGTTCAATAATATTTTCCTTGCTTGAAGACACTTCAGAAGGAAATGATCAGATTCTATGAGCTGGAGCATACAGAATCAAATGGTGTTGTCAGTTTTGTGATAAAGCTTGATGAATGCGAGATTGTTAAGAACAGAAAAAATTGAGAGGATTTCCATAACTTTAATGAACAAAGCATTGAACCGAAGGATACCAAGTACTTCAGCGTGCAATCGGAGAAGAATGTCTGGTGGCTAGGTGCTTTTGAAGTAGAGAGTGAAGACTTTGATGTTCTGGATTGGGTTTTCCATCAAACAACAATACCTGAAGTCATTAATGCACAAGAATTAGGGGAAGAGCTTGAAGTAGATGGTTTTGGAAGTTACAGGGTGGAATGGCACATGGGAGGAGACCTTAAAACCCTTAAATGTATGTACAATGTCTCCAAAGGAGCTATGGCAAAGAGCCCTTGTCTGTATTGTATGGCATCAGCAAAAGAATGTTATCCTGCAAATTGGAACAAAGCACCCAATAGGCATACTCAAGATCCAAACTTCAAAGCAATTTTAAATATTCCACTTGCTAATGTCCACATATGCACTCTGCATGCTCTTTGCAGAATTGTGGAGAAAATTGTACATCTGTATGTGGGGTTTGCCTGGAAGTTACAGCCAAAAGCAGCTAGAGATGCTGCAATCAAATGTATTGAAAGGGTTTTATCAGAAATTGGCCTTCACAGTGGTAAGGTTAAGATTGAAACAAACCTGAAGAGGTCTTCAAATGGAAACAATGTGCCTAGAAAGGTATATGTTGGTGGTGTGAAGGCCAGAGCTTTCCTAGGGCTTCATGGCAAACTAGGAAAGGTAAATTCCAAGAAGGTTTCATCCAATGTGAAGTATAACCAGTGGAAAGCTCTCCACAATGCCATCAAAGATCATGGTCTTGAAGGTACATCAAGAAATAAAAAAGCAGAGGTATGGGAATCACTAGACAAAGTATTTTCCTACTGTGATAAGACATCCTGGGGAAAAAATGATCTGCCAAATTTCAAGAAAGTGCTCAATAACTTCAGAAGTGCAATGAAAGATGCTTGGGATCAGGAATTCACACATTACATGGTAAGTTTTTTATTTATTTTCTTACCTTTTCAATATGTACATAATTTTAGTTTGGCAGCATATGATTAATCTCATACTTACTAATTATTGACACACTTTTACTTTGCCAGCATATAATTTACAATCACACTCCCTGGTTTGTAAAGAGATGGGGCTCCCTGTCCATATGGTCTACACAAGTCATGGAGAAATCCCATTATCAAGCAAGAACCAAGGTTTTCAAGCATACAAGACATGGGGGAGGTGCAGTGAAGGCAAACAGCTTGCTTGAGGTTTTCTAATGGTTCTATAGACAAATATGGCATAGAACCAGATCAAAAATGACAAAGAAAGCACTACTGAACTCAGATTTAGCAAATGCCTTACACAGGAACAAGCAGAAAAGACAAAATTCATATAATAGTTCATCTACAAATGAAAAATTCTTACAATGGCTAGCTACAAGAGAGAGACAAGGTAGAAAGTGGGCCAAAGTACAGGTTTGAGCAAAGTCAGTCTTTTGATGAAGGTACACCAACTTCACCCCTAAACTTCAGAAACTTCTACTTATTGTAGCCTATCATTTGTCTCTTGAGGTCCCCAGAGTGGGCAAGCACATAGGATGCCATTGTTACAAAATAACCAGCTCTAGAACCAGTAAGGCCAGGGAAGAATCCAAAAATTCTGATGGCTTCCTCCTTTTCCACCAATATTAACTTCTCTAACCCTGGAGGAAGCTGATATGAACCAACAACCTTTGCAAGTGCTTTAATTGCAAGCATTGGCAGTAATGGTTCTCTTGTAAACTTGTTATGGAATATAATAATAGTCTCTTTGTTGAGCTTCCCAATAAAGTGTCCCAAGCTCTAGTTCCTTCCTAAATTTAAGGGTCTGGAACCCTTTCGCCTACCAAGGAATTTGTTTGTGTCCAGTATTTCAATCTGCAAAAATATGTCTTGGTTAATTGTTCAGCACATTAATAAGACAAAGCAAAATGGTCATTAACATACCTTAGGAGACTCATCCTCCTCAAACAAGGCAGGTTCCCATATATCAATGGATCTAGTTTTCCTTACTTCATAATCTCTGGTCTTTTCCTCTCCCATATGCTCTATTTTAAGCCTTTTCTGGATCTCATTGAACTCCTCTTCAGAAGGTACACCCTGTTGCTCATATCTCAGAACAATGTCCTGCACATGCTTTCCAACACTTGAGCTGTCAATAAAATTTTCTGCCTCTGTGTCCAAGACTGCTAAGGGGCAAGGTGAGTAATCAATAAATCCTATGTCATTAGATCCCCACTCAGCCAAAACTGCCAAAGCATAATCTTCCCTTAGATCAAAAAGATGTTGAATGTCATTCAGCAAAACATATTCCTTTTTGTTAACTTTGTATGTGGGAAATGTTGTTGTGCAATGCAAAGGATCAACATCTTCATCCTCAATGTCAACATTCTCCACTTTAGTGATGTTTTCTGCTTTAAATTTTGCAATGTCCAGCATCTCAGTGCTTTGTAGTTTCTCTTCCTCTTCATGGAACTCCATCTCTATCTCCTCTTCCTCCTGGTCCTCCTCAGCCTGAGAAATCTGCTTTGGAATCTCTTTGCCCTCTGGTGTTGGGAGTACACTGAAGAAAATGATAAGTCCAAGGTCATAATCTACCAACTCGCAATGCATATTACCATGAAATTTGCAAGGCTTTATGATCTTTTGCCAGTCTGGATGAAGGCTTGACCACTTCTTTGCAATACCTGTCATTGACAAGCTACCTGCTTTGCATATATCAACAAAATGAACAAGATTTTCAAGCCTGTGATCTCTGATAAATGCTGTATATATCTCTTTCAAGTCACTAATTTGTGTGGAGAAGCCATCCACAAGTGCTTGAAGATCAAAGGCAGCATTAAAAATCTCTTTGACACTTTGAAATCTTGTAAGTTCATTAACTTTGTAAAGAAAAGACATCAGCCTGTCATCAGCGGTCTCTTGTATATCTTCTGTATCCATTATGACAATCCACAAATGTTCAGCTGAAAAAGAGAAAAGAGAAGTCCATCAAGACATTAAGAAATAGACATGACATCGTGTGTAAATTTCTTCTATGACTAAAATATATAAATAAACCACCCTTCCTTCATAATAGAAAAAACTAATAATGGTTTATAAACAAGTATGCAAGTTGTAAATCTAAGCAAGCAAAAAAGAATTACATAAAATTGTGTCACATGCTAAGTTTGTCACTTGCTATGCGAGCTGTGAGGGTTAAGAGAAAGTCGGCACTCACTAACTACGCGCACGGAGTGACACTTGGTACGCGATTTCCTATTGCTAGGAAGAGGTCGACAGCTCCCAAAATCGCACACGGGGTGTCGCGGGGTACCGCTTGGAGGGTTGGAGGCTTTATTTCGAAGCCTTGTGAATGACAATAAGCAAAAAAACAGGTTGGGTAGGTTGTTTTTATGGAAAAAAACGCCGCCTCGAGGGGCGTGCAAAGCGGTTTCCGCCTCGAAGTGTGTGCCCAACGGCTAGTATGTGCCTAGGGAGGAGCGCTGCGCCTAGGGACTTGCGCATAGCGCCCTATATAAGCCCACAAATCTCCTCAAAACCCAAATTAAGCACATTTTGAAGGAGGTTTTACCCGATTCTCGCGCTTCCACAACCCGATCCTTCGAGCGCTTTGACGGTCACCCCGTGCGCGATCTTCGTTAGTGTGAGGACATTGGTCCCTTTGTCATTTCGAGTACGGGGTGTCACCGCAATGTGTTCCACTATGTCCACAAGTAGGAGTTTACCATGTGTACCGCAATGTGTGCCACTATGTCCACATCCAATGTTTGCCTCTGTTTACCGCTTGCCACTCCGTCACCCCGTGCGCGATCATCGAAAGTGTGAGGACATTGGTCCCTTTGTGATTTCGCGTACGGGGTGTCACCGCAATTTGTTCCACTATGTCCACAAGGAGGAGTTTACCATGTGTACCGCAATGTGTGCCACTATGTCCACATCCAATGTGCCACTATGTCCACAAGGAGGAGTTTACTTTGTGAAAGTAATAGTAAAAATTAAATATACATCGTTTACTTTTTTTACTAATGTTTGTTGTTTGTTGTTTGTTGTGTAGCAATCATTCCTATCCCTTTTGAAGATGGCAAGGACCAAGAAGACTGCAAGGAAGGTTGATAAGCCTCTATCCAAAGATGAAGAAGAAGTTCCTCAGCCTAGCAAAGCTTCAGCTGGTACTTTACCAAACCAACCATCCACTTCCAAAGCTCCTGGCAAACCAACCTCTGCTGGCACAAAGAAGAGCACATCTCAGAGGAAGGACCCTAAACCAAGCACACCTGACCCTAAACCAAGCAAAAGGAAAACTACACATCAGAGGAAAGCTTCCAAGCCTCTGCAGCTTAAGCCTCTCCTTACAAAGAGAAAGTTCAAGCAGGGGGTCAAATGTCTAAGAGAGATAAGGAAGGCCATAAAGGCCATCAATCTTGCAATTCCCAAACTGCCCTTCCAGAGACTATGCAGACAAGTTGCAAAGGAGTACAAGATTGACATGAGGTGGACTAGAACTGCATTGGCATGTATCCAGGAGGCTTCTGAGGACTTTATGATTGAGCTTTTCCAAGATGCCTATATCTGTGCAACTCATGCCCATAGGGTTACTTTGATGGACAAAGACATGATCACTCTCAGGAGGCTGAGATACAGGTTTTCAAAAATGTTGGAGCGTATCCCTATGCATGATATTAAGGCATTCAATATTCTCAACATTCCTTAATGGAGGAAGCCCAAGGAGCCTGAAGTAGGAGTATTTGATATTACTGAAGAAGAGGAAAAGGAAAGGAAAAAGAGAGCCAAGGAAGACAAGGAAATTGCAGAGAGAAAGGAGCTTGACCTGTTGGAACCTCAGCTAGTGCCCCTCTTGAGGAGTGTCAATCCCACTGGTTTTGTTGTCACTCTATTCAGTGAGGAGGATCCTAGGGAGGATTACAATTCACTTGACTCTGAGACCTTGGAAATTCTCAAGGACTGGACCAAGGAGATCAATTCTCCACTCCTTATCACATGCCTCAGGTTGTTTTTGTTTTCCTCTGTATTTTTGTTTATAGCAAGAAATCTTTATATAACAATATCTTGTACCAGGTTAATGATGCATACATATGAGCCAGACCTTCAACAAAAGGTGGAATTTTTAGACCCTTCTATCTCCCACTTTCTCAGGACAGAGACAAATATTAGAGAGCTCACAAAGTGGAGCTCTCATGTGGACTTGGAAATCTGTGAAATTTTCTTGATTCCTTATCATGAGAGGTAAGTTTCCTACCTACATGAAGAGAATTTACTAATTCATGTTAGAAGGCTAACTGAGGCTTGTTTTTATAGCTCACATTGGAGTTTAATTGCAATTGATATTGTGAAAAGAAAATGCTACTTTGTCAATTCTCTTGCTGGAGTACATGGTCAAGCAAAATTGTAAGTATAGCAGCAGACACATTTTGTAAACCACAAGCACATACTTTTAGTAAAGCAGAACCTCATTTATAAAGAATTTTGGATAGTGCTGCTACAAGATTTATAGAGACACTGGAGAATTGTCCACCCATGCCAAAGATGCTGATTGAAATCCAATTTTCAGTTGTGAAGGTTGGAATTCTTTATGCTTTGTTCACTTCAATGGATTATCCTCAAATATTTTTTCCCATAAATACATGTAATGAATTGTAGGTTCCAATCCAGCCTGAAAGCCATTCATGTGGATGGAGGGTAGTGACAAATTCCAAGCTCCTCTTGGACTTCATATACTGCAATGACAATCAGGATATAGAAGTATAGCATATTTCATATTTGCCAGCTGTATTTTTTCTCATTTTATTGTTCCTAAAACTTGCTTTCTATTGCCTTGTATAGATCAACAGAGAGTGCTATAGTGAGAACCATGTATGGTTGACAAGAGCAAGGATTATCAAGTATATGATTGAAGCAAATGGACAACTGCAAGAGGTATTTAAAGATGATGATGTTGAAGAGAAGGGGAAAGCAAAGCTAGAAAAGGCAAAGGGGAAAGCAAAGCTAGAAGAGGAATAGGGTGAAGAGGAAGAAGAGAGTGGTGAGCAGGAAAAGGAAAGTGAAGAGATGGATGATAAGAGAAAGAGAAAGCAGCCTTCAAGCCCTCCTGCCAAAGAGCCCACAAGAAAATCTCCTGCAAAAGCACCAACCCCATTAAGGAAGTCCCCTAGGGACAGGAAAACTCCTGGCAGAAAACTATTCTAGCTTATTGTAGCCCACTCTTATTGTAGCCCACTTGTAGCAAGCTTCCCACTTGTATCCAATTGTCTATTCTATAGCCCACTTGTAACCAATTGGCTCTTGTATGGACCCTTGTATGTAATTGCAAATATTTGAAATTGAATACATTTTGATCACCTTGTTTTAAGACTCTATTACAAAATCAAATCATTGAGGTAAAATCATTGATGTTTGGAAAAGTTTCATTTCAATAACAAAATAAAGATCCTTTTAGATCATGTGATACAAAATAAGATCCTTGCAGGTCATGTGATACAAAACAAGATCCTTGCAGGGCATGTGTTACAAAATTGCCTTGAAGGATGTTTAAGGCACCAAATGTAAAATGCCATCCAAGATGTCCTTGCACTGTAGCCTCTTTTCATTCCTTTTTGATACCTACAAAAACAGTCCAAGTTAAATAAAGAACGAATAAGAGAACAAGAGACTTTTAAGCATAACAGTTACCTTTCCACCATTTATTTGAAAGCAGAATGTTGTGGGCAGTTCAATTTCATCATTTTGCAGGTCCAATCTCAATTGCTGTAAGCTACAATTGCCTCTTATCTTTACAATTGACAGATGCTCATTGTTTACCCATATATCAATGTCTTCTATCTGGCTGTCAATGAAGTCCTCCATGTCTTGATCAAGTGGAGTTACCTGACCACCAACATAGTGCCATCTTCTGTAATAAAATGACATAATGAAGTTTTGTGTCCCTATCATGTATTTGCAAGCAATTGAGCCAACTTGCACATTACAAGTGATTCCATTTACTGTTTTGGTGTTCCAACCCTCATCCACAAATTCAAGTACATTTGTTGAGTCTAAAGTCTTCACTGAAAACATTGTTCTAGATTTTCTGACTTCAGCATTAGAGAAGAAGTCTACAAAAACTGTAATGGGAATGAATATAGAAATTCTACTCTGTTTGCTTGCTATGTTTGCTTTCAAACACTTTTGAATCTCACAAAACAGTTTGCACCTGTAGCCCTCACTTGTATTTGAGCTAGGGAGTGACCATTCTCCACTTTTGAAATCAGGCAAGTCTAGCTTGGTTGTGGCTCCAAGTTATCCAGTCCTTCTAGGTGGAACATAATAATGGTCAAAGAAGAATATTCCATTCTCTGCCAGTGAACCCTTAGTCCTTCCCTTGTATATTTCTTCACCAATTGATCCATGACACACATCCAGAATATTTATAACACATTCTACTGGCTGCCATTCCATAATGTTTGAAGGATACAAATCTATACAACAAATAACCTTATACAACATGCATTACAAATAAGGATTTAAGTTAAGAGACTTACAGTTTGGTCTATGTAATGGCAAAGCAGAACTCTCTGAGTCAATATGCAGATCTTTATGCATGTACACATGCTGCACCAGCACCTCTTTGATTGATTTTTTGTTGTCGCCAAAGCTGAAATCTTTAACAATACCCTTCCATCCCGCCAAGAAAGAGTTTTTGGTGGAAGACTTTATTCTCTTGTTCTGTTGCATCAGTATCCACGTTCCTTTCTGTATAGTTATTGGAATCCATTGTCCATTTTGATCAGTCGTGTTGTAAGTGGCAATGGCTTCAATGGAAGTTCTTGGTCATTTTGATCGTGATGAAGATTCCATGGTGAAAAAAGAAATGAGCAGAGAAGTCTAGTCTGAGTTCAAGAGAAGAATAAGCAGAATGTGCAAAAAACGGTTCAAATCTGGAAAAGATCATGAGATAGAATCCAAACGTTGTTTTATGATGACGACGTGCAAAATGAAAACAATATAATATGAGAAGTACGTCTTTCTAAAAGCGACAGCTCTTGAATGCCTTTGCACTTTTACTTGTTTACATTGCTATTTACCAGCTCAAAGTAGCGATAAAGATATAATATTTGCTTTTTTGTGAGTTTTCAAAAATAGAGGTTCCGTAACGGAAGCTCTTCAACCATTGGTTGAGACCACTCTCTCTCTACACGCTAAAAGGCACAAAAATGACCTCAAAATTCCCCTAATGGTAGGCTAAGCATGTGATGTCAAGTAGTCTCTTATAGAAGGTCTAGATGGTCTATAAAAGTATGGATAGGTAGAGTTGAATATGTAGAGTTACCTATGCCCTTTCACTGGGTGTGTTTCAGCAACAGTAGTACCTCACGGAGGCACAAACCCTAAGCAAGGCCAACTACGTGCATGAATGTTCAAAGGCTCCTAAAGTTGGGCTATAGGCCTATAAGAGAATGTGATTGGGTGGACATCAACATGCATAGTCGACCTTGCCTATGATCTGTGTCCCCCTCTGGTCCTATCGTTGCCCTAACACATGGACCTATAGGTGTGTAGAGCACATCGTGTATGCAGAGCTTGGGGGTGGAGTCCACACAAAATTTTTGGAGGCCTAGTTGGTCACAAAGGTGTGTAGTCCAAAACACCATAGGGTCATATCCCTCCAAGTGTGAATGGATAGGGCACAATTATATAAGCCTTGGACTCACAGGGTTATGTTCGTGGACAATTATGAAGTCCTAAAAGGAAGAATAAAGTCAAGAGAACTATAAATTATCCTCAAGACAACATGGGTGTAAAGACTCAAACTTTAAGAATGGAAGCCAATAAAGATCTCATTGTTATAAGTCTCAAAGTAAAGTGATCACTCTAACCAATGAGAGACTATGAGATATGTATTGCCAAGGCCAAACCCAGAGGGGTTTACGAAACCAGGCCAAGGGCTGGCTACTAGGTGTGGATAGGGGATTCTAAAATTGAATGGACAATGGCCTATATAAAGGCTGGTAAGGCGAAGAATCCTCAACTTAGGTAGTTTCCATGGGTCTCATATTGATATTAGAGCAAACAACCATGGAGGAAGGGGGAAAATCTTGGAGATTGCATGGCTTCTCTCTTCTCTCTCTCTCTCTCTCTCTCTCTCTCTCTCTCTCTCTCTCTCTCTCTCTCTCTCTCTCTCTCTCTCTCTCTCTCTCTCTCTCTCTCTCTCTCTCTCTCTCTCTCTCTCTCTCCATCTGATTACCCCTCCTCACTATCTCACACCGCCATGGGTAGGAGGAGGGGATCAATGACCCATGCCCATTTTGAGGATCGGATGTGATCTGAGCCATCCAATGCGCTTTGCTTAAATTTGAGAAAAAAGGTAAACTTGGTTGTAGCCACGGGTGCAACAAAACTTGCAAATTTGAGCACCCCCTCCTTCCCCCAAATTTGAACCTGGGACATCTCCTTTGCAAGGCTATCATCTTAATCACCTCGCCCATGTGTGCTTGCCGGAAGCATTGGGAGAAGGGTTTCTATGATGAACCCATCACATTGTAAATTCGGGTCAGCTATATAGTAAACTCAAGCAAGTTGGTAAATTTGGGGTGCACTACAAGGTCAACGGCCCATGAGGCCCGTGCTCCCCTAAAAGGCACCTACCATCAACCCCCTCCTACCCATGCTCGTGTTAGATAGCGTTGAGGCTAGTTATGTCTAAGGTGTTGTGACCCATTCAAACTAAAGTGGGTTGGAGATCTAGGCTACACACTCTCGTATTCATCTGGTTTTTTATGTAAGCCATTTAAGTTAACACTACATAGGGACAACAATGTCATCAAATAAAAATTCTCTAGTTGATTTCATATAGACCCCCACTCAACCACATGATTCTAAACATATTCTTGACTCTCATGGTATAGCTCAGGTGGGAATACATTAGTGTTCTTAAAAGACATACCCCACTTTTGCTTCTGAGGACCAAAATGCTTCTCCAAGGGAGAAGTACTGTCAAAGGCAATGGTAGGACCTAGGGCACTGCCCTAGGCTAAGCATGCAATGTCAAGGGGTCTCTTATAGAGGGGCTAGATGGTCTATAAAGGAGTATGGATACATAGAGTTAAGAATGTATAGTTCTCTATGCCGTTTCACTGGGTGTGTTACAACAACATTAGGACCTCACGAAGGCACAAACCCTAAGCAAGGCCAACTAGATGCATGAATGTTCAGAGGCTCCTAAATCTAGGCTACACACAAGGTGTGTAGTCCAGAACACCATAGGCATGGGTCATATCCCTCCAAGTGTGAATGGATAGGCCACGATTATATAAGTTGGACTCATAGGGTTATGTGCGTGGACAATTATGAAGTCCTAAAAGGAGGAGTAAAGTTGAGAAAACTATAAGTTATCTTCAAGACAACATGAGTGTAGAGACTCATACTTTAAGAATGGAAGCCAATAAAGAGCTCATTGTTATAATTCTCAAAGTAAAGTGTCTAACCAATGAGAGACTATGAGATATGTATTGCCAAGGGAAAATCCAAGCGGGTCACAGACCTAGGTCAAGGGACGGCTGCTAGGTGTGGATAGGGGATTCTAAAACTGGATTGCCAATGGCCTATATAAAGGCTCGTAGGGTAGAGGATCCTCAAGGTAGTTCCCTTGGGTCTCATATTGGTATCAGAGCTCAGGGAGCAGACAGCCATGGAGGAAAGGGGAAAATATTGGTGCTTGAATGGAAAATCTCTCTCTCTCTCTCTCTCTCTCTCTCTCTCTCTCTCTCTCTCTCTCTCTCTCTCTCTCTCTCTCTCTCTCTCTCTCTCTCTCTCTCTCTCTCTCTCTCTCTCTCTCTCTCTCTCTCTCTCTCTCTCTCTCTCTCTCTCTCTCTCTCTCTCTCTCTCTCTCTCTCTCTCTCTCTCTCTCTCTCTCTCTCTCTCTCTCTCTCTCTCTCTCTCTCTCTCTCTCTCTCTCTCTCTCTCTCTCTCTCTCTCTCTCTCTCTCTCTCCATGGCATGGGGAAGGAGGCTTAGCAAGAGGATGAGGTCAGGGTTAACAGCGTATACAGTAACCCTAGACAAAGGGAAAGCGAGGTCGACAAGTAGAAGAAAGCCGATCACATATCTGTGGGAACAACCCCTTACGTCCTGCATGAAATGCATTGCACGAAGCTCTGCCGAGTTTGCATGGCTAACGACAGGATGTTTGGATTCTACGGTGACTAATTTGGATGCATGAGGCCCTCTCCATCCCTCTCCCTCACTTCCTTTGCGCTGTCGCAAGTGCTTTGCCATCAATTTTTTCTTTAGCAAAAGGATGCTGCACTAATTTTGGGCACACGGGCTTTAGCCCATAGCTCCACTCAGAAGCTTTGTTAGATTCAACACAGCCTACATGACTCGACTCTTAGAGATGTCCAAGGGATGCCTCCATGCTCAAAACCAAGACTGACTACGCTTTCATGCATGCAATGGCCAAGCAAGGTATGCAATACAAATCAGCTTTGAGCTTTTGTGCACAACGTTTTGGCAACTGAAGGCTTGACAATCTCCCTGACAATCCCAGGTTCAACACATGATTTGAGAGGCATGATTTCAACTATACCATAGTTGATATGGGCTTGAAGTCCCACATGAGGTACATCTATGTTGCACTTGACAGAAGAATAGAAAGTTATCAAGCTGCTACATGGGAGTATTGACCCAATGATCCTCGAAGTTTTTCACAAATTGTGTACAACACAATCGGATTGGATAACTTTTTGCCTACATATAAGGTATATGTTAGGGTTTTTTTTGGCATATGAGGATCTTTGACATATTGCATGGCATAATAGTACATCCGACAAGACTCTAGGTACTCATGTTTAAGTTTTTGCTTTAATTTTGTATTGGTTAGGCAATCGTTTTCATTTTTTTTGGGTTTGGGAATTCCAACGTGTGCACTGATTTCCGCCTTAAGGGTTTGTTGGAATTTCTCAAGCATGGCTTGATTGTCATTACAGTAAGTTTGTTATTGAACTTACTCAATTCCATTTTTCTGCATGGATTGGAAATCATGATTGATTATTCATTTCTAGAATTGTGTGTGCCTATGAATTATACATATATGATATGTTTGCACATCATTTCAAACAAGAACCACGGCTTATATTAAGCTATAGCAAGGATGTCAACCCATTACGATGTTCCTCAATTGATACACAAGTATTGCAGCATCTCTACATAAGCAAGCATGGTTTGATTTTGTAACAGTAGAGCTATGAACGGCTTAGCAAGCATATTTTGTAGTTGGCAAGAATGTATGTTGGCTATGAGTATATCGATTTCATCTTATTTATTATTTTGACAAACTTATACCAAGTCAGGTTTCCATTTTAGGCATCTTGCATCAAAGCTTCCAAGAGGGGAGGCTTTGCAATGGGCCTGAGTTTGATTATCAATACAAAAAAAGGCAAATCTGATAGCTCTCACTTTATCTGCATACCTGGATATGAGATAGATTTTAGCAAAGCAAGGTGCTTTGGCAAAATTCTCGAGAAGAAAGGCTTATACCTCGCCAGTACCGATTATGCAACGCACTTTGATTATCGGCTCAACCTCTTGAGGACATTGTTGTAGCCAAGGGTTCCCACTTTACTTTTTTGCGTGGCATGCATGGCATGCTAGTCAAGTGGAATTCATTCCCCTCAATCATTGTTTACACTTTTGTTATAACACTCAGGCAAGCTTTTCCATGCATGGGAACCCCCCCATATATCTTTGCCCTTTTACCAAAATATTTCCTATTATATAAGTTACTTTTGATTTTTTCTTCCTTTTTCACAAACGTTTTAGCCTTTATTAAATAGATAAGACTTGTGCTAATCAATCACGATGTAGCATAAATAAGTAAGCTTTCTTTGTTGATATCTCTTTTGACCTTAAATATTAAATATATATATTCTAAATTACATTATATAGTTTAGTATTTTCTAATATATTTTTCATGTATATATATTATTTCACCCTACCAAATATTTTATTCACTAGTTTTCATTTTCAAACCTCAACCCCACTTTCAAATTTCAATAATACCTCCATCTAGATGATCGCCAATCTTTTCAAAACTCTAAGTTATGTTTTCATACACATGAAGGAGCTTACACTTGAAGGCAAGAGAGAAGTCCACTCAAAGGGGACCACCAAAAAGACCTTTGCAGCCACAAATAATACATTATTTGGCTGAACTTTTTAAGTAGAGAAAAACCCCGAATCTGAAGGAGCGTTCAACATGAAAGATGTAGCTCGTGATCTCAACTTTTAGCTCAATTTTTTTCAGAATTTTTGGAGTTATGAACACGGAGATATGATTTTTGTAGTGGACCCCAGTTTTCTCGTGTAATGGTGACACAGGCCATCCCTAATTTTCTTCCCTCTAGAATGGCTATGGTTCTACAAGTCTTCAAACATGATTACAAAAGACAAGGCTCTTTTAATGAGGTCTTGGCAAGTCTAGAGTGATTCTATCACCATTTTTGGAGGATCCATCCTCATCAACAACTATCCACCTTTGACAATCTCTTTTGTAAATTTCTTACCTCTCTCTTCTCTCCCTAATAAGCTTATGTCTAGCCAAAGCTAGACTATTGTAAATATCTCCTATCCTCTACATCTTACCCACATTCTCTCATCTTCTCTCTCTATTGACTCTGGTATGTTAAATAATGAGGAGACAAGATGGGAGCCACAGTCACATGCACCCCATTTTCCTAGTCACCAAAGTGGGACACTCACCTCAAATAGAAATATTGCTAAATCCTCCCCTCCTTCCCTATATAAGGAGGCCATGAGAGCTCACTTAAAAAAAAAAACACACACACACACACCTATCCATAAACACTCTTGTGCTACATGCTTGTAGCATGAACCCTAATTACATAATCACAACACCATCATCATCATCATCACCATCACCATGCACAAAAGATGAGCACTACACCTCCACACCACTTGTAATTAAGGGTTGAAGGCACAATTTCAAGAAGAAGAAGGGTGGACACACTCATAATATTCCTCGCCATCAACTCCCATCTCTCCATTATGCCTCCTACGATCTTGTTCCCTTCTCATTTTCTTGCCATACGCTACCTATTGTATTCATCTTTTGCAAGCAATCAACACACGCCATCTTGGTGCCATACTTTGTGTCGCTTTGGATACATCTCATTGTGAGTATGGTATATGCTTGTTCCTTGCCTTTTTTTTCTGCTTATGTAAAGGTGTACGGATTCGCCACCATACACACACACACTCTCTCTCTCCCTCTCATATTCCTATCATCTTGCTACTTCCATCTTGAGGTGTGCGGATTCGCCACCTCTTGTATGATAAGTGAGCATACTCGCAAGTTTCCCCTACCTCATTATCTTCCTTACTAACATGCACGAGTAGCAAGCCCACTCACTCATTCACCACTCCTCTCACCTTATTCTCCGACCACCCCATTCCACATTTGGGCGTGGATCTTGAAATTGTTTTCCATGGCATGCTTCATTGTGTATATGTATGCGTCCTAGCCGCATATCTTGCTAGGTGGTGCCCCTATTGTGTATCCCCCATGATGAGGCCATTGTGCATAGTCTTGGTGTAGAGGCCACCGGGTCTATTTTTCACTTCCGCCTCTCATTTGGTGCCCCCACGGAGGAGGGCTCTTGAAACCTTCAGTTTACAAGGCCGACATGTTTACTTCTCTTCATGGACGAGTGGCTTCTTGAATTCTCTAATTGGACCACTGAAGAGGAGGAGCTTCAAGCAGGTTTGACACAAGTCATCAAGACACTCTTGCCAGGGTGTTGTATTGTTAGCATAGAAGAATTGGTAAGACCCTCTTTCCCTACTCAGATTGTTTACATTTCTCATCATCCCCGCAAGCGTAAAAGCAAGGCACAAGCTGCATCATGCTCACATTGTAGCCAAAAACCGCACCTTCGACATGAGTGCAACCCAAAGTGAAGAAAAGGACATCATTTTCTCCCTCGAAATCCGCACAGGAGTTCTCACATCAGTAGGCTTTCAAGTAGCACCAGGCTTCTCTACATCTACGTCCACATCTTTGCCACCTATTCCACCTACGCCCACAACAAGCCTTCACAACTTGAGGAAGCTACTACGAACACGTGGTCCCTCCCTCTCCCTTGCACCAAAAGATTCAAGGGTTTTTCAGCGCCGACAATCACCCCGTCTCCAAAAGAAAAGGGTAAATCCTCCAAAGTCTTTCTATACCTCACTCTCATCTCATGAGCCAGGAACTAGAAATAGCAGCATGGATTCTACATCGTCTACCGAGTGAAGTGGCGGAGCTTGTCATCGACAAGGTCTTTGACACTGGTTTTGCTTGGCGGAAAGACAAGACCCTCCACCTTCAAGGGGTGTTGCTTGTGAATCAAGGCTATGATGACGACTTTACAGCTTTCTATGTATCCATCCAACTTGGATTAATACAAGTGGTAAGACTCACCACCTACCCCCATCACACCTGTATATACACTAGATGGCACTCTATCTTGCAGGAAAGTGAAGTTGCTCAAAGAGAGAGAGTTCAAGCTTTTCCAAGAGCTTGCTAGAGGGACAGTCCTAGAGCTAGAAGACGAAGACAACCTTGTCCTGTGGTACTATAAATTTGACCTCAACTACCAAGATCTCTACACCTCCGACTATAACCTTCCACCACAAAGGAGAGAGCCTTTCCGAATTATCATGTGATGGACCCAGCACATCAACCTTTTGCAAGGAACCAAACTTATGCACCACAAAGAATTCAATCAATCAAAGTAATCTTGGACTGCAAGATGTTTTATCAGCAGATCATTACAACCATGTTTGGTAGATAACGACTGCAAGAGATAAACACCTCTTCTCTACCCTTTATCCTCCCTATGATTAATCATGAAGTGTCTTTTGATGTAGTTATTTTCATCCTTGTATAGTATGTTTTCCATCTACCGAGCACTCATGTATTGAATCTCTATTTATTTTTTTAAAAAAAGATTTCTAAGTCGAGTTAATTTTCTCACTCTCACCATGGCAAGTGTAGCATTTCCAACCTTTACTGGTAAGGTGGGTGAGGATGCTGCAGACTTTCTAGACAACTTGGAAATAGCATGTGTCATCTCTGCGAGAGATGATGATGCTTCGCGCTTGTGCATGTTCCCACTTCTAATGAAGGTGGAGGCAAGATCATGGTACAATGCCTTGGCACAAGAAACCAAGGAACGGTGGGACTCATTAAGAGAAGCCTTTGTCAAGCGTTTTGGAGAGGGCACAACATCAGAGAAGCTATGGCAATTGTTGACAGAGTTGAAGCAGGGCAGTATGCTGGAATACGCATCATATGAGTCAAAGTTTGTAGATTTATGGGGGCGATGGGTTGCATCGCTAAGAGAGGATGAGGGGGAACCTGATTTCCTAAAGAAGGATTGGTTTGTGGCTGGGTTATGGCCAACTCTTAAAGAGAAGGTGAAGGGAAGGTTTCCTGCTACGTATGAGCTAACAATTGAAGTGGCCCGCCTTAAAGACAAGAAGTTGCGCCTACAAGCCAAGAATATCGATGAAGAGGAAGCCATTAGGACCCGACCACCTCTAGCACCACCTACAACAGCCGCCCAGAGGATTCAACCACAAGAACCAATTGAAGATCAGCAAGAACTGCTCAATCGAATCACCAATCAACTTGAGAATCTCTCAGTCCATTTGATACAACAAGGGCATGCACACAATCGCAACCAAGAGCAAGGAAGAGGACAACGAAGGCAAAACCAAGAATACCACTGCTACAATTGTGGGGAGGATGGTCATGGCATGTACTACTATCCACACCCAAGGAGGCAAAATTTCAACAGAGGAGCCAGGCAAAACCAGGTTTCACCACCGAGAGCAAGACCACCACCACCGAGGGCACCACAACAAGCACCACCCATGCAAATCCTACAACCACCCATTCAACCACAACCACCACCACCACCACAACCTCTCATTCCACCCTTACCCCCACCACTAGTTGGCAATCAAACAGTAAGCGTCATCAGTCTTGAAGGTAAAGGAAAGGAGAAAGTGGAGGAGGATATCAAGGGAGTAGCAAAAGGTAAGACCAAGTTTAAAGGAGTAGATGCCATAGGGATAAAACGCGCTAGGCAAGGTGAATTTTCCCAAAAGGAAGAAAAGATGAAGACTAAAGGGGAATCTAGCAAAAAGCCGTCCAAGTCACGACATAAAATTGACATTGTAGATTTCTCTTTGGGTGAATGTTCTAAACCATATGATTTGGTTCAAGATGTTTCTGTGCAAGGCCCAAAAATCACATGGCCCCAATTACTCCACCTAGCACCTAGGGTGACGAGACAATGGACAAAGATGGTTAGCATGAGACGACCAAAGCCAAAGATAGCTGGGGCTATCTCTGGGAGGAATCTAGATGACATACTACCAGTGATGGATGCTTACATCAAAGGGCAACACATCTCCAATATCTACATCGATGGTGGCGCACAAATATGCGTCATGAGTGAAAAAATGATGCACCGTTTGGGTTTAGAGGTGAGTCGGCCAGCACCATGCCGAGCTAAAATGGAAAATAATTTAAAATTTCAATGTGTTGGTGTTATAAATGCAGTTAGGATAAAGGCATTCAACACCGAGGTAGATGTGGACATCTTTGTCATGCCACACAAAGGGGAGGGCTATCCTATCATTCTAGGGAGGCCTTGGCTTATGGCTATGAGAGCTAAGCAGGATTGGGACACCGGCATAATCCAGATGAAGGATGCAAAAGGGAGGCCAATACTTTACGACATGAAGAAAGGTCGGCAATGCGACATGGATCTAGAAACCTCTATGGATGAGTTTTCTAGTGGTGACTCTTCAACCACTTCAGAGGAGGAGTCAACAGTGAGTGAATAAAGTGACAGTAGCATTGAGGTGATGGGGATCATTCTCAAGGACCCTAAGAAGATGGAGCAACCTGATGCCTCATCATCAAACCAAGGGGAGACACCAGGTATACAACCTCTGGTAGAAGCACGTAAGCTACATCAAATGCTCTCTAGTGAGTTGTGTGGGAATGAGCGTGAAGATTATATTTTGATGCTAAGTAATTTTACCACATTGTTCATTGATGAATATGATAAAATCACTGGCATCAGAGTAGTTCAACATCACATTAAGCTCAAGGAGGGAAGTAAACCTGTAGTGCAGAAGCTCAGGCGGCTAGGAGTCATTCAACAAGACGCCATGCTCAAAGAGGTGAGGAAATTGCTAGAAGCCGGTTTTATCTATCTTGTTGAAGACTCAAAGTGGGTTTCTCCAGTGGTATTCACACCAAAGAAGAATGGTAAGTGGAGGGTTTCTGTTGATTACAAGCCTCTTAATGCAGCCACAAAGAGGGACCATTTTCCTCTTCCTTTTCAAGATGAAATTCTCAATGAGGTAGCAGGACATGAGTGCTACACGGTATGTGATGGCTACTCAGGCTACTTCCAAATTAGCATCGTTGAAGAAGATCAAAAGAAGACAACCTTCATCACACCATGGGGATGTTTTGCTTATAGAGTTATTCCTTTTGGTCTCACTAATGCTCCAGCCACTTTTCAGCGATATGTGACATTTGTTTTTCAGCCATTCTTTGGAAAATCAATCCGTGTTTTTATTGATGACTTTTGTATCTATAGCTCTCGCTCTCTTCATTTGGAGAAAGTTTATGAAGGTCTAGCTAGGCTACAAGCTTTAGGGGGCCAACTCAATGTGGAGAAATGCCACATTGGTGAAAGCAAGGTTACTCTTCTTGACCATGTGATCTCAGCCAATGGCATTGAAGGTGACCCAAGCAAGGTTCAAGCCTTGCTGGCTTTGACCTCTCCCACCACAACAAAGCAGTTGGTCTCTTTTCTTCAAAAGGTGAGGTATTTGAGTAGGTTCATTCACTTGATCTCCCAAGTGGTTCTTCCTTTACAACAAGTTACCCGTCAAGAGATTTTCACTTGGAGTGAAGAAAATGAACAACAATTCAATGAGGTAAAACAAATTCTAGCTTCACTTCCCACCATAGCACCTCCAAAGTGGGACGAGCCATTTTATGTAAACCCTAGTGTGGGCAATGACACACTTGGGGCTGTATTGATGCAAAAGGATCCTCAAACTTCTTTCATGCATCCTATCTACTTATCTAGTCGAATGATGACTCCATCAGAAAAGGGATACACGGCAGTGGAACACATGGTGCTTGCATTAATGTTTGCTACCACCAAATTTGGCTCTTATTTATTGTCTGGACCATTCATAATCTTAACAATGGAAGAAGTATTTCCTTATGTAATGCAGCACATGGATGTTTCTTCTAGGATTTCCAAATGGCTCACAAGGATGCAAGAGTTTGACTACACAATGCAAGTGGAGAACTCCACAAGGGCCAGTCTAGGAGGTATTCTCACTCATCACCACTATGAAAAGAAGCTAAAGATAAAGCCAAATGATCAAGATATTACACCTGTACTCGAAGTTCCTAAGGTAGAGGAGGCTCGCTCTCTTTTCTTTGATGGAGCCTACAAGAGGAAAGTGGACAAAGCTGCAGCAGGCATTGTCATCTTCAACGAGCAAGGGGATAAGGTTTTCTCCATTGGGAATCTCTTGGATTCTCACTCTAACAATGAGGCACAATATGCAGCCTTAACTCTTGGGTTAGAGTGGTGTGTGACACAGGGCATTCAACGGTTAAATGTATTTGGTGATGCCATGCTTTTAATAAAACAAATACAAGGAACTTGGGCTTGTAAAAATCATAGCTTGCTAGGCCATTTGCGCAAAGTCAAGGAACTTTTAGGGAAATTTCAAGTTGTACAATTACATCATGTCCCTCGAGCAGAAAATCAAGAAGCAGATGCTCTAGCTAGAGAGAAGTTGCAAGATGTTTCAGTGGTGGGTGCTATCAAGTTGAAGCTGCCTCTCTTCCAAGGTAGCGATGCTATGCCTGACATCATGAGTTTCTTGGACACGGGAGAGTGTCCTAAGGATCTTACTAAGGGCCAAAAGCAGTGGCTTGTGCGCAAGGCAACAAAATACCGCCTTATCAATGACGGCCTCTACTGCAAGGGTAAGGATCAAATTCTTAGGCGTGTACCTCTCTCTAGAGAGATCACTGAAATCATTTCAAGTTGCCATGATGGTGTTTGCGGAGGACACTTTGCACTTGACATCACTAGTAGAAAGATTCTACAAGCTGGGTTTGTATGGCCTAGTCTACATAGGGATGTGCATCATTGGTGTAAAACATGCAAGGAATGTCAAAAGGCAGGGGATAGGAGGCTCACATATGAGCCACAGACTCCTATAATCTCATATGGACCATTTGAGAAATGGGGAATTGATGCTATTGGGCCTTTGCCAAGGAGCCAATCAGGTAAATTTTATATCATCATGGGTGTGGACTACATGACCAGGTGGGCTGAAGCAGTTGCCACCACCCGGATTACAGCTAAGGAAGTGGCTAAGTTCGTATTTGAAAACATTTGTTGCCGTTTTGGCACTCCTCTTGAAATAATTTCTGACAGGGGACCAGGTTTTAGAGGAGACCTTGTAGGAGAGCTAATGGAGAAGTTAGGTATCTCACGACGACACTCAACTCCCTACTACCCACAATGCAATGGTTTGGTGGAAAAGGTAAATGGTATGATCTGCAAGATCATCACTAAACATGTAAACAATCACAAAAGTGATTGGGACAAGCATCTTATGGTTGAACTTTGGGCTTATCACACTTCATTTCGCACATCCCTTGGGTTCACACCATATCACTTGGTGTTTGGTAAGGAAGCCATTTTACCCATTGAAGTACAATTGGCTAGTCTCAGGGTGCTAGCTGGGCAGGTGGAACGTCCTAATGCTCATCTCCACAACCACATTCTTGATCTAGAGAGGCTTCAACTAGACAGAGAAGATGCTATCAACTATTATGCAGCACAGGCAGAGCAACGTCGACTTACCTTCCACAAGGGACTTAGGGGAAAAGGTCTCAAGAAAGGTACATTGGTCCTACAGTATGATAACAGGTTTGACACTAGGAAGGATAAAAAGTTTTCACCCAGATGGGAGGGGCCATTTGTCATTAGAAAGCGCTACGCCAATGGCAGTTACCGATTGATGGATGCAGATGGTAGGCTCCACAAAACACGTGTCAATGGATGGAGGTTGAAGCAATACTTTTTGAGATTTGATCAAACACCTATGATGGAAATCCCCGAGGAGGGAGACTCCTCCACCTCAATTGAAGAAGAATCAAGTACAACGCTAGAGGCATGAATACCTCTAGCCTTCGGGGGAGGGCTAATGAGGCAATCTTTTCCATGCATGGGAAGCCCCCCATATATCTTTTCCCTTTTACCAACATATTTCCTATTATATAAGTTACTTTTGATTTTTTCTTCCTTTTTCACAAACGTTTTAGCCTTTATTAAATAAATAAGACTTATGCTAATCAATCACGATGTAGCATAAATAAGTAAGCTTTCTTTGTTGATATCTCTTTTGACCTTAAATATTAAATATATATATTCTAAATTACATTATATAGTTTAGTATTTTCTAATATATTTTTCATGTATATATATTATTTCACCCTACCAAATATTTTATTCACTAGTTTTCATCTTCAAACCTCAACCCCACTTTCAAATTTCAATAATACCTCCATCTAGATGATCGCCAATCTTTTCAAAACTCTAGGTCATGTTTTCATACACATGAAGGAGCTTACACTTGAAGGCAAGAGAGAAGTCCACTCAAAGGGGACCACCAAAAAGAACTTTGCAGCCACAAATAATACATTATTTGGATGCATTTTTTAAGTAGAGAAGAACACCGAATCTGAAGGAGCGTTCAACATAAAAGATGTAGCTCGTGATCTTAAATTTTAGCTCAACTTTTTTCAGAATTTTTGGAGTTATGAACACGGAGATATGATTTTTGTAGTGGACCCCAGTTTTCTCATGTAATGGTGACACAGGCCATCCCATATTTTCTTCCCTCTAGAATGGCTATGGTTCTACAAGTCTTCAAGCATGATTATAAGAGACAAGGCTCTTTTAATGAGGTCTTGGCAAGTCTAGAGTGATTCTATCACCATTTTTGGAGGATCCATCCTCATCAACAACTATCCACCTTTGACAATCTCTCTTGTAAATTTCTTACCTCTCTCTTCTCTCCCTAATAAGCTTATGTCTAGCCAAAGCTAAACTATTGTAAATATATCCTATCCTCTACATCCTACCCACATTCTCTCATCTTCTCTCTCTATTGACTCTGATATTTTAAATAATGCGGAGACAAGATGGGAGCCACAGTCACATGCACCCCATTTTCCTAGTCACCAAAGTGGGACACTCACCTCAAATAGAAATATTGCTAAATCCTCCCCTCCTTCCCTATATAAGGAGTCCATGAGAGCTCACTTAAAAAAAAAAAACACACACACACACCTATCTATACACACTCTTGTGCTACATGCTTGGAGCATGAACCCTAATTACATAATCACAACACCATCATCATCACCATCACCATGCACAAAAGATGAGCACTACACCTCCACACCACTTGTAATTAAGGGTTGAAGGCACAATTTCAAGAAGAAGAAGGGTGGACACACTCATGATATTCCTCGCCATCAACTCCCATCTCTCCATTATGCCTCCTACAATCTTGTTCCCTTCTCATTTTCCTACCATACGCTACCTATTGTATTCATCTTTTGCAAGCAATCAACACACTCCATCTTTGTGCCATACTTTGTGTCGCTTTGGATACATCTCATTGTGAGTATGGTATATGCTTGTTCCTTACCTTTTTTTTTTTGCTTATGTAAAGGTGTGTGGATTCGTCACCATACACACACTCTCTCTCTCTCCCTCTCATATTCCTATCATCTTGCTACTTCTATCTTGAGGTGTGCGGATTCTCCACCTCTTGTATGATAAGTGAGCATACTCACAAGTTTCCCCTACCTCATTATCTTCCTTACTAACATGTACGAGTAGCAAGCCCACTCACTCATTCACCACTCCTCTCACCTTATTCTCCGACCACCCCATTCCACATTTGGGCGTGGATCTTGAAATTGTTTTCCATGGCATGCTTCATTGTGTATATGTATGCGTCCTAGCCGCATATCTTGCTAGGTGGTGCCCCTATTGTGTATCCCCCATGATGAGGCCATTGTGCATAGTCTTGGTGTAGAGGCCACCGGGTCTATTTTTCACTTCCGCCTCTCAACACCAACTACTTAATCACGGACACACTAAGATATTGAATGTTTAAAATGATTTAATCAAATGAACTTAATTCACAGGCAAAGTGCCATAAATAAGTCAAGATTTGGCTTATATTTTTGGGATTCATCCCTATGAGAGCGCATTGTACAAGAAGACTATTGTACTCTTACGATGAGCTACATGACAGGCAACATAGGAAGAGAAACATACACAAGGGGCACATACAAGTGTATTTTCCTTCCCAACATCCTCTCTCTTTCTCTTTCTTTTTTATCTATTTTTGAAGGAATAATGAAATCAAGCATGTTTTTACTAACATCTTCTACGTCGGTATGGTTTATTTATTTTTTTAGGCAAAGGGCTAATAGCCATCTGTTTTCAAAGGGATACGAGGCATCTATTTTAGAATGGCTAAGATCCATCTGTTTGTTATCCATCAGGGATTGTAATGATAGAAGGATCTACTCAGATATGTTTCCATCGACTATAATGGACAACAAGCAAGAGTCTTCCATTGATTATTGTCTAGGTGTCACTTTAGCACCACGTACTTTTAGTGCAAAGATCAAGTTGAGTTTTTGTTGATCTCAAACTTGTAAAGGCTTATCTATACCACGGTGAGTGTAGTCTGGAACACCATAGGCATGGGGCATATATATCCCTCCAAGTGTGAATGGTTAGGTCATGATTATATAAGCGTTGGATTCATAGGGCTAGGTGGAAAATTATGATGTCCTAAAAGGAGGAATAAAGTAAAGAAAACCATAAGTTATCTTCAAGAAAACATGAGTGTAGAGACTCATACTTTAGCATTAGTTCGGTAACCTAATAGGACATAAAAGTTTCCTTTTAGGGGTTTTGAAAAAATTAATACTCCTATCATGTGTATGTATTTGTGATTGTCCTTACTTTAGCTCAAAGCTAACACCACACTTTCTCTTTCCTTGTTCAAAAATCACTTGAACCACTAAAACCCATCATTCTCGATTGAAAACCACCCCCAAATCATTGAGGCAGTTGATCTTTCTTAGAAGCATCAAACCAAAAACAATGGAATTGTTCCAAGCAATTGGAAAAAATCATGAAGCCACTCAACTGAACTCATTGAACCAAATTCAAAAGTCATTGTACCCAATTGAAAACCCCAAAAATCCTTGAAACCCATCAGATTGGGTTGAAACCTAACAAAACTATTCAATACTCATCATCCCCATTCAAAACCCTCAAACATAGCCATGAATGTTTTTTTTACTAGGGTAAAAGTGCAAAGTCTTGGCTAGATTTTAATCGTAACTAGAAGTAGTGTGGTAAATGTAACATGCTTTAGTTTGGTAGCTCAAAAGGGATTTAGATGCATTGAAAGTCCCAGCTACCTCTCCCACGTAGATTTGTTATGGGACATTTTTTTAAAAAATACTAAAGTATAAAACTTTTGAGGATTTTCACTTAAATTTTTCTCCTTTATTTCCCTTTTCCCCTCTTTTACTTTAGTCTTGTTCTATTTTGGAAGCCCACCAAGCCTATGTGGTGTCAAGGAGAACCAGTTTTGTACCACCATCCCTTTCTTTTAGCTCATGACTCATCATACTTATCCATTGGCCATGCATTGTAAATGGATTGTGGACTTGGTCACAATACCTTTGGGACTTTGGTAGATGAGGTATTTGGTGCTTGGAAGAGAAGAATCGTTTAATCAAGTTAAAGGGTGCGCATTGAGGAAAAAGAATATGTGATCTATCACTATGGATATGAGGGAAATATAATTAAAGATAGAACCAAAGTAGATGATGATGAAGCAAGAGAATTCTTCTCTAGGATGGGCATCAAACTAACTTTATCTTATTCTTATAGCTTTAGAGGGAAATGGAAAGAGTGAGAGAGGATATCCTTTTATAATCAAAGCTTTGGCTAAGGCTTGTGAAGGTAATCCTGGAGAGTGGCCAAGGCTACTACCACTTGCATTAAGGCCTGATTGTATGACACATAGTTTAGTCACTAGCTATATGCATGTTGAATTAATGTATGGTCAAAAACTTGTGATGCCAATTGAATACGTAAATCTTATATGGAATGTACTTCCACGAGAAGATATAATTAGTAGATAAGACCTGCTTGCACTGCATATAGCAATTGGAAAGAAGGCCTCGAGACATTGAGAGTACAAAATCTTGACTAGAAGATGCAAGGTTGGAAAACAAAGATAGATTTGAGAAGAGACATAAGACCATACCAAAATGTATTGAGGAAGGTGACTAGGTGTGTGTGTGTGTGTGTGTGTGTGTGTGTGTGTGTGTGTGTGTGTGTGTAATAGTAGCCTGCACTTTAAAATAAGGAAGCTTGCAAAGAGATGGTTCGGTCAATATGTTGTTAAGCATGTGCATGGAAATGCAACTTACACCTTTTGTGAGATGGATGGGACATATATGAAGATTTCCAAAGGTATGGTGTTTGACCATCAGTTTTGATTCTTCACAAAGACTATTGGGGCACGTACTAGAGGATGTGTAGGTTTAGAGGGAATGGATTTCATGATGTGGCATGTGCTAATTTGATTTTATTATGTACATATTCAAAGTATTTCATGGTGGCACACTTATCTCATCTACAAAGGTTGATGAGGGAAAAAACTCCCAAAAACAGCAATTAACAAGTGTCATCCTAAAATTGCATGGAAAGTGAACCAAAATGGAAAATCAATGAAATTTGATGCATATCTATGCTTTTTATGCTTATGTGAGTGATCCCACAAATTCTAAGATTTTATCGATGCTATTTGGGATTTTCATACAAAAAATGTTCTTTTTTGCATCAAAAATGAGCTAAAAATGATCGAGTTTTGTTTAAAATTGGCATATACGAACCAAAAATTGACACATCAGCACTTTGGAGGTGGGAAACTAAAGAGGCCTTCTTAAAACCTACAATTTTTCCCTTTTGCATATTTCACTTCATGGTTGCTCTATGAATGTGTAGTGCAGTCCCTCTGCAGGGCACCCTCTCTTCTATCTTGTATCTGAGCTTGTGAGGGAGTGAATTAGGTTTCCCTTCATCAAAATAATGTGTGGGCTTCAATATGGAAGCTCTCAAATCTCTATCAAGTCAAAAAATGGTCGACATGAAGGTGCTAATTTTGCTTTTCATGTCGGCATCGGTCCAATTATTGGATCGGAACCTTATCCTAAGTTATATCGCTTTGATACCATGTGAGAACTTAGAGATTAACTTAATGGGACTAATATCAATGTTAGTTAAAATGCCAATGTCAAGAAACAAGAGAGTGCAAGGTAGGAATGGAGCAATGATAAAAGATTGCACTCATGAGAGGAGAAATAAAACCTTGTAAAATGAGGGCATCATATGGTCTTTATATACAAGTTGAGGTAAACTTGGTTGAAGACATTGGGGGATATCTATCACATGTGAAATTTTAGGTAGGTGGGAAAGCACATGTGGAAACTTACACAGGTGGAGTAGTACATTTTCAAATTGCAAATTGAGGCCAATGTGTAAGGAGTATGGGAATTGAGGTAGGTGGAAAGAGTCCATCCTTAATAATTCAATAGGTAAGTTTTACAGTCCCTTGCTCACATGCATATTGACTTGGCACTTGGAAGTCTCGGCATTAGTAAGGCCTTTGCATCCCAAAAATAAAAGCGATTGAAAAGCTGCTTCAAAAATCCACAGCACCAAGTGTCGATCAACATGTCGTCAAGCAATATTTCTTTATAGTATTTTTCAAAAAGAGGAAAATCTTATTTCATTAGCCCCATATGGTTTTTTCCATCGTTGGAAGGGGCATGATCAATCGTTGGAAAGGTTTTTGCTATGACATGGTGCCTACTTTGAAAAGAAAACATGGTAAAAATCAATACATTTGCATGCAGCTATCAAGTACAAGAACTTGCAATTATCAGTTGTGTCCTCTATGTTTCTATCCTTCAAACATGCGTAATGATATGGCCGTCATAAATATTATTGTCATTCATCAACAACGAGCAAGATGGTAGGTTGTGCTCATCCATATGGGTGAACATTTACTATGCTTTCCTCTAGCCATAAATGACATTCACTCATAAATTATGATATGCTAATCTATAACATTTTTTGAGGGAGGTATGGATGAGATATATGTTCAAGCTAAAGCAGAAAGTGCTGAAGATATATGCATTTGGTGAGGTAGAAAAAGTGGGGGCATGAGATTTCTAAAGAAGCACAAAAAGATTGGAGGTAGCTAGGAGCACGGTTGTGACCTTTATGGAGGATTTTACATCAAGCAAATTCTACATATCAATTTTTTGAGTACTTTTAGAGAGTCGTTATGATGTTAATATCAAAGAAGAATCTAGTTGCACACGTCTTGAATTTTTTTTATTAGCTATTTTTTACGTAATCTTTTTGGATACGATACTTATCACCCCTTCGATAGGTAAACCACCTACTCTTTGGTCATTGGTCCCCTAAAAACATTACCTTGAAATTAGCTTCAAAATTTTATTCCTAGGGCTATCACAAGAGCATGACAATTTTGTTTTGAGGTTGGCTATTGTGTCAGTGCCCTCTTATGTAATATTTTTGGATATTGTATTTGTTGTTGGTAAGTTTCCCTACAATGGTATTATACAATTTTTCCCACTATCTAGTTCCTCATTTTCAAATGTATGCCACCCACATGGTTTATCGTTCATTATTTCAATAAGTGTTAGCTTTTGTGATGCAAGCTTTATATCAATGTGTAACTCTGATAAAAATACAATAGTGACAAAAAAAGTAGTTTCAATGGCAAAAGCACAAAAACAAAAGCTCACAAATAAATTGGATTCCATAGGGAGAAGCTTGAGGGACCGAAGCTATGTGGGATGGTGTTGGTGTGTTAACAGCAAGCTAACTCGGATACCATTTTTATTACTTTGATAAATCGGGAATACTGTAACTCTTATTTTCCGGATAAACTTTGTAAATTGATGAGCCAGGGCTACAAGCTTCCAGATTGTATCAACCTGTCTTTACCCATCTTTAGTTAGAGCTCCCAGAATATTAGTTTGGACCACCAAAAACCTTGGCTAAGGTATAAAAGCCAATTTTTGTAAGTTATTTTCAAGTTTTAGATAATGAAATACACAGAGTGAGCTAACGACGCTCACTTCTCTCCTTCTCGTGCTTCTTACTTCCTCCTTGATTATCACATTGTAGTCACGTCTGTTGCATTACAACCGCACGTAAGAGCTCTACGCATTGACGTAAGTATTTCACAGTATTTTGTAGCTTTTGGCATCGTCGACCCGTAGCCTAATTTCATCATAAGTAGGACTTTACACTTCAAAATCAAAAACTAAGCATAGGTGGGTATTGAGGCATCATTGCTAAGCATTTAGATGCTTTCTGACTCGAAAACGACTAGGTCAAAAATCCACTGCTATTAATTATTGTGATTTTTTCACTTGACCTAACATGGGATTTGAGACCATAAGCATGTGTGCTTAGGTCTTATAAACTTGTCCTAGAAGTTTCGTTACAATTGGATGTCATTTGATGCTGTAACGGATGTGATCTGTTTGCCGATGAGCGATTTGCTTTTGGTGATTTCAGTCACTTGAGTGTAGCTTGAGTTAGATGCAAGTTTTTTGTTGTTTTTCGAGAGCTTGATGACCTCTTGTAGCCTCTATGCACTAGTCGAGTCAGCTTCGTCCCATGGATTGACAATTTAATCGTGGTTCTCGCTACATCTGCAATATGATAGGAGTGAGGTTAGACACATGTCCCACATTTGGCACCGCTGTCGGGGATCGAAGAGACTTAAACTAGGAAAAAACACGAGCGTCTTATGAAATCATCCTTTAACTTCCTCTAGGATCTCCTAGAGTCAAAACTTTCTTTTAGAACCTCATAGCTTAAGATTTTCGTATTTTGTTGTGTAGAGGTAGCTTGGAAGTATTCGTACTTGCTGAGTGCCTTTAGGATTGTAGGATTGTAGAACTAGATTAGGAGTTTGAGAATGATTGATAGATGAGACAAGTCTTAAGATCAATGCTTAGGAAACTATAAAAAACAAGAAAACGAGTGTTTGTGGACACTTTCCACAGCCCCATTGCATTAAAACCTAGAAGTAGGGTAAGTAGAATCCGAGGTGGATTTTAAAACATTGCTTTCTCCGAAAGAATCATTGTGAGTTGCTATTTGAAGTTGCAAAATTTCAGGTCTACAACTAGAAATAGCATGAAAAGGCTCCAAACCACTCAATTCGACTAGAGAGTATGCTTAGAAGTTGCATGAACCAGTGGATAAACTCAAGGACACATTGAGGTTAAAATTTCAAGAGTTTGCAAAAACTCAAATTATTTACTTTTTCTTGACATTTTAGGTCAAATTAGGTTTTGACTTGGTTCATAGGCTTAAAATAGCTCATGAAAAGACTGTCCATTGAAAAAGTGCAAAAAAGTGTTCATTTTGGGCATAAAGTAAATAATCGAGATTATTTACTTTCAGCTCAAAACTAACCAAGCTTGATATGAATGACTCATTGCATATGTACAAACAACTTTTGTAAAGGCACATAGGATTTGGATCACCAAATTGACCAAAAACTGGGTAAAAACTAAAGTTTGTACTGACTTTCGGGAACTTGAGTATAAATTGGGAAAACAATTATCCAAACTCAATGAAATTTGATTCATATGCTTATATTAATGTGATAGATATGTGTACATTCTCACTTGACCAAAAAGATGCAAAAAGTTGCCAGAAATAAATAATAGCAATTATTTACTACTGTCCCATTTTTTAAGTTTTTTATACAAGTGAGCATACCACTAGTTTTACCATGTTGTAATAAGCCCACAAACCAAATTTGGTAAGATTTGGATCCTTGGATTGAAAATTGTGACCAAATTTGCAAAGGCAGTCTACGGACAAAAAACTAATGACCCTTTGACCAAAAATTGTCCAAACTTGATGAAACATGTCTAGAGATCTTAAGTTGAAGTGCTTGACAGATCTGTGTCAAGGTTGGGACAAAAACTTGCAAAAAATTAGCTAGAGTAAATAATCACCTTTATTTACATCTGCTTCAAAAATTGACAATCTTGCATATTTGAGTATACCACAAGGTCAAGCATGTTAAGTAGACCACACAAATCAATTTTGGTGAAATTTGGATCACAAAAGTGAGACTTAAGCTAGATTCTTGAAAATTGAGTCTACGGACACGAAAAAGTTGATAAACTTGAACAGATTGTGTCCAAACTTAGTGAAACTTGTCCAACGACCTTAGCAGGTTGTATACTTGGCAAACCAAGCCAAAAAATGCAAAAGACTAACAAAAGTAAATAATTGCAATTATTTACTATTGCTACACAGAGACACCAATTTTGACTCTTGAACTTGTACAGTGGTAGACCAACATAATACAAGGCCACCGGGAAATTTTTGGGGTCAATCGGATCCAAATTGGTACATGCTCACTCAGTTTCCGGGTTGCAGATTAATTTTTTGATTTTTTGCCAAAGTCGAATCTGAAAGTCTCAACTGCTGACTCAATTAGCGCGATTTGAAGTGATACACATAGACCAATCATAATAGTTAGCAAAAACTATACAATCTTCGCGAAAGAATAGGTAACTTTATTAAAATTGATACAGGAATCAAGTTGCAGACAAGGAATCGGCAGCTTGGCAGAAGTTGTTATCAAGTCAAGTGAAAAACTTGACAACAAGTCAATCCAAAGGTAAGTACTCTATCCAGGGCTTCACAAGTCTTTATGAACCTTAGATCGTTCGTGTACTAGGAAATCAAGGCATATTTTGAGAAACCTCCAGTAGAGTATCCACCAAAGAGAGTGTGAATTAACGCAATCCCTTGCACATTATCCTTGAAAAAGTCCCAAACACTTTTTTAGATTCAACATCTGAAATGTCTTCCTATTCGACTCACTCAGAAACCGAAACGACAGTGCGCTATAAGCATATACTCTCATTTTATAAGACTAATCACCATGGAGCTCAGGTTTACCTGGATCCTAATGAAGAGTATGTTGTTCGCATTGATGAACATGGTATTGAGTTCAAAGAGGAAATCCGGGCAAACAAACAAGGAAAAATATACATGGATAGAAACGGAACTACTCTGATGATTCAGAAAATACAAAAATTTCCTCTCAAAAGACTAAATGAAGCAGAAACAAAAGGTATGAGATGAGAAAACAAAAACAAAGGGCTAAAATCAAGGAGAAAGCAAAGAAGCTGTACTAGGAAAAGGTGGAAGAAACTGGAAGCGAAATCAAGGAAACCACAGTGAAATCTGGAGGATCAATTTTGGTTGACAAAATTTTTGAGCCTATTAATGCAGCCTTGGAAGCCTACCAAGTAGGACTTAAAGCAAGTCAAAACATGAAAACAAATGAAAGAACTATCCTTCTCCAGACATGGAAGCAGCTAAGCTTGAAGCTTATCAAAATTTGGTAAGAATCACGCAAGAGAAGCTAGAAAAACAAAAACCCAAGCTTGAAAGTATGAAAAAACCTGAGGAGCTTATGGCAAGAGACAATAAAGAAAAATCCAAAGTGGTGGTAGAACCCCACCTTGAAACAAAAGAGCCAGAACTTATAGTGCCGGGCAGCGAAGATGCCTCAAATGGAATTCCATTCGTAGAAGAAGACTGGCCAGAACACTTATAGGGAAAAGTTAGATAGATCAATGATGGAAGCCTAACTCTGAAGTCAGCTCCTATAGAGGAAGTATGGTTAGACAATCTACCACCTGATATAGACATGGATGTACAATCCTTGTATGGAGATTGCAGATAGGGATGTCTAAACCATTGACCTTGAAAACACTACCCTCTTACTTGGGAGATAATGAAGATGAATCCATAGTGTATAAAACCACTCAAGGAAAAAGAGCGGAACAAACCCTAGAATTAGACAACATTCATTCAATCATGTCTACACCCATCCAATGCACTTTCATTTTGGGAGAACTATTGAAAATCATACCATACCTATGGAATGATCTACAGAAAACCCTAGAGAAGGTGGGAATAACGGGGCTAATTGCAAAAAATTTGGTAAAATTGAAACATAAAATGGACAACAAAGATATTTGATATGTTCCAATGAACAAAGTTGGAGAATACTACTGAGGGCGAGCTTTTTGAAATGGGGCCTCTAAACCCAAACCAATGCTACCCTCACAAAATGTTCATAAAGAGGTACGCACACTACTTGGGGCACCACCTTCTTTTGGGAGTGGAGAAGGAAACCAATCAAAATAACACTTGCACTCACCCACTCAAGCAACACACTTTGAAAACCCCCTTACTCTATATACACTTGAACACCATCAACGATTATGCAACCCAATGCCGTGCATCAAATGAAATATGCAATTTGTGGAATAGCATTCACCTTCTCCCCATAAGAATACTCATAATACATCCAAACTCCTCTTCTCCCAAGCACTCATCAAAAAATCATGCGCACAAGACTTTCCTCTCAAACACACAAGAGAATCACTTACAAACTAACACACTTTGCATAGAGAGCTCATCTCCATCTATGCAATGCCGTGACACAAATAAAATCACCATGAGAGGTAGCCACATGCATATGTAATGAAGCAAAAGAGAGCTGGAGTGAGAAATTTCTTTAGACCACTTGAATAAGTGTGGGGAAACAAACCAATGGTAAATTGAGAATAGAACACTTACTTGATTTCTCGCACACCTTTTAAGGTGAGGACAGACGCTGGCTTACCATCACGAATTGCGACACTTGAAAGTTTTGAAGATGATTTAATGATCACTAACATAACCATGAGAGAGATCATGATGTATTTACAAGTTATTGAGGTGCTACAAATGATTTATTGGGTTGATGGAGTGAGAGATTGTAGAATAGAAAGAGTGGAGGATAGAGTTGCACTTCCTCCAAAGAGGAGGGTTAGGAGGGAGGATGTGAAAGATGGAGAGTTCGGGTTTTCTCTACTATTGATCAAGAAACAACATGAATTTGAAAATATAGGTGTGTGTCCTTGAGTCTCTCCAAGCAGGGCTATTTATAGTTGTGTAGGAGTGGGATTATGCTAGACTTAATTAGGGTGAGTGATTAGCCCTAATTAAGTGTCCTTTGACCACTAATTGAATATTGGACATAAAAGAGACTATTTATTCACCAAAAATATCATTTTAGCCGTGAAGGATCCATAGGGGTGCATAATGTAGGTGGGCCCCACCATGAGGCCCTACGGGTGGCTCCTGCGGGGTATCTCAACTTGTCTATCTTGGCATTTAGAAAGCATCTTTAGGTTGGTCCCATCACATGCAAGTGACCTTGAGCACTCATTTCTCTTCTAGAAGATGAGTAGGGGAAAAATAAGATCTCACCCTCTTGATTTACTTGATTTACAGTTCCCTTTTGCTGCGAATCTGACAGATTTACACTATTTTGACCATAACTTTTTACCTGTAGCTCGGAATGACATGCTTCAAAAGGCAAATTTGACCTTCTCAACATGTTTGATATGAATTTGGACTATTCTTCATGTCCATGCACCAAGGAATTTGTTTTGGAAGGTCCACACTAGGCTAGGGAACCTTTTGCTTCCGAGTCTTCTTGTATGGGCCCTTTGCTTGTATGCATCCAAGGGGAATCATGCTTTTTCAAAAGGCTATGATGCTTAAACAAATAGAGGAGGGCCCAATATTATTTTCTTGTGAAAAGAATATACAATTGGAGTCTTTTTGAAAGGAGAAAAACTATATGTATATTCTTAAGAGATATTGGGCCACCTATGTAGGGGGTATAGAAGACTTGTAGAGATGGACCATAATCTTTGGTAAAGACAAGTGGAGAGCTGATTTCCATGGTAATTTATCTATATGGGATGGAAGATGGATATATTATTTTTCTACTACTAATTCACAAGAGGTAAGAAATTTTGGGGGTAGATAGTTGGTTATTGTATGCTTACTTTTATTTACAAAGCAAAAAAGAAAAGGGTGGTAATCTAAATATATGACTAAGGTGACATTTTTGGGAAGAGTACAATGTATGTGTCGCCACAAAGGTTAAACGAAGAGGGGGAATTTACTCTAGATAACTTAATAGCGTAGAAAAATATATACACATATGAGGAAGAGGACGTTGAGTAGGCTGAAAAATGTTGCAAAAAGATTGTTACCATTTTATGCCACTCACTACGAAGGGGAATAAGGAAACACAACCCTTCCAGTGAAATATATAATGACATTAAAACCAACTTTTTGTCAATTCTAGTATCAAGTCGTTTATCATAGTGAAGAACCAACATACCTTCCTTCAATCCTTTCCCCTTGAGCTTCTTGTTGATTTTGTCCCTTTGGCTTGTCGCTTTGGTGATGTAGTGATCAATGGACTCTTTTCTATCTAGCTCAAGTCGTTGGAGATCTAAGATCCTTTCATGTAGAACCTCTTTTGGTTTTTTTGCCACTCTTGCAAGAACACGCAAGCTTGAGAACTCTAGCTCAATGGGGAGAAGTGCATCCTGTCCATAAACTAGATGAAAAGGGGTGAATTGGCTAGATACCTTGAAAGATGTCCTATACGCCCAAAGAGCAGCCGTCAAATGGCGATCCCAATCATTAGGCCGGTCCACAACCTGCTTAGAAATGATCTTACATATCATTCCATTCACTTTTTCCACCAATCCATTGCATTGAGGATAGTAGGGTGTGGAATGCAGGTGTTTCACTTTTAACCTCCTCAAGAGATCATTCAGAAGGTCAGCCCTAAAACCCGGGCCTCGATCTGATAATATTTCTAGAGGTGTTCCAAACCTACTACAAATATGGTCAAAAATAAACTTTGATACCTCTTCAGCAGTGATTCGGGTTGTGCTTGTTGCTTTCGCCCATCGTGTCATGTAGTCAACACCCATGATGATGAAAACCTTCCTTGTAGAAGTACGAGGTAGGGGACCTATTGCATCCACACCCCACTTTTCAAAAGGGCCATAAGATATTGTTGGGACTCGAGGCTCATATGTTAGTCATCTATCCCTAGCAATTTGGCATGGCTTACATGCCTTACACCAATATTGGACATCACAATGTAAGCTCGGCCAAATAAACCCTGCTTGTAAAATCTTCCTACTTGTAATATCTTGAGAAAAGTGACCACCACAGACATCATCATGACATGAAAGAAGAATTTTCTCTATCTCTTGCACACCTGGTACTCTCCTCAAGACCAAATCTTTCCCTTTGTGATATAAATCATCCCCGATCAACTGGTAAGGTGTGGCCTTCTTAACTAGTCTATGTCTTTGCACCTTGTCTAAGTGTTTGGGACACTCACTTGCTTGTAGAAAGAAGATAATGTCTTTTAGCTCCTCTTGACCTTGATAATTGGGTTCATATAGTTTCGCACCTCCTACCGCCATTTGAAGCTTTTCATTTGCGAGTAAGTCTGCTTCCTTGTTATGAGTTCTCACAATGTGTTGTACCTGTGTTGCTTGAAAACCCTTCATCAAAGCTCTTACACTACTAAGCCACTCAAACAATGTACGATTCTTGCACCTCCAAGTCCCTTGGATTTGCCTGACCACTAGCAAAGAATCCCCTTTTATAATAAGTCTTTGTATGCCTAATTCTTTGCATTCTTCTAACCCAAGGGTTAGAGCAGCATACTCAGCCTCATTGTTAGAGTGAAAATTGGGTAGAGTGATACCTTTTCTAACCATTACCTCCTTTTGTGGGTTCAAAATGATGATCCCCCCTGCTGCTTTGTCTTGTTGGCGTTGATAAGCTCTGTCAAAGCATAAAGTATGGGCATTATCAATCTCCTTCACTTTGAACTGTTTTAAGCCTTCCTCTCTTTGTAGTCGTGATCCTTCCCTTTCTCTCACTTTGTAGGTGAGAATGTCTGCAAGTCCCGCTCTTGTGCTATCTTCTACAAGGAAAGTGTATTCAAATTCTTGGAGTTCAAGCACCCACTTTTCTATTCTAGATGAGAGGCTCATGTGTTGTACTACATATGGTAGATTGTGCTACAAGGTGAGAAAAAAAAATGGCACAGGGAGAAGATACGATCAAAACTTCCTTACCGCAAACAAGATTGCAAAGACCACTTTCTCCATTTCAGTGTATCCCTTCTCAGCCGGAGTCATCACCTTGCTTGCAAAATAGATCGGCCTCATGTATGATGTTTTAGGATCTTTTTGCATCAAAACAACACCAATTGCTTCGAAACCTACACTTGGAGTGACATAGTAGGTCTCCTTTGGATCTAGTGGCATTAGGATTGGGAGAGAGCTAAGAATGCCCTTCACTTCCTCAAAACATTTTGCATGTTCGCTCCCCCATTCAAATGTAGATTGGCTTGCCAACCTATGCAAAGGGGCGATGGCTTTTGCTAGGAGATGGATGAAGCAAGACATGTACCTCACTTTGTGGTTGAAGGTCATTAGCTCCTTAGTTGTTGTGGGTGGAGATATGACAAAAGGGACTCTACTTTAGAGGGATCCACTTGAATTCCTTGTGAAGAAACCACATGGCCTAGCAAAACCACCTGAGATTCATCGATATGACACTTCTCTAGGTTGAGTTGTCTCCCAAATTGATGGAGCCTCTTAAGCCCCTCTTCAACCTTTTGGAAGTGAAGTGATCTACAACTATAAATACAGAAATCCTCCATAAAGACTCTTATATATTTTCCAAAGAATGGCTGAAATACAAATATTGTGAATCTCATGAAGGTGCTAGGAGCATTGGTGAGCCCAAAAGGCATTACTCTTAATGCAAAACATCCCCAAGGTGTGATGAAGGTGGTTTATGGTTGGTCCTCTTCTGCTATTCTAATTTGAAAATATCCTGAATACCCATCACACACAGTGTAGCATTGGTGACCTGCTACTTCATTCAAAATTTCATCTTGTAAAGGGAGAGGTAAGTGGTCCCTCTTTGTCGTAGCGTTGAGGGGTTTGTAATCCACGCAGACCCTCCACTTACCATTCTTCTTGGGAGTGACTACAATAGGTGATACCCATTCGGAGTTGGATACTGGATAGATGAAGCGAGCCTTCAAGAGTCGATTCACTTCTTGTAGGAGAGCCTTTTGTTGCACAGATTCTAGTCGCCTTAACTTTTGAGCCACGGGTTTGGTCCTTGGTTTCAATTCAATTCGATGCTCTATTACATCTACACCTCTTATTTGTGAGTAGTCAGTGATAAACAAATTGGGATACCTCCTTAACATATTGATGTAGGAGGTCTTCTCCTCACAAGTAAGATCTTTTGCAAGCATCTTCTCAAATCCTTCTTCAAGGTGGTGGCATCTTTCATCCCCTCGTGTGTGATTGTCTGTTGGCTTTTCTTCTACAGAAACATCTTGGGTGTTGGCGTTGAATACAATTCCCATTACCTCCAAAGAAGACTCCTCTTCATTGGTTGATGCACTAGTTGATGCTTCCTCATCTCTTGAGTAAGGACTCTCCTCCTCGCTCTCTTCATCTGCCGTGGTTTCATATTTGATATCTAGTTGCTTTCCTTCTCGCCAATCATACACCACCGGTTGACCCTTCTTAAGAATCAAGCGACCACTTCCCCATTTTTGATCTGCATTCACAGCAATGAGCCAAGGCCTCCCTAGGATTATGGGATAGCCCTCCCCCTTAGCTGGCATGACATACATATCCACTCGTGCATCTATGTTACATATAGAGACTTTTACATTTTCAATGATCCCCAAACACTTCACACTTGAGTTGTTGGCTAGCCTAGCTTGACAATTAGAGGAGTTTGTAATTTCAAGCCCTAACCTGTTCATTGATTTTTCCGTGATCACACACATTTGAGCTCCACCATCAACATATACATTAGACACCTTTTTACCCCTTATGTAAGCATCCACAATGGGTTCCACATCTTTTTGTAGCTTTGAGGCCACAACCTTAATGAAAAGATTTGCTTTCTTTTTTGGAATTCTTGTACTTACCAACTTTGGCCATTGCCTTCTTACTTTGGCTAATAGGTGTAGAAGTTGAGGCCATGAAATGTTTGGCTTTTGGGTTTGTAAATCCTCCAGGATGTTGTAGGGCTCTAGCTCCTTTCCCAATGGGAAGTCGTTGATACCAATTTCCCTTCGCCTTGATCTTTTCTTCCTACTACTTTCAGCTTCTTCCATCTTTGACTTCTTCTTCTTGTCCCTTCTGGCTTAATTTGTTCCTTCACTTCTCATGTCTTCATCCTTATCATGTGCTCTTGTGCGTTTTTCTGCCGGCATAACATCAAAGTTTAGAGTATGCTCATCTATTACCTCTTCTAGCTTGATGATGTTGACTCCTCTTTCTTCCTCCTCATGTGGGACGGGAGGTATATTTGCTGGTGGTGATGGTCGACGAAGGATTTGTGGGCCTTGAGCTAGTTCTTGCTGCACGGTGAGAGGAGGCGGTCTGGGGGGATATATGTATCCTGGAAGTCGCCTTGGATGTGGACAATTGTACATGCCATGGCCCATTTCATTGCAATTCCAACATCGCAACTCTTGAGCTTGTCTTCGTTGATTGCGATTCCCTTCTCTTGGTTGCCGTTGTTGAGGTAGACCATGTACTAGATTCAGAGTGAGGTTCTCAAGCTGTTGAGTTAGCCTTTGTAAAACCTCTTGTTGAGAGTTATCTCCTATTTGTGAAGATTGTGCAAGAGGGGCCCTAATTGGTGCTTCCATGGTTTGTGAAGCCTCCCTCTCCCTCACTTCATTCAAACCCCTTGCTCTATGTGCTTGGAAGTGTAGTTTTCTAAACTTGATGATGGCTACCTCACGTGCTTCTTCAAAGGTGGATGGGAATTTTAGCTCTACTTTAGCCTTTAAAAGTCGATACAAGCCAACCATGAATCTCTCTTTTTTTAGAAAGTTAGGTGCACCACCATGATTTTCTAATGTAGCCTCCCACCTACCCCATAGATTGACAAAGGTTGCTTCATAAGAGGGAAAGTCTTCAAGTGATACCTACTTATGTCCAATAAGACATTTCCATAGTCCTTCATAAGTATCACCTTGCCCAAACTTGGAGAGGAAGCTTGCTCGCAGTCTCTCCCAGTTGGACTTGATTTGTTGTTGCAAGGTCTCATACCATGCTTTAGCTTCTTCTTTTAGAACCAACGGGAAGGCTCGTAGCTTTACTTCCTCTTCATCTCTCCCGGATATGAGATGTGCCATCTCCAAGTTGTCAAGAAACTCTTGTGCATCTTCCCCACTTCTTGCATAGAACGTGGGAAAAGAACTTGACATTTTGTTTAGACTTTTTGAATTATTTTTTTTTTAAAAAGAAACTTTTCTCTTACGGGTCGCACAAGATTGTTGACACTATAAATCTGATTACATTAAAATGAAGATGTACACATCCATTGTTAATTCGTACTTTATCATAGGTAGAATAAATGGATTAATTGAAGCATTGATTTCATTGAGGCGAGTGGATCCAAATATCCTCCTTATGATAGATTGAAACCTAAACTTAGTTGCAATGATTATATGAATGGATTGCCGAGCAATAGGCCTAAAAGGTTCATTGTTTTGATCGTGATTCATGTGCTACTCTTCGTTGTTGGTTTGAAGACCTCGTTCCTTCATATGGCCCTTGAGCACCCCTTCACCACTCCTTGTTCCTGCCTTTAAAACAAAATGAAAATGTGAACATCAAAAGAAGTTTCATAATTGATGATTGGAAGTATAATTGGATTGGGTGATGCCAGTATTTCTCTAAGTCTTTCTGCACCAAACATAAAAACAATGCGTTGCTGGAAAAAGACTTTTCTATCTATGTGAACATTTACTCTAATGTGTTGTGCAAAATGAAATGGATAGATGGGAACTTCATTGTTCATCACTAAAAAATTTGAAGGTAACTTGGAAATATGTTCCCCAGTGGGGGCACCACTTTATGAGGGCGAGCTTTTTGAAATGAGGCCTCTAAACCCAAACCAATGCTACCCTCACAAAATGTTCGTAAAGAGGTACGCACACTACTCGGGGCACCACCTTCTTTTGGGAGTGGAGAAGGAAACCAATCAAAATAACACTTGCACTCACCCACTCAAGCAACACACTTTGAAAACCCCCTTACTCTATATACACTTGAACACCATCAACAATTATGAAACCCAATGCCGTGCATCAAATGAAATATGCAACTTGTGGAATAGCATTCACCTTCTCCCCATAAGAATACCCATAATACATCCAAACTCCTCTTCTCTAAAGCACTCATCAAAAAATCATGCGCACAAGACTTTCCTCTCAAACACATAAGAGAATCACTTACAAACTAACACACTTTGCATAGAGAGCTCATCTCCATCTATACAATGCCGTGACACAAATAAAATCACCATGAGAGGTAGCCACATGCATATGTAATGAAGCAAAAGAGAGTTGGAGTGAGAAATTTCTTTAGAACAATTGAATAACTGTGGGGAAACAAACCAATGGTAAATTGAGAATAGAACACTTACTTGATTTCTCGCACACCTTTTAAGGGGAGGACAGACGCTCGCTTACCATCACGAATTGCGACACTTGAAAGTTTTGAAGATGATTTAATGATCACTAACACAACCATGAGAGAGATCATGATGTATTTACAAGTTATTGAGGTGCTACAAATGATTTATTGGGTTGATGGAGTGAGAGATTGTAGAATAGAAAGAGTGGAGGATAGAGTTGCACTTCCTCCAAAGAGGAGGGTTAGGAGGGAGGATGTGAAAGATGGAGAGTTCGGGTTTTATCTACTATTGATCAAGAAACAACATGAAGTTGAAAATATAGGTGTGTGTCCTTGAGTCTCTCCAAGCGGGGCTATTTATAGTTGTGTAGGAGTGGGATTATGCTAGACTTAATTAGGGTGAGTGATTAGCCCTAATTAAGTGTCCTTTGACCACTAATTGAATATTGGACATAAAAGAGACTATTTATTCACCAAAAATATCATTTTAGCTGTGAAGGATCCATAGGGGTGCATAATGTAGGTGGGCCCCACCATGAGGCCCTACGGGTGGCTCCTGCGGGGTATCTCAACTTGTCTATCTTGGCATTTAGAAAGCATCTTTAGGTTGGTCCCATCACATGCAAGTGACCTTGAGCACTCATTGCTCTTCTAGAAGATGAGTAGGGGAAAAATAAGATCTCACCCTCTTGATTTACTTGATTTATAGTTCCCTTTTGCTGCGAATCTAACAGATTTACACTATTTTGACCATAACTTTTTACCTGTAGCTCGGAATGACATGCTTCAAAAGGCAAATTTGACCTTCTCAACATGTTTGATATGAATTTGGACTATTCTTCATGTCCATGCACCAAGGAATTTGTTTTGGAAGGTCCACACTAGGCTAGGGAACCTTTTGCTTCCGAGTCTTCTTGTATGGGCCCTTTGCTTGTATGCATCCAAGGGGAATCATGCTTTTTCAAAAGGCTATGATGCTTAAACAAATAGAGGAGGGCCCAATATTATTTTCTTGTGAAAAGAATATACAATTGGAGTCTTTTTGAAAGGAGAAAAACTATATGTATATTCTTAAGAGATATTGGGCCACCTATGTAGGGGGCATAGAAGACTTGTAGAGATGGACCATAATCTTTGGTAAAGACAAGTGGAGAGCTGATTTCCATGGTAATTTATCTATATGGGATGGAAGATGGATATATTATTTTTCTACTACTAATTCACAAGAGGTAAGAAAGTTTGGGGGTAGATAGTTGGTTATTATATGCTTACTATTATTTACAAAGCAAAAAAGAAAAGGGTGGTAATATAAATATATGACTAAGGTGACATTTTTGGGAAGAGTACAATGTATGTGTCGCCACAAAGGTTAAACGAAGAGGGGGAATTTACTCTAGATAACTTAATAGCGTAGAAAAATATATACACATATGAGGAAGAGGACGTTGAGTAGGCTGAAAAATGTTGCAAAAAGATGGTTACCATTTTATGCCACTCACTACGAAGGGGAATAAGGAAACACAACCCTTCCAGTGAAATATATAATGACATTAAAACCATGGCAATACTGGATAGTGGGGCAGGCATAGCCATAGCCACAAAAAAAGTATGGGAAGCCTGGGGATAACCAGCCATTAGACAAACTCGAATGAAATTGCAATTGGTCGATGGACACATTGAAAGACCATTAGGACTGCTTAAAAAAGTGATAGTTAAGTCCTGTGGGATTGAATATCAACACACTTTTGCCATAGTAGAGTTTGGGAAGAAACTCAATTACGAAATTTGGGAAGACCTTTCATGTGACAAGTACAACTCATCCAAGATTGGGGAAACAATTATCTGTACTTAATGCAAGTGGGATCAATAACAAGGGTTAATCTAAAATATCAAACTTATAGAGGTGTCATGAAAACACCCATACAAGAGTTCGATTTAGTCTCTTCAGCTGAAACTAAGCTTCCATCATGGTTGAACAAAGACACCCCTGTTTTAATGTGCGGAGCTTCAAAAAACGGGAGCTTAAAAAGAGAAGAATTTATCTTAAAAAGGGATTGCACGGATGAAGACTATGTACCTGAACCCTTTCCAGAGCATTTGTTTGAGCCATTTGAGTGTTTAGCGACAATGAATATATGTGTAAATACATCTATGCCTTCTCAGTTTTGCAATGAGGACGGCTATGACATAATTCCCATCCAAATGATCTCAATCCTCCACATTGAAGACAAAATTCACGAACCCAAGGACTTAATGAAAGCTCAACAAGTCTTTTCAGACCTCTACTATGATGCAACAGATGAGTTAGAAGAACATTCAGCCACCTCAAATGATTCGGGGTTGGAAAAAGAACATGTGAGAGCTAAGCTACTCATGAAAGGAGGGGAGGAAAAGTTTGTTGACTTTTCTAACCAAAAACCGAGAAGACAAAAATGGTATAGACGAAAAAGAGAGACTAGAAATTTAAAAGCTAGACCTATGCCATCAATCTCCAATAGAACACAGTTCATGATGCAAATAGATGCACATGATTGTGTCAAGGACAAAATCACTGGTAGATATCCTTTTTTAAAAAATCTAGAACTATCAAAAACATCAAGTAAAACGAGGAAGGAAACTCAAGCAAAGCCAAAAAAAAATAGGACAACGAGTCAACCATGACACGAGTTGAGCGGAAAAAGAAATATCAAGAGTTGAAAAAATCTCTAAAGGAGATATATAGAGCTAAAATAGAAACCACTGAAGAAGAGGGTAAAGATGTAATGAGTGTTCCATCCCATTACAAGAAATATACTCTCCAAGAGCGGAAAATCATAGTTGAACAACCTGTTAGAGAACTAAGAAAACAAGGCGAGTCCTACGAAGGGCCTGAAAGCACAAAAAAGATAGATTTGGCCGAACCAGGAGAAGAGCCTAAGCTTGCCTACATTGCAAATGACCTAACAAAAGAAGAAGAAGAGATTTTGTTAAGCTTACTGGAATAATATTAAGATATCTTTTCTTGGTCTTATAAGGATCTCAAGGGTGTTGATCCAGAAATCTGTCAACATACCATACCCATGAGAGATGATGCAAAATCAAGTAGACAAAGGCCATACACATACAATAAAACATTTGCTATGAAGATCGAAGAAGCGATTGAAAAGCTAAAGGAGTCCGAATTCATTTATGAAATTGGACACACAGATTGGGTGTCTCCAATTGTGGTTTTACCCAAGAAAAATGGAAAATTACGAGTGTATGTCAATCTCAAGAAAGTGAATGCAGCTACCATTAGAGACAACTTTCCTCTTCCAATCATTGAGCATGTTTTAGAACAACTTGCAGGTAAAGAATATTATAGCTTTTTAGATGGTTTTTTGGGATACAATCAACTTTTGGTTCACCCCAAGAACCAGCATGAAACTGCCTTTGCAATGAAATGGGGTATTTTTGCCTATTGGGTTATGCCTTTTGGGTTAACAAATGCTCCTACCACCTTTCAAATATTGATGAGCCATGCTTTTAAAAAATATCTTAGGAATTTCTTAGAAGTAGATATGGATAATCTATGCATACATTCATCAATCCGGGCTGATCATTTTGAACACCTCAAAAAGGTATTCAAAAAATGTAGACTTTATAGGATTTGCTTAAATCCTATAGAAGTGCACATTCATGGGGAGACAAGGAAAAATTCTTGGACATATAGTGTCTAAAAGTGGCATAGCTACTGATATGGACAAAATTCACGTTACTATTGATTTGCCTAGACCGACAATAGTCAAGGGGGTTCAAGCCTTCATGGGGCATTGTGGATATTACAGACGATTCATTTATATGTACGCTATAATCACAAAATCCATGTATAGCTTGATTACAACTTTGAATGGAATGAGGCGTGTGAATAATCCTTCATGAAGATTAAGCAATATCTCACTTCAGCTCCAATATTGAAAGAACCATATTGGAATAAGATATCCACATACATGTAGATGCTTCCAATGTTGTCATCGGGTGTATACTAGCTCAACCAAGAGATGGAAAATTTGATTTTTCCTATTTCTTATGCTAGCTGACAGTTGAATATGGCAGAAAACAATTATACCACCACCAAAAGGGAAGGATTAGGAATGATCTATGCCGTAAAAAAGTATAGACATTACCTATTAGCCAAAAAATTTGTGTTCTTTGTGGACCACCAAGCCTTATTGTACTTGGTCAACAAGCCATGCAGCACAGAAAGAATAGTGAGATGGTTCATCATTCTTCTGGAATTTGATTTCACTGTGGTTGTAAAAAAGGGCACTACTCATCAAAGAGCAGATCATTTATCTAGGATTGTTTTAGGGGAACCACCTAAAGGAGTAGACAATGATCTACCAAATGCCTATTTGTTCTTCATGGAAATGATACCTCGATGATCAAAAAGTATGGTATCATTGATGACCATAGCTCAAGCGGATTCGCAAATATCACTTCCTATTACAATTGGATTAATTGAGTAACCGGCTATGTATCAATTACTAGCAACCATTAAAAAAAAATCAAGATGGAATATTGCTCTTATGCATCATTTTGAGGAGAAAACCCAATACCTAAGTCACGCACATATTACCATAGTAAGACTTCACTTTGCAGAAGATCAAACTATGCGACAAATCTTGAGACTTGGAGTACTTTGGCCAACTATGAGGAGTGATGTTCGCTCTTTTGTAAAGGATTGTTCTCAATGTAAAAAAAAAACACCCATACCTCATGTAGCATTGTTCCAAATGTCACATGTTCCTAAGTGGAGTAACTATCTAGTTACGTACTTATCAAGCCAAACATTTCCTGAGGATATGAGTAAATGCCGTCAAAAAGCAATTGAAACTGAACCAAGAGACTATTCTCTTATTGGAAACCAATTATATCGAACAGGTCAGAACCAACATCTGTGTCTTTGTGCAAATGAAGACGAATATATTCCAATTATAGAACAAGCACATGCTGGATTAGCTGGAGGTCACTTCTCTAGTGAGACCACTACAAGAGCAATCTTAATGGCAGGCATATGGTGGCCAACACTTTTTGCAGATGCCAAAGAGTATGTTTGAAGGTGTGATTCTTGACAGAGAGCAAAAATGCCAACATGTGTAGATAGCATGCCCTTAAGACCAATGATGGGGGCTAGAGCTTTCGCAAAATGGGGTATAGATTTTGTTGGGCCAATACAGCCACCTACTTATAGAACCCAAGCTCAATATATCATTGTAGCTACAGATTATTTGACCAAGTGGACCGAGGCTAAAGCAACTCAAAAGAATGATGCCAGAACCACTGCCGCATTCTTATATGAGTATGTGTTCACAAGATATGGACTGCCAATAGAAATTGTCAGTGATAGGAGAACGCATTTCCTCAATGAGGTAACTGAGTACTGCTTAATGAATTTATGGTCATCCATAACAAAGCAGCTCCCTATAACCCACAAGCAAACGGACAAGCTGAGCATACAAATAAAATTCTTAGTTCTGTATTGACTAAAGTGGTGAGTTCAGGAAGGACAGACTGGGAAATGAATCTCCATGCAACTCTATGGGCTTATCGAGTTTCATTCGAAACAGCTTTAACTGCTACACCCTTTAACCTTGTTTATGGTCTTGATTCCATATTGCCAATAGAGTTTCTATTGCCGACACTAAGGGTAGCTAAGGATCTTGAGTGGACTGGACATGAATTGTCAAAGAGACTTGAAGATTCAGAGAAGATAGATGAGCAAAGGCTAACTGATGTAGCTCACATCTATGCACAAAAGAGGAAACAAAAACAGGTTTTTGATTCTTATCTAATTACAAAAATCTTCAAAAAAGGGGACTTAGTTTCAGTCTATTCCCTTAAGCAACATATTCCCAAGTTTAAGAAAAAGGGAAACAGACCATTTATCATTGAAGATGTATCTTCAAGTATAGCAGTTAAGTTGTCCACCCTAGATGGTGAACCAATGGCTAATTGGATTAATTAGTGGATGTCGTTTAAAGAAGTACAATTTGTCACTAACCAATGAATTTCTAGAAAGGATGCATACAGCTAAGCAAAGGAAGATAAAACAACAGCAAGTTATTGATGAAGCCCAAGAAGAAGCTCGGCTTCGGGCACTCAAAAGGAAAGCTGCTCTCAAGAATCAACAAATACTGATTCCCATCAACACTCTGGAAATAGATGACCGACAATGGGAATTACAAAAAGATGTAGTGTCAACGGATGAGGAATGGTTAGATAGAATGGACCTTCACATCAAAGTACAGCTCAACAACCATAGCACAAATGCATTGGTCAATACATGAGCTAGAGTAAATGCAGTTAGTTATTCCACATACAAGAAAGCAACAAGTCAGTCATTGACAGCAAGAATAGCGACTATCAAGGATGCAACTAGAACCCAACACCAACATTGGGAGTAGTCAACTTAAATGTGATAGTACATGGATATTCATGTCCTCATGAGTTTGAATGCTTGCCAGATGAATACATGAATGAGACAATGATTCTTGGAATTCCCGGGATGCGGACATACAATGCAGTACCAGATTGGATACCAATTAGCTCAAGCTATCACCTAAAGACAGACAACTCATTGTTCCAATTGCACCAAGAAAGGAGGAATGGAAAGGAAGTTATCAGCAGAGCAAACCACAAAGTAAGCAATCTTCTCCATCCTATTGACAAGTAAATGCTACAAGTAGCATGCAAAGAGTCATGTAAATTTGGGTACCCAAAACATCATCAACAATACTAAAGACGGTTCCCAAGATCAAAACACAAAGAGGAGCACTTTTGAACAAGGAACCTAGCACGAAATGGATTTGGAAGAGGAAAGATTACGTATCTTCTGTTGGGGTATAAAGCCCAATGTGGTCGCCCAGGTAAGTGAGCGGGCCTCCAGGTATGTACACATATTCTTTTGTAAAAACCTAATAAGAACTCACTATGCTCTACACATTATAGTAGAGCGAGTTCACCATATCGTCGTGCTCTTCTTCTCGCACTCTCTCTCGCATCGCACTTCCGCTCGTACTCCTTCAATTGGTATCAGAGCTCAGATCGAGGCTCGAGGCAGCACTGCAGGAGGCTAGAGTCACCAGCTCAGATTGGAGTGAAATTCGACAGCCAAAGACACGGCCCCAAATCTTGTGGGAGAGCCTGAAGGCCACGGTGTTCTCAGAATTTCATTCTGAGGTCATCTCGGCCACCGTTCGGCTTCGACAAAGGTCTATGTAGGCCATTTTCGACTACGTGGTCTCGGCGGGTGCAGATCCGACTCTGCAAATTTGGGGTTTTCGGCCTATGACTACAGGTGCTGAGGATATCGACACTCCCAGAGTGCTGATTTGTGGCTGTCTACACATCGAAGGACGGCTCACAGTTCTTGGAGGCGTGTCACATACGACACGGGCGCATCTACACACAGACTATAGGCGACATCCACTAGTTCATCAGGTAGCTTGTGTTTGCTGCTTGATATTCCAGATTTCATCCTGACATTGCAGGTACTTCCACATGGGATGTATTGTCAGAGATGATGTATGTCTGCTGAGGGTTTGCTGGCTGTGAGTCACGCAGCAAACAACCGCCGCAGCGGTTACAGCATACAGTGGGAAATTTGTGGATGTATGACTTTGTGGGAAGTCTATGTACTGTCAGATTTACTGCAGCCTTTGTTGAGGGTCGAGTGAGGTTTTATTGAGCTGGGGGATTCTCGAACGTTGAGATCCTTTCGATGATACAGGTCTTGGAGCGATCCCTCAAGCACCCTTAGATAGGCAGCTAGGATGTATTCACTGTGAGTTAGACAGTTGGGATTGCATCTTTGCTTTACTGCCGTTGAGGCATTGTCACAGTCTATGCTCACAGGACAGTCAGAGACAGTACATGTGCAGGACAGGTTTACCCACAGCTTACAGTGTCAGAGAGACAGTGTTTTTTGAGTTGTTTTTGGTCTGTTTTTGAGTACACCAGAGCCATTTTACAAAGGAGACTCTGCCGAAATTTATGCAGAATCTGAAGCTTTCTTGGTTCATTTGACAGGGTTGATATTGGTTCAGAGGTCAATTTACAAGGGAAACTCTGCCGAATTTTTCCCAGGAAAGTAAACTACTGTGAAGCGTAGCTATGGCTGGATCACAGGACGCTGCTCTTTACAATATCAAGAAGCTGGATGGAGCCAATTTCCCATTGTGGAGCAGCAGATTTGGCACGTGTTGGTACAAAAGAAGCAGATAAAACCTATAAAGCTCAAGGGGATAAAACCAGAAGATATGGACGAAGATGAACGGAGCGAAATGGATGAATTGGCACTTTCTACCATTATGCTGACTTTGGCAGAAAGCGTTTACTTCAATGTAGCAGACGAGATGTCGGCTTATCAAGCATGGTTAAAGCTGAGTGATCTTTATGAGAAGCAGAGTGCAGCTTCACAGGTATACTGGCTTAAGAAGCTTGTTGACTTGAAGATGAAAGAAGGGACACCTATGTCCAATCATCTGAATGAATTCAACACAATCTATAGCCAGTTGTCAGCTCAAGGTGTCAAGTTTGATGAACCTGTTAGAGCTATGTTCCTGTTGATCACATTGCCGGAAAGTTGGGACACTTTTCGCACATCTTTGAGTAATTCTGCACCTCCAGATGGTTTGAACATAGTAGGTGTAGAAGGAAGTCTGCTTACTAAAGAAACCAATAGAAAGACAATGGACAAAGGCAAAGGAACAGCCTTAGTTGTCAGGGGAAGGACCAAAGAAAATTACAAAGGTGGAAAGAGGAATCAGTCTCGTAGTAGGTCCCGCAGTGCTAAAGGCAAGAGTGACATAGAATGCTACCATTGTGGCAAGAAGGGTCACATGAAAAGAGACTGCAGAGAATGGAAAGCAGAAAAAGGCAAAGAGAAAGCTGAAGACCATGGTGAGAAGAATAAGTCCTCAGTGAAGATTCAAGAAATAAATGTGACAAACACTGTTGCAGAGGATGACAGTCTAGTGTCAGGAGACATCTACTTCTTGAAGAATACAATGGACTCAGCTCTTTTTACAGCATCTGATGGAAATGCACTGAGTGACTGGATTATAGACTCAGGGGCATCACTTCATGTGTCTCCAAACAAGGAGCGGTCTACCTCTTATTTGACCACTAAAGATCATGTTCGGCTAGGAAATGGGCAGACATGTGAGATCTTAGGTGTTGGAGATGTACAATTGAAGTTTCAGAATGGCTCTTCTTTCACGCTGAAGAATGTGAGACATGTTCCCGCAATTACAAAGAGCTTGATCAGCACAGGTTTACTTGATGATGCTGGCTACGTCACCACTTTTGGACAGAACAAGTGGAAGATATCCAAGGGTTCTATGACAGTAGCACATGGAGTAAAGTCTGGAGGACTTTACATGATCTATGTATCAAATGTCTCTAAAAATGTAATCAATGTAACCGAGCAGCCAAACGTTTCTTTGTGGCATAGCCGGTTAGGACATATGTCCAAGAAGGGAATGGAAATCTTGTCTCGTTCTAGTTATTTGCCTGGCTTTTCATCTTCTCTGCAAACCATAAAACCAATCAAGCAATGGAGACTTAAGTCTAAGAACACTCAACCACACCATGCTGACCAAAATAAACCAAGATATCAATGGCGAGTAAAAGCTCGACAACAGCCAAAGGTGATACCACCAGCTCAGGCAATCAGCGTGGCTAAAGCATCCTGATGGTACAATCAAGCAAAGAGCACATAAGCTACAAGATTTGCTCTTTGGCAGACATCATCAGAAAACCTCGACATCAGAACCCCTTGAGTTAATTACTCAAGACCCAACTCTTATAAAGCATAATGATTTTAATTGCATTGATCTTCAAAGCATGGTAGAGCCAACCAAGGCTACGTATAGATACGATTGTTCAACCCATGCACACAATCGTCCCGGAGTATGCCATCTAGGAGGGGTGGAAGAGCACTAAGTAATTAAGGGCAATGTTTGAAGAGGGAGGAAAATTTTGATGTTAACGTGTGATTTTTTGCAAAATTACCTATTAATGCCCTTATAAATCATCAACAGGGGAATTTAACTGATAATATCTCCCCGATGAGTGTAAATAGTGTACATACTATCAGAAAATCATCCAAAAAAATCCTTTTTGGTTATTTTTTATTATTTTTCTTGATGTTGAGACTTAAAAATGGAGAAATCCAACAAAAAATAATAAAACTGTGTTTTTCAATAGATTTTCTTAATTATTGGATTTTCACTTTGCTTTTTTAGCACATTCTGTTATTTTCTTTGATTTTTTTAATAAATAGATCAAAAATTAATAATAAATAGTAAATGAGCTCAAATGGAAAAATTGAAGATACGTTGATGATCAGAAACACAAGACATATCTACTTTTGTAAAATTCTTGCAGAATGAGCTACAGGAATTCGATTGGAGAAATTTTTGAGTCTAACATAGATTTCACGGCCTAGTAGGACTAACAAGGGAGTTTGGAGAAAAATGGTTTGGGAAGTCCGAGTATAGATACCCACGGTAGGCTAAAATCACCTCATTTCCACTTGTTGCCTTTGGAGAGAGAGCTCTTCGACCTTCTTCGTGCGCATTTTCCGGAGTCCATAGTTTCCTGTTTTCAACGCCGTCTCACACGAGACATGAGGGGTAAGTTCTATACTTATCAATGATCCATTTTGTATGGCCGGTAGCTAGTCTAAGCCCCTGGAAAAAACCCTAGAATCCGAGCAGTGCATGAAGACCTACGACCAAAAATCGACCATAGCGGCCTGTCAGCTCAATCAAATCGGATGATATTTGAACTGTAGCATGCCCCAACATAATAGAACACTTCTATATCAATAGTTGACCATTTGGCAAGGGTCGAGGTGATCCCAAGTAGAAAAGCTAGGTTTTTGGCAGATGCCAAAAGGCCCTCTAAGAGGTAGACCAAAGTAAGGGTAAAGATATATCTTTTGATGAGGAAGAAACTATGCAAGCAAAAAGACTCGCTCAGAGAACCTACGATACATTGACCTCATCATGTATTAGTATTGAGAACCCAAACCCAGTGCCTCAATTACCATAGCCAAGCAGACATTGTTGCAAAAGTGATCCCGACGCCAAAGTGTAACTCTTGTTATGTCTCTGTTGGAATTACGGTTGCAGAGAAACACACACAGCTTGGAGAAGACAAAGTAAGATCAAGGCACACAATAGAGAGAGTGTTACTTAGTGTGCAATGGAAATATTGATAGCCCTAGAGTGATGGGAGTATATACAATGCACGGGGGAAAAAACCTCCTAAAGAGGGAAAAAATGCACCGACTGTCCTAGTGTGTTCACACACATCACTACCACATGTATATGGTAACAAATCCCCCCTGGAGTGATGCAGTGAACGAGAGATGGCACATGAGTAAAGGGAAGTGCCATGCCCTGAGGACAGGATCATTCCACAAAGGGGAGTAAGCCCAAAGCTTTGCGGAAAGCTTCAAGCTTCTCACGAGACAATGCCTTTGTGAAAATATCTGCAAGGTTGTCCAGTGTTGGCACATAAGCCAAGCTGATCTCTCCTGCTGAGAGCCTCTCCCCAACATAGTGGTAATACACCTCAATGTGCTTTGTGTGAGCATGAAAAACTGGGCTCCTCGCAACTGCCAATGCGCTCTGACTGTCAGTGTAGATAGTGTTGGCAGTGTCATGTCCAACACCCAAATCATCCATAAGGCGGCTGAGCCAGACACACTCAACCGTAGCTGTGAAGACTGCCCTATACTCAGCCTCACAACTCGAAGTGGCCACAGTAGGTTGCTTCTTGCTCAACCATGATATACATGAACTGCCAAGCATGAAACAAAAACCACTTGTGGACACTCGCGTGTCAAAACAACCAGCCCAATCTGAGTCCAAAAAAGCATGTAAGTCTTGCGACAATGATCCCCCCTTGGGATAAAACAAGCCAAGATGTAACATGCCAATAAGGTAGCAGAAAATCCTCTTGACAGCCTACCAATGCTTAGACCCTGGGCTATGCATAAATCTACTGACCTGTGAGACTGCAAGCTGAATATCCGGCCTCGTGTTGCATACATAAATGAGGCAGCCAACAGCAGTTTGGTAAAGAGTGACATCAGCAGGATCGCCAGCATCATGTAGACTCAAATTCAAACCTATTTCCATGGGAGTGGCAATAGGTTTGCAATCCTCAAATCCAAAATTACATAGCAATGTCTCTATGTAACTTTTCTGACACAAGGCAATACCACCATCACACTGATTAAATTGTATACCCAAGTAATGATGCAACAGCCCCAAATCTTTCATCTTGAAAGTAGCATTCAAATCAGCCTTAAATTCAGCAATATGTCTCTCATTTGGTCCAGTGATCAGCAAATCATCAACATAAAGAACCACAATGAGAAGTACATCACCCTCATGCTTTACATACAATGTGCTTTCTATTGGACTGTTACGAAAGCCTCATTTAACCAAATGAGTGTCAGCTTTCTCATACCAAGCACAAGGAGATTGCTTCAACCCATACAAAGCCTTGTTACATCTGCACACTTTGTCCTCTTGTCCTTTTATGACAAAACTGCAAGGCTGCGTTACATAAACTTCCTCAAATATGTCACCATTCAAGAAAGCAGTAACAATGTCTGATTGATGTACATCCCAACCAAAATGAGCTGCCAATGCAAATAGAAAATGTACAGTAGTCATACGACAAGTGGGAGCAAAAGTCTCTCCATAATCTATGCCTTTTTGCTGTGCATAACCTTCTGCAACAAGTCGAGCCTTATGGCGATCAATCTCACCATTCGACTTGCGTTTCAACTTGGAAACCCACTTCGTACCAATGGCCTTTTTTCCAGGAGGAAAATACATAAAGTCCATGTGTCATTTTCTATAAGTGCATCATATTCTGATTTCATGGCAGCCAGCCAATTTTCTGAATTCTGTGCTTCATCAAAAGACAGAGGCTCCTCAACATCATGTATGCTAGGCACAGCCAAAGCATAACAATCTGATGCATAAGATGCATGGCGAGAGCCTGAAGGAGTATGACTAGACAAAGGTGCATCCAATTTACTATCACGCAAAGTATGCACCAGCCATTTTGGCATACCTCTAGCCTGCTCATTTTCAGCCCTTTCCTCATCAAGTACATCATGTACATCTGCATCAGTAATAGGCTGATCTAAAACATTTTAAGAAACCCCCATAGGCTGTACATTTGCCTCATTGGAACTTACATTCATATTTCCACCACTGAAAAGAGGCAACAAAGTGTCATAAATGTCCTGTGAGCTTACATTATTGTCTCTAGTACATGACAGCAAAGGCTAAACAGAATCTTCCACAAACACTACATCCCGAGAAACCAGAATACGTTTTGTTTGCGGATGATACAACCCGTAACGTTTGCTTTCAGCACTATAACCAACAAAAATACATTTAACAACCTTATCATCCAATTTTTCCTGCGCTGCACTTGTGGCACCAAAGCATATGCCAAACAGCCAAAAACACGCATGTGCTCAATAGAAGGCTTTCTATCATGCCATGCTTCATATGGAGTAATAGACTGCAAAGCTTTCGTAGGACACATGTTAAGTACATAAGTGGCACACATGATGGCCTCAAGCCAAAAAGAATGCAGCAAAGCTTGAATTTTGACCATACATCGTGCCATTTCCTTCAGTGACCTGTTTTTCCTCTCAGCAACACCATTTTGCTGAGGTGTATAAGGCACTCTACATTGGTGTCTTAGCCCACGACTAGCCAGAAATGCATTAAATTCATGAGACATATACTCCCCCCCTAGATCGGAGCGGAGGGTGCCCATAGTACATTTCGAGACATTTTCAGCCATAGCCAGAAATTGTTTGAAGCACATAAAAACTTCGGACTTCTCTTTAAGCGAAAATACCCATGCATGCTTGGAGTAATCATCAATGAAAGTCACGAAGTACAGGTAATTGCCCATGGACGGAGTTTGCATGGGCCCACAAACATCACTATGCACAAGCTACAGCCTTCACAAACATCTTTGACAGGTGCTTCAAGAGGCGGCAAAGAAGCAACCATATCAGATTTCTGCAAACGCAGCAAACTAGCAAAAGTCAGATGACCAAAACGTACATGCCAAAGTTTTGCATCTGAAATAGCCCTTGAATCTCCAACAGCATTTGTAAAATTTTGTCCACACTTGTCATACAAAGTGAGCTTATACAGCCCACGGCACAAAAGCCCAGATGCAAAAATTTCATCACCAAAACTGAGATCATGAACTGTACATCTGTCATCCACAAATTTGACTACAAGTCCAAGTCTAGCAAGTGCGGATACAGACAAGAGATTCTTCTTGATCCCATGTACATAAAGTGCATCAACAAGTGTGACGGAACTACCATTAGCAGTAGTGAGCACAATCTTTCCAACTCCCTGAACTGGATAAGAGGCGTTGTTGGCACAAGTGATTGAATTCCCATGAGGGACAGACTCGAGAGAGGTAAACAATTCACGATGTGAGGTAATGTGCTTTGTAGCACCACTCTCGAAATACCACACATGTGAATCTACAGCAACTGACAAGTATGCATCATGAACAGCAGGATTGTAAGTGCACTCTGTGCTAAAAGCCCATTCTGCATCCACATCAGCAACACAGTCTCCTTTCACAGAAGACTCAATAATGGCTGCATTTGTAGTGGAACCAACATTCGCAGTGGAACCACCCTCTTTCTTCTTAGCCTCTTTGGCCTTCAACTTAGGACACGACTTGATCAAGTGATCATTGGCTTTACAATAATGGCAACGCATCTTCTTTTTGCCCTTATCACCATAATTTCTAGACGAATTGCTGCCAGCAGAAGCATTAGGAACAAAATTTTTTCCACTCAAAGCAGAACCATAAGAAGTGGCTGCATTACTGTTACCACCCTTTCTCTGAGAAGCAATAAAATCCTGTTCAACTGCACGCTGTCTAGTCTTGTTTTTTCTGGAAAGTGACACTTGCAACAGCAATGTGCATAATGCATCAAACTTGACAACTTCTGGATTTCCTTGGGTCATAAGTCTCCAAGTACTAGCAAAAGTATGGTAAGAATCTGGTAAGGCATCAAGAACAGTCTGCATAAGGGAACAGTCTAAAACAACTTCACCTGCAGGAATAAGTTGCTCATTGATATCCTTGACACTAGCAAGGAAAGTGTCCATATCATCTTCCTCATGCATAATCTTCGACTCCAGCTCTTTACGCAGCAAAGCAATTTTAGCCTCATTGCGGCTTGCATAAAGACCTGCTAAGAATATCCCAAGTCTGTTTTGCAGATTTTGCTGAACGGATGTGAGGAACAATGGTGCGCTTCACAGACAACCCAATCAATGCATGAGCCTATGCATCCTTAACATCCCAACGAGCTTGTTCTGCCGTAGGCAAAACAACTCTAACAGCTGCAATCCTTGCAGCAAGACCTGCAACATCCTCAACATCGCCTACATCCTCAGAACCAGGACATACATCAGTGCCCTGCACAATGTTTGAGACACCCTTTGACACAAGAACATGTTGCATCATATAAGCCCACATAGGGTAGTTGTCTCCATCCAACCTGTCCTCAGCAGCAAACATCTTGAACACATCTGTGTTGTTGTTGTCAGCCATGGTAAATCTTGCACCTGATGTGAAAACTACCCGAAAATAGGAGAAACAGAGCAGGAACAACCTATGCTATATAGCACAAACCTTAGAAGACTATAAGGCACCTGTTATGCAGAAAATGGCACTGACAAAAATTCTGCACAAAATGACGAAATAGCCTGTGCAATACTGTCTATAGTGGAAACGGAGGCCGAAATGAGCCCAAATCAAAATTCTGAGCAGACCAAGCTCTACGAGCTTTCCCAAAATATGTATCGACTTGCGAACGCTTGACAAACCTCAGTGAAATCGAAGAAAGTGAGCAGGCATGTGCTGGAGCAGCTGGCGACTAAGCCCGGGAGGACGTGACCTGCTCTGATACCAATTGTTGGAATTAGGGTTGCAGAGAAACACACGGCTTGGAGAAGACGAAGGAAGCTTAAGACACACAATAGAGAGTGTGTTACTTAGTGTGCAATGGAAATATCGATAGCCCTAGAGTGATGGGCGTATATACAATGCACGGCGGAAAAAACCTCCTAAAGAGGGAAAAAATGTCCGGCGGTCCTAGTGTGTTCACACACATCGCTACCACATGTATATGGTAACAGTCTCAGAACGTCCACCATTTGTTTTAAGCTATTAAAGTTCCCAAATGAGAAAAAATAGGGCTCATACCCCTTCACAAAATCTCTCCTCACAGATTCATTCGTTTGCTGTAGATGAGGAATGGCCACAGATAAGATCAGCTCGTTCCACTGATCCATAAAGTAAGGTAATGAGCAAAGAGACAGCGGAAAGGGTTATAAGAGTCAATCCTAAGAAGTTCTTGACAAGGAGATGGGAATAAAAGATAAAGAGGAAGGTAAGAATACCATAAGAGATGAGGATAGATTGTACCTAGAGAAGAAGGAATTAGCGCTACCTAGAAGTTAAAGGTGTAACTTGCAGTTGACAGTTTATCACCTTCCTTATTGTTTCGAGTTGAGGACAGCTCTTTCTTTTTGTTGGGGAGTTTGTAAGGGCCTTCTCCTAGCCCTTACGCAAGGCCAACACATCTAAGCCACCAACTTAAAAGATGAAAAAGAAAAAGAAAATTATGAAATTAAAAAAAAATGTTCAAGAAAATTTGGACTCAATTTAAGCACCAAAGTATACTCACAAGACACTTCCCGCTTATGCCATGGGAACATAGACATAACCAATACATAGAAAATTAGCTTTTCATTTTGAGAAAAATTAGCACAAAGGAAAAGATAAGATAAGGAAAAGGAAAAAGAAAACGATAAAGGAAAAAAGGAGAAGATAAGGATGAGGTGAGTAAGTAACTTGTTCATAAAGTTTTGATAAGTAAGATAAGTTATTAAAGACAAGTAAGTTATCAAGATAAGTGAAAGCATTTATCAAATATGTGCATAAAAAGAGGGCTTCTCTTCTCATTTTTCACTTCTCTTCTTCATTTTCCCAAGGTGCAAACTCATTAGGAAAAATATGAACCCTCTAGGAGCCCTTTGGGATTAAGGTTAATTAAAGAGGCCACCCAATGAGAAGAGGGTGGTGGACACACTCTATGCCCTCAAAAATGTAAGGGGACAAAGTAGTCTTACACTTCTTAATGGGCTCTTACATAGTGAGAAGGTGGGGTGCGGGGGGGGGGGGCCATATGGAACCTCCAACTTCCCTCCTTTTTGATCCGGTTTTGAAAAAATCCCAAAATTTTGAAAATTTTCTAAAATTTTCAAAACTCGAATCTTATCTTCTTAAAACTCCCCTACATCTATTTTATGGTCAAAACAGCATTTTCTGACCTCAAAAAGTCAAAACGTGCACCCAAAAACCCTAAAATTTAAATTTTTTAAACAACTTTTGAAAAATCTTTTTTTATTATCCGGACCCCCCCCAAAAGTAGTCCTTAGGCAAAAAGTGATTTTCTCTCTGTAGAGCCCCTTTTTCAACCCCTCCTTGGTTACAACCATCACACTCACCCTCTACTTCAACACTCTCTCTCTACACCATCTCCATTGTTGCAGCAAGGAAGCTCCTCTCTTCTCCCCTACCACCTTTCATTGCCACACCACAAGCAAGGGTTATCCACCTCCTCCTCCCATTGCCACACCAAGCAAGGGTTAACCACCTTCTCCTATCACTTTATCCCACCTACATTGTAGCAACAAGCAAGGTCCTGCTCCTTCTCCTAATTTTCTTTGTTCAACCATGGCCCAACTCTACTTCTCAAAGGCAGCCAAAGGATGAGGTCACAGCACTTGCATGCCACAACACAAGAGGTATAGATGATGAGTGGGTGCCACAAGAGTTCACCAAAGGTGCTTGGGTATACATGCAACCATCTGCTATTGGCCCTCATCGTGTGCGGAATCATGCAAACTTGGACCATCATTGGAAAGGAAAGTTTTTTGGCTTCAAGAACCGCAAAGACAAGGGGACCGTAGCCATTATGCAACATGTTTTCTCAATGTCAAGCATGCAATTGCAATAACAACCTCGATTTCCAACACATTGTAAGTACATGTTTTGAGAATACAAAGCTAGGTGTGAAATCACAATGTAATGTTATTATGGATTCATACTTAAGATTTGTCATGCATTTATAGTCACATTACTATCCACATTGGTGGAGGAGCATCCAACCACTACATAGTCTCTTCGGCACGTTCAATGATATACATGCGGATTTGTGCATGATTTGGAGAAAGCATTTGGCCTGCGCATGGATGAATGCTTGAGCGTGCTATGCAGCAGCACCAAATTTCCCTTAGACAATGCACCAGATGCCCTTGAAAGCAAGCTCTTGCCACTTGGGGACTCTGTTGCTGACACTATTGCAGTTGTGTGTGCGGAGGTCTTGGCAGCAGAGCAGTTGCACGCGGTTGAGGAAGAATTCCAAGCCACACAAGCCAAGATTGAGGCCGCTAGGGATGATCCAAAGCTCATGGCTACGATGCATGGGAGCATTGACTTGGATGGAAAGGACAACAAGGAGGAGGATAACAAGGAGCAGGAGGTAAACTCTATCCCAATTCTCATGTTAATTTTTTATCCTTCATTGTCTTTTTTCTCAACCTTGATTGGTTTATGACAGGACGTCATGGAGGTTGATGATTTTACAGCAAGAATGGGTGGCAGGCGGATGGGCTTTGGACCTCAATCTTCCCTTGCACATTACCTAGGACAACCCCCCCCTGGCGATGTTGCCATTGCCCATAATGAATTTACTTCCCAAGGCCATTTTATGACGTGGTCGTTGAAATCTTTAAGCAAGGTTTTGTGTTGAGCACCATTGCTCAAACTACGCATGTTGTGTTCCTAGTGTGTAGATCCCTTGTAACAGCATTTGGCACTAGCTTCCGTGGTAAAGTGCTTGCCCAGATAGGGATACATGTTTCCATTGGCTCAACTGGACCAAAGGTCATAGCGTAGTCCCTCTTGACTGGGGAGTTGCCTTACGCGCAAGAGAGGTGCCAAGAAATGGTCAAGAAAATTATGAATTCCTCATATGTATGATGTAAAATCAACTTCTTGGAAGTAATAAAAAATATTTCAAATTGTCTCTCTATCTTGTACATTCTTCTAAATGTGATCTGTCAATCTTGAAAATTGTTGTAATTGGTGATATATTTCAATAAGCTGTGTCTTTTTTGCTTGAAGTAACAACACAGTGGAAGTTGGATGCACATGATACTCCTTTCAACTTACCTTACAGTACTGCTGCAAAAACAATTGCTTTCACTTAATCTATATTTTTTAAGTATCTTGGGGGGCAAAGAAGCCTACCAAGTGCAAAAAAAAGGGTGGCGACAAAAGCGCGCAAATGGCCCCTCCATCAGTTTTGGATGGCCAATTTGCGCACCCTTGTGGCCACCCTTTTTTTTGCATATGGAACCTATGTTTGCACTCAAGGACACTAGAAAAGGTGAGATCAACTCAGAATTTAAGTTTTCAAGCACACTATCACCTCCTTCAGCTCTACTTAATAGTTCCCTGCACCAAAAGGCCCAGTTACATTGGACAGTTGAAAAATCTAGTTTAATGTTGCATAAACACTTGGTTTCACTATATGTTAACGTTTTTGGTATCCTATGGGGTAAACAAAGCTAGACACTACAAAAAAATTGGTGGCCACAAGGGCGCGCAAATTGGTCATCCAAAAATGATGGATGGCCAATTTGCACGCCCTTGTGGCCACCCTTTTTTTTTCATATGGAACCTATGTTTGCACTCAAGGACACTAGAAAATGTGAGATCAACTCAGAATTTAAGTTTTCATAGTTCTTTGCACCAAAAGGCCCAATTACATTGGACAATTGAAAAAACTAGCTTAATGTTGCATAAACACTTGGTTTCACTATATGTTAACTTTTTTGGTATCCTATGGGGTAAACAAAGCTAGAAAGTGCAAAAAAATGGTGGCCACAAGGGCACGCAAATATGTCATCCAAAACTGATGGATGGGCCATTTGCCCGCCCTTGTGGCCACCATTTTTTTGCACTTTCTAGGTTTGTCTGCCCCATAGGATACTCAAAAAGTTAATATTTGATTTCTATTTAACTCTTCATGTTCAGAAGCAATAAACTCAAAACACATGGATAATAGACACAATAGCACTACAACATAACATCAAGATATCGACGCAGTATATATCGACGGCCGTACCTTTCCACGCGGATATTGACGTTCTTTTATCCCGTCAGTATATGCGTCAGAATAGCCGTCGATATGCGCGTGGAAATATGCGTGGCAAGGTATGCTTTTCCACGCGTATATTGACGAACATATCGACACACATTTCGACGCTAAAAAATTGGGGAAAAAAAGGGGAACCCGTGTGCAGAGGCCATTTTCGCCTTCAACCCGCGCACTTAGATCTTGACCGAAACCTGCTATGCAGGTATTATGGAACTCTCCCTCCCCCCCCCCCCCCCCCCCCCCCCCAACCTCTCTCTCTCTCTCTCTCTACATCGTGTGTATATGTGTGTAGGAAAGAGAGAGAGAGAGAGAGAGAGAGAGAGAGGTGTGTGTGTGTGTGTAGGAAAGATAGAGAGAGAGAGAGAGAGAGAGAGAGAGCGCGCGGTGTGTGTGTATAGGGGAGAGAGAGAGAGAGAGAGAGAGAGAGAGAGAGAGAGAGAGAGAGAGAGAGAGAGAGAGAGAGAGAGAGAGAGAGAGAGCGAGAGAGAGAGAGAGAGAGAGAGAGAGAGAGCGGTGTGTGTGTAGGAAAGAGAGAGAGAGAGAGAGAGAGAGAGAGAGAGAGAGAGAGAGAGAAGTGTGTGTGCGTGTAGGAAATTAAAGAGAGAGAGAGAGAGAAAATAATGTATGCGTAGGAAATTGAAACTAGAGAGAGAGAGAGAGAGAATTAATGTATGCGTAGGAAATTAAAATTAAAGAAAGAGAAATTAAAGAGAGAAATGAAATGAAATGTTATATTAACATCTTCAAAAGGCCAAAGTGACCTATGAGACCAGAAAGTTACAATGTGGTGGATCTGATACAAAGTCAGAATAACAAGATGACAAAATGACAAAATAAAATATTATGGAATCCTAAACTGGTGGGTGTGGACTAAGCAGCTAAAACAGCTAGCTGGGATAGGTAGATCATAGGAGATCCAGCATCTGTTGCTGGCGAACCTCATCAATCTCCTCCATGGTTAGTAGTCTGACCGGGCTTTGTGCATGTCGAGCCAAAGTGACCTGGATCCTCTGATGCAACCTCTGTCGATGTTGTGTAGTGTGGCCTCCGCAATCGTGGGTGTCTGGATCTCCCTAGATCAGTCACTCGTTCGATCAGTAGAGAGAGAGAGAGAGAGAGAGAGAGAGAGAGAGAGAGAGAGAGAGAGAGAGAGAGATAGGAAAATAGAGAGAGTGAAAGAGATAGGGAATAGAGAGAGAGAGAGAGAGTGATATATATATATATATATATATATATATATAGAGAGAGAGAGAGAGAGAGAGAGAGAGAGAGAGAGAGATAGGGAAGTGGAGAGCAAGACAGAGAGAGATAGGGAAATAGGGAAATAGAGAGAGAAAGAGAGATAGCGAGAGCGAGATCGAGAGAGAGAAAGGGAGATAGCGAGAGGGAGATCGAGAGAGAAAGAACGATAGATAGGGTACGTAGACACACACACACACACACACACACACACAGAGAGAAATAAAGAGATAGAGAGTGATATATATATATATATATAGAGAGAGAGAGAGAGAGAGAGAGAGAGAGAGAATTAACTAGAGATAGCTACAAAGGTAGAAAGAGATAGATAGTAGATAGAGAAAGATAGAGAGAGAGAGAAAGAGTTAGGTTGGCTGACCAATTGTGTGAAAAGGAAAGAAACTCTCTCTATCTCTCTCTCTCTCCCTCTGGAAGAAACTATGGAACTAAAAGAGGCAAAGGGGTTTTGCCCGCTACATGCATTACCATGTACACCTGAGAGTGCACGTATGTGTCTACCCATATAGGATTTGACCAATAAAGACGAGATTTATACTCGGTGGTCCTAATCTCCGTACACCTCTGGACCGAGGTGTACGGAGATTGGGCAAGACTAGAGAATGCGAGGTAGTTTACATTGTGAGGAGTATATATATTAAAACAACATTCATAATCATTGTAGATGGCAACGTCATCAACTAACATGGAGAAAAAGATTGCATGCTTGTGCACGCTCTGCAAGTATCAAATCGTGCGCAAGCGTAGAATATGTAATGAGCATGTGCACAAGTACGGAGAGTTTGCTAGAGAAACCGTACAGAATCTACGGTACGACTCCTAAGGAACGGGCATTGATTTTCTCAACATAGCACCTACATCTGAGAGAGAGAGAAAAAGGATTATGCATGAAGGTCCGACCAATATAGAGCCAAGGATGGAAGCAGAAAAGGGCTTACAGATAGAAGACGACGGCATAGAGGAGATGCTGGATGCCTTCTTCCAGACAAGCGAGGAGAACGCTAACGAAGCAGCACCAAAAGCCGTGTGCCTATCTCCTGAAGACATGTTGAGGAATTTGGCACGTCAACCAATCTATGAAGGCGCCAAAATATATGTGCTTCGTACTTGTCTGCCGTTTTTGAATCTTCGGTCAGTGTACGGGTGGTGTAAGCATCACTGCTTTGTTTAGGTACTTAATTTACAAAAGAGATTTTCCGATTGTAATGGTGACGTGCTTGGAGAGCTTTTTAATTTAATGTGGCTTAAACAGGTTGTTGCAGGAGCAACTTCTCCCAGCTGGCAATGAAATGCTCCCCTCCAGGCTAGACGCAAAGCAACTATTGACCTCAGTTGGCTTGGACTACAACAAGATTCATGCATGTCCAAATTATTGCCTTCTTTTTCGCAATGAATTCGCAGATTGTCTGTCATGTCCTAAGTGCAGAGCAATGCACTACAAACAAGATGCGGTTGGCGAGACAGTTCCAGCTTAAGTGTTGCAGCATTTTCCTATTATTCCTAGGATAAAAAGCATGTTTCGTTGTGGTTCCATTGCAAAGTTGATGCGGTGGCATTCTACGAATAGATCCACTGACGCAACATTTAGGGTGCCCGCTGATTCAAAGGCTTGGAGGCACATTGAAGTACTGGCCACATTTTAAGAGTGAACCACGCAATTTGCGTTTGGACATGGCAATGGATGGAGTCAATCCATTTGTCTTGAGAAGCTCGTCATGGAGCACTTGGCATGTGTGCCTTATCAATTACAACCTCCCGCCGTGGCTTGACATCAAGAAGGGTCATTTGATATTAAGCTTGATTGCACCTGGTAAGTTCAAGTCAAAAAACATGGATGTTTATCTAGCTCCACTAGTTGACGAGATCCAGGAGTTATGGCATGGGATCGACATAGCAGATGCGGTTGAACCAGTAGGACAACAGCATGCAAGGATCCATGGACTGCCTATGTGGACTATGCATGATTGGCCAGGATACAGAGAAGCTTCTGGTAATGATTCTTGATTTACAAAATTCTCGCTATTCGCAAGCACTTTGCGTTGGCCGGATTCATGCTTTAATATATGTAGGGGTAACAACTTCGGGATACAATGCATGTCCAATTTGCGGGCAGTCTTGGATGTGCGCTCTTCTGCCTCTCTTCGAAAGACAATTTATCAAGGCCACCACCATTATCTTCCAGATGGCCATCACTTGCACGAAGGTCAGCTTGTTCGCGTCGAATATCGTCCTATGCATGTACAAGAGTGGTGTCGCCGATGGGAGGAACATGAGGGGCAACCTGTTCTAGGAATGAAATGTTTGTCCATTCTCCATACATTGCCGTACTGGGGTGATCTACTAATTAACCATTTGTTGGATCCAATGCATATATTCAAGAATGTGGGAGAGCTCCTCTGGAAGACAATCATGGGAATGAAAGACAATCAAGCTTCACGAGATGATTTGCAGTCAGTTGGAAGGATGCCAAAGATGTGGCCTTTCACCAATGCAACTGGCCAAACAAAACTTCCAAGAGCGCCATGGGTATTGCTAAAAAGCGAAGAGCAACAAGTTAAAAGGGTGATTTCATAGTTCAGGACGCTAACAGGATACATGTGATGTCTCAAGACAGCATTCACCCGTGAGGATCAACTGTCAGGACTGAAATCGCACGACTGGCATAAGTTCTTGCAATTCATTCTTCCAATTGCAATCAAGGGGTGTTTAACGGAGGAAGTGCGGACCTACATATACAAGATTTCAGAGCTAGTGCGGTGGATCTCTTCGCAAGGGCTAACTCCATTGAGGCAGTTTGCATGATTGAGAAGTATCTACCCACGAGCTGCCTAACTATCCAAATGCACTTGCTCGTCCATGTAGTAGATGAGGTTGTAGTGGCAGGTACAGTCCACAGCCGTTGGATGTTCTTTCTAGATCGGTTCATGAAAACACTTAAGGGTTTTGTTCGCCAAAAAGCGCGTCCAGAGGGGAGCATGGCAGAAGGATGGCTGGTGCAAGAGTCTCTTGTCTTGGCGACTGAATTTCTATCCGTTTCTGACCCAAAAATGCCTCGACTGTGGAGCGATGAGGAGGATGCAAGACTGGTGGGAGAGGAGCCGCAAGGGCAAGGGGTGCCGAAGAAAATGAATGACGCCATGCGAGAAAAGATCACGAAGTTCTGTACACTAAATTCAGCGTCGATGCAAAAATGGCTTGAAAGGTACGAAGAAGAGAAAGAGAGACGCAATAGGGAGCAACACAATTTCAGGCGAAGCCAAACGACTAGAGCCTCTTACCCTTGCCAGACTATCTCACTCCTCTACCTGAATTCCCTACAATGGCATGGTTGGACAAGACAGTGAGAGCAGCACGACAGATCAGAGAACCCATATCTCTAGAAGAGGAAGAGTTGGCTATTGGATGTGACTGGAAGTATCATACATACATGGCACTGTGGTCGCATGGAAATCATTTCAGAACACAACAAATTGACAGCAAAAGAAACACGTTTGACAGTGGGGTAATGGTTAGTTTCATGCAAAAGAGCAGGGCCAGTGCTAGAGACACGAATGAGAGCACTAGCAACCTGGATTACTGTGTTCTGGTGTCAGATATCCTGAAAGTCAGCTTCAGGCGGTTTGAGATGTTTTTGTTGGATGTGAAGTGGTTCAAGATGATTACTTCTGGTCGCAATGCAGCGGTACGCAGAGATGGAAACAAGCTTGTGCAAACAGATTCTACAAAGGTTTGGACAAATGCGAGCAACACATTGGCTCTCCCCGAACATCGCGAGCAAGTGGTCTTTGTACCGAACCCTCGAGAGCAACAATGGTGGTTTGTGGTTGAGGTTGCTCCAAGAAATAAACAAGTATTTGAAGGGCAAGAGCTCCTGGAGGAAAGTCGGTCAGACGACATCCATACTACTGTGACATTAGATGAGATGGACGAAGGTATGGCAGAGGAAGCTAACAGATATACGAGGGATGATGCAGATGAGGCAGAATTGACACTTGTAGATGAAGATGCAATGGATGAAGACAATCTACCAGAACGAGTTGGGGCAGAGTTATGTCTGCAATTAGAGATAGACGATGATACGGTGCAAGATCTTATCAATGATGCCTCACTCGTCGAGGCCTAAGCATGTAAGTGTTTGTGTGAAGACATTGATTTAAAACTAAGCTTAAAGTTGATTTAAACAAAGGTGTTCTGACACTTTATTTTACTTTCTTTGTGCAGGACTTTAGTATGGCAGACCAGTTTCCAGATCCCGCTTCTATGAGTGCAAATGCATCTATGGGCTTCGTCACACGGATGACACCCAATCAGATGGCAGAGACTTCTCAGTACTGGGTAGCCAGAGGCACGGGTACTACGCCTTCAGGCTTCACACCCGAGGGTCCGACGCCTATGGGGGGGACACCTATGGGGGGGATGCCTATGGGGGGAGGGATGCCTATGGGGGGGGGGATGCCTACGGGTATGACGCCTGCAAGGTCTCCCATCATGGCCACTTTGACACCTAGGGGTGAGGCAGAGGCGGGTATGTCCTCATCTCTACAGCACAGGTGCACTCGCCGATCTCGGCGATCGTCAGGTGGAGGTGGTGGTGACGGGAGCAAAGCGAACCTCGAACCCAACGGCCTCTAAAACACCGAGGACCGAATGGCGCGCCTCGAGCCTGTCATGGTAAAGCAAACAGGGGGCACCACCTAGCTTCAGCAGCTAGCACGCAAACAACACACCACCATAACAAAGTTTTCATCCAAGAGAGATGGATGCTTGGGAGTAATGATGAAGAGGAAGGGAAATGAGATCAAGTGAGAGAGAGAGAGAGAGAGAGAGAGAGAGGGAGGGGGTATAGCGGCTTAGTACTTAGGCACCACAGAAGGATGGCGAATCCGCACACCCTTCACACATATAAAAGCTCACTCCAAACACAAGACTAAGTGGTGATTCCGCACACCTCACATGGGCAAAACATTGCAGGAAAACATACTCACAAAACCTCAAGCTTTATTTAGAGAACAAGGCGATGAAATGGGGAGCATAGGGTAGGGGAATGAGAAGGGAGAGAGTGGTAGAGCACATGGCGGATATGTGGGAGTTGATGGCGAAGACTCGCATGAGGGTTATGGCCATCATCCTTCATTTAGCTGCCCTTCATCTTCCATAGCCCAAGGGTGTAGAGGTCATGCTCAAGATGAGCATGGTGATTGCGGTGATGGTGATGGTGTGGGTGTGTGTGTGTGCACTAGGCACACACAGTGCATAGTGTACTCTTTGGTGATGTTGTGTGTATTTAGTGTGATGGTGACCCCTCTTTATATAGGGGAGGACGGGGGAGAAATTCTAGAATTTAGAAATGAAGAAACCATTATCTACATAGGCCATGTGACTGTGGGCCCCACTTGTCTGGCTGTGTGTATATGTGCCAGAACAGCAATCTCATGAGAGAGAGACTAAGAGAGAGAGATGGGTTGATGAAAAAAAGTGAGAGGTGACATGGAGAATAAAGTAATTACAAGAGGGGAGAGAGGGGAGTGTGTTCAGAGGTGAATCTGTGTGCAGATGTGTGTGAACACAAGAAAAATCAGGTAACCACCGGGTGGGGATGGGTCTGTGGGCACCTTTTTCAGTGAAACTGAGTGTGTGTGAGTGTCGGGGAGGTTATTTAGCTACAAGACAAGAGACATGGCGCCCTTTAGAGAGAGGGGGGGATATTTGGGTCATGGGATATGATAGGAGAGAGAAAAGGGGGGTGGGGTGTACTGTTTTGGAAGATAGGATAAGTTGCATGTGAGTTAGGGTGCATTATTGGTGAGTTAGAATGTATTATTGGTGAGGGGCGGGGTAGCTTGAGGGGAGAGAGAAAGGAGAAAGGAAAAGGGGAAGAGAGAGGGGGTTGACCTTTTGAGTGGAGGAGAGGAAAAGGGACACACGGCGGGGCAACAGTGAAGAAAAAAGGAGGCAAGGTGGGGATGGGCTGCCCCGCAGGCATGAGGTGGCCTATTTTACCTTTCTCATATATTTACATAATCATACTTTATTTTTTTCTTACTTTTTTCAATGCCTTTTATCACTCCCTCCCTAAGAGGGGGTTTTCATGGGGTGGGGACAAGAGAAAAGGGGTATGGGAGCTTGGCTTGTGAAAAGCCCCCATCATTAGCCCTCCCCTTTTGGCTAGAGGCATTCATGTCTCTAGCTCATCTATTTGATCATTATCGTCGAAGGTGTCGGCTGATGGTGTGTCCTCATCTGGAATGTCAATTGGTGGAGCCTGGTCAAATCGAAGAAAATAAGGTTTAAGTCGCCAACCATTTACCCTGGTTTTATGAAGTTTTCCATCAGCCTCCATAAGCTGGTAGCTTCCATTGGCATACTTTTTCCTGATGATGAAAGGGCCTTCCCATCAGAGCAGGAGTTTCTTATCCTTGCACATGTCGAAGGGATTGTCGTAGCGGAGCACCAACATTCCTTTATTCAATTCTTTTTTCCGGAGATGCTCGTTAAAGCTAAGCCGTCTATGCTCTGCTTGTGCTGCATAATAATTTATTGCTTCTTCTCTGTCCAGCTGCAGTCTTTCCAAGTTGATGATGTGATCTCTCAAATGCATGTTGGGTTGTTGAAGTTGGCTTGCCATTACTCTGAGACTTTGTAGTTGCACTTCAATGGGCAAGATTGCTTCCTTAACAAATACTAGATGATACGGTGTGAATCCCAAGGATGTACAAAATGAAGTTCTGTAGGCCCATAAAGCTGGTAGTAGATACTTATCCCAGTCTCCAGGATGATTGTTTACCTGCTTGGTAATAATTTTAGAAACCATTCCATTTACCTTTTCAACTAGGCCATTACATTGAGGGTAATATGGTGAAGAGTGCCTCCTTGTAATGCCCAGTTTCTGCATTAATTCTCCTACCAAGTCTGCTCTGAAACCTGGCCCTCTATCAGAGATGATCTCTAAAGGTGTGCCAAACCTACAGCATATGCGCTCGTAGATAAATTTAGCTACCTCTACTGTTGTGATTCTAGTGGTGGCTGTAGCCTTTGCCCACCTAGTCATGTAGTCGACCCCCATGATAATGTAGAATTTTCCTGAGTTGGCCCTAGGTAATGGCCCAATGGCATCGATACCCCATTTTTCAAATGGGCCATATGAGAGAATAAGTGTCTGTGGTTCAGGCATAAGTGACCTAGTGTCGGCCTTTTGACACAACTTACAAGTTTTGCACCACTGGTGTACATCACGGTTGAGGCTAGGCCATATGAAGCCTGCCTGTAAGATTTTCCTACTTGTTATGTCTAGGGCAAAGTGACCACCACAAACCCCATCGTGACAGCTAGCAATTACTCCCGTGATTTTGTGAGAGAGAGGGACCTTCCTGAGTATTTGGTCCTTACCCTTACAGTACAAACCGTCATTGATGAGTCGATACATTGTGGCCTTCCGCGTCAGCCATTGCTTCTGTCCCTTTGTTAAATCTGATGGGCATTCCCCTGTTTCCAAAAAATGCATGATGTCAGGCAAGGCATCACTGCCTTGAAATAGAGGGAGCTTTAGTTTTATTGCTCCAACCACCACTTCCTGTAGTCTTTCACTTGCTAGGGCATCTGCTTCTTGGTTTTGAGCCCTTGGGATATGGTGTGATTGAACTTCTTCAAACTTACCCAACAAGGTTTTTACACCACTTAAGTGAGTCCTTAAACTAGGATTCTTGCATGTCCATGCTCCATTTACTTGCCTTACCAGAAGTAGAGCATCCCCAAATACATTAAGGCGTTATACACCTTGCGAAACGCACCATTGTAGACCCTTGGTTAGTGCTGCATACTCAGCTTCATTGTTAGAATGTGAATCTACAATTGGCCCAACAAAAATACCTTTGTCCCTTTGTCATCAAAGACCACTATGCCTGCATCTGCTTTGTCGGACGCTCGCTTGTAGGCTCCATCAAAGTAGAGAGAGTGTGCTCCTTCTACCATCGGTGGTACTGGAGGTAATCGGACTTCTCCTTCCTTAGATTGCTTCTCCTTCCCTTCAAAGACTTGGTAGGTCATGAGTCCCCCCAAACTTGCCCTCGTCGTGCTTTCTACCTGTACCGTGTAGTCAAACTCTTGCAGACGAACTAGTCATTTAGTAATTCTAGCAAACACATCCATGTGTTGTACAACATAGGGAAATATTTCATCCGTGGTTAGAATCACAAATTGCTTAGGTAGCAAATATGACCTAAACTTTGTAGTTGCAAATCTAAGAGCTAGGACTAAGTGTTCCACATGGGTGAAACCTTTCTCTCCTGCTGTCATCATTTGACTAGAGAAGTAGATTGGCCTCATGAAAGATGTCATCGTATCCTTTTGGAGTAGCACAGCCCCCAATGAGTCATCACCAACACTTGAGGTGACATAGAATTTTTCATCCCACTTAGGTGGTGAGATAGTTGGCAGAGTGGCTAAGACCCCCTTTACCTTGTTGTAGTGAGGTTCGCTTTCCTCGTCCCAAGTGAAAGTTGATCTTTGAGTGAGTTGTTGCAGTGGTAGAACAAGTTGTGATAGTAGATGTATGAATCTACTTAAGTACCTCACCTTCTATAGAAAAGAGACCAGCTGACGTGCGGTCGTTGGTGAAGGTAGGGCTATGAGTGCGGACACCTTACTTGGGTCGGCGTTGATACCTTTTGCTGAAATTTCATGGCCTAGTAGAATGACTTTACTCTCCCCAATGTGGCATTTATCCACATTTAATTGCCCACCTAGGCTCTGCAACCTGGCCAAACCTTCAGTTACGTTTTCTAAATGTGAAATATGGGAGCTATATATACAAAAATCATCAATGAACACTCTTATGGATTTTCCAAAGAACGGTTGAAAAACATATGTGACATATCTTTGGAATGTGGCAGGTGCATTTGTGAGACCAAATGGCATAACCCTGTATGCAAAACAACCCCATGGCGTGATAAAAGTGGTTTTTAGCTGATCTTCCAAGGCTATGCGTATTTGAAAGTATCCAGAATAACCATCACAGACGGTGTGAGCGGGATGAAAACACACACAACGCCTCTATAACGACCCGAAACACACTCTTGGGAAGATACACACACACACTATGGGGCACCACTCGGCTTAGACAACACACCTGGCCGAGACAGGGAACACACCTCTGGAGTGAGAGGAGAGAGACTATCCACTTGCCCACTCCACACAGACACACACACACACACACACACACACACACCCAAAAAACTCAGCTCAAATGAGGAGAATTTCTGATGTTTAGATACAAATGATCTTGGGCCAACACCAATGGGGCAAACAACTCACACAATATGGGTAAAAGATACCAGATACAATCACAAACTGGAGCAGAAACTTCGCTCATAGGAGAAACTTACACAGAAAAACAGCAAGAAAAGAGTGAGGAATTTGGCAAAATGGACAGCGCCATCGCGTCCGGAACGGCCCAAAACCCCAGTCTACAATGTCAAAGTGCTCAAATCCGACCTCGGATGAGCAGTTTACGGCCAAAACAGGCTCCAAAATGGGCAAAAACACACCTGCGGCTGTTCCTCCTCTCTTCTCCACGTTTTTTTCTGGTCTTCTCTCTGTTTTTTCAGTTCCCACACTTTGCTTTATTAGTTGGGCACCCTTGGCCTTTTAGATGACCTCAAACGGACCCCGAACAGGCCAAAAACTGACCTCGCAGTGCATAGTTGTCACCTTTTTGCATCATTCGCACACCTGGCACTCAGCTGTTTTCCAATAATGCATCTCGCCACCACGTGAAGTGGCCCCAAAAAGTGGTCCTAATGATGACCTTTCTGCATAACTCTCACAAGAAAACACCCACGTTGTGTCCGTCCTCATCTGCATGCAAATATTGACCTCGTTCGCCCTCTTGACGCCACTAGATGCCATCTGACGCACCTGCTGACCTCACGTCGTCGGTCCGCGGATAGCTTCCTCGAGAAGTTTTACGCGCTATAAACTCCTCCTTATTGTAGAAAAAACACACTAGTACTGATAATAGTGAAAATCGCTGCACTATGTACACCCTGTCCGACTTGTACACACGTGGGCCCCACGTAACCACCTGGCTATGAAAATTGGGCAATCCTTTATTCGATGCACCATACATGTGTATGTACATATGCACAATCCCTTGCTCCAAAAAACTCCTGACATAATTTGCCCACCCCCTAGCCTACTAGAGCATTCATGCTCAGCAGCAGCACTAGTAGATGCTCATTCCACCTGGATCAAAAGGCCAAAGGCATATCGCCTGATTCACAAGAAGCATCATAACATCACACCTACATTTGTCAACAATCAACCAAAATGCACCATAGGCATATCCAACTAACACATCCGCCCTGTCTGGAGTTCCAAAAGCATAAATATTGCATGCCACATTTAACCCAACCGATAGAGACAACTCAAGTGACTCATCACCTGGCATCTTGGCTTCACCAGCCATAGCAACAACCTGAAAATCATGCACCCAAGTAGCTAAAATCATTGTGTGAAGGTAAAGTTGTTGATATCCAAAGCACAAAAGTATCCCCGCAGCACACATATCCCTAGCATAGGCATCCACATATCTAAGATTGGACTCATATATGCCAAACCCCTTCTCATCATCATAAGCATACTCATCATCACACATCACTTTATCCACATCATAATCATGGCTAGCACCACTATCCATAGCTTCTAGCACGGGTTCATCAGTCTCCAAGAATACAGATCCCTGCTCTAAACCACAATCATGCTCACAAATTGATTCAATCACTGCACATCCATCAAAATATGGCTTCAAAACAGGCTCCACATCCAACAAATCCACAAAATGGCTCTCAACCTTGCCCTCTTCCCTAATTTCCAAGGAACTAGTATCCAAAGATACGTGCTCATCATCAATAACCTCCATCTCACACTCACACCCAGAATCACAAGGTACACAAGTAGCCAATGCATTCTCTTTGCCCTTGAACCCTCTGATCTCTTCATATGAAGTAATGAACAAATCAGGAAAACTACCCAGCATGTGCAAATATATATCCTTCTCCATAGCTGAGAGGTCTCCACTGATCATTTGTGTCATCAATTCCTGCTTCTTTGACAACTCAACCTTGGTTTGCATCAGCCCTTCAATCACTTCATAAGGCCCTTCACTTTCATCTTCAACCTCATTCGCAAATGCAACTAAACCAATCTCCTGGATTTCTTTATCCATCAAAATAAATGCAACATCAGCATCCTCGTCACTGCTGGTAGTGCTATCACTATCCTCATCTGTCACCGTGGAAGAGTCTTCATCACTAGACTCATCCTCATCTTCATAAAGCTCCTCTAATCGTTTCCTTGTGTCCATATTATAAAGCTTCTTGGTACCTGTCTTTCCATAGAGGCTAATCGTACCATGTCGCCAATCTTGAACAGCTCCCACTGCACGTAACCATGGTCTGCCCAGTATAATAGGATATGCTCCCAACCCTGCTGGCATCACATGAAAATCAACCACTGCCTTTGCATCATATGCCTCCACTTCTAAGCTCTTTACAACACCCAAGCATTTTACTTTTTGATGGTTTGCCAATCTGATCCGAAAACCTGACACCCCAGCCACTGTGAGACCCATCTTCTCAACGCATGAGTGTGTTATGACGCATATTTGGGCTCCGCCATCCACATAACCTTGTCCCAAATTTTTCCTTTTATGCCACACATCTACTATTGGACAAATGTCTGGTAGCTCATCCATTGCCAACACCTTTACTGAACCTCTCTCTGGCTCTTCCTCCATTGGGTTAACCATCCTTTTCCACTGTCGCTTTAGCTTAGGCACCATCTCTATAAGCTGCCCAAAAGTAACATCTGCCTTCCTGCTCGTCAGATCCTCCTTCAAGTCATAGCTTAATTGCCCATCCCCTAGTGGAAAATCTGAAACATGAAACTTTCGACGAGCTCTCCTTTTCCTCTTGGCCTTGACATCCTCGCCTTCATGGCTCTTTCCTTTCTTCTTACTAGGACCTGGGGCACTTCGTCCTTCCTTTTCCTCTGTGGTCCTCTTCCCAATAGGCATCACTAATGTATCCTCTAGCTTTGATGCCTTCTCCAAGGTGACTACACTTAGCACTTTTGTCTTCCCTTTTTCCTCCTGGGTCAGTCCACTGGTTCCTTCGTCTCCCTTAATTTCGATGCCATAATCATTTGACCTAGTTAGCACCTGTCTTGGCAATGGATACATGTCTCCCCCCATCCTTGGTGGCTTATCACATTGCGGGCTGATGTGACCCAACTCTCCACAATTATAACATGTGGGCGTCTGCCTCCAAAACCTACTATTACTTTGTCCAGCACCATTCCTAGGTCTTTCTTCACCTCCTGGCTGATTTGCAAACCGCCCTCGACCTCGATTATTTCCCACTTGACCTAGCATGTTTAGGCTGAGATTCTTCATCAAATCTACCATTTGACTCATGTCTTGCCTTAGGCCATCATCTTGCACTGCTGTAGTGACCACTCCTGGCATAACCTGAGTAGTAATAGGAACCACTGGTTCATGATGAACCCCTGACATACGCCCTTGTAAAGAGTCCATAGGCTGAAATTCAGACCTCATGGGCAAAGACTCCACCCCTAACTGGCTCATTTTCCTCAACTTCCACTCTTTGTTCCTTGCTACCTCTAATGCATCTTCATATGTCCTAGGCTTCTTTAGCTCCACTCTCCAACGTATATTCTCCCAAAGACCAGCCAAGAACCTGTCCTTCTTCATCATGTCAGGCGGGGGTACCTGTGGTGCTAAAGCCTTGCACATTCGCTCCCATGCCAATGAAAACTTACGTATGTACGCATCTACTGGCTCACCTTCCTTCTGCACCAAACCTTGTACTTCTTGCCACACTTTGTCAGGATCTTCTATCTTCACAAACTCCACTTCCAATCCATGCCTTAGATTGTCCCAACTCAATCTTATAGGTGGATCTGCTGCACGCAACTCCTCTTCAAATGCCTTGGACCAAACTCGTGCATCACTCTTCAAACAAATTTGGAGAAGGCGTAACATTTGCGTAGGGTCATGAATCTGGTTGCTAATGCAGGCAACCTCCATCTTTTCCAAAAATTCTTCCACATCTTCATCACTTCTTCCATGAAACTCGGGATAAGAGAAAGCCATGGCCACCCAAATTATGATGCTTTGAGAACCCCTTTGAACACACGTGCAAGAACCCAAAACTTTTCACTTCCCAATCCCTAGAAACTTCAATGGAGCTCAACTTTAGATAAGGACAAACACATGCACATCAAATGAGTTTTCATAGTTGATCATCGGAATGACAACAGGCAAAGGACATTCCAGGATCTCTCTCAATCTTCTTGGCCCAAACATAAAGACTATGCGCTGCTGGAAAAAGATCTTCCTGGACACATGAACATTAATCTGAATTCTTTGAGTTAAATGAAAAGGAGTGAACTGAGGGCCATTTTGATCATCCATTAAAGCCAACCATGAAGCTCCCAAGAAGGCACACCTGACTCAACCTCTGATTTTGCCAAAATTTCAGCAGCATAACAGCATAAATGGCTCAAAAGACCAAAAAACCAGCCATCATAACTTAGAAAAATTTTGGCAGAGTTTTCCCAGAATTAGAGCAGTAGGAACCCAAAATATAGATTGTATATGTACGCATAAACTGTCAACAATAGAACCCGAGCATCAAGTAGGACTCACTAGTACATAGCCTATGGCGAGGTCACGAAAAGGGTGCTCCAGCTACCTGTATCACCGAAAGGATCTCCACATTTGAGAATCCCCCAGCTCAATAAAAACCTCACGCTATCGACCCTCACACGAAAGCTAATGCAAATCGCGTATAGTCAAGTCTCAGAAATGACTATCTTCCAGACCAAGTCTCAGAAATGGCTGGGACTGCCAAATAAAACCATATATGGCTCCACAAAGGCGTACAATGGCAGTTTCCACAAGTAACTTACAATCCAACAGACAATGCGCTCACATAGGCGCCAAGTGATGCATTCCCGCAACAACTGCAAGTGACATCACTGCTAGTATATCACTGTACTCCAGCTACCTGTACCTGTGTGAATCACCTGTACCTGTACCTGTCCCTCTAACCTGTAACCTGTAACCTGTAACCTGTAATCTGCAACCTGCAACCTGTAATCCCGAAGCTCGAAGCTCGAAGCTCGAAGCTCGAAGCTCGAAGCAGAAGGTACTCGAAGAAGATCCTCCGTGGGGGCGCCAAAAGAATGTGAGCGGGATGAAAACACACACAACGCCTCTATAACGACCCGACACACACTCTTGGGAAGATACACACACACACTATGGGGCACCACTCGGCTTAGACAACACACCTGGCCGAGACAGGGAACACACCTCTGGAGTGAGAGGAGAGAGACTATCCACTTGCCCACTCCACACAGACACACACACACACACACACACACACACACCCAAAAAACTCAGCTCAAATGAGGAGAATTTCTGATGTTTAGATACAAATGATCTTGGGCCAACACCAATGGGGCAAACAACTCACACAATATGGGTAAAAGATACCAGATACAATCACAAACTGGAGCAGAAACTTCGCTCATAGGAGAAACTTACACAGAAAAACAGCAAGAAAAGAGTGAGGAATTTGGCAAAATGGACAGCGCCATCGCGTCCGGAACGGCCCAAAACCCCAGTCTACAATGTCAAAGTGCTCAAATCCGACCTCGGATGAGCAGTTTACGGCCAAAACAGGCTCCAAAATGGGCAAAAACACACCTGCGGCTGTTCCTCCTCTCTTCTCCACGTTTTTTTCTGGTCTTCTCTCTGTTTTTTCAGTTCCCACACTTTGCTTTATTAGTTGGGCACCCTTGGCCTTTTAGATGACCTCAAACAGACCCCGAACAGGCCAAAAACTGACCTCGCAGTGCATAGTTGTCACCTTTTTGCATCATTCGCACACCTGGCACTCAGCTGTTTTCCAATAATGCATCTCGCCACCACGTGAAGTGGCCCCAAAAAGTGGTCCTAATGATGACCTTTCTGCATAACTCTCACAAGAAAACACCCACGTTGTGTCCGTCCTCATCTGCATGCAAATATTGACCTCGTTCGCCCTCTTGACGCCACTAGATGCCATCTGACGCACCTGCTGACCTCACGTCGTCGGTCCGCGGATAGCTTCCTCGAGAAGTTTTACGCGCTATAAACTCCTCCTTATTGTAGAAAAAACACACTAGTACTGATAATAGTGAAAATCGCTGCACTATGTACACCCTGTCCGACCTGTACACACGTGGGCCCCACGTAACCACCTGGCTATGAAAATTGGGCAATCCTTTATTCGATGCACCATACATGTGTATGTATATATGCACAATCCCTTGCTCCAAAAAACTCCTGACAACGGTATAGCATTCAAAACCCGCTACTTCATTCAGAATTTCATCCAAGAAAGGGAGAGGAAAGTGGTCTCTCTTTGCAGCTACATTTAGTGGTTTGTAGTCAACACAGACCCTCCACTTATCATTCTTTTTAGGTGTCACCACTACGGGTGACACCCATTCTGAGTTTTCTACAGGATAGATGAATCCCGCCTCCAGCAGTTTCCTTACCTCGGCCAAGAGTGCCTTTTCTTGTATGACCCCCAGTCGTCGTAGCTTTTGCACAACTGGTTTTACCCCTTCCTTCAGCTTAATATGATGTTCCACCACTGTAATGCCTGTGATTCTTTCATAGTTGTCAATGAACAGGTTAGGAAATCCCATCAACATTTGCAAAAAACTATCTTTCTCCTCAAGTGTTAATTCCGTAGACAACATACCCTTCAACCTACTTCCTCCTAGGCCAGGTGATTTGCTCTCCTCTTCATTGGGTTGCCCTTTTGGTGATGGATCACCAGTTGTGCTTACCCTTTGTGGATCCTTCATAATGATACCCATCACATCAATGGAACTGTCACTTTCGTCGGTGGATGTGTTCTCCTCCTCAGAACTAGAAGATTCGCTAGTGGTTTCATCTGCCGATGTTTCCAGATTCATTTGCTTCCATTTGGCAATCCTCATGTCGTAGTAGATTGTCTCCCCTTTCTTACCGGTCATGCGTAGAAGGCCAGTACCCCAGTCTTGTTTTTCCTTCATGGCCATCAACCATGGCCTTCCCAAGATTAGTGGATAGCCCTCCCCCTTAGTAGGCATTACAAAAACATCTACCTCTACCTCAGTGTTGAAAGCTTTTATTTTTACGGCACTTACCACACCCACACACTTTACTTTTGCGTTGTTTGCCATCTTTGCCTTGCATGGAGAAGGCCTGTCAACCTCGAGCCCTAATCGAAGCATCATAGCTTCGCTCATTACACAGATTTGTGCACCTCCATCAATGTAGGTGTTTCCAGCCCTCTTTCCTTTTATGTTTACGTCGACAATTGGAAGGATGTCATCCATGTTGCATCCCGAAATTGCTCCGGCTACCTTTGTTTTGGAGCGTCTTGTACTTACCATTTTAGACCATTGTCGCCTTACTTTAGGTACAAGATGTAGCAGCTGTGGCCATGTAATCTTCGGTCCTTGCTCTGCCACATCCAATGTTAGATCATAGGGCTTAGAACTTTCCCCTAGCTGGAAGTCGGTGATGCCTAATTTCCATCGTGGCCTGGATGGCCTCTTGCTAGTTTCTCCTCTCATGCTTCTCTCATCATCTGATTGTGTAGCTTTCTCCCTCCTAGCTCTTTTCACAGTCATGGCCTCAAGTGGTTCTAAAAAGGTTACCTTCTCCTTACCCTTGTCCCTCTCCTTTTCTCTGGGTGGATCCACTACTACGGCTTTTCCTTTCTCTTCTAGCCTTATGATGTTTACAGGGCGATCAGGTGGTGGGGCTGGTGGAAGAGGTGGAATGGATTCTTGTAGTGGTGTCTGGGGTGGATGTAGAATTTGTGTTGGTGGGGATGGTGCTCGGGGTGGGGGTGTTCTTTCTCTAGGGGGTGACAATTGGTTCCTCTTACCTCCTCTATTATAGTTTTGTCGTGGTTTGGGACAGTAGTACATACCGTGACCGTCTTCTCCGCAGTTGTAGCAATGATACTCCCTATTTTGTCGTCGTGCTCTTCCAAGGTCTTGATCCCTTTCTTGACTCCTCCCTTGCTGTATTAAGTGGACAGACAAATTCTGCAGTTGGTCAGTAATATGGGCCAACATATCTTGTTGGTCATCTCTTACCCCAAGAGCCGGTGGTGGTGGTGGAATGGTGGTTGTCGTAGTTGCTGGTCGACGCCATGTTCCTGCTTTTGTTGACTTGGTTTCTTTGGCTTTCATTCGCAGCTTCTTGTCCTTAAGGCGAGCAATCTCAACGGCTAACTCTTACGTAGCCGGGAATCTACCTTTCACCTTCTCCTTGAGAAGCGGCCATAATCCATGCGTGAACCGATCTTTTTTTAGGAAATCGGGTGCAGCTTCCCCCCTTGCCAGTGACTCAACCCACCGTTCCCACAAATCCACAAATTTGGACTCATAGGTGGCATATTCTAAAAGACCCTCCTGCTTCAAGTCTCTCAACTTGTCCCACAACTTTTCTGAAGTGGTACCTCCCCCAAAGCGCCTCTTAAAAGCGGTTTTTAAGGGTTCCCAGTCATCCTTGGTTGCTTGTGGAAGTGCATTGTACCATGATCTAGCTTCTAGCTTCATGAGATGCTTAAAGATTCTAACCCGGGATTCATCCGTATCTTTGTTGCTCACTACACATGCTACTTCAAAGTCATGTGTAGAAAGAGAGAGCTAGAAAGACACACTGCTTAACTTGCAAAAGCTTTTTCTTCTTTACAAGGAGGCGTGTATACCCTCTTATACTGGGACATAGATTAAAACTTCAAACGGTACATTGCCTTGTACCAAAGGTAAGACAAATCGTTTATCTGATGCCAGAACCTCAAAAAACCGCTCCCCACCCAGCATGGTGTCAATGACGTGCTGGTAGTGAGCCTTCAAGTCTAGTATTACCTTGATTGAGCGTACACGTGTTGGTATGTGTGATCTGTCTTGAGGTAGGTTGTACTGATTCATGTGAAGCTTAGAGGTGCTTAGTCACTGTCCAAGCTTGTGGGAGAGGGTGGTGTTCTTTCCTGAAACAAACTCAGTAGATCCCTAGTTTCTCTAGTGAGAGTGTGAGCCAATGCTTCCGTTATCTGTGCTGCAGCATCAGGTGCGACTTGAAAATTGACTGTGATAATTACCTCTGTGACTTGAGTTACCCGATTCTCAAAGTAGAATAGTGTTGATTATCTATTGTGCAGAGCTCCTTCCATTTTGTTGTTGTGGATTGGTTGTAGGTTGCGGACATGGTTTCGACCTTCTCCTTCTTCTTCTTAGCACTCGGCCTATGTATATCCACTGGGTTTGGCGTGTTGGTTGACTCTCCCACTGCAAATCGATTACCGTTATGCCTGGCACTCGAGCTTCGATGGAGATGCGGAGTTCGTCTAGTTGTGCTTGGAGCTCTTCTTCTTCTATCGTCCAGTTAGCAAATCCTGCTCGCCATTCATCCATTCACAATAGTTTAGGGGTTTCAGTCTTGTAAATTGAAGGGTTTCATGAAAAGATCCTCAGTGGGGGCACCAAATGACGGGATCAAAGCGAGCCCCGAACCCTCGACGGCCTCTAAAACACCGGGGACCGAATGGCGCACCTCGAGCCTGTCATGGTAAAGCAAACAGGGGGCACCACCTAGCTTCAGCGGCTAGCACGCAAACAACACACCACCATAACAAATTTTTCATCCAAGAGAGATGGATGCTTGGGAGTAATGATGAAGAGGAAGGAAAATGAGATCAAGTGAGAGAGAGAGAGAGAGAGAGAGAGAGAGAGAGAGAGGGAGGGGGTATAGCGGCTTAGTACTTAGGCACCACAGAAGGATGGCGAATCCGCACACCCTTCACACATACAAAAGCTCACTCCAAACACAAGACTAGGCGGCGATTTCGCACACCTCACATAGGCAAAACATTGCAGGAAAACATACTCACAAAACCTCAAGCTTTATTTAGAGAATAAGGCGATGAAATGGGGAGCATAGGGTAGGGGAATGAGAAGGGAGAGAGTGGTAGAGCACATGGCGGATAGGTGGGAGTTGATGGCGAAAACTCGCACGAGGGTTATGGCCATCATCCTTCATTTAGCTTCCCTTCATCTTCCATAGCCCAAGGGTGTAGAGGTCATGCTCAAGACGAGCATGGTGATTGCGGTGATGGTGATGGTGTGGGTGTGTGTGTGTGCACTAGGCACACACAGTGCATAGTGTACTCTTTGGTGTGTGTGTGTGTGTGCACTAGGCACACACAGTGCATAGTGTCCTCTTTGGTGATGTTGTGTGTATTTAGTGTGATGGTGACCCCTCTTTATATAGGGGAGGAGGGGGGAGAAATTCTAGAATTTAGAAATGAAGAAATCATTATCTACATAGGCCATGTGACTGTGGGCTCCACTTGTCTGGCTGTGTGTATATGTGCCAGAACAGCAGTCTCATGAGAGAGAGACTAAGAGAGAGAGATGGGTTGATAAAAAAAAGTGTGAGGTGACATGGAAAATAAAGTAATTACAAGAGGGGAGAGAGGGGAGTGTGTTCAGAGGTGAATCTGTGTGCAGATGTGTGTGAACACAAGAAAAATCAGGTAACCACCGGGTGGGGATGGGTCTGTGGGCACCTTTTTCAGTGAAACTGAGTGTGTGTGAGTGTGGGGGAGGTTATTTAGCTACAAGACAAGAGACATGGCGCCCTTTAGAGAGAGAGGGGGATATTTGGGTCATGGGATATGATAGGAGAGATAAAAGGGGGGTGGGGTGTACTGTTTTGGAAGATAGGATAAGTTGCATGTGAGTTAGGGTGCATTATTGGTGAGTTAGAATGTATTATTGGTGAGGGGCGGGGTAGCTTGAGGGGAGAGAAAAAGAAGAAAGGACAAGGGGAAGAGGGAGGGGGTTGACCTTTTGAGTGGAGGAGAGGAAAAGGGACACACGGCGGGGCAACAGTGAAGAAAAAAGGAGGCAAGGTGGGGATGGGCTGCCTCGCAGGCATGAGGTGGCCTATTTTACCTTTCTCATATATTTACATAATCATACTTTATTTTTTTCTTACTTTTTTCAATGCCTTTTATCACTCCCTCCCTAAGAGGGGGTTTTCATGGGGTGGGGACAAGAGAAAAGGGGTATGGGAGCTTGGCTTGTGAAAAGCCCCCATCAGTGGTTGCTGTGGAGGAGGGTCCACATATGCTTCGACCCCTCCTCACTCACGACCCCCATCCTACCCAGGCACACCTCTCGACACACCTCTTGGCACAGCTCAGACACCTTGGGGGACACACGATCTTACTGCCTCCAAGCTCTATAATGTACGGGCAGATGGTTCTGTTGACATGGATAGAGTCGGGACTGAGATGAGACAGCGGATTCGCCAGCTCATGGAGCTGCAGTTTTCGACCAGCATTCTGACGCCTTGTCTTGACCAGGATGAGGACAAAGTCAGTTATATAGTGGAGACCATCATGAGAGAGTACCAGCCTACTCCGGCTCGAAGGTTGTTCCCAGGAGGTGGATCAAGGGTGTTGCACAGGACACCGTGAAACATTGACGAGATGCAGCTCGGCAGGCTTTCAGGATCGGCTCGTCGAAGCCTTCGAGCATCGCACACGAGACGTGGTAGCAGATCAGGGAGGATGGGCGGACAGCAGACACGCGATTCAAACAGCAGCGTCAGGCCACGCAGATACGATAGATGACCAGGGGGACATCTCATCTTGGCAACGGAGGCTTCGACACCTTTCGTTATGAGTTTGTGAGTTTCTAATCCAATCCTAGCTATGGCGTTTTTTAAAATGTGATGAATCATGTATTCTTATTACTTTGATTTTTGTATAAACGCAGAATCTTGTGATGCATCGAGCCCCGACACGCCAGGAGGAGACAGATGGATATCGCAGAGGTATCTATGAAGTATTGAATGATCTTGATGCTTCAGGAGAGCCTGTAGACTGGGAGGCCTTAGAGTCTCGTTGATCGCTTGAGGTGAGACATTAATATGTGTGAGTGATTTAATTAAATAAGTATATGTGAAGTTATATCAATACTAATTTTGTGACTTGTCCTATGTGCAGGTTGTGACACCTAATCATCAGTGGATTTTATATATATGCTTTGTGAGACATAGACACGCTTCTGTGTCTCTTTTTTGTATAGACATATATGGTTATGGTTATTGTTCAGACAGTTATTGTTTTCCTTATGGTTATGGTTATTGTCATATTGTCATTGTATAGACATGGTTATTTCTCCTATTCTTGTATAGACATGGTTATGGTTCTTGTTTTGTCTATGGTTATGTTTAACTTTGTGGTTATGCTTATGTCTATTGTTTTGTTTATGGTTATAGTTATCTTCATTATGGTTTTGATCAAAGTGGTTATGGCTGGTTATGGTTTTAATTTGGTTATGGTTTTGCACAAATTAAGTTCGTTATGGTTATGGTTTTAAGTTGGTACGGTTATGGTTTTGCACAAAGTTCATTTCATTTCTTTCATTGTCCTTAAATCTCATGTGAGATCCTACATGGATAGCATGTAGGAGGCGTATACATGATATGGTTTTTTTAAAAAAGTTTATGTAAAAACGAAGGGAACTCTACCGAAATTTCTGCGGGAGCATGGTTGATTTTGGTGTTGCTCGCTTTCTTAGGCAGAGGACAGGCAGTCTGGCTATGACTGTGTCCATCTTTTCATTGGGCACAGGCCAGGCTGCTTGTCCTCTGTCCAAGAAAAAAAAATTCTGTTATGGTCGTCGCTTTATGCGTCGCTAAGCCCGTCGAAATATGCGTCAATATTATTACCTTTCGACGCGTATATCGACGCATATAGCAACGTTTTTGTAGGGACGCATATATCGACGGGCTTTTTGATGAGATGCGTCGAAACCTGCATCGAAGGTCCCCTTTTTTGTTGTAGTGTAGGCACAACTGTTAATCATTTTGTCATTGCAAAGTTATCTCATTACAAAGATAAGGGTGTGCAATACAAAAAAAGGGGTAACTTTGGCTAATGCTCAATGTCCCGTCGCAATCGACGTACAAGCTGCATATCTTTTGGTTGTATTGTTACTCGCTTTGCATGAATGGCGCATAGGTTGGTATCTTTCAACACCGAAATGATGTGTGCCTTTGCAGCTTCTTGAATAGCCTCTAGTGCTATTTCTTGCATTCTATACTGATTTCCATAGCTTTGAAGCACCTCCTTCACTGTGCGAGCAAAGGGGGTGCATCGAATTAAAATCTCTGTAGTCTTTTGGTAGTGCTAGATTTTTGCAAATGCCCTTGCTATTTTCCGGTGCCGCTGAGGTTGTCTTGGGGGCACTTGCACATTTGTTGGCTGGCGGTGTTTAGGCTTCTTGAAAAAATTTGACTTGCACATGTTTACATGCTTAGGGACTGGATCTGCAGCCTCTTTTGATTCATCCTCTTCCCTTAGCTCCAGGTCTTGTGGTGTGGGGAGAGCTCCCTAGCCTTGAGGCAGTGTCTTCCCCCCAACGGGAACCCGGTGCGTGCGCGGTATATCAGCTCGCTGCCATGGTGGCTCTGTCTTTGATTCAGTGTCTGTATGGACCTTGTGGCCACCATTCAATCAAAGACAGAGCCCTTGTGCGCCCTGGTGGCCACAAGGGCGTGCTGGAGAGAAGAAGAGTCCCAGCAAACACCCGAGTCTTGGATGGTCCTGCTTGTGATTTGTGGCGCGGCGGCTCCTCCCTATCGGACTCTGGTGTTTGTTGGGCCTCTTCTTCTCTCCAGCGTTGGGCAGGTTGCTTCATTCTTTGTGTAGGTGTTTCTTCTTGTGGACATAAAGATTCTTCAGCCCTCGATGACTCTTGTGCCCTACTACCATGCCCACTGCTAGAAGAGTGCCAAGAACGGCTAGGTGTTCGTAGATGTTTTCTTGTGCCTTTAAGCCATGCCAGCTTCTCACATCCTTGGAGGGTTTTTTTTTTGGCAAGCGGATTTGCTTTTGCGTTTTGTTTGGTGCACACCATTTGGTATGGTAAGAGCTCGCATGTGCTTAAGAAATGGTTTATGAGAGCATGCAATATTTATAAGGGCCCATTTAAAAAGGGCCCTGTTCACACTAGTTTTGGAAAAAATTTATTATTTTTTAATTGAACATGTCGTTAAGAGTTGGACCGTGCGTTCACATGTAGTCACTCACGCAGAATCCACTTTGACCCTTGTCGCACTCTGCATTGGCGCCATGTAGCATGCTTGGCGGGGCCTTCCGACATTTTCCACTTGTTGCTATACTCTTGACAACTCCATTTCTGCACTTCAATACCAATCTTGGATTGTCGCGCACGCTCCATTGTGAGCTTACGAGCAAATGTTGTGCAAAAAAACCAGTTGAACATCTCCTCCAAATTATTGGATTGCACCATTCCACCACCATGTCGAGTATTTTTGAAGTACATCCCCCTTGCTCGATAATGGGACTTATCCATGCCTTGAGTGCTAAAAATTTCAAGCGATCCATATTTGTGCATAAAAAATGCACCATGCGCAAACAAGATATGTGATTTACATGAGTAAATGATCCACATTATTTAATGAAAACAATCCCTTGTAATAAGTTCACCACGTAACATGGCTTACCATGTAATGTGTGATGTTCTTTTCACCCCAAGAAAGGGTGAAGACCTTGGTAAAATCCGCCAAGGCTTCTTGAAATGATTGGCGTTGTTCTTCTGTTGTGCTTTTAAGGCCCATAAGCTTGACCATTTTATCAAAATGTGCCCAAACTTGCTTGCGCTTGTTTGCAAGCTTTCCATTTGAATCGTTGTCTGTAGTAGCTTTGCATAACCCCTTCCAAAGCTCCCAAAGGTTACCTTCCTGCTAGTTGGAGTTGTTTTGAGCAGCATATTGATCTGGCTTTCCTTGGGAAATTTCTTTAAAAAGTGTCTGGCTTTTTGTCCACTCCGATTGACACTTGTTGATTAATTTCATGGGCCTCCCCCTGTGTTCTTTGCAGCAACAATAGACACATTTCCACCGTGACAGGCAATGGAATTCAAGAGTGCCTCCACTCTTTCGATCGCTTCCTAGGACTTTTCCAATGGTTTCATTGTGAAAGCATAGTCAATGTGAAGCTTCAATAACCTATCAAAAATGCGCATGAATGTGTATAATGTACAAAAATGTACATTTGATAGAGAAAATGGAAAGATTGGATTCCAAGTGCGGTGCTTTTGAGCACGGTCTGGGGCATTGAGCATGGGACATCTTAGAATAGACGCTTCCCATTCTCTACCTTCATCTCCGACATCACGACAATCCAACCCTTGTTCTCCATGGCCTTGCCATGGAAGCATGGAACCGACCTTTGCAGTGCTCTTGTGTGATTTTGTCCGTTAGGTTTGTACCCTCGAGTGCAAAATGGACAAGTCATGAGAGAAGAAGCCCCTTGTTTGCAGCCAAGCAAACACTTTACCGTCTTCAAGTCCCCACCTAAGTGCCACTCCATATCGTAGCTACCAAAACCCTCAACCTCCAACTTTTGACCTGCGATTTGGGAGTGTATTACTTCTCTGATCCATGGAGTTCTCTCAAATCCATGAAAGTACTCCATTGGTCTCTTTGGGCACATCAATAGCACCCAACCACCAAATGTCTTTCTCTGATTGCACGCTAAAAGACGGGGTGGGAGATGGCCTGACTGAATCCCTTCGCTTGGTTTGCAAAAGGGCCTCATTCATTAGAGTGACACTTAGCCTCTCTAACCTTCAACCTTTCACTATTTGACACTCATCGAGTTTTAGCACAAAAGCAAACTTTGTGCCAAGTACTACAAAATAAATAGTACCAAGATCTTATACTTCATAGTCTATGATAAGAACACAACCAAAAGAAAAAAGTATAGTATATCACGTTCTTCAAGTAACTCATAAAATATAAGCATGGCTTGTTGAAGTCTTCTAAGGTCCACAAGATATTTGTTCCACATTATGTAAGGGAAGCCCTTCTCCAAAGGTCTTATGGATTATTTCTTACCTTTTCCCCTTGCCTTTTTTATGCATGAAGCATAAAGGAAAGTTGGAATTGTGTCCTCAATGTGTAGGTATGTCACAATGCGAGAGAACAAATCTTCACTCATAGCCTTCTTTGTGAGGTTGACCTTGTGCGGAACGGGAAATAGGTTTTCCACAATGCTATTCTCTTTGAGGGTATCTTTTAGGAGTTGGAAAATAGCCTGATAGGCTTTGGTGTTGATTCCAGCCTCATCACAAGCTTGTTGCACGTCATCGTCACTAACCACATTTCTCAATTTACGCATAAGGTCCTTGGTGACTGCATCCTTGATGTGCTTACCTCCAGGTGATTGTAAGAAGGAAATCACATCCTGGGTATTGAGACAACTAGTGAGAAGGTTGACTGGATCATCTTGGCTTGTTCCACCACATGCCTCCTACATGAGGTTTCTATCAACCAATAAAAGTAAATTCTATAAAATAGTGTGAGAAAGACTGCATCATGCAAGTAAAAACCAAATCACCTTGTGGCTGTCACACGTCGTTTGCATGCTCCACCCAAATGTGCAAGAGTTTCAATGGATGAATACGTGCTTTTGCATTCCCTTGCACCAAGGGGTGTTTCTTTCAAGTATGCGATGGTGTTGGCAAGCTTCATAATGTGGGATTCTTTTTCCTGCATTTTTTGTTGAAGAGTTTCAACCACCCTCTCCAAAGAGACAATACTCTCTTCTAATGCCGTCGTCTTGAGGTGAAGAGCTTGACATTTGTGCACCCATATATGCAAAGAAGCACATGCACCCATACACAACTGCTTGCAATAGCCTAACAAGCCTGCTTCTCCCCTCCCAAGATATTGAAGAAATGTCTAAAGGCTATCAAAGGATGGATGGAAGCAGCTTATAGGATGGTAAGGGTATAAATGGCCGTCCACCCAAATGTCAACATTGGTTTCACCAGCGGCACGGAATTCTTGTGATGACCTTTGATCACCCTCACATGCGGCCTTCGGTGCAAACGTCGTGGGTAAGCCAATATGTATGCTTTTGGTGTAGGGAGTACATGGTGGTGGAAGCAAACAATTTGTGATGTCCGTGAACACCATGGCAGCTGTTGCGTGAGGAAGCAAAGGATGAAAAGATAGAGGGGGAGGGGGAGGGGGAGGGAGGAAGATGGGAGGAGAGAAGGGGGGAGGGGGGAGGGAGAGATTGGGGAGGAGGAGGAAGATAGGGCCAGGAGGTAGAGGAGAGAAAGAGAGGAGGGAGGAGGAGGAGAGAACAAAGTTTTTTTTACTTTTGGGGGGAAATTTTTTTGGAAAAAATGGACTTTCTACGCTTGTGGGTAAAAAAAAGAGTCAAAAAATGATTTTTGGATATGTATATATGTTGGGAGGGAGTTTTAAGTAAAAAATAAGTAAAATTGAGTTTTTCTTTTTAAAGTCAAATTTCGACTCTTAGTGACCCACGTTTTTGCTGATGTGGTCACGCCCCTATACTTCCTTCACTTTAAAAAAGCTAGAGAGAGAAAGTAACCCCTTAGGTCCACATCCTACATTTGTTTTAAAAAAAGACTAGAAAAGCCTACTCAAAACTACCTTCTTCAATGCCCTTGTCCCCTTAACCCCACACAACATTAGCCTTAATCCTTAAAAATTAGGATTCCTTACAAGGCCATGCAAGGTCCATGTTTCTCCTAATGTTGAGAGTAATCTTGAGAAAGCCATAGCCAAACCTCCTTCACACACACACGCACATCTCTCCAAGAGAAGCCATGGCCGAAACCTAATCAAGTTTTCCAAAGCTTGATCTTCTTTTTCACACTACACTCTCCCCCTTCTCTCTCCTAATTCTCAAGATTTCCATAGCTTGAATCCCCTTTGGCTCTTACCATTCTCTCATTCCAAGTAGCCAAATTGGTGGTCTTCAAGCGAAGTGAAGAGCCAACTATATCCAAAGCAAGCAGAATACTATACCATACACTCACTAAGGTAATAGTTTCTTGTTCTTTTTATTCTCTTGCACTTGCTTGAAAGCGATTTACTTTCATGCTTACATAATTTATTCTTAATGATCTATTTTTCCATAAGCAATCCCTTTGCTTGGTAAGAAGAAATAACTACTTAATTTTGTTGTTTCCCTCTAATTATGGTTCATTACTAATCATAACTAACCATGTTGATAACAACTAGCCCCAATGTTATTTCAAGTTCCGTTGTTTCAAGTTCTCTAGATTACCATACTAATATGGCAAAGAGAGTAGAAAGCACTCTCTTAAACCATAAGTGACTGGAGATCATACTTATATTTCAAGTTTTGTTCTCTAGATTACCAGAATAATATGTCATAGAGAGAGTAGAAAGCACTCTCTTTAACCATAGGTGATTGGAGATTATACTTATATTTCAAGTTTTGTTCTCTAGATTACCATACTAATATGGCATAGAGAGAGTAGAAAGCACTCTCTTTAACCATAGGTGATTGGGCATCATACTAAAATAGCATGCATGTTGGATGACGATTATTAATTTAAGAAATAGTATTTTTCTTCTTTCAAAAAGAAAAAGAGCATGTATGTAAGATTTCTTTAGTGATACAAATAAGTTAATACTAATTCTCTAAAGGAGAGTTAGTTTATTGAAGGGTAGCCCTATCTTAATCAAAGGCGTTTTTCCTTGGAAGTGGGAATTTCCTTCCAATTAAGGTATTCCCCCCTCTTATCAATTGGAAAGTCCCAAAACCATAAGCCTCTTCTAGCTACAGAATTAATCCTCTCCACGGTGGCAAAGGTATGCCTAAATCCCTTCTTAAAGAAGAAGTTGTTAATCATTCATACACTATTGCATGAACCATTTTTCATCACACTAGAATATCCACTCTTAGGAACTCTGTATTCTTTTCACTCTTACACTACCATGCATGGAAGGGTTTCATTCACTGCCCTAGAAATGTTAATTGAGGAACTCTGTTTTGATCTCGGGTTCATTCACTGCCCTAGAAATGAGATTGAATGGGAGTGAGTCTTGGTAGGGTAATAGGGACCCACAAATGCGTGTGGAAATCGGCGTAGTCCGGGTAGACCTAATGCCGATGAGAAAAGGAGGAAGAAAAATGGATCCATGAAGGGATCAGGATAACATAGGAGGATATGATTTAATTGAGGAACTCTTCTAATTGTTTGGTAAAAAGGAACCTTGGAAAGGCTAGGAACCTAAATGAGCTATTCTGCAATTGTCCTCATCAGCCAGACCTTTGCTCTGCTTCTCGGATTATTGATTTAAAAATAATCTAGAGTACATTCTTTTTTTAAGCCTTTTCCACATAGGATAAATAAAAATAAGAATTAAAAATTGTGTCGAGAAGCCACAATAAGCAGAGGAGACAGGATAGCCAAGTCCTGGGACAAGGATAGGGATATTCCTGGAGGAGTATATGTGATTGCTTGAAAGATAACTAGATAATATTACTAATACTAAAGGAAAAAAGAAAAAAGATGGGAACGACCTAATAATTGCACACTTTCAAGGTATGCAATAGTTTGCATGCTGCTTTCAAATGCTTGAAATGTATTCTTGGTTCGACATGATTGGAATACTATTTTCTAGTATCATAGTACTACCTTGGGAACCCGGGTGGATTCCGGAGGGTTAATTTGTTGGCCGGAAAGTTGAACCCAATTTTATGTTTTCCATTAAGTTAAGATCTAGGAAAAAGGATCCCAATCTATGGAGCGAGAAACAAACCTAGGAACAAGGGATTTGTGTAGCGAGTAATGCCACTCCTCTTCGGGGAATGCACTGACAGTTGTGCTTGGTTCTAACTGAGAAAAACGTTTCAGTCACATTGAACCAAGGATGAATTAGAGTATTCCTACCAATTGACCATGGAAGGTTGAGTTCACATTTAGTTTGATGACTTTGACTGGAAATTTCAAAGCAATAAGGAAAGATATTTTGAGGTTAAGGTTTTGTAAGAGAAAAATGAATGTTATCACCCCCTTGAGTTGGCATCAAAGAGCGGGAGGAGTCTTGTCTTGGTGTCAGTCTCAAGCAAGAGGGATGCCCGAAATCATGGTGTATCCATTTGGAGATGGTGCAGCCGACGGTCCCTGGCATGGCCCTCTCACAAAGTGGCACCTTTTTTAGTTCCAACTTTCCACTTGACCTATACCATGAGAGGCTATGATCATAAACTAATCCATTAGCATTGGAAATCACAAAACACTTTAATCATGGAAATGCAAGCTAGGGTAACTTTTTTGCTAATACATGTGCACTAGGTGTTATGGACCCTAATGTTTATCAAAGGCATATCTACAGTAGAATGCACATCCATGCATTTCATAGCTTATGAAGCTTTTTAGTCTTTACAAGTGCAGTATATCTTTGTGGATTTTTGTGGGTCTACGAAGCACAGTACAAGATCATGACTTGGTATGGGTGATTGTAGATAAGTTGACTAAACTTTGTAAGTTTATTCCAACCAAGTCTACTAATAAAACTCTAGAGTTAACCAAGTTGTTTGATAGCAATGTGTATTGATTATATGGATTGCCCATCAACTTTGTGAGTGATCATGATCCCAAGTAACGATCATTCATTAAGGAATTTTGGAGGTCATTTGGTCTAAGAAAATACAATTTTTGCCTTCTCTCTCTAGAAATTTGGTGTGGTAAAAGAAAAGGTGTCCTCATCAACTGTTCAAAAAGTTTACTTTGAAGTGGATTCTTTTGACAGAGTCATAACGGCCGTAATGATTGATGGAATGTCCCTTTTAAGTTATGTTGAATGCACCTCATCATATAGGAGGAAAATTTTTCTCCATGCAATGTATGCAGTACGAACTAATAGCGTTCTACTCTTTTGTTTCTTGACTTTCCATGACTGTGTATTCATGGCTTCTTCATCCACTCCCTAAACCTCCTCACTAAACGACATAAATATCTTTTGTTTCTTGACTTTCCATGACTGTGTATTCATGGCTTCTTCATCCACTCCCTAAACCTCCTCACTAAACGACATAAATATCATCTACATGTTGATTTGAATCCTGAATATGAGCCTTTATGCAAGCGAAGTAAAACAAACATAATAGCAACACCCATCAAGAAAGAAATACTCAGAGTAGAGAAGCAAAACACATAGATCTACGGACAGATCTACGGACAAATGGCTCACTCTATCCTTTGAATACTACGACCAATTTATTCCTTGCATTTGCAAATCCCACTACTTTATTGACCTTTGCAGGTGACGGACAGAATGGTTTACTTGGCTACTACAAAGCTCCCCAAAAACTCAAAAAAGCATGGTTCACCATCTAGCAAATGAGATTCTATGACTTTCTAATTTGCATTGTAAGGACCAAAAAACCCTTGTGCAGTGCACACAAGAAATACAGACCTTGCAAGAAAAAGTGTGGAACTTACAAAGGAAAGATACAAGCTTAGGTGCTCGTGTGCGAAAGAATAGACTACATAATCTTGAAACCTTGAAGGTTGGCTCTGGCAGTCTCAAGAAAAGAATCCAAGCATTGAGGTCAGGATTGTGAACCTTATAGTTTATTTCATCTATACATATTTTTTTCTTATGTTTGTTATGTTTTATTTGTATACATGCTATATATCCAGACTAAAAAAACATATATCCAAAGGCCAATGTAGGAAAGTGGTTGAAGCCTTTGATAACAAGTGGTTTTGCAAAGGGTATATTCCACGACCAAAAGTATAAGGTTTTGCAACGTCATGTTGTTAATCATTTTATTACAAAGAGTGCAGTGCATGCCAGTGAAATACAAGGCACACTTGACTCCCTTGGCGTGAGTAAGAGAGGGTACCCAGCTATTCAAGCAGTGTATCTCCTCCATTTTTTTGAAGAATGGAATAAATTCTAAACTTCTATTGACAGCAGAGCAAGTGTCTGGAAAGTGAGACTTCAAATCAACCATGCACAGGCAGACTTCATTGGATGTCCATTTCATGTTAATGGTATTTATAGATCTCAAGGAACAACTGTAACCTACAATGAGTACAACAATATCTTCATGACCTCACTTTGTTGCAAACTAAAATGGTTGAGTTCCATAATGTAACATTTGAAGAGATGGGTGGAATTCTGTATTTTGTTTTGAAGCTAGATGAGTGTGAGATTCTCAAAGATAAGAAGCTAGAACAAGTCACAATAACATTGATGAATAGGTATCTTTCAAAATTCCCCACTGATGATCCTTCATACTTTAGTGTTCAATCAAAAATAAACATATGGTGGATTGGTGCTTTTCAGATATTCCATTTCCATCTTCTCTAAAGCTATGATGAGCTCTCTTGTGGGTTAAATTTAGATTTGGTTTCACTCTCATAAGGATTTAATCTTGAATGTAAAGAAATAAGACTATGACATTTTTTATTGGGTGCTCCATCAAACCCCTATCCCTGATATCATTGATAAACAAATGAATTAAGGAAAGGTGTTGGTTGTAAATGGGAGGGGATACTTTCAAGTCCAATGGAATCTTGCATGTGACCTTAAAACATTGAATTGTATGTATAATTTTTGAATGGGTACTATGGTAAAGTCTCCATGTTTGTATTGCATGGAGCCTGCAAAGATGATGGAGAAAGGCTCCTGCTTGCCACAATGAGGATCCTAATTTCCACCCAATTTTAGATATTTCACTTGTCAATATTCACATTTGTACAATGCATGCTCTTTACAGAATTGTGGAGAAGTTGGTGTATCTGTACATTGGGTTTTCTTGTAAATTCAAGAAATCAAAATAACAAAACATTGTGGTAGAGGCGCTTGAATTGGTTTTGTCAAAGATGGGTCTCCATGGGGGCAATCTGAAAATTGAGCAGGACGAGAAAAGTTCAACCAATGATAAAGATGTATCTTGTAAACCATCTATTGGTGGGGTCAAGGCACACCATTTTTTATCTAAACCAACACGCATGAAACATAAGAAGCTAACCAAAGGTGGAAGGATATAGCAATCCACCTATGTCAGTAAAATTGAGTTTTAGCAATGGAAAAATCTTCATATGGTAGTGAAGGACCAGGAACCCACGACTTACAATGCCAAGAATGAAGTGTGGCATTCCATCAATGTGCTATTTCAGATGTGTGACAAAGATGAGTGGACACAAAATGATATGGACAAGTTTAAGGAGAACCTTCAGCTACTAAAGAAAGCATTTAAGATAGCATGGAGTGAAACTCAGATTACTCATTACATGGTATTGTTAAAGCACCCTTTTAAATGAAAAGGACTAAAAGGATGTTTAAAATTCCTATCAACGTGTTTTATTTGCAGCACATCGTTTTCAATCACTTACCATACTTCATTCAAAGTATAGAAACCCAAGCATATGGAACACCCAAGCCTTGGAAAAGTCTCATTACATGGCCAGGAATGCATATTTTAGACACACAAAACATGGTGGCTCTCGAGATAAGGCAAACAGTTTGAAAGAGTTATTTTAGTGGTGCCTTGGAAAAGTCTCATTACATGACCAGGAATGCTTATTTCAGACACACACAACATGGTGGCTCTCGAGATAAGGCAAACATTTTGAAAGAGTTTTTTTAGTGATAACAGAATCCTTCACCAACTATATCAAAAACATGTATTGGACTATTCAGCAACAGCACAAGCAATTAGGCATTTGCAACAAAAGAAAAGGAAATGAGTAAAGGCATTCAACAACTCCAGTGCTTGTGAAGGCCAAAGAAAGTGGAGAGAGACAATGCAATATGTTAACCATAGGTGGATCAAGAGAATTTTATTTTAGGTCACAACATGTACAAGAGATGCCTAATGATTTAATAGATCCTGTACAAGTCATAAGTCTCTCAACTTGATGATAGATAGTGGATATCTTTTGGCACATTACCCTTGTATTGGATCATTAAATGTTTGCCATAATCCAAGATTTCATTCGGGTTTTGTTTCCCTAAAGTGAGTGCCATTGTTGTGTATGTGTAATAATGAGCTACACGATGATAAATATTCTGTTGCAGAAACTTTGATGGTGAGGATAACTTTGTCTTCATTTTGTGGTATCATTGGTCCACCTAGGAAGCGTGAGAGCATCTTGAGGGAAAAAGTTGCAGTACTTCCCTCTTGGGACATTCCATTGTGAAAGACTAGTATGGGTGTCTCACAGAGTTTGGCAAGGTATTGTCCTAGTGCCACATCCCTTCCACAATACTCTCATGTTCGATGATGAAGGAAGTCATATTTTTAGTATTCCATGATTGTACACAAAAGCTGAGTTAGAGAAAGATAGTGACAGTGAAATTTTGGGGTGAGGGAGGTGGCCTACCACAAAGCTCTCATCTTGCATATATAAGTCATCCTTCCATAGGGCCACTGACCTTGTGGACCCTTGTGTAGGATGCGTAAATCAATCCTTTACTTACTGCGTACTGGTTGATGGCCTGAGGTTGTTTCTGATAGCTTGGAAGGTAGCCTCATCTCGGAGTGTCTCTCTATACTTTTCACTCTATATGTTGAGTGGGGTTACTGGAGGTTTCCATCACCTCGTCATTATTGTTGTCATTAGATACAAATCCACTCCTCCCCTCTTGAAATTTGGAGATCGTGGCAAGTGCAAAGTCCTCCCTTAAAGAAAATATACTTTGAATGTCATGGAGGAAAATGTATGATCTCTCACCAAATTTGAACTCTAGCAGTCCAGGTAGCATCAATGTGGCTTGCTTCTCATTAAAGCCAGACACATCTAAAGGTAGTTTGTTTTCATATGTTTTAAGAGAGAGTATTTTGCTTTGTTCCACCTCTTTAGCCTTTGCCTCAAGATTAATATCCTCCTCAATCTTCGGTACCTCATTGGACTCCATGTCCTCATCATCTTTTTCATCGGGTGGTAGATCCTCTTCCTCCATTACCTCTAAAGGATCCTTCAAGAGACTAGCAAATAGAGAATTTAAGACTAGAAGGAAACCAAGGGATTCTTTCATTAGCTTGCAATCTTGCTCATGCATAGGACACCATGAGGGTCTATAAATGATAGGTAGTTGATGGTACTTCTTGTATAATCGTCTTGTCGAATCACAGCCTTTTAAGTGCACCACCACCATGTCAGCAAGAACCATCGCACCCCTTTGTACCTCAAGCTCAAACTTGTATTGAGGAAATCATTGTGCTGAGCTATAAGGTCATCAAGAATGGATGGGGCATTAAAGATAGAAGCCACCTTCTCGAACATTTTAGCAGCTCCTGCACATGCTGCAAAATCAAACAATCTTTCATCCACACATGCAAGATCTTCAACACCATCTACTCCTTCCTCTTTACTTTTTGTAGCTGGCTCACAGGCAGAAGAAAGATCAATGTCTCCCTTTTTGGTGCTAGTCACTTGAAGCTTCAGGATTACAGGCACTTCTTCATGTTCTGATGCTTCTGAGTCATTGGGGGGTTCCTCTGTCCCCATAACATCCTCTCCAAGAAATATAATTTGGCCTCCGCAAAGTCCACATCTCTCTTTAAGGAGCCTCTCAATAACTGAGGTGTTCTCCCTTCTGCTTCCTATTCACAAAAGACAATTGCTGGCTCGACCCTTTTCCTCTCCATTTTGTGATATCTTAATCCTAACAAAGTACATAATACATGCAATAATATGTAAGTATTGGGACTAAGAAGCTTTAGCAAACATTTGACTTTTTTATTAAATATTATAACACATTTCTCAAAAATTGCAAGTTGTCAGTCTTTTGTTTGGCTCTCTCTCTCTCTCTCTCTCTCTCTCTCTCTCTCTCTCTCTCTCTCTCTCTCTCTCTCTCTCTCTCTCTCTCTCTCTCTCTCTCTCTCTCTCTCTCTGTGTGTGTGTGTGTGTGTGTGTGTGTGTGTGTGTGTGTGTGTGTGTGTGTGTGTGTGTGTGTGTGTGTGTGTGTGTGTGCGTGCATGCGTGCGTGCGTGCGCGCACGCCTGTGTGTGTGTGTGGCAGATTGGTCTCATATGTCATGTTGGTATTTTAAAGAGGTTAATAGAGCATCTCATTTATTTGAGTGCCTACCTCTGTCTCTCCCTGTTTTGCTACCCATTTTATACTCTACGGTGCACAAACGACAATCGACAGTCCGACAATACAGGTACGTGTGCCATAAGACAAGAAAAAAGTATCCTCTCTCTCTCTCTCTCTCTCTCTCTCTCTCTCTCTCTCTCTCTCTCTCTCTCTCTCTCTCTCTCTCTTTCTCTCTCTCTCTCTCTCTCTCTCTCTCTCTCTCTCTCTCTCTCTCTCTCTCTCTCTTTGCCATATGACAAGGGGGTAAGAAAGGAAGTAAACGTGGAATTTGGAGTTAGCAATGTGTTGGGTCTTTTTTGAGAAGGGGATTCATCATCTTCAAAGTTAGGTTTCATCAGACCCATAATAATTTTTATCACTTTGTAAGAACCATAAGTAGTCAGGAGCATTCTTGGTTCATTTGCGCCTAGCTCTTTGAGCATTTCAACCATCAAAGTATAAAATTGTATGAAGGCAATTTGCACCAAAACTAACTCCTTGGCTTTTCCACCTAACCATGAACAAATGAGAGTAAGATAAAATGATGTAGGCTTTTCCGGGAATATAGATTCCAGATTGTTGATGGCAAACCAAACTGCATGGTCAAACCATATGATACTAGACTCATATGACGCTTTAGGGTCCAGAAACCTGCAAGGCGCACACTTGAGATAAGGTCTATAAATATTCCAGACTGATTCTGCATAATAATCAGCATTGTTTTTTACTGAATTCCATGAGTCCTTTTGTTCTCACATAAAACCCAGCATTAAACCCACACTTCTTGGAGTCCAAAAAAATCATGTTGAACGGAGCTTTAATCAGCTCACCTTTTTCTAAACATTGTACTCCTTTGAGTATCTTCAGTCGAGAGTCCTCCATTGTGGAGGCAGGTAGGTTTGCCAAAAAAAACCCATGTCTCTATAGAAATAGGAGCCAAAAATCCATTATTAGGGAGTAGCCAAAGTTTGTGCTCAACCCCTAAGGATTCCACCTCCATTTGTCGTATAGGTAAGAAAGGAAATATTTTCAAAAGCTTAGGAACTAATTCCAAAATCAAAGTTTCATTTAGAGAACATAAATCTTTCTGAAATTCTTTAACTGCTTCCGTAGCCGCTGCATCTCTACAGAAAAGACATGTTGGTAGGTGGGAGAATCGGAATAGCCGGGGCTATGACAAAATTTGGGCTGAGTCCACATTACTTTCTAAGAAGGTTAGTAAGTTCAGCACCATCAGATGAGAACTTAGCCAAGTCCTCTTTATGTGCTTTAGAGATAGTTGGACATTTGCAATAATTTCAAAAATAGCTGAAACACCATCCTTACTGTTTTTTACTAACACTGCCAGTGTTTTGACCCATTTGTCAAATGAGACTGTGTGAATAAGGGAGGTAGTAGGATTACTAGACAAGGCCACAATGAGAGCAGGTGCTTTAGCATCTTGAATGCATCTTAGGACCAATAGTGAAGCTCTTGACAGTGGCTCCATTGGCAATTCCAATCCCTGATACAAGGAAATAGCTTGAAGGAGGCATAGTTAGAAAAAATTAGAAAGGAAATAATATAAACGGAAGAATCTTAGAATAATCCCTAATGCTAATGGTTTGATATAGTAATCTAGTAGTGATAGCCGTTTTTCGGCTTTCCATAGTAAGCTACCTAACCCTATCAAATCACTCAAACATTTTGGTTATCCCTACCATTTCACTGTATATAGGTGTGTGTGAGTTAGGGGACTTTTCCCATATCTTCTTAAAAACCCTCAGTTAGCTAGTCACTGAGCTAGTTGAGCCAAAAAAATATAAAAATATAAAAAATATAAGTATATTATGGACCATTTTTGTGTAAATATTTCATTGTATATAGGGCATAAATAAAAGGATTTTTCATAATTATTTTGGTATTTATTTAAATATTTCTACCTATGGTGAGTTATTTATGCTATGTACATTGACTCACCATTACCATATTTTTTCTTATCATCTTGCATACTCTTTATTCCATATAAAAATAATTTCATGCAAGCTTCTCTTATTTTTGGTGTAACTCCATCCCAACAAAAATCCAAAAAAACTAGTTTTGTTTATGTGTATATTTTTTCACTATTGTGATTTTTCCTTCCTACATCTATTCTCTTTTACTCTCATAAATTAGAACACCAAAAATATTCATCTTTTTATGGTAGACTTACAATGAGAGAGATTTATTTTGACCCCTTTATACTTTTTCCACCTATATTATTTATATTTGACATGTACATATTTTTTTAAGACCCCTCAATATTTGATTTTCTTAGTTATACTATTCACTTATATCATGATCTCAACAATATCTTCAATTATAGACCTACCAAATAAGGTCAAGGGTATGTGGAATGCATGCATGCACCATGGGGAGCTCACTCTTGGAGGTATTCAAAAGAATCATCCAAAGAAGGACCTCACAAGGACCTTGTGCAGTGGAAAAAACAATCGGTTTTGCTGAATTTTTAAAGATCACATGCTCCCCGAATTTGAAAAGGTGATACAAACAAAAGTTGTAGCTCGTAGGCTGAACTTTCACCTCAAATTTTTTCATATTTTTTTGAGCTACGAGCTATAAGCTATGATTTTATTGGTGGACCCCAGTTTGCCCATGCTATGCAGTCACACTCCCTCTTCCACTTTACCATTTTCCTCTTTCACACACACCTCTCCACTCATCATCCCCACCTCTCTCACCACTCCTCTCTGCACCCTACTCACCTTCTTCTCAACCTTGAAGAATAAGAGAAACCATGGTGAACTCATGTCTCCTACACACACTTCCATTCCAAAATTGACCACCTATTCTCATTTTTTCTCTTCCATATTACCCATATTTATCAAAAAAACCACAAAATTCAGCCTCTTCTCTTGAAAGACAGCATCATCATGATTGATTACTCATGTTCACTTACCTTGGCTCCCAAGGAAGGTCAAGAGTGGAGAAAAAACGTACCGTCAAAAGCTAGTGGACCGTCAACAAGCGTCAAAATTGACCCTACTCAAGACACTTGGAGCATCGACATTTGTAAGAAATCCATGTTTCTTACCTATTAAGAGTTTTTTTCTTTCTTATTTGTATCCTACATGGATACTCCCATTGTAAATATCCAATTCCATTTGTAAATCAATAAAAATACTAACTCTACTAATTTACTAACACTAACTTAGTATGAAAAGTCCTATCACCTCCACTTCTCTCCTCTCTCTCTTCTTCATCTATCCCCACCAATTTCTTGATAATTCCAAGCAAAAGAAATTAGAAAAGTGCTGAAAATATAACCCAACCATGGTTAGAGGAGTAACCCTAGCCCTCAAAATTGCTATAAAAGGAAGGTGTAGCTAGCACAAAAAGGGAGAGCCATAAGCAAGAGCACTATGCTATAGCTTGAGAAGCCAAACTCAACCTCTCTAGAAGGAGCTCTTGAGTGGAAGCTCATTGTCGTATGCTTGTGCATGTGTTGTAATAGGGGTGATTAGCACGGGAACTCTATGCCATTGTAAGAGAGAGAGCGATCATTCAATTGAGAGTGGAAAATCTATCATTCCTCCTACTAGTGTAAGCCCAACATTTGCCGAATCAAGGAGGGTGGATTTGGACTAAGCTTGGATACTTTGTCTCTCTTCCAACGTGAAGTAATGGACAACAATGATGTGTAAGTGTCTTGGTGATACTTTTAGTTCTTGATAGCTTGTGTCTGGGTGTTGTCATCAATTTAGCCATAAATCCCACATATTGTAAGAGGGCGATAGGGTGGAAAGGATTCCCCTGGCCTTAAGACAGTGATTGGGGTGGCTTTTCTTGTGATGTGTCGTGGTGAAATTTACTCAAGCTATGTTGAACAAATACTAATCTCACTTTGATCGGTCATGACAGATTTGTAAGAAGGTATTAATGCAACAAGCACCCCCTCCCTCTTCTCTCTCTTTCTTACATATATAATTGTGTTTGCTTGATCATTGCCGATACATTTCAAAGCAGCCCGAGCACTCTCTCTCTCTCTCTCTCTCTCTCTCTCTCTCTCTCTCTCTCTCTCTCTCTCTCTCTTTACGCGTTTTAGTTCGCATCCAAAACTAGGTGGTGCCCCAAATTTGTGTAGGGTTAGGTTGCGGGTTTGTGTGTGTGTTTGTTGTTTTTTCCAACCCCAACCCAATTGAGTAGCACGGGAGCCTAAAGGGTGCTTAGAGGCCACTCTTCTTGTTTCCCGCCCCGGACCGCCTCAAATTGGTGCCCCCACTGAGGACGGCTTGTGTATTTTTGTGAAGGCTCAACCTTTAGCATAATCAAGTAGCTTGCATGAATCACGAGAATTTGTATGATCCCTTCATTCCCATTGCAAGGCAAAAGGTACACATAATTGTTAGTACTAAGTTGCAATTTCAACGTGTAATTCGTAGAATTTTAGGTCCTCTTAGGTTGGCAGATATAAACGCATCAGTAAATCCTTTTATTTTGCTTGTCATTAGGTACGACCTTAGTTTGGACGTCTATATTTTTGTTTTGTTTTAAGAATTAGGTCATGCATAGACCATGGATAATGGCCCAAGAATAGAGATTTTCCCCTTTCATTTCACTCCACACATTAGAATAAACATTGAATTAGTAGAAAAATCCATTTTCAACAACGTATGGTGTTCATGTTTGATGCCCAAAGAGTAGGAGAAATTCTCGCATCACCAAACCCTGTCATCCTGCCTCTTATTGATTATCATAGGTCATTTGATGTGAATATTTTTATTTTTTTGTAGAATAGATTGCAATTTAGAAAACATTATTATGTAAATTTTTTAAGAAAGAAAAACAAAAACGTGTTGTCACTTTGAAACCGATTCAATGGAGGCCCAACGCCAAATGTCCGGATATCCTCTTTTCTTTGGAGATCCTGGAGAGGATGCAGAATTATTTTTAGCAAATTTCAAGATGTCTTGTCGTATCAAGAGGATAGTAACTGATCAAGAACGTGTAGAGATGTTTGAGGTGGTCCTTAGGAAAGATGCTAGCACTTGGTTTGACTCTTTTCCTGAGGAAGTTAAAGGGAATTACACAGAAGTTGTGAATCATTTCAAGAGATACTTCTTTGATCCCCAAAACACTCAAAAGCTATGGCAAGACATTGTTTCTCATAAGCAAAAAGACTTAGATGACTACTACTTGTACAGGCAAGAGTTTCTACGTCTTTGGGTTGTATGGGTGAGAAATGTTGTTAACTCTGGTGATGGTGCAGAGTTCCTAAAGAAGGAGAGGTTCATAGCTGGACTCTTTCCTGACCTTAAGATAAAAGTTGAGGCCGGTGCACCTGCTACCTTTGAAGCAGCTGAAACTAGGGCTGCTGAGGAATATAGGAAACTCAAGTGCTTAAGGGGAGAGGTTCCAATAGAAGGTCTTAGACCCAAAGGTAAGTCACAAGCATCAACATCTAGGGAGCTTCTTGAGGTAACGGTGGAAGTGATTGAGAAGTTAAATGAATCTTTAAGCAGCTTGTCAATTCACCTTGCACAAGTTGTAGGTCCAAAGGGACAAGCAAAGAAGTCTGAAGTGCGAGATTCACGACCTAGGAGAGTCTTGCAATGTTGGAATTGCGGTGAGTCTGGACATGGGATGTATAATTGTCCTTGGCCCCGTGGGGAGCCAGGGAGACCTAGCTTGAATTACCCAGTGATGAATGCAGGTGAAGGAACTAGTCAACAACCAAGGCTTCTACAAAGGCCAAATGGAGCAAGACCACCTCCACAAGGAGTGGAAGGAGTTCCACCTTTGCCAGACCCAAATGTGCATGTGGTAGAGGTGACAAACTCAAATGAGGTTGACATGGAAGCAAATGGCATTAAGCGTGGCCGAGGAAAAGGTAAAGAGAAAGAAGGTGTCACATCACAAAGTGATCATGGACGAGAAAAGAAGGCAAAGGAGACCAAGGAAACTAAGAGGACTCGACGTCGTATCAATCACCAAGACTTCCCTCTTGGACATGGTATGGCTCCATACAACCTATTGGAAGACATGAGAGGTAAGGGTCCTGATATCTCATGGCCTCAGTTTCTTGCATTATGCCCACAAGTTAGGAGGGATTTAACAAAGGCAGTTAGCACTAGGAGAAAGGTAAAAGAGAGTGTGCCTGTTGTAAAAATTGCACATGCTGAAATGAATGAGGATATTACACCTGTGCTAGATTGTTACATCAAAGGAAGATTGGTTAGGAAAGGTCTAGTGGATGGGGGTGCACAAATTTGCATCATGACAGAGGGACTCGTGAAAAAACTAGGCATGCACATCCATGAGACACCTGAAATTAAAGTCAAGATGGCAAACAATAGCAAAGCTAGGTGTGTAGGCATTTGTAAAAATGTTTTTGTAGAGGCCTTTGGCATTAAGAAGGCGGTGGATTTTTATGTTATGTCTACCAAAGGAAATGGTTACCCATTTATCCTAGGGAGACCATGGCTAATGAAAATGCGAGCTTTGCAGGGTTGGGAGAGTGGAAAGCTAATTTGCGGGAATGACAATCATAAGAAGGTTGTCTTTGACATGAGGAGCAACGCCAAGAGGAGCTCCATGAAGAATCATCTCAAAGTGAGACGGAGGAAGGCTGGACCAATAGCACTTCAGAAGGAGAAAGTAGCGACAGCATTACTAAAGAGGAGTCTTCCATCGAAGTCATGGGGGTAAGGTTTAATCCAAACGACCAAGAGACCTCTTGCCCAGGTTTGGAAGGGGTAGGTACTCAAGAGAACCAAAATGTGCAAGATGGAGGAATGTTAGAAGGAATGTTGTCTACACACTTACAAAGGATGAAAGAGAGGAGCTCAAAGGTGTGTTAAGGAAATTTTCTAGGCTTTTTGCTAAAGACTACACCGATGTGCGTGGAGTAGATGTTGTTCAACACAAAATTGAGTTGAAGCCAGAGGCCAAACCTAAGGCTCAGAAGCTACGAAAGCTAGGAGTCATCAAGGAGCAGGCTTTACTCAAGGAGGTAAGAAAGCTTCTAGCTGCAGGTTTCATTTATCCAGTGGAGAATTCAGAGTGGGTCTCTCCCGTTGTTGCCACTCCTAAGAAAAATGGCAAGTGGAGGGTGTGTGTGGATTACCGTCCACTCAATGAGGCAACAAAAAGAGATCACTTTCCCCTCCCATTTCAAGATGAGATACTAAATGAGGTAGCTGGTCATGAGAAGTACACTGTGTGTGATGGCTACTCGGGTTACTTTCAAATAGGTATCGCATTGGAAGATCATTTGAAAACAACCTTCATCACTCCTTGGGGTTGTTATGCTTTTAGAGTCATGCCATTTGGTCTGACAAATGCTCCTACAACATTCCAACGTTTCATGAACATGGTGTTTCAAGCATTGTTTGGAACGTCAATTAGGGTGTTCATTGATGATTTCTGCATTTATAGCTCAAAATCATTGCATCTACAAAGGGTAGAATAAGGTTTAAAGAAGCTCTATGACATGGGAGGTCAACTCAACCCCGACAAATGTCACATAGGTGAGGATGAAGTGATCTTGCTTGGTCACAAGGTTTCCTATAAAGGCATTGAGGTGGATCCTTCAAAGGCAAAGGCTCTTATTGAGCTCCCATCACCCAAGAATCTCAAAGAGGTCATCTCATTCATTCAAAAGGTGAAGTATATGTCACGCTTTATTCACTTAGCTTCGGAGTTGCTTCATCCTTTGCAAAAGTTGACACAACAAGTAGAATTTGCATGGTCTTATGAGCTTGAAGAGTACTTTTGTAACATTAAAGTCATCCTGTCAGAGCTACCAACACTCATGCCTCCTTGTTGGGAGTTCACATTCTTTGTTAGCTCTAGTGTTGGGAAAGAAACAATTGGAGCGTTTTTGCTACAACAAGATCCCCATAGTACCCGGATGCGACCCATCTACTTTGCTAGTAGGGTCATGAATGCTTTGGAGAGAGGCTACACGGAGGCAGAACTCATGATGCTTTCTCTCATGTTTGCGGTGAGAAAGTTTAGATCCTACTTGCTACCAAAACCTTTTGTAATTCTCACTGCAGAAAATTTGTTTCCTTGGGTGTCATCTCAAATGAATCTTAGCACTAGGATCTCAAAGTGGATTATGGAATTGCAAGAGTTCCAATACTCTTTCAAGGTAGAAGATAGTGTGCGTGCACAATTGGCATGGATCCTTACTTATAGGGTACATGAGAAGGAGATTAAGGTGCCTGAAGTAAAGACCCTACCATTGCCACCACCTAAAAGTATTCCTAATGCTTTTGCCTTGTTCTTTGATGGAGCTTTTTGACGAGCCACAGGAAAAGCAAGGGGAGGGCTAGTGTTGCTCAACCCAGGTGGGGAGGTGGTCATGAAAGAGAAGGTCAATCTACCAGGTTCAACTAGCAACAATGAAGCAGAATATGACACACTACTTCATGGTTTGAAGATGTGCATTGGCCAAGGGATACAACGTCTCATGGTAAAGGGAGATGCACTTCTCATTGTTAAACAGATTTTAGGCATTTGGGCATGCAAGAATGAAAGCTTACGGACAAAAGTTCATGCCATTCGTAGGATGTTTAATCAGTTTGAAGAAGTGCAACTATATCATATTCCTAGGAAACAAAATGAAGATGCCGATTTACTTGCACAACAAGCAGTTACATGTGTTGAGAAAGAAGTGCAGGTCATCATGGTGGCAGCAACTGTCAAGCAACCGAGATACCAGGGATTGGAGTCATTGACTCCCATTATTAGCTACATTTTGGAGGGTGAGTTTCCACAAGACTTCACGAAGGCTCAGAAGAGGAGACTCATGAAAAAGGCAATCGTGTATCTCTTCCTAGAAGGATCCCTCTATCAAAGAGGAAAGGATCAAGTGTGCAGAAGAGTACCAACTATCAAGGAGATTCCAGCCATTCTAAAAGGTTTGCATGAAGAGGCATGTGGTGGTCATTTTGCCCAAGAGTTAACTGTGAAGAAGATTTTGCTTGCGGGGTATGTTTGGCCAAGTCTGCATGTGGATGTCCAACATTGGTGTAAAAGTTGTCACAATTGTCAGGTAAATGGGAATAGAAGATTGGTGTATGGTCCAAGGAAAATCGTGCTTGCAAATGGACCCTTTGAAAAGTGGGGCATTGATGCTATGGGTCCTCTCCCTAGGACAAAAAATGGTAAACTCTACATTCTAGTGGCGGTAGACTATATGACTAGGTGGGTGGAAGCACAAAGTGTGGCAAAGGTAAATGAGAGGACAGTGAGCAAATTTGTCTACACTCACATTTGTTGTAGATTTGGCACACCTTTGGAGATTGTTTCTGATAATGGTCCAGGGTTTAGAAAGGGCTTGCTCACAGAAGTCTGTGAAGAACTTCACATTCTACATCGTCATAGTACACCCTACTATCCCCAATCCAATGGTCTGGTAGAAAAAGCTAATGGTGTCATTGCAGGCATCATTAGAAAGATGGTGAGAAACAAGACAAAGTTGTGGGATGACTTCTTGGATGGTGCCTTGCGGGCGTATCGAACCACATATAGGGAAGCCACAGAGTTCACACCATTTCACTTGGTCTATGGTCAAGAGGCTTTACAACCAATTGAGCTCAACATTCGAACAATGCGACTTCATGGCAAAGCAGCACAAGATGATCAAGAAGCATGGATGGATCGACTTCTTACCCTAGCTGAGCTTGAGTGGAAAAGAGAAGCATCATACGAGTGCTACAAGAGGAAAGCCACACAGACGAAGGAAAAGCTTGACAAGAAACTGAAGGACAAAGGCATCAATGAAGGAGATCTTGTGCTAAGGTATGACAATCGACTCGATAATCGTTTTGATGCCAAATTTGAAACTAGACGGCAGGGGCCATACATAGTCAAAAAGGCATCCAACTCAAGTTATTATCAGCTTACGAACTTGAATGGGAAAGAGCACTCCAGGAAGGTAAACGGGTATCGCTTGAAGTCTTATTTGAGTCGCCTTCTACCAAAGGATCTACCAAAGATCTGTCAAAAGGCAGCTATCTAATGTAGGTATTGTTCCGTGAAGCATGAGTGTAACTTGAGCCAAAATGCCGAGGGGCCAAACAATGAAGATCTTGTCAAGGACTCTGAAGTACTCTCTTTGGAAAAGATGCTTTATGATGGTACATGAATATACCATCATCCTGGGGGAGGGCTAATGATAGCCGTTTTTCGGCTTTCCATAATTGTCATAGTAAGCTACCTCACCCTATCAAATCACTCAAACATTTTGATTATCCCTACCATTTCACTGTATATAGGTGTGTGTGAGTTAGGGGACTTTTCCCATATCTTCTTAAAAACCCTCAACTAGCTAGTCACTGTGCTAGTTGAGCCAAAAAAATATAAAAATATAAAAAATATAAGTATATTATGACCCATTTGTGTGTAAATATTTCATTGTATATAGGGCTTAAATAAAAGGATTTTTCATAATTATTTTGGTATTTATTTAAATATTTCTACCTATGGTGAGTTATTTATGCTATGTACATTGACTCACCATTACCATATTTTTTCTTACCATCTTGCATACTCTTTATTCCATATAAAAATAATTTCATACAAGCTTCTTTTATTTTTGGTGTAACTCCATCCCAACAAAAATCCAAAAAAAACTAGTTTTATTTATGTGTATATTTTTTCACTATTGTGATTTTTCCTTCCTAAATCTATTCTCTTTTACTCTCATAAATTAGAACACCAAAAATATTCATCTTTTTATGGTAGACTTATAATGAGAGAGATTTATTTTGACCCCTTTATACTTTTTCCACCTATATTATTTATATTTGACATGTATATATTTTTCTTAGACCCCTCAATATTTGATTTTCTTAGTTATACTATTCACTTATATCATGATCTCAACAATTACTTCAATTATAGACCTACCAAATAAGGTCAAGGGTATGTGGAATGCATGCATGCACCATGGGGAGCTCACTCTTGGAGGTATTCAAAAGAATCATCCAAAGAAGGACCTCACAAGGACCTTGTGCAGTGGAAAAAACAATCGGTTTTGCTGAATTTTTAAAGATCACATGCTCCCCGAATTTGAAAAGGTGATACAAACAAAAGTTGTAGCTCATGGGCTGAACTTTCACCTCAACTTTTTTCATATTGTTTTGAGCTACGAGCTGTGAGCTATGATTTTATTGGTGGACCCCAATTTGCCCATGCTATGCAGCCACACTCCCTCTTCCACTTTACCATTTTCCTCTTTCACACACACCTCTCCACTCATCATCCCCACCTCTCTCACCACTCCTCTCTGCACCCTACTCACCTTCTTCTCAACCTTGAAGAATAAGAGAAACCATGGTGAACTCATGTCTCCTACACACACTTCCATTCCAAAATTGACCACCTAGTCTCATTTTTTCTCTTCCATATTACCCATATTTATCAAAAAAACCACAAAATTCAGCCTCTTCTCTTGAAAGACAGCATCATGGTGATTGATTACTCATGTTCACTTACCTTGGCTCCCAAAGAAGGTCAAGAGTGGAGAAAAAACGTACCGTCAAAGCTAGTGGACCGTCAACAAGCGTCAAAATTGACCCTACTCAAGACACTTGGAGCATCGGCATTTGTAAGAAATCCATGTTTCTTACCTATTAAGAGTTTTTTTCTTTCTTATTTGTATCCTACATGGATACTCCCATTGTAAATATCCAATTCCATTTGTAAATCAATAAAAATACTAACTCTACTAATTTACTAACACTAACTTAGTATGAAAAGTCCTATCACCTCCACTTCTCTCCTCTCTCTCTTCTTCATCTATCCCCACCAACTTCTTGATAATTCCAAGCAAAAGAAATTAGAAAAGTGCTGAAAATATAACCCAACCATGGTTAGAGGAGTAACCCTAGCCCTCAAAATTTCTATGAAAGGAAGGTGTAGCTAGCACAAAAAGGGAGAGCCATAAGCAAGAGCACTATGCTATAGCTTGAGAAGCCAAACTCAACCTCTCTAGAAGGAGCTCTTGAGTGGAAGCTCATTGTCGTATGCTTGTGCATGTGTTGTAATAGGGGTGATTAGCACGGGAACTCTATGCCATTGTAAGAGAGAGAGCGATCATTCAATTGAGAGTGGAAAATCTATCATTCCTCCTACTAGTGTAAGCCCAACATTTGCCGAATCAAGGAGGGTGGATTTGGACTAAGCTTGGATACTTTGTCTCTCTTCCAACGTGAAGTAATGGACAACAATGATGTGTAAGTGTCTTGGTTATATTTTTAGTTCTTGATAGCTTGTGTCCGGGTGTTGTCATCAATGTAGCCATAAATCCCACATATTGTAAGAGGGCGATAGGGTGGAGAGGACTCCCCTTGCCTTAAGACAGTGATTGGGGTGGCTTTTCTTGTGATGTGTCGTGGTGAAATTTACTCAAGCTATGTTGAACAAATACTAATCTCACTTTGATCGGTCATGACAGATTTGTAAGAAGGTATTAATGCAACAAGCACCCCCTCCCTCTTCTCTCTCTTTCTTACATATATAATTGTGTTTGCTTGATCATTGCCGATACATTTCAAAGCAGCCCGAGCACTCTCTCTCTCTCTCTCTCTCTCTCTCTCTCTCTCTCTCTCTCTCTCTCTCTCTCTCTCTCTCTCTCTCTCTCTCTCTCTCTCTCTCTCTCTCTCTCTCTCTCTCTCTCTCTCTCTCTCTTTACGCGTTTTAGTTCGCATCCAAAACTAGGTGGTGCCCCAAATTTGTGTAGGGTTAGGTTGCGGGTTTGTGTGTGTGTTTGTTGTTTTTTCCAACCCCAACCCAATTGAGCAGCACGGGAGCCTACAAGGGTGCTTAGAGGCCACTCTTCTTGTTGCCCGCCCCGGACCGCCTCAGTAGCTACCTCAACCTTCAACCAGTCAAAAATAAGTCATAATGATTATGTGAGGCTAAACCCTCTAGAGCATATTGAATGCACAATCTAATCAATCTGTCCTACCAAAATTCCGGGAGCTTGGTCCTGACCCAATGGTAAAACAGGATCTAAGTGCCAATTGTGTGTGTTTTAGTTATCTACATATATTACCCACAAACAAACATACAAAGGTTCAAAGACCAAGGTACCCAGATAAATACAAGGTTTATTATACAAAACAAACTTTAGACAGCATGATTTTGTATAAATAAATCTCATCATTTTGGCACAAGTCACCATCCGAATGTAGAAATTCTTTTACTAAGTGCGAACCAGCAGCCATTCCTCCCAACAATAAAGCAACCAAAAAGCTGAATCAAAGAGAGTAGCCCTCACCTGCACCCATAGAACAACATAACATTCTCTTAGCATTGGCTCTGTATGCAGGTGATGTATGGGCATCCTAGTTGTTATCCATTTCACAAAGTTTTAACTTTTTTTTGTAAATAAATTTTATTAAAAAAATGAACTTTAACAAGACTTTGGTAGTCAATTACAACTTCATACCGAACTTCATCAGCTTACAAACTGCCAATGATTCTCTTTTAAGTATCTTAATAATTTATCTCCTTATTCTTGCAAGTTCGATAAAGATATGCTCTCTGTCTCGACCATGCCCTGTTCTTTGCCGCAAATGATGCTATATATTCAGCCCTAGCTGCCTTAAGCTTTTTTGAGATCTGTGCTCTCTTGATCAGATCAACAATAGTACTCATCCGAGGAGTCATCCTATATCTTGGTAAACCATGATAACAATAGACAAATAAATTTTATCCACTCTTGCAGATTTATATATAAAACCCTAATAGTTTTTGCCATAATTTTGAGCGACCTCTTCTGGCCTCAAGTGGTTGGACTCCATAAACACCAGAGTACAGCTAGAATTATTAAATCTAAAGTGATTTGTACATGCTATGGTAAAATGTGGAGTCAAAAAGTCTAGCAGAAACCTATGAAATTCTATTCGTCACTAGCTAGTCTAGCTCCTCTCCATGCCCCACTCTTAAAATATGCCTCGAGGTTGAGCCATTCAAGGCCAGAATCAACTAGGGTTATCTTTCGACCAATTTTAGGCTGGAAATCAAGAACTTGACGTCACTGAGTCATCCACTGTTTTGTAGCATGTTATGCATATTTAACAGCATTTTTCTACATTCCATAAAGACTTCCCTTTGAAAATAAAGAAAAAGACAAACCATCAGCTCCGAGAAGTACCAGCCCAAGCCAAAGGAGATAGCCAGAGTAACACTATACCCATCTCGGTCCGAATCTTGTTTTATGCCAATATCTGAAGTAGTAAAGCATAAAGGATAAAGAACCAGAATATATATGTATATAACTGGCTTTTATGGCAGTACGGGCCAGATCAAAGGCATCCAAGCAACAAGTAGAAGGCCAAATTTTACTGTAAGTCAAAGCAAACAGTAAGTACCTAAACCAGAGTATATTTTATGGTAGCATCATCACTTGATGTAGTGGAATAATTATGTACAAAACGAAATCTATGCAAGATATCCAAGCAGTAGGTGAAGATTAGATTTTTTGTAATCATCATTAATCCAGATACCATAAAGGATCCTCTTTCAGAGACGTAACAGCCATGGTCAGATAAGTTTTCTGCCAGAGCTAGAGCCAGAGCCAGAGTCAAAGCTAGCCATAAAGCATGCTACTTCAAGCTATTACTAGATACAGCCACTGTATGTGTATGAATATGCTTATCAAAACTATATCAAAGTAAAACATCCAACCAGTAAGGTCAGATTCTCTGTAATTCAAGAACAACCACCCTATACCATAATACCATACCTCTTTTAGTCATTAAAAGTATCCAAAAACTATCAGGTCCGAGAAGTACCAGCCCAAGCCAGAGGAGTATTAGCCAGAGCCAGAGTAACACTATACCCATCTCGATCAAAATCTTATTTTATGACAAATCTCAAGTTGTAAAGCGTAAAGAACCATAATATGTATGAATATAACAGGTTTTTATGGCAATACGGGCGAGATCTAAGCCAGGCATCCAAGCAACAAATAGAAACCTAGGGCCATGTCAGTCAGAATTTCCATGTTAAGAACAACCATCCTATACCATAATACCATATCACATTTAGTTATTAAAGGTATCAAAAAACCATCAGCTTCGAGAAGTATCAGCTCAATCCATGGAAGTATCATCCAGATCCAGAGTAACACTATACCCATCTCAGTCAGAATCTTAGTTTATGCCACATCTCAAGTAGTAAAGCATAAAGAACCAGAATATGTATGTATATAATAGGTTTTTATGGTAGTACGGGCCACATCCAAGCCTAGGATTCAAACAACAAGTAGAAAACCAGATCCATGTCAGTCATAATTACCCTTGGGATCAAAGTAATACTTGAACTTTCAGCCCAAAACCAACAAGCTGATAAGTAACATCCCTAGTTAGAATATTATTCATTCCTTACCCTACTGATTAGTACCCTCACAATCATCAGGTGATTTGACACTCAACCATGCTTATACAACCAATATTTTTCCAATTTTGAAAAGGTTGAACCTGTAAAGAGTCAAAGGAATATGCCATGGAAACCTTATTAGATACATCATATCATTCTCAAGGTTATTTTAGAAGCATTATCAAATATTAGATCCATTTCTATGGGCCAGTTATTAAAAAATCTTACACCTCTTAGACAAAGGTAGTGAACATGATTCTTTCTCAAAAATTTACACCCCAAGTATTGCAGCAGTTTATCACTGCCGACAAAACCAATGCCAGTATAGCAAAATCCCGTTTAGTCCAGCCTCCAAAAGGGTCACAAAAAACCTTTGTAAAAAAACCCAAATGCTTATATATATTCCATGGCCGCATATCCAGCAACACCACCAAGCTATCAACCTTATACTCGCCATCAGTAAAAAAACCAAAACATCCATATTTATGCCAAATTTGATGCCATTTTTTTGTACAGTAGCAAAAAACTAAGTGTGTATGGAGTCAGTAACAAGCATGAAGTAAAAGCCAAATTATTTTGCTAACTACAAATCCAATGAATAGTTCTTTTAATAATCTTAATGTCATGTCAAGAAATGGGTTTCACAGTACCAAGCATCATTTCTATTATATCTAGCAAAGGAACTCGACCTGAAAAGAAGCAGAAGCCAACGGTTGGACTTCCAAGACTTGCTTTCCTTTTTCCATAGTTTAATACACTCCAAGCTCAACCACTTAAGCACTAACCCTCAGTTACACACAGAGAATACAAAAGTACATACGCACCATCTAAGTGAGGGAGACCCTCACCTTTTATGTTGTTGTTGTGCAGAACAGGCCAAATTCCACAACCCACACTTAGAGTCCTGTTGCAGATCATGTATTTTTGTTAAAGATTCTCAAAATGAACCTAATGCTTTAGCAAAATAAAATATAAACAATCACAAGGAATTAGAGGTATCCAATTTTCTCAAGGGGTTAAAGATGTTTTCCATGTGCTTTGCTAGCATCACTCGCTACAGATGATTCCCAATTTTGTCGGCAGAATCCGCACGCTGCAAAGCTTCACCTAATTCTCTCTACTCGCTCTGAGTATGCCCCAATTTAGTAATGCTCACTAAGTGAAAAATTACCTTAAAGGGATTTTTTAAGCCTAGTTACACACGAAGCAGGTAATATTTCGGCCAAGGGAGCTTAAATTTCCCCATTTTAAATATTCCTTGACATTTAAGTGTGTGTGTGTGTCTATGTGTGTGTGTGTGTGTGTGTGTGTGTGTGTGTGTGTGTGTGTGTGTGTGTGTGTGTGTGTGTGTGTGTGTGTGTGTGTGTGTGTGTGTGTGTGTGTGTGTGTGTGTGTGTGCACGTGCACGTGCATGCCCACCCATACCCAGGCAAATACTTAATAAGGTCGTAGACCCATTAGGTATGGGCCTACTTCCTTAGTAGATCGCAAAGCCCAGCATCTATTCTGGTATCTGGCCAACTATTCAAGCAGATTGATTTAGTAATACTAGCAACCAATTCCTTCCGTAAAAACCCATTATTATAGAATTTACCAATTAGCTTGTTTATTTCTTCAAATGCAAAAAAGTTATCTAATGAAGAGTATATTATAAGTGACAGAATACCTAAACAGGTGTTACTCGCATTCTTAATTGGTCTGCTCTTTTCTTTTTAACAAATCCAGCGGTACTAAGTGACAGATTATCTCGCTTCCAAAAGAAGCGTGTAGTGTAAAGTCCAATGTAAGGGGAGTGAAGCAGTATCTCCATGTTTAAAAAACAGGTTCTCTTAACTATAGTCTTACCATCTATCACCAATTCTTCCAAAGAGGTAGGCTCTATCATGAGGCAAGGTGGGTAAATTTCCGCTAGGTGGTTTCTGAAAGTCTGATTGTTTATACTCAATAAATCATCCATGAATCTAAACATGTTATTGAAGGTTGACAGTTGTTTTGCCTCCTCATAATGTTTCATTTTAGAGAATACCCATTTGTATTTGAAATACAATAAGTACAGATTACACATTATTGGTGAGCAGGAGAATCCCATAGGTATTCCCATTTTTTGTCTATAACAATTTGGCCTTAATTGGATAAAGCAATTCTTCAATATCCATTTAATTACCATAATAAGAGAATTTTTTTCAAAGCACAGCGGTGGTTTTTTTACAGATTTTTTAACCCAACAAGGTGTTCTTACCGACGAGATCTTTCCAAACCCTTGTGACTTTTTGTTGGAAAAATCTAGGTTAATTATATCTTCAAGCACTTCAAGAAGGCCATAATTTCCTGAGAGAGGAATGTATTCATAACACTGTGTGATATCAGTTGTGAAGATACAATAGATATCTGTAGGTAAGTTGATAAACACCTCCGATGAATTCTTAGCAAGGCAGAAGGTACAGAATTCTATACCACTGAATCTTTTAAGATCTGCTCTTCTTTTAGCACAAAGATCACACATCTCAGTCATGATAAGGTTTAGACAAGAAGTAACTTCTTTTGTAATATTGGAGAATATACAGTTTGAAGCATCAGAAATCCATTTGCTTCTATTTGTGTTTTTTAAAAGTTGGGAATAAGACAGGAAGCTTACTAGAAGTTTCATCGTAACCCATATTGTCCAAATCTCTCAACAATGCTAGAGCTACATCCTTTAGTGTTTCATTCGTCTTTTCAAATTCAAGTCCTCCCAACCTTACCAGGGTAGCTTCATATACCAGCTTTTTACAGATAATTGATACAGTGTTCGCATCTTTATCTAGCCCGACAATAAACAATTCACGAGTCAGCTCATGACATTCTTGCATAATTTTTGGCGTGACCCAAGTAATATTCAAATTGAGCCATTTTTCTAGCAAAAGATTAATCTTTTGATAAAAGACTATTTCTAGTTTCTCAGCAAGATCATGTTGGATCTGTTGCTCCAGTTGGAGCTTTAAGGCTATGTTAGCCAGACATTCTAGTAGTGCAAAAAATACCATTCTAGGGTTTAGTGGTTCCACAGGTATGTGATTCAAACCCATTCCAAGTAGATTTTGAAGAGAAGAAGCTTTAATGATAGTAAGGTTTGTTGTACAGACATGTGAACCAAGTAATTCAAAATCCTTACAGAAGGTAGTAAGATTTTTACAGTTACTTAAAATAGGTTCATACCTCAAAATTTCATTTGAATATACAAAGCACTTAGTAGTTTCAGAGTATTTCCAGTCAAATACCATATTATCTATTATAGAATGATCACCATATACCAAATCAAAACTTTCTAAAAATTGATTTAGGTGAAAAGAACTCAAAAATTATATTCGTGAAATGACATGAATGAAACAAGTATTGCAATCCTCAGCTCTGCTTGGTAGATAGTACCTCCCGATCTCATTGACCGCTACCTACATAGTCACATTTCCAACAGATGTTTAACTGGCAATCCTCGACCCTTTCCTCTTGTAAAGCTTCTAGATTTTCCTCTTCCAAAACTGGAGTCGGCAGACGAAGAGGGGGTAAGAAAGGAAGTCAACGTGGAATTTGGAGTTAGCAGTGTGTTGGGTCTTTTTTGAGAGGGGGATTCATCATCTTCAAAGTTAGGTTTCAGCAGACCCAGAATAGTTTTTATCACTTTGTAAGAACCATAAGTAGTCAGGAGCATTTTTGGTTCATTTGCCCCTAGCTCTTTGAGCATTTCAACCATCAAAGTACGAAATTGTATGAAGGCAATTTGCACCAAAACTAACTCCTTGGCTTGTCCACCTAACCATGAACAAATGAGAGTAAGATGAAATGATGTAGGCTTTTTCGAGAATATAGATTCCAGATTGTTGATAGCAAGCCAAACTGCATGGTCAAACCATATGATGCTAGACTCACATGACGCTTTAGGATCCAAAAACCTGCAAGCACACTTGAGATAGGGTCTATAAATATTCCAAACTGATTTTGCATAATAATCAGCATTGTTTTTACTGAATTCCATGAGTCCTTTCATTCTCACATAAAGCCCTGCATTAGACCCACACTTCTTGGAGTCCAAAAAATTCATGTTGAACGGAGCTTTAATCAACTCACCTTTGTCTAAAAGTTGAACTCCTTTGAGTATCTTCAGTCGAGAGTCCTCCATTGTGGAGGCAGGTAGATTTGCCAAAAAAACCCAGGTCTCTATAGAAGTAGGAGCCATAAATCCTTTATTAGGGAGAAACCAAAGTTTGTGCTCAACCCCTAACGATTCCACCTCCACTTGTCGTATTGGTAAGAAAGGAAATATTCTGGAAACCTTAGGAACTAATTCCAAAAGCAAAGTTTCACTTAGAGAACATAAATCTTTCTGAAATTCTTTAATTGCTTCCGCAACCACTGCATCTCTACAGAAAAGACTGTTGGTAGGTGGGATTGAAATAGTCGGGACCGAATTTAGTAAAGCTCACTAAGTGAAAAATTATCTGAAAGGGATTTTTTAAGCCTAGTTACACACGAAATAGGTAATATTTTTGGCCAAGGGAGCTTAAATTTCCCCATTTTAAATATTCCTTGACATTTGTGTGTGTGTGTGTGTGTGTGTGTGTGTGTGTGTGTGTGTGTGTGTGTGTGTGTGTGTGTGTGTGTGTGTGTGTGTGTGTGTGTGTGTGTGTTTGTGACTGTCTCTCCCTTTGCCTCTCTTTGTGTGTACGACCTCTAAGTGTATCTCTCTTTCTCTCTCAGGATCTCTCTCTCACTCACCCTAAAACACGCTACGTCTATTTTGATCTCTCTCTCTCTCTCTCTTTCACTCTCTCTCTTCCTTGTTCTTGCGCTCCTTATCATTCTCTTTCTCTCTCTCTCCCTCCCTCCCTCTCATAATCTAGGCATTCATATTATTGTTTCTTCCATGCACGATAATTAACCAATACATTCTTTACACGTGTCAAAAAATTAAATGTAACTAGTGGGCATTTATTGCACCGTTCAATTTGAATAGAGAGATCATTTTCACACTTTATGGGTTGTACCACATTCATTGGCATGCTTAGTGTAGCAACAGAGAGAGAGAGAGAGAGAGAGAGAGAGAGAGAGAGAGAGGGAGAGAGAGAGAGAGAGAGAGAGAGAGAGAGAGAGACGGAGAGGAAAACTGAGACAAAGACAAAAACTATAGCTCAGAAGAGCATCGCACAAGGTGACAATGGTGAAGGTCTTGTTGTCCTTCAAAGAAAACCAAATTCTACTTATACATGTAGGTATGAGAGACATAGGAAGGGAAGTAGATTAAGGGCAGGGAAAGGGGTGAGAGAGAGAGAGAAAGAGAGAGTGGGGTTGGGTGTGTGTGTATGTGTGTGTGTGTGCTAGTGTGCTAAAGATGAAATGGTATGTTATTGGGACCACTTCATGAGCCCTAAATGACAATTGCCATGATTTTGACCAGTTTGCATAATGGCACGCGTATATGATTCTATTTTTAGCAAAACGGCATATACGCGCATAACGGCACGCGTATATGATTCTATTTTTAGTAAAATGGGATCCGTGCGCCATAATACCACTTTCTCACAAAGAGAGAGAGAGAGATATGGGAATGATCCGAGGGAGCAGAAGTAGAGTTAAGGTAGAGAGAGAGAGAGAGAGAGAGAGAGTGCATGTGTGTAATAAAGACAAAACAAATGTTATATTAACTACTTCTAGTGTCCAAAATTATATATGATCATGACTTTGACCAGTGTGCACAATGGCGTGCGGATATCAATCTATTTATTGCAAAATGGCACCCACACACCATATTGCCACTTTTAGAGAGAGAGAGAGAGAGAGAGAGAGAGAGAGAGAGAGAGAGAGAGAGAGGGAGAGAGAGAGAGAGAGAGAGAGAGAGAGAGACTGAGAGAAATAGACTGCTTTAGATAGATAGAGAGAGAGAGACAAAGAGAGAGAGCAAGAGTTAACTGAGTCAACGTCAGTTAACAGGAGCTGCTAAAGACCGAAGACGTACGGATGCACATCAAGGATGAATACAAAGAAGCAGTGAAGATTGGAGTTACACATTTTCCCAAAATGGTCATGTATTGTAAGTTGCTGATTTATTTCAAGCCATTGTAATACTTTAATGTGTTATGGGCTCAATGGGAGTTCCAAGCTGTAAAGGATAGGTCAGTTAGTGTGCCTAGGTTGTAGATTCAGTAAGTGGTGGAGCCCTAAAGGCCTTGGGCGTTCGGACATTGCATATTTTTACCCTAGGTGTATAAGGCAGTGTGTAAAAGAAATTAGGGTTCTCAAGCTCATTTTGTTGAGAGCACTCTTTGAGGAGAGCTCTTGAGGTGTGTGGCTATGGAGTCCTTGAGCTTCTCCTTGCTCATGTGACTTAGTTAACACTAATCAATGCTTAATTCTCTTTCACTATGCCTCTCTCATGCTGCTTATGATTGCCTATGATGCTTAGATTAGCTAGATCTTAACTAATTAGTGGTTAATCCCTCTCTAATCTTGTGTGATTGCCCTCTTTTGCTTGTGTGTGCATGTAGGTTTGATTGGAGTGTGGTGCTTGATAGATCTATGTGTGTGTGCTTGCAATTAGTGTGTTTCATGATAGGATTAGTGTTGTGTGCGTCTTGCAATCGTTAGTGTGTGTGATTGGGTTGATTAGAGGTGAAGAGAAGTGGATGTGGAGATTGCCCTTCATTGTGGCTTAGCTCATCCATAGGCCGAGAAGCTCACCTCATATAGTTAACCATTCGTGTTGCTATGATTAGCTCACTAATCGTGTGAGTGTTTCCATGCCCTAGCCGGGTAGCTCATCCCTCCAGATTGATAATTTTGTTCATCATTGGGGCTATGCAACAATGGAACGCGCAACATTTGGCACCGTTGCTGGGGACGATGGCCTACGCTGGTGTAATTGTGACATAATCAAATGTGTTTCCTCACTAATTTTCACTACTAATTTCACCTGTGTGTTTATGGTTTTGTGGATTTTGGATGTGTGTTCATGAAGCAATATGTCTATTATTCTCTAATTTGTCACCGTATCTTGCCAATTGTGTGTTTACACACTTTAATTTCACACTAACCCCTTGCTAATTTTACTAATTTTACTAACTTACACACTAATTTGCTATAAAGGATTGGAGCTTTTAACCGTTCAATCGATCTTCAATGGAAAGGTAACCAACGTGGTATTCTCAACCTCCTTAGAATCTAAAGATATGTGAATTGTGTAGAGACTCCACCATGATGCAATATAGTATTGATGCTATGTTATTGCAATGCAATGTTGATGCTATGATGCTATGAAATTTTTGGATTGTTCGTTTTCATGCCGTCGTAATGCCGAAATTCTCTAGATTTTCGCGTAGGATGTCTACAGGGTGATCTGGTGGAAATTTTGAAAATGTGAGGTTACCAGTGTGTTTAGAAGGTAGGTTTTACCCTATTTTCACCTGGAAAGTGAAAATTTGACCAAATCTTGACGGGATAAGGCCAGATAGACTGAAATTGCCAGACATCCTACCCAAATTGTGGCAAGGCATTATTCCAAGACCCAAACCATAGGGTGACTTCATGTGCATTTTATACATGATGTTTTGAGTACATGTGAGAGTTTTCAGCTCATTTGGGTGAGAAAATTGGGTTCAAAGCGGACTTTAGCACTTTTGACTGAAAAAGGCAAGAACAGCTAAAATTTGGGACTTTTGAAATCCAAACCAAAATCTAAGCATACCACTGGGTTGCTGACATCAAGGGGAAGTTGTGGGACAAGTCTGGGGTCAAACAGGCCAAAAAGACATCCTACGCATAGGATGTCTTCTGTGTGATTTTGGACTCTAAACAAAATTCTGAGCATACCACAGTGATCAGCACCTTAAGGAGAGTCTGTGGTTCAAAATTGGGGCAAATCTGAGCAGTTAGACATCCTACGCGTAGGATGTTTAAGACATAATTTTGAAACCAAAATTCTACTGTGACCATACCATGCTGTCATATAGCCTTAGGCAAGCCTCCTAGGCAAATTTAGTCCAATTTGGAGTTGATTTGACTTGGGAATTCATCAGAACAGACATCAGGCTTTTGAAACGGATTCTTGAGCATTTGACCAACCTATAGGTGTCAGAATCAAAAAGTAAAAATAGCTGTGAGCTTAGCACATCAAGGGGAAGCTACAATGCAAGTTTGAGCTGAAACAGAGCAAAAAGACATCCTGCGCGTAGGATGTCTCAAGCTTGATTTAGGACTCCAAACCAATCTATGAACACACCACTGTGATCAACACATCAAGGAGAAGCTGGGGTGAAAATTTCAAGTCATTCTGAGCAAAAAGACATCCTACACGTAGGATGTCTCAAGGCCATTTTTAGGACCAAATGAAATTCTGAGCATACCATTGTGTTGTTGGACTTAAAGGGAGTCTCTAGACCAAATTTTGTTAAATTCTGAGCAAAAAGACATACTACGCGTAGGATGTCTCTAGGCCACTTTTAGGGTCCAACTGAAATTTTGACCATACAGAAGTGTTCACAGTGTCACAGAGATCCCAAATCTTCTTTTAAAATTGAAATTGGAAATTGCATTTCACTGTTTTGGCCATAACTTTCACAAACGGTATCGGATCGAAAAAGTTTTTATATCAAAACGTAGCCTGAGAGCGGCTCTACAAATTTTAGAGCAAAACTTGAACCGTCTAGTTCAACTTTGAAAAAAACATCGTTTGAGGCCTCAAAATTCATCCGCAAGTTAGGGGTGTCTGAAAGCGACAATTTGCGAGAATTGTGACGAAACGGTTGCGGTTTTGGACATAGTTTCGACTTTTCCCTAACCAAAGCACTTGAACACAGTGGACTAAGTCTACTTGAACCAAGCAAAATCTCTTAAGCCCAGAAATCATGTCTACCCTAGATTCAAACGCAGCTTACACAAGCTTGGAGATCCCGACAATAGAGGAATATCCTCCCACAATGGATCTTCCAAACTTGCAATTGATAAAGATCCATCATGTTGAGAGAGTTTGGATGATTGGTCATGAGAGAAAATGGACGAACCATACGGGGGAAGAGTGCTATTATAGCATGGAAAATGCTAGGGAGAGGTATGTACAACATGTTCCTGAAGCACCTACACCACCTAGATACATTACGAGGAATGCGCCAGGACCAGTAGGAGTTTTAAGGCCACAACTTGTCTTAGGACAACAACCTCCGCTGCCAGGTGCTAGAATGCCGGTAGACATGAGATACATGCCAATGATGGAAGCATCAAATAAACCAACGCCAGCACCAGCTACAATGTGGTATAGCAACCAAAGTGAGTACTATCCTTCGGAGCAACAAAATGTGAGAGAAACACATGGAGTGGTGAGGCCGGTACAACCTCCACCTCCTGGGTTTCAGTCGAAAGAAAGAAGGTATGAAATGGACAAAAATACATTGTGATTCATTGCAAATAGCGGCTTATCTAGGTCAAAGCTTGCTTATAGCCAAGAGAAAATGCTAAAAGAATCTCCTCAACCAGAGACAGATTGTCACAAAAGTCGTGGCAACCACTTGGTCAAACAATGTCCTCATACGGAGATCACTGAAGTAAATACCTATTGTCTTGAGTGTGGCATCACTCACTTGATCCCCGATTGCCCGAAAAACCCAAACCTAATCAGGAAAATCACGACAAATGCATTAGGGATTGTTCAGCTCCCTAGTAGCTCAGAAAATGAAAACGTCGTACCAGTTCAAGTGGTTACGAGAGCACAAGCTCAAAAGAAAGTTGATGAGAATCTAGAGACAAAGAACACGGAAAGTGACACGAGTCCAAAGACGGATGATGGACCAAAGATAGACGCACCTAGTCAGAAAACCAAGAGCAAACGAAATAGTTGGACAGCTAGAAAGACTAGGATGAAAGCACACAGGGAACGAGAGCAAAAATCCCTAGCTGAGAAGCTTACCGAAGCTGAGGAGAAGAGAAAACAACATGAGGAAAAGGAGGCACCTTCTCTTACACAGATGGTTAAACCTCTAGAAGAACCATCCACGGATGAGAAACCGAGAAGTGCTAGTTCAGGAGGATCTGTGTTGGTAGAGAAGGTTAATGAGACATTAGATGCCCTCTTGAAAGCCTATGATGTGAGGCTCAAAAACAACCAAACCCAAGAACACAGGTGGATGACATATCCCTATGTGGAACTAGAAAAGCAAAAGTTTGAAATGTGCCAGAAAATGATTCAAACAGCCCAAGCTTTACTAGAGCCACCAATTGCAAATCCTGAGGATGTGATCTGTGTCATGCCTACACAAGTAATCCCACCAAACCAGGAGCTAAAAGAGCCAGATTCTAGTCATGAGCACAGACCAAACCTCAAAGACCCAGCATTAGACACAAGGATAGTACTGAATACCACGGATAACTCTTCCGAGGGATTTCACCAAGCTATACCTGAGGATTGTAAAGAGATAGACGGTCTTGACGAATTGTGGAAACAAGTCAGAGAGGCCAATGAAGCCGATGACCTAAGAAGACGAGTAGACAAGACTAGTGATGAACGAGGAGTGTTTCTACCACCAATAGAGAAATTTGAGACTGGATCTCAAATGAATCTAGACGTGCAATCGTGTTGGGGCGACAAAGGATCTGTACAATCTATGGATAGTCAACCCCATTCGCTAAGAACACTACCGTCCTACATGGGAGAGTACGAGACCAAGTCAGATGTGGTTGCAGTCCCATCACAGAGACTGTCTCCCAACAAGGCCATCGATTCAAAGGGGCTAGTAGATATTCTATCGACCCAGTCACCTGTACAATAATGTTATCCGAGTTGCTCAGAATAAGACCAAACATGTGGGCTAATGTGGGTAAATGTCTATAGAAATTTGGTGTAAAAACCCCAATGACTCAAATCGAGGAAGGCATCAAAGAGCTTGAAATGCCTCAACTAAATACTAGGCCAATGCCATTAAACAAGGTAGGCGAGTATTACGAAGGAGAATATGGAAACACCACCCTTCCTATGGAATTCAATGGTGTAAAAACCATGGAAATCCTTGACAGTGGAGCTGGTGTGGCCATTGCAACCAAAGAGGTTTGGAAAAAATGGGGAAAACCTGCCTTGATATCCACACGAATGACCCTGCAGCTTGCAAACGGACAAGCCCATAGGAATGCTAGAAAAAGTACTTGTTACTTCTTGTGGCATTGAAAATGAACACACTTTTGTTGTTGTTGACTTTGGCAAGAAGAACAACTATGACATCATTCTGGGAAGACCATTCATGCGACAATTGAAAATGGTCCAAGATTGGGGTTATGACCATATATACCTGAGACATATGGAAACCATAACAAAGATAAACTTGAGGGACCATAGCTATAGAGATGTGACGAGAACACCGGTAGAGGAGTTTGACTCCGCCACAGTAGCAGGATCAGAACTTCCAGCTTGGTTAGGTAAGCCTAAAGAACTGTGGATGTGTGGAGCTTCACAATGTGGTAGCTTGAAACGTGAGGAATGTATCCTAGAGCGGGTTATAGAGGATATGGACTATATCCCAGAACCATTTCCTGAAGAAGAGTTAGAGCCTTTTGGATGGGAACACATCTTGGCTACTCTGGACGTGTGCGCCGTGGAGGATGCTCCCACAACAAAGTTTTGTGATGAAAATGGCTATGATATCGTTCCTTATTTTGCAGTGAGTGTAATCCAGGAAAACGAAGAGATCCAGACATCAACAAGCTCTCGAAATAAGGAGCAAACAAAGAAATGTGGAGAATCAAAAGATGAAGAAGAGGACGAGTTCTATGACTCTGTAGAACACTTCGAGCTTCAAGAAGATCAACGACCCGGGAATCAATGTCATCGCTACACGAATAAAGTGCATCAAAAGTGGATTCCAAAGTCCTCGATTGACATTATGTTGATCTAGGTAGTGTTTGCATGCACTTCATGGGTGTGTGAGACTTCTCGTCCAACATTGACACAGCCACCCCAAGCATTCTCAAACAGGGCTCCTAATAAGGATGAAAAGACTCAGCTAGGAGGAATACGACCAGAGCAACAAGCTAACAATGCTCTAATCAATGGGCTAGAAAAGTCCTCCAAGAAACTACCACCCACGAGCAAACAGACAGTAACTTTCCACTACCAGCCAAAAAATCAAGGGAAAGTACAAGAAGTCAACCTTGCTGAGGATAGTAGCGATAGTGATGAATCTTACGACATCCCCTATCATCAACTCAGGCCATCACTATCACCGACCCCTTCAGCAACAACCATGACAGGTCAAAAGAACAGGACAACAAGTCAAAGCCAAAAATCTCGACAAATCTGGATACCAAAAAGCCAGATCGGCCAAAAACAGATATGGATCAAGAAGACAAAGATCTCTAATGACAAATCACAAGATCCAACACCAAAACAAAAACAAGGAAAGCGTGCACGAACGGGTAAGAATATCACAAAGTCGCAAGCTTTCACAACTCAGGTTTGGGCTCCAAAGAAGTTGATTCAAGCACAAAAAAGTCCGGAATTCATTTGGATTCCAAAACAACCACAGTATCAACTTTCAAAGCCTAAATCCCGTCCCCAACCAAGCGTACAAGGGCTGAAGCAAAGACCACTTTCGACTCACACAACAAAAATGTGGATCCCAAAGAAGTCTCTTCAAACACAAACGAAGCACGGGCAAGTATGGGTTCCCAAACGAGCGTCAGCAACAAAACAGCCAATAATCGCAAATAAATGGGTCCCAAAGAACAACAAAACTGTTGTCAATGCATCGCCACTTGAATTCTTACAATTCTTCTTACGATTATAGTACAGTTAGAAGAGAGCAAGTCGCTTCAATCAAGCAACGATACAGGAGCTTCAAAGACCATTACATTGCTTAGAATAGGAAGCCTCACCAACAAATGCCAATAAGCAAATTGCTTATACCCACATCTTGCACAACATAAATCTTTTCCATGCATTGACTGTGTATGCATAATAGGGCTACATTACAAGGCCTGCCTAGGCACAAATTTTAATTGCCCAAGCACAACACATACCCTTTGCGATACCCTGTCGTAAAGGATGACTCCAAATAGGAAGGGGGGAGGCATTCTGAATGCGGACCTAACATTATGACTATTAGAGGGCAATGTTTTGTGAGATGCATTGAATTTTTGCGTTTTATTGTGATAATTTTTTGACGAAATTTAGAGTATATGCCCTCATAGTAGTGTTACAGAGGAGTATGGGGACAAAATCCATATATGAGCCCCTAGGGACATGTGTATAGTGTACATAGCATTTAGATTTCTATTTGAATGATTTTTCCTTTGTTGAGTTGTTTTAAGATTTTCTTTGTTTATTATTAAGAAAAAATAAAAAATCCATAATCCACATGAAGAAAAGATGGACGAGAGGCCTGAGCACTACAAACAGAAGAAGGTAAAGGAAAATGATGAAACTTCACGAAGTATGTCTCAGCAGCCACTACAACAGCCGAAGAACTTGTCACAAAGCAGTGTCAACATGCAATCGACAAGTCATAAAAGTCAGAATCGAGTTGCTAAGCCACAAAATGAGTGAGGTGTTAGTCCCAAAGCTTCAAGTAATATTCTCTATGGTCCAAGCGTCTTAGCTATTCTAGGTACTGCTCAAGCTGGAAGAGTTGAGCATATTTACGTTGTGTCGCTCATGCTCGTATAGGTGAGCAAAAGAGTCGAAGTCTAAGTACTTAAGTCTGGTGAAGTGAAGGAGAAGGTCCAAAAGACACTCACGTACTGAGCACAGTGAGATACGAGTGGAGAAATTTCTACATCAAAAACCCCTCTTGGAAAGGTGGAAGCTATTGAGACATCTTTTGATGTCACATGTGCTACATTTATTCCTCGAACGCCCATCATCTCCTTCTTTCACATTGCATGCTTTTGTTGACAAATTTCTCATATGCATATAGAGTGTCCCATAATTGGCACTTGCATCAGGCACTCTTTCCGTGTTTCACCCAAGCACTCACCTTTCATGAACATGTACTTCACGTTCAACTGCTCAACTCCAATAAGAGCGTATACCAAAGGCATTTTTTTCCCACCGGGTTTTTTCCCTTTAGTCATCCAGGTTTTAGACCCTAATCTAAAGCACCTATCACCATCCTCTTGTACATATTCCTTCTACATCAACAATAAGGAAATGCTACTCAAATCAATTGGCAAATGAATTGGAGCACCAATTTCAGATCATAGCATACTTCTCCTCAATGGCGAGTCGAAAAATGGCCTACAATGACGAAGCTGCAGACAACACTAACAACATGACTGCACAGGAACAAAGAAGTCCCCAATGAAGAAGAGCAGACATAAAAGTAATCAGAGGATCTCAAAAGATGAATGGTTATGCTGATAGATGTCCGCTCTAATGGATCATAGTTCTTTTTGTGGTTCGACAAAGATACAAGCAGTGCAACAGATGAAGCCAAAACAACAGCAAAGTGTTGACCGCTGGGTCAACAACACAACATAACTCAAGAACAAAGAAGTCCTCAATGACAAAGAGTAGACATAAGGGTAATCAGAGGATCTCAAAAGCTTGTCCTTGATAATGCGCATCGAATGCTCGGCAGGGTTTTGAACCTCAAATTAGAATAATTAAGTCCTGGATTCGGCCTGACAGACAGACTTTTCATTGGAGTACAACTTGGCCTAAAGAAGTTAAGGGTTTAGCCATACAATTTCTACAAAATCCTTACAAAGTTGTCATTGGCTCACAAAATCAGAAAGCCAATCACTCAATTCTACAGATTGTAGAAGTTGTTTCTGAGAATCACAAATACTTCGAATTGACAGATTTGCTGGAGCAAGTGATGGATGGAGCTTTCTCTATCCATGATGATAAGAGTCAAGTTAAACGACATTGGGTTCTTTTTGAATTTAGATCTGGCAGTAGACCTATAATGACAGAAACAGATGCTGCAGCTTGGAGCGTGGATGTGAAAGACATAAAGTTCGTCATCAATTATGATTTTCCTGAATCATGTGAAGACTATGTACATCGAATTGGACGAACAAGACAAGCTACTGCAAAGGCTATAGTCTATACTTTCTTCACAACAACAAAACGACAGCCAAGACCACATCGCCATCGACAATCAGGTCATGTCGGGGACGACATGAACGCGGAAGGGGGGAATGTTGATCGCTGGATCAACAACACAACATAACTCAAGTTTCGTACCAAAGTCTTATCTTTTGCGAGTTATGAAATGCTGCGGATTATGACTATAAACGTCATTTGTAATGAGTAGTTATTCTAGTTTCAGAAGCCGGGGTGCAATGGCACTTCCAGATTGTAAATACAAAGCCATTTGACCCTTTCAACCCCATTTTTGGTTAAACCTAAGGTAGCCTTAGTATATAAGGTACCTAGGTCATTTTGTAAAAGGACTTTATCATAATCAAAGTTTTAGCGCTGCCGTCTACTGTGTGTGAGAGAGAAAGAGAGTGAGCGTGAGCTTCATCCTCTCGCTACGCCCGGCTCGCTCAACGCATTGGAGATCCGACTGCACCATTGCTGTAGGCTCGAGGAGAGCCTACGCGACAACGCCAAGCATTCCACGCGAGACGAAGCGCACACGCTGACGCATCTACGAGCTATTTGTGGCCGTAAGTGTATCAAACGATGTCTGTTTTCTGCGTGCTAGTAGTCTATAGAATCGTGGCGATATAAGCTACGCATAGGTACTCATAAATTTCAGTTTCGGGCACTTTCAAAATTCTGCTCTGTCATCCTACGCATTTTTCGCAGACGGGTTTAGAGTGAGGGTTTTGAGTGTAGAAGTGTAGGGACAGGTGTATCCTAGTGAGGGGATGGTGTTCCTTAAGTTTCGTACGAATCTGGCATGATTAGGTGAGTTACCTTCCGTATGTGTGTATGCGGCTAGGTGGTGTAGTTGAGAGCAGTGAGGTTCTTGATTGTGGTTTAGTTGGCCTTCCAGAGTGTTGTATGTGTAGGATGGTCTCAGCTTGACAAGCTAAAGAGATTTCCTCCGTGTGCCTATCGTGTCATCTGTGTCCTCGATTGACATTATGTTGATCTAGGTAGTGTTTGCATGCACTTCATGGGTGTGTGAGTTGCTCTCCGTCCAACACCAACTAATGATAGATTAACCCTTTTGTGTGCGCACCTAAAGATTGGTAAACACTGCCAATTATCAGTGTGTGTGCGTGTGTGTGTGTGTGTGTGTACGGCCGCGCCCCTAAAAAGTGCTTAATGTGCATGATTAATTCAATTTTTTATTGCATGTTTTATGTGTATAATGGTTAATTGTTGCATTTTTTAGCTCAAAATATTTTACACACTCCAATTGCGTTAAATTTTGACCTAGTTTTGTCGCTAATTTTGCTAGTTTAATTGCTTAGTCTTTATTTTATTGATGAAACTGTTTGGCAATTGAATTGATGAAATTTTAGTGATTTTATTTGGCTGCACTAATCCCCTATGTGTGGAGAATTGTCAAAAAAAAATTGGGTGTTTTTCGGATAATTTCTATAATTTTTTGTTAATTTTTGTATTAATTTATTATTAATTCCATAAAATGTTGATATCTTTCCATCTTTGCAAGTTGTTTTGAATGTGTGTTTACGGCTTGATTTCGAGCGCATTTGGGCTTTCGTTCGCCAAATTTTGAGCGTTTTACAATTTTCGGGAGTCGAGTTGAAAACTAGTGTTTTTGGTAAAAATTGTTATTTTTGGTGTGCTTTTGCGTGTCAAAAGTGTCCAATTGTGATTTTCAATGATTTTCTAAGATTCTTGGAATTTTTTGGATTTTTTGGCAATTTTTTGGAGTTTCGGCTAATTTTGACTTATTTTTGGCATTTTTGGACTATTGAATAATAAAGTTTTTTGAAAAAAAATCCTGATTTGAGCTTCGACATTCGTGCCTTGCGGTGCATAAAATTCCTTGTTGGATAGATCTTTATGATCTCTTGGGATAGTTTCCTACGACGCTAAAATAATCTTGTTCGTTTTTCTTCTTCGGCTTCCGACCGCTCTCGTCTCGCTCCGTGTGAACCCTCCCGCCCACAGTCCCTCTCTCTCTTCTCTTTATCTCTTTCCTTCCCTTGCCAAAAGGCCGCTTATCAACACTCTCTCTCTTTCCCTCACTCTCTCACTAAAAGCGCGATGATTTATAATCCCTCACCTCCCCCTCTCTCTCTCTAGCATGAACTTCTATCCCTCCACTCTTTGTCGTTTTTCACACACACGGTGACACACCGCGCAAGCCGTCGTCATCTCTCTCTCCGCGATCACGCTTTCCACCCACCCGTGCACACACACACACACACACCCTTTGGTGTGGCGATCCTTTCCACCCCCGCAATCAACGTAGCCTCGGGACCCGCCTTCCTCGCTATCTGTACCCCGCCGTAGAACGCGCTCCTGCTCAGCTCCCTGACTCCCGCAACCTCGCCGCCTTCATTCGCGCTGCAGTAGCTGGAGGTCAACGCCCGGATTAACGATGCCCCGCATGCACTGCCAAGTAAGCAAGCTGCCATCAACCCGCTTGAGTTAGGTGAGCTATCGGAATTAGGCATTGGAAAACCCTCCATGACGTCGTAGTCAGACAAAGAGTCACTAGCCGCTATGTTCGGGTCTTGGTTTGTACTACCTTGGGTCCCCGTTGAGGGCCCGGAACCTAAGGTAGGTGGATAATGAGAACTCGCATAAATCAAAATTCTCTCTAATTGCTTCGTCCTTAACACACGACCAGAGCGCAAATGCATGTGCATTTGGCACCGTGCAAGCGTCGACGAATAACCTCGAAGATTAATCGCTTACTTTTTTAGGCGTCCGTTTTCACTCGTGTTTTTATGTTTTTTAATGATCGGTTTTGATTAAAGTGTGTGATAGCTCGAAACGAGCGTATCACTCTGAGGATCGCAATGTGCTATACAGCACAACGGTTGGTCACCTAAAGCTCCGTTGGTCCTCAAAAAGGTTGATTTTTAGATACGTGTGAGGCTAAAATACAAAATTTTAAAGGGCGACTGAGGCCTGAGCCTGAGCGTGAGCTTGGGCTTGGGTCTGGGCTTGGGTCTGGGAGATATTTCCGATCCCGGTTCTATCTTTAAATTTTTATTTTATTTTTTCAAAAAATTTAATTTTTACTTTTTTTTCAAACAAAATCTTTTTTCTTTTTTTTCTTTTTTTCTTTTTTTGGGATAAAGTCGCCGCGGTCGCGCTGTGCGCGCGAGCACACACACACTCTATCTACCTACTTACAACTAATACCCTTACTATTACACACTAACACACTTCATTAGCTCTAACAAATCTACTTCCTACTTAGTGTACTTTACACAAAACTAACATTATGGATCTACAACCTTAATACTAACACTTTATCACAGAGAAAACAAAACACAGTACCTTTCAAAACCTCATTAACAAAGAAATACACAGCAGCAAAACAAACTCCTTCTTCTCAACACACACACTTTCCTTCTCTACCTTTCCTACAATTGAAATTGCACCACAAAGAAGCACAGAGTGCCATTCAAGCTTAGTGTATGGAATTTTCCCGGCAGCGGCGCCAAAAATATGCACGTCTGTCGCACGTGTCAATGCAAGGAACTTGCCAATACACTGTGTGTGAGCCACAAATGACTCCAAGCACGCAACTAGCCTAAACTAGTAAGCTCAAAGATGGCGATGGTGTGTCACTCACCGCTCTATGCTTGTTGTCGTGGAGGATTCCTCGCTACGAAGAAGAAGGAGATGCTGCTATACCGCGCTCAACCGCTTCACCGCCGCCGTGCCGTTATCGCAATGCTCGATCGCACACACACACTCTCTCTCCCTCTCTCTCTCTCTCTCTCTCTCTCTCTCTCTCTCTCTCACGCATACACACACACACAAGGAGATGAAGAAGAAGAAGATGGAGATGGAGCAAGAGCACTCTTCAATTGCACAAATGAGAGAATAAGTGTTTTTTAGGTTTAGATGACTTTCATATAAGCTCGCCCCATTCACACTTGGGCACCCATACTTAGCCAACTAACCCTCGATTGTTCCTGTTAGAGTGCGCCTCTCATCAGCGATCACCCTTACCCTTTTTCCATTGGACCGACAAGCCCGGCCCATAACTCAAAACAATGTAATGTCTGTGGATGTGCCGACGCCTATTTGCCAAGGTCAGCACCAAGCGATAGGTGGGTTTGGGCAGTCCCCAAGCCTCATATTTGCCTAGTGTTGACTTCACTGCCTCTTGTGATGTCTTCGTCACCAAGGTCAACACCAAGCGATAGGTGGCATTCAGCACTCCCCAAGCCTCCTATTTGTCTAGTATTGACTCTACTATCTCTTGTAATGTTTTTAACCCCAAGGTCAACACCAAGCGATAGGTGGCATTGAGCAGTCCCCAAGCCTCCTATTCGCCCAGTATTGACTCATTGTTCCTCTGCATGAATTGTAATTACCTCACCGAAAGGGTCTCCATCGTCTGTTACACCAAGGTCAACACCAAGCGATAGGCGTTGTTCGGCAGTCCCCAAGCCTCCTATTCGCCTAGTGTTGACTCGCTGTCTGACTCCATCGTCTGTTACACCAAGGTCAACACCAAGCGATTGGCGGTGTTGGGAAATCCCCAAGCCTCCTATTTGCCCACTGTTGACTCGTTGTCTGACTTGTCAGTTAGCAAAATCCAATAATTTATTTTTTTTAAGGATTAGAAAATCACAAAACAATTTATAAAAAAGAAAAAAAACCTCATAAAAAATCAAAAAAAAGAGTTTAAAAAAGCACAAAAAATAGAAAACTCATAAAAAATTCACAAAAATTTTAAAAACCTCATAGAAAATTTATTAGAAAAAATTGATCTAATAATTCACAAAAACACAAAGAATTCTTTTAAAAAAGCAAAATTCACAAAAAAAACTCACAAAATTTTCATAAACTGACCGAAAAAATCACAATAAATCATAAAAATTTCATAAAACCTTCAAAACTTCCATAAAAACTCTAAAATTCACAAAAAAAAATAGAAAATTCACAAAAGAATTATAAAAAATCATTAAAAATCATAAAATTACCAAGAAAATTTAGAAAACTCAAAATTTCACAAAAAATTAATAAAAACAAAAAGAAAGTCATCGCAAGTACCAGAAAAAGCCAAAAAGAGGTAGAAAAGAAAAAAAGCAAAGCCGAAAGAGCCGCAAACCGAGTAAGCAGCACAAAAGCGAGCAAGTCAAAAAAAGCAAAACCGAGAATCACAAACCACAAAGCGAATCAAAAAAGTTGAAAAAAGCGAGAAAACAGTCAACCCAAAGCAGTGGTGCGTCAATAAAATTTCAAAAAATTTGCATGTTAGAAATTGGCAAGTGCAAGTGATTGCATTGCAAATTAGCTTCTAATCGGACGAACAGGGCCACAACTCACATGTGATTGCAAATTAAGCTAGTATGAGCAGCAAAAATTTTGCTAATCAATACCAAAATATGCTAGGAGACAGTTGTTCCAGAACCAGTCAACATGGACTCAAATCGAGCCGAGAGTTCAAGTAGAGCAAAGCAAGTTAGTAGCTGTAACAACACAAGTACAACTGCAACAGAGCAGATTTTATAGCTATATGGCTACAATGGGGATAATTTTTTGTACACAGAGATAGAAGGTCATAGGTATCTTATGAGCAGTAAAAGCAGCACAGGAGCCAAGATCCTATTGATCGGAGTAAAGCCAGATTCAAATAACTCCCAGATATTCACAAACTTTAGTGGAGCTGGGTATTGCAAGCTCAAAGATGAAGTGCAGATAGAAGTGCAAAAAATCAACCCAAGTATTTATCTAGAAATCTGCACAAGCCAGCAAAACATACAGTTGGTGCATATGCAATTAGGGTCATTGTACATGGATTACAGTGGTCAGATCTATGGTCGAGAACTAGCAATGGAAGATCCAACAAATCAACCAATTGAAGCTAGTTGAATTGGAGAACCAGGTCAAAGACAGTACAAAGGTCAAGATGGAGCATTCTACAACTTGATGCTCAGTGTTTTAAAAGAAGATGCCAACAACTTGGCAAGCACAAAAGTAGAAGCTCCTCTGGTAGAGCTTGACATGACAAAACCAAATGAAATACCACCAGTCATGGCGTATTGCTCAAATTGTGGACAAAAAGGTGGACATTTTTTTGCACCTAACTCGTCACTTTTAATGCAATTAGATGATTCTGCATTACCATTAAAAGTACCAGTAAAAACACCGCAACTTCAAAATCAGCATCAAGATGCACAGGCACCTGAAAAGCTTAAAATTTATCCTTTGAACAACAGATTTCTGCATGAATTTGGTCAAGGTGTCCAGATATCACCAAATGTTGAAAAGACTGTTAGTTTTGCAAAGGATTTTGCATCCACTGCCACAAGTGTGCAATCATTCACGAGTCTAAGGGACACATCAAACAGAATGATGTTAGCCTTGTATGGTACACATAATTCATATGCACACTATGTAAACCAAAAAGGGAAACTGTACGAAAAGGATCAACTAGTGTTTGAACGGCCCATATACTAGCTCATAGAAGTGCGTCCAGTGATAGATCAGAAAGGATGGTTCATTTCAAAGGAAAGAATCTATTATAGCCTATCATCTCTAGAGCTGAAGGATATTAACCGAGGGAACCCAGAAATCTGTTCAGATCCAAACTCTCCTCCATCAAAAATCAAGTTTCGACATTGTAACCCAACGAGCATATACTTTGACCAAACCAGTCGTAGATATAGACGAGAGTCTAGATCTATGATGCCTGGGGTCCTGAAATCACAGAAGCTCATATCATAGGAGACCAATGGGATAGACAATATCAGGGCAAAGATAATGCTATTTATAGCTTGACTTGAGGAATAATTTGTCATGTTTCACAGAGATACATAGGAAACTGTGCAGAAGGTTTACAGATGCCAAACAATAGTGCTACCCAAAGTGTACCTTCACAGTCCCAAAAGGTGAGACTAAATCAAATCCAAACAATTTTGAACTCTTACAATGAACCAGGCTATAGTGATCACCCTAAGAAGGGGGGAGCTGCAAATCCATCAAGCTTAGCTTATGTACCAGGAACCGCAATAGCAGTTAGAAGCCCTAGAGCCTCTAACCAACAGACCTCTTCAAGGCAAAAATCATTGAAAGATCATATGGTTGTTGGAAGTTTCCAAGCGACCCAGATCCCATCAAAATCTGCAAACAAATGCTTATATGAAGATCATCAGGGAAAACGTTTCAGCTGATCTCCACAAATAAAAGTCCAAAGCCAACAAATCCCATAGTGTTCAAACAGTTATATGTGATCAAGCTCACATATGCATATCAAGATGCACATGGTAACGAATACCAACATGTTCATGACCTTGTACAAACCCCTACGGATGGCCCGACTGAAGTCAAAGACTATCTGAAGATGATGCAAAGACTCAAGTTGTCAAAACAGGTGATAGAATATTCGAAATCAATGAAAGCTAAAGTCCAAAAAGCTACACAAAGGTCACCACCAAAATCTCCTTAGAAGAGACAGATTCTGTCAGAAAGTACAGTGGATCGATTAAGATCAAAGGTTACTCAGATGCAGGCAGATAATGCTCATCAATTGTAAATAAAAAGTGCAATATGACAGTCGAGGGAGTCAACATTGATTGAAGGAGGTGGTCAAAGCAAAGAAAATGCAGATAAAGCTTGACCAAAGGACACTGCCATAACAAAAGCAGTCAATACAAAAAGAAATCTTGAGACAATCAAGTGCAACATTGTTGGTGAAAACGAAAGAAAAGCTGTCAAGGGAAGTAAAGCTAGATTTCCAGTTAGACAAGAACCTCATGTCTTTTCGCACTTGGAAAATATGTGACCAACCTCAGCTGGAAGATGCTCCTGAATTTGTGAGCATATATGGAGACAAACAAGCAAAATGCTGGGTAATCATCTCCACCACCATTGAAGTAAGTTTACATAACATCACAACTCAATTCCACGAGATCACAGCAAAAGATGTGCCAGACAACATCATAATGGGAATGCCAATGGCCCAGAAGATGTTATAGATAGAGAATGTAAATAGGATGCAGTTTTCAGAGACAACAAAGAATGAAGACCAAGACTGGTCACCCGCGGACGACAGCACAAAGTCCTCAAGCACAATTAGAATGGATAGTGGTATCAAAGCAGATCTTATTGAAGATGATTCATCTCCATCAAATAGAACTTCAGAGAGCTTAAAGAAAATCAGGCAATAGCAAGTGCAGATCCAACAGAGCAAAGAGCAATCACCATAGCTATTGAACAAAGAATGCCACCAAAGCCAAAAGTTAAGAAGAACAAGGTTGCAAACAACTAGGAAGAAATAGGAAGTCCAAAGATCCAGACATTTCTAGATGAATCGGCTGTTGTAAGTCAGATTGGAATACAAAGTCTTAACCTACCCTCTATAGAGACACAATCAGATCAAGATGAGACCATGGAAAGAGCACGACAAAGATCTTCAATAGAACCAACAACAAGAATAGCTATAGTTCTCAGCAGTACAAAAGGAGCAAGTGTCAGATGCAATGCTATATTGGATAAAGAAGCAAAGTGCAATATGGTTGCAAACAACATTCAGAGAATTCTAGAGATTGTTCCATGCAACCATGATAGCAAAACAATGCTAGGGTTGCATACATGTCAAAAAGAAATGGTTGCTACCCTTGGCATCCAAAATCATGAAGAGCAGGTAAAGTTTCAGGTGAAGCCTTCAAAGGACATGCAGTGGTTAGACCAACAAAAGGCCTACAAAGAAGGTAAAGTGATAATACTCTCTTTTCCAAGAGGTACCAAGCAACATTTATAGGTACCATTAATGCTAGATTTAGAGTTGTAGAAGTTACAAGAATCAAAGACAAATCTTGCAGACAAAGGTAAAGCTAAAGTGGAACTTCCATCGATTAGCAAAGAAGGTGTGACATCACATGCCTCTACATCAAAGAACCCTCATGGATCACCTTCAAGCAAGTCAGAATTTCATAACTTCAAGTCAATTGCTGACCCAACTAAAACCTCTAAGGAGACACCCAGAAAAGCAAAGATATTTCAGCCAAAGTACTAAAGAAAGGAAAGGAAAGTCAAGCAAGTGTTTTTTTAGAGAAATTTAGTCAAATTCAATGATCTAGTTTGGATTAAGGATGGGAAATCAACACAAAAAGACCAACACATGGGATGGATAGCATCACAATGGAGCTTAAAAGAACAAGAGTGCTATAGAGGTAGCAAACAGATATGGGTGCCAAAACCGCCGGTTAGGGCATATGAAGTAACTTCAAGTCCCTCCCAAGAAAGAAGGCCCACAAGGTATCAACCTCGACAATATCCTAAGATACCTAAGAAGCAGGTATACAACAGAACAACATTGAAAGATGCTAAAGTCTACCACAACTCTCAAGAGGATACAGAACAAAGACAGAATGTTCCTCTTGGACAAGGATTCTACCCAGGTTATACAAAGATCTGGCTACTAGTCAACCACAAGCCAATTGCAACTACACCATACCTGCATGAAGATCTCAAAAACTCAACAAGACCTAGAATGAGGCAAAGTCAACAAAAAAGGATATATCAAGCTCATCAAAAAATACAAATGCCGACAGCCAATAGAGGCCTACAACAACATCAAAGACTCCTATCAACAGGCCCAATTGGAGAATCAAACAGATAATGGAGTCTTCACAGTCAAAGAAGGACAACTCAACCAAGGTGAATGCAGGTTCAAAGCTAATAAAACAGGTATGGCAAAAGAAACCTTCAATGCCAACTTGGTCCTTCACTAATCCTCTTTTTGAGGATTCAAGCTTACTTTTACCTAAAGAAATGTTTGTAGTAAGCTCAAGAATGTAAAAATTCAAGTTGCCAGGGTGCAAAAAACACTCTTTGGCATAGTCAGAGTCAGGCTGCTAAGCCATAAAATGAGCCAAGCATTAGACCCAAAGCTTCAAGTCATATTAAAATATGTGCTAAGAGTCGTAGTTATTAGGCTTACACTCAAGCTGGAAGAGTTGAGCATATCTAAATTCATGTTGCTCATGCTGGATGAGATGAGCATAAGAGTCAAAGTCTATTAAAGTTACAATTGGTGGAGTGTCGTAGAGTCAAACACTCACGCATAGTGCACAGTAAGATGAGAGCACATATTCTCGTCAATGAAAACCATTCTTAAAGGGGTGCCAGCTTGCAAATCCATGTCATATGCTTTTATAGATATACCATCTTTCCGAAGAACCCCTCAAAATCCTTCTTGCATAGCATATTGTTTTCCATGTATTTTTGTGTATGCATAAATAGGATGTCCCATCATTGGACATATGCATTAGACACTCTTTTTTCCTTCCACCTATGCACCTTGAGTGGACTACAATAGGCAAAACCAATGTTTCATCATGCTATCCTTTCATATTTGCTGCCTCTTTAATTCCATATCTATCAGCAAATAATCCCTTGAGTACTTTATTAATATTTCCAATGCTAATAAGTACGCCAATAATGCACATATCCCAAAGGTACTTTTTTCCCACCGAGGTTTTTCCCTTTGTTCATCCAGGTATTAGACCTTATTTTAGAACCTCATCATTCTACTTCTCTTGTACAACCTTTTCATAAATAAACATCAGCCTCATCATTATGCTATTACAACGGACAAATGCAACATCATCTCTCACATCAGACATATTCGGACCAATGAATATGCTGCAGCAAATTGAGCCTCATCAAAAAATTCAATGACAATTGAAGAAATCAGCCCATCAACAACCAATCAAAAACCTTCCACATCCTCCAAGACACTTTTCAACAGTGTTCGAGGACAGGCACTAAAATCGAAAGGGGGGAATGTTAACTGAGTCAACGTCAGTTAACAGGAGCTGCTAAAGACCAAAGACGTACGGATGCACATCGAGGATGAATACAAAGAAGAAGTGAAGTTTGGAGTTACACATTTTCCCAAAATGGTCATGTATTGTAAATTCTTGATTTATTTCAAGCCATTGTAATATTTTAATGTGTTACGTGCTCAATGGGAGTTCCAAGCTGTAAAGAACAGGTCAGTTAGTGTGCTTAGGTTGTAGATTCAGTAAGTGGTGGAACCCTAAAGGCCTTGGGCGCCCGGACATTGCATAGTTTTACCCTAGGTATATAAGGCAGTGTGTAAAAGAAATTAGGGTTCTCAAGCTCATTTTGTTGAGAGCACTCTTTGGTGAGAGCTCTTGAGGTGTGTGGCTATGGAGTCCTTGAGCTTCTCCTTGCTCATGTGACTTGGTTAACAGTAATCAATGCTTAATTATCTTTCACTATGTCTCTCTTCATGCTTCTTATGATTGCCTATGATGCTTAGATTAGCTAGGTCTTAACTAATTAGTGATTAATCCCTCTCTAATCTTGTGTGATTACCCTCTTTTGCATGTGTGTTCATGTAGGCTTGATTGGAGTGTGGTGCTCAATAGATCTATGTGTGTGTGCTTGCAATTAGTGTGTTCCATGATAGGATTAGTGTTGTGTGCGTCTTGCAATCATTAGTGTGTGTGATTGAGTTTATTAAAGGTGAAGAGAAGTGGATGTGGAGATTGCCCTTCATTGTGGCTTAGCTCCTCCATAGGCCGAGAAGCTCACTTCATAGAGTTAACCATTTGTGTTGCCATGATGAGCTCACTAATTGTGTGAGTGTTTCCATGCCCTAGACGGGTAGCTCACCCCTCCGGATTGATAATTTGTTGGTCATTGGAGCTATGTAACAATGGAACCCCCAACAGAGAGAGAGAGAGAGAGAGAGAGAGAGAGAGAGAGAGAGAGAGAGAGTAAGAGAAATAGACTGCTTTAGATAGAGAGAGAGACTGAGAGAAATAGATTGCTTTAGATATATATATATAGAGAGAGAGAGATAGAGAGAGATAGATAGATAGATAGATTTTATTATCGTCCTCAGAGGTCAAATACGACCTATGGGACCAAAGTTACATGTGATTTATTATGTGTATGGCTAATTAGTGACTCTCAATGCTCCAAAATTGTGGTGATGAGAGTCGCAATGGAGAGCCCAGATTGTGGTTGGGAGAGGAAAGTGTGTAGGTCTAAGTCATGGCTGAAAATGTGAGAGAAGCAAGTTTCGATGTGACCAAAAACTGAGCACTCTAGTAGTGTGTGGTACTCAAAATCTTAAACTTGCAATGAGAATAATTTTTACATTCAATTTGACTATTCTCCATTGCCCCAACGCCATGTCTCACATCGAAGGGAATGGGAGCTAAGCCAATTGGCTACAATAGTGTGTATCATTGATAAGGGCATAGGCTCAAGCATGTAAGTGTGAGTACATTTTCCTCTTTCAGCAAAGAACATGGTTTTGTAGTTGGGGGCAATATGGGTGGTGTAATGTATGAAGCATGACCCACCACATTTCTCCCAAGCCGTAATACATTGGCATTGTAGAAAAGCTTCATTCACTTGGGAGTCAGTTGAAGCAGCAAGTGTAATGCATCCCATCTCCCAAACCACTTCTTTATGTCTTGCATCCATCCCAAGAGTAAGATCTTGCTTATGCATCTTTTGAACTTTTTTGCTTGCTTCCCATGCAATTGTAGGAAGTCGATGTGAGGGGTTTTGACGCATCTTTATCATGTACTCCACAACCCTTTCCATGCCCACTAAACCTCAATGAGAAGAGATCCTGACTCAAGAAGTAGGAGCATATATGGTGTTTGTGTCTGAACTTGGAGAAATTTTGTAAGAAAACGCTTTTGAACATTCTCAAACTCTTTCCAAGTAGACTTTGAGATGCTCTCGCCCCACACTTCAACTCCATAAAGAAGAACTGATGTCACCAATGCATCAAAAAGGTACTTCTTGAGAATCCAACACTTGATGTTTCTTGCATTACACATGTTCTCAAATACATGATATGCTCTCTTTTTGACTTCCAAAACAATGCATAGAACATTCATGCCACTTGTGACTGGATGGAACCTGAAGAAAGCTCTCAAAGACTTCAAGTGTCTCATTGTTGTACACAATGCATGGCTTCTCCTTATGATTGGTTTTCACAAGCATAACCTTTGTTTTGGATTCATTCACAATCAGCCCACTATGCAAGCAAAATTTCTCAAGGAAAACCATAAGCTTTCGTGCATCTTCTAAAATGTGTGCTAGAAGCACTACATCATCCGCATACAACAAAAGCATGATTACCACATTGCAAATAGTGACCTCTACAATGCCTTCTTCTTGCATAAAGTCAAGTAACATTTGTTCCAATTGATCAATGCATAAACCAAAGAGAGTTGGTGCCAACGGACATCCTTGTTTAACCCCAATAGTGCTTACAAAAAAAATTATTCCTCTTTCCATGCGCAATTGACACATCACCTTCTCATAGATTCGAGAAACCGCAAGCATAAACTCACTAGACACTTGGATTTCTTCCATCCTTCTCCACAAATTGTTACGTGGAATCATATCAAAGGCTTTCTTAAAGTCCACAAAACAACAATACAATTGCCTTTCAACCAACTTTCGTCCATGAGAACACAAAGAGTGACAAGATGATTAATGGTGTTATGGCATCGACAAAAACCCACTTGTCCTTTTGCACGCTTGTCATTATGTTCATCCAACTACTCAATTTCATCTCCATTATGCACCCAAACAACTTTGCCATAATGTATGCTGCAAGTAGTGTTTGTTAGGAGTCTTTCTAATCTACCTTTGTTTCACTCCGTCAAAGAAGCCACATTTTTGCTTCAGTTATCTTACTTAATAATGTAGCAAATTTTCATGTATTGTGTAATTTGAAGAGAGGCATATGTGGTTGCATTTGGAGAGAGGCCTTTACTTTGTATTTGACAAAAACGGTATAGAGCTTCTTGACCTTGTCCTCATTCAGCATATCCTGCAATCAATGAGTTGCAAGGGACAACACCCTTGACAGAAAGCTCTATCAAATCTTCTTGTGCTTTTGTGAAGCCGTCACATTTGACATACACACTAGCAAACGTGTTTCCTAAATGTGTGTCTTTGTAAAGTAACCCAGTATTGCAAATCTCAATGTGTCTACTAGTAACACGCTCAAAAGCCATATGCCTGGTTGCAAAATCCTTGATGCGGGACGTTTGTCATGATAGCTTGGCTTATGTTTGTATGTAAAGGACCAAGTTTCAATGGTGATACACAAAATCTGGATTCCCACCAGATTTGGCATACATATTGATTAAAGCACCGTACACACAAAGAGTTCTAAATTTCCCAATCTATAAGTGAGTTCTTTATCGTCAAGGATTGTTGTGCTTTTGCAAGGATGTGATTTGGTGTATAACTTAAGATTCCTTACCACAACCATGTTAGGAATAAAGGCACTCACTTTTCATCTGCTAAAAATAGCCTAGAGCTTCTTTGCCAAAGTCAGGTTGGTATATGGTGCTATGTGCTCCTTGCAACGACATTCCGGACAGGAAGCTCATCAAGTATTTCTTCTTCTTTTGCAAGAATGTCACATGTAATATATATTTCAAGCTTCCTTACCACAACCATATTTGGCATTTTTGCAATCAGTGCCCTCCATCAAACAAAACCCCTAAAAAGAAGCTCATCAAGAACTTCTTTTTTGTTTTCTTGAGTTGTTGTCATTGATTGTTGTCAGGATCTTGCACGACGCTACAGATATTCAAGGTGCAGCATAGGTAATGGCAATAGTAGAGAGGCTCCATCAATCAATGTGCTCCAAGAGACAACATTCCAGCCACATTCACCATAATTGTCTACCATACACTACAATCAAGACATGTTTTTGCATTTTTCATCAATTCCTAAATAGCAACGTGATCAAGAATTCTCTCACCCATGTCAAGCTCTTGTGCAACACCACATGCATTCAAGTCACAAGCATAGGGTATGGGATTTGTAGAGGCCTACACTCTGCATCTATTGAAAACAACCTAGAGCTTCCTTGCCTTAGCCATTTTGGGCATATTTGGCAATCAACACACTCCAAGGGATGACATTCGGAGCAACAAAGGCTAACAAAATGGGTGATAAGACTTTTTTGCTCATAAAAATCCAAATGATTTAGATTACATCTCCCATGGCATGCTATTGTATACAGATTCAAAGTCCTCCGACAAGATCTAATACAACCCCATAGCACCCTGGACTTTTGTCATTGGGATTTTAATACATCTAACAAGATGGGAGTACATGAAGACTGGATGTCTGCCCATAAGCTTGTAACAATAATCATTACCTGATTATAATAGAGGCCCTTCAAAATGTAAGACCTGGTTTCAAACACATCACCCCAAACGTTGACTTCATGTGTTTTGAGCATCTCTAATGTGTTGGTGCACTTGATTAGGTAAAAGTCGACACCTTCTTTGTTTCCCTCCTCGACATTGACAGCAAAGTTGTCAGCCACTTGGATTGTGTCACTCAATGCTTCAAAGTGCCCTTCATAAGCAGGCTCCTCATATTCGTCGTCTCCATTTGCACCGACATTTTGAGCAATTTTGTGGAAGCTCCAGCTAGACATGTGTGTTTTGTTGTTGCATTTCCTCCACTGGTTGTGCATGCATGCATTACAATAGCAAGATAGCTACCTTAATGCGATGGAGGAACCATCTTGTTTGGAGTAGCCCCAAATTGAATGCATGGAGCGTGTACTTGGGATCTTGTCACAATCCCAGCTATTCTCTTGCAACACTTCTCCAAGATTTACCTCCCAAAACACACGCTCTACCTGCTTATGCTTGGAAGGGTAGTGAGCAATGGTTCCATCAGACAAATGCTGGTGAAGAAATTGCACAACTTTAGCTGCACATCCGAGTTCAGTTCCATTGCACTTCAATTGCTTCTGTGTAAGTGCCCTCTTCACAACTACCCCTACCACATCATGTTCTCCTTTGCCATGGACACTTCCAAAGAAGTTCCACACCATCACTTTCCCTGTCAAACCAGCATATCTACCAACAAAATAGAAAGGCCTCTTTGCCTTGAATTGGGATACCGCCCCATCCGACCAAACCCAATGATGGCTAACATCTAGACCTCTGTCTTTTATCCATTTCCAATGTAGCATAAAGCAGTGTTGGACAAACAAAGTGTCATGCATTTGATCATCAGAAATAAAATAGTGCAAAGTCTTTCTTAATTCAGGTAGTAGGTAATCTGTACAAAAATGGTGACCTGAATGGAATACCAATGTATTGATTGGATCTTGTTCTACTCCTTGAATGAATAATTCTTAGCAAAATCCACCACAGATACAAAAACATCTTCTGGAAAATGCTTGATGCACGCTTTGAACTACTGAGCCTACCATCGATACACAAAGTCCACCACAGATACAAAAACATCTTTTGGAAAATGCTTGATGCACACTTTGAACTATTGAGCCTGCCGTTGATGAACTTTTGAAGATGCGTCTTGAATACCTGTAACAACCTAGCAGTGCTCATCTCCTAACATATAAGATCCTTCATTTTCTTCTTCTTTACACCTTCATTGTTCCCTACTTCCACATTCTTGAATACTTTCACTTTGATGGTTCTTTCATCCTTGAGCAGCTCTTGTGGATAGCATAAAAATTTCTTTGCCCCGCAAGCGGTACATTGACCCATGTGGCATTTTAGACCATGGTAGGTAGACACAACTTGATTGGGACACAAAATAGAATCTATAAGCTTTGAAATGCTCTTACATTGTACTTTGTAGCAGAACATGTTCCTGCAATTGATGAATTCATGCACAAACTGCATGCACATTTGCACAATGCACCATGCACTCCAAATGCTTGACTACACATGTGAATGATAGCTTCCTTCACATATGAAATTTTCACATGGTAAATACAACAACATGTCATCATATCCTTTAGCTTTCTCAAATTAAGGCTTCTCCAATTCAAAGGCACAAAGCTAGATTTGTACATCAGGATATGCTCCTTAAAACATTGGAAGAGCTCAGCCTACGTTCCACAACAATAAAAGCTTGTATCACCAAGAAATTATGATGCATTAGCAAGATATTGGTAGATCTCACATGTGGGTTAGATAGTATGTCAAAAAATGCAATACCTATCAATATTTATTCATAGCTATACCAATAGCTTTAAGAACCACACAATAGCTATGTAATAGCTATCACCCAGCTATCAATAGCTGTCAAATAGCTACCAACAGCTACCACACAATAGCTATGTGTTAGCTACCAATAGCTGTCAAATAGCAATCACTAGCTATGAAATCATTAATCATAGACATGTGATAGCTATCATTAGCTGTAGAATAGCACTCACTTTCTATGAAAGAGTAATCATAGCTATGCGTTAGCTATAAGTAGCTATCAGATAACCATCACTAGCTATGAAATATTTATCAAAAAGTTATCAGTACCTGTCAATACCAAGTTGTAATAGCAATCACTAGCTATGAAGTAGCAAACATAGGTATGTGATAGCTATCAATACTTGTCAAATAACAATCATAGCTACCCTCAAATAGCAATGATAACTACATGACAGTTATTCACAACTGTCAAATATCAATCATAGCGATCAATAGCTATAGATAGCAATCACTAGCAATAAAATAGCAATCATTAGCTGTTAACTATTAATAAAATAGATACATATAGAAACTATTTATAGCTATTAATAGGCCAATAGCAGTAAACTACTTATAGCTATAAATAGCTAGGCAATGGTCAGTAATTGATAGAGACTAATTAGTGCCTATCTTCTATCAATAGATATCAAATAGCCTACCAATAGTCATGTCATAATTATAGATAGATACACTTAGAAATTATTTACAGCTATTAACTAGCTGATAGCAATAAAGCATTCACATATATAAATAGTTAAGCAATGCTCAATAATTGTAGCTACTAGCTGGCAATGTTATATAAGAAATATACATAGCTATTACATGGCATGCGCTTTCTATTCATACATGTGATACTTCCAATAGATGGATGGGATGTGTGATAAACTGCTTTTGACCTATTCTCTTTCGACATATGTCTTTTCTTATTGGGGGACACACGAATCTCAAGAGTCCAGAAGTTCTCTACCAACTCCTTGACCTCTTCAGGTATGCAAATTCTTGGAAGACTTCAATGGCATGTGGAAAATGACAATGCACTGTTCTCAGTTTACTGGAGTAGCTGGTATCTGGCTCCATACAAGTTCCTTCTATGAACAGAAAAGATCTTGGAGGCAGCATTAACATTAAGCCCTTGTGCATCCTCTTGATCTTTTGAGCTCATAAGCATCAGCATGGTAGACCTCTTGAGGAGCATTTCATCTTCATTTTGTGGCCTCTTCAAGTCTTGAAGCATGTTCTAAATATTTGCTAGAAGTGTGTCTGCAAAACCTGGTGTTGGTGCCTATCACTGTGAAGTTCTTTCAGTGAAGGATGCTGAACAATCCATTTGAAAATGTCTTTCTTAGCATTCATGTCCATTGCATTCGTTTGACGAAGAATATATCGTGCAATGTCTTTGGCTACCTTTGCTCTTTTTACCTCATCGTTGAATTTCAGACAGCCCTGTGGTTCTCCTTCATCCGCTATTGTTTTGGCTACTTCATCCAGTTCTCCGTGATGTAACCTTCGTCTACTTTTCTTTTCAGTCTAGCTCTTTGTTCTATCTTGTAGCGAGACTCATATTCCCTGATTATCATGTCTTGCTTCAAGCTATGGAATGCACGAACCTTTGGCAAACAAAGAAGAACACATATCATTGAGACTTTTCCAAACAAGAACACTCAAAAAGAGAGGAAAAATGCATATTGCCAAAGCACCTGCTCCGTATTATCCCCTTCAACTAATGCAAGCTCCACCAATTCTTCTATTCCGTCACAAAGCAAGAGAAAAAAAAATGGTTATGCATATTCCAACTACAAAGAAGAAGGAGGCCACAAAAGTAGCTATGGTCTCAGCAAGAAAATAGAATTTGATTGATTTAGATGCTATGAATCGCTTAACCATTGATTTAGATGCTATGAATCACTTAACTAGATTGAATCATATGGTTTAGTTAGAAGTGTCTACAAGAAAATAAGTAGAAGCTTACCAAGAGGAACCTTGTTCCTAATTTGTTGGTTGATGCTGCAAGAAATGTTTCTCCGTGCTCAGCAAATAGAATTTACACGTTGATAGCTTCACCTAAAATTGTGTGTGTGTTTGAATTTAAAATCCCATCATTCAGAATCATATACTGAGAGACTTAAATTTTGTTTGCAAAACAATATTGTGTAAAGAACAAAACAAAGAATAATTTCTTGATATATAAAATTCATTACAAGGTACTTTGATACATGACAAAGTAGGAGTTTAAGCCGAAACTCCTATGAGATGAAAGCAGGGACCTTTACCTGCCAACCAACCACAAGTACAATTTAATTAGAACTAATTTGTACTAAATGGGTGACAGGTATCCAAGCAATCCCCACTGCTTGTTATTGCTGTCACATCCCAGACCCCAACCATACTCCTAAATATATATTATGTTTTCTTTAGCCCACCTATGTAAGTATGGTCTATTACGATCTTTGAAAAATTTAATGGGTTTACATGGTTTGGAGATATGGTCCCTATTTGCTATTGGCTTGGTTTTCTTTTGCCTATTATGTGTAGCCATGAGCTTGTCCCAAATTTGTTGTAGCTTAAATGTGTCATGAGTGATGCACATCCTAGCTGTTTGCCTGTATCCCTGCTTATCAGCAAAGAATTATACACATGTGGTTAATATCTTTATGTAGTAGACCTAATTGTTGATCCATTTATTGATTTCTTCAAGTTATCTGTATGAGTCCCTCTATTGTTACATTATATGATATATACAGTTACTTTTTACCATGCAAAGTTACCCAGGTTTTTTTAATTTGTAAAAATTTTGGCAACATCTTGTTTGTAATATCAATCTTTTTTCAAAAAAACCGAAGGTAAACATTGACTTTTGCCCTCACAGGAGGTTGTCATAACTCATGCATCATGTCTTTATTCATATCTATATTTATGCTTGCTATTTAACAGAAATATGAAGGTTTTACTTCAAAATATTTTTGAAGAAATAATCTTAATGTAACGGAACCGCCTTGCTAAAGTACATGAAAATAAAGGAAACTAAGTGAAAGTAGAAATTCGTGTACCACATTACCTGGTTACTATTTGTTGAGTATGCAAGCTCAGATCAATGGTGTTTAAGCCTATGGGAACAAGTCTCATAATACATGGAACTATAGACCACCAGTTTAGTGGAGTTTAGTGGAGATTGCATGATCAAGTTTGTGGTTATATATGTAATTGATTTTAATGAATATAGCGTGTCTTATTGCTTGGACAGTGTCGACTTTCTCTCTCGCTTCCTCTCTAGTTTCTCTGCACTTTCCATGCCCCAAAGGCGGCATTCCCCATAGCCCATCTCCTATCAACTAGTATCAGAGCCAGGTTCTTGACCTCGACTCAGTGCATGGGAACTGCTTTCTGTAGAGGGAAACACAAAATTGTTGACCTGTAGAGAACCGAACCAAACTGCCATCAATATGAACACCCTGGCTTGAGAAGCAAATTTTGACATTGTAGCTCCTGGCAACTCAGTCTCTACAGCCCGCCTTGAGCATTTTTAGCTTCGACCTGTCATTTTGTGCGCCATCTCTGCAATACAGAGATCAAATTTTTGCTTCTTTCACATTGCACAGGTCACCCAGTTGGGTCTTGAGTTTTTATAAAAGGGGGTATTCCCACTCGACAAGGTGTAAGTATATTGGCTCAGTAGTACATTGGCTCCAGTAGTAGCTTAATACATACATGCAAAGACAGATGAAGATGAAGGCAACCAGAATTTAAGCCAGCAATAACCAATAACATAAACTGTCTATCAGGATTTTGAAAGGCTTCACCATGGCATCAAAGATCAACAAATTTAATGGATCCGGCTTCCACACCATGCAAGTTAAAGTAAAGGACTATCTGGTGCGGAAAAATCTGTGGAACATAGTCAAGCCTCTGTCAACTGACGAAGCTAGCACATCTGCTGCAGTTACCAGAGTGTCATTTATCGAGCGATAATGCAAGGATGAGCAAGCATTAGGTATTATTCTGACATCTCTCGAAGATGATTTTATTCATTATCTGGATGATACGCAATCTGCAAATGCTGCTTGGATGGAACTAGAGAAAGTGTTTGGTCATAAAGCCAAATACTCCAAAATGACCCTTCTGTATTCTCTTTCAATGTGTGAAGATAAAAACATTATGGGTTTAGCAAACAGAATAAAAAGCATCCGCACTCAACTAATTTATGTTGAATCTCCTGTCCCAAATGAAGATCTTATAGCCGTTTTTCTAAATAGCCTACCTGCAAAATTTTGTCAAATTGTCACTATTTTATAGGAGAAGGATCCTCTACCTTCTTTAGATGGTATTGTTAATTCATTGCACGAAGAAGAGAAACGGATTCCACGAATTAGCTCTTTTGTACCGACTACATATGTAGCTTGTGGTTGCACTTCAACCATGTCTGCAACTTTGACCAGGCCTACTACCAGCACTAGACCTTGTGCAATATGTGGATGCAGCAATCATCAAACCAAGGATTGTTTTAGCAAAAATCCTTGCATCCATTATGGAAAGACTAATCATCCTTCAGACAAATGCCTTAAGAAGAATAAGTGACAGATCAATGTGGTTGAAGGTGATGAATATGGTGAAGCACCAATGCTTTTCATAGAAAGTGATGTCCTGTAATTTTTCCAGTTTGTCTTTATGTCTCCTTTATGTCAGTCATTTGTCAATAAAATGTATGGGTTATAAACACTTCCATAAAAATAAAATGGTAAGGCCACCCTTTGTTGTTTTGTCGAGTTTTCGTATGTCTCACACTGATAGTTGTTTGAGCGAAGTACACACATACACCTATGCTATAGTCAAGGGGGGGACTTCTACTCATGGTTTCAGGTGATTGGACTCTGCCATGGTCTGTCTGTCTCGAGTCCATTGTCAGTGGTTTGGGCTTGAGGGGGGTGTTTTTGGGTATGCAAGCCCGGGTTCAATGGTTTCTAAGCCTGTGGGAACAAGTCTCATAATACATGCAGCTATAGACCACCGGTTTAGTGGAGTTTAGTGGAGATTGCATGATCCAGTTTGTGGTTATATATGTAATTGATTTTAATGAATATAGCGTGTCTTATTGCTTTGGACTATGTTGAATTTCTCTCTCGCTTCCTTTCTCGTTTCTCTGCACTCGCCATGCCCCAAAGGCGGCATTCCCCATAGCCCATCTCCTATCACTATTTGTTGTTGTCATCCGTGTTACTTTTCTTGTGTGTGTTTATTTGTCCAAGGTTCTGCAATCTCGTCGCTGCTACACCCTTTAATTGATATTTTTATGCTAGGTATTAGATAATGATTATCACTATATTTTATCATCCATGTTTTACTTTTAATGCTATTTATGTGTATAATTGCATATCTACTACTCTATATGTATATGTGAAAAAAACTTCTTGTGTGTTGTTTGTATATATGCTTCTGTGTATGCCTATGTGTGTGTAATCTAAAAAAATAAAACGTTTTTTATAAAAACATGCATGTGTATGTGCGTTTTATGTTTACATGACTAACAAATGGTTTTTCAACCTCTTTTTGTTGCGCATGTATTGTACTTGTGATGATTTACATATATTTTTTAACCCTTTTATGTGTGTGTATCTGTGTCTAAAAACCCCTTCTCGTGTATCCCCTAACCGTGTGTGCGGTTCTTAGAGACAACAACCAATTACCTTATGTGTATATGCATTGAAGTTATCCTAAAATCCCTAATGTGTGTGTACCTAGGTATGAAAAAACACCTTTTTGTGTGAGATTACCATTGTGTGTGTGGTATCAAAAAAAAAAATACCTTGCTCGTTTGTATGTGTTTGGAGGCTCTTTGTGTTATCTTTGGCTAATTTGGTTGATGTATGCACCAGTTGTCGCTCGTTAGGGTGAGATAGAGAGGTTGCGTATCAAGCCAAGAGACCTCCAGTTTCTATAGCTTGCACACTATGATCACGAGCCACCCGAATGATGAGTAAGTAGGTGTGTGTGTGTGTGTGTGTGTGTGTGTGTGTGTGTGTGTGTGTGTGTGTGTGTGTGTGTGTGTGTGTGTGTGTGTGTGTGTGTGTGTGTGTGTGTGTGTTTGCAAATATGCGGTTGCAACTGGTGTGCTATTACACGCCAACAGAGGTGCACTATTACTTGCTTGCTAATACTGTACAAAGGTGCACTATTACTTGCAAGCAAAGGTACTTTGTGCTAATACTGTTTGCACTATTGCTTGCAAATAGAAGTTGTGCATGCTCTTCAAAAGCCTACGAAGGGCAGAGTTTGCGATTTGAAGTGCATGTGTGCTCTCGCAGTTTGCATTCCAGACTTTTATAACGATCTTGAATTCGGTACCTTAACTGACCATGTGCAAGTAGTTTCTTTAGTACAAGTGTAGCCACTCACAAGCTTGCTAAAAATACCACCTTAGCCATTTAGGATCATCCCTTTCCACCAATTTTTTAAAACCAAATGAAATAATATCTTTAACACTGGGATTTTACTTATTCAAAAGATAGTGTACCATTTTTTGATGATTTTTTCCATAAATACCACACTGTTCCATGTGGGAGTTATTTTACAAAGAAAAATCCATACGGCTTTCCTCATCCACCTCCAGTCTTTGTTTGTCATTTGTCTGCTAATGAGGTAGTTACCTGTGTCAAGTTAGCGGATTAGTAAATATGTGGTATCTTGTCTTCAACATGTGGGCAACTTTATTTATTATTTGTATATGTTAACGGTATTATATATCATGTGTGCATATGTGCGTGTGCGTGTGTGTGTCTGTGATTGGCAAAGGGTGATATATGTACACTATATTATGTGTGTGTAGCTGTTTAATCTTGGATAATAAGACATAATTGAACTTTTACATTCAAGAGACAGTTGGTAATGGAACAAAGAACGGATAAGTACAAAAAACAACTCAGTATTAGAATCATTTAAGTACAATGCTTGTAGGAATGAGGTCCCCTTCCAGTATACATATAGTAGAAAAACTTCCCAAATCATAAAAGAGTGTGCAATCCAGTGTAGGTCAGCTTGCCAAAGTCAAAAGAGCCTTCAAGATAAGATAGAGTCCTTACCTACATCCATCCAAACAAGACAACAATTCAGTTAGCCTTGGATGTGTTTTACAAGTATCAATGGACTATACCAGATGTTATCCATGTCCATCTCAAAAAAAAAATCTAAACTTTACAAGATTAGTCAAGAGTATTTATGTAAAGATGTTATCACTTTTCTTTTAAAACAAATCCCAAAGATTATAGTAAAAGAATATCATTTTGATTAGAAGGCCATCACTCCTTCTAATCCAAGTGTCTAAATCCACTCCCTTCACTTAAAAAATTCATCAGTTTTATCAGTTCATGAAAAGCTCTACCAAATGAAGTTTATACAAGAAGTTTTTTTCTTAAAAATTCCATTTAAATTTCTCATACAGTATCAAGCTTTGTTTAAGATTGTTTTCAGGTCAGACGCCCATTATGGTAAAATGGACTCTGAATCATCCCACTATCACTAACCATATATCTCTCTTTAGCAAACCAAGTAGCAGGGAGCCCTGATAAAATCCAGGCCATGAGCCGAACCATTAAAAATATATATATCATGCTTTAACGTGCTAGTTTCACCTCAACGCTCAAGGCTTAAAAAAGGATCAACATCCACCCAAGTGAATGTAGTTTACATCCTAAACAAATAAGGTAAAGACCAAGCACTACAACGATACGCAATAAGGCCCAACGCCCCTTTTTTTTGAAAAAAAAACCCTCTATGTAATTGCGCAATCGGACAAAAAGCACCTCTACTAGCCAACCAATATACAGGGCCAGTAAACGGCTTCCTATGCAAAAAGCGGCAGTATCAAGTAAGCCACAAGGTTATTTGATGCTCAGTAAGCCCCTAAAAAATCAGTAAAAAAATGCATCCAGCAGTAGCCCATAGCATCAAGCCCTTTACAGGGAATAACAATTATCAGTGGACAGATTAAAACGTGGAGTACAGCATTTTTCCAAAATGAAGGTTCGTTAAAAAACTGTCGTAACGTACCGCCTGCCACAAAACACACAATTGGTGTGCAGAGGGTGGGATACCATACCCCCTTCATTTCCTAGTTCACCATTCAAGCCCAGTTAAAAGGCAACAACCCATGTAATCAAGGCGCCTATTAGCCGCGCAGTCAGTTAGTGGGGTACAAGGCCATAGCCAAATGAGTGGTCTAGCCACTGATATGCAAAAAAACGCAGAAAAACGCATTCAATATGTTATCATTAACAGAAAAACGCAACACAATACACACCTTATGTAATAGGCAACCAAAAATCTTCTTAAACATTAACAGTGTCCGCGACATTACCATATTCATTATGCCATGTTATGAGAAGCCATGTGTGCTTCTAATCAAAGAGTATCATAACCCGATTAATAGAGCAAGAGCAATCATAAAAAAATGTCCTCAATAGTAGTTTTTCCAAAAAAAAATCAATCATAAACATATGGCCGAGGAAGTAGATCTGAGTGTTAGACGAAGTGAGCTCCATGATTCAGTACCACGCAGAAATTTCAAGGCAAGGCAACAACAAAACAAAGCTAAGTGAGGGCCAAAGAGGTGCCCTCACCTCATTATATAGAGGAAGGAGGGAGAGAGGCGGTCCGCTTAGATCAAAGCCATGAGTAGAATCTCCATGAGTATACTGATTGTGTTACACGACAACGAGGCCGCCTCTAGTTGCAGAGAGAGCCCCTGCACCTTCACGGCAAATAATGGTAGTAGGATAGTAAACCATAAAGCAAAACCTACTTGTAGGTAATATATACGGTCCTAGTCCCATGGTATGGGGGTTTTATAATTGAAAAAAATAGAAATTATAGCTAAGTACTACTCTGTGTGTGTGTGTGTGTGTGTGTGTGTGTGTGTGTGTGTGTGTGTGTGTGTGTGTGTGTGTGTGTGTGTACCCACCCTAACCCAGGTGCCATACACAATGGGTCGGTAGTAGTCCCATTGTGCATGGGCCTACTATTTAATTAGAGATATGAGATTTTCTTGGTTAAAGTGTAGCCCAGGCCAATTATGCTAGGTGAGAGATTGTGTGATTCTGTCAGAGACTTGGTTTCTATTAAACCCGTTGAGGCAATACTTTTGATTAGTAAATTAACATCCTTCCATGCAAGGAAATAATTAGACCATGAATAGCAAATAAGTGTACTAGACTGATACATGAGCTAATGGCAGCCTTGTGAGGCCTATTGCTATTTCTTTTTATGAACTCCATAAGTGGCAGTTTCAAGAGATCTCTTTTCCAAACAAACCTTGGGTCATATCCTCCGACAGATGGAACATGAAGAGACATAGAAAGGTTAAGGAATTGGACTGATGTGAAAAATGGCCCATTGGGTGTTATGATCCCGTGTAAAGATGTAGGTTCAATTTTAAGGCAATGAGGATAGATTATACAAATTTCTTTGAGGAAAGCTTTATTGTTGACACTTAATAAGGCATTCATATATCTAAAGGTATGTCTGAACTGTGAAAGATTATTATCTCAAGATTCCATGGCTTTGAGAAACCATTTGTCCTCAAAGAAAGCAAGGTAGATATTACACATAAGTGGAGAACATGAGAACCCCATGGGGATGCCTAAGCATTGGTTGAAGCAAAGATCGCCAGAAACTATAGTATAGTTATTAAGCAGCCATGAGATGTAAAAGCAAAGCTTTTCCTTGTTGAAGTGTAAGGAGTGTACGGAGTGAGTTTTTTTAATCCACCTAGGTTTTTTGGAAAGAGAGATGTAAAAAAGTTTCCTCTTCCTAGCATCAGAAAAAGCCATTTTGATCACCTTGGCAAGAACCGTCTTAAGGCCAAGATCCCCCTCAAGGGGAATGTTTTCTTAGCATCGTGTAATGTCAGCAGAAAAAATGTGAAAGATTTGTTGTGGAAGATTAAGCGAGACTTCAGTAGAGTTTTTCGTCAGCAGCCAAAAGGGGTTGTACTGTATTTGAAGGAAGTCGGGAATAGAATCACACCGAAGAAAGTCATTACTGTAGACCAAATTTTCACGGGATGTTGATACTTCCATCCTATGAGTATATTATCAAGTAATTTGTGATTGCCAAAAAATAGGTCAAAGCACTCAAAAAAAAGGTTTTTTGGTTGAATCCAATCGAGACGTACATTGTGAAAGAGATAGTGCATGCAGATAAATTCTTTGTTTAGATCCACTTTGTTGAGAGTTCTTCTTCCGTAAGGGCTTGTAGTAACCTGCAATATCACCAAGGATTACATTGCAAGGAAATTCCTGATGGGGGGAATCTTGCCTCTTCTCCTAGTGTAGCTACAAGCTTTTCCCCAGTTAGAGGATGAGCTAGGTGTTAAAAAGGAAGTGAAGGAGTTGGGGGTAGTCAAAGAGTTGGGTCTTTTAAGAGCAAGGGAGTCATCCTCATCAATACATGGTTTAAGTAAACTAGTGATGATCTTAACACCTTCATAATTTGCATAAGTAGTTAAGTAAATCCCAGGTTCATCATATTTCAACTCCTTCAAGATATCCAACATTAATCCATGGAAGATGTTAAAGGAAATCTGTGCAATTACGATTTGCTTAGCTTGGCCACTTAACCAAGAGCAAATGAGAGAGAAGTGAAAATCCACTGGTTTTTCTGGGAAGAGTAGGTCCAGATGGTTGAGAATAAACCAAATGGTATGATCAAACCACATGATGCTAGATTCACAAGAGGCTTTAGGGTCAAGAAATTTGTAGGCACATTTTACATAAGGTCACAAGAAATTCCACATGGATTCAGTGTAGAAAACTGGGTTACTCTTAGCAAATTCCATGTTTTCTTTAATATGGATGTAGAGGCCGGTATTGAAGGGGCATTTGGAGTGGTCAATGAGATTGAGGTTGAAGGGTGCTTTGATAAGTTCCTCTTTGTCCAGAAATTGTCCTCCTTTCAATATCTTGAGTCTGCAGTCCTCCACATTAGAGGTAGAGAGGTTGGCAAGGTAAACCCAAGCTTCACTCAAAATGGGTGCTAAGAACTCTTTGTTGAGCAGGACCCAAAGCTGATGGTCAATCCCAAGGGATCAATTTCAATTTGTCTAGTAGGTAAGATAGAAAAAACTTTAGATATATTAGGCACCATCTCCAAGAGGTTAGAGTCATTGAGGGAACAAAGATTGATCTGAAATTCCTTAACTGCTTCAAGGGCTGCACTATCCCGACAAAAAATACCACCAGTTTGTGGGATAGTAGGAGTAGCCGGTGTACAGATAAAAGAGGGGTTGAGACCGCACAGCTTCCTTAGAAAGTTAGACAGATCAGCACTTGAGGAAGAGAATGGGGCAAGCTCTTGTTGGTATTGTGAAGACAGTAACGGAAGCTGGGCTATGTATTGGGTAATTAAATTCACCCCTTCCATGGAGTCTTTATCTAGTGTAGCCAAAATTTTGACCCAATCATTAAAAGACAGCATATGTAAGACAGACAATTCTTGTCAAAGGTAAGAGCCAAGTCATATATTAGTTGAGAAGCATCCAAGCTACTAATACATCTGAGTACAAGAGATGTGGCCACTGAGAGGGGCTCCGAGGTCAATTCCAATCCTTGTGAGAGAGCAAGAGTCTGCAATATTTCAAAAACGTGTGGTGAGGTTTACTTTTTCTTACCGTAGTAAGTAATACAATCTTTGGCTTTCCTAGAAAGAAAGGATCTAGTTCTAACTACCAAAGCATTCTTTGGTTTATGGTCCTTAAGGTATAGCTTAATTTGTTCGAGAATCTTTGCATGATTCTTAGGGTTGTGTTTAGTACTCATGCGGGCTGTCTTTCTATAGGGTATGCAGTCCTGAAAAAGGAACATTATAAACATAAATAAAAATAAAAATTGTATCTGGAGTTTTGGGCCTGCAAACCTTAAACCGGCAAGGTCAAAGACTATAGTAGCCATGAGCAGGGGACCAGAAATAGAGTCTATGAAGGACCACCTAACACCAGTCAACCACTCAAGGGATTACAGACTGTGGGTCCAACCTAGAGCTCAATTTCGAAGATAATTTCCAAAGCCAGCATCCCGATTTCTCTAGAAAGAAAAACCTTATATATGAGATGTGTGTGTAGCTATTTAATTTTAGATAATAAGACATAATTGAACTTTTACATTCAAAAGACAGCTGGCAATGGAACAAAGAACAAATAAGTACAGAAACAACTCAATATTAGAATCATTTAAGTACAATGTTTGTAGGAATGAGGTCCCCTTCCAGTATACAGATAGTAGAAAAACTTCCCAAATCATAAGTGAGTGTGAATCCAGTGTAGGTCAGATTGCCAAAGTCAAAAAAAACCTCCAAGATAAGATAGAGTCCTTACCTGCATCCATCCAAACAAGACAACAATTCAGTTAGCCTTGGATGTGTTTTACAGGTATCAGTTGACTATACCAATTGTTATCCATGTCCATCTTTAAATTAAAAAAAAAGACTTTACAAGCTTAGTCAAGAGAATTTATGTAAAGATGTTAGCACTTTTCTTTTTTAAAAATCCCAAAGATTATAGTAAAAGAATATCATTTTGATTAGAAGGCCATCACCCCTTCTAATCCAAGTGTCTGAATCCACTCCCTTTATTTAAAAAAATCATCAGTTTTATCAATTCATGAAAATCTCTACCAAATGAAGTTTATACAAGAAGTTTTTTTCTTAAAAATTTCCATTTAAAGTTCTCATACAGTATCAAGCTTTGTTTAAGATTGTTTTCAGGTCAGATGCCCATTATGGTAAAATGGACTCTGAATCATCCCACTATCACTAACCATATATCTCTCTTTAGCAAACCAAGTAACAAGGAGCCCTGATAAAAGCCAGGCCATGAGCCGAACATAAAATATATATATCATGCTTTAACATGCTAGTTCCACCTCAACACTCAAGGATTAAAAAAGCATCAACATCCACCCAAGTGAGTTTACATCCTAACCGAATAAGGTAAATACCAAGTACTGCAACGGTGCGCAATAGGGCCCAACACCCCTAAGACAAAAAAAAACCCTCTATGTAATTGCGCAATCGAACAGAAAGCACCTCCACCAACCAACCAATATACAAGGCAAACGGCTTCCTATGCAAAAAGCAATAGTATCAAGTAAGCCACAAGGTTATTTGATGCTCAGTAAGCCCCTAAAAAATCAGTTAAAAAATGCAGCCAGTAGTAGCCCATAGCATCAAGCTTTTTACAGGGAATAACAATTATCAGTGGGCAAATTAAAACGTGGAGTACAGCATTTTTCCAAAATGAAGGTTCGTTAAAAAAATGCCGTAACGTACCGCCTAGCACAAAACACACAATCGGTGTACAGAGGGTGGGTTACCATACCGCCTTCATTTCCTAGTTCACCATTCAAGCCTAGTTAAAAGGCAACAACCCATGTAATCAAGGCGCCTATTAGCCGGCCAGTCAGTTAGCAGGGTACAAGGCCATAGCCAAACATATAGCACGTGTTTTTCTCGCTTCATTTCTCCTCTTTTCGGGCAATTTTCACATCAGGTGCAGCATTTACCATGGCTAACAACAACATAGATGTGTTCAAGATGTTTCTTGTTGAGGATAGATTAGATGGGGACAATTACCCTATGTGGGCTTACATGATGCAACATGTTCTTGTGTCAAAGGGCGTCTGGAATATTGTGTAGGGCATTGATGTACGTCCTAGTTATGAGGATGTTGTAGGTCTTGCTGCAAGGATTGCTGCTATTAGAGTTGTTTTGCCTACGGCAAAACAAGCTCGTTGGGATGTAAAGGATGTGCAAGCTTGTGCGTTAATTGCATTTTCTATGAAGCACACCATTACTCCTCACATTCTTTCAATAAAATCTACAAAATAGGCTTGGGATATTCTGGTTGGTTTTTATGCAAGCCGCAATGAGGCAAAAATTGCATTGCTACGTAAAGAGTTGGATCCAAAGATTATGCATGAGGAAGATGATATGGACACTTTCCTTGCTGGTATCAGGATATCAATGAGAAAATTATTTATGCAGGTGAAGTCATTTCAGACAATTCCCTTGTGCAAATTGTCCTTGATGCCTTGCCAGACTCTTACTAGAATTTTGCTAGTACTTGGAGACTTATCACCCAAGGAAATCCTAAAGTTGTCAAGTTTGATGCATTGTGCACATTGTTGTTGCAAGAGTCACTTTCCAAAAAAAACAGGACTAGAGAGCGTGCAGTTGAACAGGGCTTTTATTGCTTCTCAAAGAAAGGGTGGTAACAGCAATGCAGCCACTTCTTATGGTTCTTCTGCGAGTGGAAAATCACCAGTTCCTAATACTTCTGCTGGCAGCAATTCATCTTCAAATTCTGGCGATAAGGGCAAAAAGAAGATGTGTTGCCATTATTGTAAAGGTGATGATCACTTGATCAAACAGTGTCCTAAATTGAAGGCCAAAGAGGTAAAGAAGAAAGAGGGTGGTTCCATTGCAAATGCTTGTTCCACTACAAATGCAGCTATTGTTCAATCTTCTGTGAAAGGAGACTGTGATGCTGATGTTGATGTAGAATTGGCTTGTACTACAGTGTATGTATAATCTTGCTGGCCATGATGCATGTATGTCAGTTGCTACAGATTCACATGTGTGGTATTCAAATAGTGGTGCTACAAAGCACATTACCTCACATTGTGAGTTCTTCACCTCTCTTGAGTCTATCCCTTATGGAAATTTAGTCACTTGTGCCAACAATGGCTCTTATTTGGTTCAGGGAGTTGGAAATATTGTGCTTATTGATGCAAATGGCAATTCTTTCACACTTGTTGATGCACTTTATGTACCTAGGATCAAGAAGAATCTTTTGTCTGTATCTGTACTTGCTAGACTTGGACTTGTAGTCAAATTTGTGGATGATAGATGTACAATTCATGATCTCAATTTTGGTGATGAAATTGCTGCATCTGGCCTTTTGTTCCATGGACTGTATAAGCTCACTTTGTATGACAAGTATGGACAAAATTTTACAAATGCAGTTGCAGATTCAAGGGCTATTTCAGATCCAAAACTGTGGCATGCACATTTTGGGCATTTAAATTTTGCCAGTTTGCTCCGTTTGCAAAAATCTGATATGGTTGCTTCTTTGCTGCCTCTTGCATAGTGATGTTTGTGGGCCTATGCAAACTCCGTCCTTGGGAAATTACTTGTACTTTGTGATTTTCATTGATGACTACTCCAGGCATGCATGGGTATATCCGCTAAAAGATAAGTCGGAAGCGTTCATGTGCTTCAAGAAATTTCTTGCTATGACTGAAAATGTCTCGAAATGTACTATGGGCACCCTCCATTCCGATCAAGGGGGGAGTATATGTCGCATGAATTTAATGCATGTCTAGCTAGTCATGGGATAAAACACCAATGTACAGTGCCGTATACGCCTCAACAAAATGGTGTTGCTGAGAGGAAAAACAGGTCTCTTGCGGAAATGGCAAGATGTATGGTCAAGAGTCAAGCTTTACCAAATTTGTTTTTGCTCGAAGTTGTTATGTGTTCCACTTATGTATTCAACAGGTGTCCTATGAAAGCATTGCAGTCTATGACTTGATATGAAGCATGGCATGATAGAAAGCCATCTATTGAGTGCATGCGTGTTTTTGGTTGTATGGCTTATGGTTTAGTGCCACAAGCGCAGCACAGAAAATTGGATGATAAGGATGTCAAATGTTTTTTTTTTTTGTAGCGCTGAAAGCAAAGGTTACAGGTTGTACCATCTGCAAACAAAGTGTCTTTTGGTCTCACGTGATGTTGTGTTTGTGGAAGATTTTGTTCAGCCTTTGTTGTCATGTACTAGTGACAGTAATGTAAGCTCACAGGACATTTATGACAATTTGTTGCCTCTTTTCAATGGTGGAAGCACGAATGTAAATTCCAATGAGGCAAATGTACAGCCTATGGGGGTTTTTGAAAATGGTACAGATCAGCCATTATTGATGCAGATGTACATGATGTACTTGATGAGGAAAGGGCTGAAAATGAGCAGGCTAGAGGTATGTCAAAATGGGTGGTGCACACTTTGCATGACATTAAATTGGATGCACCTTTGTCTAGTCGTACCCATTCAGGTTCTCGCCATGCCTCTTATGCATCGGATTGTTATGCTTTGGATGTGCTTAGCTTACATGATGTTGAGGAGCCTCTGTCTTTTGACAAATCACAGAATTCAGAAAATTGGATGGCTGCTATGCAATCAGAATATGATGCACTTATAGAAAATGACATGTGGAATTTATGTGATTTGCCTCTTGGCAAAAAGGCCATTGATACAAAGTGGGTTTACAAGTTGAAACGCAAGCCGGATGGTAAGGTTGATCACCATAAGGCTCGACTTGTTGCAAAAGGCTATGCGTAGCATAAGGCATAGATTCTGAAGAAACTTTTGCTCCCACTTGTCGTATGACTACTGTTCGTTTTCTATGGGCATTGGTAGGTCATTTTGGTTGAGATGTACTTCTCATTGTTATTCTTTATGTGGATGATTTGCTGATCGCTGGTCCCAATGAGGCACATATTGCTAAATTCAAGGCTGATTTGAATGCTACTTTCAAGATGAAAGATTTGGGGATGTTGCATCATTACTTGGACATACAGTTTAAGCAGTGTGATGGTATTGCCTTGTGTCATAGTTACATAGACACATTGCTATGTAGGTTTGGACTTGAGGATTTCAAACCTATTGCCACTCCCATGGAAACAGGTTTGAAGTTAAGTCTACATGATGTTAGTGATCCTGTTGATGTCACTCTTTACCAAATTGTTGTTGGATACCTCATTTATGTATCAATTTGCAGTCTCACAGGTCATCAGATTTATGCATAGCCCAGGGTCTAAGCATTGGCAGGCTGTCAAGAGGACTTTCCTCTACTTGAGTGGCACTTTACATCTTGGCTTGTTTTATCCCAAGGGGGGATCATTGCCGCTACACTTACATGCTTTTTTGGACTTAGATTGGCTGGTTGTTTTGACATGCGAGTGTCCACAAGTGTTTTTTGTTTCATGCTTGGCAGTTCATGTATGTCATGGTTAAGCAAGAAGCTTGGCTACTTCCAGTTGTGCAGCTAAGTACAGGGCAGTATTCACAGCTACGATTGAGTGTGTATGGCTTAGACACCTTATGGCTGATTTGGGTGTTGGACAAGACACTGCCAACACTATCTACACTAACCATCAGAGCACATTGACAGTTGCGAGGAACCCAGTTTTTCATGTTCGCACAAAGAACATTGAGGTGCATTACCACTATGTCAGGGAGAGTCTCTCAGCAGGAGAGATCAGCTTGGCTTATGTGCCAACACAGGACAACCTTGCGAATCTTTTCACAAAGGCATTGTCTCGTGAGAAGTTTGAAGCTTTTCGCAAATCTTTGGGCTTACTCCCCTTTGTGGATTGATCATGTCCTCAAGGCATGGCACTTCCCTTTACTCTATGTGCTAGCTCTCATTCACCATATCAGTCCAGGGGGGATTTGTTACCATATACATGTGGTAGTGATGTGTGTGAACACAATTAGGACCACCGGGGCATTTTTTGCCTCACTAGGAGGTTTTTTCCTCCATGCATTGTTTATATGCCCATCACTCTAGGGCTATCTATATTTCCATTGCACACTAAGTAATACACTCTCTATTGTGTCCCTTGAGTTTCCTTCTTCTTCTCCAAGCTGTGTGTGTTTTCCTGCAACCCTAATTCCAACATACCTATCATTGCTTAACACATCAAGAGTAACTTTTGCCATCTTCTTGAGATTAGAATGTAGTGCAAGGTGGAGTGGTGCAATGTGAATTTTTGTATGGTCAACGTAACATCAATTTCATTGAGCATGGCACACATAAGAGAAGACAATTGTAGCATGTGTTTTAGCCTCGTTTTAACACACTTGGAGCGTTTTCCATGACCACATTCTCCACAGCCACTTTGGCCATGTCCAAGAGCTCTTGCAAAGGTGCCCCATGTGATGGTGAAGATGGAGGTGACTCATGGGTGGCCTATCATGGTCGAGGGGTGAATGGCGATGGTGATCCCCATTCACTCTAAACTCTATGGTTGACCTATGCATGATCTCTCTCTAGCTCTTCATAATTGCTCTCCACCTCAATCGCTGCTCTCTTCTTTGTCTTCCCTAGCCCAACTGGCAAGGGTTTTGGCTTGTCCATTGTGGAGCGTTTCTTTGTGTCTTTTTTTGTAGGCAAGCATTTGGTTGCATTGAGAGAGAGCACATCCTTTGACTAAACGGTCTTCTTTTGTGAACCTCTATGCTCCGCTATTGAAATAGGGAACCAATTTAGCAAACCAATCAACCACGGCATGACGAAGCCCAAAAAAAAAAAGTGCAATACCAACGTAAATCTCTTCTTCTTTGAGTGGGTATTCCTTGTCAGGATAAACCAACCACCAAGGGCACTTTGACCATGGTGCCGTTGGTCGCAGGTCATCTATCCATACATCTGGATATAAGCATGTCTCCTCAATTTTGGACATGCACCATGCATCACTCGGGTGCTTGGGAATGGGGAAGACTAGAGCATCTCTCCACCATCTAAAAACCATATGATAAAAATGCCACATGGCACAAAAATCCAATTTAAAACATGCAACAAGAGGTGAGCACTTAAGTCACACCTATAAAACAAGCATCGTGTCTTGCAAGCAAAGTGGGGTTGCTCCTTGGTTTTGTGTGTGTACTTGATCTGTGCATTCCATTTTTAAAAAGCTTTGTGAAAGTGATTTCTATGAAGAACCTTCAATGTATGCTCAATTGTGCAACTATGCATCTCTTCAGCTTTCAAGTGTAGGTCGGCAACATGTTTTGGTTTTCTCCCTCCATTTTCTCCACCATCTCAAGCACTCATCTGCACAAAATATCAATGTATGTATAAGACTTCCAACAAGCTAACTACCAAAACATAATTAACATCTCCTACCTCTCTAGTTGCCACCATTACATATGGTACTGAAGCCATTGTATCCAACCCTTCTCCGTCGACACTATGCCATTCTCCTTTAAGGTCGAATCACCACCTTGAAGTATGTCAACTAAACGACACTTTCTCAAAAAAGAATAAGCAAAAAAAATTTATGAGGTCGTAATCTTTGTCACTCCACAAACGAACAACAAAAAACACTTAACTTACTCTTCTGTGCTTATTCGTGCGCACGCTACTTTGGCCACTCTAGAAGGTGTCATTTTTGTGCTCTTATTGCCCCAGCTGGTATATGAAATGCACTCCTGAAAAAACTCGTTGCCATTCTCCAGATTTGCAGTTGTCGCTATTTCAAGACCTTTGTGAGAGAAATGTTGCTCTGTTTGAGGAAGTGATAAAGCAATACTCTACTCATATGCTTCCGATGCCAAATTGTAATCAAATCGTGGCAGACCTTCTATCTTACTATTGACAAAAGCATCAAACTCTTCTTGTTGATTGAAAAACATGCACTCAACATGTGCAAGATCCACACATTTTCATTTTGTATTTCTTTCAACACATACCTTCCAAATTAGTTGAACAAATAGAGCCATGGGCAACTTGAACCATTTTGATTTATTTGGCCCCAAAAAGTGCAAAGCCCTTTACGCCGCCAATCTCGCCCTTTCAATAAATTTTCCAAGAAGTGACGTTGGATCTGATGTCCCTAACTTTTGCATCATAAAAATATCATGCATTGTAGTGTGAGGGAACGATATCATCCTAGCCCTACTAAACACTCAAAACTAAAACAAGATGCATGATGGGTTGAGTTGCAAACAAATTCTTAAACTCCACTCAATTGTACCTATTTATCATGGCTAAAACAAGTAGAAATTCCTCTTTCTCCTCCGGTTTGAACTTTACAAGCACACACTCCACTTGGGGGGGCCTCTTCCACAGAGATGTTTTTTTCGTTCATCCAACACATCCATGCCTCCAACCTATGATTCCCATCCCAAAACCACAAAATATCTCTTGGCCATATGACCAAGCTTGGGGATAAGATGAAGCTTCACCAGGAATCCACTCACTAACAATGAACCTTGCCATGGTCAGTTGGTAACCTTTATCTGCAATGGATCATTGCAAACCATTACCTGATCATCATGAGTGTGAATGGTAGGGTTTGAAAGAAGGCAACAAAGAGGTAGGCAGGCAATTTTCCATGGTAAGAAGCTCTATGATCATCTATCCAACCCAAAGAAATGTGCTTGTTAACCACAATTCCAAAGAACTCATTGCCAGTGTCATCTACTTTGGATGCAAATTCCCCTTGAGTATCCAACCCTTTGCTTGATCATTCAATTCCAACTCCGCCTGTCACAATGGACACAACACGGTCAAGAGAACTCACCCGCTCATTAGGAAATTTCAGAGGTCATTTGGAGGGCCATATGAAGAGAGAGAAAAATAGAGCGCGTCCAATGAGCACAAAGGCTATGTTACGTAGGAAAGTACGTGGAAAGACTCAAAAAATAGGAAAATAGCATAAAACTTTCACGAATCTAGGATTGTAGCATCGTAATTTCCTTCCTTTTACCGAGCTTTTAGGTGCTTTCATGTGGTCCCACTTCTGATATTCTCTTATGGTCATTAACGTACTGGAGGGTGACCATTAAGCCCGCACAAGACATTGGAATTCTAAAACACTTTCCCTCCATTAGAATGCTTTCAAAGTGAATCTCCCTCCACTAAAGCTTTTCTCTGAGAGCTATGGCTTCCACGTCTTCTTGCCCAAGAAGCTCCAGGTGTTTATTGTCTCTCACACCAACAACCAACAGCTGCACTTTGCCTAGAAGGCCAAGTAGTAGCATATCCTCAATTACAATATCAACTTCAATAAGTGCAGAGAACCAATGGGTTGGACAAAGGATAAACAAAGGTTCATGGGTCCTCATGCAACCAAGAAGACCCAAGAGGTCTAGTGGTATCAACGTTTACCGCTCAGCATGGAACGCCAGAGTGTTGGATTTCAAAGTTGAAATCGGCAAAAGATCTGTAAAGGAAGTTCTTGTTCAGCATGTGTTTACCCATCCAGAGGTGATAGCAAACGGTGGAAATGTATTAGATATACATCAACCATGTTGCAATTGTAAGTACTCTTGACATGTGAACTTACTGATACTCTCATTATAACTTTTCTTATATATTTTGCAATGTTTCTCCCGCTTGTTATGAGCAATGTCTCCATTCTTCACAGCTCAATTACATTAGATTTGTCATTTTTACTTATTGATACTCTTAGTTTAACTCTTCTTATATATATTGCAGATGTTTATCCCTCTTCTTATGAGCAATGGGAGCCTGTGGAGTGCATAATAGGCCTCTTCCATGTTGTTCATGCCCACATTGGTTCTCTACAGTATTCCGGGAGGAGCAGCAAAAGACTGGCTGATGAGGGAATATTTTTTTATGACCACTTCTACCAACTCAGCTCAGGGAATAAGAATGGCATGTTGGTGAAAGTGCCTCTACCAACCGATTGAAACACTGTGGGCTGGCCAGTTCCTGAGAAAACAATGGTGGAGGCAATGCGAAGTAAGCTCTACAAGGATATACAGAGGTCTCTACGTAGCTCTATTCCCACCAAACTGGTTAGAATTGCAAACTTTTGTCCTGTTGCACTCTTCATAGAGTTGTTTCATAGCTACAACATCCGTGTTACGAAAACTATGTTCATGTGCAAGTCATTTCAGCAGTCATCCTGTGACAAACTTCTTGACAGAGGATGGTATGTAAAGGAAGAGATTGGTTTACGGTGCGAGGTCGCGCTTGATACTCTAGTTGTCAAGTACATGATTGCAAGCCAATCACTGTTACTCTCGTTTTGGTATATGCGATCACAAATGCTCAATGGTAAGTACATTCCTATGGACCAGGTTTCTGCAGGTTTGGAAGATAATCCTGCTGTGGATGTGGAAGTGATTGATAAAGAGCATGGCCTACTGTTGGTGGTTACAATAAGGGAGCTATGCAGTCTTCAGCATTTGCGGCATGACATAATTGAAGAGTCAATGGATAGGGACCTATCATATTTTTCCTTTTTCCTAGCTGGCCGTAAGGTGATGCGGCGAAGGGAAAAAGATATTTTGTGCAAAGAGTTGGATGGTCGGGTTGAAGTAGTGTCAATGTAACAGATATTCTTGTGAACCCAAGTGTATACAAATGACTTTCAATACATGAAGTTTATTGAGCTCATTTGTCAATTGTGCCCTGTGAAAAAGTGTGCTTGAAATACATTTCTTTACCATGTCAAATCTCTCTCTCTCTCTCTCTCTCTCTCTCTCTCTCTCTCTCTCTCTCTCTCTCTCTCTCTCTCTCTCTCTCTCTCAATGTTAGACAAGACAAAGACATGATAGAAGAGTCATCTTAATTCATTAGAAAGTACAAACTCGTCCGTGAACAATGGACTGAGATACAATTTCTGTAAGTATGGAATCAAAATGTCTTCAAGGTAAAAATCGAAGGAATGCCCCTCGAAAGAAGGTGGTGAGATAGTTGTTCCCGACGGATTTAGTTCTCCCTTTTCAGGAGTATCATCAATCAGTAGTGTATTAGTTGCATCAAAGGGTACACCGATTTGGCTAAACGGTTTGTACAAAAGAGGTAAGTGTGGTTTTTTAGGGTGGTAGTGGCCCTCAACGGTAACGCATTTTCTTTGATCATACAAAAAGGCAAAATCTGACGTGTGAGCGTCGTATACACTGCAAACTATTGTAACTAGTGGCGACAAGTTTTGCCTTTGCATTGAAGACCATATGGCAACTCTGAAGCGCAAAAGAAGAAACTGAATAAATTCCTTGGTTCCTGGACGAACCACGACTCGACAAGTTCCCATCCGAAACGTTTGCAAATCCTCAAAGGGTTCTGTGTCACCGAGAGGCACGCGTATCAGCAGCAATCCATTGACGTCCAAGATAATCAACCTCTGTAAAAGTTGACAAGTACATATAAGTAGTTAGAAGCTGAACATATTTTTCCATACTTGAATAGACATTACCGGAACAACCGTATCTACAGGTAGCAAGGGTCCATACTGGGTCTCTGTAGTGTTGATGTCATTGTTGCTCTCCTCTGCTTTAGCTTCATCATTCACATCTTCATAGTCATCATTCACATCTTCATCAAGGGTCTCCCCCATGGCTCTTTCTGCCTCATTCAAGGTTTCCTCCAAGGTCTTTTCCTCTCCCTCGGTTGACCGGCTTGCCTCATACATCCTTGCCTGATCCATATCAGTTTGCTCATCCCTAGGCCTGCTTTCCTCATCTTGGGTTTCAGCCATAGGCTCTTTTGGCTCCTCCACTGGCTGACTTGGCTCTTTCATTGTCTCCTCTAGTTGTACACTAGCACCTTCCATATGCTCATTTGACCTTTCCTCATCCTCGGCTCTTTCATCTTCTGCTGATATGACCCCCTCGGCCCGTTGTGATTCCACTGTATCGGATGCAGGGGTTTGTCGTGGTGGCACGTCATGTATTGTTAGATCAATAGTGCGGTCATCCAAGCCGCTATCTTCAAGCTCTTTGGGGCTAGACATAGTAAGCAGGTGTTGTATTAAACTTACCCGGTATCTTTGCAAATAATCATATGTGTAGTTTTTTAAAGCACTCTGCAAAATTGAAAGACCACATGGTGAGAATTCTTTTATAAACTAAACCAAAACTAACTGAATGCATTGCCAAATGGTTACCTTAGTCATGAAAGGTTTTAATGCAAAGTAGCTTTGCAGGACATATTCTACATGGAGAAGACATCTCCAACCGCAAGAATTTCCATCGGTTTGATTTGGGACAGGTACATCTTTGATTGGGGCCTTGTATAGTTCATACCTTCCACATAGCTTGCCATAGGCAAGCAACAACCTCTTTATACAACTGCACAAAGCAATGTCAAGATGTTAGCATGAGGCTTCAAATTTACATGGATATCTATAAGAAACACTTTCTGATACAAAACACTTATAGCCTAATTTTAGGGTGGGTTCCTTTTATTGAATTGAACACCCACACTGCTGGTTGGTCAACATCAAGGCATATGAGACTCCAGTGATGGTTGTTCTCATATGGAAAGATGATGATAGTAACTTCCAGCATAGCACAGTGGAGAAACCAACTCTCAAAGGTCCCAGATGGACTGTTCTTTTGTCTAATAATCACTGACATTTGTGGATCAAGAAGAAACACCTCTGTGTGGGTGTGCAGTGGGAGGTCACTTTTGATCAGGCTGCAGAGACTTTACCTGAGTTAGCAAACCTATTATCTGAGTTTTCAAAGCTAGCAAGATAGTAACACTTACTTAAGACAAGCATAGATAATTGTGTCTAAAATCTGAGCATCTGGATTCTGCAATAAATTAATGTCCACTTTTTCCAGAGCTAGCTTTCTGGCTCCATCTACAAATGGTATCTCTGCAAGCAAACCATCCTTCATTGAAAGTAGAGTTTCTTGATTGCTTGCCTCTATGGACAGGGTCACATTGCATTCTGTTTGCCTCTGGGACTCCACTGCTACTTTTGCTTTCTCCTTAAGCTCTGCTTCCCTCATGTCCTCTGTTTGGCGAGCAATAGTCTCTGCCCTTGCCCTTGTATTCACATCATGTGTGACATCTACAACTGTGAGTTGTGGCACTAGCTCAGGGGGGTATAACAAAATTTCCATCATTTTCTTATCCCTGCAGACATTGGGGACCAATAGTTTGTCATACCTCCACCTTATTCTTTTCAGTGTCTCACTATCTTTGTCCATTATAGTAACCCTGTGGGCATGGGCTACAACAATGGTGATGTCACTGAAGTACTCCAGTAGGAATTCCTCTGCTGCTTCTTGTAGAGCCATTAATGCCACCACCTTCCACCTTTTGGTGCTCCAGGTAGCTTCTTCACATATGGACCTCACCATCCTCTGAAAGGGCAGCTTTGGTATGCATAAATCTACACATTTCTGTGCCTTTCTGATTTCTCTGAAAAGTCCCATGCAGGTTTGTAACTTCTTCACCCTTGGACCTTTCAGAATTTTATTGGGTTTTCCAGGTCTTTTCTTTGGGGTTGCAGATCTGCTACTTGCTTTAGCTGCTAATCCTGGTCCCTTGCATGCCTTCCTTGCAGTGGCTTTTGTTCTAGCCATTTCACTGTATACAAAAAGAGGAGTCTCTCTCTCTCTCTCTCTCTCTCTCTCTCTCTCTCTCTCTCTCTCTCTCTCTCTCCTTTCTATAGCTTAGCATATTTAAATAGAGAGAGAGTGAGAGACTCCCATTACTAAAGGCGCGCGTGGAGCATGTTTTGACCTCAAAAAATACCTCCGCGCGCCATTAGTATAAGGTAAAAGAAAAACTCACTCTCTCTCTCTCTCTTTCCCCCGCCTTACACTGGTCGATGCACAGTACTAACGGCGCGCATAGAGACATGCACACCGGTTATGCCTCTCTACGCGCGCCTTTAGTATAGAGAGAGAGAGAGAGAGAGAGAGAGAGAGAGAGAGAGGCTATGTGTGTGTGTGTGTGTCTGTATTTGTGTGTGTGTAAGTTATATTTGTGTGTGTGTGTTTGTGAGTGTGTGTGTGTCTCTGTATGTGTGTGTGTGTGTGTCTGTGTGTGTGTATGTTATATTTGTGTCTCTGTGTGTTTGTGTGTATGTTATATTTGTCTGTATCTGTGTGTGTTTGTGTGTGTATGTTAGATTTGTGTGTCTCTGGGTTTGTGAGTGTGTGTGTCTTTGGTGTGTATGTTATATTTGTGTCTCTGTGTGTTTGTGTGTGTGTGTGTGTCTGTATGTGTGTGTGTGTGTGTATGTTTTATTTGTGTGTCTGTGTGTTTGTGAGTGTGTGTGTGTGTGTGTTGTTTGTTAAGACAGAGCTAGATATGCAATATATTGTGATAGAAACAGAGAGAGAGAGAGATAGAGGCAAAGACAGAGGGAAATTTCAGAAGCAGAGGGAGAGAGAGAGAGGGCCAAACCTCCTGAGGACGCAGACCTTCGTTATGTCTAAGATGGGTCGGCTTGCTGTCGGAGACGCAGACGACGGCTCTCTCTCTCTCTCTCTCTCTCTCTCTCTCTCTCTCTCTCTCTCTCTCTCTTTCACGAGGTGTGATTTTTCTCTCTCATGACCTCTATATATGACATACAAAAGTATACGGTCTCAATAATGACCGCACGTGCGACAACATGCAATTATACTCTATTTTATAGTAACACGTACGGCGCCGCCGTGTGTATCCGTTATAAGTGTGATTTTGAGAGAGAGAAAGAGAGAGAACAATAGAGAGAGAGAGAGAGCGAGAGAGAGAGAGCCTCATTACTGCCAGAGAGTGATAGAGAGACAGAGAGAGAGAGAGAGAGAGAGAGAGAGAGAACCATAGAAAGAGAGAAGGAGAGAGAGAGAGAGAGAGAGAGAGAGAGAGACAGCATGAGAGAGAGATAGAGAGAGGGACTCCTTACTCTCAGAGAGAGAGAGGGAGAGAGACAGAGTCAGTTTGACAAACAAAAATCAATGGAGGAGACACCTCCCTTGGAGTTTCTGCAAACCCCACCAACAAAAGGTGATCTCTCACTCTTTCTCTCTGTATTTCCAACAGTTGGTACAAATTGTGTGTGTGTGTGTGTGTGTAAACAAAGAAAAACCCAGACTGTTGTTCAACACACACACACCTCAACACATACTTCCATAGACAGAGACACACACACACAGACACACACACACACACATACACACACACACACACACACAGAGACATACACACTCTCTCTCTCCCTCCCCTCTCTGTCCCCGTTACTAACGGCGCGCAAAGCCAACCAAACACTGGCTGCAGCTCTCTCCGTGAGCCTATAGTATAGTTATGACTCTCTCTCTCTCTCTCTCTCTCTCTCTCTCTCTCTCTCTCTCTCTCTCAATTGTACTTAAGGCGCGCGTAGAGAGTTGCAAAAAGTATGTTGTCGTCCTTGCGCGCCTTTAGTACAAAGACACACACACACACACACACACACACACACACACACACACACACACACACACACACACCCACACACACACACACACCCACACACACACACACACACACACAGAGACTATGTGTGTTTTTGTTTGTGCTTTGGAGAGAGACAGAGATATATATATATATATGGAGAGAGAGAGAGAGAGAGAGAGAGAGAGAGAGTGAGACTTGTCATGTTTCCTGATGAATAGGATTAAGGTCCAGTAGGCAGAAGAGGCTGAAACCAGACCCAGAGCTTGTGCCAGGATTTCAACCTTTGCAGGCTCAGTTGCTTAATGTTTCTGCCAAAAGAACTGTTGACTTTTGTCAGGACATATCTGAAGAAGAGTCAATTGGTGAAAATCAATCAGAGAGGTCACCAGGCCAAGAGGATCCCTCACCCTACAAGGCTCCCTCACCCTGTACAGTACTTGTCAAGAAAAATACAAGAAAGAGGAATATAGACTTCTCAGATGATGCAGATGTGCTAGAAAGTAGTCCCTGTGCAACTAAATGTAAAGCCAAAGAGGATGTGTCTTCTCTGGAAGACCCAGCTGCAACTGATGAGAGGCTGTTTGATTTTGCAGCATCTTGTGGTGCTGGGGACAAGTTTGATCTGGTTCATTCTATGTTTAATCCAAAGTTTGACATTGAAGACCTGTTAGCTCAGCACAGTAATTTCTTGCAGTCCTACAGAGATAAGTTTGAAGTGATGGTGCAGGTAGGGAGGGTTGTTCTGCCCACTATGACTCTTGTGCATTTAAATGACTGTGGTGGAAAGGGACAGGGACTCAAGAAGTATAGGGAATTACCACCTTCTTGCCGACATTCAGCCTGCCCTTTGCACCAAAAAGAATGCAAACTCATTCAGGAAGCCTTTGGCTTTATGATTTACCTGAACAGCCTGTTTGGATTCCTCATGCAGAATCCTGATGAGGTGTTAGAGGAGCAGGATGCAGCACCAGATGAAGAATACAAGGAGACAACTCATATACAAGAAGTCGAGGAGGTTGAAGATACAGTCGACCTTGAGGTTGAGGCAATTGAAGTACAAAGAAGTAAGATGCTCTCTATGAAAACCACAGAAATCAAACTTCCATTGGATGTCAGTAACTTCACTGAGAAGCATGCTCAGATGATGTTGCTTGTTGTGCCTGACTTCAGGATTGGAGACAGGACCTATATCTTCTTACATGATGTGCAAAGCATCTTTTATTTAAGGGAGGATTTCTCCCTGGCTATTATTTTCAGAGTCCAAGAGGAGAGGAGTGGATTTGTTTCAGAGGATAGTAGTGATGATGAGGCAATGGAAACATCCAGCAATCCAATGGAATGCCTCCGAAGATGCTTTGAGAAAGCTGAAAAATACAAGGAGACACTACCTGATGAAGCCACCTTCCAAGCAATAAGACAAAGCCTAAGACCATCAACAAGTAACAAAAAAGTGGAGGATTGGTTTAACCATTCAGGTCAAGGGTCAACTACATCTGTAGACCTGTGGCAGGAAAACCTCTTTCTGCAGGATGAGAGCTTCATGGTAACTCTCTCTCTCTCTCTCTCTCTCTCTCTCTCTCTCTCTCTCTCTCTCTCTCTCTCTCTCTCTTTTTGTGTCACTTCTGACATGATATGTGCAGTCTTGGATTGCTGACAAGGATGACTTCCTTCGGCGACGGACTCGAGAGTATCGTGGAAGGGATGCGGCCCTAGCGCAGTACCTTTCAAAGCTTTGCGAGTCGCCGATAGTAGTTTTTCACAATTCCATGTCACAAGAGGGTTCAATAGCAACTTACACATTCAAGACACTATCACGCTTCTTGGGTGGACCCGTGCTGCCCAAAAGTGCAGATAAAGTCATTATTGTGGACGAAGTGTTTGCTAGAGATTGTTTTGGTTACTACCCGGGCTATACAGGTGGTCGGGCAGCGTATTACTACACCTACATAGCAATGACACTAGCTCTTGGTAGACAAAACCCAGATGAACTTTTAGAGTATGGCAAACATCTCATGATTCGTTACAAGGGTGACGTGCCAAAAAACAAAATTGAACCTTCAAAATCTTGATACACTTCAAGTAGCAATTGTATAAGATCATGTATTACATAAATTTTGTACAATTTCATCCACTCAGAGTATCTTTCTCCACTTGTGATTCACATACACCATTGTCTCTCTCCACCTTCGTTGACTTTCACGAGCTCCGGAGTTGTTGTATGCCATTGATCTTTTAACTTTTTGTTGTTGTAAATGTCTGATGGCTTGTGTTGTTGCTGAATTTGCCAAGACTTATTTTGCCTGCATTCAATGAATGATTCTACGATAGAACCATTCAAATAGTTCTCTCAAACTGTTAGCCTTGATTCGAGAGCCACCATGTCGTGTGTGCCTGAAATAAGCATTTCTCCCCATGTAATGAGACTTTTCCATCCCTTGGGTATTCCATATTGCCGGGTTCCCATAATTTTGTATAAAATATGGTAAATGATTGAAGATGATGTGCTGGATATGAAAACAGATTAGTTAGAATGTTTTACACTCACATATTTGCACATAAGAGAGAATGAAATACACGATAATACCATGTAGTGAGTAATCTGGGTGTCTGTCCATGCTGTCTTGAATGATTTTTTCAGAAGGTTGAGATTCTCCTTGAACTTGTTCATATCACCTTGTGACCAGTCATCTTTGTCGCACATCAAAAATAGGATGTCTATTGATCGCCAAACCTCAGCCTTCGTGTTACGAGTAGTTGGTTCTTGGTCTTTGACTGCAATATGTAGCTTTTTCCAGCTCTGATACTCTACCTTGCTAACATAAGATGTGTTATATATTTTTCCATGTTTTGTTAGCTTCGGATCTCTTGTACCTTGGGGTTTAGATAAAAACCTCTGTGCCTTCACCCCACCGATGGATGATTTGCATGGGACATCCTTCTCAGCAGTTGATCTCTTTTCATCCCGCTGGATTTTCACATTGCCACCATGAAGCCCCATATCCAACAGTACCATTTCTAAGCACTGCAGGGCTACTTGTCGTTCTGCCGAGTTCTTAATCTTCCAAGCAAACCCGATATATAAGTAGACCAATTTCTCCACAATTCTACAAAGGGCATGCATTGTACAAATGTGGACATTCACAAGTGGTATTTTCAAAACCGGTCGAAAAGCAGGATCCTCAATGTGACGTGTTGGAGCTTTTCTCCACCACTTTGGGTCCATAACCTTTGCAGGCTCCATGCAGAACAAACACGGCGACTTTGCCATTGCACCCATTCCACAATTATACATGCACTTTAATGTTTTGAGGTCACCTGCAAGATGCCACTGAACTTGAAAGTCTCCCCTTCCATCTAGACGTAGTACCTCTCCCTGGTTAGTCTGTCGATCAATCACCTCCGGAATATTAGTTCGATGGAACACCCAATATAGAATCTCATGATCTTCTTTCTTTACCTGCAACACAAAATAAATGAGACTTAAGTAGATGTGAACATTTGAGCTTACCTAGGAATCTCGCTTACCTCAAACGCACCAAGCCACCATATGTTAGATTTTGATTGAACACTAAAATATAAAGGATCATCACTGGGACACTTTGAGAGGGCTCTATTCATTAAAGTAATAGTAACACGCTCTAGCTTTTTCTCTTTAACAAGCTCACACCCATCCAGTTTTAACACAAAAGGTAATACCCCTCCTGACTCTTCAAATGTGATGTTGTAAAACTCCACCATTCTCTTCTGTAATATCCGCAGGTCCATAAAAATATTATTGAACTCATCATATGCCATGTTTGCTCCATGGCCACTGTAAGTTGCTTTAATATGAAAGGGCTGTCCAAGATAGTCTCCCTGTGCCTCGTTAAGGTGAAGCCTCTCTTTCCAAACACTTGAGGCTGATGGTAGAAGTTTGGATTTTATACCCTTCTTAACAAAGATGGATGAGACAGACTTTTGGATAGCCGAATATCCTCTTTTGCTTACACCAAGTGAATCAAGTGTGCCTTGTATCTCTTTTGCAGGCGCTGAGTTCTCTGAAATAAAGCGGTCCACTACATTTAGTTGTAGGACCTTAAACTTCTTGTCATGTACTATATCTGCTGCCAGGCTTCTACTTATAAGTGGCTTCAATCTCTTTCTTATATTGGCTTTGGGGTCAATGTTTTCCTTGTCAGGATAGATTGAATCTCTACATGAAGACAATGCATAAGTAAATAACAGAAAATTTGCTTCACTAACACTATTTAGGCACATGAAAACAATGCATAACAAGAAAAAACAAAAAGATTACTTAACTAAGACAATGTAGCCAACCAAGAAGCAACACCTTAATGCTCGGATTCTTTTCTTGAGACCTCCTGATGCAACCTGCAATGTTTCAAGATTGCGCAATTTCTTCTTTCGAATACGACCACCCAAGATGGTGTCCTTCATTTGACAACTTCGCACCTTTTCTTTCAGTTCTTGTACCTCTGTTTTATGTTGCAAAATGGTAACCTGATCTGTAGAATGTAAATGTGAAAGGCGAACAATCTCACATTGTTGAGCTTGGAGAATGCCCTTGTAAGTTTCAGCTTCTCTTGTAAGAGATTTACAATAACCCAGAAGGCCCTTTTCTCCATCACCAGCAAAGGTCAATAAGCTTGTAGGATTGACAAACGGTGGAGACGCATTAGTCATTGGATTCTTAGGGTAGAGAGAGCCTCTCGTCCAGATATCTATGTGTTTAGCTCCCTGAGCTCTGAGCGTGTCTATGGAAGCGGGAGGTATATGTGTGTTTGTTTTACTGCGCTTAATCAATGGTTGGTACTCATTGTCCAAATCAATGTGAAGGTGATATTTGGCTCGTTTCTGGGTAACATTTGTGCCATTTGAGGAGTGCGCCATTAGCCAAATGTGCAGGTTTAATGGAAAGTGAATAGCGGCTGCGCCTTCGTCCCTCCATGTTAGCCTCATTCCCTCCATATTGACGAGGTTCATTCAATGCAACTGAAAAGAGGATTATCCCTCAATCACTACGAACGAATGTTCAGAAGAGTAAGGAATCTACTTAAAGTACACTTTTTGAACTTTTACTATGAAAGACCCAGCTCTATTATTTGCCATTTTTTTTGGAGAGTGAGTGCAAAAAATACATTTTCTTAGAAGGCCCTCCAAATGACCTCCGAAATTCCCTAATGTGAGATTGATTGCTTTCTTGGGTGGTTTGTGTAGTTATTCTTGTATGCCACTAATATGAATCTCATGTGCAACACCACTTTTGAATTGATTTCAAGTCCTCATAGTGAAAGATAAAGATATTGGTAGATAATGAAAGCTTTAGAGAAAGAGGGAAAGTAGAGAGCTTATGTGAAGTACATATATTAATAGATAGAGAGAATCTAAGGTTGATGGTAAATTGAGAGATAGAAGGAGAGTTGGAATTTGAAGGAAAATGGAGATATTAGGAGACAGAGAGAAACATGTAACTTAAGAAAGAGAGAAAGAGATGAAGAAAGAAACTATGTATCCCCTATTTATAAGCTTTCAAAAAAAAATTAACTTAAAAATTAATTTTATAGAAATTATTATTTTAATAATTTCATGTGTGTATGTTGTGTGTGTGTGTGTGTGTGTGTGTGTGTGTGTGTGTGTGTGTGTGTGTGTGTGTGTGTGTGTGTGAGAATGATTATCTACCAACAGTTTGAGAAATCAAACTATTAAACCACACAATGGAACGAGACCAGACAATGTGTATATAATAATCAAGAACTATATTTACATTAAATAAAAAGTAATCTTTAAAATTGACAGCGATAAGACTACAATTGACACATATACTAGACATTGATATATATAGTGTTATTTGTAAATATATGAAATTATCAAAGAAGCTTATACAATGGCTATGTATCAATCATACAAGTAATTGGACAATGGGTGATCTTCTATTATTGTTGCAGTTGTCATCATAATCCCCAATGAAGGAACCTCTCACCTGTCACCATCCAAGAAACACAAGCCCGTCAAAACTGGCATTACTTGGGAAGACAGGTGTCAACGATTCCCTCCCCCTTGTTATCGGTGTCAAAAATTACAACCAAAACTAATAACATAACATGGATCAAATATTATGTTTAGAGAATGAGCCATTTATTTATGATAATGTTTACATCATTTTAATTCAAGAAAAAATCGGACAGCATCTTCTTTGTAAGCATCAATTCTCAAAAGTCCAATCTAATGCCATCTCATCCGAGACCCCCACTTGAGGATTAAGGCTCTTTTCACAATCATTGGACTAATTTCAAAGTAAATTACAAACATTTGTTTCAAAAATTATGCATTTAATCACCAAGAAAGGATAGCATCAAAAAGAAATTTGCAATTGTGAATTCACCACTATATACTTACCTTCATCAAAAGTGAGTTCCTGCATATAAAGATAGAAGTACAGTTAAGACAGTTGGTTTTTATTAGTATCGGCAATAAGTCGTATTGTATCCTTCTTCTACTATGTTACGGCTATGCATACGATCCTGGTAGCCTTGAACAAAAGATAAAATAGTGCCAACCTAATAAGTTGGGTATGGTAGCCCTGAAATGAAGCTACAATATCCTCAAGTCAAGCATAATGGGCACGGTTTCCTTGAATACAAGATACCAACTTTCACCTATTTATGAGATGGTTATCAGCCATATATACATTAGTCTATGTATGAAAATCAATGTGTAGAAATTTTGGCAGCCATTCCTTAGTATCTACTCATTATGTTAAAAGAACCAATCAATACCATCACCCCTGAGACTCTCACATGAGGTTGTAGGCAACCTAGGTAGTGACCATCATCTCCACATACAAAGTTAGTTTTCTATGTGCAGTATATCTAGCTTTCAACCATTAAGAGATATGAATTCGATTGTCATACCCACTTATCCCTATGTAATTGATTTCAATTTTTTGATATATAGCTACGCCAAAAAATGTCAATGTGTAAAAATTTCAGTTGTATTTTGCTTGTATCTGCTTATTATGCTGGAAAAAAATCCAGTCACCTACATCTTGTATGAGACCCTCACATGAGGTTGTAGGCAAACCAATTGATCATATATGCCTGTCCTCCACTAAAAGTCTAAGAAACCAATGTATGTTCAACTTGAAAAACATATGAGTTTCAATCCTGATTCAATGCATTCCCACCTCACATGACAATATCCAATCCAAAATTGCTTCTAGAAGATATACCATATATAATGTCATTTATATTTATATATATCTATAATTGAGATACCAAAAGATAGTACCATATGTGGCTTGACAAAGGTTTCAGATCTTGAGTCACAATTATGAGAGTTTTTAATCTCACAGCTAATCGTCTTCCATTTTGAAATCATTCCCATGACCTACAAATTTTTAGTTCATACATGTAGTGATACATATGTTATCGAGTCAACCACAGCTTGGCTATTAACAAAACATACATAGCAGCCTATGAGCATACTACCAAAGAATTAAATAGTAAGCGTGTCTATGTGTGCTTATGAATCGTGTGTCTATGTGTCCTTATGAATCCTTTAACAACAACATACTCCTGATGATTTTCACTTGTAACTCAAGAAGGAGAGTGTATGTACAGGGCTTGTGAAGCTTCATGTATGCATTCATGCGAGGAGCATAAACGTACCCAGATGCTGGTAGTTTGAGTTGAACTTGTAAGAAAGCCATAACATGTCAAGAATCTCCGCATAGTACTACTGCTCGACTTAGAACGAAGGAGCCTTGTAGTGTTGTGTAAGTGAGAGGGAACCCCAATATTAAGGCAAGACAATCGAGCCAGTGATCATGAAGAAGTGTGAAAGATAGCTCAAGAAAACCATCTAACCATTATCCAAACCTAGTTATAAGTGATGTGTGTGAGAGAAAGAGAGTAATGTCATCCTTTTCATGATGCTATTGTTACCACATGTACGATTGCTATAAAAAGAAAATTGGGCAGCATGTTATTTATATATAGATTGTATTTTCAAAAAATTCAGTCATTACCACTTCTTCCAAGATCCTTACCAGAGGCATAAGCATATCTATATATATATTAATTGAGCTCGAAAGATCAATAACACCTCAAGCTAGTAAGTGAAAAGTCAAAATTAACCCAATCTATGTAACCAGACCTAAGTGTCGAGCTACAATCCATGGGGGTAACCCAATGGAAGCTCTATGCCTACTATATATGTAATAGGTTAAGAGCCCAATGTTACATGCTTGCAAAAGAAATTGCCAAGTGTGTATTGAATGGCTAGGGTGCATGTGTACATGCTTAATAGATTTACCAATCGGAATGCTTATGAAAAAGTGAACTCATAAGATCCAAGTTTATTGCAAAGGCATTATAATCAAGATCGCTCTCAAAACATTAAAAACCAGATTCTGAGTAGGTGCGTAAGCACCTACCTGTATGTTGATAAGACTCCGACAACAGTTGATCTCATGACAAGGTATTGTTTTGTGTTGTCAGTGAATACTTGCTTGGAGGTTTTGTGTATGCCTTGGATAATCAGATGAAGATCGCAGCTTCCAAATAGCAAGAGTGATAATCGATTGAGCAGTCAAGGTTACTCATGTGTGTGTGTGTGCACACGCGCGTGCGTGTGTGCGTGCGTGCGTGCATGCGTGTGTGTGTGTGTGTGTGTGTGTGTGTGTGTGTGTGTGTGTGTGTGTGTGTGTGTGTGTGTGTGTGTGTGTAAACAATCGCAATCATGGTTTTCTCTGACTACCCATCCAAGTGTGAGAGAAGACATATGCAAGCGCCTTATTGAAGGACACAACCTACCCCTCTCAAATGCCCATATCTGATGCACATTCAGCATGCGCATGTGTATGTGTGTATGCGTGTGTGTGTGTGGCCCATGTACGAGGCTCCTCCATGCCTAATGTGTCATGTGTGTGTGGGCAGGTGAGAACATCAGGTACGCCTATGTGTTTGCTTACGAGGGATAGCTAGACAAGGCTTATATCAAGGAAAGCAGCCAAGGTATGTCCGGTGCGCAGGGAAGCTACAGCGTGAACAAGTATATATAAGTTTGTGGGTAGGTGTAGAAAGTATCGACTTGAAGATAGCTTCGTGGGTGGATGTAAAGTTGAATGGCCACATTAGTTATAGCCAAAAATAATAGCCTGTGTAATCCGGCTAGGATAAATGCCTATGTGTGAGGGCATTAATGTAACTCAGAGTCAGTCAATGGATACTCAGCTAACCCTATTGAAGAAAGAGAACATCCTTCAAGTAATTGCAAGTGAACAAACCAAGACATTGCCATAGGACATTATGATACTCTCCATGTGTGTTACGGATACTATGGCCAAGAGCAAGCTAGGTAAATGCCAAGTATGAAGTTGTGAGGAAGAGTGCGATAAGTTCGTAGTTTTTCTTTGTGTGTGTGTGTGCATGTGTGTACAAGGCATGACGGTGGCATGGTGGCGTGTGTCCACACGTCACCCCATAAAGGCCTGCCACCTTTATGGGGTGGTGTGTGGCAGGCCACGCGGCGCGTGCTTGCCACATGCCACCCCATAAAGGTGGTGTGCCATAAAGAGCCACCCATCAAGCAGGCATGTGTGGCCACGAGGCGTGGCCATGCAGGCCCACCTAGTGGGCCCGCAATCCCACTAGGCGACCTACGTGGCCACGTGTGTCGCCATTGGTTGTAGTAGTGGCCACAAGGGGTCACGAGGGGCTACAAAGTCCCCTCACAGTCATGAGCTACGCTCACCCCCTGGCCCACAAGGCCTCTCGTAGTCGTGGCCAAAGTCCACGTGGCAATGCCACATGTATCGTCGGCCATCGACGGTACACATGGCGGCTGACATGGCATCAATGGTCCATGTTAGCAGCCACGTGTACCATCAGTGGCCGATGGTACACGTGGACTTTGGCCATGGACCACAACATGTGCCATTAAGCTTTTGGTGGCACGTGCCATTGAGCGTGGTGACCATAAGAAGTGGCCACGTGGCACATGCTAGGGCATGAGCACATGCACACACACGCTTATTCAAGGGCTAGGGCGTGACACAGCACAAACATGTGATAAATTTTAGAATTATTTAAATAAGTATATGTTTTTTGGAAAAGAAATTGAATTAAAATTATTTGATTAAAATAATAAAATAAAATTTGTAACAGGTAGTTTATTATGCATGGGTATATAAACAAGTTTAAAGTAATGATAATTCATTGTTTTCTCTAATTAAACTTAATCTCTTTTTATCTTTTTGTTTAACTTCGTCCTATGGCTTGTTCTTTAGTGCTTCTTAATGGAGAGCTAAACTATCATTTTCATAATGGTAAATTAATTATACCTCAATCTTTCTTTTTCTTTTTTTGCAAAACTCACAATTTGTGAGTAGTAGCATATTAGAAATAACCCAAAACTTTTACAAGATTAGCCACGTTCGACTATAACCAGGGCACCAACCATTACTAGGCACACATAACCTCCATGGGGTTTTACAAGGTGCACCCAAACCCATACAAGGTAGCAACTAGCACGACCAAACTGACATCGTCCCGGGGTTTTACAAAGATCTCCAAAACCCACACAACAACAACAAAACAAAACAACCAAACTGATCATACCATAAAGCCGAGACCCACCTTGGGTGCCACCACCAAGGAGAGCTCTGCCACCACCCTCCAAAGTGCCCAAGAGGAGCCCAGGACTAGCACCACTACAGTTGAGCAGAAGGAGACCATCATAGGAATGCCACAAGAGGCCACAATGGAGCAGAAGCAACCCGAGGCCAAGAGAATTCGCAAGAGGGACAGGCTATTGTGGCGAGCCTTGCCTCGTTGCATGAACCAATGCCATTGGAGGATAACACATCCGAATACTGGATTGAAGAAGAGCCACCCCACATATCTAGAGCTCCGGTGCCACCATATCAGAAGGCCCCTATCACACGCCCCCACCCATGCCGGAAAGCACACAAAATACGGGACGTCTTTTGCACCCAAGAGGGGTTGGGAGGGCGTCCTCTCCCGTTTCCAAATATGAGGGTGAGGCAAGGGATGGATCGGTGAGACCTGCAAGCGGGGCAGCTAGCACCTCCAACCCAAGGGAAGCTCTGTCCCTAAGGCCAATGGTTCATTCCCCAGTAGCCATGCACAAACCAACACGCACTGAGAAGACCACCGCCCTGCCGCAAGCTCCCTGTAGCCCCTCTTCTCATGCACGCCTCGCAGGTTGCAGGGGCCTTCCATCGTGAGCTCCTCGCAACCCTAGTGGTCTTTTTTAGATAGACATAGACCTGAATCTTTCTTAATAGAGAAGGTTAATCCTTTGCAATTTACATCAATAAATGTTGTGATAGAAGTAGAAGATATAGAAATAGGCAATGTAGGCAACATCAACATACACAGGGGGCACATACCATTGTATTTTCCTCAGTCCAACATGCTCTCTCTTTCTCTTTATCTCTCTCTTTCGCTTTCTTTTTTCTCTATTTCTGAACGAATAATGAAATAAAGCATGTTTTTGCTAACTTCTTCTACGTTGGGATGGTTTTTTTGAAAAAGGCAAAGGGCTAACAGCCATCTGTACTCAAAGGGACATGAACCATCTATTTAAGAATGGCTAAGCGCCATCTATTTGTTATCCATCAGGGATTGTTCTAACTATAGAACACATCTACTTAGTTGTGTTTCCATCGACTCTAATGGACAACAAGCAAGAGTTTGCCATTGATTTTTGTCTGGGTGTCACTTTAGCACCACATACTTTTAGTGCGAAGATCAAGTTGAGTTTTTGTTGATCTCAAAATTGTAAAGGATTATCTATACCACGGTGTGTGTAGTCAAGAACACCAAAGGCATGGGTCATATCCCTCCAAGTGTGAATGGATAGGGTTAGGATTATATAAGCATTGGGCTCATAGGGTTAGGTGGACAATTATGAATTCCTAAAGGGAGGAATAAATTAAAGAGAACTATAAGTTATCTTCAAGAAAACATGAGTGTAGAGACTCATACTTTGACACTAGTTTGGTGACCTAACAGGACATAAAAGTGTCCTTTCAGGGTTTCTAAAAAAAATCAAATACTCCTATCATATGTATGTATTTGTGACTATCCTTACTTAAGCTCAAAGCTAACACCACACTTTATGTACTGAAAATAAGAAATACTCATAACTCTTGACGGTATGGGCATGAGGAGCTCTCAAAGCCAAAAGAGTGTTCAATTTGACCCAAAACAGCATATTTGCTTGGTGGACCCCATTTTACACAAGGTTAAAAATATATAAACAACAAGGCTTTTTTTTGTAAACGTGAATGAGTTATTGATTTAATTCTATGGTGGTTGTAGGCCCAAAATTTTTCTCTTAATCATGGAATTAAGTACCATAAAGGTGCATTTTTAACATCCTATTGACATATCATCAATGTTTCCATGTGTATACCCATCATTATCTTTATAAATGCTTTAACTTTACACAATTTGGTTCTTTAATTTCATATTTAATCATAGAAAGTGTCAAAATCGTCTTCTTTCAAAGACAATTTGGAGCACACCTATGAAGTATAAAAACTACAAGGATGAAAAAACTAGCTTTTACAATGTGGTCCTCTATATGGAATATAAACCTATCAAGTTGGCACCAAATTGGAATTATACACTTACATTTGGACTTAAGCTTGAAATGTACCACATTTTTTGAGTGAAATTTAGTAATTCAAAGAAAACATTGTATTAACTCAAAATGAGTGTGATTCTGATAAGATGGAAAATAACTTTTGTCTTTGTATTGTTTGCTATGTAGGGTATTAGGTGCCCCAAAACTCAAAAAAGAAAATTTTCATAGTGACAATACCATAAACGCACTCAAAATTGCATTTTGATTACAAAGACACTTCCAAAATATTCATCAAAATGTGAATTTTTATTAGCAAAATCAGCACGGAGAATTTTTGTGAATGAACCATAGCTTCCAATACATAGGCTTTCCATTTTATAGAAGCACAAAAACACCTTTAGAACTACCTATGGTAGCTACATAGCATTTTATAGTTCACTAAGTTGTATTTTAGGGTGATCTAATGCCAGTTTCATGAAAATTAGCCAAAAATGGCACACGTTTTTGTGACCAAGTTAGGTTTTCAAAAGTAATTCAAACCTAAGTCTAAAGGTGGAATAAGTAGCCCCCAAAAAATCCAAGTTTTTTTCAAGTCATAAGCTATCTGTGTGGATATAGAGGAATTTAGAACCTCCTTGGAATCTCAAATAATAATTCTAGGAAGTTGTTGAGTTAAGAGGACATAAAAGTGTATGTTACCAGTCTAGTGTTAAGAATGGAAACAATTAAGATCTCATCGTTGTAAGTCTCAAGGTAAAGTGATCACTCTAACAAATGAGAGAGTACAAGATATGTATTACCAAGGGCAAACCCAAGGGGGTAACAAACCCAAGCCAAGGGCCGGCTGCTAGGTGTCGATAGGGGATTCTAAAACTGGATGGCCAATGGCCTATATAAAGGGTGGTAGGGTAGAGAATCCTCAAGGTAGTTCCCCTGGGTCTCATATTGATATCAGAGCTTAGGGAGCAGACAGCCATGGAGGAAGGGGGAAAATCTTGGAGCTTGCATGGCTTCTCTCTATCTTTCTTCTAGTTGCATGACCTCTCTCTCTCTCTCTCTCTCTCTCTCTCTCTCTCTCTCTCTCCAAAGCATGGAGGCATGGCATGGGGAATGAGGCTTAGCAAGAGGATGAGGTCGGTGTTAACAGCATCTACAACAGCCCTAGGCAAAGGGGAGGAAAGTTGAGCACAGATCTGCGGGAATAACCCTTATGCATGCACAGACAATTTTTGAGATGCATGAAATGCATTGCAGGAAGCTTTGTTGAGTTTGCATGGCGAAAGGCAGGATGTTTCAATTCTGCAACAACTTATTTGAATGCATGAGGCACTCTCCATCCCTCTCTCTCGCTTTCTCTGCGTTGTCTCGCAGGTGCTTCGGCATTGTTTTTTTCTTTAGCAAAAGGGTGGCGCCCTAATTTTGGGCACCCCCTCACCTAAGGGCTTTGGCCCATAGTTCTAGGTGGTAGCTTTGTTAGCTTCAACACGGCTTGCATGCCTCGACTCTTCAAGACATCCAAGGGACGCAGCCATGCACAAAACCATGACTGACTACGCTTTCATGCATGTAATGGCCATGCAAGGCATGCGGTTCATAAAATGATCTTAGAGCTTTGGCAAAAAGTTTTGGCAATTGAAGGCTCGACAATCCCACGTTCAGCACATGATTTGAGGCGCATGGTTTCGATCATACCATAGTCGTTCTGGGCTTGAAGTCTCACACTAGGTACATCTATGTTTCACTTGACATAAGAAAAGCAAGTTATTGACTTGCTCCATGGGAGCCATCCTCAAAAAAATTCACAAATTGTGTATGACACAATCGGATTGGATTCTTTTTGCCTACATAGAAGGTATTTGTTAGATTTTTTTTTGGCATATGAGGATCTTTGGCGTATTGCATGCCATAATAGTACATCTGACAAGCCTCACGTATTGATTTTTAAGTTTTCGCTTTAATTTTGTATTGGTTATGCAATCAATTTCATTTTATTTGGGTTTGTGAATTCCAACTTGTACACTGATTGCCGCCCAAGGTTTGTTGGAATTTCTCAAGCATGGCTTGATTGTCGTTACAGCAAGGCTATTATTGAAATTACTCTATTCCATTTCTCTGCATGGATTGGCAAGCATGATTGATCGTTCATTTCTAGAATTGCATGTGCCTATGACTTATACATATACGATATGTTTGCACATCACTCCAAACAAGCACCACAGCTTGTGTTAAGTTACAACAAGGTCCTCAATCCATTACGATGTTCCTCAATTGATACGCAATTATTGCAGCATCTGTACATAAGCAAGCACAGCATGAATTTGTAGCAGAAGAGTTGTGAATGGCTTAGGAAGCATATTCTATAGCTGACGGGAATGTCCGTTGGCTATGAGCATATCGGTTCCATTCTATTTATTATTTTGATAGACTTATGCCAAGTCAGGCTTCAATTTTAGGCATCTTCATCGAAGCTTCCAAGAGGGGAGACTTTGCAACGGGCCTGAGTGCAAGTGTCAGTACGACAAAAGCCAAATATGACAAGTCACTTTATTAGCATACATGGTTATGAGCCAGATTTTAGCAAAGCAAAGTGCTTTGGCAGAATTTTCGAGAAGCAAGGCTTCTAAGTCGTGTCCATGTATTGCCCATTGATTTGGAATCAAGGGCAATGCACCAAGATTTGTGATTTTGGCAAGGTAAGGATATAAGCTCACATTTTACGTATGACATCATCAAATTGTGATGTAACCTTGTCAGTACCGATTGTGCAAGGCACTTCGAGTATCGGCTCAACCTCTTGAGGCCGTTGTTGTAGCCAAGGGTTCCTACTTTCCTTTTTTGTGTGAAATGCATGGCATGCTCATTTTCAAATGTTGGCTTCCATCCCTTGTCAGAGGGATGGCCTTGCAACCTCAACCAAGTTCTCCAAGCAACAATCAACTACAAAACATGCACATGAGTCAACTACAAAACATGCACATGAGAGCTGATATCACAAGGGACGAACCTTGGTAGACAACATGAAAGCCGAAGAGCCTAAGAGCCTCTCACGTTTTGCTCATGAACAAGAGTTTTTTCTCACATAAGAAAAGGGAGCAATAGTTTCTCATGTCAAAAAGGAACTTTTCTCACGTGAAAAATAGTCTCCAACGTGAAAACTCATAGCTTCTCATTTGAGAGATGAAATTCATGGTCACTGTCATCCATTAGGTCTCCCCAATCTCAAAAAAATAAAAAATATTTCAAAACTTTTGAAGTTAAGTGAAGGGTGAGTTTAAGAAATGAAATGATAAACCAAGATGATAAATCAAAAAACCTTGTGTGTCCATATAAAGAAGGGATCAACTTCACATTGGTTTCTCTTCTCCAGTATTTTTGTTTTAAGCTTTTTCTTCTCTTTAATGTGTCCTCTCTCTCTCTCTCTCTCTCTCTCTCTCTCTCTCTCTCTCTCTCTCTCTCTCTCTCTCTCTCTGTTGTACCAAATGATACTATTGCAAATCAACATGCTTTGTCATTGCCCATTGCTACATGCTATAGACTAGAGCATCGTTTGTGTTGTTAAGAGAATATTTGAATTAGGAATACCTTTCAAATTTTTTGAAGCCATGGATTACCCTTATTCTTAGATGATAAAAAATTTATCCTCTTTTACAACATTAGATTTTTTCTCCCTATACTTCACACTTTACAAGTAGGAAAAAATATGAGAAAAGTGTCCATTACAATGTTAGAATACCGAGGGGGTAGAGAGGGTCTGAGAGCTTCAGTACGGATCCCTGCATTCAAGGCATGCACAATGATTGTATTCACAAATCCAAACTCTCCATTTCCTTCTCGCTTTCACACATTCCTGAGTGTATTGATAGGCTTCAGCTACTTTCAACAAATCAAGCACACCATTTTATGTAGGCAAACGAGTCGCTTCACGTTGTTGAAGAGGTGATCAACATAACATTGAAGAAAATATACCTTTCCTTTTAAATCAATTGAGGGTAGTGGACAATCTATGCACGTCCCATGAAGAAAATGCCTAGAAAATTTACACCCTCTGATACAATCATACTATGTCCCAGGAATTAATTCCATCAATTAAATATCTTACAGCTTACAAGACCCCCAAAAAGGGCTTTATACATATTTACACCGATTCAATCGACAATAGACTGTACATATGTACACTTGATAACGGCTATCCTCTAGGTCCAGAATGGGGTTGAATAATGGCAGCAATGAGCTGTTGACCTAGCCTTTCACAACATATCTAGGCTTTTTGTCACTGCATTCCACACAAAAAAAAAAGACCTTGGATTAAAGCTCCCTAGATACTACTATGGTCAAAGAGTATCAAAATCAAGCTTACCCGGGATCTCTCAGAGCGAAAGCTCCTCAATTCGTCCCTCCAACGAGCTTCAAAACACCACCAAGTATTCAGAAACTTAATGAAAAAACAGCCTAAAGCTTCTAATAAATAGGCATTTAGTCCCAACCTGCATCAAAATACCGCTCTTCAACAACCGCAAGAAGCATATTCTTCACGAGGGTCAGTTCCTCAGAGAGTAGATCTTTCCCACTTCTTGGACTGCAATGCAACCATGATTCTCCATGAGTTATGGGAAAGCAATAAAAAAGCACTTCCATTGATTCCACATCAAAAGTGTAAAACCCACATGTCCAAATCATGACCAGATCTGGAATTTGAAGCTACATCTGTTGCTTGGCGTTGAGCGACAATAGGTATCACTGCATCAGTCAATATGATGTCCTTGTGCACAAAAATGGGTACCTGCAAAGCCGATAAATTAAAAAATCTGACCCATCATGGCCACATTATTATATTCTGCTCGCCCACAAACAAGAAACCCTACTTTGCATCTGACTGCCAAGTTCACTGCATCAGAAGGGCGAGCATCCACACTCTGCATCTCTGTCTCACCAGGCTGCATAAAGGGTAAACTTCTGTCATAAATACTTTCAAATGCCACAGTTAAAAACTGCACTACAATACTCTTTATAACGATTGTATCCCTCTTGTTCATTTGATGGTAACCCCCCCTCTTGTTCATTTGATGGTATGTTGTTTTATGTTGTTTGTTTCTACTTGAGTAAGTCTGTTGTACTGCCATGGAGTGGTCTCTTGATTTTGCTCAAAAAATTTCTTCATGTTGATTGCTCTCCCCCACTCATAAGGGTATTTGTTTGTATGTGAAATGAAGAACCTGTTTCCGTTTCTTTTCTTGCCTACTTGCTGCTTCCATCCATAATTTCTGCAGATTATCTTTCATTCAGCTTCTTAAATCTAGTACAAGGTACCAAAGACTTTCGATATGTTTGGAGTATAGCAACAAACTACTCAATATAATAATGTAATCGACTTACTAGCTCTAGGTGGTAAGTGGCCAGCTCCTAAGGAGATCCTTAAGACACAAATGCATACAAATAGGAGAAAGAACCACCGAACATCCATCCATAAACTACATCGACATACAAAGCATCCATGTGACAATTTCTAGCATTAATTTCTCCACACATGAGAGGCTATGTGCAAATCACGAAAAGAAACAAAAAAGATTTATTTACCCTGAACTCCCACCACCCGCTTGCATGTGGCCCCCATGCTCTCCTCTCTCACTAGTACTTGGTGAGCCTATTGTACTTTTCCAAAACAAGGCCAGGGGGTTGAGCCACGCGGCTCTTGGCTTCATCCTAACCATTCAATTGGAACTTTAATCCAACATTCCTAGCTGCCTGCTTTTTTTCGATCACCTATGATGACTGCTAGTATTGATCGCCTGCGTTGACTGCCACCAGTACGCTGGCTTTCCTGATGCTGGAGAAGCTATATATATAGATGCGTCATCTCAGCCCATGCTCCCCTGCCAGCCCTCTGCCTGTCTACCAGCATTCCATGCTCCTACAGACTCAAAGAGAACGGCCCTGAGTTTCCTGAGTACTTCGTCAAAAGTTTGGTCACCAGCATTCACACTGTTCTTCTCCCTAAAAGCAAGACTATAGACAAGGAGACACACAAAAGTAAGCATTCAGAGTCACATTCTGTCCCTGACGACAGAGGGAGGATTTAAGATCTGCAAAAGGAGCTCACGCATGAAGCTAATTTCAAAAAGAAGAGGAAAGAGGAACAACACAAAAGCAGTGGTAATGGTAGACATTGTCACAAACTGCTACGTGTCAAGTCACTGAAGAGTAGAGCCAACCTTCAGATCACGGCCGAGGGGCCTAAACCCTAAGAAGAACTAGCAACAACAACAGAATAAGTCCTACCAACTTATGGGACCCCATCCGATGGGGCCCAAGTGACATAAAGGCATATAAATAAAGCAAGAACCACACACACAGAGAACGTTGCGTGAAGCTGATGACGTGGCAGCAACTGTACAGATCTCTGCAATCTGCGTTGGTCTGATGACGTGGCAACTGTATGGAAAACCCAGATTTTGCACTGACATGATGATGTGGCAAACTACAGACTTCCGCGTTTTGTGCTAACTGCTGACGTGGCAGTTGTCTGGATTTCCGTGATTTACGTTGGCAGCTTTTGGGCATCGCTTTTGGACCAAATGCTTTTGAGTTTGAAGGCTTTTCATGTAAATTGCTTTTGGGCCTAGAGCCTTTAAATATGAGGCCATGGGCTCATTCTCGATCATGCTTCTGGACGAAGGTGCAGAGGATGGAGTACCGGCTTGTATTTTGATGATGCAATATAAAGAATTACCGAAAGGGGCGCCAAGGTTTGGGGCCAATACTCTCTAGGGTGGAATTCCGCCACTCCGTGTCGCGTGTGCTCTCTCTCTTTCAATTTCACTTGTTACTGAAGTGCTAAAAGTCTGTTCTTTTCTATTGGCACGTGGTGCCCGTCTTGTGACAGTGGTATCAGAGCATCAAGCATACCAGTCCTACCAAAGAGGAGACAGGGAAAGATGGCACTTCCAAAGTCTATTGGAATCTTGTGGCAGTGGTATCAAAGCATCACGTGTGTGCTTTTCTCAAAGCATACCGGTCCTACCAAAGAGGAAAGAGAGAAAGATGGCACTTCCAAAGTCTATTGGAATCTTAATTGGAGTATCTTCGAGTCCCGACCCCGGACTTACATCGGGTGCACTCCCGTCTTCACCGGTCATGTCTTACAAGGCATAAGCCATAAAGACCACTTGCAAGACAAGGAATTAAGATTTGTTTCAAGTCACTGTTTTTCTCAAAAGCAGTGCCATGCAGATGTTGATGTCTATAGCTACCAAGCCGCACACTCCAAGGACTTGGCAAGCTTTCAAGAAAATTTTTGCCCGAAGTTATATGGTTTATGATATCTTCCTTTAATGTTAAACTTCTGGCAGAGTGGGGTATCCTGAAATGCTTGCCATGGAAACCGTAGAAGATTATAACTTGAAATTTATCGACATCTCGCAGTAGATGTCTCTTCACGAGCTGATGACCTTGGAGGTCTGATGTGATTACTATGGCTTGGGACTACCATCACTGCCATAGGAACATTGCTTGTCGAGGCTTGTTTTGACTATTCAAGAGTTTGTAGATCATGTTGCGGTCCGCTACAACCTTATGGAAGGAACCTAACCCTAATTTTTGGTGCAGGTTTCAGGATGGAAAGTCCATCGACTTTTCGAGCTCAACTAATGTCGAGATTGCTTTTTTAATTTAAGTTCTATTTGAGAACTTGTTTGGTGATCCTTTTTGAAATTTGTTTGAAATGGATGATATCTATTTTGAACCTGTCTTGGTGCCCATTTGAATTGTTTGACTGAGGTTTTAATATTGGTATCAATGATTGGTGATTTTACTCCCGGGTGGAGTGGTAAGAAATGTTGTTTTGGTTTGTTTGAACCTACGAACGACGCAGACGGGATATCTGGGGAGCGTTTCGTTGCATGCTAGAAAACCTCCAAACCACGCAGACGGGATGTCTGGGGAGCGTTTGGTTGTATGCTTAAAAAATATTGTTGTTGTTACTCTTGGCCCGGACCTGGATGGTTATGCGGGAGGAGTGTTAAGAAGTCTGAGCAGTAATTCCTCACAGCACCTCCAAACGACGCAGGCTGCGAGGCTGCGGTCTGGGGTGGTGTTTGTTTGTTAAAGGCCTCTATATCTCCCGATCAAGACCTTTTTAGGTTATGCGGGAGGAGTGATGAGGGAGTCGTTGAATATCTCCTGACCCGAACCTTGTTAGGCTATGCGGAAGGAGTGTTTATCGGCGACTTTATGTTTCTATGTCTTGTAACATGCATATGTGAGCATTTGTGTTGCATTGTGATGTGCCAACCACTGAATATTCTCTAACAAACTTGGACACTCCAAGTCAAGAATCTACCACGACAGCACCAAATAATCACTTCAAGACAATTCACAGTTCACAATTTTATTCGACACTGGCCCGGCGGAGTTCCGTGCCTAGAGATATTGGCCCCAAAGATTGGCGCCCCATTCGGTATTTCTTTTTATATTGATCTAAGTTCAAAGTACAAGAGTGTGAGTAGGCGCTCACACTCAGACTCTGCGTCCAGATGCTCTGAGTTGTGAGAGGCCTGAGTTGTGAGAGGCCTGATCACATATTTAAAGTTACAAGGGTTACTAAAAGCAAAGCCCCAAAAGCTGAAATCAAAAGCTTCAAGTAAAAGCTTTGAAAATAAAGCAAAAGTTCTTCCTCTCTCTTTCTTTTAATAAATAAAGCAAAGAGGCTTTCTCTTTCTCTCTCTCTTGCTAAAATAAAGCAAAGAGGGTTCTCCTCTCTTTCTCAACAATTTGCGTAGAAAAAGCAACGCCAAAAAGTTGCCCAGCTTTCCGTAAATCACGCTGATGTCTGAACAACAGGCCACGTGTCAGCCCACCATGTCAGCAAATCAGGGTTAGGGTTAGGGTTAGGGTTAGGGTTAGGGTTAGGGTTAGGTTTAGGGTTAGGATTAGGGTTAGGGCAAAATTAGGGTTTTTGATTTTAGGGTTAGGGATCAACAGAATTGGGGTTTTTGATTTTAGGGTTAGGTTTTTAGCAGAATTAGGGTTTTTGGTTTTAGGGTTAGGGTTTCAACAGAATTAGGGTTTCTAGCATCCACGTCATCACTTTGTGACGTACCCCCCTCTTGAAAACATTGTAATCCCCCTCGATTAGGCCTGCAAAACAGACAGAAGCCATAAACCGTCTTAGCAGACACTGACTGTTAGTACCTACGTACTAGGAACGCACATCTAGCACATGTACCAATTGACAGTCACATCACAGGACATCACTAGACATCACAAGAGATTACATGACATTCAACATTCATTCGGATCTTAGACCAATGTAGCTAGCAATCGCATCTAGATCCAGTCTGGATCTCATTGATGCCCGATTGACTAACCCTTATTGCAACAATGTCTATTCGAGATCAATTAGACCAAAATGCTACAATCATTTCGTCTATCAGTTCCTGCACTTACAAACAAATCAAGAAACAGATCATTTTCATATTCTGGAATTCCATTTCATAAAGTCATCTAGTAGAATACTGTCAGCTCTCAGCTCTCAGTATCCCCGAAGCTCAAAGAGACATCAGCGACTCTAGCATTCAAAAATCGAGGCATCTGTTGACAAAGGAACAAAGTAACTCCCCTCTTGTGCAAACCCACTGCACTAGATCTCCGGCCAAGCTGAATTCTGGGTCCCGTTTGGGATAGACTATGCTAAACCAAAAGCTTCAAGGTAAAGATTCACATTCCGAGAAGTATCTGCTAGGTCTTCCTCCTCCATTTGCTTCGCATCCATTGCGAAGTAGGTCTTGAATTTAACCAAGAACCGTCAATTCGCTTTACCTTCTTTCTTTCTTTCTATGACAATTTCTGTTCTGGGATGAGTATCTACTCGTTTTCGTCCAATTCTGCTTGCACATCTAGCTTCCCATCATTGGGCACACCGCCTTCAAAAGACTTTAAGAGACTCACATGAAAAACATTGTGAATCCTCCACGTATTCTGGCAGCTTCAGTCCAAAGGAGATATCATTTATCTTTTCGGAAAATCAGGAAAGGTCCAAACTATCTCATGCTAAGCTTTCAAAGAAGCAGCTCCTTTCCCTTTTTTTTCTTTCTCGAGAGTGCCCTCCCATAATGTAAGAGCACCCATTCATTCTCCTTCAATTTCAAATCACAACAATGCCGATCTACTTCCTTTTTCTGTCTTTCCCAAAATTTATGCAAAGCCTTCCAGACCAAGTCCCTCGTGAACAGGTCGACTTCAAAGAAAAATCTTATCTTTCATGCTAAGGAAGGAAGAAACCTTCGTAGCAAATTCAAGAATCTGAAATGGCACCTTCCCCATCAAAGAGTTAATCGTGTTTCTGTAGGCATATTCCACCAAAGGTAAAAACCTTTCCCAAGTAATCTTCTCATCCAACCAAGAAGACTTCAACAAAGCCAGTACCACTGAATTAGCAATTTCTGATTGCCTATCAGTCTGCGGGTGGAACGATGACGAGAACTGCAACCGCGTGCCTATGTTCTCTCAAATAGCCGTCCAAAACAAACTCGTGAACCTAGGGTCCTGTCGGAGACAATCGTCTCAAACATGCAATGTAAACTGAAGGCCTGGGCAATAAACAATCGTGCCCACGCTGTGATCTCGGGAGATGAAATCCATTGCAATACTTTCCCAAGGCGGGTGGATATGGGTAAAAAGGCTGTAACAATCCTTGTGCTTTATGCGTGTGTCAAACTTGACCTTCTAGCATACCAAGCAACTGTGCACAAACTCGTCCACATTCTTCTTGAGTCTCGGCCAAAAGACATATCTCTCTACCCCTTTCAAGGTGACGTGGTGACCCGTAAAAGGTAGACAGCGACATTCGATAAGAACCTTTTCCCTCAACGGTTGTGTAACACACATGGTTTTCCTCATCTAGTAGCCATCCCAAATGGAATAGTCCGCTACTATCTCCCCTTTCTCTATTCAACTGAATACATCTGCAAAATCTGTTATGTGGCGTACTAACCGACCATATCCTCGAAGTTCCTATGATGTATCGCGGAAATAGCCAGAACCAACAGCTATCGGGACAAAGTATTTGCAACCAATTTCTTCTGTCCTTGCACATGGACAATCCGGAAGTAAACTGTGACAAGATGTTTGCCCACCACATATGCTTTTCCAATAGCTGCTTCCATGACAAGTAGCAGAAACTCCCATCATCTGTGAAAAACTGTAAAATCGGCTCTGAGTAGGTAATGTCACCACTGTAAAAGAGCTTGGATAGCCATCAAAAGCTCTTTCTCACATATCTTTACTGTCAATTTCGGCCTTGAAAACAATCGGCTCTCGTAAGCAATAACATTCGCCTTCTTGCATTAAGACCACATCCAGACTACGACCACAAGTATCACAATATACTTCAAACGACTTCTGCAAGTCCGACAGAGTCAAAACTGATCCCGTAGTCAATTTCTCTTTCAAAGGCTGAAAGGCAGTCACCTCTATGGGTCCCCACGAGAAAGGGACTCCTTTCTATGTCAAGATACGCAGAGGGGAAGCAACCTCTGCAAACTTCCGAATGAACCGCATGTAGTACGAACACAATCCCAAGAAGCTTCTAACTTCATGGGCATTCTTCAATTCGGGCCAATCACGGCCAGTCTCTATCTTGGCCGGATCCATTTGCACTCTTGCTGTTGAGACAATGTGTCCCAAAAAGTGCATCTCTGGTAGGAAAAATTCACTTTTCTTCGCATTAATCACTAACTTGTGATCTCATAATGCCTGAAAGACCTGAAGCAAATGATCTCTATGTTCTACCTCATTCTTGGAGAGAACAATGATATCGTCAAAGAAAGTGTCACCAAACAACCTGTATTATCGAAAAATCATGTCCATCATCCGTTAAATGTCGCACGAGCATTGGTTAAGCCAAAAGGCATCACCAAAAACTCAAATAACCCAAAAGTCGTCCAAAAAGCTATCTTGTAGACATCTCCCAACGCGATTTTGATCTGATGATATCCACTCTTCAAATCAATGCTAAAGCACGAGGATCCCTGTACTCTGTCGAGTATATCATCGATCCTAGGAATCGAAAATCTGTTCTTGATGGTGATTTTGTTGAGAGCTCTATAATCGATGCACATTCTCCAAGATCCATCTTTGTTCAAAACCAACAACACAGGAGAACAATACAGTGAAATACTAGACTGGACAAGACCCTTTTCCAAGAGGTCTTTCACTTGGTTCATAATCTCTTCGTTCTAGGCTCGGCTCACACGATAAGGTGTCTGGTTCGGTGGTGTGCTTCCAGGTATCATATCAATAGTAGGACAAGCGGATGGTAACTCGCCTAACTCGCCTGGCAGGCCCTCTGAAAGCACTCGACATGAGCGTGGAGAAAATCTTGGCGTTCTTTTGTTCAGGTCAAAACATATTCGACTTTTATTCATCGTTCAGCACTCTCCCAAAAAAAATGAGTAAAGAAACTGAAGTTCATTAAGTACAATCTCTGAGCCTTCATTTGTCAAAGTCGCTTTCTCAACCCAGTAGTCAACCACGGCGTTGTTGTTGTGGTACCAAGGGATTTCGAGTAGAATGTCACAACCTTCCAAGGCAAATACGTAAAACTCCTCGTGTCCTAAAAACCCCTGTCATTGCAAACGAAGTTTACCAATGCTCGGTGTAATGGCAATATCCCATTCGGATGCCGCTCGAACTACCTCCGCCTATGGCTCAGCCTATCGAGCGTAATTCCAAATCGAGCCGCCAATTCCAAGTGAAAAGAAGTTGGCCTTGGCTCCTTCAAAAGAGCTCCCTGATCTTTCACTTTGCCCCAAAAGCGGCAAAGTTTGTACTTTCATTCATTTGATTCGGTTCAGGCCCCACGCAATGTGGTACCAGTTCTGCTTTTAATCTGCCTTTTCTGCCACGTCTCTCAGCTGCTTTAGAACTTTCTGGCCTTTCTTCATCCTGTTCATTCGGTGCCGTGTTAGGGCACCGCGGAGAGATGCCCAGTTTCCCCGCATTCAAAGCACTTCCCCTCCTTGATGAAGCGAGCTCGCTCCTGAGGAGTAAGCCTGGGTCGTGCATCTTTCTTTTATGAGTTGCTCTTTCTCTTTCTACTTTCATTTGTCGAAGTTTGTTCAGCTCTTTGTGTCATGATCTCATCGGTAGGGTAGGTCAAATTGCCAGAGTGAATGGCAAAACCCCATTTCGCATGACTCATCAACTCCTGAATGGAAGCTGACTTCTGTTCTAAGCAGTGATCTGGGACCTCTGTAGTTAGACCCAAGGTAAACCGCTCAATCTGCTCCTTGAACAAGATCTTCTTAAATGAAGAGGCGGGTAGAAAAGAGCTCCAGAATCTCTCGCAATAAGCGTCCATTGTATCCTTCTTGGCATTCGAAGATGGTTCCAAGGAGTTCGTATATCGCATTCATACTCTAAAGTCAGCCAAGAAGAAATAAAAAGCCTCTTGAATTTCAGCCATTTAACTGGCGTAATCTTACTTAATAGAAGCGTGGACCACCAAGTTCGAGCATTCCCCTTAAAGTAAGAGGCAACTCTCCAAATCTTAGAGTGCTCTTAACGACCTCCCGCGAAAGCGATGTCAAATTGTTGTACAAAAGACAAAGCCTTCGAAGCATCTCTATAACCAGAAAAAGTGTCAAATTTAATTGACTGTCCACCTTCCTTAAACTCTCGGATTTTCTTGCTTTTGTCTTCCAGAAAGTCATATTGGTTGGCTTTATAAAAATTATTCTTCTTTGCATAAAAGTTGCTATCATCAGAGTTCGAACTGTCTGTAGACGAGTCCTCAGTAGAACTGTCACTCACGGGGCGAGATTCAGACTTCTTTGCCTTTCTCTTGCCCTTTCCGAAGCGTTGCTTCTTGCTTCACATTTAGCCTTTTCGGTCTTCTTCGCTCGAATCAGATGAGCTACAAGAATTGTCAAAAGAAGAAGAAAAAAAGAAGAACTGGGTACTCCTTCAAATCGAACACGCTTCTTCTATTTCTTTGCCTTTTGAAATGTCGACAGACGACCCAAATAGCCCAAGAAGTCAATGCCTTTCTTCTGCTTTTTGACGTGCTTTTTTTTTTTAGCTTTGTTCTGCGCGTCAAAAAGCTAAGCAATTCGTGCATCAACCACCTCTTCTAATTCTTTCTCTGTATATTTCTTGTGAGCAGAAGGTTTCTTGAGCCCGGATTTTGGGGGTGGTGTTGTGGTTTTTTGCCATTGCGCGTGCACTTCAAGGAAAGAAGTCTCACTCATATAGTTTTGCAAATTTTGGGTCCTTCACAAAATTGAGCATCATCTTTGTTGCATCGCCGATCAATTGACGACGCTCCATCTCTCGACGCTCCGCTTGAGTAGGCCAAGGCGGGCCATACTCCTTGCCAGAATCTTCGTTGTGATCCCTTTCCGCATCTCCGGATGCGGAGAGTCGATTGATCCTTGCCTGAAGCCATAGATGCCGCGGAAGAAATTTGGGATTGGATTTCTCGTAGAAGAGAAATCGGTCGTGCTCTGATACCACTGTAGCAGACTTGGACACTCCAAGTCGAGAATCTACCACGACAGCACCAAATAATCACTTCAAAACAATTCACAGTTTACAATTTTATTCGACACTGGCCCAACGGAGTTCCATGCCTAGAGATATTGGCCCCAAAGACTGGCGCCCCTTTCGGTATTTCTTTTTATATTAATCTAAGTTCAAAGTACAAGAGTGCGGGCAGGCGCTCACACTCAGACTCTGCGTCCAAATGCTACGAGTTGTGAGAGGCCTGCTCACATATTTAAAGTTACAAGGGTTGCTAAAAGCAGAGTCCCAAAAGCTGAAATCAAAAGCTTCAAGTAAAAGCTTTGAAAATAAAGCAAAAGTTCTTCCTCTCTCTTCCTTTTGATAAATAAAGCAGAGAGGCTTTCTCTTTCTCTCTCTTGCTAAAATAAAGCAAAGAGGGTTCTCTCTCTCTCTTTCTAAGCAATTTGCGTAGAAAAAAGCAACACCAAAAAACTACACAGCTTTCCGTAAATCACACTAATGTCCGTACAGCAATGTGACATAAAAACGCGTTTCATGCAGATGAAACCCCGAAACCTATGAAACGTTTTGCCGAAACGCATGAAACGGACAGGCATTTTTTATGAAACGTTTAAAATTGGGGCTTTTTTTCCAAAAACCCAACGCTGCCCGTAGCGAAGTGCGTATTGCTACCGCTTGCGAATTCAGACTCCAACGAAATTATCGAACGCAAATTTGGGGACAATTCCGGACGAATTGGGTGCACGCTCAGCCTGCGTGTGGTATGCTTCGGACTTCCACTCAAAACCCGTGGGCACTGTGTACCTCCCACAGTCGATGCCAGCTCGGGTGGTCATGACGAAGGATGTTCGAGCACACCTGGAGCATCTTCACATGTGGGTGAGTCAAGGTCATTTCCTCAGATTCTTTCTTCCTCACAAATACATGCTCATGCTAGCAAGAAGACAAAGCAACACATTTCTCCACATTTGCAATCGACATTATCATCTCGATATGCACCCAAGCTCAAGAAAGAAGCAGAGATTGCAAAGCATCAATTTTTTTACCAATGCAATCTTGCATTTAGAATTGCCCGTGCACCAGCATATCAACGATTCTACAATAGCTTAGTTGCCGCCGCAACCACAGGATTACGTCCCGTCAATGCAGAAGCATTGCGGACAACTCACTTGAAGAGTCAAGTGGCATATATTAAGAAGGAATTGGAGGGTTTGCAGGCATGTTGGCAACGCTATGGGTGCTCGATCATATCAGATGGCTGGAGCGATGTAGTAAGTTATTTTATGCAAAATCAGATTTTTTTGTCCATTCTTTTTTCCACTTGAATCCACTATCAAGTTTGAGTCTTGACTAGCTCAAATTTGTTTAAATTTCAGAAACGTAGGCATATGATCAACATACTGGTGTCTAGTTGTGCGGGTACTACTTTATTGCGTGTCATCGATGCCTCTTTGCCAGGTTTGCGCATCACAGGTGATTGGATATTTGAGCATATTCGACGTGCTATTGAGGAGGTTGGCCCCAAGAATGTAGTACAATAATAACTGACAATGGCTCAAATTGTGCATCTATGGGAAGGATGATAGAGGTGGCATACCCTCACATTGTTTGGACACCTTGTGCATCACACTCCCTCGACTTACTATGTGAGGATATTGCACAACTTCCATGGGTGTTGCCTGTCTTGGAGAAGGCTATGTTCATAATTACATTCATTACAAAGAGACCTCAAGCATTGGCTCTCTTTCGTATTGTATGTCAATATGAACTAGTTAAGCCTGCCAAGACGAGATTTGGTTATCTCTTTCTTGTACTTCAAAGGTAATATTTTACTCATACTCTACATACACGATACTTGTATTTACTTTGGTTTGAAGTTTGAATCTTCATCCTAATAATTGGATTTGAATTGTAGATTGGTACAAGCAAAAGATGTCCTCCGACGCCTTGTATGCAGTGTAGAGTGGGACAATTGGAGTGGAAGCAAAAAGACAAAAGCCATTACCATGAGTAACTACTAACCACATTCTATCAAAAACCTTTTGGGATGAGGCGGAGGCCATCAAGCAAGCGATGGCCCCTTTATACTTTATACTGTGATTGTTTGATCATGAGGGAGCGACCATGAGTTTGGTTTATCACTAAATGCAACGTTTGGGCCGTTGCATGACTACATGTGCAGTCCTTTCACTAGACAGGTAAATTCAAGAACCACAACCTCTTTACCTGATGAATGTGCATACTTGTCAATACATTTAAATGTAATTGATTTTCTTGAATCTTGCAGGAGGGATGAATTTGTTAGGCTTTGGAATCAGCGCTTTGATTGGTTTCACAAACCAATTCATATAGTTGCATACATGCTTCATCCCCTTTACAAAAAGCTTGAGCACTGGAATGATCGCAAGCTTATTCAAGCATGGACTAGCTACATCGAAAATGTGGCTACTGATGATTGTTCAATGTAAAAATTAGTAGACTCAAAGTTAAATTGTCTAAAATTGTGGCTCATGATTCTAAAGTGATGTATGTCGATTCTTATAGCATTGAGGAAGAGTCCATTTTGTTCTCCCAAGATAGGGATTGTAACAAACTTGGACACTCCAAGTCAAGAATCAACCGCGACAGCACCAAATAACCACTTCAAAACAATTCACAGATCACAATAGATTTGCACTGGCCCGGCGGAGTTCCGTGCCTAGAGATATTGGCCCCAAAGACTGGCGCCCCTTTCGGTATTTCTTTTTATATTAATCAATCATCAAAGTACAAGAGAGCGGTTAGGGTTTCACTCTCAGACTCTGCGTCCAGATGCTCTGAGAAGTGAGGCTCTCACCACTAATTTAAAGGTTACAAGGGATGCCCAAAAGCAGAGCCCCAAAAGCTTTTAAAATCAAAAGCATCAGTTCTCTCTCTCTCTTAGAGAGTCTTTTCTCTTTTTTTATAAAAAAAAGCAAAAGCAAAATTCGCGTCGCTCATCATTTTCCACAAAAATAATAATAATAATAATAATAATAATCCGCCTCCGCGATTTCTAGAATTTAGGGTTTTTGGCAAAAATTAGGGTTTGCAAGAATTTTAGGGTTTCTGGCAGAAATTAGGGTTTCTGCTATCCGCCACGTCATCACTTTGTGACATACCCCCCTCTTGAAAGCATTGTAATCGACCGCGATTACGCCTGCAAAACTGACAAAAGCCATAAACCGTCTTAGCAGACACTGACTGTTAGTACCTACGTACTAGGAACGCACATCTAGCACATGTACAAAATCGACAGTCACATCACACGACATCACAGGACATCACATGACATTCAACATTCATTCGGATCTTAGACCATGATTTATCGACAATGTAGCTAGCAATCACATCTAGGTCCAATCGGGACCTCATCGATGTCCGATTGACTAACCCCTATTGCAACCATGTCTATTCGAGATCAATCAGACCAAAATGCTGCAGTCATTTCGGCTATCAGTTCCTGCACTCACAAGAAGTCAAGAACAAATCAGTATCATAATCAGGAAGTCCATTTCATAAAGTCATCGAGCAGAATACTGTCAGCTCTCAGTATCCCTGAAGCTCAAAGAGACATCAGTGACTTTAGTATCAAAATCGAGGCATCTGTTGACAAGGGAGCGGAGTAACTCCCCTCTTGTGCATCCCACTGCACCAGATATTCGGCCAAGCTGAGTTCTGGGTTCCTTTTGGAGTAGACTATGCTAAACCAAAACATCGAGGTAAAGTTTCACAAACCGAGGAGTATCTGCTAGGTCCTCCTCCTCCATCCACTTCGCATCAAATGCAGGAAAGTTCTTGAACTTAACCAAGAACCGCCTTCAGACTTTACCTTTCTTCGTATCATTATGTGCCAAAATCTGTTCAGGAACAAGGATCTCCTCGTTTTCTTGCACTTTGGGTTGCTCATCAGGCTCCCCATCATCAGGCACATCACCCTTAACAGGGTTTCAAGAGACTCACATGCAATGCATTGTGAATCCTCCAAGTATCTGGCAGTTTCAATCGGAAGGAGACTTCATTTATCTTTTCAGTAATCTGGAAAGGTCCGTATCACATACTAAGCTTTGGAAAAAGCCTCTCCTTTCCCTTTTTCTTTCTTAGACGTGCCTTCTCAAAAGTAAGAACACCCAATCATCCTCCTTCAGTTTCCAGTCGCGACGACGGCGATCCGCTGCCTTTTTCTGTCGTTCTTGAGACTCCTGCAAAGTTTCGCGAACCTTGGCAAAAGACCGTATCCAAGTCTCACGAATATTCATCCGCTTCAAATTTCTAATCTTTCGTGCTCAGGAAGGATGGAACCTTCGCAGCACTTTCAACAATCTCACATGGCGTCTTCCCCGTCGAAGAGTATATCGTGTTACTATAGGCAAATTCCACCAAAGGTAAGTTTTTTTCCCATTGAGTCTTCTGATGCGAGATAGAAGACTTCAATAAATCTAAAATCACTGAATTGGCAATCTCAGATTGCCAGCCAAGAATCAACCGCGACAGCACCAAATAACCACTTCAAAACAATTCACAGATCACAATAGATTTGCACTGGCCCGGCGGAGTTCCGTGCCTAGAGATATTGGCCCCAAAGACTGGCGCCCCTTTTGGTATTTCTTTTTATATTAATCAATCATCAAAGTACAAGAGAGCGGTTAGGGTTTCACTCTCAGACTCTGCGTCCAGATGCTCTGAATAGCGTCCTCCCGCGAAAGCGATGTCAAACTGCTGTATAAAAGACAAAGCCTTCGAAGCATCTGAGTATCCTGAAAAGTATCAAACTTGATCGAGTGGCCACCTTCCTTAAACTCTCGGACTTTCTTGCTTTTATCTTCGAGAAAGTCATACTGGTTGGCTTTGTAAAAATTCTTCTTGTTCGCATAAAACTTTCCGTCATCGGAATCTGAGCTGTCTATAGACGAGTCCTCAGTAGAACTGTCAGTCTCTGGGCAAGATGTAACCTTCTTTGCCTTTTTCTTGCCCTTTCCAAAGCGTTGCTTCTTGCTTCGCTTTTTACCTTTTCTGTCTTCTTCGCGAATCCGAGAAGCTAGAAGAACTGTCAGAAGAAGAAGAAGAAGAACTGGGTAGGTCTTCAAACTTGACGCGCTTCTTCAATTTCTTTGCCTTGTCAAATGTCGACCGACAACCCAAATATCCCGGGAAGTCAGTGCCTTTCTTCTGCTTTTTGCCGTGCTTTTTGGCTTTCTTTTGCGTGTCAAAAAGCTGAGCAATCCGTGCATCAACCACGTTCTCCAGTTCTTTCTCCGTATATTTCTTGGAGGCAGAAGGTTTCTTGAGAGCGGGTTTCGGGAGTGGTGTTGTGGTTCTCTGCCACTCCATCTGTACCTCTTCCAAAGAGGTCTGGTTCATATATTTTGCCATCTTCGGGTCCTTGGCAAAATTGAGCATCATCTTTGTTGCATCGCTGATCAACTGGCGACGCTCTATCTCTCGCCGCTCCGCCTAAGTAGGCCAAGGCGGGCCATACTCTCTGCCTGAATCTTCGTTGTGATCCCAGCCCGCATCTCCAGATGCAGAGGGAGTCGACTGGTCATTGCCTGAAGCCATAGGTGCCGCGGAAAAAAATTCAGGGATCGGATTTCCCGTAGAAGAGAAATCAGCCGTGCTCTGATACCACTGTAACAAACTTGGACACTCCAAGTCAAGAATCAACCGCGACAGCACCAAATAACCACTTCAAAACAATTCACAGATCACAATAGATTTGCACTGGCCCGGCGGAGTTCCGTGCCTAGAGATATTGGCCCCAAAGACTGGCGCCCCTTTCGGTATTTCTTTTTATATTAATCAATCATCAAAGTACAAGAGAGCGGTTAGGGTTTCACTCTCAGACTCTGCGTCCGGATGCTCTGAGAAGTGAGGCCCTCACCACTAATTTAAAGGTTACAAGGGATGCCCAAAAGCAGAGCCCCAAAAGCTTTTAAAATCAAAAGCATCAATTCTCTCTCTCTCTTAGAGAGTCTTTTCTCTTTTTTTATAAAAAAAAGCAAAAGCAAAATTCGCGTCGCTCATCATTTTCCACAAAAATAATAATAATAATAATCCGCCTCCGCAATTTCCAGAATTTAGGGTTTTTGGCAAAAATTAGGGTTTGCAAGAATTTTAGGATTTCTGGCAGGAATTAGGGTTTCTGCTGTCCGCCACGTCATCACTTTGTGACAGGGATTACTTTGCTCGTCCTATTGCTTTGAAAGAGGAGAGCAAACAGCAAGCAGTGTCAGGGTGGGAGATAAATGGAAGACTCACGCCTACTCTTCAAAAGCTTGCATTACGCACTCTCTCTCAAGAGTGCACAAGTGGGGCTGCAGAGTGTATTTGGAGCATTTGTGCAGACATTCACACAAGAAAGAGAAACAGGTGCTTTATTTTGTTTACGTTCTACATTGCTTATTTGCTATGAGTCATGTCCTTAGCTTAGAGCTAACTAAGTCTTTTATAAATTTGTAGAATGAGTACCTCTCAGCTTGATGAGTTGGTGTATGTCAATGCCAACTTGAGGTTGCTTGAAAGATTGAGGCTCAAGGATAGCAATGGAGAAGGGGTCTTGCAATGGAAAGTGAAGGATATGGATGCCTCTCTCATAGCAAACTTGGAACGTGGATTGGCACGAGGAGAAGCGATTGATTTTACTTTCATTCAGAGGCGAAGTGATGAGGATCTTGCTTACGATTTTCTTCAAGAGGAGCAATCACGATTTAGACGTGTCACACGAGCTCAAGCTCGTGCTTTGCAACTGGCTTCTAAGACCACTACCATTGGTGCAGACGTTGGTCCATCTTCACATGTTAGGTCTATAGGGTCTCGTGGAGGCCGTCGTGGTCGACCTACTAGAGACTCAATTGTTATGAGAGAGATGATGCCATCTGCTGAGAGTGGTACTTCTTCTTCCAATGGTCACACTGAGTTGGATGCGACTTCAGACTCAAATTCTACATGATCCTAGTGATAACTTTATACTAGATAGTTAGCGAGTAGCTATTATGTTGGATGGCTTATGTATTAGAACTCATTTTTCATTGGTCAAGATTGCTATTATGGAGTCTAGACACATTTTGATGTGGTTTCATTGCTCGTTTTGATTTTAGGCTTCGGTTTTATGCATTGGTTTTTCATTAAAGTTTGAGGTCTAGCTCCAGTTAACAAATGATTGTGGTCCCTAAAACTTATGGTTTGTGACATTGAATTAAGTTTGAACTTTGTTCAATAGAAGTACTTTGCTAAATGAATCAATGATGCATCAGTTATGATTCATGAAACTAGTGGCTGTGTTTTAACTTTCATCAATACTGCACATCTCTTTGATCGTGCTTGCTTGAAGTCACTTTTAAGCAGTGAGCACTGAGCACGTCTCTCTCTCTCTCTCTCTCTCTCTCTCTCTCTCTCTCTCTCTCTCTCTCTCTCTCTCTCTCTCTCTCTCTCTCTCTCTCTCTCTCTCTCACATTAAAGTCTAGAGTCGTGTGCTACATTGTATACATATTTATCATATTTTATTAATATATAATTTAATGTCGTTTATGAAACCTGTTTCATGTTTTTGACGCTATGAAACGAAACGTTTCAAAACCTCGAAACCCCGAAACGACCGAAACCAAGAAACGTTCATGTCACACTGCCGTACAGCACGCCACGTGCCAACTCGCCACGTCAGCAAATCAGGGTTAGGGTTAGGGTTTGTCACAAAACGGGAGCATACAGGAGCACTTAGAAATCTAAAAAATAAAATACTTTGCAAAAGGGAGAGAAGAGAGAAGATCGACACAGTATTGGGGACCAGAAGATGGGTTGGTCCCCCCCCCCCCCCCCCCCCAGTTAAGAGTATTCTTTATTCAGGGAGAATTTTTATACAAGCACAAGAACCCGAGGAAACCCCTCCATTCTGTAATCTTAGACCCGAAGGTCGTGCTTTCCCGTAAAGGGCTTGGACACAAAGCCGTTCCTTCCCGTAAGGGACTTAGGCACGAAGTCGTACTTTCCCGTAAGGGACTTAGGCGTAAAGCCGTACTTTCCCGTAAGGGACTTAGACATAAGACGGGAGATTCCTGCAAAACAAACCACACAAAGCAATAATTCTCAATGCGTATCAACACCTTATACCTGTCGCTCCTTGCTCGGAAAAGCGACCTCCGTACTCAGTCGTCACACGAACACTTGCCGTTTCCGTCGCCAACCTCTGCTCCAGAATCCCAGCGCTAGCACTTTTTGCTGCTCCCGGCCTTCTTAGAAACTGAACGCTTGCTGCCCTTTTATAGGCTCTGACACCCAGCGGGAATAGCAGCCGAAAAAGCAGAGTCCTGGCGCCCTAGAGAGAGGACAGAGAAGAATCGCTGGTTCTGGCGCTTTCTAGAGAGAGGAGAGAGGGTGCGCTGTTTTCAATCCATGCGTAGGTTTTTAACGTTGGCTTTTTAGAGGGACTTGCTTTATTTGATTAATAAAGGATTGGTCACTTAAAAGTGACCGGCCACTTAATAAAATAAAGTGTGAACATGTTCAAACTTTATAAACTCACTTAGTTAATGAAAACAATGCTACACGAACACATTCCAAGCGTCCCCAAGTGCAGGACACGGCACAGATGCAATGCAGACACAGACTCCTCGCGAGAAAACATCTGCCCTCCTGCGATTGTTCCTGCTTTTCGTAAAAAGCTTCATTGAACCCATCTTTATTCTTGTGCTTGCGTTCTTACGCGTATTTTCTTACTCAGTTCGGATTTCCTCCTTAGCCTACGGGATGCCCCCTTACTGATGCACCCGTCACCCATCATGTGACACATCAGGGGCACTCGTAACCCGGCCCTTTCCACCGAACTTACGGAAACTCCTTTGCGATGTTTACCGTCACCCATCAAATGACACATCAGAGTTGTCCGTTCTAAATAGCAGTTCCTGTAGCTACAATCTTTTAACAGTTCTTAGTGCACACAATAAAATATCCTAAAAAAGAGATTAATCATTAAAAATAAGAAAATAGTCCAATTAGCAACATCCCTCTGGCTTCTAAACAGTTGACATCAACTGTAGTGCTTGGACATATACCTCCAGTATCTCGGGATAAGCTGCTAATTCCTCCTGCGTAATCCATTGAGCATCTAGATTCGAATAGTTCTTAAACTTAACCAAATACTTCCGTGTTATCTTTCCGGATTTGAGAGACCGCTCCTGATGACTTACTATCTGCTCCGGTTGGAGTATTTCTTCTGTTTCCTCAACCTCAGGAGGTTCCTCAGCACTAGGCTGGCTCGGAGGCGGCCCCACATACGACCGGAGTAAACTGACATGGAAAGCATTATGGATCCTCCAATTAGGCGGTAGCTCTAATCGGAAGGTGACATAATTCACTCGCTCAGTGATCTTAAACGGCCAATAGTAACGGGTAGAAAGTTTTACCACCTTCCCCTTATGAGACACTTGTTTCTTAAGTCTTGCCTTCTCAAACTTGAGTAAGACTAACTGTCCGACTGTTAAGTCGAGATTCCTCTTGTGCTTGTCTGCAGCTTTCTTATGCTTTTTCTGAGAGCGTAGAATAGCTCTCCTAACTTGCCCGTAGGCTGTGTCCAAGTCCCGGACAAATTCATTTGCTGCAAAGATCTTATCCTTAGTTAAAAGGATGGGTGGCACCAAAGGCTTACCATAGAGAATCTCAAAAGGTGCTTTCCCCGTCGATGAGTGTATGATATTGTTATACGCATACTCGACAAGAGGCAAATATTTCTCCCAGTCAGATTGCCGCTCTGACACAAAAGCTTTTAACATATCCAATACTGTGGAATTGGCTATCTCACTTTGCCCGTCCGTTTGAGGATGGTAGGCAGATGAAAAATTCAGCTTTGTACCAAGATTATCTATCAAGGCACGCCAAAAATTTCCTATCATGCGAGGATCTCTATCACTCACAATAGACTTAGGCGTTCCATCATGCTTAAAGATCTATGCTAGGAAGACCTTGGCCATATGATCTGCTTTGATCATTTTCTTGACTGGTATAAAGTGTGCTTGCTTGCTAAACCTGTCCACAATGGTCCAGATCGCGTCATTTCCAGTCTGAGTTCTAGGGAGGTCCATGATAAAGTCCATGGCAATACTTTCCCAAGGTTCATTAGGCACGGGCAATGGTTGTAGCAACCTAGGCGTCTTATGCCGATCATCCTTCACTTTTTGGCAAACCGGGCATTCCCTGACATACTTATCAATGTCTGCTTTAAGGTTAGGCCAAAAGAAATATCTTTCCATTGCTAAGGTTGTAGGGAGAATACCCCGATGACCCGCATAAGGCGAAGCATGTGCTTCATCCATGATCTTCTTTCTTAATGGTTCCGCCACACATATTGCCTGATGATGGTAGAGATAACCGTCCCGAATGGAATAGGGAAACTCATTCTCTCCACGATGTAGCTTTCCCCAAATGGTGGAGAAGTCTGGGTCATTCGGATACAAATCCGGTAGTGCTTCTAATTCTTGGTGATACACCGAAGTGATAGCGTTCACCCTTGGCCGCCTAGACAATGCGTCCGCGACCACATTCTTACTCCCAACCATGTGAAGGATCCGGAAGTGAAACATAGACAAAAAGTTTGCCCATCTCATCTGTTTCTCAGAAAGTTTCCTTTGCGTAAGAAAATACCGCAAACTCTGGTGATCAGTCTTGATCACAAAATCCGCTCCTAGAAGATAGTGCTTCCAGTTGGATAAGGCGTGAATCACAGCAGTGAGTTCCTTTTCATAGATTGATGCATGCAACTCTGCATCCTTAAGCCGTCTGCTTTCGTAGGCCACTGCATGGCCTTCTTGGTTTAACACTGCTCCGATGCAATCGCCTGAAGCATCGCAGTGAACCTCAAATGGTTTCCTTAAGTCAGGCACTACCAGAATAGGTCCATGGCTTAGCAAGTACTTGAGCCGATCAAAAGCTCCTTGTTGTCTCGATCCCCATCTGAAAGGAATCTTCTTCTTTGTCAAGTCATGAAGTGGTCCTGTTACATGAGCAAATCCTCGGACAAACCTTCGATAATACGAACATAATCCCAGGAAGCTACGTACATCATGTAACGTAGTGGGAATAGGCCAATCTTCTACCCCTTGGATCTTGGCAGGATCCATACTCACTTGATTGTGAGAAACTATATGGCCGAGATAGTGTATCTCTGAGAGAAAGAACTCGCTCTTCTTTGCATTCACATGCAACTCATGCTTTCGCAATTCTTGAAACACTAAGTCCAAGGGCTTCCGATGTTCCTCTTCTGACTTAGAGAAGATGAGTATGTCATCAAAGAATACTCCCGTAAAAGCTCGATACGGGCTGAAAATGCGGTCCATCATGCGATTTGAACGTCGCAGGAGCATTGGTCAAGCCGAAAGGCATTACCAAAAATTCATATAGTCCAAAGGTTGTGCAGAAAGCAATCTTATGGACATCCTCAGGGGCGATCCGTATCTGATGATACCCACTCTTTAAGTCTATGCGACTAAAGACACTTGCACCCTGCAACTTATCAAGTATATCATCAATCCGAGGGATCGGAAAGCGATAGTTGATCGTGATCTTGTTTAAAGACCTGTAGTCTATGCACATTCGAAACGTGCCATCTTTCTTCTCACCAGTAGAACTGGAGAGCAGTAGGGTGAAGCACTTGGCCGTACTAACCCTTTCTCTAGAAGCTCGTTGACTTGCTTCAAAATTTCCTCTTGCTGAGCAAGACTCACCCGATAAGGGGGTTGATTGGGAGGCGAGCTACCCGATATGAGATCTATGCGGTGATCTCCCGGGCAAACCGGAGGGAGTTCATCAGGAAGTGTTTCCGTAAAACAATCTTTGTACTTTTCAATAAATTGAAGACGCTTAATTTCCAGACTAGAGAGAGAGTCCCTACTAGTTTTATCCGTCTCACGTGCAAAAATCAAGTAAGCAAAAACACACTTCTTCATTTCTTTCTTAATGGAGATATGGCTTACAATTGGGAACTGCCAATCTCCTACATCAGCATGAATCTTTATTTTCTTACCCCCATGATCAAAAGTGAGGGTCTTTTCCACATAATCGGGAATAGGTGTCATGTGGAAGTGCCATGGCATACCCAAGATGATATCACATCCCTCGATGGGTGCCATCAAAAATGATTCGCGGTCCTTGTACTCGCCAATCCGAAGATTGAGCTCTCCTTGCACGGGAGTTGCATTGGTTGTCAACCCCTCGAATGCCGATCCGGATGTAACCGGTGTGCCAAGCTGAGCCGGTGTGAGGCACAAACGTTCCGCAGTATCCAGGGAGATGAAGTTATCCGTGGATCCTGGATCATAAAGAATCAGTACTCGCTGGTTGTTCAAAGACCCATAGCCCTTCAGAAGTTGACGCTTCCCTTTCTCCGTTTCTGTGTTTCCTTGAACATCTCGAATCGAGTTCGAGCTTGGCGGTGCAGGTTCCTTCCTTGCTTTCTCTTGCCTCGTAGAGGCTTGTTCCTGCCGTTGCTGCTTTAGCGGGCAATCCGGTTTCATATGTCCTTTCTCGCCACAGTAGAAGCATCTTCCTTCCTCTCTGAAAGTTTGAAGTTGAGTAGGAGAAAGATACTTAGTTCGCTTGCCAATGCCCTCTGGCTTCTTAGAATGATCATCGTCCCTAGATGGAGGACGTTTTCTTCCTTGGCCCCCTTGGTCATCGTAGACCCCTCTTTGTCTTGCACGGTAAGTGCTATGCTCCAATTTTTTCTGGGCGTCCCAGTTGAGTGCAAATCCTCAGCAATGATTGCTGACTCCATCATCCTCTGAAGAGTATCATGCGGATACACCTTCATACTCTTTCGAAGCTGCGGTTGGAGACCCGCTTCGAACTTTCGTTTCTTTTCCTCGTCGGCAATCTTCATGAAGGGAGTGACCTTCAGAAGCACCGACCAATACTTGTCCACATAAGTCGTTACTCTTTCATGTTCCTTCTGGGCAAGCCAGTCACATTCCTTTCGTATGTCCTGCTCGAAGTCAGGTGAAAGAAATTGTTCATAAAATTCAGATTTGAAGCTCTCCCAAGCATAGTTACAGGGGACGGGGGGGACGGGCCCTAGGGTCGGGGAACGGCCGTAACCGGGCCGGGAACGGCTGGGAACGCCGAGGGACGGACGGAAAACGGGCCGCACGGGCGGGTCGCAGAGGGGACGGACCGGACGAGTACGACAGGGGTCGGCCGGGGTCGGATTCAAAAAAGTGACCGTTTTTGACCGTTTGCAACGGCTCTGTGCAGCCCCAACTGCCATATTTTTTAAGCCTTGGCCCTTGGGAGGCTATAAAAGGCTCCCTTGGGCCTCTTAATACTCATAGTCTCAATGCTCAATGCTCATTCCATTTCCCTCAAGCTCAAGGCTCAAGCTCATTCCATTTCCCTCAAGCTCAAGGCTCAAGTTTGAACTTTGAAGCTCTCCTCTCCCTCTTCTACCCACTTTGAAGCTCTCCTTTACTCTCTCCACACAAGCTCTCCTCTAACCCTTCTAACTTCTAAGCTCTACTCTCTCGAGTCTCTCCACCATCATGTCATCTCAAGCCAACTCCACTTCTCAAGCCGCTTCTTCTCGAAGGAGGCCCGCCGTGCAAACGTGGTCGTGGTGGGATGAAGTCGACTTTAGCTCGCGTGGCAAAGGTGGCGGTGCAAGACCATGGACGTGCAAGCTATGTCCATACAAGAGAACGGGTGGTTCAAACAAAGTGCGAGCCCATCTTCTTCATGAACCCGGTCACGAGGTGAAGTTTTGCCCTCATGTAGCTCCCGAGAAGAGGTTGGATCTTCTTGAGAAACTCACGGTGTATGAGGTTGCGGAAGCGGCCAAGAGGGGCCGTTTTGTTGCCGTTGATCCCTCCGCCACGGCGACACCGCGAGAGCAAAGGGAAGCCAACCTTGACGACATCTCTCGAACCTTCAAGAGCCATGGATCTACACCGTCCTCTTCCCTTCCGCATCGCCAAACCACTCTCAACGAAAATTGGAATCCTAAATTGAAGGAAGAGGTAGATAGGTCGGTTGCCCGATTCTTCTTCCACGACCACATTGCCTTCCATGCTTCGCGGTGAGTTTCCCTTGGCATATGCACATTGCAATCTTCCATTTTGTATTCATAATGGGTTATAATTTCTCGACTCTCCATACTAACGCAACATGCTCTATTTTGTGTGGATAGGTCTCCATACTTTCGAACCATGGTTACGAAAATAGGGGAATATGGTTCCTCTTATGTGCCACCTTCATCGGAGAGGCTTCGCACCACCCTTCTTGACAAAGAGAAGCTTGCCGTGGAGCAAGCGGCCCAAGCAACAAAGGATTTGTGGGAGACCAATGGCGTCTCTCTTCTTGTAGATGGATGGAGCGACACCCGCAAGCGGTCCATCCACGGGGTGGTGGCCTACTCTCGGGGGGAGATGTACTTTGTGGAGTCACATGATGCATCCGATAGTGGCAAGGCCGCCGAGATGCTTGCTGCGGAGTGGACAAGCACCATAGAGATCACCGGCCCGGAGAATGTCCTTTGTATGGTTGCAGATGGAGAGGCGTCAAATAGGGCAGCCAGAGCTATCATTGAGGGCATGTATCCCAGCATCCATGTCACATTTTGCATGGCGCATTGCCTCAATAACCTCCTCAAGGACATAGGGAACTTGTCATGGATTTCACCCACCATTGGTGACGCCTCTCGAATTGTCTCCTTTGTGCTCAACCATCAAAAAGTGCGCCATGAATTCTCAAAGAGGAGCCAGTTGTCTTTGCTCAAATATTCAGAGACAAGATTTGCATTCAATTGGCTTATGCTAGGCCGCTTGTCTACATGTGGCGGAGCCTTAAGGGGCCTCTTTCTCAGTGATGAGTTCCAGGCCATGCCGGAGTCTACATCAGCAATAGGATTGAAACGTCGGCCGCTTGGTGGGAGGAGGTAAAGACTCTTGACGCCATGGTCAAGCCTATTCTACACCTACTTCGAGTGGTGGATGGCTTGCAGCCATGCATTGGCAAAGTCTACGAAGCCATGGATCGGATGATAGAGGCACTTGAGAAGCTTGTGCCTGACCCTGTTCAGTATGCGGAGATTCATGGCTTGTGTGAGTCGAGGTGGAATGGATACTACTCTCCACTTCATGCGGCAGCTTATGTGCTTGACCCTGAGTTTCAAGGAAGGCGTCAAGAGACCGACAAGGAGGTGAGCAAAGGATGGCGGCTTGCATTGGAGCTCCTTGAGCCTAGCAGTGACATTAGGCGCAAGATTAGAGACGAGCTACTCAACTACAGGCAAAAGAAGGGCTCCTATGGATGTGTAGATGCACAGCTTGATCGCAACAAGATTGGCTCGGTTTTGTGGTGGGAGGACTATGGAGGAGATGGCCCACATTTGCAGCGCTTGGCTGTTCGTGTCCTTAGCCAAGCATGTACCACTAGTTGCTTGGAGCAACTATGGAGTGTGTACGACCACATTGCCTCTAAGAAGAGGAATCGCCTTGGCGTTCAGAGGGCCAATGATTTGGTCTTTGTGAGCGCTAACTTGCGCATGCTTGCCAAGAGCATCACACACAAGGCAGATCCTTTCATTGAGTGGGAGATGGCACAAGAGAATCCATCTATGGCCAATACTCTTTTGGAGGAGCTAGAGGAGGATTTCGAGCCTCAATGCGAGCCTCCCGAGCCGGAGCCCTCATACGTTGCTGACGACCTCGACTACGACGACGATGTGGAGATTCAGCAGGCGAGCACTTCTTGAGTTTGATGATCATTGATCACTCGACTCTCGAGTCTAGACTCTTGAGTCTATGACTCTACCTACTACATAGCCCTTTGTACTTTTTGTTATCCTTGAGGCCTCAGGCTTGTCCTAAGTCCTTTAGGCTTTTTGACTCTTGAGCCCTTGTGGCATGCACTTCTCATTTTGTATCCATCGATCATCGATGTTTTATTAGCACATTTCAGCCTATATGACTCGTGTTCTTTGGTCTATTTAGTGTAAATTTATGGTCAAAGTGATGCTCTATGTGTGTGGCATGTGTGTAGGTCAAAAAATGCCCAAAAAACTCTTTTTTTTTTTTTTGCCGTTCCGACCCCCGTCCCCGTTTCCTGACTTTTGCCGTCTCGACCCCGTTCCCGACCCCGTTCCCAACCCCGACCCGCCGTCCCATGTAACTATGCTCCCAAGTTCTGGCCTGAGAACCTTCCAAAATCTTGGCTAACCACCAATTACTTGCCGTTTTCTTGAGGTGCATCCCCACATGGCGTAATTTGGATCTTTCTGTGAAGTGCCCATTGGTAAAGGCGACTTCAAACTGTCTGATGAAGGACAATGCTTTGGAGATGTCTCTCCGTCCGTTGTAGGTTTCGAACTTGATGTCCTTGTCGCCCGATTTGAAGACTCTCATGCGATGTTGAGACTTGCGACCATGCTTCTTGAATCAAGGCTTATCTTTAGGTTGATATAGGGTAGCGGCAGTAGTAGCGGCTTCCTTCTTCTGACGAGATGATCGAGAAGTAGAAGTATAATCAGGAGAGTAAGATGGAGATGAGATAGAGATGTCCTTGCTCTCATCTAGCAGAGAGAGCGCTTTTTCTTGGCCTTTCCTTGAAGTAGGCCATTCATTCCGATCCGAAGATCCTTTGTGCACCTCAGCACGTTCTTCTTCTCTTTCCTCCTGTGGTCTCACGCCAACAGTGTTGTCTGGATGCTTGGCTACATCAGTTCCATTCGTTTTCTTCATTCCACCCAAGAGCTTTTGGACGTCTGGCAACAGTAAGATTTGTTGCAAATCCGCAAGCTGAGCTTGCACTTGTTGAAGCTCCTCTTCAACGCTTCTCCCTTGGCCCGACATGGTTCTTCCCGTTCTTCCCGGAATCGTCCTTCTTTGCAGAGAAAGAGAGGAGTCCGAGCTCTGATACCACTGTCACAAAACGGGAGCGTACACGAGCACTTAGAAATCTGAAAAATAAAACACTTTGCAAAAGGGAGAGAAGGGAGAAGATGGACACAGTATTGGGGACCAGATGATGGGCTGGTCCCCCCCGTTAAGAGTATTCTTTATTCAGGGAGAATTCTTATACAAGCACAAGAACCCGAGGAAACCCCTCCGTTCTGTAATCTTAGACCCAAAGGTCGTGCTTTCCCGTAAAGGGCTTGGGCACAAAGCCGTTCCTTCCCATAAGGGACTTAGGCGCGAAGTCGTACTTTCCCGTAAGGGACTTAGGCGTAAAGCCGTACTTTACGTGAAGGGCTTTCCCGTAAGACGGGAGATTCCTACAAAACAAACCACACAAAGCAATAATTCTCAATGCGTATCAACACCTTATATCTGTCGCTCCTTGCTCAAAAAAGCGACCTCCGTACTCAGTCGTCACACGAACACTTGCCGTTTCCGTCGCCAACCTCTGCTCCAGAATCCCAACGCTAGCACTTTTTGCTGCTCCCGGCCTTCTTGGAAACTGAACGCTTGCTGCCCTTTTATAGGCTCTGACACCCGGCGGGAAGAGCAGCCGAAAAAGCAAAGCCCTGGCGCCCTAGAGAGAGGAGAGAGAAGAATCGTTGGTTCTGGCGCTTTCTAGAGAGAGGAGAGAGAGGGTGCGCTGTTTTAAGCCCATGCGTAGGTTTTTAGCGCTGGCTTTTTATAGGGACTTGCTTTATTTGATTAATAAAGGACTGGTCACTTAAAAGTGACCGACCACTTAATAAAATAAAGTGTGAACATGTTCAAACTTTAAAAACTCACTTAGTTAATGAAAACAATGCTACACGAACACATTCCAAGGGTCCCCGGGTGCAGGACACGGCACAGATGCAATGCAGACACAGACTCCTCGCGGGAAAACATCTGCCCTCCCACGACTGTTCCTGCTTTTCGTAAAAAGCTTCATTAAACCCATCTTTATTCTTGTGCTTGCGTTCTTACGCGTATTTTCTTACTCAGTTCGGATTTCCTCCTTAGCCTACGGGATGCCCCCTTACTGATGCACCCGTCACCCATCATGTGACACATCAAGGGTACTCGTAACCCGGCCCTTTCCACCGAACTTACGGAAACTCCTTTGCCATGTTTACCGTCACCCATCAAATGACACATCAGAGTTGTTCGTTCTAAATAGCAGTTCCTATAGCTACAATCTTTTAACAGTTCTTAGTGCACACAATAAAATATCCTAAAAAAGAGATTAATCATTAAAAATAAGAAAATAGTCCAATTAGCAACAGGGTTAGGGCAGAATTAACGTTTTTTATTTTAGGGTTAGGGTTTCAACAGAATTAGGGTTTCTAATTTTAGGATTAGGATTTCAATAGAATTAGGGTTTTTGGTTTTAGGGTTAAGGTTTCAGCAAAATTAGGGTTTTTGGCAGCCACGTCATCACTTTGTGACATATTCATGATTGGATGAGATTGCTTGGGTATGTAATTTTAGTGCATCAAGACACCCGTGGAAGATCAATGTGGTTTGGGTGTGATGGCTAATTTTACTATGCAAGCATATCAAGAGTTCCGATATGGACGAAAGGAGAAGCCAACTCCTTAACAAAAAAAAAAGAGCAAACTGATTGTCCCTCGGATTGACCCTCGGAAATTTTTAGCTAACTTGAATTGTTTTGCAGATATGCTATAATCGCGGACGATTACTTTCTTCCAAGAAGGGGGGATGTCACGAACTGCTGACGTGTCAAGTCATTGAAGAGCAGAGGCAACCTTAAAATCACGGCCAAGGGGCCTAAACCCTAAGAAGAACAAGCATCAGAAGAAGAAGAAGTCCTACCAACTTAGGGGACCCCGTCCGATGGGACCCAAGTGACATAAAGGCATATAAATAAAGCAAGACTCACACACACACACACACACAGCATTGCGTGGAGCTGATGACATGGCAACAACTGTACGGATCTCAGCAATCTGCGTTGGTTTGATAACGTGGCAGCTGTACGAAAAACCCCGGCATGATGATGTGGCAAACTGTACGGATTTCCGTGTTTTATGTTGACTGTTGACGTGGCAATTGTACGGATTTTCGTGATTTACGTTGGCAACTTTTGGGCATCGCTTTAGGACCACATGCTTTTGAGTTTGAAGGCTTTTCATGTAAACTGCTTTTGGGCTTAGGGCCTTTAAATATGAGGCCATGGGCTCATTCTTGGGCATGCTTCCGGACGAAGGTGCAGAGGATGGATTAACGGCTTGTACTTTGATGATGCACTTTAATGATGCAATATAAAGAAATACTTTGGGATCAATACTATCTGGGTCTCTCTTTCAGTTTCAGTTGTTATTGAAATGCTAAAAGTCTGTTCAGTCTGTTCTTTTCTATCGGCACGTGGTGCCCGTCTTGTGACAACAAATAACAAACGAGAATGCCACTGTCAACACGATGGTAGAAGTCACAGAAGAGACGACAAGGGAGATCACAGTAGACATAATCAGCACGATAATGGAGATTACGGTAAATATGAAACCCAAAACTGAAGACTGAAGAGGTTAGGATTTTTACCAACTTTGGCAGAGCTTGGCCGAAAGCCCTAAACCCTATAAAAAGCTACACACACAACATTGCATAGAGATGCTAATGTGACAGTGTACAGATCAGCCCACGATTTGCAGAAGTACATGCAGACGTGGTGAACGGTACGGACAACCTGTAATTCAAGAAAACAATACATAGGACGCAAACTTTCGGGGATCTCTTGCTTTTACAGAGTAGCTTTTCATAGCATTGTTTTTGGGGGACAAGGGCCTTCAAATATGTACATGGGGGGTCTCTTCTGGCATCCTACCTTCCAAAGGGACAGAGCAAAGCCCCGAAGTTGCAACCTGTGGAAGCAATATAAAGAAATACCTAAAGGGACGCTAGGGTATGGAAACAATGCAATCTGGGAGTGGAACTCCGCTACTCCGTGTCTCGCATGGATTCTCTCTCTCTCTCTCTCTCTCTCTCTCTCTCTCTCTCTCTCTCTCTCTCTCTCTCTCTCTCTCCATTCAGATGTTTCGAAGTGCTTAAGGTCCATTCCACTCTGTTCTTTTCAATTGGCAAGTGGTGCCTCTCCCATTACAAGTGCACCATAGTCACATGGGAACTGGGATGGGTCTCGAGGATAAGGGGGTGGCAAAACAAGGAACAAGGGATAGGCCAGGGGATGCGTGTTAAAAAAGCGTATACTAGACAATACTAAGAGCACAAGATTGCAAAGAAAAAGTGGGTATCACGATCATAATACTAAAATATGACGTATGGTATGAACGCGGCACGCGCCGCGCACATTGACGCAATGATCAACCATCATACTTAAAGGGCAAAAGGTAATGATGTACAAGTGAACAGTGGATAAGTAGAGTCTAGTGGACAGCATTGGCATACATGGGACTCTATCCCCTGTCAAATTTCAAATTTACCAGCGCCATGAAGTCCCCCCTCGACCATGGGTCCCCTGTGACTCTCAAGTGCACTGCAATTTTTAGAGTTCACCAATGCTTTCAATGTTTTTAGATGGGAAACAAGGATAATTTCTCAATTTTGCAGACATCAACTAAGCCATCAAGGGAACCACGTCTTATAAACACGACTTATAATGCTGTGATAACAATGTTAATCCCTTGTCGGACCCATCATGCATACATGATATGACACAAGCCATATTCACACATAGAGAACGAACATCATCCTCGCCTCCCATTCATAGAGCCAATGCAAGCTCACCCTCGAGCTTGGGAGCCTACACCAATAGTCTAGCCTCCACCACAAAGTCTGGTGTCCCATACCACCCAAGCCCGTGCCAATATAAGTATGCGGGTAGAACTACGTGATATACTTCCAAATTAAAAACCACAAACCATGGTCCCAATTAAAAAAACTGGTACATAGGACCTTTAAGACTAGTATCTTATCGACAGCGATGACATCATGTGCACCAACACCAGCCATGCTTATAAGCCAAAAAGAATACGTTAGCTCTTGCATTTTTGGTTGTCAATTTTCTATTGAACCTAGAGATACTCTCTATGTGCACACTCTAAATCTTCAAGCTCGAGTTAATTTTGTCACATAATATTGTCCAAGTTTAAATATAATAATATGTTTCTATTTTTCCATATGCATGTTATCAATATGCCCCTCAATTTTGTTTACATTAATTTCATATACCTCTTGCAATCTACACATTCTAAATCGAATTGATTTGAGGCTGTATTGATTAAAATATGGAATATGTGTGGTATTAATTATGTATAATAAGGACTACTAAAGCACCTTCGGACTGCCCAAAAATAAACTTGTGCGGGATGTGCCATAAGTCTGACATAAAGCTATCGGCTCAAAAAGCAATATAAAAATTTCAAACTCGACACAGAGACGGATACTCTCCTAGCCTCAAAAACATGCGACAAAGCTTATGGGTAGAAGGGCTGAAAATTTGCAGTATTGCATTTTGACTGGCCAATTGGATTAGAGCCTTTCCTCCAGGATGGACAACAATGGAGGTTTCCCTTCCTTAGGAAGTGTGTGGCACCTTGCAATTTTCACCCATGGCTGCAATAGCCATGGATTTTGCAATCTTGAAAAGGGAGAGAAATAAAGAAGCCTGCATTCCAGGCTCGAGCAAGCAGAGGGCAAGACCTCCTTAATGTGGATAGACATGTTACCAGCTTGCAAATGGAAATACAAAATGACACAACAAGATGACAAAACCTGAATCATTATACTGAGCAGAAGTAGATGACATGCATACACAAGTTCGGACTTGCAATATCATGATATAGTTGATAAACACTGTTGACTTAAAAAGGGATGGAAAGAAAAAAACAAAGAAAGAAACAACACAGCACCAACTGCAAACCGTAGGCAAAACACACAAATAAGAGTAGATCATTCTTACAAACTTGACTAAGGGAGAGGAACAAAGTAGCCAATATTAGAGGAGGAAAAGACCTCCTTGATGTAAGTAGACATGCAACTGCTTGCAAATATAATTACATATTGGCACAACAAAATGAAAAACAAGCGGTAACAATTTAATGATCAAAAGTATGTGGTGTGCTTACACAAATTCGGACTTGCATTGTAATAAATAAAGTTGATAAAAACCAGAAATAAAAGCCAACACACCGCCTCTAGTAAAAGACTTCACTATGAGTAGGCATGGACTTGTTTACAGTAAGTTAAACCATCCCACTTCTGCCCAATACAAAGCTAAGCCCATGTACAATCCTCCTACTTTAATTGATTAGAACAAAAGATTCTCAGCGACCAGATGCACAATGATCAACGAATATCTCAAACATTTCAAACAAAGGCTGAAGGCACACCTTTCCAATGTATATCCGGGCTACATATGTATCATTGACACGTTCTGTAATTCTAACCATTCGCACCTGTCAAAGGACTCAACACACTTTTAACACACCATAAAAGATCACTTGCCATTAAGCAGTGATCAATACATGTAAATGGAAGAAGCTGGAAGAGCAAAACTCTCACCTCAAAGTCAAGACTTCCAACCAGATCCCTCATGATATGATATTGATTTGGTCTCACCTATTCACAACAAAATAAAGCTTAGGCGTGACCTAGTGAAAGAATGTCAGCAAAAGTCCTGAAGCAAGTAATAAAAGTGCCGAGAGCTAAAATTTACCACTTTCTCTTCCCCATGAAGAGCATTCATTAGCATGTCGATGGCAGTATCACCTGGACATAGCCAAAATGTTAACAAAACGGAACAGGAGCAAATGAGAAGTGTTCAGTCAAGGCACTATTTTGCTGTGAGTGAAATCCGAAGATAAAACAAAATCTTCTCCTCTGATTACTGCATAGATACACATGTTCAATGGTGCATATCCACATACAAGGGACAAAATCCAGATGGGACATCCTTCCACATACCTACAATTATTGGCAGGATGAGATCTGTGTCTGACACAACCCTCAGAAAAATTGTGGGGTTGCGTGATCGGAAAAGAAGAGGTCCCTTTGGAGGGTTCACATGGTCGATCTCCACCTCTCCACCATCTGACAGGGTCATAAAGAGGTGACCCTGAAACGGGAGTAAGCTCACTACAAACAAGAACAGCCTGGTGGTGAGAGAGGCAACCAAGAAAACTGATGCACAAATAGCTCTCTCTCTCTCTCTCTCTCTCTCTCTCTCTCTCTCTCTTGCCTGCGTCAACAACGTGAGCCTCCAGGTACTTGCAGTCATCGTCATCCCATCCGCCCGCAGCATTGCTGCTGCTGCTGCTGCTGGGGCCATGGCTACTACTAGAGCAACGTACAGATAAAGTGGTAAAAGTAGTAGATCGGTGCTTACGTACAGAAAAAACGAGCGTTTTCTTGCGCAAGAGAGATCGGCGAGAAGAGAAAACGGACGAAGAAGCAGAGAAGAGGTGGCAGCGAAGATCAGTGGAGGACTTGCAGGAGGGAGGTGGGAGGACAGCTTCCATGACCGGCGTTGGCGATGGCGATGGCAATGGCAATGGCAATGGCAATGGCGGAATGGAAATTAGGGAAATGGGAGATGGATCTCTTTAATTTAGTACCTCGTCCTTCTGAATCGTGAGAATGTGTGGGCCTACACAGGTCCTTGACTTGGCAAAGTTGGCATCTAATGGATCAGGTTGATATTTATGGTAAATGTTTAGACAGACCGACCGGAGTGTCACCGGACCCATGTGAAACGCCCATCCACTAAGAGGGCTCCCCCATAGGCCCTTTAAAGGCGGTAATGGAGGGCCCTCCAAAGGGCTCTTCAAAGTGGTAACCGGTAGTTTGGGGGGGCCGGGGGGGGGGGGGGGGGGGGGGGGGGGGGGGTCTACCACCCCCCACATACTCAAGTCGTTTTTTGAATCGCGTGTGTAAGTCGGCTACTACTCCTCTACTCCTTGATTGCAGGGATCACCTCACCTCTACCATGCAATAAAATTAGCAACCTACACTCCTTTGTCCTCCACTGCTTGTGCATTCCCCATACACAGTGAGCCTGCAAGCGAGCCTAGACTCCACCTTTCTTCTCTCACCACCTCTGATAAGGCAGTGCACGGTATTCCATTCTCTTGAGAGAGGGGTCCAAGGAATGCAGGCACTGTTGGAAAAGGTACATTCATTTTTTAATTCACAAACCTTTGCGCAATATCTTGATGTGCAAAGCTTCCTTGAATTCGTTTTCAATTGAATTAAACGATGATAAGTATTCATTTATGAGCGATGTTGTAATCGGTTGCTCCATAATGCTTTGCTGAGTCTATATAGCTTTAATTGAAGACATTCAAATTCAAGTCGTGTGATCTCTTCACGTGCTGCCTGTGTGTGTGTGTGTGTGTGTGTGTGTGTGTGTGTGTGTGTGTGTGTGTGTGTGTGTGTGTGTGTGTGTAGTGCTACACAAACAAACTAAATGGCTAGTTTCTCCACAGCTATGTGCGCGTGTTTGCGACAGAGAGAGAGAGAGAGAGAGAGTACTATGACAAATTACAAATGGCGAGGGAGAAAAGGGGAGTGTGGCTAGCTCTGTAGCTTCAACAAAAGCTTTGAATAGGTATTTCGATGGCTTTGCATGTGCTGCCAGTGTCTGTGTGTGTGTGTGTGTGTGGTAGAGGAGGAATTCAATTCATCCAATTGGCCAAGGTACATAGAATATACAATCTATAATTTGCATCAATCCATGTGGCCTGCACGCATATATGAAAACAAAGTATCCCTAGTGGAGGCTGTGTTGGCCACGCTAGCTACATTTTGATATAGGAGTTGCTCGTTGTCAGCGTCACAATCGACCTCGTTGCATGCGACACCAAATTGGAGCCAAATATTATGGAGAATGCAACAAATTGCAATGATCCTTGGCAAAAAATCTAGATCCGAATATTTGATACGTTGATGTAAGTAGCCCCACATTTGTTTAGCCTTCTGAACCGTTGGAATTAGGGTTGAAGGAAAACACACACAACTTGGAGAAGACGAAGGAAGCTCAAGGCACACAACATAGAGTATATTACTTAGTGTGCAACGGAAAGATCACTTAGCCCGAGAGTGATGGACGTATATACAATGCACAGGGGAAAAAATCTCCTAGTGAGGGAAAAAATGCCTTGGTGGTCCTAAGTGTGTTCACACACATCACTACCACATGTATATGGTAACAAATCCCCCGTGGAGTGATGTGGTGAACGAGAGCGGCACATAGAGTAAAGGGACGTACCATGCCCTAAGGACATGATCAGTCCACAAAGAGGAGTAAGCCCAAAGCTTTGTGAAAAGCTTCGAACTTCTCACAAGACAATGCCTTAGTGAAAAGATCTGCAAGGTTGTCCTATGTTGGCACATAAGCCAAGCTGATCTCTCATGTTCAGAGCCTCTCCCTGAAATAGTGGTAATGCACCTCAATGTTATTTCTGCGAGCATGAAAAACTGGGTTCCTTGCAAGTGCCAATGCGCTCTGGCTGTTAGTGTAGATAGTGTTGGCAGTGTCCTCTTCAACACCCAAATCAGCCGCCATAAGGCGTCTGAGCCATACACACTCAATCGTAGCTAAGAAGATGTACTCATCCTCACAACTAGAAGTGGCCAAAGTAGGTTACTTCTTGCTCAACCATGATATGCATGAGCTGCCAAGCATGAAACAAAAACCACTTATGGACACTCATATGTCAAAACGACCAGCCCAATCAGAGCCCAAAAAAGTATGCAAATCTGGTGGCAATGATCCCCCCTTAGGATAAAACAAGCCAAGATCTAAAGTGTTGGGTTAAAGGCCCGTGTGCCCGGCTGCCCGTTGTTCAACCGCCCATGTACAGCCATTCATTTACTCATTCATAATAACTATACTCATAACTACACATTGTAGTGTGAGTACCGCCCCGCCACACATTGTGTCTATCTCCTTCTTCGTGTTGGCTCTCTGTGTGTGTGCTCTCCGATCCCAACAAGTGGTATCAGAGCTTGGTAGTGAGAGCATTGAGAGCTTCATCATCATTGTTGAGTGTGTTGAAACTTGCTGCTGTTTCATTGCCGTTTTTCGGTTTCGCGCACGCGCGCATTTCTAAAGAGCAGAAGGTTTTTCTGAGCTTGGCATTGGAAGGTTCAGCACTCTGCGAGTATTTTCAGCAGGCGTCCTGAAGTTTAACCCCCCTTTCGGACCCATTCGTGCCATTAGAAATCCCATCCGAGCTACAGACTAGGAGCTACGTTTTTCATCTCTCTTTGGTAGTTTTCTGCTGCCAGAGCTTCCATAGCCATTACAGGTGCCATTGTTGTAGTGTCTTCCACTTACGTGAGCCCACAGCTCATTTGAGAGTGTGTAGCCTCTTCTTGGAGTGGCCTCATACACACAGATAGAGTGGGAGTTTGGCGACATTGTCTTCTTCGACTACAGGTACAGGTACAGGTGCAGGTACAGGTACAGGTACGGGTACAGGTTACAGGTTACAGGGAGCTTTGGATACAGGTTTCTTCTGTGGTTACAAAACATGTATTTTGACTGAGGGACAGCCATGCATATGGTTGTGGTTTGAGTGGGAGCTTCTACTCTTCTGGGCAGTCTGTTTATGCGTGTTCTTGAGCTACAGGTTTACATCATCTATGTATGTTGATGGATGTGGATATGGCAGTTTGACAGACACTCTTTATGCATGATATTGTGGAGATTTGGTTCACTTATACATAGAGCGGGTTTGCTCTTGCTTGCAGTGTTGCGGTTTGAGTACGGACAGGTACTTGGTTGACAGTAGAGATTGGACTTCGCTGAGCTTGTGCATTGGTTATATGCTCACTTGGATCCATTTATGCTCACGGATTTGTGTAAGCTTGGTCAGCTTATGTCTCTATTGTGGTTATTCAGACATGGAGTATGTTTATGCCTCTATGACAGCTCATTGTTGATGCATTTTGTGGCACAGTTTGCCTAGGCCGGTTGAGTTACAGGTGTCACGGGTTTATGCATTTGTTTGTGGATTTTTACGTACGTTTTTTGACCATATTATGGGCTGATTTATACTCTATGCGTTTGCTCTTTGATTGAGCAGCAGGTGTTGTCAGATTTGCAACACTACTTTGTTGTGGCAGTTTGTTGGTTGGTTACAGGTTTCTCATTGTTGCATTCTTGTTGTAATGGGCACTAAAGAGGACACAGTTTTCAATATTGAGAAGTTGGATGGTGCTAACTTCTCATATTGGAAAGATCAGATTTGGGATGTCTTGGTGCAGAAGAAACAGATTCGACCTCTAAAGTTGCAGGGAGTTAAGCCAGAGAACATGGAGAGGGATGATTGGGAGGAGTTGGATGAGATGTGCAGGTCTACCATTAGGCTTTCCCTTTCAAAGTCTGTTTATTACAATGTGAAAGATGCACAGGGTGGAGCTTATGAGCTATGGCAGCGGATTTGCGATATGTATGATAAGCATTCGGCTGCTTCTATGGTGTATTGGATTAAAAAGCTTATTGATTTGCGAATGGAGGAAGGTGCTTCCACGAATGCGCATTTGAATGAGTTCAATACAATTTTCAGCCAACTTGCTACGCAGGAAATTACGTTTGAGGAAAATGTAAAAGCTATGTTTTTACTTGTCACGTTGCCTGAGTCATGGGACACATTTAGGACATCCATAAGTAACTCGGTTCCTGCGAATGAGTTGACAAGTACTAATGTGGAGTCTAGTCTTCTCACGGAAGAGATTAATCGAAAGAATAATGCAGGTAATAAGTCTTCTAGTGCAATGGTTGTCAGAGGCAGGACTATGGACAAGTATAAGTCCAACAGGGGTAAATCTAGAAGCAGGTCCCGTGCAGGCACAAGTAAAAAGGATGTGGAATGTTTCCATTGTGGTAGAAAAGGCCATTTCAAAAAGGATTGCTACAAGTGGAAAAGGGAAAATGGAGATGGTAAGAAGAAAGACCATGATGCTAAGGACAAGCCTAAATCCAATGTCAAGATTGAGGAGTTAAATGCAACACAGGGAGAGTGTAGCTCTCAAGATGACCATGTATGTGCTCCGACTAGTGCTACTAGTGAAGAGCTTGGTGATGTGTTGCTTGCATCCTATTTTGATGACGCTTTTCTTCTCACTCATGAGCGTAGTATGCCTATGGATTGGGTCATTGACAGTGGTGCTTCTTTTCACGTTACGCCTCATAGGTCGTGGTTTCATGACTACGATGCTTCGAGCACAGGTACTGTCAGGATTGCCGATGGGCGTTCTATGCAGATTCATGGCATTGGGGATATTCATTTTGCTATGCCAAACTCTACTACGTTTGTCTTGCAGCGTGTGCGTCATGTGCCGGCTCTTGCAAAAAGCTTGATTAGTGTGGGTCAGTTGGATTCACTTGGTTTCAATGTATCTTTTGGTGATGGAGGTTGGAAGATCACTAAGGGCAGCCTTGTTTTGGTTAAAGGTGCTAAGAGGAATACGTTGTATTCCCTTTGTGTAGCTAGTGTGGCTGATCACATTGTGGGGATCACTGAGCAACCTCCTGCTTCTTTATGGCATCAGCGTTTGGGGCATATGTCACTAAAAGGTTTGAAGTTGTTGGCACGTGCGGATTACATTCCCGTTTCAGATTTTGGTGGTTTTGAGTTTTGTGAGCATTGCCTTTATGGTCGACATGCTCGATCTTCTCATAAGAAAAGTGTTCCACACAGATCTTTGGAAAAGCTAGCTTTGGTGCATAGTGATGTATGTGGGCCGATGCCCAATGCTTCTCTTGGAGGTGCTATGTACTTTGTTACGTTCATTGATGATGCTAGCAGGAAGGTATGGGCATACCCCATTCGTAAGAAGGATATGGTGTTTGATATATTTAAGCAATGGTTGGCTCTTGTTGAGAACCAATCAGGTTGTAAGTTGAAGTGCTTACGTACGGACAATGGGGGTGAATTTATGTCTCATGCTTTCACAACATTATGTGTTGAGAAGGGTATACGGCGCGAGCTTAGTGCTCCCTATACACCTCCTCAAAATGGTGTGGCAGAGCGCATGAACAGGACTATACAGGAAAAAGTCCGTAGTATGCTTTCTATGGCTGGTTTGTCAAATGGATTTTGGGCTGAAGCTGTTGCCACTTCTGTGCATTTGATAAATTGTTCACCTAGTGTTCCTTTGGGCTTCAAAGTGCCTGAAGAGGTATGGACAGGTTTGCCACCTTCGTATGGTCACCTTCGTGTTTTTGGCTGTGAAGCTTATGTACATGTACCTAAGGCAAAACGCAGCAAATTGGATCCAAAGAGCAAGAGATGTATCTTCTTGGGTTATGGTAGCTCTGGTGAGATGGGTTATCGATTGTGGGATCCTATTGACAGGAAGATTGTGCGCAGCCATGATGTTGTTTTTCATGAGGACTCTATGTATAGAGCATCACCGCGAACGGTTGAGGTTCGGCGTGTGATATTTGAGGAGGATGGTCATCGGTATGATGGTCCCATGGCTGCTCGTGGGCAGCCCATTGACCTTCAAGTGGGAGATCAGCCCTTGTTGGGAGATCATGTAGATGTGGAACAGCCAGATGCACCTCCTGCACAGTCTTTGAGGCGTTCAAAGCGGCGTGCAAGACAGCCTCAGCGTTTTGTGCCTTCTATGGATTATGTATTGTTGACTGATTGCGGGGAGCCATCATGTTATGATGAGGCCATGTCTAGTGTTGACAAGCTCAAGTGGGAGCAGGCTATGCAGTCAGAGATGGATTCGTTGATCCAAAATAAAACGTGGGAGCTTACTCCTTTGCCAAAGGGTAAGAAGGCACTACCATGCAAGTGGGTTTACAAGATAAAATTGTGTTCAATGGATGCAAAGCCTAGGTACAAAGCAAGGCTTGTGGCTAAAGGATTCAAGCAACAGAAGGGCATTGATTTTGACGAGATCTTCTCCCCAGTGGTGAAGATGTCTACTTTGCGTATGTTGTTTGCCTTGGTAGCTACAGAAGACATGGAGTTGAAGCAAATGGATGTAAAGACAGCTTTCTTACATCCGGACTTGCACGAGGATTTGTACATGGAGCAACCAAGTGGGTTTGTTATTCATGGTTCAAAGAAGATGGTATGCCGGCTTCTTAAGACCTTGTATGGGCTGAAGCAATCATCTCGTGAATGGTATCGTAAGTTTGATGCATTCATGAGTTCATTGGGTTATGTACGCAGTTATGAGGACCCATGCCTCTATACTCGCAAGGCTGCAGATGGTAGTCTTATTGTTTTGGTTTTGTATGTGGATGACATGTTGATCGCAGGGAAGTGTATTTCTGATGTGGATGCCTTGAAACATAGGCTACATGAGACCTTTTCCATGAAGGATCTTGGGGATGCCAGTCATATTTTGGGTATGCGGATCACTCGTGATCGTTCTCGCAAGATGCTCTTTCTTAGTCAGAAAGAGTACATTGACAGGGTGCTTGAGCGTTTTCATATGGAAGGGGGGAAGGCCATTAGTACCCCGTTGCCTCCATATGTAAAACTCAGCCATGATGACTGCCCTCAGACAGATTTGGAGACTACAGAGATGTCTCAGATTCCCTATGCGTCAGCTGTTGGTTCCTTGATGTATGCCATGGTGGCTACGCGTCCAGATCTTGCTCATGCAGTTGGTGTGGTTAGCAGGTACATGTCTAACCCGGGCAAGCGTCATTGGGATGCAGTGAGAGGTATTCTCAGATACTTGAGAGGGACTTCAGAGTTGTCCCTATGTTATGGTGAGAAGGATATGTCTGTTTGCGGATATACAGATTCAGACTATGCAGGGTCAGTGGACTCGAGGAAGTCTACTAGCGGCTATGTGTTCACAGTTGCAGGTGGACCGGTTTCGTGGGCATCACGTTTACAGCCATGCGTTGCTTTGAGCACTACAGAGGCTGAATATATGGCTGCCATTGAGGCTGCCAAGGAGGCCGTATGGCTCTCACGACTAGTGGGATATCTTGGTATGGCTTGTGATGCTCCGATTCTACATTGTGATAGCCAGAGTGCCATAGCATTGGCACGAAATCCTGTCTTCCATGCGAAGACAAAGCACATTGAGGTGAGGTATCACTTCATACGAGAGGTGTTAGAGGACAAGCGCATAGAGCTTGTCAAGGTACACACTGACGATAACCCTGCTGATCTACTCACGAAGTCGTTAGCCTCACAGCGGTTTGCACACTGCAGATCGTTGATGGGTATGGCTTGACTTCTTTTGCTGTACTTTGGCCACTTTAAAGGCACACTGCCTTTAAGTGGGAGATTGTTGGGTTAAAGGCCCGTGTGCCCGGCTGCCCGTTGTTCAGCCGCCCATGTACAGCCATTCATTTACTCATTCATAATAACTATACTCATAACTACACATTGTAGTGTGAGTACCGCCCCGCCACACATTGTGTCTATCTCCTTCTTCGTGTTGGCTCTCTGTGTGTGTGCTCTCCGATCCCAACATAAAGTGCCACTCAAGTAGTGAAAAATCCTCTTGACAGCCTGCCAATGCTTAGACCTTGGGCTATGCATGAATTTGCTTACCTGTGAGACTGCAAACTAAATATCCGGTCTTGTGTTGCATACATAAATGAGGCATCCGACAACACTTTATTAAAGAGTGAAATCTGCAGAATCACCAACATCACGAAGACTCAATTTCAAACTTGTTTCCATGGGAGTGGCAATAGGTTTGCAATCCTCAAGTCCAAACTTACATAGAAATGTCTCTATGTAACTTTTTTGACACAAGTCAATACCACCATCCCATTGCTTGAACTGTATAACCAAGTAATGATGCAATAGCCCCAAATCTTTCATCTTGAAAGTAGCATTCAAATTAGCCTTAAATTCAAGAATATGTCTCTCATTTGACACAGTGATCAACAAATCATCCACGTAGAGAACCACAATGAGAGGTACATCACCCTCATGCTTTACATACAATGTGCTTTCTGTTGGACTATTACAAAAGCCTCGTTGGACCAAATGACTGTCAACCTTCTCATACCAAGCACGAGGAGATTGCTTCAACCCATACAAAGCTTTCTTACATCTGCACACTTTATCCTCTTGTCCTTTCTTGAAAAAAACCACGAGGCTGCGTTACATAAACTTCCTCAAATATGTCACCATTCAAGAAAGTAGTAACAATGTCTGATTGATGTACATCGCAACCAAAATGAGCTGCCAATGCACATAGAAAATGCACAGTAGCCATACGACAACTGGGAGCAAAAGTCTCTTCATAATCTATGCCTTTTTGTTGTACATAACCCTTTGCAAGAAGTTGAGCCTTATAGCGATCAATCTCACCATCCTGCTTGCGTTTCAACTTGTAAACCCAATTTGTACCAATGGCCTTTTTCCCAGGAGGCACCCTCCTGGCAAATCACATAAAGTCCATGTGTCATTTTCTGTAAGTGCATCATATTCTGATTGCATGGAAGCCATCCAATTTGCTGAATTCTATGCTTCATCAAAAGACAGAGGTTCCTCAACATCGTGTTAGCTAGACATAGCCGCATAACAATCTGATGCATAAGATGCATGACAAGAGCCTAAATGAGCGCAACTAGACAAAGGTGCATCCAATTTACTGACACACAATGTATGCACCATCCATTTTGGCATAACTCTAGTGTGCTCATTTTCAGCCCTTTCCTCATCAAGTACATATGCATCAGTAATAGGCTGATTTGTAACATTTTTAGAAACCCCCATAGGCTATACATTTGCCTCTTTGGAATTTACGTTCGAACTTCCACCACTAAAAAGAGGCAACAAAGTGTCATCAATGTCATGTGAGCTTACATTATTGTCTCTAGTACATGACAACAAGGGCTAAACAAAATCTTCCACAAACACAACATCTCGTGAAACTAGAATACGCTTTGTTTGTGGATGATACAACCTATAAGCTTTGCTTTCAACACTATTACCAACAAAATCACATTCGATAGCTTTAACATCCAATTTTTTGCGTTGTGTTTGTGGCACCAAAGCATATGCCAAACAACTAGAAACATGCATGTTGACATGCTTCATATGGAGTAATAGACTGCAAAGCTTTTGTAGGACACCTGTTAGTACATAAGCGGCACACATGATGGCCTCAAGCCAAAATGAATGCGGGAAAGCTTGATTTTTGACCATGCATCGTGCCATTTTCGTAAGTGACCCGTTTTTCCTCTCAGCAACTCCATTTTTCTAAGGCGTATAAGGCATTGTACATTGGTGTTTTATACCGCGACTAGCCAAAAATGCATTAAATTCATGAGACATATACTCCCCCCCTCGATCGAAACGGAGGGTGCCCATAGTACATTTCGAGACATTTTCAGCCATAGCCAGAAATTGTTTGAAGCACATAAAAACTTTGAACTTCGCTTTAAGCGGATACACCCATGCATGCATGGAGTAATCATCAACGAAAGTCATGAAGTAAAGGTAATTGCCCAAGGACAGGATTTTGCGTGGGCCCACAAACATCACTATGCACAAGCTGCAACCTGCATGTGGCCCTAACTAAACCATCCTTTGGAAACTTCGAATGCTGCATCTTACCCAAAATACAGCCTTCACAAACATGTTTGATAGGTGCTTCAAGAGGCGGCAAAGAACCATTAATATCAGATTTCTGCAAACGTAGCAAACTGGCAAAATTCATATGTCCAAAACGTGCATGCCAAAGTTTTGCATCTGAAATAGCCTTTGAGTCCACAACTGCATTTGCAAAATTTTCCCCACACTTGTCATATAAAGTGAGCTTATACAAACATGTCTGATAGGTTCTTCAAGAGGCTGCAAAGAACCAATAATATTAAATTTCTGCAAACGTAGCAAACTGGCAAAATTCATATGTCCAAAACGTGCATGCCAAAGTTTTGCATCTAAAATAGCCTTTGAGTCCACAACTGCATTTGCAAAATTTTCCCCACACTTGTCATATAAAGTGAGATTATACAAGCCACGGCATAAAATACCAAAATTTCATCACCGAAACTGAGATCATGTGTTGTACATCTGTCATCCACAAATTTGACTACAAGTCCAAGTCTAGCAAGTGCAGATACAGACAAAAGATTCTTCTTTATCCCAGGTACATAAAGTGCATCGACAAGTGTGAAAGAACTGCCATTTGTAGTAGTAAGCACAATCTTTCCAACTCCCTGAATCGGATAAGAGACATTGTTGGCACAAGTAACTCAATTCCCATGAGGGATAGACTCAAGAGAGGTGCGCAAATCACGATGTGAGGTAATGTGCTTTCTAGCACCACTGTCAAAATACCACACATGTGAATCTGCAACAACTGACATGCATGCATCATGGACAACAAGATTATAGGTACACTCTGCACTAAAAGCCCATTCTGCATCAACATCAGCATCACAGTCTCCTTTCACAGAAGACTCATGTTAGCTCCCTCGTAGCATAGCTCCAAAGAATCAATAAAATTATCAATCCAAGGATGGTAGCGACTCGGGTAGGGCATGGAAACATCACACATAGGTGATTGTGTGAGAGAAATGAGATAGAATTGAGTGGGAAAATCACATGAGATTATCTACAATAGGAAGAAGAGAGAACTAATGAAGGGGATTAGTGTATGCACACACGCTAACCCTTATGCTAATCAAGGTTGCTAATTGTTGCATTCTCTACTAATCCTTGTGGTCACATCCTAATCACATGTTCACCGAAGCTCATGGCCCGCTCATGGAGTTATGATAAGAGCAATGCATGCACAAATCCTTAATCTACACACTAATCTAATCATGCATACACTACTATAATCAAACATACAATAAGCAGTCAAGAATTAGAGAGAAATTAGTTCTTAATCTACACCATCAAGACACTAATACACAACTTAATGAAAAGCAAGAGAAAAGCAAAAGGACTCATCTTCATTGCATGCATATAATCGGTCCGTGAAGAGAGTACATGCGGCTCCATGCTTCCACCTCCATAGCTTCCTTCTTCTCCTCTCTACTCTAGGTTTCTTTCCAAATGATATCTCCTCTTTCACATGAGCTACATTCAATTATATACCTAGGGTTTTAAAAGTTATGGCCAGCCGCCCAAAGTACCTGAGGTGAATAAACAGATACAACTTGAAACTCAATGTGAGCCCATGAATATATACATAGCAAATGGAAAAATAATATCCATAAAAAGGTGAAAATGGTTGCTGAAGTTGGATGCATCCAACATTCCCCCTTTTCTAGGCTTTGTCGTCCCCGACAAAGATATGTCGTGGTGAATGCTCCAGGAAGAATGTGCCTGCAAAAGACAAAAGGCAATGAAGTAGCAATGTGGAAAATAAGTCATAAGGCAGACTAAAGCACATCATGGAATGACTAAGTGCAAAGAATTATGAATTGTTAAACTGTCAATAAAACACAAATAAATTACACTTGCTAAAAATAATTAAACAAGAGTTTTGGGCCTATGGATGAGTCTATCAATTAGTTAGCTACGACGAAGGGTTAAAACAATCACTCTAGTACTAGCTAAGTTAGAGAAATTATCTAAAGGCAAGATTCCCTATTTGTGTTTATGAGCAGAGATAAGCGAACTAGCTGTACAACCCCAAACAAAAGCTTGAATTTTTTACTTTAAGCTCAATGGAAGTCTTTTCTTTTTCTTTTTCATGTTTCTTGCTCTTTTCTTCTTCATTTTTTTTTCACATTGTTTTTAAGAGCATTTTTTGTGAGTGCTTATTTTGCATGTCCGAGGTTTTTTGCTTCTCAAGGAAAAGCGCCCCACTAGGAATCTCTAGGACTCTAATACCATAGGCTATACGTAAGTGAAGTACTAAAATCTAGCTGGGATTCCTCCTCCAGCTTAAGCTTTTACACTTGTGGCACTATTGTGCTTCCATATCCTTTATATTCTTACTAGTGCTCTTTATTGTGAAGTAAGCAAGCCTCTCTATCCCTAAAATCCTCCTAAGGTCTCAAACATTTAAATAATTCTGCCAACTAAGACTAGTAGGTCAAGTAAATGAGTTAACCTAAAGTCACAGCCTCCTAACCTCAAGGCTTATCAATAAAATTAAACTCTATGTTAATTAAGTAAAGCATGTACAAAATTATTTATCTCTAATGGCATATCACAAGACATAATAAAATGGACTCAATCAAACCATGAAAAGCCATAGTAAACAAATATAGGTCTACAAAAACATATAGCATAGGAAGTGATACACCTGGAGAAATATGATGCAGCTCCTCAGTAGCTGTGAAAATAGGCATATAACTCTGAAGCTCAATGGAACCATGCAATCTGGAAGCTGAAGTACATCTATGCTGCAAAATCATAAGGCAAGACACTACCACCTAGAAAGGTGTGTCAGCATAGTAGTGAAAGTTTTATTACAAAATGAAAGAAATCCTAAACTAGGGTCTCAAATCTGGATACCTAGAGGGAAAAAACCCGTAGGAAAAAAGTGTCTCTAGTATAAATGCATGCAGCTAGTGCACCATAGTCAATATGCTCAAGTCCATGGTCTAGTGCAACTAGGAGGGATAAGAGAAAACTCTCCAAACAATAAAGCATGTAATCTCCTAGCTCTCTATCTAATGGTCAATGGTTGGCTAGCACCTAGCTCCACATGGATGGTAGAATCTATAGCACAAGTAATGGGTCTAGGGATGACATCAGCATGTGACTATGTCGTCAAATAACTTTGTAGCTTAGAATCCCTCAGTGGATGACTCTTGCCTAGCTTTAAATCAATAGCATGATCAATAGGAATGTCTGGTGAGCTATGGCTCATGGCACCCTGTGGTGTAATAAGTGGTAGGCTCTTTGGTAGCCAAATTTTCAATGTCCGCGTTATCTCAAGGAAGGTATGTCGAGCTCTCCTCGTATGTGGTCGTGGATATCTAGCTCGTGTATGTCCTCGGCATGGAGTAGGCCTCTCTAATGGTCGTCCTCTTCATCTCAATCACTCTAGATAACAACTAATCAATTGTGCTCTGTGGCAAAATCTGTCTAAGTGATGAAGCTTTGGGAAGTGACATGGTACGGGATATCTGTCTAGGAGGTGTATGTGAACTCTGGATGGATATTCGTCTAGTATCCTGGCCATGCCGTGGATAATAGGGCAATCCAATCATCAAATAGTAAATCTCACGCAATGGGTCCCTATAAATACTATCGCAAAGATCTCCAATAAGGTATGCCATAACACTCGTGGCTGGCTCAATATACCATCTCGTCTGCTCATATTTGTATCTACGTCCACAATCATCAACATGAGTCAATGTGTGCTCCAATCTACGTAACTACATTATCCTACGATGTACATGGGTATCTAAACAATCATCGGGATGTGCTCTGTCAATAGCATCATATGGGTTGGTCGGCAATGACATGTATGTGCCCTTGAGTTCATCGATAAAGAACTCAGTCGTACCAAAATGTCTCCTCTAGACTCTGGCTATCTGTCGTATAAAAGGGTGTCGTCTGACAAGGTACCTCTAGTATAGGAATGTCCGTCATGGTCAAGAAACCAAGGCATGGCTCGTCTATGGCCTACAAAATGTAGCACAATCTCATCTCGGTCCTCAATACTCGGAGTGTCAACCCTAGGCTCGGCTCGTGCCTACATGGTGGCTCTAGGTGATCTAGCAATCATCGGTAAATCTGGTGCATGTGAGTTGGAAAGCTCAGTATTTGGTGTGCTCATGGTTGGCAATGTGGAAGGTGGTACCATGTCTACAACCTCTCTAGCATGTGTGCTAATAGTAGGAACAATCAAAATATGAGGTGTAACTGTCTCTGTGGCTCGTAGCTTTGGTTGTGCACTAGTATGGCTCTGCATCCTATGCTCCATATTTTCCCTAGCCTCTGCTATGATCTCTGTTAAGGTTAGTCTCCTAGATGGTGGTGAGGATGGAAATCCTGGAGGTGATCGAAGTCCAAGATCCATGACTACCAAAGTCTAGCAATCTAGGTCAAATCTAGTGCTAGGGGACAATAAACCAATGCAAGGCGTAATCTGGCAACAATGAATGGGTATCCAAATGGTAATCAGGATCTCTGTGTGTAATTTGGCTCTAAAATCGATCACTCGATCAAAGTCATAGCCAAATGTAGGTCTAGTAACCAAATTGAGCTCTAATTGCGCGTCGGTGTGCTAAGAATAGCCAAAAGCGGCCAAATCGGGAGCTCGCGTGTGAACAAGCTCTAATTAGCTAAATTTGGTCAATATCAAGCCCAAAAGGAATCTCTATTGCAGTCGAGGTCAAATACTGTCAATCGTGGGACTGTGCGGTCAAATCAAGCCAAAAGCAATATTGCGCATGAAACAACTCTAAAGCGTGTAATCTGAAAAATCGTAGACCCAAAATCAAAATCCGTGTCAAACAAGGTCTGTGTGTATGATGTGGTTCAAATATGCTAAAAGCGGCTTAAATCGACAAAATCAAACAATTTGGGGTAAAATCTGACTCTCGGGGCTCTAAATGCGTCTATTCGTGGTTAAATGCGTGTGAACGGGACATGTGCGGATGTTTCATGCATATGCAATGCAATAAAGAAAAGCAAAACATAGAAAAACAAACAAAATGAAAAATTTTGTTTTTTGAGTGAAAATTTTCTTTAATAAAATATAGAAGAAGTTTTTTTTTTTTTTTTGTCTCTTGTGTGTGTGAGAGAGAGAAAACGTGTGTGTGTTTGTGTATGTGTGTGCGTATTGTTTGTTTGTGACTTTGTGTGTGTTTCTTTGTGTGTTGTCTTTCTTCTCTTTTCTTCTTTTGTTTATTTTGCTTTTGTTGTTGTTGTTGTGTGTGTGTGTGTGTGTGTGTGTGTGCAGGGGTTGGGTCACACGAGGTCAAGGAGTGGAGATTGGTTAGAGAGTGTGTGCACGGGGGCAACGAGTGCGCGACAAGGTAAGTGCAAACGTGGATGCAGATGAGATTGAGCAAGGACCAGTGGTCATGGAAGCGGGCGGGTTATACACAAATGCAACAAAGTTAAAAAATTTACCCGAGAAGGTAAAATTACCCAAAAAATACACGAAAAATGCTAAAAACAACCAGAAACTTAGCGAGATTTCATCGTTTAAAAAATTTTGTTTTGGTTCACATCAGTTTTTTGCAATTTCATCAATTCTTGATAAAAAATCGAACAATTTTAAGCACTAAATTAGCACAAAAAATGCTAAAAATACGAAAAATTAACGAAATAATTACCAAAAATTAGCTGAATTCTTTTTTATGCAGCTCGTTCTACTTGATTTTCAGCATTTGTAACATCAAGATTACATTCCCAATCAATTTCCAATGCATTTGACAATCAAATCGATGTAAAATTGATCGTTTTTTTTTTCTCATTTTTGTCAATTTTGACCCAAAAATTAACAAACTTAATGATGCGATTAGGCAAATTTTTTCACATACGCTTGATTATTGTGCTTTGATATTTTCAATGCAATCAATTACACATCAATTTGCAACCAATTACTATGTGTGCAAAAACTAGTAAAATTAAACATAAATCCGGTAATTAGTGCACACACACAATTTCTACCGTAATTTCGACGTCATAACGGTGCAAATTTAGCGATAAAAAAATATGAACCATCATTGTCATAACATCATCAAACAAGTCATTGCCTTTTACAATTCTAATTGGCACCAATTAAGCCATAATTAGCACTCGAAAGTGCGCACTTTGTTTAGACATGGACATACTAATTGCACTTTAATTTGCACTAATCTTCTGTGTAATCAAACTTTAATCACACCTACAAATCAAATCAGCAATTGAGTGGGTTAGTGCACTCACAATTTCATGAGCAACGCGTTGATTTCCAACTCCAATTGACGCCTACACACATGTGTGTGTACTAACAACCGCTTAACGACATTTCACCTACAATCAATTGAGCACAAAATCTTATGTGTAGCATCATTTTCAATGAAATTAAACACATAAGAATAATAATCACAACTCTAATCAATGATTTAGCTATGTGTAGCACAAAAAACACATGTGATTAGAGAGTAATTAGAGAGCCTAATTAGAAAAAAATCCCTAATTACACACTAAAAAATCACTCAATTTTAATCAAAATTTTTACAATTTCATATCAAAAGAGTGATGACTCAATGTTTAATTAAGCATACACACATGTAAATCACTTGAATTAGTAGCGGATTAGTAAAAAATTAGTGATCAATTAGTGAGAAATTGGGGGTTTTTCTACTTAAATCTACTCCTAAACACTCTATTATACTCAAAAATTCTCCTTTAACTTAGGCTACCGTCACCGGCACCACCAAATGTTAGCTCCCTCATAGCATAGCTCCAAAGAATCAACAAAATTATCAATCCAAGGATGGTAGCGACCCGGCTAGGACATGGAAACATCACACATGGGTGATTGTGTGAGAGAAATGAGATAGAATTGAGTGGGGAAATCACATGAGATTATCTACAATAGGAAGAAGAGAGAACTAATGAAAGGGATAAGTGTATGCACACACGCTAACCTTTATGCTAATCAAAGTTGCTAATCATTGCATTCTCTACTAATCCTTGTGGTCACATCCTAATCACAAGCTCACCCAAGCTCATGGAGTTATGAATAGAGCAATGCATGCACAAATCCTTAATCTACATACTAATCTAATCATGCACACACTACTATAATCAAACATACAATCGACAGTCAAGAAGTAGAGAGCGATTAGTTCTTAATCTACACCATCAAGACACTAATACACAACTTAATGAAAAGCAAGAGAAAGGCAAAATGACTCATCTTCATTGCATGCATATAATCTGTCGTGAAGAGAGTACATGCAGCTCGATGCTTCCACCTGCATAACCTCCTTCTTCTCCTTCTCTACTCTAGGTTTCTCTCCAAATGATATCTCCTCTTTCACATGAGCTACACTCACTTATATACCTAGGGTTTTAAAAGTTATGGCCGGCTGTCCAAAGTACTTGAAGTGAATAAACATATACAACTTGGAACTCAATGTGAGCCCCATGGATATATACATAGAAAATGGAAAAATAATATCCATGAGACGGTGAAAATGGTTGCTGAAGTTGGATGCATCTAACATTTCCCCTTTCCTAGGCTTTGTCGTCCCCGACAAAGATATGTCGTGGTGAATGTTCTTATAAAAGACAAAAGGAAATGAAGTAGCAATGTCATAAATAAGTCATAAGGCAGAGTAAAGCACATCATGGAATGACTAAGTGCGAACAATTGTAAATTGTTAAACTGTCAATAAAAAACAAATAAATTGCACTTGCTAAAAATGATCAAACAAGAGTTTTGGGCTTATGGATGAGTCTATCAATTAGTTAGCTATGACGAAGGGTTAAAACAATCACTCTAGTACTAGCTAATTTAGAAAAATTATCTAAAGGCAAGATTCCCTATTTGTGTTTATGAGCAGAGATAAGCGAACCAACTGTACAACTCCAAACAAAAGCTTGAATTTTTTATTTTAAGCTGAATGAAAGTCTTCTCTTTGTCTCTTTCATTGTTCTTGCTCTTTTCTTCTTCATTTTCTTTTCACATTGTTTTTAAGAGCATTTTTGAGTGCTTATTTTGCATGCCCGAGGTTTTTTGCTTCTCAAGGAAAAACACCCCACTAGGAATCTTTCAGACTCTAATAGCATAGGCTATACGTAAGTGAAGTACCAAAATCCAGCTAGGATTTCTCCTCCAGCTTAAGCTTTTACACTTGTGGCACTTTTGTGCTTCCATATCCTTTGTATTCTTACTAGTGCTCTTTGTTGTGAAGTGAGCAAGCCTCTCTATCCCTAAAACCCTCCTAAGGTCTCCAACATTTAAATAATTCTACCAACTAGGACTAGTAGGTCAAGTAAATGAGTTAACCTAAAGTCACAGCCTCCTAACCTCAACTCTTATCAATAAGACTAAACTCTATGTTAATTAACTAAAGCATGTGCAAACTTATTTATCTCTACTGGCAGATAACAGGACATAATAAAATGGACTCCATCAAACCATGAAAAGCCACAATAAGCAAATATAGGTGTATAAAAATATATAGCTTAGGAAGTGATACACCTGGAGAAATATGATGCAGCTCCTCAGTAGCTGTGAAAATCGGCATATAACTCTCAAGCTCAATGGAACCATACAATCTAGAAGTTGAAGTCCATCTATGCTGCAAAATCATAAGGCAAGAACTACCACCTAGAAAGATGTGTCAGCATAGTAGTGAAAGTCCTAAACTAGGGTCTCAAACCTAAATACCTAGAGGGAAAAAACCTGTAGAAAAAAAATACCTCTATTATAAATGCATGTAGCTAGTGAACTATAGTCAATATGCTCAAGTCAATGGTCTAGTGCAACTAGGAGGGATAAGAGAACTCTCTCCAAACAATAAAGCATGTAATCTCCTAGCTCTCTATCTAATGGTCAATGGCTGGCTAGCACCTAGCTCCATATGGATGGTAGAATCTATAGCACAAGTAATGGGTCTAGGGATGACATCAGCATGTGATTGTGTCATCAAATAACTCTGTAGCTTAGAATCCCTCAGTGGATGACTCTTTCCTAGCTCTAAATCAATAGCATGATCAATAGGAATCTCTGGTGAGCTATGGCTCATGGCACCCTGTGGTGTAATAAGTGGTAGGCTCTTTGGTAGCCAAATTTTCAATGTCCGTGGTATCTTAAGGAAGGTATGTCAAGCTCTCCTCGTATGCGGTTGTGGATATCTAGATCGTGTATGTCCTCGGCATGGAATAGGCCTCTCTAATGGTCGTGCAAATGGTCTAGATCTCTGTGGCATAGGTGTGGTCAAAGAAACTGTAGTAGATCTAGGAGGATGTGCAATGGTCTGTGGTCTAGGAACCCAAATTTGTATATGTCCTCTATATAATCCTTGTGCCTCTAGCGATTTCCTAGATGTGAGCCAACCAAGTGATAGTCCATCATGTGTGCTGTGGCTCTCAATCCAAACTGGCATGTCGTCACTAGCTAAAGGTCTAACATGTGTCATCGTGCGAGGCACATAAACATGTCTAGTAGTCCTATCATAAGCTCTCGATGATGAGCTATAGGCCTGATATGTCCTAGGCGGCTCATGGGTGGGACTACTCCTAGTGGGAACATCCTCTAATGTAGGCTCTACCTCTCGGGGTGTCTCAAGTACAATGGTAGAATTCACTCTCGTCAAAGGGGTCTGTGTGCGTCTGTTGCACGTGTCAATGCAAGGGACTTGCTGATACACTGTGTGCGAGCCACAAATGGCTCCAAGCACACAACTAGACTAATCTAGCAAGCTCAAGAGAGCAAGGGTGTGTCACTCACCGCGAAGAAGAAGGAGCTACCATCGTGCTGCCCTCAACCGCTTCGCCGCCGTCGTGCCGTCATGGCAATGCTCAATCGCACACACACACACACTCTATCTCTCTTTCTCACGCATACACACACACACACACACACACAAGGAGATCAACAAGAAGAGAATGGAGATGGAGCAATAGCACACTTCAATTGCACAAATGAAAGAATGAATAACTTTTAGGTTTAGGTGACTTTTATATGAGCTCGTCCCATTCAGACTTGGCGCCCATACTTAGCCAGCTAACCCTTGAATGTTTCTGTTAGAGTGCACCTCTCATCAGTGATCATTGCTACCTTCTTCTATTGGGTCTACAAGCCCAATACCTTACTCTACCAAATAAATAATATGGTGTCTATCGTAGGTGATAGGAATGTGCCTGAGGGTTAACATGCCCCCCTTCCTGATGTAGATTCCGTCATCGGAAGGTATTGAGTTGAAGCTCGTTCGTCGAGGTGGAAGAGCATTTGAGTTGAATGTCCTTAGCCTTCTTCAGTCGCTGCAAAATCAAACAAAATTGGCACAGTAATTGCATTCTTATATACAATTTAAAAGCATATGCAGTTGTAGGCAGATAATTTGATTGGGAACAAAGTTTTAAACCATTTGTCAGCAATAAACATTAAATTGCAATATAATCAAATGCATAAACAATTGTAAAGATAAAAAATTAAACAAGTCTGGGATCGCTAATTTAACTGTCGAAAGGCACTAAAGATCGATTGCTAATACCATGGGAAAGCTTCTCAATTTTCTCTGGTCAATTAAGTTGTTTAATCGCGAGAGCCAAGTATTTCATGTCCGAGGGCTGACTAGAGGCTATACCTAGAAGACCTTGTAGTTAAGCTACGATAAAAGGAACTGCTCATGAAATCATCACCTGACTTATTTCCTTTTCTTTGACCCCCCAAAGTCTTTTCATAGTGATTCCATTTTAATGTGTGTGCTTATTTTGTACGCCTTGGGTTTTTTGATTTTCAAGGAAAAGCACCCACCCAGGCTCATCACATTCGTAAACTCCCTTTATAATACTTAAGCTAAAGGTCAATAGGGACTAAGCCCACTAGAAAGCCCCAGTACATCACACACAATGCTGCCTAAATCGGATTAAGAACCTAAGTAACCATTGATTTTTAGGAAGGCATTCCCCATGGTATTAAGAGAAGATCTGTAACGCCTAGCTTGGTCAAACTAGCTTAGTCAGACTTGTTACCATATACATGTGGTAGTGATGTGTGTGAACACACTAGGACCGCCGGGGCATTTTTTCCCTCTTTAGGAGGTTTTTTCCCCCGTGCATTGTATATACGCCCATCACTCTAGGGCTATCTATCTTTTCCATTGCACACTAAGTAACACACTCTTTATTGTGTGCCTTGAGCTTCCTTTGTCTTCTCCAAGCTGTGTGTGTTTCTCTGCAACCCTAATTCCAACAATTGGTATCAGAGCAGGTCACGTCCTCCCGGGCTTAGTCACCAGCTGCTCCAGCACACGCCTGCTCACTTTCTTCGATTTCAATGAGCTTTGGCGAGCGTTCGCAGGTCGACAAAAATTTCGGGAGAACTCGTAGAGCTTGGTCTGCTCAGAATTTTGATTTGGGCTCATTTCGGCCTCCGTTTCCACTACAGGCAGTACTGCACAAGCTATTTCGTCATTTTGTGCAGAATTTCTGTCAGTGTCGTTTTCTGCATAACAGGTGCCTTCTAGTCTTCTACGGTTTGTGCTATATAGCACAGGTTGTTCCCGCTCCGTTTCTCCTATTTTCGGGCAGTTTTCACATCAGGTGCAGCATTTACCATGGCTGACAACAACAACACAGATGTGTTCAAGATGTTTGCTGCTGAGGACAGGTTGGATGGGGACAACTACCCTATGTGGGCTTATATGATGCAACATGTTCTTGTGTCAAAGGGTGTCTGGAACATTGTGCAAGGCATTGATGTACGTCCTGGTTCTGAGGATGTAGGCGATGTTGAGGATGTTGCAGGTCTTGCTGCAAGGATTGCAACTGTTAGAGTTGTTTTGCCTACGGCAGAACAAGCTCGTTGGGAAGTTAAGGATGGGCAGGCTCATGCATTGATTGGGTTGTCTGTGAAGCGCACCCCTGGTCCTCACATCCGTTCAGCAAAATCTGCAAAACAGGCTTGGGATATTCTAGCAGGTCTTTATGCAAGCCGCAATGAGGCTAAAATTGCTTTGCTGCGTAAAGACCTGGAGTCGAAGATTATGCATGAGGGAGATGATATGGAAACTTTCCTTGCTAGTGTCAAGGATATCAATGAGCAACTTATTTCTGCAGGTGAAGTCATTTCAGACAGTTCCCTTGTGCAGATTGTTCTTGATCCTTACCAGATTCTTACCAGACTTTTGCTAGTACTTGGAGACTTATGACCCAAGGAAATCCAGAAGTTGTCAAGTTTGATGCATTATGCACATTGCTGTTGCAAGAGTCACTGTCCAGAAAAAACAGGACTAGACAGCGTGCAGTTGAACATGCTTTTATTGCTTCTCAAAGAAAGGGTGGTAACAGCAATGTAGCCACTTCTTATGGTTCTGCTGCGAGTGGCAAAAATTATGTTCCTAATGCTTCTGTTGGCAGCAATTCGTCTGGAAATTCTGGTGATAAGGGCAAAAAGAAGATGCGTTGCCATTATTGTAAAGCCAATGATCACTTGATCAAGTCGTGTCCTAAGTTGAAGGCCAAAGAGGCTAAGAAGAAAGAGGGTGGTTCCACTGCAGATGCTGGTTCCACTACAAATGCAGTCATTGTTGAGTCTTCTGTGAAAGGAGACTGTGTTGCTGATGTTGATGCAGAATGGGCTTTTAGCGCAGTGTGCACTTACAATCCTGCTGTCCATGATGCATGCTTGTCTGTTGCTGCAAATTCACATGTGTGGTATTTCGACAGTGGTGCTACAAAGCACATTACCTCACATCGTGAATTGTTTACCTCTCTCGAGTCTGTCCCTCATGGGAATTCAGTCACTTGTGCCAACAACGCCTCTTATCCAGTTCAGGGAGTTGGAAAGATTGTGCTTACTGCTGCTAATGGCAGTTCTTTCACACTTGTTGATGCACTTTATGTACCTGGGATCAAGAAGAATCTCTTGTCTGTATCCGCACTTGCTAGACTTGGACTTGTAGTCAAATTTGTGGATGACGGATGTACAGTTCATGATCTCAGTTTTGGTGATGAAATTGTTGCATCTGGGCTTTTGTGCCATGGGCTGTATAAGCTCACTTTGTATGACAAGTGTGGACAAAATTTTGCAAATGCTGTTGTAGATTCCAGAGCTATTTCAGATGCAAAACTTTGGCATGCACGTTTTGGTCATCTGAATTTTGCCAGTTTGCTGTGTTTGCAGAAATCTGATATGGTTGCTTCTTTGCCACCTCTTGAAGCACCTGTTAAACATGTTTGTGAAGGCTGTATTTTGGGTAAAATGCAACGTTCTAAGTTTCCAAAGGATGGTTCAGTTCGGGCCACATGCAGGTTGCACTTGTGCATAGTGATGTTTGTGGGCCCATGCAAACTCTGTCCTTGGGCAATTACCTGTACTTCGTGACTTTCATTGATGATTACTCCAGGCATGCATGGGTATTTCCACTTAAAGCGAAGTCCGAAGTTTTTATGTGCTTCAAACAATTTCTAGCTATGGCTGAAAATGTCTCGAAATGTACTATGGGCACCCTCCGTTCCAATCGAGGGGGGGAGTATATGTCTCATGAATTTAATGCATTTCTGGCTAGTCGTGGGATAAAACACCAATGTACAGTGCCTTATACACCTCAGCAAAATGGTGTTGCTGAGAGGAAAAACAGGTCACTGACGGAAATGGCATGATGTATGGTCAAAAGTCAAGCTTTGCCGCATTCTTTTTGGCTTGAGGCCATTATGTGTGCCACTTATGTACTTAACAGGTGTCCTACGAAATCTTTCTAGTCTATTACTCCATATGAAGCATGGCATGATAGAAAGCCTTCTATTGAGCACATGCGTGTTTTTGGCTGTTTGGCATATGCTTTGGTGCCACAAGTGCAGCGCAGAAAATTGGATGATAAGGCTGTCAAATGTATTTTTGTTGGTTATAGTGCTGAAAGCAAAGGTTACAGGTTGTATCATCCGCAAACAAAACGTATTCTGGTTTCTCGGGATGTAGTGTTTGTGGAAGATTCTGTTCAGCCCTTGCTGTCATGTACTAGAGATAGTAATGTAAGCTCACAAGACATTTATGACACTTTGTTGCCTCTTTTCAGTGGTGGAAATACGAATGTAAGTTCCAGTGAGGCAAATGTACAGCCTATGGGGGTTTCTGAAAATGTTTTAGATCAGCCTATTACTGATGCAGATGTACATGATGTACTTGATGAGGAAAGGGCTGAAAATGAGCAGGCTAGAGGTATGCCAAAATGGCTGGTGCACACTTTGCGTGACAGTAAATTGGATGCACCTTTGTCTAGTCATACTCGTTCAGGCTCTCGCCATGCATCTTATGCATCAGATTGTTATGCTTTGGCTGTGTCTGGTTTACATGATGTCGAGGAGCCTCTGATTTTTGATGAAGCATAGAATTCAGAAAATTGGATGGCTGCCATGCAATTAGAATATGATGCACTTATAGAAAATGACACATGGACTTTATGTGATTTGCCTCCTGGCAAAAAGGCCATTGGTACGAAGTGGGTTTACAAGTTGAAACGCAAGCCGGATGGTGAGATCGATCGCAATAAGGCTCGACTTGTTGCAAAAGGTTATGCACAGCAAAAAGGCATAGATTATGAAGAGACTTTTGCTCCCACTTGTCGTATGACTATTGTGCGTTTTCTATGTGCATTGGCAGCTCATTTTGTTTGGGATGTACATCAATCAGACATTGTTACTGCTTTCTTGAATGGTGACATATTTGAGGAAGTTTATGTAACGCAGCCTCGCGGTTTTGTCATAAAAGGACAAGAGGACAAAGTGTGCAAATGTAACAAGGCTTTGTATGGGTTGAAGCAATCTCCTCATGCTTGGTATGAGAAAGCTGACACTCATTTGGTCAAACAAGGCTTTCGTAACAGCCCAACAGAAAGCACATTGTATGTAAAGCGTGAGGGTGATGTATTTCTCATCGTGGTTCTTTATGTTGATGATTTGCTGATCACTGGACCAAATGAGAGACATATTGCTGAATTTAAGGCTGATTTGAATGCTACTTTCAAGATGAAAGATTTGGGGCTGTTGCATCATTATTTGGGTATACAGTTTAAGCAGTGTGATGGTGGTATTGCCTTGTGTCAGAAAAGTTACATAGAGACATTGCTATGTAAGTTTGGACTTGAGGATTGCAAACCTATTGCCACTCCCATGGAAACAGGTTTGAAGTTAAGTCTACATGATGCTGGCGATCCTGCTGATGTCACTCTTTACCAAACTGCTGTTGGTTGCCTCATTTATGTATGCAACACAAGGCCGGATATTCAGTTTGCAGTCTCACAGGTCAGCAGATTCATGCATAGCCCAGGGTCTAAGCATTGGCAGGCTGTCAAGAGGATTTTTCGCTACCTTAGTGGCACTTTACATCTTGGCTTGTTTTATCCCAAGGGGGGATCATTGCCGCCAGACTTACATGCTTTTTCGGACTCAGATTGGGCTGGTTGTTTTGACACGCGAGTGTCCACAACTGGTTTTTGTTTCATGCTTGGTAGTTCATGTATATCATGGTTGAGCAAGAAGCAACCTACTGTGGCCACTTCGAGTTGTGAGGCTGAGTACAGGGCAGTCTTCACAGCTACGGTTGAGTGTGTATGGCTCAGACGCCTTATGGCTGATTTGGGTGTTGGACAGGACACTGCCAACACTATCTACACTGACAGTCAGAGCGCATTGGCAGTTGCGAGGAACCCAGTTTTTCATGCTCGTACAAAGCACATTGAGGTGCATTACCACTATGTCAGGGAGAGGCTCTCAACAGGAGAGATCAACTTGGCTTATGTGCCAACACAGGACAACCTTGCAGATCTTTTCACAAAGGCATTGTCTCATGAGAAGCTTGAAGCTTTCCGCAAAGCTTTGGGCTTACTCCCCTTTGTGGACTGATCCTGTCCTCAGGGCATGACACTTCCCTTTACTCATGTGCCAGCTCTCGTTCACTGCATCACTCCAGGGGGGATTTGTTACCATATACATGTGGTAGTGATGTGTGTGAACACACTAGGACACCCGGGGCATTTTTTCCCTCTTTAGGAGGTTTTTTCCCTCGTGCATTGTATATACACCCATCACTCTAGGGCTATCTATCTTTTCCATTGCACACTAAGTAACACACTCTCTATTGTGTGCCTTGAGCTTCCTTCGTCTTCTCCAAGCTGTGTGTGTTTCTCTGCAGCCCTAATTCCAACAAGACTGCTTGATTTTTAAACCTAGACAAGTGATTATGACAAAAAATTACATTGAATTTAATGTTTGGTACTAAGCAAATGCGTTGAATATTATGCTACCAATCACAATTAAAGCAGACAAACATAGATGCAAAAAAGATAAGGGACAATGCTAATAACAAGAAACACCTGTTTACGTTGATGATCGCGCTTGATTTGAAGAGTGAACGAGAGAAAGATCCCATGAAGGTCCAAATCCTAACAACAGCAACACATTCTTGTACACACTAGGAAACACAAAGAATACCTCTAGGAGGCACATCAGTGGGAAGAAAGAACTTTGCTAATCACTAAACTCTAAAACAAAAACACTCCTATCGTACTAATGCTACCTACCCTCCATCACTCGAGTGATGAGGATCAAAGGTGCTTGATGACATAGGTTTCTTTTTCAGTGTATCGAATGTGAATGTGTAGGTCTGGGTCAATGTTTTGACTTTTATTGTGCACACTCGTTTGCTAATTGCTCTTGCTCTTTAATATTTTTGTTTTTTGTGAGTATAAGGCTTTATATATACATTCCCTAATATTGGGAGATTAAGAGGTCAGGGAGGAAGGTTGAGAGGGGAGTGAGTGAATGATGACTGTCAGCAAACACTGTTTGAAATGTGCTTGTCACCCTTTGAAACCAATTGTTCCATTTGGTAATAGGAGAGGATTTTTGCCAGTAGTTTTCTATGACCTTAGGTGCCTCGTTGAGTTGCAAGGGTGGTAAGGTACTCTCCCAAGATCAAACTTGAAGTGGTTCATTAGGTGATTCTTGAACACTGGGAGGTGTGGATTCCTTTGTAGCTTCATGGAGGTCCACTATTGTAGGTGGAGGCTGTGGAGAAGCTTTTACCTCTATGGATGCATTACATGAGGAGCTAAAAGCTTCATGGGACTCCCCCCTTCCTGAGCTAGGTGAAACAAATCGTTCTTTCTTCGGTACCCAATCTAGCTCTGGAGTAGGTGTGTAGCATTCTGTGATTTTTTTCTTTCCGCAACGATTTGTTTTGGAGCTATGGGATTGGGCTCACATGGGTCAGGTGACAAGTAAGAACACAATATACATTTTGGCACCAAGATTTGATCATTTTCTTGATAGTAGCCTTGGGCTTCCAATAGTTGTTTAGAAATGCACCGCCACGTTTCCTTACATTTCTTGGAGCGAGTGGGACGTTTCTTACAAGGCTTCTGTTTTTTAGCACTAGCTATGGTCGCTAAAGAAGCTTTAGGGACCCACTTGTATGTTTTCTTTGTTATATTAGGACGAGTTTTGTTAGAAGCTATATGCATTGCTTGTAGCATATTTAAGGGTACGAGTGGTGGCATTTCATCCCCCCCAGATGTTACCCAGATCTTCCCCCTGTTTCCCCAAGTGTCTATGGTTGCTGCTAGGTGGACCCAATCCACATTGTTTAACTCAGTCATCCCAGGTAGTACATCCATATAAGGAGAATCTTCCCCAACATTAGTGTCCGCTTTACACGTGTAACAATACTGCAATGGGGCCGAGTGAACTGTGGTGTCAGATCTATGATCAATTATAAACCTGTTTACTAGAGGATGTGCTCGACCAGTTACAAGATCTACTCGAATGACAGAATCTTGGAACTGCAAGTAGAGATGGTTTTTAAACTAGTCATGCACCATTTTTGCTTCCCTCACGAAAGGACGTCCTAAGATCATCTTCGATGCCATAGTGTGCTTGGAAAAATCCATAACAATTAAGGTAATTCTTATTTTATGTCCAAAGACCTTGATCTTGAGATCTTCTAGCATCCCAATAGGTTTAACAAGAGACCCATTGGCCATCTTCACTACTATGGTTGTGGTCGCAAGGTGAGGTCTTCCCATAATTTCCCATCAATTTTTAGTCACAATGCTAACCCCAGCGCCACCATCAAGGATTCCCTTCACAGTTAATCCCTTAGTAGTGATTGGTATGGTCGCATTGGATTCATCACCCTCAAAGTATTGTCCCAACTTGCTAACAAGTATTTCTATAACAAGGTTCTCATCTAGGTTGGGTTGTGGATCTAAGTGTTCCTCCTCTATTGGCAAATTGTGGTAGCCCAAACTTCAGTTCTCATTGAGGAAGGCTCGAAGAGTTGAGACTAGCTCAGGGTCTTTATATAGTTTGGAGCACATTGTCTCTAAGACTCTCTTGAATGGCCTTGGTGAGATCTGCTAAAGTCATCTCAGATATCTTTGGCTCCTTAGCAATAGGCTTTAGGGTCATTGGCTGATGCCTTGATGCTTGCGAGTTGATAGATTTAGGCTCAACAGACACTATTTCTCCTTGAATCATTAAATTATCCTCCAATTGGATCGCAAGGTGGTGATTGCTTCCCAAGTGGTGATACCTCTAATGACTAGGCCATTGTAGATATCCTCATGTCGTAATCTCCTAATGAATCTATCAAGCAATTGATTATTATTGAAGCGCTCATTTGGATTACAACGAGAATTCAAATGATTTAAGCGACTAATAAAGTCTCTTACCGACTCTCCTTCCTCTCGTTGGGCTTTTTGGAGTTGAAAGGCTACACCCCAAAGCACTCCCTCTCGTATGTATTCTTTTAAGAACGGTCTCCTAAGAGTAGGGTAAATCGTTTTTTCTTCCATCATTAGGGTTATATACGAATCCCCAGCCTTCCCACTTAAGGTTAGGCTTAAACAATTACTCTTATGCAGGTCATTGTGTTCTCCTAGAGAATCGCATATTTGTTAAAACACTTTGATATGCTTTCTCACAGCCCCGTCTCCACTAAATTTTTGTGTGAGCTTGGCTATTTGTACTGCCTTACTTCTAGGTTCTCTATCAGGCGTGTTACGCATATTCTCAGTAATAGATCGACCGATAGCTTGAGCAAATGTTGCCAAGTCACCTAAGTGAGCAGGAACCGTGGGTGGAGGTGCTCCAGAGGATACATGTGGAGTAGGTATTGGCATTGGGCTTGGCGCATAGAAAGCCCTTGGGTTCCACGTTTGGTACGGTGTTGTGCCATGTGGCGGTCCAAAGTTAATATGTGTGGCCCTAGGCATAGCAGACGTCAGATGTGACATGCTAATGCTAGCCGGTATGGTCCCATGGAAATAATAACTTGGGTGTTGTGGTTGTGGAGCATAGGTTGTTGAAACAATGGGAGGGGTAGGGGCTACATGAGTACGAGGATCCATGGGTGTGTACGATTGGTACACACTTGTAGGTACTGTTGCAGGCATTGAGCTACCATGTAGCGGTGCTTTACTAACAAATGAAGTCCATGGCATGTTTCTTGGCATGCCCATCATTGGGGTAGGCATGGTAGCCGTGGTGTCATCAAGGGAAAGATGAGCTAGACTTGGAAAAGTAAAGCTATCACTTGTGGGCTCAGATTTCACTGAAACCCCTGGCGAAACAACATATGGAGGATCCATCGGACTTACTGAGGGAGTCTCCATTTGCGATAAAGTTGGTTGTTTAGCCTTCCCTGTATCCAAGAATCTCATGAGACCCGTTGAAGGCATATGGATCCCCTTGTTCTGTCTCTCTAGCTCAATAACCCTATGGATAACCTCACAAACTCTTTGTTGTTGATCCTCCATGCTAGTAGCACCCGTTGTGGATGTAGGACATCTAATCAACCCACGTGATAGGTGTGACCTGTGTATAGGTCGGTTAGAATTTCCGTTGGTAGTTCGTACTCCCAGTTCTCATTTAGGAATGCTCCATCTAGGCTTGAGGTGATAGGGGTGTCCTTTGAACTAGATGCAATGTGGCTCTCTATGGGTTGACCCTTAGTGGTCGCTAATTCAGGAGCACTCAATTGCTCTCCTAGCAAAGATATTGACATAGGGGCTTTCGCTTTTAACTCTCTTCGTTGCTCCGCCTTGCGTAAGCTCTCAATTTCCTTTTCCCTAGCCGCGATGATATACCACTCAACTTCTTGTACTTCGGCAAGCCTTCTACCATCAAGTAATATAACCTCAGAGGGGAATAGCTCTGAAGAGTCAGGGGGTGCAATGAATGGAGTATTCACGTGCACACTCTCTAAGAGCATAGGGTCTACATTGGTCATGAATGGAAAATTTACTTCCCCACCCCCCTTATTTACATCGTTAGCTCCATGTTCGGAGTGAGTGGCTCTACTAAAGGTTTCCTTCAAGCGGCTAAGCACGCTCGGCCCAGAGCGTGGGCCCATGGCATGCATGTCTTGGCTTGAGCTATCAGGATTATGCATTGGGTAATCCTCCATGACGTTGATAGCCGCTTTTCAGAAATCAAGAAAAAAAAGAAGAAAAAAGATTATCTTTCCTCTGCCCGAAGCCTTGGCGACACCGTCGGAGGTCTCAACAATGCCCTGGTCGACCTCATGGCCCTAGCTTTTACTGGCATGGCCTCGTCACATGGCCCCCTCACTTGGCCAGCCTTATCACCCTCATGGCCTAGCTCGTCAACCCCATTCTGCAAAAGCTACACACACATACACCCCGCCAACTCACCCTCGCCCTATCTCTCATCACCCGCACTCTCAGCATCTCTCTCTCCCACTCAGTCTTCTTCCTCCCTCGCTCATTCTCTTTTCGGCCGAGCCCATAGGGCACAAGGGATTATATCTCTCTCTAGTCCAAAACCTCTGTCTCTACCTCGTTTAGCCCCAGCCCCACCTTCTCCCTCTCTCGTTCTCAGCACACACTCTCTCTCCCTCATCCTCTCTCTCTCTCTCTCTCATTTCCCGTTGAGGACGGCTCTCTCTCTCTAGCTCTTGTCGGCAACCTATGAGGGTGCAAGCACAATTGTTCTCTCTCTCTCTCTCTCTCTCTCTCTCTCTCTCTCTCTCTCTCTCTCTCTCTCTCTCTCTCTCTGTCTCTCTCTTGCGACGCTCATTTCAGCCATTTTTGAGCATCGAGAGTCACTTATGACCTCCACTCACACCATGTGACATGTTCATTTGGTCCCATAGGTCATATTTGATTTCCAAGGACGATAATAGAACTATCTCTCTCTCTCTCTCTCTTCTCCTAAGTATGGAGATAACAACACAACCACCCAACCAACGACATCGAAAACCATGATCATGGCATACTTGGTATCATTGAAAGAGACCGTAAACAAACAAGGTGAAGACTTACGAGCACTTGCAATGGAGAATGGCACACTAAGGGTACTTGTGGTTGAGAATGAGAATCTCAAGAGGACACTTGAGATGCAAACAACACGTTTGATGCAACTTGAAGAGGAAGTCAAGGAATGTAAATGCTCTCTTGTGGACTTGAATGCTTTGAAGGAGCGGATGAGCAAAGTAGAGCATGACCATGTATTGAAAGAGGAGAAATTTGACACTATGAGCCGGGATGTATGCGACATGAAAAATGTATGCACAAACAAGTCTTGGGCTGATGTATGTGGTAGCAATGTGGTTTCTAATTCCTCACTCATGCAAGCTATGGTTCAAACAAAGAATGTTGAGAATGTGGATGTGGAGGAGTTGAAGGAACGGGAGCGACGTTCCAAGAACATTGTTATTCGTGGAATTCCCGAAGAGAATTTAGAGACACCTCCTTCTCTTGCCATTGTTATTGACGATTTCTTCAAAACTCACTTTGGCATGTCCGGAGTTATGGTCTATGGAGCACATAGAGTGGGGAAGCAAGGAGCTCCTTACTCGGGAGAATGGCCAATTGTATGCACCATGCCAGATGAGACCAAGCGAAAGATTATCCTTGATAATAGTTGGATCTATTTGAGGGATACAAAATGTTTTGTATGTGAAGATCGCACTATTAAGCAACAAAATATGCGTCGCAAGGCATATGAGGAAAAGAATAATAAAAACAAGGAGATCTCTCATGAAGAAAATGTGCCCAAGGAGGAGGCAAGTCTCTCAAGCAAATAGGGATGCGTGACCTATGAGACCGAGTTACAATTGAAAATATGCTTTTGGAATTGTAATGGATACCCATGGAATGTGGGGGTTGGCATTGATGAACTAACAAGCAAAGCCGATGTTGTACTTCTTGTTGAAACTTGGGAGCATGATACACAAAGGATTAACGGCTTGGAGGATTACAATGTACATTCATTGATGTGGTCAAAGAATCTCAAGCAACGAAGAGGACAAGGAGGGTTAGCATGCATGGTTAAGAAAGGATTGGAAGATTTTGTATCAATTGTGAAAGATGACAAGTACAAACGTTATGTATGGCTGAAAATTATGACACCAAAAAGAGCACCCATTTTTGTAGCCGGTTGCTACATTCCTCATCATGATTCTCCCTTTTATGCTTGCATGGATAGAGATCAACCATTTTCTGATTTGGAAGAGGACATTGCTTATTTCAAAGGTGAAGGTGATGTTATTGTATTTGGGGATATGAATGCTCGCACAAAAACATTGCAACATGATACTCAACAATTTGATATGCCATACATTTCAAGGGAGTTGGAGGAAGTTCACTTGTATGATCGTACTTCAATGGATGCGAAAGAGCCGGATCACTATGGAAAGTTACTTTTACACATGTGTAATAGCACGGGTATGCTCATTGCCAATGGTGTATCTTTGTGGAGTGGAACCAATGGATTTACATATAGGAGACATAATGGGGATAGTGTGATTGACTATATGCTACTCTCTGAAGCCATCATGTATCGCATAAAGAGTTTTATGCTTGGTCAATGGACCCCGGAATCCGACCATCGCACCTTATGTATTGACCTTTCATGTGGAGAAGCAACTAAGCATGATAATCTCAGCCAAAGGAAAGAGAAGTTATCACTATGTATGGATTTCAAACGGGCACCAATGTACATTGAAATGGTTGAGCAAAAATTATGGATGACAAAGCTTCAATGTGATGCACCATTGGAAACTAAATGGGAAGCTTTCAAGAAAGCTATTTGTTCTTGTGCGGAAGAATGCTTTGCCATAAAGCATCTCCATGGTATCAACAAAGATAGATCACGCAAAAGGTGGTTTGATAAAGAATGTCAAGATGCTCAAAAGTCCTTGATAAAGCTTGATGCAACTATGGACAAAGACAACTATCAAAGTCATTTGCATACATACAAGGCATTGATTCAAAAGAAGAGAAGAAGATGGGAAGTAAAGTAACAAGAATTTCAAGTCCAAGAAAAGGCACATGCATGTGGAAGATTTTGGAGAAACTTGAGAGGCAAGCGGGTTGAGAATTTTGGTAACTTGAGTCTAGTGGATATGTACACACATTGTAGGCAATTATATGAGCAAGCAAATACTGAAAAAATGCCATTTTATGGTTCACTCCCATGTATGCCGTCTTTTTTTACTATTGAGGATGTATGCGGTGGGCTTGAAAAGTTGACCACTCGCAAAGCGGGAGATCTTCAAGGTATCAAGTCGGAGATGATCAAATGGACAGGAGATTTTACCCATGAGTGGATGTGTGATATGTTCAACCTTGCACTTCAACATGGTATGCCTTATGATTGGAGTACTAATTGGGTTAAGCCTTTGCATAAAGGAGGGGATGTAAATAATGTAAGCAACTCCCAGACTATAATGATTGGGTCTCTTATGGCAAAGTTGTTTGGGTGCATAATGGAGATGAAATTGAGTGATTGGGCTGAAGAGAATGACAAGCGTGCAAAGGGACAAGCGGGTTTTCGTCGATGCCATAGCACCATTGATCATCTTGTCACTCTTCGTGTTCTCATGGAGGAAAGTCGGTTGAAAGGCAAGCGATTGTATTGTTGTTTTGTGGACTTTAAGAAAGCCTTTGATATGATTCCACGTAACAATTTGTGGAGAAGGATGGAAGAACTCCAAGTGCCAAGTGATTTTATGCTTGCGGTTTCTCGAATCTATGAGAAGGTGATTTGTCAATTGCGCATGGGAAGAGAAATTTCAAAAATTTTTGTAAGCACTATTGGGGTTAAACAAGGATGTCCATTGTCACCAACTCTCTTTGGTCTATGCATCGATCAATTGGAACAAATGGTACTTGACTTTATGCAAGAAGAAGGCATTGAAGAGGTCACTATTTGCAATGCAGTAATCATGCTTTTGTTGTATGCGGATGATGTAGTGCTTCTAGCACACACTTTAGAAGATGCACAAAAGCTTATGGTTGTCCTTGAGAACTTTTGCTTGCATAGTGGGCTGATTGTAAATGAATCCAAAACAAAGGTTATGCTTGTGAAAACCAACCATAAGGAGAAGCCATGCATTGTGTACAACAACGAGACACTTGAAGTTGTTGAGAGCTTTAAGTACCTTGGCCTTGAGGTTCCATCCAATCACAAGTGGCATGAATGTGCTATGCGTCGTTTGGAAGCGGGAAAGAGAGCATATTATGCATTTGAGAACATGTGTAATGCGGGAAACATCAAGTGTTGGGTTCTCAAGAAGTATCTTTTTGATGCATTGGTGACACCGGTTCTTCTTTATGGAGTTGAAGTGTGGGGCGGGAGCATCTCAAAGTCTACTTGGAAAGAGTTTGAGAATGTCCAAAAGCGTTTTCTTACAAACTTTCTCCAAGTTAAGACACAAACACCATATATGCTCCTACTTCTTGAGTCGGGATCTCTTCCAATTGAGGTTATGGGCATGGAAAGGGTTGTGGAGTACATGATAAAGATGCGTCAAAACCCCTCACATCGACTTCCTACAATTGCATGGGAAGCAAGAAAAAAAGTTCAAAAGACGCATAAAAGCAAGATCTTGAGCATGGGATGGATGCATGACATAAAGAAGTGGTTTGGGAGATGGGATGCATTACACTTGCTACATGATGCTTCAATTGACTCTCAAGTGAATGAAGCTTTTCTACAACGCCAATGTATTACGGCTTGGGAGAAATCCGGTGGGTCACGCTTCATACATTACACCACCTATATTGCCCCCAACTACAAAACCATGTTCTTCGCTGAGAGAGGAAACCGTACTCACACTTACATGCTTGAGCCTATTCCCTTGTCCGCTATACGCACTATTGCAGCAATTCGGCTTAGCTCCCATTTCCTTCGATGAGAGATAGGGCGTTGGGGCAATGGAGAAGAGTCAAATCGACTGTGCACATTATGCTCACTGCAAGTTTGAGAGTCTAAGTACCACACACTACTAGAGTGCTCAGCTTTGATCACATCCGAACTTGCTTCTCTCACATTTTCAGCCATAACTTAGACCTACACACTTTCCTCTCCCAGCCAAAGTGTGGGCTCTCCATTGCGACTCTCATCACTACAATTTTGGAGCATCGAGAGTCACTCATCAGCCATACACATACTACATCACATGTAACTTTGGTCCCATAGGTCATATTTGACCTCCGAGGACGATAATAAAATCTATCTATCTATCTATCTCTCTCTCTCTCTCTCTCTCTCTCTCCCCCCGTTGCCTATACACAAACACACACACCCCACCTAACCCCCCCTTGGTCCTTATCGTCAAAAGCCCCGGCCCCTCACCCTCACCGTCACCTTGCAGCACAAGCGCCCAAGCTCATGGCCCGTCACTAGTATAGGACGGAGCCCCGGCTCCATGATCCCGTCACTTGTACCGCCTACCCGGGGGCTGCTCGTCATCTTCCTTCACCCCATTGACTCTCTCCCCTCCTCTCATTTCTTGAGATACCATGCAGACCATGCGGGCACAGAGGATAATATCCCTCTCTCTCTCTCTGTCTCTCCTCACCCCGTCACCCCTCAACCGCACCCTCCCTTGGCCCGCTCTCTTCCCCACCTCGTTGATAACCCCCCCCCCCCCCCCCCCCCCCCCCCCCCCCCCCCCCCCCCCCCCCCCTTCCCTTGCTCTATGTCGGCCACGGGCCACCCCGAGCCAAAGCCTTTCATCTCTCTCTCTCTCTCTCTCTCTCTCTCTCTCTCTCTCTCTCTCTCTCTCTCTCTCTCTCTTATCCCTCACCTTCTCCCTCCCTTGCCACCTCACCCGTCCTCTCTCTCTCTCTCTTGCGCTGTGTCACCACTCTCTCTCTCGCTTTCTCTCCCGCTCGCTCTCTGTGTCGAACAGCCCGTAGGCGCAGTGTACATGAAACTCTCTCTCTCTCTCTCTCTCTCTCTCTCTCTCTCTCTCTCTCTACAATTACACACACACACAACTACACACACACACACGCGCACACACACACAACTACACACACACACACACACACACCCCTCCCCCCATACAGCACTCGCTCCCTCTCACTCTCCCATTCTCGTCCTCCCTCCCTCTATGCAGCAGGCACCGAAATTTACCAAAAAAAAAAAAAAAAAACTTATACCCCCCGTTCCCACGCACACCTTGTTGTATACACCCACACACCTATACACACACACACACACACACACCTCTATAAACACAATTGCAGACACACACCCACGTGCATACGCACACTCACATATCCACACATACACGCGCACGCCACACACACCCATCAAAGAAGATTAAAAAAAAACACGAAGGACTCGACAACATCGACGTCATCAACAAAAAGAAGGAGAGGTCAAGTCGCGCGTCGTTGACACCGAAACAAGAAAAGACGCCTAAGGCATGCCTTGGCCGACCCCGAAAATGACGAATGCGCTACATCGATGCACCAGCTAGGCCGTTGTTCATCGGCATCGCATCCACGACGCCCTCTTCAGTAAAATCCGTAGGTTGTCATCATTTTTCCCAGTTTTCAAACCAAATCTTGTAAAAAATCCCAATTTGTAAATTATCACCTCTCTCTAGGTGATGGCCACAAAGGCCCACCTAAGAGTTTTCCTTTGGAATATTCCCAAGGACAAAGAAAGGGTCAACCATCCAGGGCCCACCGCCTTGCTTTGTCTCCCCTGATTAGAACCCTTAATTTAATCAGATTACCCTAATCTAAAGCAACCAACACCTATAAAAAGGCACTGAGAGGTCACTATCGGGGGGGGGGGGGGCAATTTCATCAGAGGTCAGCACTTGGTAGTATTTTGGTGGGAGGGATTGACAACATTTGCATCACGAGAGAGGGGACTTAGTGTAGCAATTTTCTTTGAAAACTTGCACTATGTAAAGAAGCTATGTCTATATCTCGACTCCAATGGTCGACACACACACACTCATGTTAGCAAAGTCTCCATGTCTGTGATTCATCTCTAGAGAACGCACTATTAGGCTCACTATCTCTCCCTCTATCTCTCCATCACTATGATTGCCACCTCGCCGGAAATAAGGTTGCTGTAAATATTACAAGAAAATAGTTCTCCCTCACACCCGAGGGTTTTCATCACCTGTCTTATTCTCTCTCTCTCTCTCTCTCTCTCTCTCTCTCTCTCTCTCTCTCTCTCTCTCTCTCTCTCTCTCTCTGTAGAGTTTGTGATATCTCCAATCACCGTTGTCCGCATCCTAGCCGATCAAAGCTAGGTGGTGCCCGCTGTTCGCTTCATCGTGGCCGGCTTGCGACGTGCATCGGCTCCTAGCGTTTTCGAGGGTGTCGGGGTCCGTGTCGCGCTTTGTGCTCGTCAACGTCGTAGTCAAAGGAAGAGTCACTAGCCGCTATGTTTGGGTCTTGGTTTGTACTACCTTGGGTCCCCGTCGAGGGCCCGGAACCTAAGGTAGGTGGATATTAAGAACTCGCGTAAGTCGAAGTGCTCTCTAGTTGCTCGGCCTCTAGCACATGACCAGAGCGCAGATGCATGTGCCTTTGGCACCCTACAAGCGTCGGCGAATAACCTCAAAGGTTAATTGCTTACTTTTTTAGGCATTCATTTTCACTCGTTCTTTGATGTTTTTTAAATGTTTTTCGGTTTTTGGATTGGAGTGTGTGATACCGCAAAACGAGCGTATCGATCAGGGGGTCGTGGTGTGCTTTACAGCTCAGATTCGGTTACCCGAAGCTCTGTTGGTCCTCAAAAAGGTCGATTTTTACCTACACGTGAGACTAAAATACGTAATTTTAAAGGGGGAATGAGGACTGAGCCTGAGCGTGGGCTTGGGCTTGGACTTGGGAAATATTCCCGAGCCCGGTCCTAACTTTATTTTTTTAAATTTTTTTTTTGGGATAAGGTCACCGCGGCCACGCTGTGGACGCGAGCACACACACGCCTAAGCTACCTACTTACAACTAATATAGCTACTGTTACACACTAACACACTACTAACCTCAAGGCTTATCAATAAGACTAAAGTCTATGTTGATTAAGTAAAGCATGTACAAACTAATTTATCTCTAATGGCACATAATAAGACATAATAAAATGGACTCAATCAAACCATGGAAAGCCACAATAAGCAAATATAGGTGTACAAAAACATATAGCGTAGGAAGTGATACACCTGGAGAAATATGATGCAGCTCCTCAGTAGCTGTAAAAATCGGCATATAACTCTGAAGCTCAATGGAACCATGCAATATAGAAGTTGAAGTCCATCTATGCTGGAAAATCATAAGGCAAGACACTACCACCTAGAAAGGTGTGTCAGCATAGTAGTGAAAGTTTTATTCAAAATTAAAAAGAAATCCTAAACTAGGGTCTCAAACCTGGATACCTAGAGGGGAAAAACCCGGAGGAAAAAAGTGCCTCTAGTATAAATGCATGCAGCTAGTGCACCATAGTCAATATGCTCAAGTCAATGGTCTAGTGCAACTAGGAGGGATAAGAGAAATCTCTCCAAACAATAAAGCATGTAATCTCCTAGCTCTCTATCTAATGGTCAATGGCTGGCTAGCACTTAGCTCCATATGGATGGTAGAATCTATAGCACAAGTAATGGGTCTAGGGATGACATCAGCATGTGATTGTGTCGTCAAATAACTCTGTAGCCTAGAATCCCTCAGTGGATGACTCTTACCTAGCTCTAAATCAATAGCATGATCAATAGGAATCTCTAGTGAGCTATGGCTCATGGCACCCTGTGGTGTAATAAGTGGTAGGCTCTTTGGTAGCCTAATTTTCAATGTATGCGGTATCTCAAGGAAGGTATGTCAAGCTCTCCTCATACGTGGTCGTGGATATCTAGCTCGTGTATGTCCTCGGCATGGAGAAAGCCTCTCTAACGATCGTGAAAATGGTCTAGATCTCTGTGGCATAGGTGTGGTCAAAGAAACTGTAGTAGATCTAGGAGGATGTGCAATGGTCTGTGGTCTAGGAACCCAAATTTGTCTATGTTCTGTATAGAATCCCTATGTCTCTAGTGATTCCCTAGATGTGAGCCAACCATGTGATAGTCCATCATGTGTGATGTGTCTCTCAATCCAAACTGGCATGTCGTCACTAGCTAAAGGTCTAACATGTGTCATCGTGTGAGGCACATAAACATGTCTAGTAGTCATATCATAAGCTCTCGATGATGAGCTATAGGCCTGACATGTCCTAGGTGGCTCATGGGTGGGACTAATCCTGGTGGGAACATCCTCTAATGTAGGCTCTACCTCTTGGGGTATCTCACGTACAATGGTAGAAGTCACTCTCGTCAAAGAGGTCCTTGGATCCTGATGTGTGGCGTCTACACTCGGGGGGTGACAATCATGGTCTCCGTGTCTCGCAAGGGGGGTTTGTGTGCTCAATCATCAATGAATCTGGTGGTGAATGCGCATGAGTAGGTGTCTCTATGTAGGCATTTGTCTCTATAGGTATCTTGGTCTCTAAAGGCTATGTAGTAATGCCAACACTCTCATGGTCATGTGCATCGACTATCTCCTCATGTATAGGTTGTGGTGGGACATCTACCTCTATGATAGGTGCAAGGGGATCATCAATAATAGCTATGAAATCTGGCACTCTATCAATCTCTAGTGGCTCAGTGCTCGTGTCTAGTGCATGAGCAATCTCACTAGGCTGTACATCCCTCGTAGAACAAGTATCAACCTCTGGAATTGGCAATGTAGGTGGCTCCATGGTAGGGCCCTCTAGTGTACTCATCCTATCATCAATCTCAACATTCATCCTCTTCATCTCAATCACTCTAGATCGCAGCTAATCAACTGTGCTCTGTGGCAAAATCTATCTAAGTGATGAAGGTCTGGGAGGTGACATGGTACGGGATATCTGTCTGGGAGGTGTATGTGAACTCTCGATGGGTATCCGCCTAGTATCTTGGCCATGCCATGGACAATAGGGCAATCCAAATCATAAAATAGTAAATCTCACCCAATGGGTCCCTGTAAATCCTATCGCAAAGTTCTCCAATAAGATATGCCATAACGCTCATGGTTGGCTCAATATACCATGTCGTCTGCTCATGTCTGTATCTACACCCACAATCATCAACATGAGTCAATGTGTGCTCCAATCTATGTAACTACACTATCCTAGGATGTACATGGGTATCTAAACAATCATCGGGATGTGCTCTGTCAATAGCATCATATGGGCTAGTCGGCAAGGACATGTATGTGCCCTTGAGTTCATCGGTAAAGAACTCAGTCGCACCAAAATGTCTCCTCTGGACTCTGGCTATCTGTCGTATAAAAGGGTGTCGTCTGACAAGGTACCTCTAGTATAGGAATGTTCGTCATGGTCAAGAAACCAAGGCATGGCTCCTCTATGGCCTACAAAATGTAGCACAATCTCATCTGGGTCCTCAATACTCGGAGTGTCAACCCTAGGCTCGGCTCGTGCCTGCATGGTTGCTCTAGGTGATCTAGAAATCATCGGTAAATCTGGTGCATGTGAGTTGGAAAGCTCAGTATCTGGTGTGCTCATGGCTGGCAATGTGGAAGGTGGTACCATGTCTACAACCTCTCTAGCATGTGTGCTAATAGTAGGAACAATCAAAATATGAGGTGTAACTGTCTCTGTGGCTCGTAACTCTGGTTGTGCACTAGTCTGGCTCTCCATCCTACGCTCCATATGTGCCCTAGCCTCTGCTATGATCTCTGCTAAGGTTAGTCTCCTAGATGGTGGTGAGGATGGAAATCTTGAAGGTGATTGAAGTCCAAGATCCATGACTGCCAAAGTCTAGCAATCTAGGTCAAATCTAGTGCTAGGGGGCAATAAACCAATGCACTAAATGCAAGGCGTAATCTGGGAACAATGAATGGGTATCCAAATGGTAATCGAGATTTCTGTTTGTAATTTGGCTATAAAATTGGTCACTCGGTCAAAGCCGTAGCCAAATGTAGGTTTAGTAACCAAATCGAGCTCTAATCGCGCGTCGGTGTGCTAAGAATAGCCAAATGTGGCCAAATCGAGATCTCACGTGTGAACAAGCCTAACTAGCTAAATTTGGTCAATATGAAGGCCAAAAGGAATCTCTATTGCAAGTCGAAATATGGTCAATCGTGGGACTGTGCGGTCAAATCGAGACAAAAGCAATATTGCGCATGAAACAACTCTAAAACGTGTAATCTGAAAAATCGTAGACCCAAAATCAAAATCCGCGTTGAACAAGGTCTGTGTGTGTGATGTGGCTCAAATATGCTAAAAACGGCTCAAATCGACAAAATCTGACAATTTTAGGTGAAATTTGACTCTCGGGGCTCTAAATGCGTCTATTTGTGCTTAAATGCGTGTGAATGGGGAGTGTGCGGATGTTTGATGCATGTGCAATGCAATGAAGAGAGAAAAAACATAGAAAAACAAACAAAACAAAAAAATTGTTTTTTGAGTTTTTGAAAAATAAAAATAAAAAAATAAAAGTTTTCTGTTTGAGTCTCTTGTGTGTGTGAGAGAGAGAAAACATGTGTGTGTTTGTGTATCTGTGTGTGTATATTGTTTGTTTGTGACTTTGTGTGTTTGTTTCTTTGTGTGTTGACTTTCTTGTCTTATCTTCTTTTGTTTGTTTTGCTTTTGTTTTGTGTGTGCGTGTGTATGTGTAGGGGTTGGGTCACACGAGGTCATACCCAAGAAGGGAAAATTACCCAAAAAATACCCGAAAAATGCTAAAAACAACCAGAAACTTAGCGAGAGTTCATCACTAAAAGAAAATCATTTCAGATCATTGTTCACATCAGTTTTTTGCAATTTCATCAATTTTTGATAAAATTGAACAATTTTAAGCACTAAATTAGCACAAAAAATGCTAAAAATACAAAAAATTAACGAAATAATTACAAAAAATCAGCCGATTTTTTTTTTAAAAATATGTAGCTCGTTCTACTTGATTTTTAGCATTTGGAAATCAAGATTACAATCCCAATCAATTTTTAATGCATTTGACAATCAAATCGATGTAAAATTGACCGTTTTTCCCTCCTTTTTGTCAATTTTGACCCAGAAATTAGCAAACTTAATGATGCGATTAGGTACATTTTTGCACATACGTTTGATTATTGTGCTTTGGAATTTTCAATGCAATCAATTACACATCAATTTGCAACCAATTATTATGTGTGCAAAAACTAGCAAAATTAAGCATAAATCCGGTAATTAGTGCACACACACAATTTCTACCGCAATTTCGACAGCATAACAGTGCAATTTTAGCGATAAAAAAATATGAACCATCATTGTCATAACATCATCAAACAAGTCATTCCTTTCAAAATTCTAATTGGCACTAATTAAGCCATAATTAGCACTCGAAAGTGCGAACTTTGTCTACACATGGACATACTAATTGCACTTTAATTTGCACTAATCTTTTGTGTAATCTTTTGTCTACACATGGACATACTAATTTGCACTAATATTTTGCACTTTAATCACACATGCAAATCAAAGCAGCAATTGAGTGGGTTAGCACTCACAATTTTATGAGCAACGCGTTGATTTCCAACTCTAATTGACGCCTACACACATGTGTGTGTACTAGCAACCGCTTAACGACATTTCACCTACAATCAATTGAGCACAAAATCTCATGTGTAGCATCATTTTCAATGAAATTAAACACATAAGAATAATAATCACAACTCTAATTAATGATTTAGCTATGTGTAACACAAAAAGCACATGTGATTAGAGAGTAATTAGAGAGCCCAATTAAGAAAAAATCCTTAATCACACACTAAAAAATCACTCAATTTTAGTCAAAATTTTTAAAATTCTATATCAAAAGAGTGATAACTCAACCTATAATTAGGCATACATACATATAAAGCACTTGAATTAGTAGCAGGTTAGTAAAAAATTAGTGATCAATAAGTGAGAAATTGGGGGTTTTCTACCTAAATCTACTCCTAAACACTCAATTATACTAAAAAATTCTCCTCTAGCTTAGGCTACCGTCCCCGGCGGCACCAAATGTTAGCTCCCTCGTAGCATAGCTCCAAAGAATCAACAAAATTATCAATCCAAGGATGGTAGTGACCCGGCTAGGGCATGGAAACATCACATATGGGGGATTGTGTGAGAGAAATGAGATAGAATTGAGTGGGGAAATCACATGAGATTATTTACAATAGAAAGAAGAGAGAACTAATGAAGGGGATTAGTGTATGCACACATGCTAACCCTTATGCTAATGAAGGTTGCTAATCGTTGCATTCTCTACTAATCCTCGTGGTCACATCCTAATCACAAGCTCCCCCAAGCTCATGGAGCTATGATTAGAGCAATGCATGCACAAATCCTTAATCTACATACTAATCTAATCATGCACACACTACTATAATCAAACATACAATAGGCAGTCAAGAATTAGAGAGTGATTAGTTCTTAATCTACACCATCAAGAATCTAATACACAACTTAATGAAAAGCAAGAGAAAGGCAAAAGGACTTATCTTCATTGCATGCATATAATCGGTCTGTGAATAGAGTACATGCGGCTCCATGCTTCCACCTCCATAGCCTTCTTCTTCTCCTTCTCTACTCTAGGTTTCTCTCCAAATGATATCTCCTCTTTCACATGAGCTACACTCACTTATATACCTAGGGTTTTAAAAGTTATGGCCGCCCGCCCAAAGTACATGAAGTGAATAAACAGATACAACTTGGAACTCAATGTGAGTCCATGAATATATACATAGAAAATGGAAAAATAATATCCATGAGAAGGTGAAAATGGATGCTGACATTGGATGCATTCAACAACTCAACAATAGCTGCATTTGTAGTGGATCCAACATTTGCAGTGGAACCACTCTCTTTCTTCTTAGCCTCTTTGGCCTTCAACTTAGGACACTGCTTGATCAAGTGATCATTAGCTTTACAATAATGTCAACACATCTTCTTTTTACCTTTTATCACCAGAATTGCGAGACGAATTGCTGCCAGCAGAAGCATTAGGAACAAATGATTTACCAGTCATCACAAAAGAACGATGAGAAGTGGCTGCATTACTGTTACCACCTTTCCTTTGAGCAACAATAAAAGCAAATTCAACTGCACGTTGTCTTGTCTTGTTTTTTTTTTTTGGAAAGTGACTTTTGCAACAACTATGTGCATAATGCATCAAACTTGACAACTTCAGGATTTCCTTGGGTAATAAGTCTCCAAGTACTAGCAAAAGTCTGGTAAGAATCTGGCAAGGCATCAAGAACAGTCTGCACAAGGGAATTGTCTGAAATGACTTCACCTGCAGAAATAAGTTTCTCATTAATATCCTGGACACCAGTATGCAGTACACATTTTGAAAATTGAATGTTGTTGAGAATCTTATAAAATTCTATCGTGTGGTCACCATCCCTGTTTTTAGCATCTCTCTCTCTCTCTCTCTCTCTCTCTCTCTCTCTCTCTCTCTCTCTCTCTCTCTCTCTCTCTCTCTCTCTCTCGGATCTCTCATCCACCACACATCGAGACCTCTCTCTTTGTGGCAAGGCAACGTGCAATGAACGTTTCTCTGTCTTCTTATTTTCTCCCTCTCTCTCTCTCTCTCACACACACACACACACACATGCACAACTGAGGTTGCTTCTTCTTCTTTTCCTCCTCCTCCTCTCTCTCTCTCCCTCTCTCTCTCTCTCTCACACACACACACACACACATGTGCAACTGAGGCTTCTTCTTCTTCTTCTTCTCCTCTCTCTAGTTTGTCCTATGGATGTGCAACCGAGGCTCCTTCTTCTCCTCCTCCTCTCTCTTTGTGGCAGAGTTGCAAAAGAGGCCGGGGGGAAGGAGGGGAGGCCTCTACGGCGGTGGCAAGAAAGCAATGGAACACAGAAGCGAGGGAAGGCAGGGTGAGTAAGGAGGGGGAAGGCAATACGAGGGGAATAATCCCACCTATTGATTTTTTTAAAAGAACAACCAGCAAGGAAAGTGTTTGTGTCATCTTCCTCATGCATAATTCTAGCTCTTTATGCAGCAATGCAATTTTAGCCTCATTGCAACTTGCATAAAGACCAGCCAGAATATCTCAAGCCTATTTTGCAAATTTTGCTGAATGAATGTGGGGAGTAATAGTGTGCTTCACAGACAACACAATCAATGCATGAGACCGTGCATCTTTTACATCCCAACAAGCTTGCTCATTCATAGACAAAACAACTCTAACAACAGCAATCCTTGCAACAAGACTCGGAACATCCTTAGCATCGCCTATATCTTCAGAACTAGGATGTACATCAATGCCCTGCACAATATTCTATACACCCTTTGACACAAGAACATGTTGCATGATGTAAGCCCACATAGGGTAATTGTCCCCATCCAATATGTCCTTAGCAGCAAACATCTTGAACACATCTATGTTGTTGTCGGCCATGACAAATGCCTGCACCTGATATGAAAATTGTCCGAAAAGAGGAGAAATGAAGCGAGAACAACATGTGCTATATAGCACAAACCATCGAAGAATGTAAGGAACCTGTTATGCAAAAAACAACACCGACAAAAATTTTGCACAAAATGAAGAAATAGCATGTGCAGTACTACCTGTAGTGGAATCGGAGGCCGAAATGAGCCCAAATCAACATTCTGAGCAGATTAAGCTCTTCGTGCTTACCCAACAAGTTTGTCAACATGCGAACACTTGCCAAAGCTCATAGAAATCGAAGAAAGTGAGCAGGAATGTGCTGGAGCTGCTGGTGACTAAGCCTGGGAGGATGCAACCTGCTCTAATACCAATTATTGGAATTAAGGTTGCAAGAAAACACACACAGCTTGGAGAAGACGAAGAAACTCAAGGCACACAACATATAGTATATTACTCAATGTATAATGGAAAAATCAGTTAGCCCTAGAGTGATGGGTGTATATGCAATGCACGGATATATGCACGGGCGTATATCAATGCTCCTAGTGAGGAAAAAATGCATCGGCGGTCCTAAGTGTGTTCACACACATCACTACCACATGTATATGGTAACATGAACATCCTCTCCATGACGATCTTGGTACATGAGAGCTTAATTAAATTTTTGTGTGTCCTCATCCGCATTAGCTCCAGGAAAGAGAATAACCAACCATAGAAGATCAAGGTATCCTCCATCAATAAGAATGTATTCTTTAATGGTAAAACCTAGCACAGATGATGGCCCATCCATTTAGAATTATGTTATTCAGAGCCTTCATGTAGATACTAGAGTTTTTGAGTATACGAATATCATTGCACACTCCAGGCATGACACACATTATGTCTAAGAATTGCATGTCACTATCCATGAAAGCCTGCAATGTCGTGGAATAATTATGGTTCCTATCAAACTAGTGGGCATTGAAGTGCTCGAGCGAGAGCGCGTGTGTGTCTGTACAGTACTGGGAGAAGAGAGGAGACACACGTTTTGTTGGACTCGAAACACAATAGTGTTTAGGGTTATGAGTCATTAATGTTTTGTGTAGAATGAATGGTCAATGTTAGTTCTCGGTTAGTCTCCGGTTGCCCAACACTTAGATGCAACACATTGGGCTTTACCACCCCAACAAACTCCCACTTAAAGGACAATGTGCCTTTAAGTTGGGGTGACAATGTATTTTTACATACAATATAGGTAGACAATGACCATGGTCATTTACCCAATGCCCATGAGTGCCCAACAATGTGCAAAGGTAAGCCTTTTGTTAGAAGATCAACAGGATTCTCACTGGTGTGAATCTTGGCAAGCTGCAATTGCTTGTCCTCAAGCACCTCGCAAATGAGTTGATACTTCACATCCACATGCTTTGTCTTTGCATGAAAAACAGACCCTAAAGATCTTATATCAAATATGCATGTGACAGAGATAGCAGAAACCCATACACAAGAGAACCAACAAAAGTAGACCACCCTACTATCTGAAGTAGATAGTAGGGTCAAGCTATGAGAGAATCGGCTTGAACAAATATCTTTTGACAAACCAAAACATACCTACAAAAACGTGCTGAAGTTTTTGCTGCTTCCTTATCGAGCTCCAATGGTGCTCTCCAATCCTCAAGGTTTGTTACCAATTGAAGTGCACAAGTGAGAGCATGTGCGTGTTTCTGCAACAATGGAGAAGAGAGAAGAAGAGAGGCAACACGGGGTTTGGTGGACTCCAAACACAATAGTGTTTAGGGTTATGAGTCCTTATTGTTTTATGTAGAATGAATGGTCAGTGTTAGTTCCCAATTAGTGTCTAGCCACCCAATACTTAGACACGATACATTGGGCTTTACCACCCCAACATGCATGGGATTCTCTTGTTGAGAGGTCTATGTTGATGTGAGTAACATCAAGTGCTCCATAATAGTTTGGAAAACCCTGCTTTCCTTCAAACCCATCCTAATCTTTTGAAGCTCTAGTGCATTCTGAGGCCAATGAATGAAAGTGGTCTTGTGCTTCAACAATGCTACAATGAATTGTCAAAAAACTCTGATCTCACTAATGACTGGCCAAGGCTATACATATTGGCGATGTTATGTAATGATCCCCCAACTCCAAGGAGGTGTAGAGACATGGCTACCTTCCTCTCGATTAAGGTGAGGGATGACACCACCTCTACACTCTATGTGGCTCCTGCTCCAAGTTATCTCGCACCAAGTTGCAAAAAAATTCAAAGCATGATCGCGGCACCCTCATGTTGTCCTCAAATCAAATGCCATCCCCTTCTGTGTACTCGAAGATTGTATGCCAAAAATGGTGACTTTGTGGCTTGACATACCATACCCCACCTGCAAAGTTTTTTCTTTGTCATTGAGACATGGAACCTGCTGGAATGCATTGAATAGTTGGCAGGAGAACATCCATGATACCCTCCTCATCATCCATGTCTTCCTCAAGGTCTTCAATTGTCAGAGAAATCAAGAAATGCCTCCATGTCTTCTAGCCAATTCATCACAGTTGTGATAGTTGCCATGACTATAGCCCCAATGACCTGAGAAAACATGCGGTGATTGCCCATGTGTAGGTGCTTGAATTGTTTTGGGCAGCTTGATTTAATTCGGTGGGCTGTTGTTAGATAGGCACAAACAGGGAAGTGCTTCGCTAACCAAGAGCCTCAAGAAGGGATTTTAATAGGGTATTAGGGAAGGGAGCCTAGTGAAATAGGGAATGAAGTAGGGAATGGTGCCTATAGCACGTTGTAGAGGTGGCAAGTTGGGAGCTGCAAGATGGGAGATAGCCATCAAGAGGGAAACAATCACACGCAGATGTGGATTACAGAGGGGTGCGACATCTTCTGCTCTTCCTTTGTATTACAGCTCACACGTTGATTTTAAATCCGGTAGTTGACTGACTCCAAGTGCTATGGGACACTGATTAAATTCAGAGAGGGCCTTCTAACGTCCCACGGGCCCTTTAAAGTGAAATTCCTTTAAAGGGCCTATGAGGGAGCCCTCTAAGAGTTGGGTCGCACCTTGTGATAGTGGGGAATTGATAGTAGGAAAACAATGATGTAGGTCACACACACACATGCATTTTCAAATGGGATCAATGTTTGTAAAGGGGTGCAAGTAGAATCTAGAGTTTCATTGGCAATTTGTATATTTGAAAAAATTGGTATATTCGGGTCACAGTGGCACCCTTAAATGCTTAAGATATGAAACTACTTATGGACCACAAAAAGGCATGTAAAGTAGCTTTAAGTGCTGGATATATCAAACTTTGTAGGTATCTTGAAGATTGTGTGGGATATGAGAAAATTATTTGGGATAGGTAGATATTAGATTTTATGACAACATAGAAGTTTGTTATCATGTGATACGTGACTTACTGGCTAGCAAGTGCATTGAGTTAGTCAAGGTTCATATGGATGACAAGCCTATAGATGCTCTCACAAAGAGCCTACCCTTAGAGCGGTTTGCACATTGCATGGAGATGATGGGTGTAGGATGAAGCCACTTGAATGCTTCACGACTGTACAAGTTGTACATACGTAGGCCACTTGGGGCACATTTTCCTTCAAGTGGGAGAATGTTAAGGTTCAATCCAACTGGTCGTGCATCCATCATAATGAGCATACTAACCTTATATCATTCTTTGGTTATATAGAATAATAAGGAGTAGTGAGGTAATCCAATTCTCATCAAGAGCTCCACCCAAAACTCTCTGCGTTCTCCTTCCTTGCACAACACACATATAAATCAGATAATGCTTAGTAAACATGACATGATGCAAATCTATTTCTTGTTTTTGCATGAAGAACTTCAACAAGGTACCATCCATGCAAGCACCACTTTTTCAATCACAAACAAGTGCGTGTATAAGGTATACAATGGTGCGGTTCTTGTTTTTGCATGAAGGAATTCAATAAGGTGCCATCCACACAAGTATCACTCTTTTAATCACTAGCAAGTGCGTGTATAAGGTTCACAATTTATATGTGTCTCTAGAAGAGTGTATTCGATATAATTCACATGGTTGTTGCAAAGTGGGAGGAGAGAAATTTGGTTTATCTAGGGAAAACCCACTCCACATGCAGACTACTAGAAGCTTCCCGTCTTCACGACGATGAAAATGGTGCAGCTTCTAGCAATAGTGGAGTGTCCACTCGAAGTCAAGACAAGAAAATCCTAACAATTGATCAAGAAAAAGTGAGTCTTTTAAAGAGTACGAAACCTTTATCAGCCTTAAAAGGTATTGAAGCAATTAAGCTTGCCCAAACATCCGGATATAAGAAGCCTACTATCAAAGTACAGGAGGCCAAGAATTATATAAAACAGTTTAAGATTCAATATAATCTCAAATAGATCTCCATTGACATTGATAATTAAGTAGATTTTTGTAATATTATGGAATCCATAAAAGATCTTTATGTATTTTTCAAAGTGCTCATGCATATTTGTCTTTTTGACATTCTTAAAGTGTCTTTATGTTATTTAGAAATGGCATCTTATGGCCTTTGGGCCATAGGGATCTGTTTGATCTCTAGCCACACTTTAACAAAGTGCGGCCATATGAAGCCAGACTATTGGCACGTATGATCCTACATATAGGCCATGCTAGTTTCTCCACGAAAACACTCTATGACCCTAGGGCCAAAGACTAGTATCTCACTTCTACAAGACTTTTATTTATTGTAGTAATAGGAAGCAATTCAATTTGCACCTAAGGCATCGGCACCCTATGACCACAAGGCCATAAGGTGACACATATTATTCCAAAAAGCACTTACCATGTGTGGCGTGGAATTAGAACCCTTTAGCCTTAATATCATGGGAGGCTAGCTTTACGCTACATAATGAAAAGCACAAGCTTCTTAAGTACAAACTACAAAGAAAAGCCTAAGTCTCTTAGGCCAAACTTATTCTCCATCTATTGAAAACTATAAAAGAGGACCTTATCCTTTTAAGAAAAAAAAAACTTTGAGAATTTTATAGAGCATTTGTGCCATTTGGAATCAAAGAACCCTACGATCTTAGGTCCATAGAAAGCCAACATATCCATACCATATGGTATCATAACCATGCAAGCTTGATGCCACAAGACAAAAACATACTCTAATTAGAACTCGCTACAGAAGGTTATCCTATGACCTCAAAGACATTAAGTCTTATATATACATTGTGCTCTATTGTTTGTTAAACACATTTTGATTTGCTGTGAGTTGGACTAAAACTATTGAATTGATTTTTTGTTGTCATTCAAGGGTGTATCTTGAAAAACAATTTGCTATTATAATGTCATAAATTAGAAGAGTTTCTTCTTCAAGTTACATCAAGTATCTCATTCAAAGGAGAATAATAATTTGATCAGCTACCAACTTCTTTCAAGAACAAGAAAAAATCCCATGCACGAAATAGCTTGAAAGAATCATTAAATTTTGGATTTATGAAGTGCATCCTATGTGAGGATACCTCTCACTTAAGTAAGATTGCTAATATAATTGTTTGATGCTCCTATCATTTTCTTCTTAGTACTTGTCTTTTTTGAGGTGATGAAAACTGCCAAAATGATGTTGATGATTGATAGTGCTACCAAAATGGTGTTTGCTGAACACCCTCTATCTTGAAGATACTATACTCCTTGCACTTAGTATTTTGTTGTATATGAGATAAAGACCATAGATTTTATAAAATGAGTTGTTGACAATCTGTGTATACAACCCATACAAATTTGGTATAATCAATCCATATACTGCTCATTAGTCATATCAATTGTGTTTTTAAACACCTCCTTTTTTGAGACACCACCTCTAGAAGCTTTATTGAAGTTTGACATACCATGTCTAGAAGCTTCATTGAAGTTTTAAAGAATGTATTGATGAAAATGTGGCATGTTAAAATAGATTCTTTGGCACAAACATATATTATTTGACACTATGACATATATTATTTCATGATAACATATATGCTTAGTTATGGTCTTAGGGCCATATTCTACTCCAGAATATTCTTTAGGTTTTTTAATTATCAAATGTTAATTTGGGTGTTTGTACATACTATAGTGTAGTTTAAACTTGACAGTGTTTTAAAATTGGGACTAGCTATTTTCTTGTACTTGAGATTAACTTGACTAATTTTGTGGTAAGAGTTGTTGGTGGTTTTTGTGTCTAGATCGTATAATTTTGGTTGGCATAATCAAAATATATGTTGCTTAGTAGCCACATCATTTCTGTGTGTGTTGACACATTATTTTTTTTAGAATCCATCTTTATGAGCTTTGATTGATGTTTTAAAGCATTTCTTTGATACTAATCCTTTTGCAAAAATCTATATAGGAAGTTTTCTTTTAAAATTTAATGTAGAAAAATCAACTTCGGGTGCTAAAATCATGAACTCTTGTTTAAATTAAGAACAAATCGAGCTTAAAAATAGTAGAATAGCACAATCCTTACACACCAATTTAGCACTTGGGACTTTCCGAATTCATCTAAAATGGTGTTAGAGGTAGAGATAGAGAGGAATAGGGGGATATATATATATATATATATATATATATATATATATATATATATATATATATATATATATATATATATATATATAGAGAGAGAGAGAGAGAGAGAGAGAGAGAGAGAGAGAGAGAGAGAGAGAGAGAAAGAGAGAGAGAGTAGAGACAGAGGGAGAGAATATATGTGTGTGTATGCATGAATACATGTGTGTGTGTATGTCTATGTCTATGTGTAGATATGTATGCATGTGTATATGTATACATGTATGTATGTGTATGTATGTAGACACTAAGCAAGGGAGCATAGCACCCGATGGTTGAACGCTTCTTCTTGGGTATAGTCCGTTTTAATCGTGGCATTGCAGTCTATGGCCCACTCATGTTTGAATTATTGCAATGTACCCTTGGTTTTATTACAGTTGAGATTGTGATGATATCTGAAGAGATTCCACTAGACTATTGGCACTGTTGGACCCTACTTAGTTCTAATAGTATATGTGTGTGTGAGTGTATCTATGTGAGTGAGTGTATGCATGTATCTATGTGAGGAAGAGAAAGAGTGGTGTAGAGAGAGAGGATTGGGTGTAGACATATAGAGGTATGTTAATAAGAGTTAGGTCCTAATACTTACCAATTTTTAATGTAGATGTCAGACAAGAGACCACCTACTGGGGAGAAACCCAATCATTCTTTCTTTGGTTGGTTCACATTCTAGGGTGGATGTCGCCTCCAGTGGACCCAAGTCTTGAGGCGATAAGTCCAAGAAATGGATTTATTCATATCTGTAGCTAGTTTTTTGAAAGAATGAGTATAGATTTATTTTTGTTATTAGCAGGCATGGCCCTCTTACACCTACGGATGTGTCCGCCCATCTGCCCAAGTTCCTCCGCTAGTGGTAGATCCAAACCTCCAACGTGCACTCTCTTTGCGAGATGAGTACCTCCGTTCAATGGAGGGATTGTTTTGCTGCTACACTTAGATTCAGCTTGTGGCCTATGGTCTTTGTCAACAAACCATGCCACAGGGGAGCCAAGGAGGGACTCCCTACATCTAGAGTCTCGCACCGACGTCACCTCCTTCTACAATTCCTTCTTACTAACCCTCAGGGCAGCGAGAGCACCTTGAGAGGCGGAGTGGCGGGGGCTCTTGTGGCTTTGCTTGTTTTGGTGGTGGAGAGGGGATGGAGTCCCCTATTGTAGAGTGTGCTGCTCCTAACACAGAGGACAAGGACACTGACGCACCCATGCCAGACATGCATGGGTGCTAGTATAGAGTACAGTATGGTGGCAAAGTCGACTTTGGCACGGCACAGGGTGCAGGAAACTTTGATGCCATCTTCAAATTCTTATACACTCACTGTATAAGAATTTCTTTGTAAAATTCAGAAATCAACATTTGATCGTACATGCTACATCAAGGAAGCATTGCATGCTCGATTTCCAAACGTCCTCAATGAGTGTTTTTCAGCACAGTGGTTGGAGGGCTATAATTTTGTTTTGAAAAACAAGCAATCAAGTGTATATCGCGCAACCGTTAACCAGGTTGCAAATCCAGACAAAAACCATCGTGGTGGCAGGTGCGGAGTGGGAGTCGGCAATGTAGGAAAAGGGCAAACAAGTTGCAATGGGCTCATCCTACACTCAACAGCGCGATGCTCAGCCCAGACAAACTCCCATACACTATGATTTGGGAGGCAAAGCACCTTGGAAGGACAAATATGTAAGTTTTTTTAAATTGGACCTAAAGCAGTTTAGAAAATGTTTTAGTTTATGAATTTCTTTTGTTATTTTTAACTTAGGAAAATATCACTCTGAGTCACCCGACCAGAGAGATGGTCAAGTATCAAGAGCGGCACAAAAAATTCGATACTTGTCATGGTTGTTGGATGAGTTATTAATTTGTTTAATTTGGTTTTGGTTATTGTAGAGTCAGGGGTGATCAAACATATGTACCTATGGACAAGGACAAGAACAAGGAGGAGGACAAGGACTTGGATAGATAGATAATTTTTTGTAGTCCTCTTTTACAAGTAAAAATGTGGCACAAAAAACTCTATGATCACATGTATATAAAACTCATTTAAAATTTTGATCTTAATTGTATTAGTTTTTAATTACTACTCTTTTGTACTTTGAATTATCAAGAAAAGGTGTAACTTGGAATTGCAACATCTATTGTTTATGTTTTTCATGTACACTTTTCAAAATGCAATTGATGTTTCATATGTTTTATGCAGGTCAAAAATAAAGGTGCTCATTATTTTGGTGGCCCAAAGGAGAACCTTTATTTTTGACAAGCCATGTAACGGTAATATCCGTGGTAATAGGTGGGCAATAAGTATAGTAATACTCGTGGATATATATCCACAAGCATTACCGTGTTTATTGCCGACAAACCATTGTCACATCTATTACCGCAGTCGCAAAGTTTTCTCTCTCCATTTCCATTTGTTAATCTGTAAGAATGTTGGCGGTTCTTGATTTTTTCTCTTATAGTGACTTGTCATCTATAGACGGTGCCCAACCTCCTCAAATCTCAACCTAGTTTCTCCCTGTAATGAAAATGGCCTATGAACTTTGAGAGTAGTGGAATTAAAAGAATTAAAGTGAGCATTTTTGTGAGATCACTTTGAGAACATAGAGGGTGAACTTAATTGATGGTAGCAACATGAACATAGTACTTAATTAACTTGGCATGAACAATACTTTTGCAAGAGAGAGAGTATCAGAGAACATGACAATAGTCGAGGACCGGATTTACTTTGGAGCCGCGATCCCCCCTCCAAAAGGCGTTTGTATTATAGATTCTCCCATCAAGAGAGACTTGGTACAATACAATCTTTGTGTTCCTTGTGACCTTGGTGATACTACGAAGATGGAAAGCTTTATGCATCACGAGTATAACATAAAATTTGCAAAAAGAATTAACTATCCCAAGGCCTCAAACACCTTCAAAGGTGGAGAGCGCTAGCGGGGAATGAGGGTAGGAAAGAGAAAGAAGAATCATTCATGGGAAAAAGAAATAGTTCCTCACTTATCATCACTCTTCTTGCTTAGCATAACATAATAGCATAGTAATGAAGATGAAGAAGATGACAAGCTTAAGCATTGAAGCATGGCTCTTGGTTGGATTTACATTCCATAGCCAAGATTGTTGGTGTAGACTCTCCACTTCTCAACAAGCTTGAAGAAGGAGACGGAACTCTTGCACTTTGCACTCCACACAATGAGAGAGAGAGTGTGTGTGTGTGTGTGTGTGTGTGTGTGTGTGGGGGAGAGTATACCCCCCCCCCCCCCCCCTCTCAAGCTTGGTCCACCTCTCTCTCTCTCTCTCTCTCTCTCTCTCGTATTATTTAATTATATCATTTGGACATGTGTCCTCTTTTTCCTCTTTAAGAGAAAGAACTTAATTATTTATTTTTATGCATCTAAATTCTCATTGGACCCCTTTAAAGCCTATCCAATAGAATTCAAGCACATCATGAGGGCCACATGTGGAGGATTTTGACATGTGTCTCTTATGCTTCTTAAGTCATTTGGTTTGAATTGAACACTTCAAGCACTTAGTCAATTAAGCATTAAAACCGTTTATGCCTCTTGAGAGTTTATCTTTGAATTGAACACTTTAAGAACCTTATTCATTTAAGCATGAGAATCACTTCAAACTTGGGCAAGGTTCCCACAAACACTTCAAGCACTTTAGTTAGCAAGCCGACAAACACCTCATGCTTGGGTAGGATTCCCACCTCAAGGTCAACCCTAGCTTGCCTAAGGTCAAATGACTTTTTACCACTAACTTTTGGAGGTCTTTAATGAAGCTGACCCTAAGGTCTTTTAAGCTCCATTAGATGCAGGTTGCTCTTTGATAGACTACCTCCTTTTTAACCCCTATTGAGATTTAACCATCTCTCCTCTTGGTTCCTTGTTGAGGTAAATCTAGAAGCACTTATTGCATATTTCTCTTTGGTAGACTGTCTCCTTTTGGACCCCTATTGAGATGCAACCATTCCTCCTTTTGGTCCCCTGTTGAGATAGGTCTAGAAGCACATCTATATCCTAGCTCTTGTTCCCCTTTTATCTTCCCAAATTAAATGCTCAGTTTAATATGAAAAAATCATTAGGTAAAGTTTTTTTTTAATGACATTACCTCTCTCTTGAAATCATAGTCGTCCTCGATTATGAGATAGAGAAGATAAACCCGAGTCATTAGTCCATGTTTCTTAGCGGGTAGAGGATCCCTTTTTACCCTACGACATAATTCTAGAATGGATGACTAATCCATTTGGTGCTCAGAAGGCTTAACTGCCACAAGCATGTCTGCTCTTTAGTCCATATCATGCTTCCAAGGTAGAGTGACAAGTTCTACTTGGTGTTTGGGAGACCTCATCACCACAAACATGATCCTTAGCATGCATACTTCTTAAGTTTTGTGCACAATCAAAGAAAGAGAACGAGTCTTATAAGACAAAAACGTTGTTCATAAAAAAATGCATTTTCATTTGCTTACTCTAGTGTAGCATTGTAAGCATTGACAAGGTTCATATTATCCTTAAGTAAGGTTCCTTGCATCTATCTAGCATCTTTAAAAGGATAGTTCTTAAATTTAACAAGATATCATTGGATAATGTTACCGTTTCTTAGTACCTTGTCTTCGTGTCAAAGAATCGATTCGGGCTGCAACACCTCTTCTTGATCTTCGATCTCTGGCAGGTCCTCCATTATTGGTTCTTTTGGTGGCTCTCCTTTGTAAGGCTTGAGTAGGCTCACATGGTTAGCATTATGAATGAGCCAATGGTTGGGCAACTTTAACTAATAAGCCATCTCATTGATTGTCTTAAGAATTTTAAAAGAAAGGACCATAGTATCTTTTTGCTAGTTTAGCATAATACTCTTGGTGGCTCATAGGATTCTTGCCCGTAGTATGCCTTAGATGAGCCTTGAGAAACTTTAGCAAGACCCAATCATTTTTCTTAAAGGCTAAGGGTCTTCTGTGCTTATTAGCAGCAACTCTTTTTTCCTTTGCTGTGAGATGGATATAACCTTTTTAATCTTTGGAAAAGATTCTTGTAAGTCCCGGCTATATCCATCAACAACGAAGATCTTCCCATATACTTTAAGTAGTAAGGGACTTTTGGATCTTCCCTCTTTAACCTCGAAAGGTGCTTTCCCCATAGAAGTATGTACAATGTCATTGTACGCATACTCTATAAGCGGTAGGCACTTCTCTCATTGAGAACGTTGATCTACTTCCATGACATAGGCTTTTAGTAGATTCAAGAATCGGTAGATTAGTTATTTCACTTTGGTCATCCATTTGTTGGATGATAAGCCGAAAGCTAAATTTAATCTACTTCCTAGATTCTCAAAGAAACCTTTCTAGAAATTATTGGTGATTCTAGGATCTTTATTCGACACTATGGATGTTGGCAAGCCATGATACTTGAAAATTTGAGATATAAAGAGGGTTGCCGTTTGATGTGCCTTAATATTGTTTTTGACAAGCATAGAGTGTGTTTTCTTGCTAAGCCTGTCGACTGAAACAATCCAAGTTGCTTCCCTTGATCGAATTTCATTTTTTGGTATACCACTCATTTTGAAACATACTCTTATATGTTTACTTTTCATGGTAGACCAATAGAAATACATTTCTACTCCTTGAAGAGTAGATTATGGAATCCCTCTTTGCCCCGCATAAGGAGAAGCACGGGATTCATGCATGACTTTCTTATTGTATTGGTGAGTAACACATAGCCTATTTCCGTTTGGAAGATAACCATCCTTCAAGGTGAACGGTTCTTTTTTTCTTCCCTAATGCAAAGACTATAATTACCTACTTAAAGTCTTAGTCAGTAGCATACTCATCTCTCATAAAAGATAGATCATTGTGAGTTGCTATAGACACCACATTTACCCTTGGCCATTGTGAAAGTGTATCGACCACTTGATTGTGCTTGCCAGCAATGTGGGCAATATGAATTTTATATTGCGAAAGAAAATTTTCCTGCCTCATTTGTTTGTCGGAGAGCTTGGTTGCGTCATGAAGTACTTGAGACTTTGGTGGTGTGTTCGTAAAATGAATAAAGTCCCCAATAAATAGTGATTCCATGTGTCTAGGGCATGTAGAACAACTAAAAGCTCTATCTCATAAATGCCCAAGACCTGTTCATCCGTATTGAGCCTTCGACTCTCATATGCTATGGCATGCCCTTCTTGAAGCAAAACTGATCCAAGGCAATCACCACAAGCATCAAATTGGACCTCAAATGGCTTTGAGAGATCCGGAAGCATAACGATTGGTTGGGAGGTAAGCTCTATTGCATGGTCATCATCCCCTCATTTTGGAGGTAGCTCACTAGGGATGTCATTAATGAAAACATCTTGGAATCCATTTAGGAAATTGGACAAGTCTAATTCCTCTTGATTCCCGTTATTGCTACTTGTGAAAACATTAGAATCATTTACAGATTCAGGCATTATCAAGCCCTCTCTCTCAAAGGGATAAGGAGGACACTTGTCCAAAGGCTACCCATGTTGCTTGATAGGCACTAAGCATGTGATTGTCTAGGCTTGTAGGGGTCCAATTGAATTCAAGGATGAGCTATAAGGAGGGGTCGACCAAAGCGAGCTGGGGGTGTGATTAGGGGTATACTCTCTCTCACACACATTCACATGCTCTCATTCTCACTTTGTGAAAGTGAAAGAGCTCCATCTCCTTCTCCAAGCTTGAGAAGTTGAGAGCAACTCTTGGATATGGAATGCAAATCCAACCAAGAGCCATGCTTCAATGCTATGCTTGTCATCTTCTTCATCTCCATTACTATGCTACTATGTCATGCTAAGCATTATGAGTAATGGTATGAGAGGACACTACTTCTTTCTCGTAAGTTACTTCTTCTTCCTCTTCCCTACCCTCATTCCCTGCTAGCTCTCTCCACCTTCAAAGGTGTTTGAGGTCTTGGGACTGAGGTCGTGGACAAGTTAATGCTTTCATTTAGCTAAGTTACGGGTATAATTGTGGTGCATGAAGCTCACTATCTTCATTGCACCATCAAGGTCTCAAGGAACACAAAGCTTGTATTGTACCAAGTCTCTCTTTATGAGAGAAGCTATAATACAAAAGCCTTTTGGAGTGGGGATCGGCTCCACATAAATTTGGTCCTCAATTATTGTCAAGTTCTTTTATTCTCTCTCTTGCAAAGTATTATTCATGCCAAGTTAATTAAGTATAATGGTTATGTTGCTACCTTTAATCAAGTTCTCCTTCTATGTTCTCAAAGTATTCTCATAAAAATGCTAACTACAGTTTTCTTAATTCTACTATTCTCAATGTTCATAGTCCATTTCTATTACATTGGTATCAGAGCTATTGGCTTCTCTTTTATTGCTTAAGGAGAGAGGTCCTTAAGGTATCCATGAAAGGTTGGACATGTTCATTGCAAGAGGGTAAGTGGGACAGGGATCTATTATCTTGGTTGAAAAGGACTTAGTTTGAGGCACACTGTTGGGAGCTATAGACTTAATAAAGGAGTCTCTCTAGGCTTGCCTTTGGCTTATTGCCTTTGGATTAACCATTATTGAGCTACTAGCAAGCTCAACAGGAACCAGAATCAACCGAGCAATGTTAGACCCTCTCCACTACTCTGTGCAATCAATAATCTCTAAACCACAGGTGTGGCTGATTGAGAGCTAATTTTTACAGGTAAAGAAGAGTAACAACTTAGGTTTTTGAGGGTACCAAAGCACAAAGTAGCATATACATAAGTTTAGTTAGCATCACTGACAAAGAGAGTAGAATGAATATTGACAATTTTGATTTTTCACATGAAGGTGCTACTGATGATGCCCCAATGTTTGTGAACTATCTTGTTACTAGGTTGCAACAAGCTATAAGCAACCTTGCGAAGTTACCCAACAACTTTGTGCTTATGGGATTTCCCTACCTCTCCAAGAAGAGAGAGAGAGAGAGAGAGAGAGAGAGAGTGCTTAGGGAGCCTCTTGTTGAGACTTCCAAAATAAGACACTCTCTGATAAGAGAAGAGGAGGAATCCAATGAATGAGAAAGAAGTGAATCTCCAAATTTCTATAAAGATGTGGTTCCATGAAGACGGCGGTCTCGACGATCCCCAACTCCTCCCAAGAGGAAAAGATCATCCTATAGTCCTTCTCCTTGTCACTCCGAAAGGGAATAGAGGAAACAAAGGAAGAAAATGGCAAGAAAGAGGTCACCCTCTTCTCCTTCTTCTTCACCTTCCTACTCTTTTGACGAAAGCAGTGGTTATTCTCCTAGAGAATACAAGAGGAGAGGACATCGCAAATCCTACCCTGCTTGGAAAAGGTGATACAAAATTAAGAAGTTCAAAGAGGGAGGAAAGAGTATCTCATTTCTCACCTATGATGGCACCTTTGGTGCTACTGACAAATTATTGGCCTTCGTCCCACAATTCAATGCAGCCTTTGGAGACGAGGGATTCACTAAATCCTCCAAGTTACATAATGTAGCTATACACTTTCAAAAATTTGCTTGTTGAAGTCACGGAGTGGAGCTTAGATCGACTCACACAAACACACAGAGATACACAGACATAGAGCTTACATAGTACGTAGAGAATCCTTTGAAGGGTTATCTCCCAAATTTTATTATTCACAAAAGTATAAGTGAGTATATACAAAGAGTTAGTGATAAGAGAGTTAGGCGGGCGGTCGGCCATATCCGTATAAGAGGCCACTTGGGCTTTAATCCCAACAACCTCCCACTTAAAGTCCAATGTGGCACTTTAAGTTACTGTAAATCTATGAACATAAATGTACAAAGATTTACATGGTTGCCATCTATCCAATGCCCAATAACTCATGACAATGCACAAAGCCCTCTCCTGGAAGTCCCTTTGTGAGTAGATCAGCAGGATTGTCCTTGATGTGGATCTTCAGCAGTTGTATCTTCTTGTCTTCAAGTACTTCCCTAATGAAGTGATATTTCACATCAATATGCTTAGTCTTCAAATGGAACACTAGATTCTTTGCCAATTCTATAGCACTTTGACTATCACAATATAACTCTGGCATATCTACTTTGATTCCCAAGTCTGCTACCAATCTACCAAGCCAAATAGCTTCTTTGCATGCCTCATTTGCTGCAACATACTCAGCTTCTGTAGTAGACTGCATAATACAATCTTGTAATTGAGATCTCCATGATATGGCACCTCCAGCCAATGTAAAGACATAGCCTGATGTAGATCTCCTCTTATCCAAGTCTCCTGCATAATCTGAGTCAGTGTATCCTCTGACACTCAAATCCTGAGTACCATAGCATATGCGCATACTCTTTGTATGTTTTAAGTATCTCATGATACCTCTCACTGCCTCCCAATGTTTCTTGCCGGGATTTGACATATATCTGCTAACCACTCCCACTGCAAATGCAATATTCGGACGTGTAGCAATCATTGCATACATCAAACTCCCACATGCAGACGCATACGGCACCGTATCCATTTCAACCTTTTTCCACCTCAGACTGTGGGCAATCTTGGTTGCTTAGTTTCACATATGACGGCAATGGTGTCAGGCTGTCCCTTCCTTCATCTTCAAATCCACCAATTTCTCGAGCCAGTAAATCTGAGAAGCAGCACTTTGTTTCTCATACATACCACATAGCTTTTGCCATACGCCATACAATGTAGTCTCTTTTGCTACGTTGAAGTAAACTTTTTCTGGCAGTGTCAGCATGATTGTGGAACAAGCTAACTCGTCAAGCTCTTCCCACTCATCTTCAGCCATACCTTCTGGTCTCTCCCCTTTGAGCTTCAGTGGATTCACTTGTTTTTTCTGCACCAAAACCTGCCAAATCTGCTTCTTCTAGAATGGAAAGTTTGTGCCATCCAGCTTCTTTATGTTGTAAAGAGTCGCACTTTGAGAAGATGCCATGTCTGCCAAACTGTTTACTCCCGGGAAAAATCTGGCAGAGTTTTCCCTGTAAACTGGCCTCTGTACACAATAAACAAGCTGTAAACAATAAGGTGAACACCTCTCCTCAAGAACTGTCAGTATTTTGAAAAATTTTGGCAGAGTCTCCCCTGTAAACTGAGCTTTGGAAACCAAAAGATAGCTCAAAAACAGCCATAAATAGCTGACCAGTGACAAATCTAGAAATCTCTGTAATATGCTATCGTGTAAGCATACACTGTCTCCTGTTTGGGCGATCACAGAACCTGTTTCTGTCTCAAGACCAAACCCTGAACAATGCCTCAACGGCCTGATGCATAAGATGCAATCCAGTGTCTACACAAAGTCATACATCCTATGGGATAAAAGTTGGCAAAGAGGATGCATGTAGAGGGGAACTCCAGCAACCTAATCCACCTCACATTGGGTAACCCAGCCCCCGGTGCTTGGCTTCAAAAAACCTCACACATGACCCTCTCAGATGGCTCAGCAAACTGCCCAGAACTAGCATACATCCTACAATAGACCAATCATTGTCCTATGAACGCTGCAGCGGTCTGTCTGCTAGCCTGACTCACAACTAGTAGACCCACAATCACAATACATCAATCTGCAATACATGCCAGTGGTGTCAAGCCGTCGTATGGCCACACCTCCCCTAGAACCTGGCAAGCACAAGAAGTAGCAATGCAGACTGCAATATGTATATCTGATGATATATATGTGTACCTGGTCTATAGATGATGCTTTGAGGACTAATGAGTGATGTATGTCGATGCAGATACTGATGCCGACCACATCCTGCTTGCCAATCTACACAAGATGGGTTTCTTTGTGGGTGAAACCTATCTTTTGATGTAGTGCTCAGAACGAAATTCTGAGGGCATAAACAACTTCGAAAAGGGGGTAAAACCCTTCGTCACCTCAGTGACTTACTCCCGGAACACCGAGTGTGAATTTCCAAGCTCGGGATCCAAAATCTGCCTGAAAAGTGCGCGCACGCGATTACGCGAAAACGCACTGAACCTTGCTCTAATACCACTTGAAGTCGCGGAGCGGAGCTTAGATCGACTCACACACACACACACACACACACACAGATACATAGACAGAGAGCTTACACAGTTCGTAGAGAATCCTTTGAAGGGTTATCTCCCAAATCTTATTATTCACAAAAGTATAAGTGAGTATATACAAAGAGTTAGTGATAAGCGAGTTAGGCGGGCGGACATATCCGTATAAGAGGCCACTTGGGCTTTAATCCCAACACTTGTCAATGGTGAGCTAGCCTTTGTGGCAACGAAGAAGCTCCAAAAACATGGAAAACTCTACGAGTTTCCATCATGAAGCAATTCCTTGCAAACGATGCCAAAAATGAAGTGCTCATCGAATGGCAAAATTTAAAGCTACTCTCCAACAAGTCTATCCACAAATATATAGACAAGTTTTGGGATTTACATCTCAAAGCTACAAGCTTTCAGAAGATAGACTTTGTCGAGCAAAAGCAACAATTTTGTACGGGATTACCTGAAGAAATGGCCGAATATGTCAACTCCCAATGGCCTCGTTCTATCACCAAAGTCATCCACTACACTATGGTTGCATCTCGTATCAATTTCCAGCAAGGGGCTAAAAGGAATGCCAAGCCCATGGAAACAAAGATCAAAATGATGCAAAGGGGAAGAAAAATGCTCAAAGTTCTTCCCAAGGCAATTCCAACAACAAAAACAACAAGACCAAGGAGAAAGGAGTCTACAAAGGTAAAAACGAACTCTCTCCTGAAGAGTTAGAGGCTTTTCATAAAGAACACAAATGCTTTAAGTATGGGGAGAAAGGACACGGCTATCATTCTTTCCCCAAATAAATGCCCGCAATGAGACTCCTAGAGCTTCCACGGTTGAAGCTCCAAAAGAGGATGCTCATTGCAAAGGATCATCCCTTTCATATGCTTGGAGGAAGGTGAGGGAGCATGATGTCCATCCTATTTGATCTTGGATGTACTCACAACTTCATATCCATGGAGTTGGCCACAAAGCTGGGCATACAAGCTTTCGATATGGGAGATAAGCTTTCAAGATGGGAGATACTGTAACTGCCGATGGGGCTTTCAAGGGACAACAAGCCTCCGTTACTCCTTGATTGGGAATTTGAGGCTTCATGTCCAAAGCTACGTCAACAAAGAAGACTTTTTCATCTCTCCTCTCCAACATGAGGATGTTATCCTAGGGGCACCATGGTTCAACCTCATGGCATCCAACATGAAGTTCCCTGAAAGGAGAATCTACTTCACCTACAAGGAAAAAAGCATGTATACAGATGCTAGTGAGTCCAGTCGTACTATACCACTTGTAAATTCACCTGCTTTTGATAAGTCAATGAAAAGCTCAATTTCCTCGTACATGAATTTTGTCAAAGAATCTCTAAATGATGCTAATGTTTTAACAAAACAAAGTGATAGGAATCAAGAAGAATTAGACTTGTATAATTTTCTATAGATTCCAAGATGTATTTATTGACATCCCTCTGGAGTTACCTCCAAAAAGAGGGGATGATGACCATAAGATAGAGCTTCTACCTGGGAGATCACCGCCAAATAAACCTCCTCATAGAGTTTCTCAAGCTCAACAAGAGGAGATTATGAGGCAAGCGCATGAGCTGGTAGACAAGGGGATGTTGAGGCCTAGCTCCTCTCCCTTTTGTTCACCAGTCCTTTTAGTGCAAGAGAAAGATGGCACATACTGCATGTGTGCGAACTATCAAGCATTAAATTGTATCACTATCAAAAATAGAATTCTCTTACTGAGGGTAGAAGATCTGTTTGATAAGCTACAAGGTTCGACTACTTTAGTAGGATTGACCTTAAAAGTGGCTATCATCAAATAAGGATAGTGAATGAAGATATCGTAAAGACTGCGTTTCGTACAACGTTTGGTCTTTATGCATATCTTGTCATGCCTTTTGGATTGAAAAATGCTCCAACCATGTTCAACCATCTAATGGAGAAAATATTGAGACCCTACCACAAGTTCATTGGAGTGTTCTTTGACGACATTATCATCTACTCCAAATCTTTAGAGGAGCATAAGCAACACCTCCAGGTAGTTTTTCCATGGGACCATAGAATACTTTATATTCTTGAGAACCTCTACATTGGCACAATTTGGTCTTTGAATTATAGGATGGTTTCTAAACGATCCTATGGCCATAATATGCTTTGTTCTAAACCTAAGGGTCCACAAGCTCAAGTTTTTGCACCTCTATATTGGCACTCTATGGTCCTAGGGATTCTTATTATGGTTTCTAGGACACATGATGTTGATCATAGGTAGATTATAGGTTGCCCTCTATTCTAATGAGAAATCCTATTGCCTTAGGGCCTTATGGTGCCAATGTACAAGCTCAAGGGTCATAGGTTTCCCTCTATTCCAATGAGATATCCTATGGTCCTAGGGACATAGGGCTACCAAAGTGCTCATGTAGGTGCATTTAAATGGCCTAAATGCTCTTTTAGAGCCTTTACATATCCCTAGGGTCATAGATTGCCCGCTATTCTCATGAGAGATCCAATGGCTCTACGGCCACAGGGTGCCAATGTAGAAGCTTAATGGCCGTAGTTTCCCTCTATTGTATTGAGAGATTATATGGCCCTAGGACCATAGGGATGCCATGATGTCCATGTAGGTACCCTTGAATCGATTAAATGCTCTTTCAGAGATTTTACATTGACACCTAGGACATTTGCTACCCCTAGGTCCATGGGCTTCTCTCATTTGTAATGAGAGATACTATGACCTTAGAGCCATATGGTGATATTGTATAAGCTCAAGGGCCATAGGTTGCCCTCTATTACAATTGGAGGTCTTATGGCCCTAGTGGCATAGGGCTGCCATGGTGCCCATGTAGGCACTCTTGAATGTTCTAAATGAGTTTGAGAGATTTTGTTAAGTATGGAGCCTGATTTACCTTTGTAATTTTCTGTGGTAAAAGCGCACATTTGTAAGGCCCCCATTATGAGGAGAAGCCATCGTGCGTGAAGGAAAATCACTCATCGGAAACCATAATTTTCAAGGACAAGAATCAGGGGCAACTTTAAAGGCCTCGGGGGCGGAGGCCCCCGAGACTTTTTTTTTCGCCGGAATATTCTTTTTCGCTGGAATATTATGGCCGGACGGCGGCCGAAAAGTGGTCGGAAAACAACCGGTCCGTTGGCCGGTGGCCGGTAGTCAATGGCCAATGGCCGGTGGCCGAATTTAAAAGCGGACTTGTCTTCTCAAGATGAAACCATCGGCATCCAATAAGGTATTTCTTATGAAGCGCTTGTTCAATCTAAAGATGGCAGAGAATGGTTCAGTTGCAGAACACCTAAATGACATTAACACAAACATAAGTCAACTTCGATCGGTGAAAATCAATTTCGATGACGAAGTGCGAGCTCTCCTTATACTATCATCTCTACCGGATAGCTGGGACAGCCTTGTGATGGCTGTAAGTAATTCTATCTCTGGCACAAATACTCTTAAGTTTGATGATGTTGTGGGTGTTCTCCTAAGCGAGGAAATGCGAAGGAGAAGCACAAGAGAATCATCAAGTGCTGCACTATCAGTGGAAACAAGAGGAAGGCTTAAGGAGAGGTTCAAAAACCAAAAGGGTCGTGATCGCTCAAGGCAGAGCAAGTCACGCACAAAGTTAGTTCTTGAATGTTGGAACTGCGGCAAGAAGGGCCACGTCAAGAAGGATTGCTGGTCCAAGAAGAAGAAGGAGACAGAGTTTCAAGACAACAAGCCAACATCGGAGGCCAATGTGGCAGGTAAAGTAGAGCAAGATGCTCTAATTCTCTCATTAGACAATGTGTCTAATTCCTGGATAGTAGATTCCGGGGCTTCATTCCATGCGACACCACACAAGCAACATTTCCAAGACTACACCAAAGGTAATTTTGGGTATGTATACTTGGGAGATGATGAAGCTTGTGAGATTGTCGGCAAAGGTACAGTTTCTGTCAAAACTGCTAACGGAAATGAATGGAAGCTTAAAGATGTTAGGCATGTTCCTTCTCTTCGTAAAAATTTGATCTCTACAGGACAATTGGACGATGAAGGTCACAACATTGCATTCGGAAACAAACGGTGGAAGATCTCAAAGGGATCTTTGGTGGTTTCCAAGGGTGAAAAAGTCGGTACACTTTACTTGTGTACTGTTAGCACGCAACCTTTAGCTTGTGCATCAACTACAAAAGTTGACAGTGCGGTGTGGCACTACCGACTTGGGCATATGAGTGCCAAAGGAATGCAAATCCTTCAAACAAAGAAGCTTCTACCAGGTTTGAAAGAAGTGGACTTAGAGTTCTGTGAAGATTGTTTTTATGGTAAACAAAAGAGGGTAAAATTTCAAAAATCAGGAAATGAAAGAAAAAATAAAAAACTTGAGTTGGTTCATTCTGATGTTTGGGGTCCTGCAAGTACACCATCACTTGGTGGCTCATTGTACTATGTAACATTCATAGACGATGCGACTAGAAAAACATGGGTTTATGTCATGAAGAATAAATCCGATGTATTTTCCATATTTCAAAGCTGGAAAGCCTTTGTGGAGAATGAAACAGGTACCAAGGTTAAATGCCTCAGATCCGACAATGGAGGCGAATATTGCAGCCAAGCTTTTGAAAGCTTTTGTGCTAGCAATGGCATTCGGAGGCAAAGGACAACCCCAAGGACACCTCAACAAAATCGGATTTCGGAAAGGATAAACAGGACAATCATGGAATGAGCACGAAGCATGCGGCTACATGCAGGCCTACCGGTTGAGCTTTGGGCGGAAGCTGTAAGTACGTCTGTGTACTTAATCAATCGGTCACCCTCAACAACATTGGATGGGGGAGTTCCAGAAGAGGCATGGACAGGTAAACCGGTGAATTATGCATTTCTCAAAGTGTTTGGGTGTGAGGCTTTCATGCACATAGATAGAAGCCTAAGATCAAAGTTAGATGCAAAGTCCAAAAAGTGTTTCTTCATTGGCTATGGTGAAGGAGACTTTGGGTATCGCCTATGGAATCCTGAAGATGGTAAAATCTTAAGGAGTAGGGATGTAATTTTTAACAAACAAAATATGTACAAAGATTACTTGGAAAGAAAACAAACAAAAGAAACAGGTGATGAGTACATGGAGCTTGAGGACGGTGAAGACTCAAGGACTGCAAACGGTGACAATGTGCAACAACGCCAACCAAATGAGGAGCCTCAACCTATTCCCCGAAGATCTACAAGAGCCAGTAGACCTCCAGAAAGGTTTGTTCCTTCCTTCAACCATCTCTTGATCTCAGATTCTGGAGAGCCGGAATCATATGAAGAAGCTATGCAACATGAATCCAAAGAAGAATGGACGAAGAGCATGCAAGTGGAGATGGACTTGTCTTCTCAAGATGAAACCATCGGCATCCAATAAGGTATTTCTTATGAAACGCTTGTTCAATCTAAAGATGGCAGAGAATGGTTCAGTTGCAGAACACCTAAATGACATTAACACAAACATAAGTCAACTTCGATCGGTGAAAATCAATTTCGATGACGAAGTGCGAGCTCTCCTTATACTATCATCTCTACCGGATAGCTGGGACAGCCTTGTGATGGCTGTAAGTAATTCTATCTCTGGCACAAATACTCTTAAGTTTGATGATGTTGTGGGTGTTCTCCTAAGCGAGGAAATGCGAAGGAGAAGCACAAGAGAATCATCAAGTGCTGCACTATCAGTGGAAACAAGAGGAAGGCTTAAGGAGAGGTTCAAAAACCAAAAGGGTCGTGATCGCTCAAGGCAGAGCAAGTCACGCACAAAGTCAGTTATTGAATGTTGGAACTGCGGCAAGAAGGGCCACGTCAAGAAGGATTGCTGGTCCAAGAAGAAGAAGGAGACAGAGTTTCAAGACAACAAGCCAACATCGGAGGCCAATGTGGCAGGTAAAGTAGAGCAAGATGCTCTAATTCTCTCATTAGACAATGTGTCTAATTCCTGGATAGTAGATTCCGGGGCTTCATTCCATGCGACACCACACAAGCAACATTTCCAAGACTACACCAAAGGTAATTTTGGGTATGTATACTTGGGAGATGATGAAGCTTGTGAGATTTTCGGCAAAGGTACAGTTTCTGTCAAAACTGCTAACGGAAATGAATGGAAGCTTAAAGATGTTAGGCATGTTCCTTCTCTTCGCAAAAATTTGATCTCTACAGGACAATTGGACGATGAAGGTCACAACATTGCATTCGGAAACAAACGGTGGAAGATCTCAAAGGGATCTTTGGTGGTTTCCAAGGGTGAAAAAGTCGGTACACTTTACTTGTGTACTGTTAGCACGCAACCTTTAGCTTGTGCATCAACTACAAAAGTTGACAGTGCGGTGTGGCACTACCGACTTGGGCATATGAGTGCCAAAGGAATGCAAATCCTTCAAACAAAGAAGCTTCTACCAGGTTTGAAAGAAGTGGACTTAGAGTTCTGTGAAGATTGTGTTTATGGTAAACAAAAGAGGGTAAAATTTCAAAAATCAGGAAATGAAAGAAAAAATAAAAAACTTGAGTTGGTTCATTCTGATGTTTGGGGTCCTGCAAGTACACCATCACTTGGTGGCTCATTGTACTATGTAACATTCATAGACGATGCGACTAGAAAAACATGGGTTTATGTCATGAAGAATAAATCCGATGTATTTTCCATATTTCAAAGGTGGAAAGCCTTTGTGGAGAATGAAACAGGTACCAAGGTTAAATGCCTCAGATCCGACAATGGAGGCGAATATTGCAGCCAAGCTTTTGAAAGCTTTTGTGCTAGCAATGGCACTCGGAGGCAAAGGACAACCCCAAGGACACCTCAACAAAATGGGATTTCGAAAAGGATGAACAGGACAATCATGGAGCGAGCACGAAGCATGCGGCTACATGCAGGCCTACCGCTTGAGCTTTGGACAGAAGCTGTAAGTACGTCTGTGTACTTAATCAATCGGTCACGCTCAACGGCATTGGATGGGGGAGTTCCAGAAGAGGCATGGACAGGTAAACCGGTGAATTATGCATTTCTCAAAGTGTTTGGGTGTGAGGCTTTCATACACATAGATAGAAGCCTAAGATCAAAGCTAGATGCAAAGTCCAAAAAGTGTTTCTTCATTGGCTATGGAGAAGGAGACTTTGGGTATCGCCTATGGAATCCTGAAGATGGCAAAATCTTAAGGAGTAGGGATGTAATTATTAACGAACAAAATATGTACAAAGATTACTTGGAAAGAAAACAAACAATAGAAACGGGTGATGAGTACATGGAGCTTGAGGACGGTGAAGACTCAAGGACTGCAAACAGTGACAATGTGCATCAACGTCAACCAAATGAGGAGCCTCAACCTATTCCTCGAAGATCTACAAGAGCAAGTAGACCTCCAGAAAGGTTTGTTCCTTCCTTCACCATCTCTTGATCTCAGATTCTGGAGAGCCGGAATCATACGAAGAAGCTATGCAACATGAATCCAAAGAAGAATGGACGAAGAGCATGCAAGTGGAGATGGACTCACTACATTGCAACCAAACATGGGAGTTGGTTGAGTTGCCTATAGGTAAGCGGGCACTTCAAAACAAATGGGTGTACAAGGTGAAGGAAGAAGAAGGTGGGAAGAAAAGGTACAAGTCTAGGCTTGTGGTAAAAGGTTTTTCTCAAAAGAAAGGTATTGACTCAATGAAATATTTTCTCTTGTTGTAAAAATGAACTCAATTAGGCTTGTCTTAAGCCTTGTGGCTGCTCATGATCTAAATCTCGAGCAAATGGATGTAAATACGGCATTCCCTCACGGTGACTTAGAGGAGGAAATCTACATGCTTCAACCAAAGGGGTATGAAGTAAAAGGTAAGGAGAAAATGGTTTGCAGATTAAAGAAGAGCTTGTATGGTTTAAAACAAGCATCAAGACAATGGTACTTGAAGTTTGATCGATGGATGTTGGATCATGGATTCACAAGATGCAACTCGGATCACTGCGTCTACATGGAGAATTTGGGAGATGGGAAATTCATCATCCTAATGTTGTATGTTGATGACATGTTGATTGCAAGTGCTAACATGCAGGACATCAAAGACCTAAAAGAGGAGCTGTCCAAATCTTTTTGAATGAAAGATTTGGGTGCTGCAAAGAGGATACTTGGTATGAAAATATCAAGGGACAGGAGGAAGAAGACAATAAAGCTATCTCAAGAAGATTACATCAAGAAGGTACTAGAAAGGTTTGCAATGCAAAATGCAAAACCAGTTTCTACACCTTTGGCTGGTCATTTTAAACTAACGAAGGATATGTGTCCAAAGACACAAGAGGAGATAGCCTATATGTCTAAAGTTCCATATGCTGCAGCGGTAGGTTCTCTAATGTATGCTATGGTTTGGACAAGGCCAGACATTGCACATGCAGTGGGAGTTGTGAGTAGGTTCATGGACAACCCAGGTAAAGAGCATTGGCAAGCTGTGAAGTGGATACTTAGGTATCTAAAAGGGACAACAAAAAATGCTTTGTATTTTGGAGGAACTGATATTTTTCTAGAAGGGTATGCTGATGCAGATATGGTAGGTGACAAAGATACTCGAAGGAGCAGTACTGGCTATGTGTTCACAGTTGGAGGCACAATATTAAGCTGGGCTTCAAAGCTGCAGAAAGTTGTTTCACTTTCTACCACGGAAGCAGAGTATGTAGCAATGACGAAGGCAAGCAAAGAAATTCTGTGGCTTCACAGATTCTTAGAAGAGCTTGGATTCAAACAAGACAATTGTGTCTTGTACAGTGATAGCCAAAGCGCTATCCATATTGCGAAGAACTCAGCCTTTCATTCAAGGACAAAGCACATTGAGGTGAGATATCACTTCATACGCACTCTTTTGGAAGAGGGACAACTAAAGCTAGAAAAGGTGCATACAAGTGAAAATCCTGCAGACATGTTTACAAAGGTGGTCAACAAGGAGAAGTTGAGCTTTTGCTCATCTTCAATCGGCATTCAAGGATAAGAAGCCAGAATGGAAAGCAGTCACAGGTTTGGTTTGGAGATCAGTCTCCAAGTGGGAGATTGTTAAGTATGGAGCCTGATTTACCCTTGTAATTTTCTGTGGTAAAAGCGCACATTTGTAAGGCCCCCATTATGAGGAGAAGCCATCGTGCATGAAGGAAAATCACTCACCGGAAACCAAAATTTTCACGGACAAGAATCAGGGGCAACTTTAAAGGCCTCGGGGGCGGAGGTCCCCGAGACTTTTTTTTCCGCCGGAATATTCTTTTTCGCTGGAATATTATGGCCAAACGGCGGCCAGAAAGTGGTCGGAAAACAACCGGTCGGTTGGCCGGTGGCCGGTAGTCAATGGCCGATGGCCGGTGGTCGGAAGTCAATGGCCGGTGGCCGGTGGCCAAATTCAATGGCCGGTGGCCGAATTCAAAAGCGGACTTGTCTTCTCAAGGGCGGCCACACATGGGCGGATTGGAGGGTCCGATTTGGACTTATTCGTACAAGGGCGGCTACACATGGCTGTCTCTCATAAGAGAGGGCAGCCCTTTTGGCCTATAAAAGGAGGCCATTTCTACACACATTTCATACTGTGAAGTTGATGCAACAAGGTGAGTGTGAGGTGGTGAGAGTGAAGCAAGGCAAGAGCTCCATCAAGGGTATAATCCCTTTGTAAACTACTTCTTGTTTTGAAGTACTAAAGCCATTGAGTGGTTGCTTTTCCGTGGACGTAGCCCACATTGGGTGAACCACGTATATCGTGTGTACTCTCTCTCTCTCTCTCTACTCTATAATCTCGTGTATATAAATCTATCTCTCTCCATTAATTAATCTACTCAATTATCTATTTAACTACGTCTTATTTCCTAACAGATTTTACATTGACACATAGGTCACCCTCTACCCCTAGGGCAATAGGTTGTCCTTTATTTTGATGAGAGATTCTATGGCCCTAGGGACATAGGGTGCCGATGTATAATCTCAAGGGCCATAAGTTTCCCTCCATTGTAATGAGAGAACCTATGTTCATAGGGCCGTAAGGCTACCATGCTACCAATGTAGGTATCCTTGAATGACCTAGATGCTCTATCAGACCTTTTACATTAACACCTAGGCCAACCTCAGGCCATAGGGTCATAGGTTGTTCTCTATTTTGATGAGAGGTCCTATGGCATTAGGTCCATATGGTACCAATGTATAAGCTCATGGACCATAGGTTGCCCTCTCTTCCAATGAGAGATCCTATGGCCCGAGGGACATAGAGGTGCCATGGTGCCCATAGGGCCACAATGTGCCAATGTATAAGCTCACGGGCCATACATTACCCTCTATTGTAATGAGAGATTCTATCGCCTTAGGGCAATAGGTCTCAAAATGTAGGTTTTTCTCTATTCTAATGAGAGATCATATGGCCCTAGGGCCTTATGGTGCCAATGTATAAGCTCAATGTCCATAAGTTTCCCTCTACTATAATGAGATATTCTATGGCCCTATGGCCATAGGGCTACCATGGTCACCACGTAGACACATTAGAATGGCCTAAATTCTATTAAAGAGCTTTTACATTGCCTAGACCCTACAGAGGTCAGATTTTCACATATTTTTGAATTTGGAAATCAAAAAGTAAAAAAGCCCCAAATTTTGTCTATTTCTAAGTTTTTTGTATCTTTGCCTAATTTCTTTATTTTGATTGAGTTTTTGCGTCAAATTTTCCACCAAAAGTGTGTATTTGGAGATTTAGAACCCAACAGAATCCTTTGATATCAGTTTTTGCTCAGTTTGTGTTAGGGGGTCATGGATCGCGATCCATGTTCCTGCATCAATCTACATGAAACTTTCCAGATTCACTCCCTGTGGTTTGGCTATATCAAATTTTCATCTTTTTAGAGTTTATGGTTGTTTTTTTCCAAAATATGGTTTTCAGCCTTTTCTTCTTTGATCTTTTTGCCCAAATTTGATGGAGGTAGTTCCTACTTACCCTACTCCTAAATACTGAATTGAAACATGAAACAAAAACATACAAAATGGTACAAATTTGAGTCAAAACGAGAAAAGATACAACACTCTGAAAGTAACAAGAAAATAAAAGAATGAATTCTTTTGGCTATCTCACTCACAACCCTCTTTACATCTCAAGAATAGATTTAGTAAGTTCTCAACTTCTAGAGTCTACCAAGCACCAAATCCCATATCTAGTTGCTTGATTGCTAAAGTGTAATGAAGTGGAAATCAAAATCAAGGTCTTGAAGTAAAAAATCTACGACTAGGTCACTCACCACCTAAGGATCACTATCCTCGGCAACGGTGCCAATGCTAGCAGGTCACCACGACGGACGTCTATAGCATAGCTTTTTGGCACAAACGTAATGTCGATACTCAATGAAGCGACTCGGATGGGGCACAAAGACTCATTGAGGGTGTCAACCTCAAGACGTGAACCTACGGAATAACACTATCTCTAGTACATGTAAATCTGTCGCTCTCCAATCTAGCAATCTACCTATGTCCTATGTCACCACACTCAGTCATCAACCTGTTTTGGCACTCAAATGGAATCCAAATGCTACAAAATTTTAGGATGATGTCCACGACACTTAGGGACACTAACCTACCGAGTTTGGTCGCATTCCTAGGGGGTACCAAAATCACGATCCATCATGATTAAGGTCCTAGAAACTACTATAGAACATACCAAAAAGTTCACCCTAGGGTCTAGGAACACTCTCTTATGACCGGAATGTCAAAAAACAATCATTAACAGATTTAGTCTACGAACGCGTAGTCACAAATCATAGCAGAATCAACAATGAATGTACTTGAATGAAAGAGCATCGTGCAAGGAACACAATGCAAGTTTCAAAATTGAAATGTCATTACCAAAGCTTAAGTTATGATGATTACAAGTTGCAAGAGAGTAGTCACTCTCAGTAGTAGGCTTCAATCTTCAAAACTTGATAATGAAAAAGCGTCCCTTTCCTCACTTTGCAAAATAGGCTGTATACCTAGGGCTCTCTTGGCCAATGGCCAACTTTACAAGACTCAAACTCCCTTGCAGACTTTACAATTTAGCTTCTCAGAGCTTGCGCATCTATACTCAAAGACTACAAATAATTACAAGGCTTTTTGAAAAAGTAATGAAGATATATGGAGATTGCTAGGGCTCATGGAAGACTCGAAGGGTGCCCATCTAGCTTGACCGCCAACAATGATCACAAATAATTTGTTTTTATATTATTAAATTTAATAGCACATTTACTTTTCTTAATGCTCCTAATAACCTTGTATGTAAATTTGGTTGTCTGACAAAATCTTCAAAAATATAGAACGCTGGAAGTTTTAAAATAATTGAAAGGGTGGCATATCTTTAATATGTTAGAAAAACATGCTTAAGAAACTAATCAAGGTCACAAAATTAAAAAGGAGCTTTTCAAAAGTGCAAACCCATCCAGAGAGTTCATTAATAGTTCTAAGCTTTGCAATTCAATGCATTTGGTCGTCTTTAATTTAACCACTGAATATACAATCCAATTTACAACTTAAACAATGTCATACATTGTACAAAATTTCTTTGCAATAAACCTTCATACAATGTTCCCATTGCTACATGACAAGCTAAAAAATTGTACTATTCCTAGCTTCCCCCTATTAAAACAAATTCAAGATATCCATGTCAATTCTCCGCATCATCCAGAAGAAAAACAAAATCATAGTTTGGACCAAAATACTCGCACTTTCTATCTTTGAATAAAATCTTGTTGCAATTGAAGAACTAGATCTTCCCATAAACCAAAGGACATATGCTTTATAAACCATTTTCATTTTGATACTTGTTGATGTTCATTGTCTAAGCAAGTAGTTGATAGTTACAAAAAATGTTGAATATACGTTTAATCTAGTTATCTGCAATACAAAAATAATTATTTCAAACGCTTACACCATCAATTCACAATAAAAAGAACTTACACTCAATAAAAAATGATTATAAATCAACTGTTCACACTTTCATTTTGCAATTTTGAGGACTAAGACTTTTTGTGTTTTTTCTAGTTTATTTCATTCTCAATAGAATTTTAAACCTTAATCACAAGCTAGGGAATCTATGTCCCTATTGTATACGATCCCTATGATTCTAAGGTAATAAGTTGACATATCTTCTCCCATATATTCTCCACAACTTTGACCTAGAATCTGCAGACTATGATCCTAAGATCTTCAACAAGATAGTAAGGTTAATGTTTTTGAGACACTTAAAGAGTCGTTATGTGACCTAAAATAACCACCTTATGGCCTAAAGGCCACAGGGCATCCTTTGATAGTTTATGGTCTGCTCCGCGACTTCAATTGGTATGAGAGCAAGGTTTAGTGTGTTTTCGTGTAATCGCGCGCGCACACTTGTCAGGAAGATTCTGGATCCGGAGCTTTGAAATTCACACTCGGCATTTCGAGAGTATTTTCACCAGGCGACCTAGGGTTTTACCCCCCTTTCGAGGCTGTTTATGCCCTCATAATTTCGTTCTGAGCACTACATCAAAAGATAGGTTTCACCCGCAAAGAAACCCATCTTGTGTAGATTGGCAAGCAGGATGTGGTCGGCATCAGTATCGGCATCGACATACATCACTCATTAGTCCTCAAAGCATCATCTATAGACCAGGTACACATATATATCATCAGATATACATATTGCAGTCTGCATTGCTACTTCTTGTGCTTGCCAGGTTCTAGGGGAGGTGTGGCCATACGACGGCTTGACACCACTGGCATGTATTGCAGATTGATGTATTGTGATTGTGGGTCTACTAGTTGTGAGTCAGGCTAGCAGACAGACCGCTGCAGCGTTCATAGGACAATGATTGGTCTATTGTAGGATGTATGCTAGTTCTGGGCAGTTTGCTGAGCCATCTGAGAGGGTCATGTGTGAGGTTTTTTGAAGCCAAGCACCGGGGGTTTGGTTACCCAATGTGAGGTGGACTAGGTTGCTGGAGTTCCCCTCTACATGCATCCTCTTCGGCAACTTTTATCCCATAGGATGTATGAGTTTGTGTAGACACTGGTTTGCATCTTATGCGTTAGGCCGTTGAGGCATTGTTCAGGGTTCGGTCTTGAGACAAATACAGGTTCTGTGATCGCCCAGACAGGAGATACTTTATGCTTACAGGATAGCATATTACAGAGATTTTTAGATTTATCACTGGTCAGCTATTTATGGTTGTTTTTGAGCTATATTTTGGTTTCCAGAGCTCAGTTTACAGGGGAGACTCTGTCAAAATTTTTCAAAATATTGACAATTCATGAGGAGAGGTGTTCAGCTTGTTGTTTACAGCTTGTTTATTGTGTACACAGGCCAGTTTATAGGGGAAACTCTGCCGGATTTTTCCCAGGAGTAAACAGTTTGGCAGACATGGCATCTTCTCAAAGTGAGACTCTTTACAACATAAAGAAGCTTGATGGCACAAACTTTCCATTCTGGAAGAAGCAGATTTGGCAGGTTTTGGTGCAGAAAAAACAAGTGAAGCCACTGAAGCTCAAAGAGGAGAGATCAGAAGGTATGGCTGAAGATGAGTGGGAAGAGCTTGACTAGCTAGCTTGTTCCACAATCATGTTGACACTGGCAGAAAATGTTTACTGCAACGTAGCAGAAGAGACTACAATGTATGGTGTATGGCAAAAGCTATGTGGTATGTATGAGAAACAAAGTGCTGCTTCTTAGATTTACTGGCTCAAGAAATTGGTGGATTTGAAGATGAAGGAAGGGACAACCATGTCAAATCATCTCAATTAATTTCACACAATTTTCAGCCAGTTAACTGCACAGGAGATAGTCTTTCCAGATTCAGTGAAGGCCATGTTTCTCTTAATCACTTTGCCAGACAGTTGGGATACTTTTTGCACAACATTAAGTAATCCTCTCATGCCAGAAGCTCTTACAAGTGCCAATGTAGAAGGCAACTTGCTCACAGAGGAAGTGAATAGGAAGAACATTGACAACGGCAAAGGCAATAGTGCTTTGGTCGTTCGAGGGAGACAATAGTCTAAAGAGAAGAAGGGTAAGAAGGCACAAAATCGAAGTAAGTCTCGTGACTCAAAGTCAAAGGATGACATAGAATGCTACCATTGTGGCAAGAAGGGTCACATGAAGAGAGACTGTACGAAGTGGAAACAAGAAAAAGGCAAAACAAAGAGTTCTAAGCAAGATGAAAAGAAGAGTTCAGTGAAGATTGAAGAGGTGAATGTCACAGGATCAAGTTCAGACAGTGATTCTAGTATAGCAGCTGGTGACATCTTCCTCACAAGAAATTTTGATTCTATTTTCTTGACTGCAGAGGATGGACATGCTATGAGTGATTGGATTATCGACTCAGGGGCATCTTTACATGTTTCTCCGCACAAAGAGTGGCTTACATCATATGTGGTACTAAAGATTCTGTCAGACTTGGCAATGAGCAGGTTTGTGACATAGTTGGAGTGGGAGATGTGCAGTTGAAGTTTCAAAATGGCTCCTCTTTATGGCTCAAGAATGTTAGACATGTTCTAGCAATCCGAAAGAGCTTGACTAGTACAGGGAAGTTGGATGTTGCGGGTTATGTGACAGTTTTTGGGAACAGCGCTTGGAAGATCTCCAAAGGTTCGATGACTGTAGCACATGGCAGCAAGTCAGGAACTCTGTACACTTTACATGTTTTAGAGGTTAAAAACCATGTAATTAATGTGATTGTGCAGCCAAGTGTGTCACTGTGGCATTGTAGGCTGGGACATATGTCAAAAAGAGGAATGGAAATACTTTCTCGTTATGGTTATTTGCCTGGCTTTTCATTTCAAGATTTTAGTTTCGTGAGCATTGTGTTTATGGTAAGCAAACACAGGAACCATACATATCAAAGAGGATCGTAGGGATGAATGGTTAGCTCTTGTGCATAGTGATCTATGTGGACCAATGCCTAGTTTGTCACTAGGGAGAGCAGCGTACTTTTGTACCTTTATAGACGACTATTCTCGCAGAGTATGGGTTTACTTCTTAAAGCACAAGGATGAGGTGCTCAAGGTCTTTAAGACATTCTTGCAGCTTGTGGAGAATCAGAGTGGTCAGAAGCTGAGATGCTTAAGGACAGACAATGGTGGAGAGTACGTTTCCAAGTCTTTCCAAGACTTTTGTGAAGCAAAAGGGATAAAGTGGGAACTTACTGCACCATACAATCCTTCACAAAATGGAGTTGCAGAACGTATGAATAGGACCATACAAGAGAAGGTCAGAAGCATGTTGTCAAATGCTGAGTTGCCTGATGGATTTTGGGCGGAAGCAGTGGCTACAACAGTCTATTTGATCAATAGGTCTCCTAGTAGGGTTCTGGATAAGAGTGAAGTGGCCGAGATGATATGGATAGACAAGGCACCTTCATATAAGCATCTCAGAGTCTTTGGTTGTGAAGCATATAGCCATATTTCTAAGGATTTGAGGAATAAGTTAGAACCAAAGAGCAGGAAGTGTATATTTCTTGCCTACGGAGAATCCGGCAAGATGGGTTATCGGCTTTGGGATCCTGAGTCTAGAAAAGTTATTCGTAGCAATGATGTGCATTTCAATGAAGCCAAGTTTCACGCTAAGCCAGAGAAGACAGAAGAGATCCGAAGAGTTGTCTTTAGGGAAGATGGACCTAGTGCTAGCACATCAAGACAGCATGGTCAGGCTCAGGAACAACCTATAGTGGCTAGAGAGGCAGAATGAGTTGTGGTGAGACGTTCTGAGCGTGTCTCCAAACCACCTGATCGTTATGTGCCACCTCTAAATTATGTCATGCTCACGGATTGCGGAGAACCATCTTGTTACAAGGAGGCATTACAAGTGGTTGACTCGAAAGAATGGTAGTTGGCCATGAAATCAGAGATGACGGTTGCATAAGAATCAAACGTGGGATTTGGTTCAATTGCCAGAGGGCAAGAAAGCTCTACCTTGTAAGTGGGTTTACAGGTATAAGCTTACTCCTCATGATGGACAACCAAAATACAAAGCACGGTTGGTTGCTAAGGGTTTTAAGCAAGAACACGGAATAGATTTTGATGGTCTTTTCACTAGTTGTCAAGATGACAACATTGAGAAGTGTGCTTGCTTTGGTTGCCAAACATGATCTGCATTTACATCAGATGGATGTGAAAACGGAATTTCTTCATGGAGATTTGCATGAGGAGGTTTATATGCAGTAGCCAGAAGGGTATGTTGAGAAAGGCAAAGAGAAATTGGTATGTCGTTTGAGAAAGAGCCTCTATGGCAAGTTTCACCAATTTATGCTTTCTCAAGGATACAAGAGAAGTGGGACAGATCATTGCCTGTATACTCGACAAACTAAGGATGGTAGCTTGATAATACTCATCTTGTATGTGGATGACATGTTACTTGCTGGTAGACAAATGGCAAAAATTTCAGCTCTTAAGTCAAAAATGGCAAAGGTTTTTGACATGAAAGACATGGGTGAGGCAAGTCATATACTGGGTATGCGTATCTAGTGAGATAGGTCCAAGAAGATGCTTTACTTATCTCAGGAAGAGTATATTGACAAGGTGTTGCAACGTTTCCGTATGGACAGGGGAAAGGCATTGATAACACCATTGCCGTCATATGTGAAACTAAGCAACCAAGATTGCCCACAGTCTGAGGTGGAAAAAGGTTGAAATGGATACGGTGCCGTATGCGTTTGCATGTGGGAGTTTGATGTATGCAATGATTGCTACACGTCCGGATATTGCATTTGCAGTGGAAGTGGTTAGCAAATATATGTGAAATCCTGGCAAGAAACATTGGGAGGCACTGAAAGGTATCATGAGATACTTAAAACATACAAAGAGTATGCGCATATGCTATGGCAGTCAGGATTTGAGTATCACAGGATACACTGACTCAGATTATGCAGGAGACTTGGATAAGAGGAGACCTACATCATGATATGGCTGGAGGTGCCATATCATGGCGATATCGATTACAAGATTGTATTGCGCAGTCTACTACACAAGCTGAATATGTTGCAGCAAATGAGGCATGCAAAGAAGCTATTTAGCTTGGTAGATTGGTAGCAGACTTGGGAATCAAAGTAGATATGCCAGAGTTATATTGTGATAGTCAAAGTGCTATACAATTGGCAAAGAATCCAGTGTTCCATTCGAAGACTAAGCATATTGATGTGAAATATCACTTCATTAGGGAAGTACTTGAAGATAAGCAGATACAACTGCTGAAGATCCACACCAAGGACAATCCTGCTGATCTACTCACAAAGGGACTTCCAGGAGAGGGCTTTGTGCATTGTCGTGAGTTATTGGGCATTGGATAGATGGCAGCCATGTAAATCTTTGTACATTTATGTTCATAGATTTACAGTTACTTAAAGTGCCACATTGGACTTTAAGTGGGAGGTTGTTGGGATTAAAGCCCAAGTGGCCTTTTATACGGATATGGCCGGTCGCCCGCCCGCCTAACTCGCTTATCACTAACTCTTTGTATATACTCACTTATACTTTTGTGAATAATAAGATTTGGGAGATAACCCTTCAACGAATTCTCTGCGTGCTGTGTAAGCTATCTATCTGTGTATCTCTGTGTGTGTGTGTGTGTGTGTGTGTGTGTGTGTGTGTGTGTGTGTGTGTGTGTGTGTGTGTGTGTGTGTGTGTGTGTGTGTGTGTGTGTGTGTGAGTCGATCTAAGCTCCGCTACGCGAATTCATAAAATAAATTGATAAAAATAATAATGTAAACATCAGTGATGTAATATCATGGGTGGCTAGCTTAACTTGTTTCATGTAGACTTTCTAGAATGGCATTAGCACTTGCATCCAATGATTCTTTGATTTCTTCTTCCTCTGACTCCTTGGCGTTGAATTTTTGTGTGGTATCCACATCTAATTACCTTCTAAGATCAAGGTCTTCATACACTATGGAATGACAAAAAGATTCCGATTGAGTCATTTGATCACTAGAATATGCAACTGATGTCAAATTTCTCTATTGTTGCAGTGCCTCTTTAGTCCCATAGCCTAATGAGAAATTTGTTGGAATTAGGGTTGCAGAAAAAACTACGCAATTTGGAGAAGACGAAGGAAGCTCAAGGCACATAATAGAGGGTATGTTACTTAGTGTGCAATGCAAAGATAAGTTAGCCCTAGAGTGATGGACGTATGTACAATGCACGGGGGGAAAAACCTCCTAGTGAGGGAGAAAATGCCCCGGCGGTCCTAAGTGTGTTCACACACATCACTACCATATGTATATGTGTTATGAGATAGATCGAATGGGCACCCACCAGGCCGGACATGTAGCCAGACACCACATTTGTACTCTATTAGTTTTCCGAGACAGTGTAGTGATACTCTGTGTAAATCCTGATTCCAGAGTAGCAGGTCAATTCCTTGAGTTGTAATGCTGTCATGACATTTGTAAAAATCCATGTGAACTGGCCATTGGCCATTTAGAAAGCCCTAGGTATAAAGGTCAATAACTTTAATGTGAACGGAGGCTTATAGGGAGCTCTGAAAACATACCCTCAAGTGACGAAGCTGCTCCAATTTGTAATCATCGCAACTAATGATTGGGTAATCAGTTTTCAATTTCAAAACTTACATTGTGTTCTTCTCTCTTTGCTCTTTCATTAAGTGTAAGCATTGTCAATTTTGTTGTGGTTTGTGACTATGCGTCTGTGAGCCTTAATTGTAGGTTTGAGTGCTTAAATCACTATTTATAGTCGTTTTGACCATAGGAGAGTATTCTTAGACCGTAGGGCGACATTTCTGGTATGTTCTATTTTGCAGTTTTCAAGACCTTTTTCATGATGGATTGTGATTTTGATACCTTGTTGGATTGTGACCAGACTTGGTAGGATAGTGCCCCTAGGTGTCCTACACCTCCTCCTAAAGTTTCGTTGCATTTTGAGTCCGTTCGATCGTTGAAATGCCGTGATGACCTAGAGCTGTGAGAAAGGATATAGGTAGATTTCCTTGATCATTGAGTGTTGGTTTGCTTGTTGAGTTCGTGTGCTTGCTTGTTAAGGTTCACTTCTTGAGATTAACGATCTCAAAGAGTCTCCGTGCCCCATTCGAGTCACTTCCTTGAGTATTGACATTATGTTAGTGCCAGATCGCTATGCTACACACGTCCGTTGCGACTGCCCACTAACATTGGCACCGTTGCCGGGGACATGATCCTTAGATCTTGAGTGACCTAGTACATATTTAGACCGTTCTTTTTTCTAAGATTTTTTTCTTTATTCCATTTACACTTTAGCAGTGAAGCAGCTAGACACGAGGTTTAGTGCTTGGTAGACTCTAGGATTCGAGGACTTGCTAGATGTATTCTAGAGAGGTAAAGAGGGTTGTGAGTCAGATAGCCAAAAGCATTTCATTCTTCAATTTTCTCTATACTTTTAGAGTGTTGTTCCGTTTTTCTTTCGATTTTATTTTGTACCATTTTGTTTATTTTTGTTTCATGTTTCATTTTAGCACTTATCACCATCAAATTTGACCTAAAAGATTGAGGGAAAAAAGGGTGAAAACCATATTTTGGCTTAAATGACCATAACTCTGAAATTGTGAAAATTTGATGGTAGAGACCTCAAAAGTGATCCAAATTTAAAAATTTATGGATCAAGGGCATCAACAGACTCTCTAGAAGCAATCTGGAAATTTTGGCTATATTTTATGGAGGAACATGGATCGCGATCCATGTACCCCAAAGACCATTTTGGTAGAAAACTCATCAGTGACAGTGAGCATCAGTTGGATATTGCTCCGCTCAAAGTTTCTTGAAAGAAAAACTTAAAAATCACATCATTGGATGATAGGGCAAAAAAAACAAAACAAACATTTCAAACACAAAATTTAGGATTTTTCAACTTTTTAGGATCCAAATTAAAAAAGATGTGAGATTTGGCTTCTACAGGGGATAGAGAACCAACATAACAAAATTCATGAAAAAATGATGTCAAACATGGATCGCGATCCATGTACCTTTTGAAAATTGGGATGATATTTGACAAGTACATCCCTGATAACTAGTGGAACAACTTTTCCAAAAGGCACAATGTCAAAAAATTGAAAAAAGTTGGTCAAAATAGCCAAATACAAAAACTAGTTAAAAACCGCAAGGCAGATAGAAAACTCACTTTTGACTAGGAAAAAGTTGTCCAAATTCAAAAAGAAGTGGTGAATAGACTACTGACACTACAGGCAATCATCAAGCCAAATTTGGTGTTCAGATGTGATAAAACATGGATCGCGATCCATGTACCTCATAAAAAAAATTTGGCTGAGATTTGAGCAATAGGTAGCTGGTATCACCTGGAACAACTTTCCCAAAAGAACCATTTGCAAAAAAGTGTAGAAAGTGGTCAAAAGAGTCAAAAATAGTTCATTGTCAAAACTATCACAACAGACAGGAGAAGTCAGTTTTGGTTGGGTAAAACTGATCCAAATCTAGAAATTCTTTGTGGAGCAAGCTACAAAGATTATAAGCTATCATCACACCAAAGATCAGATCCAAAAGTGGTGGAACATGGATTGCGATCCATGTACCCCCTAATAAATTTTTGGACAGAAACTTTTCAACATGTATCAAAGGCCATTGTGAACAAAGGTCCCCAAAGAAGCATTGTCAAAAAAGTCCAAAAAACTCATCAAAAGTGCCAAAAATAGTTCAAGGTAAAAATCCTAAAACAGATATGTGAATTGACTTTTGCGTGACTTAAAGTGATCCAAATCACATAAAAACCATATAGCTAGCATCAAGAACCAAGGGCAAGCTGCGAGTCAAGTTTGATTACCATCTGGCATAGAGGTACATGGATCACGATCCATGTTCCTTTGTCACAGACTGATACCAAACTTGCACCATAGCTAGAGGATATCAGAAGGAGTCTAGTGGTCTTTTCAAAAGTGAATTTGGATATAAAAAACCCAAACCAAAAGCCCAAAACTGGCAAGTATGCTGAGCAAGTGCCAGAATTGACCTAACTTTCAATCCAAAGGTCCATTTTCAAAAAAATTGATATCGTAGGACCTCCTAATCATGCTGAATGTAATGGTAGCAAGAGAAATAAATTTGGGCTCCAAACATGAATTTGATCCATGTACCCATAGTGATAGCTTAACCTAAAACTTTCCAGATCAGTAGTGCATACACAAGGAAACGTATCCCCAAGCCTAGTTGTGAAAAAATCACCAAATTAGGGTCAAAAGGGAGCAAAATAGGTGACAGACAGAAAACCGCCGTGCAGACCTAGTGTTGGCTATTTGACCTATCAAACCAAGTCTAAATCCAAAAAGATTTGAGATTTAGCTTGTGGACATAGAGTACAACAAGCTGCCAAAGAGATCAAGTCCATATGTGGTTGAACATGGATCGCGATCTATGTACCTCAACCCCATAATTTGATGATAATTGGTATAGAGCTTGCACATGACCTTGTCTACACACAGTCAAAATTTGGAGAATTTTTTTTGACAGGGGAACATGGATCGCGATCCATGTACCTCAGCATAGTGGGGGTATCTGAATTTATGATCTTGTAGACATACTTGAGAACATCTGAAATCTCAAGTTTGAGCGAAAAATACCTTTTGGAGACCAAGATACAAGCCAAAGTTCCTGTGTTTTGGTCTTGAGATTGTCTTGAGTGCTGTTTCAAGTGCAGTTCACTAAAATTGCTCTAACTTTTGATAGAAAACTCCAAATTGAGTAAGATATAGCCAGGAAGAAAGCTTGTGGGCAATAGAACTAAATTGATTTTTTTCAGGTTTCCTAAATCCAAACTTTTAGGGTACCCAAAAATAGTTTCCAGAAACCAAAAGAGTCACAAATTCCTGACTTCTGAGAGACTTGATCAAGGGCAAAAGGGGATAGGTTGCACTAAGCCAAAGTGGGCATGTTAGAGACTACCTTAAGACTTTTGAGTGAGCCTTAACCATGACAAATCATCCACCACCAGGGTTTTCTACTCCACTTAGAGACATGGAAAATGTTGCAATGCCGACAACAGGGGGATTGGGAGAATACCTAGAGGATAAGCATCCTCTGATCAACAAACCATATGTGAGATTCATTAGAACCAATGAATCCATGAGAGTGCTTATAGATTATGCTCATGAGGGCATATATAGATTTACAAACGGGGATCAATATATCTTCTACAAGTGTGTAGAACCCTATGCTGGAGAGATGCCATTCCATAAGAATCTCTATGCATTCACGTATACATATGCCCATGAAGTTCAAGTTTTGATGGTAGATAAATATGGTCATGAGTAGAAACTTATTGATCCAATTGACCTAGAGAGATATACGTACAAGGGTACTCCAATCTCTACTTACTTTCAGCCAATAACGATGCTAGAGCACATACTTGAGAGGATTCAATCGGGATTTTCTCCAAGACTAGAGGAGAGGACGAGGGACGTCTTTTCAAGAGACCACAAATTGGTTAGATTGGTGACTGAACCACAATGATTAAGACCATATCAAGTGGCTCAATGTATTAAACAAAAATACGATGGATCGGAGGATCCATATGCTCATGTTTCACTCTTCAAATAAGTTTTGAGAGCTGGACAGATTATGCATTTTCATACTCAGTATGAGGGATTTGGATTGACATTAGAAGGAACGGCTTTGACGTGGTTCCGACCTCTAAATAGAGATGATTTTCCAAACATAGCACAACTCTTATAAGAGTTTGTAGAGGAGTTCTCGAAAAGGGGAATCAAACACAGCATAGTGTCCCAAATCTACGCTTTAAACAAAAAATGATGAAAAAGTGAAGGATGCTCTGCTTCGCTTCAAACAATACATAGAAAAATTTCCTGTGAGAGAGCTATCGCAAGATGAGAGATTATTAGTTCTTTTCATAGAGGGCTTGAGAAACGAGACTCTAAAAAAAGACCTACATTTAAAAGGATGCACAACGTTTGAGCAAGTCACTAGAGAAGCTCTTTATCTAGTTGACAATTGCAAGGCCTACGGAGAGGTGACGTACAACATAGAAAGTGTGACTAGTCGTATCTCTTCTCTGAAGAGCAAATCAACAACAAAGAGAGATGTTCAAACTTGTTGGGAACCAATCATTGATCAAGTGGTCGAGGGGGTAATTAGAAGAATAAACCAAGGCCACAAACAAAACCAAAATGTGCGACAACCTTAATTGAAGAGATGTAATACTTGCGGTCACAACATTCATACTCATTATCATTGATGCAAAGAGTATGCATTGGCTCCAACAGTGACTCTTTAATACTAGAGTGGTTGGTGTATTGCTCTCCTTGACTAAAGAATGCCCAAATCCCCAAAACTACTTTGAGAGAGCACATGTTTGGACGATCTCTGATGCCATTAAGGAGCTCAAAGGTAGAACATGCATTTCATACCATCTAGCTTTTTCAAAAATTTCCTTCTCTAGGGAAGCAGCATGGTGATACTTGACTAATCCACCAATTACAAACTATGAATGTTGATGTGCTACCCACATGCTCCATCAATTACTTTACCAAATTCAATAGCACTCCAACCACTAGATGTAAGACTTTTGTGTGTTGTATGTCATAATAATCAATATCTAATTCTCCTAAATGATTTTCTCATATTAAACTGATCATTTAATGTGGGGAAGTGCCAAGGGAGAAAAAGCTAGAATATTGGTTAAGTTAGCAGACCGGCCACAGTAGGGATCCAAAGGAGGGAAAATAGGGATCCAAAGGGGGGGCCATCTGCAAAAGAGCCATGTGAAACAACGGGCTAAAAAGACCCTAAGGTTCAGCCCATTAAGACTTCCAAAATGCTAAGGTTCCAAAATTCAAAGGTTGTGTCCAAAGGTCAACCTTAGGGAAAATTGGATGCTTAGTGTGTGCCCAAAAAGTCTTTCTACATCCCTACATGGGAGGGGGCGAGCCCCAAAGCTAGGGGATGAGAGAGAAAGCCACACACACACACACAGGCTCCCTTTACACAAAGGGAATGAGGGACACATGTCAGCTCCCTAGGCCAGATGCCCACAAGGTATGCCCAATTCCTATTGGAAGACCCTTGAAGTGGACCAATGAGAATTAGGCTAGAGTAAATCTAGTTTAATTAATTTAAAAACATTTAATAAAAGAAACCAATAAGAATTAAGTGTCCTAGAAGACTATTGGGCAGTCTCCCAAGGGGTCCAATGAGCATTCAGGAGCCCCATGGCTTGCCTGATTCCTATTGGCCAGGAGGCAAAGGGGTCCAATGAGAGTTTAGTTTAATTATTTAATTATCTAAAGCTCTCACAAAAGGGGAAAGGGGGACACATGTCAGAAGGCTATCACTTATGCTGCTTAATCCCTATTGGCTTGACCTGGGGAGGTCCAATGAGGCAAAAGCCAGACTAACTTAGCAGCTAGGGCTCGCCCAAGAGAGAGAGGGGGCTGATTTTTGCTTGGCATTGACACACACACACACTCTCACACTTGACCATGTGTGAAGGGAAAATACTCTATCTCCTCCCAAGCTTTAATGGAGAGCTCATCACCTACTCCAAGCTTGTGAGATAGAAGCCTACATCAACACTCTCTTGGCATGTGGATGCAAATCCAACCAAGAGCCAAGCTTCAATGCATGCTCATCTTCTCTACCAAGCTAATTACTAAGCTAAGCTATGCTAATATGAGTGATTATGTGAGGAGATGTACTTCTTTCTCGTAAGATACTTCTTTTTCCTCTCAATCTACTCTCATACCCTGCTAGCTCTCACCATCTTTGAAGGTGTGTGAGGTCTTGGGTCTGAGAATGGGGATAATTCAAGTTGTGTTTGATTAAGTGTTTTGCTTGGTGTATGAAGCTTCCATCTTCATTGCACTAGCTCGTCTTGAAGGAACACAAAGAATTGTATTGTACAATGTCTCTCTTGATGGGAGAAACCATAATACAAAGCCTTTTGGAGGGGGGACCGGCTCCATGCAAATCCGGTCCTCAACTGTTGTCAATAGCTTAATTGCTCTCTCTTTTGAAAGTATTGTCGATGCTATCTAACTAGGTGTTATGCTTTTTGTTGCTCTCTCCACCCAAGCACTCTTGTAATTCTCATTAGGAATCAACTCTAATGAAATGCTCACTATGTTCATGCTAATTTCCGCTACACACAAGATTTTAGGCCATTAAATGTTACATTGTATCTATGATACAGACACTAACACAAATTGTAGAGCTATTCTCAATGTGGAAAAACTAAATGCCTTCCAAATTCTTTCCAATGCACTTGATTGTCCATGGTAAAATGAATTGAAAATTAGAAGTGCCATTCGTTTGTGCAATGATCCATTGCACATATCCCCTTGTACTCTCTGGAAGTGGCTCTTTCTCCTTTGCTTTTTGTAGTAGGAGATTTAGCCATTGAGCACAACTCGTGAAGAGAGATAAACACCATCAACATTTGAGGCACAAAAACCTTGGTATGCTTTAAGTTCATTGCACACGCAGTGAGGTCAAGCATATCCACTTGATGTGGTTGCTTCACTAAGCCGATCTTCTCTTCTATCAGCTCTTATTGTAGTAACTTGACATCATTATCTTCTAAACCATTTAGGCATCTAAAGGTTGTTATGCTTGGTTGTTTCCCACGAGCAACTAATGTGTGATGCTTCTCTAAGATGTTTATCCATTGGACATAGATTTTATCATTGTACATGACCATATGTGCTTCTTTGTTGGCAAATGATTTATGGTTGAACGTGATGTTTGTCACATTTACACAGGCCTTCAAAATAAAGAAAAGCAAATTAAATTTATTTCAAGACACATTTGTAACAAAAATGAGCATAGGAAAGTGGAACTTACATCCCAGGGTGCTCGACTAGGATGATCGACAGGAACTATTCCCTTGAGTTTTGTTGGTTTAGAATACGCAAGCCACTGACCGCAGCCATGCTTCAAGACCTCCACATAAGAGTGGTGCTTCATTGCTGATATTCTCTCTACATTCTCCATTTTGTATATTCAAACAATAACCTCTTTGGGAGAATCTACCACTATGCTTACGATTCTAAACTTGTAGAACTCTTTGCTACAAGCATACTCAATGCTGTTGTTATGTAAAAAAGCTCTAGCTGCTATGATGGAATGTTGGATAGAGAGAATTCAATAGTGGTATGTTGCTAGCTTGTCTCCATGCACTTCAGCTGTTTGTAAAGGAATTTTTGGAACTGGCCTAGAGTACCGTGCAAATTCCTGCAAAAGGTATTTTACATACACATCTGACAGTGGTCTACATTTGTAGCCATCTGGTGCAAGGTTTCATTAGTCATCTAGGATCAATTGAGAAAATTGTACACCAAATACAATTCCAACGTATCCATTTAGGCCACTCTTAGAATTTTTGGCAACTTCTTTATCAAGATATTTTTCTTTGGGTTATAAAATAGAGTCCAGAACAGCTCAGGAGACTTGAGTCCACGACCGCTATCATTGAGGAAGTTTCAACTGTGGGGGTTGCAAGTCCACTAGCATCTCCTATTTCTTGAGATTTCTACTATTTTCTCCAAGTGAGGGAGTCTGACTCTCTTTGAGAGTCTTAGCTTGGCTTGCTTTACCTATGTCTTCATTCTTTTGCTTCTTATTCTTATTTGTACTGCTCAATTCACCTAAATACTGAGTGACTTTTTTAAATCCCTCAATATATAAGTCTATGAAGTTCTCACTTGGAGTGTCCTCTTTAAGCTCTACCCACGATGCTTTTGACATTATCACTCCATCATAATCAAACTTCACCAAGTCTTGAGTAAAGGCCACATGCACCAACAAGTAGGAATCACCATTGAGTAGCTTTACTCCGAGGCATGGAGACATTTCAAGATTTGAAAAATCTTTCTTTGTCTCCTTAACAATCCCAAAGTCTTTAAAGGGCAATTGATCTTTGTCTTGAAAGAAAAAGTGGAGTTTCTTATCACTTCCACCATTTAATAAGTGAAAATCTTGATACCAAGAACTTGGTATTGATCCTGTTGCATCAACCGACTTTGACATTCTGTTATGAGCCATTTTCTATAAAATAATTAAAATATTGAGAAAAAATGGATATTAATACATCCATATGGACCTAGGTCCATAAAGTCCCCTCTATGTTATGAAGACACCCTATGGTTCTAGGTCCAAAGGGTGCCAACAAAATGATTCTACAAGGGTACCTAGGCCACCCTATGGCCCTAGGATTATAGGATCTCTTATGACATTAGAGGAACCTTGTGGCCTTAGGGCCATAGGGTGACAAAGTAGAAGCCCTTGAATGGCCTAAATGCCCCTATAGAGTCTCTACACTAGCACCCTATGGCCCAAGGTCCATAGGGTGCATGGTTCCCTCTAACCGAATCAAAGTTCCTATGTCCATGGTGCCCATTTGGGTGCGCTTTAGTGGCCTAACTGCTCGTTAGAACTTCTACATTGGCACCCTATGGCCCTAAGACCACAAGGTGCACTCTAATCTAATGAGAGATACTATGTACATGGTTCCCACGTAGGTGCTGTTGAGTGGCATAAATGTCCCCTTAGAGCTTCTACATTGGCACAATGTAAACTACCCCCGGGGTATTCACTCTATATACATAACGGGACACCACCTACAAGCGGACAACTTTGATAGAACCCCTATATAACTCATATTAGGGAATATGACCCCCCTTTCTACGCTTATACAACAATCAATGAAGAAAACTATCATACCCCTATCTTACATAAAAAAATTTAGTTTCCACGTGATCTAACTGAGTAAAACTAGTCAAAGAGTGTGTAGCATAGTGACTGGCGACGTACCAAGGAACCACTTATATTGATAACTAGATGAACCCTCAATGTGTCTTAGTTTGACTTTCAAACTATGTGTCCGATCAGCCTGCACTCTGGCTACTCATCCAATTCTGACCTATCCAAAGCTGGTGTACATCAACCCTTGAACTGCTCCAAATCAGCACTTATCTATGACCAGCTTGATGCAAAATTTGATGTGTGACTCGTAAAAAACCTTCCCCAAAATTCATCCAAGTTCTAGTGTACACCGTTGACCAATTGTTACAAGTAATCGACTGGACCAGAGTCCCCCCCTTCCCCCATAAATATGATACCCCCTCCCTTATTTTTAAGCTTGGGAGATAAATGATTAGGGGCCTACCTCTAACTTATACGCTTATGTAACTTGTAAAAAAACTCCATTCCCCTGCACTTACGCGGTGCCATAAATTTTCCATGGTGAATACCCCGGGAAACTACCTCACATTCTCTAGCCATACCCGATCCCTGCACACCTCGATCTAAAGGTGCACGAAGGTCGGGACCATCGGGTTATATTCGTTCTTTATTGGTCAATGCCTATATCTATGGGTGTGCCATAAGTGCACACCCATGTCTACATGACAATGCATGTAGTGGGAAAAACCCTTTGCCTTCTGGTTTATTTCGAAGTTGTGATCTCTTTCATAAGCCTAGACTAACTAATCTATAGCCTTTGGGCCCAAGGTCCATAGGGTGCCCCCTAATCAAATCAAAGTTCTTATGTCTATGGTGCCCATTTAGGTACCCTTGAGTCATCTAAATTCTCTTTAGAGCTTCTACATTGGCACCCTATGGTCCTAGGGCCACAAGGTGCACTTTAATCTAATGAGAGTCCCTATGTACATGGTTCCCATGTAGGTGTCCTTGAGTGGCACAAATGTCCCTTTAGAGCTTCTACATTGGCACAATGTAAACTACCTCACATTCTCTAACCATGCCCAATCCTCACACACCTCGGCCTAGAGGTGCACGGAGATCAAGACCATCGGGTTATAATCTCGTCTTTATTGGTCAATGCCTATATTCATGGATGCAATGCACATGTATACCCATGTCTACATGACAATGTATGTAGTGGAAAAAACCCCTTTGCCTTCTAGTTTATTTCTAAACTGTGACCTCTATCGTAATCCTAGACTAACAAGAATGTCAAAAATTGCATCTTAGCTTGGCTACATAGTGTTACGCGTACTGGGAATATGTCACAGATTGGCCTCTATTGTAGTAGAGATCCTATGGCCCTAGGGTCATAGGGCTACCGTAGTGGTGCCCTTGAATAACCTAAATGCTCTTTGAGAGCTTATTGACACCTAGGCCACCCTCTGGCCCTAGGGCCTTATATTTCCCTCTATTACGATGAGCGATCTTATGGCCATAGGGCCATAGGTTGTTGCCCTTTATTCCAATTAAAAATCCTGTGACCCTAGGGTCATAGGGCTGCCATGGTGCCCACGTAGGTGCCCTTGTTCCTATGGCCATATGTTTCCCTTTATTTTGATGAGAGATCCTATGGCCTTAGGGCCATAGGCTACCTATGTATAATCTCAAGGGCCATAGGTTGCCCTCTAATCGAGTTAGAGATCCTATGGCCCTAGGGCCATGGTGCATATGTAGGTGCCCTTGAATGGCATAAATGCTTATTAAAATCTTTTACATTGACACATAGGCCACCCTCTATCCTTAGGGCCATAGTTTCCCTCTATTCTGAAGAAAGATCCTATGGTCCTTGGGCCATAGGGTGCTAATGTATAAGCTCAAGGGTCATAGATTGCCCTCTATTCCAATGTATAAGCTCAAGAGTCATAGATTGCCCTAGGGCCATAAGGCACTCATGGTGCATATTTAGGTGCTTTGAATAGCCTAAATGCTCTTTGAGAGGCCACCCTCTGACCCTAGGTACATAGGTTGTCCTCTATTCTAATGAGAGATCCTATGGCCCTAGGGTGTTAATGTAGAAGCTGAAGGGCCATTGGTTTCCCTTGTAGGTGCCCTTGAATTGCCATGGTGCCCATGTAGATGCCCTTGAATGATCTGATTGATCTTTGAAATTGGTCTTTGAGAGCTTTTAGATTGACACATTGGCCAAACTCTAGCCCTAAGGACATAGATTTCCCACTATTTTGATGAGAGATCCTATGGCCCTAGGGCCATAGGGTGCCAATGTAGATGCTCAAGGACCATAGGTTGCTCTCTATTCCAATTAGACATTCTATGGCCCTAGGTCCACAACAGTGCCATGGCACATAAGTAGGTGCACTTGAATGGCCTAAATGCTTTTTGAGAGCTTTTACATTGCTACCTAAGCTACCCTATGGACCTAGGGCCATAGGTTCCCCTCTATTCTAATGAGAGACACTATAGAGTGCCAATGTATAAGCTCAAGGGCCATAGGTTGCCCAATTAGAGATCCTATGGCCATAGCACTACCATGGTGCATATGTATAGGTGCCCTTAAATGGCCTATATGCTCTTTGAGAGCTTTTACATTGATACATATATGACCCTCCTATCCTAGGACCATAGGTTTCCCTCTATTTCTAATGATATATCCTATGTAGAAGCTCAAGGGCCATAGGTTTCTCTTTATTCCAGCTAGAGATCCTACGTCCTTAGAGCCATAGGGTTGTCATGGTGCATAAGTAGGTGCCCTTCAATGCCCTAAATTCTCTTTGTTTGGGAGCTTCTGTCATGCCAAGGACATAAACCCGGATGATCAAGGACCAGGCCCAAGGGGCCGGCTGCTAGTGTGAATAGGGGATGAGGCTAGGGGGCTATATAAAGGGAGTTTGGGAGAATCATTCCAAGGCAGTCCCACCAGAGGCTTCACACTGGTATTAAAGTATCTATTTTTGGGCCAAGGGCGCGGAGTCACACACTACCTTTTTGCATGTGCATGAGCAAAGGGGGGGCGTGAATAATCTCTAGAGAGGAGGCAATTGAGGAAGGAGGAGAAAGACCCGCATGTGTAGGGGGGCTTGCAAGGAGGGGAGACAGAGGCCAGACCTCTGTCAAACAGTGTCAGGGTAGGTTTGGATTGAGCGCGAGACCCAGAAGAGGAGGTTTTGTCATAGTGTCGGGGCCCGGGGAGCAACAAGTCACGTAGTTATCTCTCTCTCTCTCTCTCTCTCTCTCTCTCTCTCTCTCTCTCTCTCTCTCTCTCTCTCTCTCTCTACATCGCTGCCTGCCATTGCCAAACCTTTCTTTCACACGAGCCCCGCCCAAGGCCTATTGGGCCTTAGGGTTTGAAATAAAGTGGTCAATGGAGGGTACCTGCTGTCGGGTCCCCCCCCCCCGATTGCTTGAGCATCATTTTCAAGGCCGTTTACACCTCTCAACAACGTCACAAGTTTGCAGAGATACAGAAAACAATAGAAAGGTTTCAGTTTTTGACTAGAGACGATCGTCGCTCTTGAGTCATCTCGACTAATTGAAATATTTTTGAAGCTCGATCTTTGGACAACGATTTGGGAGTTGACAGTCGAGCAGACACCTTCCGCAACGAACGTGAAGGGACAAACTTACCTAAAAATCACGTAATTAGCACAACTTATTAGCGGTGATTTTTGGTAACAACAACAATTACGATAGGGTTGCATTAGTTCTTTCTGCAGCCAACTAGGTATTTCCCTTTCTTTACTAGCACCACACAAAACCGTCATGGATTCCCTATTCAATTCTCTGGATGAGGAACTGCCCGAGAATCATTTTTTTGACTTTGAACTTCCTTCAAGAGAATCTACTCCTTCTCCTGAGAGTGTGCTTGAAAGTTCGGAGGATACTAGCAATTTAATCAATGAAAAGGAATACGTCACAAGATATGACTTCAAAAGGTTTGAAGAACGTTTTTCAAAATTGGTGGTTCGCGTCCAATTGCTCGCTACATAGGTGGATCAACTTACGGAGTTGATCATCCCGTGCATACCACAGGGTACAATATCTACACCCGTGGTAGTCATTGTGTAACATTTAATGGCCTAGTAACTTGTGTGTAGTAGAAAATAGCATGAACATAATGAGCATTTCATTAGAATAGATCCCTAATGAGAATAACAAGAGTGCTTGGGTGGAGAGAGCAACAAAAATTATAACACCTAGTTAGATAGCATGGAAAATACTTCAAAAGAGAGAGAAATTAAACTATTTACAACAGTTGAGGACCGGATTTACATGGAGCCGGTCCCCCCTCCAAAAGGTTTTGTATTATGGTTTCTCCCATCAAGAGAGACATTTTACAATACAATTCTTTGTGTTCCTTCAATACCAGCTAGTGCAATGAAGATGGGAACTTCAAGCACTAAGAAAAACACTTATAAAACAGGACATCAATTCCCTCATGGTCTCAGACCCAAAACCTCACACACCTCCGAAGATGGTGAGAGCTAGCGGTGTATGAGAGTAGATTGAGAGGAAAAAGGAGTAGGCTTACGAGAAAGATGTACATCTCCCACATAATCACTCATATTAGCATAGCTTAGCTTAGTAATTAGCATGTAGAGGAGATGAGCATGCATTGAAGCTTGGCTCTTGGTTGGGTTTGCATCACAAAGCCAAGAGTTGTTGGTGTAGGCCTCCCTTCTCACAAGCTTGGAGTAGGTGATAAGCTTTCCATTAAAGATTGAGAAGGAGAGAGAGAGAGAGAGAGTCTTCTTGCTTCACACATGAGTTAGTGTGAGTGTGTATGCAATAATGCCTTTGAAAATGCATCCCCCTCGTGGTCGACCCCTCTTGCTATTTGCTCTTGCTAGCACCTCATTGGACCTCTCCCAGCTTAGCCAATGAAAGATAAGTAGCATAAGTGATTACCTTCTGACATGTGTCCCCCTTTCCCCTTTTGTGAGAGCTTTAGTTAATTGATTAATGCAACTAAACTCTCATTGGACCCCTTTGTCTCCTGGCCAATAGGAATCAGGCAAGCCATTGGGATGCTGAATGCTCATTGGACCCCTTGGGAGACTGTCCAATAGTCTTCCAGAGAGCTTAATTCTTATTGGTCTGCCAACTTAACCAATATTCTAGCTTTTTCTCCCCTGGCACTTCCCCATATTAAATGATCAGTTTAACATGAGAAAATCATTTAGGAGAATTAGATATTAGTTATTATGACATTATCTCTCTCTTGAAATCATAGTCGTCCTCGACTAAGGGGTAGAGAAGATAAAGCCTATTCATTAGTCCTTTTTCTAGCGGGTAGAGGATCCCTATGTTACCCTACGACATCGTTCCAAATGGATGACTAGTCCATTTGGCGCTTGAGAGCCTAAGCTGCCGCAAGCATGTGTGCACATTAGTCTTATCAATCTTCCATAGTAGAGTGACAAGCTCTACTTGGTGTTTGGGAGACGTCCTCTCCGCAAACTTGAATTAAGCATGCATACTACTTCATTTTTGTGCACAATAAAGAAAAAGAGAGTCTTATAAGACAAAAACTTTGTTCATTTTATACATTTGTACATTTGCTTACCCTAGGGAAGCATTGTAAGCATTGACAAGGTTTAGGTTATCCTTTAATTGTATGCCTTGCATCCATATAGCATCTTCAAAAGGATAATTCTTAAACTTAATAAGATATCGTCGGATAGTCTTACCACCTCTTAGTACCTTGTCTTCATGTCGGAGAATGGAGTCGGGCTGCAACACCATTTCTTGGTCCTCCCTCTCCAGTGGGTCTTCAATAGTTGGTTCTTGAGGTGGCTCTCCTTTGTAAGGCTTTAGTAGGCTCACATGGAAAGCATTGTGTATGAGCAAATGGCTGGGCAACTTGAGTTGATAGGCCATTTCATTGATTGGCCTAAGAATCTCGAAGGGACCATAGTACCTTTTTGCTAACTTAACATAGTACTTTTGGTGTCCCGTAGGATTCTTGCCCGTTGTGTACCTTAATCGAGCCTTGGGAAATTCGAGTAAGACCCAATCATTTTCTTTGAAGGCTTGGGCTCTTCTATGATTGTCAGTAGTAGCCTTTTGCCTTTGCTATGAGATAGAGATAACATTCTTAATCTTTTGGAAAGATTCTTGTAGGTCTTGGCTATACTCATCTGCAATGAAGATCTTCCCGTGTACCTTAAGTAGCAGGGGACTTTTTGATCTTCCCTCAACTACCTCAAAAGGTGCCTTTCCCATGGAAGTATGTACAGGGTTATTGTAGGCATACTCCACTAAGGGTAAGTACTTCTCCCATTGGGATCTTTGATCTTGTGTAACTGAGATATATAAATATATATATATAGATATATATATATATATATATATATATATATATATATATATAGAGAGAGAGAGAGAGAGAGAGAGAAGATCAGAGATCCACACCATGTATGCTCCCAAAGACTAATTCATATTGAGGACAAGATATCTATATATAGGTGAGAGCAAGTTGAGTAGAGTCAGCTATATATAGCTCCAACACTTTGAAGTCTAGTATTCATAGGATTGTCTAACTTTGACACAAATTGTGCCACTCTGACTTTCTTGTTGGAGCATACTTGACAAGGGTCAAGAAATGTTGATAATATAACTCAAAACCCAGGGTTTTGACCAAAGACTGAAGGATATGGGAGCTAGTCTGACAGCTGATAAACAAGTGGGGGATATCCTCCAAAGACCAAAGACTGAGATATATGGGAGCTAGTCTGACAATTGATAAACAAGTGGGGATATCCTCTAAAGCTCTCTTACATTTGGGGCCCATTGAACATCACTCTGACTTTCCCTCCTGCTTGTCTCCCCATTCCAAAGGGCTTTGTGCAGAATAAGCCATAGCACCACATATTGTTTGGGTTGGATGCTTCTATTCCAGATTGCTTGAAACTTATATCTCTATTGTTTCCTTTCCAAAGACACATTCCACCTCTTATTAAGCGTAATGTGCAGAGGGGGAACCAAGTTAGTTGTCCAGTTGGGAGGGTTCCTGAGAGCAGCTCCCACTCTCCATCTTATCTCTTTTGGTGAAGTGGGAATGAAGGCCCCAAAAATCCAATGAAGATCCCTGGGGATAAGGAGAATTCTTCTTTCCATTAGCTACACCTCCCATGGTTGTAGCTGAGCTTTGAGGATCAATTGCTCAAAAGTGAACCATCTTTTTTTTAGGGACTCCAGAGGTCACCCCACGTTCTAAAGCCTTTACTATGAATTCTCCTTGTATTCTGGATTGTGTTTGTGTGATTTGTGGGATGGGATCCCTAGACTAGCAGATTGATTCCTCTTTCTTGACCCCCTGATCCTGTTTATGCTTATGAATGAATTCCAATTGGGCCTCCACATGTTCCACGCCTGCCAGATTAACTTAAGTAAAGATGACCCCACAAGAGTGATCTCCACTGGACCAAAATATAATGACCCAAGGAAGATTATTCCATAGTTTTTGACCCTTGATGTTGAATTCCTTTATATTTATGACCAGTAAAGAGGCCCATTCTGCTTTTGGATGATCCAGAGCTCTAATCACTATTTTGATAGCTAGTTTGTCTGCCCAATTCTGAACGTTTCTTACCCCTAGTCCTAGCTTCTTGTGGTGAGAGTGCAAATATCCTAGTTTACCTTGGCTGCACCTTTTCTAAAAGAATCACCTGCCATACGAAGTTTTTGAAAATCTTTATGACTTCATTGAGGTGAGAGTCCGATGGTCTCCAGCAACTGAGAAAGAATAGCAAATACTCTATCATAAAGTGATTTATAACCAGGACTCTTTCTGCAATGTTAGATTGAAACCCAAGCAATCTGTTAAGTTTTCCTTTAAACTTTTCTATGACCCAGTTCCATCTCTGTTTCATAGAGACTCCAAAGCCAAAGGGGATGCTCACCAACCTGAATATCTGTCCCTCTAGGATGACCTTGTAGCCCTGATCTTCCATCCAACTTGGGATGGGTGACAAGAAAGATCTGACCCCTGTCTTTGAGTGATTAACTCTAGAGCCTGAAGCTACACAAAATATGTTGATTGCTTTCCCAAAATTCTTGAGTGATTGATCCTCATTCTTCAACATGCCATTTGTATCATCTGCAAATTGGGAGGCATTGTTGTTTTGTGGAATTGGGGAGTGAGATACCCTCAATGAGATTCTCCTCAATCCACCCTTTAACCAAGCAATTCACACCATCCCCTGCCACAACAAAAAGAAGTGGGGCCAAAGGGCATCCTCGCCTAATAGACCTGTTAAACATTCCATTCATAGCCACTTTAGCATTTGCATTGACAAAGAGAGTTTTGACATAGCTTCTCCAAATCCCATGTGTAAAAGGCTATCTAGAATAAAGGACCACTCCAACCTATCATAGGCCTTATCATAATCAACTCTTACAAAAACAGAATCCTAATTGGTTTCTTCAGCATATTCTATGCCTTCCCATAGTGATATAACTGCTTCCAATATTCTTTTTCCCTTGATGAAGCCCTTCTGTTCGTCATTTATCCACTTGGACAAATGGATTGACAACCTATTAGCTATTGCTTTGGCAAATACTTTGTAACCTGTGGTTAGCATGGTCAAGGGTCTCCAATCACCCAAGTCCTCTTTAGGACCTCTCTGTGTAGCGATTTAATGACTCTAGTGTTGATTAAATTAGGAAGAGCTCTTTATTTGATAGCTTCTTCCCAGACTTTCAGGAGGCAAGGAGTGAGGACTTCATTGTAGCATTGAAAAAATTCTATTGGGAGTCCATCTAGCCCAGGATTCTTGTTTGGTTTCAAGGCTTCAATAGATACTCTTATATCTGACTCACCCAGAGGGAAATCTATCAATGGGATGTATTCTCTTGGGATGACTTTGGTTTTGTACTTCCAGATTACTTCTCTGTTTGCAGCAATCTTTTTGATAACACCTCCTTTTGACTAAAAGGTTTTTTAAAATGATGTTTAACAAATTCCAGGTTTTGTTTCTCAGACGAGGCAGTCCCAACATCTGTAGTAAGATGAAATGGGTGGTGGGTTATTTATTTTCATCTCATATAAAGGAAAGATAAAATATTTTTGGCTGAGAGGTTGGAATTTAGGCTGGTTGGAAATTCCATTTCACTTTAATACTAAATCCTAATGTAGCAAACTGCCTGCTCATTTAAATTCCCTCTCACCACCACTCCTCTGGGCTCGTTCCAGCGTTGCCTCAATGGGTCCCGCCACCCCTTGTGCCCATTCTCTCTCTCTCTCTCTCTCTCTCTCTCTCTCTCTCTCTCTCTCTCTCTCTCTCTCTCTCTCTCTCTCTCTCTCTCTCTCTCTCTCCCCCCCCCCCCCCCCCTTATCTCTCTCAATCCTCCATAGCCGCTGCAGGTGCTTGCAGGCGTAGCAGAAAGCCATATCAACCAGCTCCTCATTGCCGGTCATATTCAGCTTCAACGAAGCCTCTCTCTCTCTATGAGTATTATGACACTGTTTTGACTGTCTTCATTGTCGTGTCAATAGCATCCTCGCATGTTCCACACGGAATCACATAATACTCATAATGGCAGTACAAACCCCCTTTACCTTCCTCCAATATCTGCTACACAGCATATCCCAAGGGATCTTCTGCCGAGTCTATGAAACTACTGGGCTGCAAAGAAGAGGGAACAAAGAAACATGCAAAAAAGGATGGCACGAGCGTGAGAGGATGGTGGCATTGATGACCAGGAGGCAAAGAAAATCTGTAGGGCGGTTGCTAAGTGTTGGCATAATCAAACAAACGGGCTTGTTGAGGGTCTTCAATGGAGCATTCTATAGCAACTTCTCAGTCATCCAACGTTCTCAGTGTTGCAACCCACATCAGAGACAGTTGGGAGGCTGATTTTCTCTAACATTTGTCATACATTGTCTGAGGTGGAGACTCCTCGTTCAAACAATGAGCTATTTTTGAAACCTCAATGCAGTCAATGGGACTGACAATGTAATGAGCAATAATGATGCTGCGAAGGCATTAGGACTTCATCGAAGAAATGTCGCGGGATGCTTTCGACTGCAAATTGATATGGAGGAGGGGTCACTTCCGCTAGACACGTGCCAACGTCAACATCATAGGACTAGTACCTTAACAATCGAAATCAGAGAAATCGTGTTTCAATTCTGGTCAATGGAAATCCGCATCTCCCCAAACAAGAAAGATGTCCTTCGAAAGAGAATCCGCAGGAGGGCACATGTAGTGCATCCGGTGCATCTCCTTAACTCAAGTATATCAGCCAGAACATCTTGAAAGTGTGTCACAATGCTTTACTTAGTAATTTTAGGTGCTTGCAAAAGCTTTGAAATGCTTTATAAGTGTCTCAAAGTGTTTCAAAGCGCATCACTTAGAGCCCGCAAATGCTTGGAAGCGCCAGAAAAGTGCATCTCTGTGTGCATGAAAGTGCTAAAAAGTGCTTCATAGTATTTCAGAGCGCTTCCAAAGTGCACTAAAGTGCTTCATGGTGCTTGAAAGTGCCACAAAGTACTTTAGAGTGCTTCAAAGTGATTTCCAAACTCTAAAGTGCTTTGGAGTGCTACAGAGTGCCATAAAGTGCCTCAGAATGCTCTTAAATAGCACTGAAGTGCTTTCAAAGAGCCCTTAAAGTGCATTTCAGAGCGATTTCAAGTGCCCAACAGTGCTTTGAAGTGTTGCATAGTGCTCCAAAGTGTTTCAAAGTGTTTCAAAGCACTTCAAAGCACTTCAAAGTACTTTAGAATGCTTTGAAGTGCCACAAAGTCCCTCAGAACGCTTTTGAAGTGCCACAAAGTGCTTGAAAGTTCTTTTAAAGTGCCATCAAGTAGTTTAGAGTGCTTCCAAGGTGCACCAAAGTGCTGGTAAAGTGCTTCAGTGTGCTATCAAGTGCCACAAAGTGCTCTTAAAGTGCATTGAAGTGCTTCAGAGTGCTTTCAAGTGTCCCAAAGTGCTTTACATTGATGCAGAGTGCTTCAAAGGGCACCAAAGTGCATGACAGGTTGCTTGAAATTGCCACGTGGTGCTTGAAAGTGCCACAAAGTGCTTCACAGTACTTTTAAGTATCCTAAAGTGCTTTAAAGTTTTGCAAAGTGTTTAAAAGTGCTTAAAAGTGCCCCAAAGTGCTTCAGAGTGTTCTCCAAGTGTACTTTAGAGTGCTTTTAAGTGCCCAAAAGTGCTTTAAAGTGTTGCATAGTGCTTCAAAGTGTTTCAAAGCGCTTCAAAGTACTTTAGAGTGCTTTGAAGTGTCACAAAGTGCTTGAAAGTGCTTTTAAAGTGCCACCAAGTAGTTTCGAGTGCTTCCAAAGTTCACCAATGTAGTTCAAAGTGCACCAAAGTGCTGATAAAGTGCTTCAGTGTGCTATCAAGTGCCACAAAGTGCCTTAGAGTGCTTTCAAGTGCCCCAAAGTGCTTTGTAGTGCCGCAGAGTGCTTCAAAGGGCACCAAAGTGCATGCCAGGTTGCTTGAAAGTGCCACGTGGTGCTTGAAAGTACTTTCAAGTGCCCCAGAATGCTTTAAATTATTGCGAAGTGCTTAAAAGTGCCTCAAAGTGCTTCAGAGTGTGTAAGTGTTGCAACTAAATTTCAGTACTTTATAGTATTTTTGAATGTCTTTTGTGTGGTAGAGGGATTTGTATATGCGGTTCCAGGAGGCTAATCCTAACATTAGGATGTCCCTTAGATGCTTTGAGGGTCTGAAGCCATACTTCGTATGCAACTTGAAGGACCGCAACACCTGCTGTTGTGAATACCATGTTCAACTTGTTTACTTGAAGGAAGGCTTAAATCAGATGCGTCATGGAAGATACGGGCTACATGGAATGTCATGATTTTGCAAGTGTCTTGTGTGTAGTCCGAGTGGTGGAATATCGCAATGCACAGCATCAAAAACCACTTTTTCATCCTTGACAGAACTATGAGAGTCTGTATTGTGTCCAAAGCCAAGTGATAGTGCTTTTTACCGCAACAAATGTCTTTTGGAAACATGCACTGATTGCGGGATTGAAAGGCTCTTGTTGTGTCCCATTGAAGAGAGTGATGGTACCTCTGGAATGACTGTCAAGCTTTTTGACAAGGTTCCTACACAAGAAAAGGATGAAGAAGGTCTACATAAATGTCGAAAAGACCTCGTGGTTTAGCAATCCAGTCCAATTAGTTTCATTTCTGTGCTCCGAGGGAAACTAGGGAAGTTCATCAAACACAACTACTTGTACATCTAGCAAGCTCAACAGTTCAAGGAGTGTTTGGCCAATTTTTTTGACGATGTAGTGGTGTCTATAGTGGATTTTGTAGAGAATTACTCCTTCAAGGTGCCGAATGAGATCCGGTCAATGCATTGGTATTCATCTCAGGTCACAATATTTGAACCACTTGAACCACTTGACTAGCTCTTTGGACCACTTAAGACCACCTGACTAGCACTTTGGACCAGTTAGGACCACCTGACCAACACTTTTGACCACCCGACCAGCACTTTGAAGCACTTTGACAGTGGTTGAAAGTGCTTCAAAGTGCTTTAATATCCCTGTATAGGTGGTTCAAAGTGCTTGCAAGTACATAAAAGTTTGACACTTTTTAGCACTTGCTGGCATTTGTAGGTGTTTAAAAGTGCTTCCATGGGCTCAATCTATCCACTTGCAGCACTTTGAAAGGCACTTGCTAGCACTTGGAAGCTCTTTTTAGCACTTTGAAGCACTTGCAGGGTCTTAAAAGTGGTTAAAAGTGCTTTTAAGTACCTCAAAGTGCTCTAAAGTGATTGCAAAATAAATTTTCAAGCACTTTGATGCAAATTTAAGCACTTTGAAGCACCTTCAAGAACTTGCAGGACTTTGCAAGTGGTTGAAAGTGCTTTAATATCCTTGCAGATGGTTCAAAGCACTTTATACCACTTTGAAGCACTTTCAACTACCTACAAACTCCTGCAAGTACTTGTAGGTTCCTAAAATTGCTTCAAAGTGGTTAAAAGTGCTCTAAAGTGGTTGCAAAAAGCACTTTTAATCACTTTGAAAGCATTCTGAAGCAATTTTAACCACTTTGAATCTTCTTCAAGCAATTGCAAGAGTTTGTGAGTGGTTGAAAGTACTTCAAAGTGCTTTAATGTGCCAAATGGTGGTTCAAAGTGCTTGCAAGTGCATAAAAGTTAGACACTTTTTAGTACTTTTTAGCACTTGTAGCCATTTTGAGGTGTTTAAAAGTGCTTACAGGTGGTTAAGGTGTTTGCAAGTAAATAGTCAAGCTTTTTTTAGCACTTGCAAGAACTTTTAACCACTTTTATGCACCTGCAAGCACTTGCAGGTATTTCTAGATGTTTGCATGTGCGTAAAAGAGCCTGTAGGTGGCTGAGAGTGCTTGCAAGTGCTTAAAAGGTGACCACTCTCAACCATTGTTAGCACTTTCTAGCACTTTAAAGACAGAGAAGACAGGAGTACTTGCATGGTTGACACCTCCCCCTTCATCCTTGCAGCATCATTGAATCCAAAGGACTTGGAGAGTACCCTTGTAAGGGCTCCGATTTCAGCCTCCTTTTTGGCAATCGCAGCTGCATTTTTTGTTGGAGAGGCTTTCAGTTTCTCCACCTCCTCTCTGAGGGTCTCCCACTCTGAAGTGATGGGTGCACAAGCTGAGGAGGTACCTTCGTTGCGCAACCATAAGTTCCACTTTGCAGCCAGGATTGTCTTTGCAGACTTCACCTTCTCTTCTGCCTTCACTGCCTGCTGCTCAAGGTCATCGGCAAGATTATCCACCCATGCTATGTAGAGGGGCTGAGAGGCTTTCCACATGTGTTGTAGAGGGTGGCTGGACGCCATAGGACCGTCCACATCATTATCTATCAGTCCTTCAAATGTGGGAGCTTCCTTCACGCCATAATCGGACATGAACTTCTGTATTTTCTGATTGAGCCCCCCTTTCTGGCTCTTGACATTCTCTAATACTTGATCCCCAACCAAAGCCCATGCAATCTTATGCTGTCGGGGTCTGCTTTGGCAGAATCACAATATTCATATGCAAACCCCCTCGCAAACCTCGTCATGAGCTCGCCGTTGGAGGGGGCAGCCTGGTAGACCTTCTGATATAGAAGCCTGCATGCATCGTAAAGGTGGTCATGCACCTGGTGGAGGAAGATCTTAGTCTTCTTCTTCTCTAGCACCTTGAACACTGTTAACCATTTTTCAGGTGGCAGGTCCTTGTCTGTTAAATCATTGGGCAGCTTGCCCTCCATGCTAATGGGTGGATTGGAGGGTCCGATTTGGACTTATCTACAGAAGGGTGGCTACACATGGCTGCCTCTCACGAGAGAGGGCAGCCCTTTTGGCCTATAAAAGGAGGCCATTTCTTCACACATTTTAGAGTGTGAAGTTGATGCAACAAGGTGGGTGTGAGGTGGTGATAGTGAAGCAAGGCGGGAGCTCCAAAAGGGTATACTCTCTTTGTAAACTACTTCTTGTTTTGAAGTACTAAAGCCATTGAGTGGCTGCTTTCCCATGGACGTAGGCCACATTGGGTGAACCACATATATCGTGTGTACTCTCTCTCTCTCTCTCTACTCTATAATCTCTTGTGTGTGAAATTTATCTCTCTCCATTAAGTAATCTACTCAATTCTACTTAGCTACGTCCTAATTCCTAACAACTGGTATCAGAGCAAGGTTTGCTCGTAGCTAAAGTATCTCAGGGAAAGGATACCTTGAATTGAGTGGGAGTAATGGCGGAGAAAGGGAAGCTCAAGATCAAGAAGTTCAACGAAAAAAACTACCAACATTGGAAGATGCAAATTGAAGACTATCTCTACCAGAAGGACCTCTATTTGCCACTAGGCGGTCTTGCAAAGAAGCCCGCAACAATGGTAGATGAAGCATGGATCGTCCTTGATCAAAAGGCACTGGGAACAATCCGGTTAAACTTGGCGTCAACTGTGGCCTTCAACGTTTTGGAGATGAAGACCATGGAGGACTTGATGAAGTCACTTGACGATTTCTACGAGAAACCATCGGCATCTAATAAGGTATTTCTCATGAAGCGCTTGTTCAATCTAAAGATGGCAAAAAATGGTTCAGTTGCAAAACACCTAAATGACTTTAGCACAAACATAAGTCAACTTCGATCGGTGAAAATCAATTTTGATGACGAAGTGCGAGCTCTTCTTATACTATCATCTCTATCGGATAGTTGGGACATCCTTGTGATGGTTGTAAGTAACTCTATTTTTGGCACAAATACTCTTGAGTTTGATGATGTTGTGGGTGTTCTCCTAAGCGAGAAACTGCAAAGGAGAAGCAAAGGAGAATCATCAAGTGCTGCACTGTCAGTGGAAACAAGAGGAAGGCCTAAGGAGAGGTTCAAAAACAAAAAGGGTCGTGATCGCTCAAGACGGAGAAAGTCACGCAGAAAGTCAGTTGTTGAATGTTGGAACTGCGGCAAGAAGGGCCACGTCAAGAAGGATTGCTAGTCCAAGAAGAAGAAGGAGTTGGAGTCTCAAGACAACAAGCCAACATCAGAGGCCAATGTGGCAGGTAAAGTAGAGCAAGATGCTCTAATTCTCTCATTAGACAACATGTCTAATTCCTGGATAGTAGATTCCAGGGCTTCATTCCATGCGACACCACACAAGCAACATTTCCAAGATTACACCAAAGGTAATTTTGGGTATGTATACTTGGGAGATGATGAAGCTTGTGAAATTGTCGTTAAAGGTACAGCTTGTGTCAAAATTGCTAACATAAATGAATGGAAGCTTAAAGATGTTAGGCATGTTCCTTCTCTTCGCCAAAAATTGATCTCTACAGGACAATTGGACGATGAAGGTCACAACATTGCACTCGGAAGAAAACATTGGAAGATCTAAAAGGGATCTTTGGTGTTTGCCAAAGGAGAAAAGGTTGGTACACTTTACTTGAATACTATTAACACGCAACCTTCAGCTTGTGAAACAACTACAGAAGTCGACAGTGCGGTGTGGCACTACCGGCTTGGGCATATGAGTGCCAAAGGAATGCAAATCCTTCAAACAAAGAAGCTTCTACCAGGTTTGAAAGAAGTGGACTTAGAGTTCTATGAAGTTGTGTTTATGGTAAACAAAAGAGGGTAAAATTTCAAAAATCAAGAAATGAAAGAAAAAATAAAAAACTTGAGTTGGTTCATTCTGATGTTTAGGGTCCTGCAAGTACACCATCACTTGGTGGCTCATTGTATTATGTAACATTCATAAACGATGCGACTAGGAAAACATGTGTTTACGTCATGAAGAATAAATCCGGTGTGTTTTCCATATTTCAAAGGTGGAAAGCCTTTGTGGAGAATGAAGTAGGTGCCAAGGTTAAATGTCTTAGATCTGACAATGGAGGCGAATATTGCAGCCAAGCTTTTGAAAGCTTTTGTGCTAGCAATGGTATTCGGAGGCAAAAGACAACCCCAAGGACACCTCAACAAAATGGGATTTCAGAAAGGATGAATAGGACAATCATGGAGCGAGCAGGAAGCATGCCACTACATGCAGGCCTATCGTTTGAGCTTTGGGTGGAAGCTGTAAGTACGTCTGTGTACTTAATCAACCGATCACCCTCAACGACATTGGATGGGGGAGTTCCAGAAGAGGCATGGACAAGTAGACCGGTGAATTATGCATTCCTCAAAGCGTTTGGGTGTGAGGCTTTCATGCACATAGATAGAAGCCTAAGATCAAAGCTAGATGCAAAGTCCAAAAAGAGTTTCTTCATTGGCTATGGAGAAGGTGACTTTGGGTATCGCCTATGGAATCCTGAAGGTGGTATCATCTTTAGGAGTAGGGATGTAATTTTTAATGAAGAAAATATGTACAATGATTACTTGGAAAGAAAACAAAGAAAAGAAACAGGTGATGAGTACATGGAGCTTGAGAACGGTGAAGACTCAAGGACTGCAAATGGTGACAACGTGCAACAACGTCAACCAAATGAGGAGCCTCAACCTACCTATTCCTCGAAGATCCACAAGAGCAAGTAGACCTCCAGAAAGGTTTGTTCCTTCCTTCAACCATCTCTTGATCTCAGATTCTGGAGAGCCAGAATCATACGAAGAAGTTATGCATCACGAATCCAAAGAAGAATGGATGAAGAGCATGCAAGTGGAGATGGACTCACTACATCGCAACCAAACATGGGAGTTGGCTAAGTTGCCTAAACTTAAGCGGGTACTTCAAAAAAAATGGGTATACAAGCTAAAGGAGGAAGAAGGTGGGAAGAAAAGGTACAAGTCTAGGCTTGTGGTAAAAGGGTTTTCTCAAAAGAAAGGTATTGATTTCAATGAAATATTTTCTCCTGTTGTAAAAATGAACTCAATTACGCTTGTCTTAAGCCTTATAGCTGCTCATGATCTAAATCTTGAGCAAATGGATGTAAATACGGCAATCCCTCATGGTGACTTAGAGGAGGAAATTTACATGCTTCAACCAAAGGGGTATGAAGTAAAAGGTAAGGAGAAAATGGTTTGCAGATTAAAGAAGAGCTTGTACGGTTTAAAGCAAGCATCAAGATAATGGTTCTTAAAGTTCTATTGATGGATATTGGATCATGGATTCACAAGATGCAACTTGGATCACTACGTCTACACAAATAATTTCGGAGATGTGAAGTTCATTATCCTAATGTTGTATGTTGATGACATGCTGATTGCAAGTGCTAACATGCAGGACATCAAAGACCTAAAAGAGGAGCTGTCTAAATCTTTTTCAATGAAAGATTTAGGTGCTGCAAAGAGGATACTTGGTATGAATATACCAAGGGACAGGACGAAGAAGACAATAAAGCTATCTCAAGAGGATTACATCAAGAAGGTACTAGAATGGTTTGCAATGCAAAATGCAAAAACAGTTTCCACACCTTTGGCTGGTCAGTTTAAACTAACCAAGGATATGTGTCCAAAGACACAAGAGGAGATAGCCTATATGTCTAAAGTTCCATATGCTGCAGCGGTAGGTTCTCTTATGTATGCTATGGTCTGGACAAGGCTAGACATTGCACATGCAGTGGGAGTTGTAAGTAGGTTCATGGACAACCCAGGTAAAGAGCATTGGCAAGCTGTGAAGTGGATAGGTATCTAAAAGAGACAACAACAAATGCTTTGTATTTTGGAGGAACTGATATTTTTCAAGAAGGGTATGCTGATGCAGATATGGTAGGTGACAAAGATACTCAAAGGAGCAATACTGGCTATGTATTCACTGTTGGAGGCACAACAGTAAGCTGGGATTCAAAGCTACAGAAAGTGGTCTCATTTTCTACCACGGAAACAGAGTATGTAGCAATGACGGAGGAAGCAAAGAAATTCTGTGGCTTCACAAATTTTTAGAAGAGCTTGGATTCTAACAAAACAATTGTGTCTTGTACAGTGATAGCCAAAGCGCTATCCATCTTGCCAAGAACTCAGCCTTTCATTCAAGGACAAAGCACATGGAGTGAGATATCACTTCATACGCACTCTTTTGGAAGAGGGACAACTAAAGCTAGGAAAGGTGCATACAAGTGAAAATCTCGTAGACATGTTTACAAAGGTGGTCAACAAGGAGAAGTTGAACTTTTGCTCATCTTCAATTGGCATTCAAGGATAAGAAGCCAGGATGGAAAGCAGTCACAGGTTTGGTGTGGAGATCAGTCTCCAAGTGGGAGATTGTTAAGTATGGAGCCTGATTTACCCCTTGTATTTTTTTGTGTTAAAACACACATTTGTAAGGTCCCCATTATGAGGAGAAGCCATCGTGCGTGAAGAAAATAACTCGTCGGAAAATAAAATCACTCGCCGGAAATCAAAATTTTCACGGCCAGTCTCGAGTGGAATATTCTTTTTCGCTGGAAATTATGGCAGGACGACGGCCGAAAAGTGGTCAAAAAATGACCGGTGGCCGAATTCAAAAGCGGACTTGTGTTCTCAAGGGCAGCCACATATGGGTGGATTGGAGGGTCTGATTTGGACGTATCTACAGAAGGGCGGCTACACATGGCTGCCTCTCATGAGAGAGGGCATCCCTTTTGACCTATAAAAGGAGGCCATTTCTACACACATTTTAGAGTGTGAAGTTGATGCAACAAGGTGGGTGTGAGGTGGTGAGAGTGAAGCAAGGTGGGAGCTCCAAAAGGGTATAATCTCTTTGTAAACTACTTCTTGTTTTGAAGTACTAAAGCCATTGAGTGACTGCTTTCCCGTGGACGTAGCCCACATTGGGTGAACCACGTATATCGTGTGTACTCTCTCTCTCTCTCTACTCTATAATCTCTTGCGTGTGAAATTTATCTCTCTCCATTAAGTAATCTTCTCAATTGTCTACTTAGCTACGTCCTATTTCCCAAAACTACATGCCCTCGACACATGGAAGCACTATCTATTGGGGACTCCATTCATCCTACGAACGGATCACCAAAGTTTTAAGGACTCCATGATGCAAACAAGCTCTTTGATAAACAAATGAGGTGGAAAATTTTTCTTTCGCAATTCAATTTTCATATTGCTCACATTGCCGACAAGCAAACCATACACTATCACGACGACGGAGGGCAAATCCGGTGTCCATAGCAACTCACAATGATCTATCTTCCATGATAGATGAGTATGCTATTGACACCAATTTTAAGGATGTGATTTCATCCCTTGCCTTAGGGAAAAAAAAAGAACCATTCACCTTACAGGATGGTTATGTTCTCCATGGCAATTGGCTATGTGTTACTCACTCTCTTCATGAGAAAGTGATGTATGAATCCCATGCTCCTCCCTATGTGGTCCATAGAGGGATTCAACCTACTCTTCGAGGAGTAGAGACATATTTCTATTGGCCTACCATCAAAATGGACATAGAAGACTATGTGTCAAAATGTGTGGTATGCCAAAAGACAAAGTATGATAGGGAGAAGCAACATGGATTGCTCCAGCCTTTGTCAATTCCTAATTCACCATGGGAGAGCATATACATGGATTTTATCTTTGGATTTCCCAAGTCTATCCATGGGAATATGGTAATATGGACAATAGTAGACAGGTTTAGTAAACAAACACAATTTATACTTGTCCAAAAGACTATTAAGGCACACAAAATAGCAACCCTCTTCATATCCAAAATTTTAAACACCATGGCTTGCCAACATCAATAGTATCGGATAGAGATCCTCAAATGACAAGTAATTTTTGGAAGGGTCTCCTTGAGAATCTAGGTACTAGGCTCAATTTCTCTTCAGCCTATCACCCTTAAATGGATGGCCAAAGTGAAATAGCCAACCTGACAATTCTAGATCTACTTAAGACCTATATTACCAAAGTAGATCAATGTTCACAATGGGAAAAGTACCTACCTCTTGTAGAGTATGCATATAATAACACTGTCCATACTACTAGGGGGAAGGCACCTTTTGAAATTATTGAAGGAAGACCTAAAAGTCCCTTGCTACTTAAGGTACATGGGAAGATCTTTGCTATTGATGAGTACACGCGAGACCTACAAGAATCTTTTCAAAAGATTAAGGAGGCTATATCCATCTTGTAGAAAAGGCAAAAGGCTACTGCTAACAAACACATAAGGGCCTTTGCTTTCAAGGAAAATGATTGGGTCCTACTCAAATTTCCCAAGGCTTGATTGAGACAAACTACGGGCAAAAATCCTACACGCCACCAAAAGTATTATGCTAAACTAGCAAAAAGATACTATGGTCCTTTTCAAATCCTAAAACCAATCAATGAGATGGCCTATCAAGTTGCCCAACCATTGGCTCATTCACAATGCTTTTCATGTGAGCCTACTTAAGCCTTACAAAGGAGAGCCACCACAAGAACCAATCATTGAGGACTCAGACAAGATCGAAGATCAAGAAGAGGTACTTCAGTACGAATCGATTCTTTGACATGAAGACAAGGTACTAAGACATGGTAATATTATCCGACGGTATCTTATTAAGTTCAAAAATTATCCTTTTGAAAATGCTAGATGGATGCAATGAACACAACTTAAGGATAGTATGAACCTTGTCAATGCTTACAGTGCTACACTAGTAAGCAAATATAAATGTTTCTTTTAAATGATCAATGTTTTTGTCTTATGAAATTAGTTCTCTTTTTATTGTGCACAAATTAAAGTAGTCTGCATGCTTAGAATCATGCTTGTAATGATGACGTCTCTCAAACACCTGTTAAGTATGGAGCCTGATTTACCCTTGTAATTTTCTATCATAAACGCGCATATTTGTAAGGCCCCCATTATGAGGAAAAGCCATCGTGCGTGAAGGAAAATCACTCACCAGAAACCAAAATTTTCACGGACAAGAATCAGGGGCAACTTTAGAGGCCTCGGCGGCGGAGGCCCCCGAGACTTTTTTTTTCGCCGGAATATTATGCCCGGACGACGGCCGAAAAGTGGTCGAAAAACAACCGCTCGATTGGCCGGTGGCTGGTAGTCAATGGCCGATGGCCGGTGGTCGGAAGTCAATGGCCGGTGGCCGGTGGCCGAATTCAAAAGCGGACTTGTCTTCTCAAGGGCGGCCACACATGGGCGGATTGGAGGGTCTGATTTGGACTTATTCGCACAAGGGCGGCTACACATGGCTGCCTCTCATAAGAGAGGGCAGCCCTTTTGGCCTATAAAAGGAAGCCATTTCTACACACATTTCATAGTGTGATGTTGGTGCAACAAGGTGGGTGTGAGGTGGTGAGAGTGAAGCAAGACGGGAGCTCCATTAAGGGTATAATCCCTTTGTAAACTACTTCTTGTTTTGAAGTACTAAAGCCATTGAGTGGTTGCTTTCCCGTGGACGTAGCCCACATTGGGTGAACCATGTATCTTCTGTGTACTCTCTCTCTTTCTCTCTACTCTATAATCTCTTGTGTGTGAAATCTATCTCTCTCCATTAAGTAATCTACTCAATTATCTATTTAGCTACGTCTTATTTCCTAACAACTGGTATCAGAGCAAGGTTTGCTCGTAGCTAAATTATCTCAAGGAAAGCATTCCTTGAATTGAGTGGGAGTTATGGAGGAGGAAGGGAAGCTCAAGATTGAGAAGTTCAACGGAAAAAACTACCAACATTGGAAGATGCAGATTGAAGACTATCTCTACCAGAAGGACCTCTATCTGCCACTAGGCGGTCTTGCAAAGAAGCCCGCAACGATGGCAGATGAAGCATGGATTGTCCTTGATCGAAAGGCACTGGGAACAATCCGGTTAAGCTTGGAGTCAACGGTGGCCTTCAATGTTTCGGACATGAAGACCACGGAGGACTTAATGAAGTCACTTGACGATTTCTACGAGAAACCATCGGCATCCAATAAGGTATTTCTTATGAAGCGCTTGTTCAATCTAAAGATGACAGAGAATGGTTCAGTTGCAGAACACCTAAATGACTTTAACACAAACATAAGTCAACTTCGATCGGTGAAAATCAATTTCGATCACGAAGTGCGAGCTCTCCTTATACTATCATCTCTACCAGATAGTTGGAACAGCCTTGTGATGGCTGTAAGTAATTCTATCTCTGGTACAAATACTCTTAAGTTTGATGATGTTGTGGGTGTTCTCCTAAGCGAGGAAATACGAAGGAGACGCACAGGAAAATCATCAAGTGCTGCATTGCCAGTGGAAACAAGAGGAAGGCCTAAGGAGAGGTTCAAAAACCAAAAGGGTCGTGATCGCTCAAGACGGAGCAAGTCACGCACAAAGTCAGTTCTTGAATGTTGGAAATGCGACAAGAGGGGCCACGTCAAGAAGGATTGCTGGTCCAAGAAGAAGAAGGCGACAGAGTCTCAAGACAACAAGCCAACATCGGAGGCCAATGTGGCAGGTAAAGTAGAGCAAGATGCTCTAATTCTCTCATTAGACAATGTGTCTAATTCCTGGATAGTAGATTCCGGGGCTTCATTCCATGCGACACCACACAAGCAACATTTCCAAGACTACACCAAAGGTAATTTTGGGTATGTATACTTGGGAGATGATGAAGCTTGTGAGATTGTCGGCAAAGGTACAGTTTCTATCAAAACTGCTAACGGAAATGAATGGAAGCTTAAAAATGTTAGGCATGTTCCTTCTCTTCGCAAAAATTTGATCTCTACAGGACAATTGGACGATGAAGGTCACAACATTGCATTCGGAAACAAACGGTGGAAGATCTCAAGGGATCTTTGGTGGTTTCCAAGGGAGAAAAGGTCGGTACACTTTACTTGTGTACTGTTAGCACGCAGCCTTCAGCTTGTGTAGCAAATACAAAAGTTGATAGTGCGGTGTGGCACTATCGGCTTGGGCATATGAGTGCCAAAGGAATGCAAATCCTTCAAACAAAGAAGCTTCTACCAGGTTTGAAAGAAGTGGACTTAGAGTTCTGTGAATATTGTGTTTATGGTAAACAAAAGAGGATAAAATTTCAAAAATCAGGAAATGAAAGAAAAAATAAAAAACTTGAGTTGGTTCATTCTGATGTTTGGGGTCCTGCAAGTACACCATCACTTGGTGGCTCATTGTACTATGTAACATTCATAGACGATGCAACTAGAAAAACATGGGTTTATGTCATGAAGAATAAGTCCGATGTACTTTCCATATTTCAAAGGTGGAAAGCCTTTGTGGAGAATGAAACAGGTACCAAGGTTAAATGCCTTAGATCCGACAATGGAGGTGAATATTGCAGCCAAGCTTTTGAAAGCTTTTGTGCTAGCAATGGCATTCGGAGGCAAAGGACAACCCCAAGGACACCTCAACAAAATGGGATTTCGGAAAGGATGAACAGAACAATCATGGAGCGAGCACAAAGCATGCGGCTACATGCAGGCCTACCGCTTGAGCTTTGGGCAGAAGCTGTAAGTACGTCTGTGTACTTAATCAACCGGTCACCCTCAACGGCATTGGATGGGGGAGTTCCAGAAGAGGCATGGACAGGTAAACTGATGAATTATGCATTTCTTAAAGTGTTTGGGTGTGAGGCTTTCATGCACATAGATAGAAGCCTAAGATCAAAGCTAGATGCAAAGTCCAAAAAGTGTTTCTTCATTGGCTATGGAGAAGGAGACTTTGGGTATCGCCTATGGAATCCTGAAGATGGCAAAATCTTAAGGAGTAGGGATGTAATTATTAACGAACAAAATATGTACAAAGATTACTTGGAAAGAAAACAAACAATAGAAACGGGTGATGAGTACATGGAGCTTGAGGACGGTGAAGACTCAAGGACTGCAAACAGTGACAATGTGCATCAACGTCAACCAAATGAGGAGCCTCAACCTATTCCTCGAAGATCTACAAGAGCAAGTAGACCTCCAGAAAGGTTTGTTCCTTCCTTCAACCATCTCTTGATCTCAGATTCTGGAGAGCCGGAATCATACGAAGAAGCTATGCAACATGAATCCAAAGAAGAATGGACGAAGAGCATGCAAGTGGAGATGGACTCTGTGCGCTCCTTGCCGCACTGTCGAAGCAAGGGACTTGCCAATACACCGTATGCGAGCCACAAACGGCTCCAAGCACACAACAAGCCTAAACTAGCAAGCTCAAGAAAACAAAGGGTGTGTCACTCACCGCTCTACGCTCGCCTTCGTGGTGGATTCCTCGCCGCGATGAAGAAGAAGCTGCAGTCGTGCCGCGCTCAACCGCTTCGCCGCCGTCGTGCCTTCGTAATGCTCGATCGCACACACACTCTCCCTCTCTCTCTCTCTCACACACACACAAGGAGGTGAAGAAGAAGAAGATGGAGATGGAGCAAGAGCACTCTTCAAGTGCACAAATGAGAGAATGAGTAAAAATTAGGTTTAGTTGGCTTTTATAGGAGCTCACCCCATTCACACTTGGGCGCCCATGCTTAACCAACTAATCCCTTGAATGTCCAAGTTAAAGTGTGCCTCTCATCGGTGATCACTCTACCTTTCCCTATTGGTCCGACAAGCCCGGTACCTGACTCTACCAAATACATAATACACGTCCGTCGTAGGTGATGGGTGTCCGTGTGCCGTGAGGGTTAACATGCCCCCCTTCCTGATGTAGATTCCGTCCTCGGAAGCTATTGAGTTGAAGCTGGTTCGTCGAGGTGGAAGAGCATTTGAGATGAATGTCCTTAGCCTTCTTCAGTCACTGCAAAATCAAACAACATTGGCACAGTAATTGCATTCTCTTAAAAAGCATATGCAGTTTTAGGTAGACACATTGATTGGTAAAAGAATTTCAAACAATTTGTTAGCAATGAACATTAAATTGCAATGTAATCAAATGCATAAACAGATGTAAAGGTAGAAAATTAAACAAGTCTGGGGTCGCTAATTTGACGGTCGAAAAGCACTAGAGATCAAGTATTAATACCATGGGTAAGCTTCTTAACTTTCTGTGGTCAATTAAGTTGTTTAATCGCGAGAGCCAAGTATTCATGTTCGAGGGCTGACTAGAGGCTATATCTAGAAAACCTTGTAGTTAAGCTACCATAAAAGGAATTTCTCTTGAAATCATCGCCTGACTGATTACTTTTTCTTTGACCCCCCAAGGTCTTTTCACATTGATTCAATTATGATGTGTGTGCTTATTTTGTATGCCTTGGGTTTTTTGCTTTTCAAGGAAAAGCGCCCACACTGGGAACCTCTAGGGCTCTAGTACCATAGGCAATACATGTGAGTGAAGTACCAATTTAAGCAGGGATTTCTTTTCCAGCTTAAAATTTTACATTGTGGCACTTTGATTTTTGCTTGTTCCTTTTCAGCATTTAAATTTTGTAACTTTGGGAGGTCATATAACAATGTTACATCCCCCAGGCTCATCACATTAGTAAACTCCCTTTATAATACTTAAGCTAAAGGTCACTAAGGTTAAGCCCACTAGAAAGCCCTAGTACATTTCATACAATGCTGCCTAAATCGGATTAAGAACCTAAGTAACCATTGCTTATTAGGAAGGCATTCCCCATGGTATTAAGAGAAGATTTCTAATACCTAACTTGGTCAAACTAGCTTAGTCGGACTGCTTGATTTTTACCTCTAAACAAGTGATTATGACAAAAGATTGCATTGAATTAAATGTTTGATACTAAGCCAATGCGCTGAATATTATGCTACCAATCACAATCAAGGCAGACAATCATAGATGCAAAAAAGATAAGGGCAATGCTAATGGACAAGAAACACCTGTTTGTGTCGATGGTCGCGCTTGATCTGAAGTGTGAACGAGAGAAAGGTTCCATGAAGGTCCAAATCCTATCAATAGCAACACGCTCCTGTACACACTAGGAAACAAAAGGAATACCTCCAGGAGGCACATCAGTGGGAAAAATTAAAACTCCTAAAAAACAAACTCAAAACACCATCTAGACCCCTAACCTACCTATCTGTCACCCCTTTTAGAATCAAGGAAAGAGGATATTATATAAACCGGGTGGCCACCCTAAGGCCAGGCCTCTATCCTCATCATCTAGATAAATAAAATCGTTGTCCGTGAGGCCATAGTCTTCCTCGGTCTCTATTAGTTCCTCTTCATCATCCTCTTGTGCAAGCATGCTAATCAAGAACCTCGTGATGCGTGGATACTCATCTTGTGCAAAAGAATAAGCATGTGCCATTGGAGACACATTCGCCACTGGGTAGGGATCACTAGTTAGCCATAGACGTATCAGCCATTCTAACTCCTCAAAATTTCTCTCACATGCAAGGCTCTCTATCAAATCCCATTCGCAAGAAAGTATAGGGTAGCATACGTAGAACACTTGTTGAAAAGACAAGGGGTACCTTTCATCAAAAATAGAAGTGCATGCCTCTGGTGAAGTAGCCATTTCTGACAAGACAGATAGATTTGGTTAGGCCTTTAAAACATAAGAGTTGTTTTTGTGTGTTGCTTGACTTGACACGGTGAATTTAGACTTATATGTAAGATCTGATAGGGTGCTCTCTCATTGCTAGGTGCTCTTGCTCTTTACTATTTTTGTTTTTTTGTGAGTATAAGGCTATATATATACATTCCCTAAGATTGGAATTGAGAGGTCAGGGAAAAAGGTTGAGAGGGAAACAAGTGAATGATGACTGTCAGCAAACACTCCCCCCTTCCTTGGGTAGATCATACCGTTTGAAATGAGCTTGTCACCCTTTGAAACCAATTGTTCCAGTTGGTAATAGGTGAGGATTTTTGCCAGTAGTTTTCTATTACCCTAGATGCCTTGTCAAGTTGCAAGGTTGGTAAGGTACTCTCCCAGGATCGAACTTGAAGTGGTTCATTAGGTGATTCTTGAACACTGGGAGGTGTGGATTCTTTTGTAGCTTCATGGAGGTCCACTACTATAGATGGAGGCGGTGTAGAAGCTTTTACCTCTATGGATGTATTACATGAGGAGCTAGAATCTTCATGGGACTCCCCCCTTCCTGAGCTAGGTGGAACAAATCGTTCTTTCTTTGGTACCCAAACTAGCTCTAGAACGGGTGTGTAACATTCCATGATTTTTTCCTTTCCGCGATTTTCAATTTGTTTTGGAGCCACAGGATTGGGTTTACATGGGCCAGGTGACAGGTAAGAGTACACTTTACGTTTGGGCACCCAGATTTGATCATTTCCTTCATAGTATCCTTGGGCTTCCAATAGTCGTTTAGGAATCCAACGCAGCGTTTCTTTACATTTCTTGGAGTGAGTGGTACGGTTCTTACTAGGTTTCCGTTTTTTTGCATCAACCATGCTCACTACAGAGGTTTTAGGGACCCACTTGTATGTTTTCTCTGTTATATTAGGATGGTTCTTGTGTGTCTCAAGCTTTCTTTCAACTACATTAGTTGAAGCTCTAGAGAGTTGGGCTATGGGGACGTATGGTTCAACCTCCTGGACATGCAACGTCTTGGGTTTTATTTGCTTGGGCAATATCTCAGGGACTATGGCTTGAGTGGTAGGGCTAAGAGTTGGTTTTTGCGTTGTAACACCCCCAGTCCCCAAATCAATAGTGCATTTGGTGGCTATCATCCACGTGCGGCCTAGGTTTATATTACCCTCCATAGTTCCATTAGGCATGACCAAAAAGTCTTGAGCTACCACCCCATTGTCATAACTGACAGAAATGTGCCAGATTCCAAAAACCGTAGTTTTTTTCTTGTTGACACCCTTGACTTGGATAATACTCTCAGATAGAGGTGGCTTCCCTAACTGACACCACACCCCATAGGATAGCAGATTGTATTTAGCACCCGTGTCCAATAAGGCGTTATATAGCACTTTTCCATAGGCACTATTTAACTCAATGGGGTATCGTAGAGGTGTGTCAAAGTCCAACCCATCCTCTTCGTGTGCTTCATTTGCATCAGGTTCCGAGCGAGTAGCTCTACCTAATGTTTCCATGAAACGGCTAAACATACTACTACTAGGCTGTGGAGCTTCGGGAGGTGCATGGCCTTCTCTCTCCGTGTTTTCGGTAGGGTATGCTTCCATGATTTCTGAGTCGGAGGAGGAATCACTAGCGGCTATTTTAGGGTCTTGGGTGGTGCTACCTTGTGTCCCCACTGAGGGTCTAGAGCTTATCGTGGATGGGTAATGGGTGTCCGTATGAACAGAGGCACCCTCAATATGCTCGTGTTCTAGCACCCGCCCAGAGCGTAAGTGCATGTGCTTTTGATACCCTAAGGTGTCAAAAAGCTGCTCTAGGAGGCCTTGTGACTAGTTTTTAGCGTGTTTTTTGTTTGTTTTTTTGCTAGATTTTTTAGAGCGTGTCGTGGAATGGGCCGTGTGATAGCTCGAAACGAGCGTATCGGTCAGAGGGTCGTGCCGTGCTTTACAGCCCTCCGTTTGGTCACTCTATGCCCTCGGAATCCCTAAAACTGTCAATTTCCAGTAGGGAACTAGGCCCAAACTAGAAAGTATAAGGGTGCAAGTGGGAAGAGAAAGGAGGACTTGTCCCACATGCTCTCATTCTCTCTTGAGGGAGTAGGGTATATATATAAGAGTGAGTCTAGTATATATCATTAGACTGAGGACTAAGGCTTGGGCTTGGGCTTGGGCTTGGGAAACCGATCCCGATCTATCTTTTATACAAACCAAACCGTCCGTTTTAAGAGTCACGTTTTTTATTTTCGAAAAATATCGCCGCCCACTCGCTCGCGTTTTTAATTTCCGATTTTTTTTTTTTTAGAATTTTTTTTTTCGAAATTCTTTTTTTTTTTCTCTCAAAAACCTTTTTTTTTTCAATTTTTTTTTAATTTTTTTTTTCTGATGCAGAAAAACGCAAAAACTGAAAAAACTGCAGAAAATGCAGAAAAAACGCAGAAACTGCAGAAATTGACAGAAAATGCAAAAAAACGCAGAAATTGCAGAAATTGAAAACGCCGAACTTGAAAATGCAGAAATTGCAGAAATTGAAAAAACACAGACAATAGCAGAAATTGAAACTTGACAGCAATTGCAGAAAACGCAAAAAACAGAAACCTTCCACACACTCCTTCCCTGCCTTTCCTATGATAGAGATTGCACCACAAGGAAGCGTAAAGTGCTAATCGAGCTTAGTGTAGGGCATATCCCCGGCAACGGCGCCAAAAATGTGCGCTCCTTGCCGCACTGTCGAAGCAAGGGACTTGCCAATACACCGTATGCGAGCCACAAACGGCTCCAAGCACACAACAAGCCTAAACTAGCAAGCTCAAGAAAACAAAGGGTGTGTCACTCACCGCTCTACGCTCGCCTTCGTGGTGGATTCCTCGCCGCGATGAAGAAGAAGCTGCAGTCGTGCCGCGCTCAACCGCTTCGCCGCCGTCGTGCCTTCGTAATGCTCGATCGCACACACACTCTCCCTCTCTCTCTCTCACACACACACACAAGGAGGTGAAGAAGAAGAAGATGGAGATGGAGCAAGAGCACTCTTCAATTGCACAAATGAGAGAATGAGTAAAAATTAGGTTTAGTTGGCTTTTATAGGAGCTCACCCCATTCACACTTGGGCGCCCATGCTTAACCAACTAATCCCTTGAATGTCCAAGTTAAAGTGCGCCTCTCATCGGCGATCACTCTACCTTTCCCTATTGGTCCGACAAGCCCGGTACCTGACTCTACCAAATACATAATACACGTCCGTCGTAGGTGATGGGTGTCCGTGTGCCGTGAGGGTTAACAGACTCACTACATCGCAACCAAACATGGGAGTTGGTTGAGTTGCCTATAGGTAAGCGGGCACTTCAAAACAAATGGGTGTACAAGGTGAAGGAAGAAGAAGGTGGGAAGAAAAGGTACAAGTCTAGGCTTGTGGTAAAAGGTTTTTCTCAAAAGAAAGGTATTGACTCAATGAAATATTTTCTCTTGTTGTAAAAATGAACTCAATTAGGCTTGTCTTAAGCCTTGTGGCTGCTCATGATCTAAATCTCGAGCAAATGGATGTAAATACGGCATTCCCTCACGGTGACTTAGAGGAGGAAATCTACATGCTTCAACCAAAGGGGTATGAAGTAAAAGGTAAGGAGAAAATGGTTTGCAGATTAAAGAAGAGCTTGTATGGTTTAAAACAAGCATCAAGACAATGGTACTTGAAGTTTGATCGATGGATGTTGGATCTTGGATTCACAAGATGCAACTCGGATCACTGCGTCTACATGGAGAATTTGGGAGATGGGAAATTCATCATCCTAATGTTGTATGTTGATGACATGTTGATTGCAAGTGCTAACATGCAGGACATCAAAGACCTAAAAGAGGAGCTGTCCAAATCTTTTTGAATGAAAGATTTGGGTGCTGCAAAGAGGATACTTGGTATGAAAATATCAAGGGACAGGACGAAGAAGACAATAAAGCTATCTCAATAAGATTACATCAAGAAGGTACTAGAAAGGTTTGCAATGCAAAATGCAAAACCAGTTTCTACACCTTTGGCTGGTCATTTTAAACTAACGAAGGATATGTGTCCAAAGACACAAGAGGAGATAGCCTATATGTCTAAAGTTCCATATGCTGCAGCGGTAGGTTCTCTAATGTATGCTATGGTTTGGACAAGGCCAGACATTGCACATGCAGTGGGAGTTGTGAGTAGGTTCATGGACAACCCAGGTAAAGAGCATTGGCAAGCTGTGAAGTGGATACTTAGGTATCTAAAAGGGACAACAACAAATGCTTTGTATTTTGGAGGGACTGATATTTTTCTAGAAGGGTATGCTGATGCAGATATGGCAGGTGACAAAGATACTCGAAGGAGCAGTACTGGCTATGTGTTCATGGTTGGAGGCACAATATTAAGCTGGGCTTCAAAGCTGCAGAAAGTGGTTTCACTTTCTACCATGGAAGCAGAGTATGTAGCAATGACGGAGGCAAGCAAAGAAATTCTGTGGCTTCACAGATTCTTAGAAGAGCTTGGATTCAAACAAGACAATTGTGTCTTGTACAGTGATAGCCAAAGCGCTATCCATCTTGCGAAGAACTCAGCCTTTCATTCAAGGACAAAGCACATTGAGGTGAGATATCACTTCATACGCACTCTTTTGGAAGAGGGACAACTAAAGCTAGGAAAGGTGCATACAAGTGAAAATCCTGCAGACATGTTTACAAAGGTGGTCAACAAGGAGAAGTTGAGCTTTTGCTCATTTTCAATCAGCATTCAAGGATAAGAAGCCAGAATGGAAATCAGTCACAGGTTTGGTTTGGAGATCAGTCTCCAAGTGGGAGATTTTATAAGTATGGAGCCTGATTTACCCTTGTAATTTTCTGTGGTAAAAGCGCACATTTGTAAGGCCCCCATTATGAGGAGAAGCCATTGTGCGTGAAGGAAAATCACTCACCGGAAACCAAAATTTTCACGGACAAGAATCAGGGGCAACTTTAGAGGCCTTGGGGGTGGAGGCCCCCGACTCCGCCCCCGAGACTTTTTTTTTCGCCGGAATATTATGGTTGGACGGCGGCCGGAAAGTGGTCGGAAAACAACCGGTCGGTTGGCCAGTGGCCGGTAGTCAATGGCCGATGGCCGGTGGTCGGAAGTCAATGGCCGGTGGCCGGTGGGCGAATTGAAAAGCGGACTTGTCTTCTCAAGGGCGGCCACACATGGGCGGATTGGAGGGTCCGATTTGGACTTATTCGCACAAGGACGGCTACACATGGCTGCCTCTCATAAGAGAGGGCAACCCTTTTGGCCTATAAAAGGAGACCATTTCTACACACATTTCATAGTGTGAAGTTGATGCAACAAGGTGGGTGTGAGGTGGTGAGAGTGAAGCAAGACGGAAGCTCCATTAAGGGTATAATCCCTTTGTAAACTACTTCTTGTTTTGAAGTACTAAAGCCATTGAGTGGCTGCTTTCCCGTGGATGTAGCCCACATTGGGTGAACCACGTATCTCCTGTGTACTCTCTCTCTCTCTCTCTACTCTATAATCTCTTGTGTGTGAAATCTATCTCTCTCCATTAAGTAATCTACTCAATTATCTTTTTAGCTTCGTCTTATTTCCTAACAACACCAAGTACAATATGTCACTCTACTTTGGGAGTATGATATGGACTCAAGAGCAGACATCCTTGCGGTAGTAAGTCTCTCAAGCCCCAATGGATTAGTCAGCCATTTTGGAATGATGTCGTTGGGTAAAAAGGGATCCTCTACCCGCTAAGAAACATAGACTACTAACTAAGGCTTTATCTTCTCTACCTCATAGTCAAGGACGACTATGATTTCAAGAGAGAGATAATGTCATAAAATCTAATATCTAACTAACCCAAATGATTTTCTCATATTAAACTAATCATTTAATGTGGGAGAATAAACATGAACAAGAGTTAAAATATAGACACGTGCTTTTAGATTTATCTTAGCCCGGGACCAAAGGCAATAGGTCCAAATGGGAGATGGTCTAGCAAAGAGCAATGCCAGCTAATGGAGCTTAAAAGACCTTAGGGTTAGCTTCATTAAAGACCTCCAAAGGTTAGTGTTAAAAGTCCTTAGACCTAAGACCTTAGGGTATTTTAAACCTTAGAGTATGTTAGACCTTAGACAAGCTAAGCCTATACTTGAGGTGCTTGTCGTGCTTGACCTGACTTAGGTGCTTGAGGTGCTTGTCGTGCTTGAACTTAGGTGCTTGTTGCGCTTGATGACTGACGTGCTTGAGGTGCTTGTCATGCTTTATGACTAAGGTGCTTGAGGGGCTTATGACTAAGGTACTTAAGGGGTGAGGTGTTCCAAAGTCAACATGGATCCCTACACAAGGGGGGGGGGGGGGGGAGGGGGGGGCAGGGGGTGAGCCCTACAAGTAGGGGCAAGAGAGAGAACACACACACACACACACACACGCACACACACACACACACACACACACACACACACTCACTCAAGGCAAGCCAAGTCCAAAGAGGCAACAAAGACACATGTCAAGCTCCTCCCATGTTGCTAGCATAAGGTACCTAAAGCCTATTGGTTCCTCTAAAGGGTCCACTAAGAATTTAGTTTATTTAATTAATTTTTCAAGCATTATTCAAGTCCTCTCTCTCAAAGGGGTAAGGAGCACACTTGTCCTAATGCTATCCTTGTTGCTTGTTATGCACAAAGCTAGTGATTGGCTAGGCTTGAGGAGGTCCAATCATTTGCAAGGTAGAGCTAGAAGAGGGGGTCGACCCAAGCAAGGAGGGGGGTAGCTTGACCATATACCCTCTCTCACATACTCACACACACTCTCATTATCATGGTGTGTTGTGCAATAACTCCTTCTCCTTCTCCAAGCTTGAGAAGTTGAGAGCTTACACGAACAACTCTTGGCTATGGCATGCAAATCCAACCAAGAGCCATGCTTCAATGTTATGGTAGCCATCTTCTTCATCTTCATTACTATGCTACTATGCTATGCTAAGCTCTATGAGTAATGGTATGAGAGGACACTATTTCTTTCTCGTATGCTACTTCTTCTTCTTCTTCCCTTCCCTCACTCCCTGCTAGCTCTCTCCACCTTTGAAGGTGATTGAGGTCTTGGGATTGAGGCCGGGGACATGTTAATGATTTTGCAAGTTAATTAAGGGCATGATCTTGGTGTTTGAAGTCTACCATCTTCATTACACCAACGAGGTCTCAAGGAACACAAGCTTGTATTGTACCAAGTCTCTCTTTATGGGACAATCTATAATAACAAAAGCCCACATGGTGGGAACATCTACAGTAAAAGAGAGAGAGAAAGGGTTGGAGAAATAGAAAACATTGAGGAATGGATTTATGTGGAGCCGGTCCCCCCTCCAAAAGGCCCATGTGGTGGGAACATCATACTTTCGGCAAATTCAACCCCAAAAAAAAGGGGTGCTCAAATTTTTTAATGTATTTGCACATGCCGAGCTCTGAGTGTGTTTATTGCCTTGCATCTGTGTCGAGCCACTACGGACTCAAGCCATATTCTTTCCCCATGCAGCCTTGTAACACAAGCTTGTCATCAAGTGAGGAATCATAATCACTACCTGCACCGTGCAGCTCGTTGTGTGTGCTTTATCAAAGCCCTTGCCTACTCCAATTATACCCTCTACGGTTTGTCAACACCATCTAAGGCGTCCACTCTCTCAACGGGTTACCTCACAGAAAATTCACACCATCCTTGCTCAAGGTCGACGTTGGGCTCCTACCTGCACTCACACCCCGTCACCCAAGACCATCGCTGCAAGCTCGTAGCCTTTCACGTTGTCTACAAGCAGCTTGTCACCACCAAATCCGCTTGCACTGTGCTACTCACAATCAAGCGCTACCCACACCTCGGTGTCATCGAGTGGCCCCACAACTTGGATTTTTTGTGTGGCCCAACTCGTTGATGGCTCGCACCATTGCCCTCGGCTACTACACAGTCTGCCCTCATCATCGGCTACACAACACATGCAGCGTGCAACCACCTTTTTTTTTTTAATGCACCAGGTTTATCTCTTGGCACGCGCAAACCAGGCTCTTTACTTGCAGCTTTGTTTACGCTTACAGTCGATACTTTTTTTTAAAAAATTGGTTTTTGTGGCTTTGCCTAAGTGCCCTTCCCACTATACAGTTTCCCAAGAGACCGCCAACTAAGAAGCCATTCCCACTACCTACAAAGAAGCCGAACCAAGACACCACTACATGCTCACTTATACCATTGTAATTACCTTTTTTTTTGCACCTCTGCATTAAAGATTTGCATATTGTACTAAAAATTGGGTAGAAACTGAAATGAAGAGATTCTCTTCAGCTGGTAAGACCCCCATTTGCATCCATTGCACTGGCACCCAATAAATCAACCAAAAGGCGACTATTGTGAAGAGGGGTTTCATCGATGGTGAAGAGAAGCTTCACCAAAAAATATATATATGGTAAGACCTATCTCTCACTCACTTGCCTCAAGCACATACATGGAGCCCATAAACATGAAATCTGAAGATCATGAAGACCATCAACATGAAGACAAAGCACCAGAGGAAGAAGAATCAAACAAAGTAGAAGACAAAGCACTAGAGGAAGAAGGATTGAGCAAAATAGAAGTCAGAGACCATGAAGCAATTGAAGACAAAGCATTGAAGAAGACGAAGGTGCTTTTGGATTAGAGCAAAACATACATTTTTCACGATTTTGCCTTCGGATTAGAGTGTTGTTTTTGCTCCTGGATTGGAGTATTATGCCATTTGTCTCATGGATTGGGGATGTATGTTGTCTGTGCTCATGGATTGGAGTGTTCTCTTTCTTCATCAAGTTGTAGCCCAAAGTTCAAGGGGAGGATTCCTCTTGTATTGAAATCCTTAGTGGATACCATGTGTCATCCTTAGTGGATAAAGAACCTTCATTGTATTGTCCTAGTCCAAAACTCAAGGGGAGAATTGTAAGGTGTGAGCTTTGTCCTAGAGTACCAAAGTGTGAGTCAAGAAGAGGAGAGAAGGAATTATCCCACGTGCAGTGGTGCAAGGCTGTAGAGCTACTTGAAGCTCATTTCATGAATGAATATAGGCAAGTCTATTTTGCATTACATCTTTCTTGTTTATGGTGAGCTTGTGATTTCTTAGCAAATACTCAAGATCGTGTCTATGAGTGCAAGTTAATTGATGTTGGAACCTAATTTTATTGAGTGATAATCTAGCCAACACACACTCACTTGTGTGCACGATGTTTCTCTTTCATCCACCCTAGCTAGCTCGATTGTATTCCCATCATTTACAAGTATTGTTCATGCCAAGCTAATTAGGTGTAATGTTCATTTTGCTACTTTTGATCCATTACTCTTCTTATGCTCTTTAAGAATTCTCTTAAAGGAAATGCTCACTATGATAATTCCAAATTCCACTACAGTCAATGTTATAGCCATATTCCATTACAAGTCGTGACAACTTGCAACAAGATGAGGGACCTCAAGGTATACCCCGAAGATCTACGAGAGTTAGCAGATCTCCAGAGAGATTCATTCCTTTCTTCAACCATCTCTTGTTCACAAATTCTGAGAGCTAGAGTCATATGAAGAAGCCATCCAACATGAATCCAAAGAGGAGTGGACGAAGAGCATGCAAGAAGAGATGGACTTACTGCATCAAAATCAAACCTAGAAATTGGTTGATTTGCCTAGAGGTAAACATACACTACAAAACAAATGGGTGTATAAGTTGAAGAAGGAATAAGGCGAGGAAAAGAGATACAAATCTAGGCCTGTGGTACACGGGTTTTCTCAAAAGAAAAGTGTTGATTGTAATATTCTCTTGTTGTAAAAGTGAATTCCATTGGACTTGTTTTAAGTCTTGTGGTTGCTCATGACTTGAATTTTGAGCAAATGGATGTAAACACGACATTCCCTCATGGCGACTTGGAGGAGGAGATTTACATGCTTCAACCAAAGGGGTATGGAGAAAGGGGTGAGGAGAAATGGTATGCAGGTTGAGGAAGAGCTTGTACTATTTAAAGCAAGATTCAAAATGATGGTACCTAAAATTTAATATGGATGGTAGATCATGGATCAAAATAATGCAAGCCAGATCATTGTGTATACACAAAGAGTTTGGAGGATGGAAAATACATCATCCTAATATTGTATGTTGATGTCATGCTAATTACAAGTGCTACCATGCAAGATATAAGAGAGCTAAAGAAAGAACTGCTTAAATCTTTGTCAATGAAAGATTTAGTTGCTGTAAAACAAAATATTGATATGAAAATATCAAGGGACAAGTTAAACAAGACATTGACACTATCCCAAGAGAATTGCATCCAGAAGGTACTAGAAAGGTTGTCAATGCAAAGTGAAAAACTAGTTTCTACACCTTTGGCTAGTCACTTTAAACTAAGCAAGGATATGTGTCTAAAGACACAAGAGAAGATACTTTATATTTCTAAAGTTCCATATGCTGCAGTAATAGGTTCTCTAATGTATGCTATGATCTAGAAAAGGCTAGATATTTCACATGCAATGGGAGTTGTGAATAAGTTCATGCAGAATCTAGGTGAAGAACATTGGTGAGCTGTGAAATGGATACTTAGCTATTTAAAAAGAACAACCACAAATGATTTATGTTTTGGAGGTACCGATATTTTCTTGCAAGGATATGCTGGTGCAGATATGGCAGGTGAAAAAAATACTCGTAGAAGCATTGTAGGCTATGTCTTCACCATTGGAGACACATACGTAAGTTGGGCTTCAAAGTTACAGAAAGTGGTCTTGCTATCTACTATGGAGGTAGAATATGTAGCTCTTACAAAGGCTAGCAAATAAATTTTGTGGCTTCACAAATCTTTGGAGGCGCTTGGATATAAGCAAGACAATTGTGTCTTGTATAGTGACAATCAAAGCGCCATTTATCCTGCAAAGAATTCAACCATTCACTCAAGAACAAAGCATATAGAAGTGAGGTATACGTACTCTTTTGGAAGAGGGATAATTAAATCTTGGAAAGGTGCACACAAGCCATAATCCTGTAGACATGTTAACAAAAGTGGTTAACAAGGAGAACTTGAGACTTTTGCTTATATTCAATTAGTATTCAAGGATAAGAAGTCAAAATGGAAAGCAATCATAGATTTGGTGGAGATCAATCTCCAAATGGGAGATTGTTAAGTATGGAGCCTGATTTACCCTCGTAATTCTCATCCTAGGAAATGCACATTTGTAAGGCCCCCATTATGAAGAGAAGCCAACGTATGTGAGAAAAATCAATCGCCAAAAAACCAAAAATTCATACTCGCTAGAATATTCCCTTTCACCAAAATATATTGATCAGACGGTGGCCAAAAAGTGGTTGGCAAATACATGGCCAGAGGCCGGTGGTTGGTGGCGAGTGGGCAACATTCATCAACAATCGATAGCCAATTTTGAGTGGACGCATTAACACATGGGCAATTGCCTCTCATGTGAGAGGGTAGCCCATAAAGGAAACCTTTGCATCCACGAAAGAAGGCCTCTTTTACACATGATAAGGAGCAAGAATTGCAAGGTAGAGAGAGGATCAAGTGAGACAACCATTAAGGGTTTCTAAACCCTTTGTAAATTACTTCAAGTTTAAGTGTAAAACCATCACTATAGTCACTACTTGATGATCCATTAATCCTAAGACAAATTTTATTTTATGGATGAAGATAACACAAAAAAGAGCACCCATTTTTGTAGCAGGTTGCTACATTCCTTGTCACTGATTCCCACTTTTATGCTTGCACGGATAGAGACCGGACATTTGTTGATTTAGAGGAGGATATTGCTTATCAGGTCCACACTATCACTGTCAACTAATGCAATAACAGTTAATAGGGATTTTGCTAAACACTCAAGCGTAGCAATTGTACATCAAGTATAGATCTAAAGAAGCAGCAAAGATTGGACGTACACATTAGTATAGTTTCCCACTTAATTTTCATCCATTGTAATAATTATGATGTGATACAGGCTCAAGCTATAAAGATTATATCAGTTAGTGTGCTTATGTAGTAGATACAGTAAGTATGGAGCCTTAAAGGCCTTGGGCACTCAACACTGCACATTTTTAACCTAAGATATGTAAGGTAGTTTGTCAATGGAATTAGGATTCTTAACCTCATTTGTTGAGAGCACATCTAGTGAGAGCTCAAGTGGTGTATGGCTATGGAGTCCTTGAGCTTCTTCATGGTATTGTGATGTGATTAACACTAAGTAATGCACTTAATTGTCTTTCATTATGCCTCTCTTACTCTCTATTGATAGCCTTTGGTGCTTTGATTCGCTAGTATGTACATATATGATGTGATTGAAGCATGGTAAGCTTGGTGGATTTATGTGTATGCACGTAAGATTAGTGTGTGACATGCTAGAATTTGAAGGGGATCGGGGAGCACCACAGACGGAGAGTGAGAGAGAGAAGGAGACACACACACGATGTGGGTGGGGAGACTGTGAAGTGGCAGCTCCCCTTATACAGTATACTCACTATAAGTATAGGGTAACAGTGGGTGGGTGCCCATGACCTGGGTGACCAGTCAAGGCACATAGGCCTTAACCCCAACAACCTCCCACTTAAAGGACAATGTGCCTTTAAGCAAGATCTACTAGTGTACAACTAATAGAAGGTGAGATATTCTCTCAACCTATGCCCACTGACTCTCGATGAGCTAGTGCATCTGGCTCTACTGATAGACAAACATCGCGCTGCAGAAGCCACTCAGAGCTAGCTCCAAGCTCTGCAAATAGTCTACAAGAGCTCATGCGCTCCTGCAAGTATCGGTCCAATACCTGCAAACCTCCCCTATGCTCTATGCCGAGATCATTCATCGAACAACTAATCAACCCTGCTGCAAATGCTCCCACTGTAGCTGCTATGTCGGGCCTTGAGATCAGCATCTCGTACATGAGGACACCGAACATTGATGCAACCCTGGCAACCTCTTCCACCTCCAATTCAGAACTCAACTCATGGCAATCCTATCCCCTATCATAGAGACCATGGCACTCTGAATTCGAGCTCTGGAGTGACTCCTCGTGCCCACCACATATCACATGTGTACCAAGAGTATCCATCTGTCCTGAATCTGCATCAAGCTCTGGCATAAGCATATCAAGAAATGGATCCACAATAGCCGACATCTCAGCATCCATGTGAGTCATCTTTGTCATCACCTCTGATGACTCATCCTATTGTGACTCACTAGAGCTGTCCCGCTCTACCTGTGCATCCGTAGACGCAACCTGCACAACAAGGTCATCGCTCTGCACTCCATGCAAAGCATCCTACAACCCACAAGCAAAAGAGACTCGCCTGCTCTCTTGCTCTCTACCTGGCTGCATGATCACAGAGACAACACCGTCTCTCCCGTGATCCACATGCAATGGGTAACCTGTACCACTCCTGGCACCTCTCGCAATCACTAGCGAACCCAAATGCATCACAAAATCTCGCTCTCGTAGCGAAATCTGACATCCACAATCTCTAAGCTGACCAATCGAGATCAAACTCGCTGTCAAATCTGGTACATAGCGCACATGTCGTAACAAGTAAGATGCACCACTCAGTAATGACAGTCTCACATCTCCTGCACCTACTATCGCATGCACCGATCCATCGGTCAAACGTACACTGCCAAGCATCCCGCTAGAATAGCTACAAAACCATTCACGATGCGGCATGACATGAAACATAGCATCCGCGTCTAGCAACCACTGTGAAGGGAGTGCACTATCCTTGTCTCTGCCATGAGCACAAGTAGCAAGCTAGATAGCAAAACCACCTCACCAACAACACCTGGAAACTATCTACAAATATGGCTAGAAACACAATGTAAAACCTGTGAGACACACTCCAAAATAGAGCTCCCGTATTGTCAATACAAGCCTCGCCTGCTCTAGTATCACACTGCAATCTGTGAGCTAATCACCAAGCCCACACTATGCAGTATCGATGCATACACATGCACAAATCTCCCACCTGCAGAGAACACCGCACGCAAATGCTGAGTGCAACCCGCAATCTCTACCTAGATCGCATAAATGAAACGCATAAAACTCCTAGGAAAATTTTTCCAGAGTTTCGACGCACAATGGCTATCAACACAAAATAACCATTGTCCTGCAAGCTCAATACAATGAGCAATCAATGCGCATCAAACTACATTCAACATACATGCATAAGCTCTGCAAAACTATGACAAACAATGCTCGAGATCACAAGACTCTCCCACCCGAGAGCAAGCCACTGTCTCAAGCAAAGAAAGATACACAACTCCTCACTCTTGCGAGAGTGGATACAAAAACACAAAACTGTGTCCAAACTGACAGAACCTGTCAAAGTGAGAGTAAACACTCGATCACAAACTATGGCGAGTAATCTCCAACCACTATCCCGCAAAAGCATACACAAAGCAAAAGCTCAAGACACCTGCTGTGTCGAAACCGGTATGCAAGCCAAAACACTACAGAAGATGTCCTCAACTGCAAATGGCAACACCTGTGGGAGTACTAGACTCAACCTGTAGCCGGGAGTCAAAACTGGAAGCTCCAAATGGCCGAGCACACACACCTCAAGACCAAAAAAGCAGAGCAAAACATGCTCTCAATGCACCACCAAAAAGAAAAAACACTGCACACAAATCCTGAGTGCTATAAGCAATCGCAATCTCGATCGCACCAACAATGTGCATAAAACTCCAGGGAAAATTTCGCCAGAGTTTTGTCAGTAAAACGGCCACAAAACTAGTAACCAAACTGACTGCACGATCAAAACCATGAGCAACCAAAGCGCATCAATCCGCACTCCAAATGGATGCACCAATCTCCACACTTTGCATACATCATTGCAAACACCTGCAAATCTAGTACACAAATATCTCATCTACCTGTGTGCTCCAAAAAACTGCGTCTCTCAAGAGACCGCCTCGGTGGTGTGTAAACGCCTCCGTACTTCGTTGCCCAAGTCTACCAAAAAACCCTCAAACCACAAGCTTAACACAAGCTGCAATTGCATCTTCAGCTCAGATTTTATGCACTCAACTTCAAGCATCTCTCGTGCTTCCAAAAGTGCATCAAACTCGCACACAATGCGACAACAGAAAATCTGGAATTTCTGTATACAGTCAGTCTGAGCTGAATATCAACAAAACGGTGAGGAATTTGCAAAAAGTTTCTTCTGCAAAGTTTCTCGGATCTGCATTCTACAATGAGAAAAATGAATCTGAAAACAGTGATGCTGCTGCGCACACAGTTTTTAGGACAGCACCTTCACTTACACACAGTCTTCCACACTTCTTTCTGAGCTTCCACAAGATCATACATCACTCTCAACTGAGCTCACAAGCTCCCATTTCATTCTCACAAAGCTTCCAAGCTTTCTTAATCTCTCTACCGTCGAGAGCGAGTGAGCTATCGCCTCGAAGCTCTCAAAGCCGTCGTGCTCTCCGTGGTCACCATAGCTCTGATACCAATTGAAGGGGATCGGGGAGCACCACAGACGGAGAGTGAGAGAGAGAAGGAGACATACACACGATGTGGGTGGGGAGACTGTGAAGTGGCAGCTCCCCCTATACAGTATACTCACTATAAGTATAGGGTAACAGTGGGCGGGCGCCCATGACCTGGGCGACTGGTCAAGGCACATAGGCCTTAACCCCAACAGAATTAGTGGAGCTGTGCATCATTGGAATCATTAGCATGCTTGGTTGACTTGATTTAGGTGAGGAGAAGTTGAAATTGAAGATTCTCAATCTTGTGGCTTAGCTCATCCATTGGCCAAGCTCACTTCATATAGTTAACCATTTATTTTTTTCCTTAATCAGCTCACTAATTGTGTTAGTGTTTCCATGCCTTTTTTGAAAATCTCATCTCTTTGGATTGAATTTTGTTGAGCCATTAGAGCTATGCTACGATGGAATTCCCAACATGTGGCGCCGTTTTTGGGGATCAATGGCCTACAATAGTGTGATTTTGGCATAATTGAATAGGTTTTCTCACTAATTTCTTCACTAATTAGGTATGTGTGTTGGTTGATTGGGATTTTTCATGTGTGTGCATGTGGAAATATGTTTAGATTTCCCTAATTTGACACCATATCTCTCTAATTATGTACCTACACGCTCTAATTTTCATAAATCTCTTTCTAATTTTGCTAATTTTTGCTGACTTACACACTAATTTTCTACCAATTGTACTAGTGCTTGGATTGTACATTTTGATATTTTCTTAATTAGAGGCTTCTAATCATGTTGACTTGTGATATTCACTTAACAAATTCTTGATTTTTGAGTGTAATTGTAGGGTTTTGGAGATTCAACGGAATCAACCTATAAATCGAGCCATCTTCAATTGAAGGTCAACAAGTGGTATTTTCAAACTCCCTAAAATGCTTAAGATATGTGGTATGTCATGTTGTTTTCAATGTGATGCTATGGATCTTTGATTTTTTTGTTTCCATGCCATCATAGTGCTGAATTTTTTGCAAATTGTGTGTTTTCATGGTGTCGTAATACCAATTATTTTGCAAATTGTGTGTTATCCTGAATTTTTCCTAGATTCTATGTGCATGGGAATGATGATTTCAATTGGTAATTGGAATTATTGATTGCTAATTGTGTGCTTGATTGGTACAATTGCAAGTGTGTGCATTAAAATTAAGTGTGTCTGCACTCTAATTGAGTGTGTATGCTTAATTTTGAATGTGTGTGCACAAAATTGCACTTGTGTGTGCTCTAATCAACCAATATGTAATTTCAAATTTGGAAAATGTTGGATATTGGTGATTGAGCAAACGTGTGCTTGTTTTGCAAATTTGATGACTCTAATCCTTATGTATGCACACATAAAATTTGGTAAAAAACTTCCGATTATTAGTGTGTGCGTGTGTGTGTGTGTGTGTATGTGTGCGCACATAAAAATCGACCAGCGTGCATGCTTAATGGAATTTGTAACTGAAAATTGATGTGTATGAAGTGTAATTGATGTATGATTGGGTTGAAAACAGGGATTCACATGCTCGGTCAAAATTTGGTGCAATTTAGTTGCTTAGTTTTTATCTTAATTGATAGGATTAATTAGCGATTGAGTTGATGTGAAATTTGCAATTTTATTTGGCTAGAGAATCCATCTAAGTATGTGGAATTATTAGAAGTTTTTGGGTATTTTTTGGATAATTTTTTATTTTTTGCTAATGATTGCAATAATTTTCAATTAATTCCATGAAAATTTGATTATGCATGAATTTGGAGACCTAATTTGAGTGCGTGATAATTTTGAGCACTTTTGTATGTACATTGGTCAAGTTTGGTGTGATTCACTATTTTTGGGACATATAATTTTTGGATAGTTTTTGAAATTTTGGGCTATTTTTGGCAATTTTGGAAGTTAAAAAGTTTGGATGCACATGCACACTCGGATCCACATTGGCATTTCAGACCATACCCACATTCTGCTCTCTCAATCACCTTTTTGTTCCACAAACATAAATCGGGCTTCGTGTATTTTTGGCTGAAGTTGCAAAAATCCCGACTAGTTTTCGAGCTCGCCATGATGAAAATTGGCCAAAGTTTTACAAGTCTCAGTGTACTACCCACAAACATTTCAAATTTTGACTCAAGATTGGAGCTATAAGTCGCTTTAATTTCTTCGGTTAGAAAAAGTGTTTTTGGTGAGCTTTGCCTGTGAGAAACTCCCTAAAATTAAAAAAAAAGAAAAAAATTAATTTCCCCTCATTCTCTCTCTATCTTCAGAGTTTCGTTGTCCTCCCTCTTTCTCGCTTAAAAATAAGTGCACTTATTATTGCTCTCCTCTCAGGCTACCACTAACTTTTTTCACCAACTTACTCTCTCTCTTACTAACTTTCTCTCCACTTGCTCCTACGTGCACTGGCTGCTTGCCACCATCAACCATCACTCTCTCTCTCTCTCTAAGTAACTTTCTCTCTCTTGCTCCTACATGAGCTGGCTACTTGCCACCATCAACTTTGCCATTTTTGTCAACACCACCACACACCCACTTTTACTCACTTTTAGCCTATGTGGGTCATCACCCTCGCACTGACAGATGCAAATTCAATCACTCTTGCCATTGATCTCATTGAGCCATGCCCACATGTTCCTCTCGCATGCCACACACACGCACACACACATACATAGTGGTTTAGGCTAATCTCCCATGATCTCATTGCTTTGCTTCCAGTGCTGCCATAAATGCCATCAAACTCACACACACCCACAAAACTACACACACACACACTCACACACTCACAGTATGACACCTACCATTTCCTTCATCTTTCGCTCCTTGTCTCCCTCTCATGCTCTCTCTTGTCACGCGAGTTGCCAATGTAAGAAAATCCAAAAGAATTGACCCAAAATAAAAAATAGATAAACAAAAAACACCTCTTCAAGAGTGTGTCCCCACACCAATGCTAAAAAAAACTCCAAAAGAAACTTGGCAGACCTAATGTGAAAAATAGCAGAGGTATAATTTGACTATATTTGAAGGTTTACAAGCTAAATTTCCCTAACTTTTGTTGGATGTCTTGCCTTCAAAATTAAAATTCAGAGGTAAATCTCAAAATTGAAGGTGGGATCACACATTTTGTTGAGCTTTGTGTAACACATCCCTCCTGCTCTCTTTGTCTCTTGTCAAGAGATCGTCACTCAGTTAAAAACAAAAGGAGAATCTTTCCCTCTGTTGAAAAATCAAACCAAAAAGAGTGAGCCTCAACCAAGCCTTGAGCTGGTAGAAATTCAAGCCTACTAAGAGGGGGGTGAAAACACAAACTTTTGCAAATCAAGTTGTCAAATCCCTTTTACAAAAACTTGAGACGACTAGCTTTTATTTTGAACAGTCGTTGGATAAAGTAGGACCTACTACCTTTTCTTGAGACCCATTCAAATGCTCTTAAAGCTCTATTTGGAATTCTCGAAACCCATTCAAAATTCCTAAGCATGTCAAATTTCTCGTAGGAATCAAATAGAAGACTACAAAATTCCATCGAGACCAATTAAAACTCGTTGAGCCCAATTCAAAAGTCTTTGAACTCAACAAAAGCCCCCCAAAAACCTCCTCAAAACCCATTAGAGCGACTTGAAAACTCATCAATGATAGAAAAAAATTCTCTGAGTCCCAATTTGAAGCAAGTTTTTAAGTAAAGCCAATTGTGAGTGTGATTTTTAATGAGCTGAAATTGCAAAATCTAGGCTTAGATTCTAAGCTTGTCTTGAAGAAGAAGGGAAGATGGAGCAATCTATAGCCTAGAGTTAATATCTTTGAAGATGATACCGAAAATTTGGTGAGCATAGAAGTAGGAACTTCTCAACAAGAACGACAGATAAGTAGGTCAGATTGCCACCCATTTTAGTATACTGTTCCCATTGTGGAAGGAAAGGGGGACACTCTCTCTAGAGGATTGTTTCCACACAATGAGAGCACATCATTTATGGAGCCATGCAAGGAAAAAATTGGAAATGTGGTTACTGATGTAAGTGCATTTAACCCTCTATGTTTGGCATAGTCAAATACACATGCATTACCTTTAGAAGCATCAAAAGTTCCATATTTGCATGAAGATTCACGAGCACTTGAAGGGTTAAAATTGGAACCATTGGATAGTAAATTTTTGCATGAAATTAGTTAGATTACATTGGAATCGCAAAAGGTCACAAAAAGTGTGAAATTTGCCAATGATTTTGTATCCACCACCACAATTGTGCAATCACATGTTATGACAAGAGATACATCGAAACGAATGTTGTTAGCATTACATGGCATACATAATCCCTATGCACATTATGTGGATCGAGATGGAAACCTACATGAAAAAATAGAATGATATTTGAAAGACCTACATACAAGCTCATAGAATTGTTCTCTATTCTAGATCAAGAAGGATGATATATCTCCAAGAAAATAACAGTTATTACCCAGCTTCCCTACAACTAAATGAAGTTACCCGAGTGAATCCAAAATTGTGTTCATATCGAAACTTTTGAAGAAGCAAACCCTCCTAAGCAATTGGATGTTGAACAGATTATGCAAATAAACTTTGAAACTTTAAAGAAAGCAGGGATCAATCCTATCAACAAGCAAGTTCAACAATGACTACCCAATAGATCTTTGAACCTTTGCTTAAGCAATAGATGAATAAGAAATCCAAGATTAAGCCCAAAAAAGATTATCCATATGGAGCATAAAAAAGGTATGAAACTAGAAGAAGAAAGGTCCTCACCAAACTAGATAGGCTTCTGGAGGAAGTTGATGATACTAGAAATAGAATATTTCCGAACAAGAAATTGATTGTTAAAAATCAACAAAACCTCAAAAAGATTGAAATTAATATAGAGTAATTCATCTTGTCATTGGAAAGAAGAAATTCAGGAACCTATAATTGAAGACACCAATCCTTCACCATTAAAAGGAGTCTCCATTTTTATAATTATGAATAATTTTTTTTGAAATCCCCTCAATGCAATATTTTATATAGGAGCCAACTTGACAATACTAAATGAACGAGTCATTCCTGAATGTTTTTGGGAAAAGCTAGATGAATCACATTCAAATTGTTAAGTATGGAGCTTGATTTACCCTTGTAATTTTCTGTGGTAAAAGCGCACATTTGTAAGGCCCCCATTATGAGGAAAAGCCATCGTGCGTGAAGGAAAATCACTCACCGGAAACCAAAATTTTCACGGACAAGAATCAGGGGCAACATTAGGGGCGGAGACCCCCGAGACTTTTTTTTCCCCTCGTCGGAATATTCCTTTTCGTCGGAATATTATGGCCGGACGGCGACCGGAAAGTGGTCGGAAAATCACCGGTCGGTTGGCCGGTAGTCAATGGCCGGTGGCCGGTGGCCGAATTCATAAGCGGACTTGTCTTCTCAAGGGCGACCACACATGGGCGGATTGGAGGGTCCGATTTGGACTTATTTGCACAAGGGCGACTACACATGGTTGCCTCTCATAAGAGAGGGCAACCCTTTTGGCCTATAAAAGGAGGCCATTTCTACACACATTTCATAGTGTGAAGTTGATGCAAGAAGGTGAGTGTGAGGTGGTGAGAGTGAAGCAAGGCGGGAGCTCCATTAAGGGTATAATCCCTTTGTAAACTACTTCTTGTTTTGAAGTACTAAAGCCATTGAGTGACTGCTTTCCCGTGGACGTAGCCCACATTGGGTGAACCACGTATATCGTGTGTACTCTCTCTCTCTCTCTCTCTCTCTCTCTCTCTCTCTCTCTCTACTCTATAATCTCGTGTATGTAAATCTGTCTCTCTCCATTAAGTAATCTACTCAATTATCTATTTAGCTACGTCTTATTTCCTAACAACTGGTATCAGAGCAAGGTTTGCTCGTAGCTAAATTATCTCAAGGAAAGGATTCCTTGAATTGAGTGGGAGTTATGGCGGAGGAAGGGAAGCTCAAGATTGAGAAGTTCAACGGCAAAAACTACCAACATTGGAAGATGCAGATTGAAGACTATCTCTACCAGAAGGACCTCTATTTGCCACTAGGCGGTGTTGCGAAGAAGCCCGCAACAATGGCAGATGAAGCATGGATTGTCCTTGATCGAAAGGCACTGGGAACAATCCGGTTAAGCTTGGCGTTAACAGTGGCCTTCAATGTTTCGGAGATAAAGACCACGGAGGACTTGATGAAGTCACTTGACGACTTCTACGAGAAACCATCGGCATCCAATAAGGTATTTCTTATGAAGCGCTTGTTCAATCTAAAGATGACAGAGAATGGTTCAGTTGCAGAACACCTAAATGACTTTAACACAAACATAAGTCAACTTCGATCGGTGAAAATCAATTTCGATCACGAAGTGCGAGCTCTCCTTATACTATCATCTCTACCGGATAGTTGGGACAGCCTTGTGATGGCTGTAAGTAATTCTATCTCTGGTACAAATACTCTTAAGTTTGATGATGTTGTGGGTGTTCTCCTAAGCGAGGAAATACGAAGGAGAAGCACAGGAGAATCATCAAGTGTTGCATTGTCAGTGGAAACAAGAGGAAGGCCTAAGGAGAGGTTCAAAAGCCAAAAGGGTCGTAATCGCTCAAGACGGAGCAAGTCACGCACAAATTCAATTCTTGAATGTTGGAACTGCGGCAAGAAGGGCCACGTCAAGAAGGATTGCTGGTCCAAGAAGAAGAAGGAGACTGAGTCTGAAGACAACAAGCCAACATCGGAGGCCAATGTGGCAGGCAAAGTAGAGCAAGATGCTCTAATTCTCTCATTAGACAATGTGTCTAATTCTTGGATAGTCGATTCCGGGGCTTCATTCCATGCGACACCACACAAGCAACATTTCCAAGACTACACCAAAGGTAATTTTGGGTATGTATACTTGGGAGATGATGAAGCTTGTGAGATTGTCGGCAAAGATACAGTTTCTGTCAAAACTGCTAACCGAAATGAATGGAAGCTTAAAGATGTTAGGCATGTTCCTTCTCTTCGCAAAAATTGATCTCTACAGGATAATTAGACGATGAAGGTCACAACATTGCATTCGGAAACAAACAGTGGAAGATCTCAAAGGGATCTTTTGTGGTTGGCAAGGGAGAAAAGGTTGGTACACTTTACTTGTGTACTGTTAGCACGCAACCTTCAACTTCTGTAACAACTACAGAAGTTAACAGTGCGGTGTGGCACTACCGACTTGGGCATATGAGAGTCAAAGGAATGCAAATCCTTCAAACAAAGAAGCTTCTACCAAGTTTGAAAGAAGTTGACTTAGAGTTCTGTAAAGATTGTGTTTATGGTAAACAAAAGAGGGTAAAATTTCAAAAATCAGGAAATGAAAGAAAAAATAAAAAACTTGAGTTGGTTCATTCTGATGTTTGGGGTCCTGCAAGTACACCATCACTTGGTGGCTCATTGTACTATGTAACATTCATAGACGATGCGACTAGAAAAACATGGGTTTATGTCATGAAGAATAAATCCGATGTATTTTCCATATTTCAAAGGTGGAAAGCCTTTGTGGAGAATGAAACAGGTACCAAGGTTAAATGCCTCAGATCCGACAATGGAGGTGAATATTGCAGCCAAGCTTTTGAAAGCTTTTGTGCTAGCAATGGCATTCGGAGGCAAAGGACAACCCCAAGGACACCTCAACAAAATGGGATTTCGGAAAGGATGAACACGACAATCATGGAGCGAGCACGAAGCATGCGGCTACATGCAAGCCTACCGCTTGAGCTTTGGGCAGAAGCTGTAAGTACGTCTGTGTACTTAATCAACCGGTCACCCTCAACGGCATTGGATGGGGGAGTTCCAGAAGAGGCATGGACAGGTAAACTGATGAATTATGCATTTCTTAAAGTGTTTGGGTGTGAGGCTTTCATGCACATAGATAGAAGCCTAAGATCAAAGCTAGATGCAAAGTCCAAAAAGTGTTTCTTCATTGGCTATGGAGAAGGAGACTTTGGGTATCGCCTATGGAATCCTGAAGATGGTAAAATCTTAAGGAGTAGGGATGTAATTTTTAACGAACAAAATATGTACAAAAATTACTTGGAAAGAAAACAAAAAAAAGAAACAAGTGATGAGTACATGGAGCTTGAGGACGGTGAAGACTCAAGGACTGCAAACGGTGACAATGTGCAACAACGTCAACCAAATGAAGAGCCTCAACCTATTCTCCGAAGATCTACAAGAGCAAGTAGACCTCCAGAAAGGTTTGTTCCTTCCTTCAACCATCTCTTGATTTCAGATTCTGGAGAGGCGGAATCATACGAAGAAGCTACGCAACATGAATCCAAAGAAGAATGGACGAAGAGCATGCAAGTGGAGATGGACTCACTACATCGCAACCAAACATGGGAGTTGGTTGAGTTGCCTAAAGGTAAGCGGGCACTTCAAAACAAATGGGTGTACAAGCTGAAGGAAGAAGACGGTGGGAAGAAAAGGTACAAGTCTAGGCTTGTGGTAAAAGGGTTTTCTCAAAAGAAAGGTATTGACTTCAATGAAATATTTTCTCCTGTTAGAAAAAATGAACTCAATTAGGCTTGTCTTAAGCCTTGTGGCTGCTCATGATTTAAATCTCGAGCAAATGGATGTAAATACGGCATTCCCTCACGGTGACTTAGAGGAGGAAATCTACATGCTTCAACCAAAGGGGTATGAAGTAAAAGGTAAGGAGAAAATGGTTTGTAGATTAAAGAAGAGCTTGTATGGTTTAAAGCAAGCATCAAGACAATGGTACTTGAAGTTTGATCGATGGATGTTGGATCATGGATTCACAAGATACAATTCGGATCACTGCGTCTACACGAAGAATTTGGGAGATGGGAAGTTCATCATCCTAATGTTGTATGTTGATGACATGCTGATTGCAAGTGCTAACATGCAGGACATCAAAGACCTAAAAGAGGAGCTGTCTAAATCTTTTTCAATGAAAGATTTAGGTGCTGCAAAGAGGATACTTGGTATGAAAATATCAAGCGACAGGATGAAGAAGACAATAAAGCTATCTCAAGAAGATTATATCAAGAAGGTACTAGAAAGGTTTGCAATGCAAAATGCAAAATGCAAAACCAGTTTCTACACCTTTGGCTGGTCATTTTAAACTAACGAAGGATATGTGTCGAAAGACACAAGAGGAGATAGTCTATATGTCTAAAGTTCCATATGTTGCAGCGGTAGGTTCTCTAATGTATGCTATGGTCTGGACAAGGCCTCACATTGCACATGCAGTGGGAGTTGTGAGTAGGTTCATGGATAACCCAGGTAAAGAGCATTGACAAACTGTGAAGTGGATACTTAGGTATCTAAAAGGGACAACAACAAATGCTTTGTATTTTGGAGGAACTGATATTTTTCTAGAAGGGTATGCTGATGCAGATATGGCAGGTGACAAAGATATTCGAAGGAGCACTACTGGCTATGTGTTCATGGTTGGAGGCACAGTAGTAAGTTGGGCTTCAAAGCTGCAGAAAGTGGTTTCAATTTCTACCACGGAAGCAGAGTATGTAGCAATGACGGAGGCAAGTAAAGAAATTCTGTGGCTTCACAGATTCTTAGAAGAGCTTGGATTCAAACAAGACAATTGTGTCTTGTACAGTGATAGCAAAAGTGCTATCCATCTTGCGAAGAACTCAGCCTTTCATTCAAGGACAAAGCACATTGAGGTGAGATATCACTTCATACGCACTCTTTTGGAAGAGGGACAGCTAAAGCTAGGAAAGGTGCATACAAGTGAAAATCCTGCAGACATGTTTACAAAGGTGGTCAACAAGGAGAAGTTGAGCTTTTGCTCATCTTCAATCGGCATTCAAGGATAAGAAGCCAGAATGGAAAGCAGTCACAGGTTTGGTTTGGAGATCAGTCTCCAAGTGGGAGATTGTTAAGTATGGAGCATGATTTACCCTTGTAATTTTCTGTGGTAAAAGCGCACATTTGTAAGGCTCCCATTATGAGGAGAAGCCATCGTGCGTGAAGGAAAATCACTCACCGAAAACCAAAATTTTCACGGACAAGAATCAGGGGCAACTTTAGGGGCCTCGGGGGCGGAGGCCCCAGAGACTTTTTTTCCCCTCGTCGGAATATTCCTTTTCGCCGGAATATTATGGCTGGACGGCGGCCGAAAAGTGGTCGGAAAACAACCGGTCGGTTGGCTGGTGGCCGGTAGTCAATGTCCGGTGGCCGGTGGCTGAATTCAAAAGCGGACTTGTCTTCTCAAGGGCGACCACACATGGGCGGATTGGAGGGTCCGATTTGGACTTATTCTCACAAGGGCGGCTACACATGGCTGCCTCTCATAAGAGAGGGCAGCCCTTTTGGCCTATAAAAGGAGGCCATTTCTACACACATTTCATAGTGTGAAGTTGATGCAAGAAGGTGAGTGTGAGGTCGTGAGAGTGAAGCAAGGCGGGAGCTCTATTAAGGGTATAATCCCTTTGTAAACTACTTCTTGTTTTGAAGTACTAAAGCCATTGAGTGGCTGCTTTCCCATGGACGTAGCCCACATTGGGTGAACCACGTATATCGTGTGTACTCTCTCTCTCTCTCTCTACTCTATAATCTCGTGTATGTAAATCTGTCTCTCTCCATTAAGTAATCTACTCAATTATCTATTTAGCTACGTCTTATTTCCTAACACAAATGTGCCAATAAAATAGAGTATCGGGCTAAAATGTGGCTCCTACTAGGAACCACAAGAATACCCATTTTCTCATACCTATGTCTCCAACCTAGCTATGGTATGATCATTGGAAATGATATTTTGGATAGATTTCAGCCCATTATATTTGATTATACCCATTTCAGATTCAGATGGAAGGAAACGGATGGATTTGCCCCTATCTTGCATCGAATCTAGTATATCATTCCTTTAGATAATTGGATAAATATAAGGGTACAAGCATTTAGCCTAACCAATGTAGCCATCCAAAGAAAAGCTAAAAATTGAAACCAATCAAATCTGTTTTAGCTCAAAACCCCAATATCATAACCGAATAGAGAAATTATTGAATCTTGGCCGATGACGATCTCGACTCCCAATTTCTCGATGGAAAGAACTGACTCATTCTAGAGGGGGCTAGGATGATATCATCTTTTAGCCAAGCACAAAGAATATTAAAAGCGATACAATCACTTATGTCATACACCATGACTGTGATAGCACTATGTGACTAGAAAAAAGCGTGTACGATAAGATACTCCACCTACCATCACATTTTGACTTGTCCACTATGTAAAGCATTAATAAACCACCTTGGACAATGACATCCGCTAGTGTAAAGTGATACCCATTGTTGTAAAGTGACATCCACTACTTTGCCCACCAAGGCATTAGCTTTTCCCTCAAGCCACCATGCCTCATTGTAAATAATCTTTGAAGCATATCTCAACTGAGCATAACATCTCAGACTGAGTCTAGTTGTATCCCTCTCAAGCTTAGCATAGCCTCTTGTATAAATTTCCATAACCATCCCTTGCATGTTTTCCATTTAGCATCGTATCACACAGACCTTTTGCTTATACAATTGCTCATTGTCACAAAAACTAGAACAAACTCATTGACAACACAGATAAAACCAAGTCAAAAGTTCCTAAAGTTATATAATTTGAATCAATTGATTATGCATGGGAAGAAAACTCAAATGAACCTAGATGGGATATGAAAAATGCAAAAACCAGAGCAAGAATCAAAGATTGGTTTGTATTCTATAGTGGAAACTAGCAATAATATGATTATTTCTACGAAGAATCAACTCATAATGGCCTCCAATTAGAATGCATTCCTAAATACATCCCATCTCCTCCATTAGATTATGAAGCTAACGATGACAATGAACCATATGAATTAGAAATAGATGAAAAAACTCAAGTTCCTTTACACGTGGAGAAAGATGGGCCAATGGAAGAAGCATCAATCAGCTTGTTGGAATTAGGGTTGCAGGAAAACACACACAGCTTGGAGAAGATGAAGGAATCTCAAGGGACACAATAGAGAGCGTATTACTTAGTGTGCAATGAAAAGATAGATAGCCCTAGAGTGATGGACGTATATACAATGCACGGGGGAAAAAACCTCCTAAAGAGGGGAAAAATGCCCCGATGGTCCTAGTGTGTTCACACACATACTACCACATGAATATGGTAACAAATCCCCTCTAGAGTGATGAGGTGAACGAGAGCTGGCACATGAGTAAAGGGAAGTGCCATGGCCTAAGGACATGATCTGTCCACAAAGGGGAGTAAGCCCAAAGCTTTGCGGAAAGCTTCAAGCTTCTCACAAGACAATGCCTTTGTGAAAAGATCTGCAAGGTTGTCCTATGTTGGCACATAAGCCAAGATGATCTCTCCTGTTGAGAGCCTCTCCCTGACATAGTGGTAATGCACCTCAATGTGATTTGTGCGAGCATGAAAAACTGGGTTCCTTGCAACTGCCAATGCACTCTGATTGTCAGTGAAGATAGTGTTGGCAGTGTCCTGTCCAACACCCAAATCAGCCATAAGGCGTCTGAGCCATACACACTCCATCGTACCTGTGAAGACTGCCCTATACTCAGCCTCACAACTCGAAGTGGCCACAGTAGGTTGCTTCTTGATCAACCATGATACACATGAATTGCTAAGCATGAAACAAAAACCACTTGTGGACGCTTGTGTGTCAAAACAACCAGCCCAATCTGAGTCCAAAAAAGCATGTAAGTCTGGCGGCAATGATCCCCCCTTGGGATAAAACAAGCCAAGATGTAAAGTGCCACTAAGGTAGCGGAAAATCCTCTTGACAGCCTACCAATGCTTAGACCTTGGGCTATGCATAAATCTGCTGACCTGTGAGACTGCAAACTGAATATCCGGCCTCGTGTTGCATACATAAATGAGGCAGCCAACAGCAGTTTGATAAAGAGTGACATCAGCAGGATCGCCAGCATCATGTAGACTCAACTTCAAACCTGTTTCCATGGGAGTGGCAATAAGTTTGCAATCCTCAAGTCCAAATTTACATAGCAATGTCTCTATGTAACTTTTCTGACACAAGGAAATACCACCATCACATTGCTTAAATTGTATACCCAAGTAAATGATATAACAACCCCAAATCTTTCATCTTGAAAGTAGCATTTAATCAGCCTTAAATTCAACAATATGTCTCTCATTTGGTCCAGTGAAGTACATCATGTACATCTGCATCAGTAATATATTGATCTGTAACATTTTTGAAAACCCCCATAGGTTGTACATTTGCCTTATTGAAATTTACATTCAAACTTCCACCACTGAAAAGAGGCAACAAAGTGTCATAAATGTCCTGTGAGCCTACATTACTGTCTCTAGTACATGACAGCAAGGGTTGAATAGAATCTTCCACAAACACTACATCCCATGAAACCAGAATACGCTTTGTTTGTGGATGATACAACCTCTAACCTTTGCTTTCAGCACTATAACCAACAAAAATACATTTGATAGCCTTATGATCCAATTTTTTGTGTTGTGTTTGTGGCACCAAAGCATATGCCGCACAACCAAAAACACGCATGTGCTCAATATATGGCTTTCTATCATGCCATGCTTCATATGGAGTAATAGACTGCAAAGCTTTTGTAGGACACATATTAAGTAAATAAGTGGCACACATGATGGCCTCAAGCCAAAAAGAATGTGGCAAAGCTTGACTTTTGACCATACATTGTGCCATTTTCGTAAGTAACCTGTTTTTCCTCTCAGCAACACCATTATGCTGAGGTGTATAAGACACTGTAATTTTATCCCACGACTAGCTAGAAATGCATTAAATTCATGAGACATATACTCCCCCTCCCCCTCGATCGGAACGAAGGGTGCCCATAGTACATTTCGAGACATTTTCAGCCATAGCCAGAAATTGTTTGAAGCACATAAAAACTTTGGACTTCGCTTTAAGCAGAAATACCCATGCATGCTTGGAGTAACCATTAATGAAAGCCACAATTACAGGTAATTGCCCAAGGATGGAGTTTGCATGGGCCCACAAACATCACTATGCACAAGCTGCAACCTGCATGTGGCCCTAACTGAACCATCCTTTGGAAACTTAGAGCAGCTGCATTTTACCCAAAATAAAACCTTCACAAACATGTTTGATAGGTGCTTCAAGAGGTGGCAAAGAAGCAACCATATCAGATTTTTGCAAACGCAGCAAACTGGCAAAATTCAGATGACCAGAACGTGCATGCCAAAGTTTTGCATCTGAAATAGACCTTGAATCTGCAACTGCATTTGCAAAATTTTGTCCACACTTGTCATACAAAGTGAGCTTATACATCCCACGGCACAAAAGGCCAGATGCAACAATTTCATCACCAAAACTGAGATTATGAACTGTACATCTGTCATCCACAAATTTGACTACAAGTCCAAGTCTAGCAAGTGCAGATACAGACAAAAGATTCTTCTTGATCCCAGGTACATAAAGTGCATCAACAAATGTGAGAGAACTGCCATTTGCAGCAATCTTTCCAACTCCTTGAACCGGATAAGAGGCATTGTTGGCACAAATGACTGAATTTCCATGAGGGACAAACTCGAGAGAGGTGAACAATTCATGATGTGAGGTAATGTGCTTTGTAGCACCATGATCGAAATACCACACATTTGAATCTGCAGCAATTGACATGCATGTATCATGGACAACAAGATTGTAAGTGTACTCTGCACTAAAAGCCCATTCTGCATCAACATTAGCATCACAATATCCTTTCACAGAAGACTCAACAATGGCTGCATTTGTAGTGGAACCATCATTTGCACTGGAACCACCCTCTTTCTTCTTAGCCTCTTTGGCCTTCAACTTAGAACACTGCTTGATCAAGTGATCATTAGATTTACAATAATGGTAACGCGTCTTCTTTTTGCCCTTATCACCAGAATTGCCATACGAAGTGTTGCCAACAAAATCATTGGGAACAGAAGTTTTGCCACTCGCAGCAAAACCATAAGAAGTGGCTGCATTGCTGTTACCACCCTTTCTTTGAGAAGCAATAAAAGCCTGTTCAACTGCACGCTATCTAATCCTTTTTTTTTTTTGGAAAGTGACTCTTGCAATAGCAATGTGCAAAATGCATCAAACTTGACAACTTCAAGATTTCCTTGGGTCATAAGTCTCCAAGTACTAGTAGCAAAAGTCTGGTAAGAATCTGGTAAGGCATCAAGGACGGTCTGCACAAGGGAACTGTCTGAAATGACTTCACTTGCAGAAATAAGTTGCTCATTGATATCCTTGACACCTGCAAGGAAAGTGTCCATATCATCTACCTCATGCATAAATTCGACTCCAGCTCTCTATTTGGGAATTTTGTATTCACCGTAGAAACTTAATCTACAAAGTAGGTAAATACCACTATAGAAACCAAAGCAAAATTTTGTCATAAACTTCCAAAATCCATCACAAAACTACTTTTAAAAAAATTGGATTATCAAAAATTGGGTTAGCAACATTGGGAGATAGTATCAAAATTCTTGTAGAGGAATTGGAAACTTTTTACTACCAAGAACTCAATAAGAGGTTTATAATCTATGACTAACCTTTTTTTTTTAGCTCTTTTCTACTTGTTGTTGTGATTCTGATGTAGAAGGCCTTGCAAGCCCAATTTGAGTTAGAAGGCTCAATGATTGCCTTTTGCAGGAGCTCGTCGATTTCTTTCTTATAAAGCTATGTATCGATAATACACATCCTTGGGTGAGAGGCTTTAGTGGGATTAGTGTGAAGGAATGGATCATAGGCATGCATGTGTGCAACAAAGATGGAGAGAGAAGAGAGGGAGAAAGAGAGCACGACACAAAGATGTGGGGTGAAGCTCCCAAATCTCACTGTATGAGCACACTGTGAAGATTAGTGAGAGCTCCTTATTCTTTGTATGTATAAAGAATAAGGAGATAAATGTGGGCAGTCAGACATTGGTCGGTGGACACGGGAAAAGCACGGTGAGGCACACAACCTTTACCTAACATTCTCCCACTAAAGGCTGTGTGCCGATAAGTGGCAAGAAGACTAGCCTACAACTAGTATATACAAGAGGTGAGAGAAGACGACTCTCAACCTATGCCCACTAGCCCACTCCAAACACATGAGTGCATCTGTAACCGCTCTAGTGTAGATGCAACATGCATACGACTAGGGCTAGAGCCACGATGACACTCCTAATGTAGGTATTGAGGGATGACCTGCATGGCTCTACAATGCACAATGCCAATGTCAGTCATCGCACAACTGACAACTCCCACTGCAAATGCACCAACCGCATAAGAAATATCAGGTCTCGAGACCAAAGGGTCAGACATGAGAGACCCGAAAGTCGATGAAACATGCACTATGTGTGCCAACCTACCCCTGTCAGCAACTCAGTGCCATATGCATCCTCATCATAAACCACTTGACTATGGATCACCATGTTAGCATCATTTAGCAAAGGCTTATGCTGAGAATGACTGCAAAACCAAAAAATCAGCACCACTATAATCACACATAGCTATTTGAAGGACACTGTCGCCCTCAAACGTATCAAATGCATCATAGAATAATGCATCGATCTCTTGCTCAACTGATGTCACCTCAATTGATGATTGACCAAGTTGTGCATCCTCAGAGATATTACTATCTGCATGAATGTCACCACAAGGCAAATGCACAACCTGCTCTCCATGCAACACATCCGCAAAAGAGACACGCCTCGTCTCTCACTCCAAACATGGCTGCAAATACACAGAGACTACACCGCCTCTGTGTCAATAAATATGCAAAGGGTATACCGGACCACTCCTAGCTCTGGCTATCACCAGTGATCCCCAATGCATCTGAAATGATCGCTCTCCAAGCAATACACAATGTCCACTACTCTACAATTTACGCACTAAAATGAGACTCTGGTTGAGTCTTGGTACATAACATACATCTCGTAGCATAAGCAATACACCACTAGGTAAAGACATGCATACATCTCCAGCACCCCTCTATGTCATATGCTGAACCATTAGCAAATTTCACACAACCAAGTCTCCCACTAGAGAAGGAGTAAAACAAATCAAGACGTGGCATCGCATGAAAAACAACATGCTTGTTTAGTAGAAAACGCGTAGACAATGTGCTATCCCAAGACACAAAGTAGTTTGAAGGTAAGCTAAACTCAAAAGTGACATGCCCATCACATGCATACTCTCTAGCATTTGTCCTCATAGTAGCATCATGCATCTGCCTCTTTCGCTGCCTCATACGCCTGAAGCAACGATGCCTAATATGCCCATCATGGCTGCAGTGCCAACATGTCAGTTGCGATCATGAGAGAAAATCTCCTCTCACCTGAAGCGTCTCCATATCCATGCCAAAACTATGGCAAACAATGCTCGAGACCACAAGACTCTCCCACCCGAGAGAAAATCATTGTCTCAAGGAAAGAAGGTGAGCAAACGGTCAAATTACTAACCTTTGTAATAGGCATACATATCTGGCAAAATTTTGGCAGAGTCTCCTCTGTAATTGGAGCAAAAAACCCAACAGTAAATCGCAATGAGACAACAACAAATGCCCAAATGACAATCCGGAAATGTACTCATCCGGAATCACCTGATTTACACTGAGCCCAAACCGCTCTAGCCGGAGTATCACTCAACGGCGCCACAAATGACGTACATATGTGAGTGAAAAATTGCTACCAAAATGTGTCAATGAATGAACAATGTTCCAGAAAACTGTAGTATACATAACCTGTGTAAAAGTGGGAGTCAAAACTCAACCAGTATCACAAGTAACAAGAACTGTACTTGTAGAGTAACACAAGATCTTGTATGGCTGAAAAATATGGCTACAAATCAGCCCCAAAACAACCCCAAATTCAGCTCTCAAATAGTTGAAGAAACAGGTTACAACTGTGCTGCAAATTAGCTTACAATTGAGCCATATATAGGCACCTGCAAGAGGGAACGATGGCTGAAAAATTTAGCTCACAAATGACCCTCAAACCTACCTATAAACCTGTCAATGTGAGAGCTAAGCTCGATCACAAACTATGGTGAGTAAACTCCAGCCACTATCCCACAAAAGCATACACAAAGCAAAAGCTCAAGACACCTACTGTGTCCTAACCGGTATGCAAGCCAAAACACTACAGAAGATGTCCTCAGCTGCAAATGGCAACACCTGTGGGAGTACTAGACTCAACCTGTAGCTGGGAGTCAAAATTGGAAGCTCCAAAGGGCCGAGCACTCACAACTCAAGACCAAAGATGCAAAGCAAAACACGCCCGCGATGCACCACACAAAAGGGAAAACATTGCCCGCAAATCTTGAGTGCTACAATCAATTACAATCTCGATTGCACCAACGATGCACATAAAACTGTTGGGAAAATGTCGCTAGAGTTTTATTAGCAAAATGGCTACAAAACCAATAACCAAAGTGACTGCACGCTCAAAACCATGAGCAACCAAAGTGCATCAAACCGCACTCCAAATACATGCATCAATCTCCACACTTTGCCTACATCATTGCAAACACCTGCAAATCTAGTACACAGATACCTGCTCTACCTATGACCACCAAAAAACATGCTTGAGGCATACATTACTGAGCTCAAACTGCAATCACATGAGTCTCCCTAAGAATATGACCACATAGATTATACATCATATCCTCCCACTTGTGAGGAAACTTGCAGCCAATACCACTCTCACATCCGAGAGCAAAGCATGTGTGGAATCCTCGATACACAATAAACAATTGCTCCTGTAGAAATTTCAGAGGTCAAAATCAGTCCAAATGGACATCACCGTTGTATTTGGAGCGTGCCAAAACCTCAGTTAACACCCTAACCTTGCATAAATCGCATTTTGTATGCAAAAGTTACGCCAAAAACACTGTTTTGGAGAACGAAAAAATGACATGCAGAAATGAAAATTTGCATTCTTCCTGCAAGTATGGATGCAAAAAAGCATACACACTTGCAATACACCCTCTTCTCAAGCTTGGGAATGTCCCTCAAGCTTCCATGGGCACAGATCTGGTGGTTACTCATCGATCTCAAGCTTCCACCAAAAACGAGCTCACCATAGTTGAAAGCTCACTTCTCTGTAGCACTCCATCTATCGCAAAGCCAAAGCTCTAATACCAATTGTGAAGGAATGAATCATAGGCGTGCGTGTGTGAAACGAAGATGGAGAGAGAAGAGAGGGGGAGGAAGAGAGCACAACACATGGATGTGGGGTGGAGCTCCCAAATCTCACTATATGAGCACACTGTGAGAATTAGTGAGAGCTCCTTATTCTTTGTATGTATAAAGAATAAGGAGATAAATGTGGGTGGTCGGACATTGGCTGGTGAAAATGGGCAAAGCACAGTGAGGCACACCACCTTTACCTAACAATTATCATTAGAGATGGTCAGAATACTGATCATGTATTTCTCTTCATCCAAAAATGTTAGTGGGTTGTTGGAGGCTCATAGCCAAAAAAAAAAGGATGGTCTCTATTGGTATTTTGTAGGGCAATGGTAGGACTAGGGGGGACATGAATCTCAAAAAAGCATGCATAGTCAAGGGGTGTGCGTGGGTGGAGATGAGCATGCAAGGTTCCATGTGCCCTTTTAGTGGTATAAGACTGGTTATGAGTTCTCAAGAGCCGCCAATTGAATATTGTACTTGTATGCTACTCTCAAAATTTGTAATAAACATGCATGGTCAACTCCATTAAAAGGGTAAAAGGACAATAAGAGAATTTTTTATGCTTTCTCATGAAGAGGAGATAAAATTCATGGCAAGAAAGAACCCAATCATTAAACTAAGAAGGAGGCTATCCTTCTTTTTGAGGTTTCTTTATTTAATTTCATGCTCTTTTGGTAGTAAACAGAAAGGGAGAAAAAGGCTTTAGAAAGAAACAACAGAGATTAGTCTGCCTTCCACAATACACTACTAGAGCTAGAACCCATCTGAGAGTGGTTTCTAGTGACATTACCACCTCAAGGCTTTCAAAAATGTTGTTGGGACCCTTACCTCTCACCTCACCCACACCTTATGGAGCAATTTCACAAGTAGCTCATATCTTGGGATTAGCAAAATCATCACATGCTTTTTTAGATTTGTTGCACACAGAAAGTTGACATCGATGACAAGTAGGGAGTGTTCATGGCACCCACCTTCTGTATGTAGAAACTAATTTTCTTTTATGTTTGATGGTGGCAAGTAACAAATGATACCTCTACTTTATGATGCACTTATATGTGTGTGTGTGTGTGTGTGTGTGTGTGTGTGTGTGTGTGTGTGTGTGTGTGTGTGTGTGTGTGTGTGTGTGTGTGTGTGTGTGTGTGTGTGTGTGTGTGTGTGTGTGTGTGTGTGTGTGTGTGTGTCTATATATATATATATATATAATGTATATGTGGATATTCAGATGATCCGAAGGACCTCTGGTATACCGAATTCTTAATGAAAGAAGCTATCTCTTTTCTGGATTTGGATATGCCTAAGAGTTTGTATTGTGCAGTAGATCCAAGCTGTTGAATGTTTAAAGCTACTGGGTGTTGTACCTCATTGAGCAGAGTTTTAGAGATATCCAATTTCCATTCTGCTAGAAATTCAACTTCCTGCCAATTAACCATTTCAGGCAGACTGCCCAAAGTTGTATCATCCACCTTTGTAACAATATTCTGATTGCGGATTTGAGAATTATTATCTCGCAAATACCCAGAGATATATACTAAAGGTAGACAAGTATTGATGGTGCGAATTATCATGCAATAGGCTATCTGAAGATGGTCAGAGTTATGTTTCAAATCTAAACCATGTGTTTTAATGAGGAGAGAGATCACCTCATCAAAATATTTGTCAGTGAGACTACAAGGAAAGTTAGGAAAACATTCTATGTAGATTGGCCCATTAGACAAGCTTCCTTGCAAGACACTAATTGTCTGGTCAGGTAAGTTTCTATGCCCAGTATCAAGTAGGGCTCCTGTACAAGAAGCATTAAGGCCTTTTCAAAACAAAGGTATTATGCCCACCGCAATATAGCCTATGTGCACAAACTGATGTCCTTTGCTTAATGCCTGCTTCCTAAACTCGGAGAGTTCTTCAAACAGATGGATTTTGTGATTATCAGAATCACTATCTTTGATGGTTAGTTTACCATGAGTTTCATGGTACAAGGTATTAGCATAAAGAGAAAAAGATTTGTTATGCTTATATACCTAGGAAGAAGAAACCTTAGGTACACTCCATTTACCAGTAGGGTTAGCTTCTTCAATCTCGACGTTTTCATAGAGGAGTCTCTTGAAGGATGATATAATCATTGCCATGTTGAATATTTGATTATGCCAACGAAGTAACTAGCTCTCTAGGGCGTCAATGGATTGCGGATATGCAGAGAACTAGATAGTGGGGTAAAAGGAGTCTGAAAGAGCTGATAATGTCTGTGTTTATGCGGCACCAAGCCTAGCGACGATGACTAAATAGCAAAGGAAGCTCCAACCACAAACTCTAGGCAATCCTCACGAGCACTCAGAGTTTACTAGTGATACAGTGTGACACCTCACACGGTTAATCATAATTTATAAACACCAATGGCTCTGATACCAAGTTAGGGTGGAAGGAAAGAGACCATACAAATAACACAGAGACAATGGATACACACACGGTTAATCATAATCTATAAACACCAATGGTTCTGATACCAAGTTAGGGTGGAAGGAAAGAGACCATACAGATAACATAGAGACAACGGATACACAGTAAAATCTTGAAGATACTTATATTGATAATGGCAAAATAGTTACAATGGGTAAAAGCCTGCGGTCTATGGAGATGATAAGGAGACAGTAACTAAAGACTAGTATTGCTTGCTCAAAAAACTCTCCCTTTACAATGAAGCAAGGCCTCCTTTTTATAGAGGATTGGGCACTTGCGTGATATTTACGCGAGGCGACGTGTTACATTCTTAGGTAAAGTGCCTTTTTACAGTAGTGGATTGTGCTTGCACCATTGCTGATCTTTCTTTATTCCTTTTGTATGACATCAGTGCGTCGGTCACTTTTTATACGAGAGAAGATTTGCAATATTATTTTTATGCCCGTGAATATATTCATAGGAAATATCGAAGTGACTCAGCTTGTGGGCCCATTGGTAAGCATTCTCAACTTTACCAGCATTCTTTTCTTTTAGAAATTTATCAAAGTTTTTGAGGTCACTTCGAAGTGTAAAAGGAATTAATTCCCATAAGAAATAGGCAAAAGGATAAAACGGCATTGACTCCTGCCAAAAGTTCTTTTTGAACTGAATGGTACCGGATCTCTGCATCCTTGAAGCACTCTGAAGCCCATCGGCAGATGATGGGGGTTCCATTATGTTCTTCGCAGAGAATTCCTCCCCATGCTTCTTCAGAGGTATCAAAATAAACCATAAGAGGTTTATCAGTAGGGATGTTGAGGAGAGGAAGATTCTGGCAAACCTGCTTGATCTTCATCACTGCCTGTGACAGCTCATCAGACCAAAAGAAATTTTTACTTCTTTCAAGACTTTTGAAGGGTAATAAGTCTTGGCCACTTGAGGGTACTGAGGAGCAATCCATTGTAAATATCCAATAAAGGATTGAACTTCTTTGCGATCCTTGAGTTGATTGGGAAAACTTTGTAGCTTGTGCAGTACATGTTCTTGCATTTTAATGCATCCTGCATAAATTTCAATTCCCAAAAACTCGACCTGTGGCTTACAGAGCTCTATCTTTTTTAAGCTCAGTACCAACCCTGTCTTGTGCAGCTTTTGTATAAAGAGTTGGAGGCGCTTGACATGGCTCTGAACATCTTTAGAGTAGACCAAATCTGCAAGAAGAAGATCAATCTCTTCATGACATAACTTAGTGTCCTCCAGAGACATACCAGGATGTGTAGCCTTAAGCCTTGTCGGCTTAGGGTCACCAAGCAAAGAGATCCAATATTCTTCTCTATCCCAAAAGGCCAATGGATTGTCACTTGTATGTTGTGCCAGTTGAGAAGCAATCTGCTCAAGTTGGTTAGAGTATTTGATCCTTTCATCAGCAAACCATTGTAAAAACCGCTCATCTTTGTGAGGATTTGGTAGCATAGGAACTACTCCCCCAGTAAAAAAGATCCTCGTGGCTTAGTGAAAACAGTATAGGGAATATCATCCAGAGAAAAGTGAATAGAAGCATCAGAGTGAATAGTAAATGGGTTAAGCTGGGAAATCAAATCAGCGCCAATGGTAAGATCTATATTAGGATGAGGATGTAAATACAAATACATTTGTATTTTAGCAGTCCCTAATGCCAGTTTACAAAGAACTATTTTATTGATACGTCCCTTTGAATTATCAGCATATGTGAAACAGTGATGCCATAAGATAGAATTTGGACAAGATGCACCAGAACCAATGCTTGGTTGATATAGGAAATAACAGAGCCAGAATCCCAAAGAGCATCCAATTGAAAGAATTGTTCTTGGGAAAATTTAATCCATACTTCGGAATAGTATGCTCTATTGTAGGCAGGATTGAACTGAAGGATATGGCATCCATTGATATTGTGTTCGGGGATCCAATATGTTGTGGCTTCCAAGATGGCTTTGTCATTCTTACTACAAATTTGTATGTAGTCAGCTGCTTCGTTTATCGGATGTAAAGCTGATGTAGATGCTTCCGGATAGACTATTGAAGTAGGGATTTGATTGCGAGAATGACTTCGACCTTCATAGTTATGCATGACTTCTTGCCTTTGATTTCTTGTAGTAGGCCTAAGTCCTGGATGCATAAATTCTTTCCATTCTTCTTGTTGAGCGATGGTATTTGCTTGCTTAACCAAATTTCTAAATAGAGGCAATGGAGTATACTATAGATTAACCTTTAAAGGATGTTGCTCTTGTTGCAAGGATTCTGTTTCATCAAAAGAGTAATGACTAGAGCTTGATGTAGATGATCGAACATACCTTTTTTTCTATGGGAATGAAAAAGGTTTCTTCACCATATTGGTTAACCTTGGCTCACTATCGTCAAGAAATCTGGCATTAAGTTACTCATAATCCTACCCTTATTATAATTATGCCTAAACTTGGTAAGCGCAAGGGGTCAAAGATGTTTGAAAGATAACAAAACAATCACAAAGAACATTGAAAGGTGGACATTTGGCATATAATGTGAAGTATAATGCATGGAAAGCATTAAAGGATACGATAATTATTTGAAGTCATGATTTGGCTGCATGTGTGGGCACGCGTGCACACACACACACACACACACACACATATATATATAGAGAGAGAGACCCTACCCATAGCAAGATATAAGGAAAAAAAGTGTTTGTCTGTATCTGCGTGTGGGTACTATGTTTTTTTATTAAGAGATAACTACTTTCTCATCCACACAAACTTATAGACCAGGGTAAGCTTTGAAGAAAAGGTTGGGCAAGGAAAGAGATTCTTACAAATGTAAGGGTTTTTAGGCATGGATTGTGAACTTTCTCACCAAATTTCATTCTTTCTTTGAATTGCTATATTATTTTTTGCAATAGACAAGAAAGAAACAATGGATCAAGGATCTTGATTTCAATATTAAGTTCATGTGAATTTCAATTGCATTTGTTCATCTTCTACACTACAGGTAATTTGTGAGTTAGAGTTGTCAACCAAAGAGAGGGTAAAGGAAGGTGGCATTATTCTCTCTTTTATAGTAATCATGCTTTTTGTTAGCTGAGATGACCCCTAGTGTTAGGAGCTAGGTTTGGGCTCCCAATTATGGAAGCGCAAGTAGTTTACGGAAATATAAATGCTCTAATTGGAAGAGTTTACACTTGCTAGCGAAAGACATCGATGTTTTGATAGACAAAACAAAACTTCTATCCTTAGAAGATTTCAAAAGAGAGTATTATTAGCACTACAAAAACTAAGAGGAGATGGATAGTCTAATTTCGGAGTGCTTAATCTTGGCAGCAAGGCTGAGCTAGTAACGAGGCAATAGCTTACATTATTAATACATATGGGAAACCGTTTTCACACAACAATCTGATGTGGTTACAAGAACATTGGGATGGTGAATTTCATTTCGAAATATTTGAATCAAAAGCTACCTACAAAAGTAACGTACTAATTTTTTGGTGGCTTTTCATATATACACAAGTGAGAGATAGGCCAGCTTCCGCTTGGATGCAGTGAGAGTGCAAGTTTCTTGTAATGGTTGATGGCTTGTAAAATGCATTGTGAGTGTGTTTTAAAATATATAAAGCTACCCTTTACTAACAAATATTTGTGTGTGGATATTGTTCTAGGGCCTAGGGCTATGAAAGCATCCTCTCCTCCCAACCTTATGCCTCTTTATGGGAAACCCCTGAGCTCAATTTCATACTAGATCAACCCTTGGCCTCACATTACTCCCCCTTGGAGGAGAGTTTTCATCCTAAAAAACAAAAGTAGAAAATTTCTTCTGAAGGACACTATTGTTTCCCAAATGGCACCTTCTTCAAGTCAACCTTTTCACTTGACAAATGCTTTTGGCTATGCACATGATGATGAGTATGTAAATCATGATAGTCTAAATTGCCATTGGGTTCATGTGGTTGGGTTGGAGGTTCAATGAAATCAACCAATATCTGTTTGTCAATAACATTGTTGTCCTTATCCACAAGAAGGAACCTAACAAGCAAGCACACCAACTCAACAAGAAAACCACCACTCAATGATAAAAAAATATGCCTATGTTCTTTCGCACTTGAACGGGCTCGAGATGCAATAAAACTTAAGGAAAAGGTATAATAGGCCTATGAGCAGTATCCTACCAAGTTTGGTTGCAATTCGATAAGGTATCAAAATCACGATCCTTCATAATTGAGGTCCTGAAAATTACAACAAAACTATCCAGAAAGGTATCCCTATGGTCTAGGAACACTCTCCTATGGTCGAAACATCAAAAAACAGTGATTTAAGCACTCAAATATGAATATTAGACTCACTAATGTGTAGTCGTGGACCTCAACAAAATTGACAATTCTTATACTTAATCAAAAGAGCATAGAAAAGAGGAACACAATGCAAGTTTTGGAATTGAAAATGGATTACCCAATCATTATTTATGCTGATTACAAATCGAAGCAACTTGGCTGCTTAAGCGTATGTACAACAGAGCTCTTTTCTTCTCCAAAAGATAAGCCCCCCTTTTTACATTAAGTTTATCGACGGTTATACCTAAATGGCCAATGACTTGCTCACATGGGCCTTTACACATATCATGACAAAATTGCAACTCAAGGAATCGACCTGCTACTCTGGAATCAGGATTTACATACAATGTAGCTACACTAGCTACATTGTTTGTATGAATTGCACAAGCGCATCATAGATTTTGCTCCCATTTGCATTGAAATATGCAAATCTTGAATCTAAAATGAACATGCATGTTTGTACTACCCTAAATTCTTGAATATCAAGCAGTTTTATGCTATTGTCCTACAAACTTTTCACGCGAACACCCCTTGTGAGAGCAGCTCACCATGGGGCAACATGAGCTGGAATTATTGCAGGGTTTTCAAAGTTGAAACTATGATGCATGTCTATGTCTGAATCCATGGCATAAACATGTTGTGTGAGCAAGAAAAGATGAATAGGACCTCTTGGCAAAACTAAAGAGCGACCACAAATGAGCATTTGCAATATACTTAGGTGATGGTTGCATTGTGTCTCACCCTGGTTGTTTTTTTCCTCAATAGTTTTCCTTTCTTTTCTAAAACAAAAAACAAAAGTGTATGGATCATTGATAAATTTAGAACCCTTTGATTACTTTGACTTTTAGTAACACATTGCATGTTCTACAATACAAGTGATAATTAGTGAGACGTACCACGTACACAATTCTAATGCAAGCCTTTTTTTTGGGGGGAGTGGAGGAGCTATTCGCCCCTTTTTAACATAATCGCTTGAAGTTCCATTCCAGTATTACTGTCTTTGTCTGATCTTTCGTCTAAAGTGTGAAGTCAGAATTGACAACTAACTCTTAACCCAACACTAGAATAGTTGTATGAAGAGACTAGCTCATTCTAGAATTTCCTAGTAATATTGTGATTTATCATTATCCCAAGTTTAATCATTTTTGGAGGGTTGTGTTTAGATGATTGGGCACACAACTCAACATCAGCACAACAAATCACTCAAAAATATTAGGGTAAACCTCCTTAATGGAACCATCTCTTCCCTATGACACATAATGTACGAAGTACACATGTATGCATGCATCCATGACTAGTGAAGAGTACATTAAAGAAGGTCCACAATTTCTATGCATTTAGAAGCGTAGCTTTGGCCTATAAAAGCACTTTGTACATTGTTCATTTATAATTTGAATGCGTTGTCTACTTATTTTTCACATTGCGTGTATTTATTAACTAATTTGGGATTATCGTACTCTATGCTTAACACCCAGGAATGCAACAAACACTAATCCATCCTAGCATATTATGTCCTAACATGTGGTATCAAAGTGTTGGTGATAGATCTCATACTTACGTAAGCATGCACACTACTAGAATGATTGGCATCACCACTTTAGGCAAAAAAACAAGAGAGAAATGCTTGATTAAACATTGATTCATTTAGTTCATAAGTTTTTCTTTTTATTGAATGGGTAGAGCCACATTTGGGTTGCACCAACTTGCATGACCTTCTTTATCAAATGAGCTTTTCTTAACTACCCAAAGTCAAAGGGAGAGGTGGAGAATCCTATCCTCGGTGGAAAAACCATGAGTCTCTATCTAGAGATCTTGCTTGTGCCAATACTACCAAACCACTGCCCTACTAGCTTGTCATCTCCCTGCACAATAAGCCCCAGCCCTCAACTGCATATTCAGCCCGTTTGACGCACTCAACATCTCATGCAAATCTATTCATAAGAGCTTCAACGACAACTCAAGGTCAAAAGCATGCTATCATAACTAATCCTGGCCAAAAATTCAGGCTTCCTCAGGAAGAGGTGACCTTCTTGCTCATCACATTGGGGTTCTTCGTGAGGAAACAAGTCTTTAGTGCTCACCTATGCATCCTCAACCCTCACCCTCATTTTGTCGAGCAGTATTGCCCATGTCGTTTGTTTGCTCTGACTCAACACCTGTCGACATTGGCTTTACAAGCCAAAAGGAAAAATCAAATTTTACCCATTCTGATTTATCCCCTAAACAACCCCCCTTTCCCACTCTTGTATGACCACAAGATCCCTGAGCGCTTATTAAATTTTTTTCATGTGATGATGTTACCTCCTAAACTTAGGATGGCTTGAGGCTCAATTCAAGAGGACCTATGCACTCTTTTGGTTCAAGCTTGGCCCCTCAACTCAATAACCTAAGGAGTCTTCAAGGAAGCTTCAATTCGTTCACACTTTAAGAGGGAGTTGGGTAGGGAGACAAATACTAGCAAGATCCATTTCTCCAAGATATATGTATGCATTATCCAATCCCGTGATTATCAATACCCCTAGTAGCACTAAGCCATGCATTTGCACAAATATTTCTTGCATATTGTACAATTTCATTACATTAAATCAAGGCAAAATAACTCTTGGCTACACAATAATCATGATTGTACGGGGATTTCAGACACTACCAATTATTGGTAAGACTACCCCATATATTTTGCATGATACAAGTCCTAAGGTGAATGAGAAAAGTATATATGAAGAAGATGCAGCCACAGATGACAACGATGTTTGCAACTACAAATAGATGATGTCATACTCCCGATGAATGAATGAATGATGTATTTCACTTAGTAGAACCTTAGACTAAGTAACGATGTAAATGGACACCTTGTGAACCATGAGCTATAAATCCACTGAGAATCACCACGATGTATCCAGTAGAGAATTGTGAAGTGCTAAATCCAATGGAACTAGCCATGATGTATCAGTGGACCATAAGAAGCCTAGATGGATCACTAGAGAGTACCAAGATTAGATTTAAGGGGTAGCTTGTTAGGGTAAACCTCCTCATGGGAACCATCTCTTCCCTATGACACATAATGTATGCAACACACGTGCATGCATACATTGTTGGAATTAGGGTTGCAGGAAAACACACACAGCTTGGAGAAGATGAAGGAAGATCAAGGCACACAACAGAGAGTGTATTACTTAGTCTGCAATGGAAATATCGATAGCGCTAGAGTGATGGGCGTATATACAATGCACGAGGGAGAAAACCTCCTAAAGAGGGAAAAATGCCCCGGCAGTCCTAAGTGTGTTCACACACATCACCACCACATGTATATGGTAACAAAAGTTACATCTTTCGTGAGACGAAGCTCGGTAAAAAGGAGGTTATATATGGGATCAAAAACATGTTGAGAGGTACATTTATTGATTGGTTCTTACACTTTGAAATAGGTGAGCATACATATAGAAACTTTGGTCAGGTGTTCTTGAATGATATCGATCTTGATCAACAAAGCCTTTGTACAATTAACCTATTCTCCTTCCCATTCCAAGACTAGCTTGAGAAAAGTGTCCACTTGCTCAGCAAGAATACCCTCGTGTCATAAAATCTAATATCTAACCAACCCAAATGATTTTCTCATATTAAATTGATCACTTAATGTGGGAGAATAAATGGGAACACGTGTTAAGATATAGATATGTGCTTATAGATCTATCTCAACACGGGGCCAATAGTAAAGGGGCCCAAATGGGAGATGGTCTATCAAGAGCAAGGCTAACCAATGGAGCATAAGACCTTAGGGTTAGCTTCATTGAAGACCTCCAATAATGTGTGTAAAAGTCCTTTGACCTTAGGTAAGCTAGGGCTGAGCTTGAGGTGGGAACCCAGCCCAAGCTCGAGGTGCTTGACCTGCTTGAGGTTCTTGTCGTGCTTGAGGTGTTTGTCCTGCTTGAGGTGCTTGATTAAGGTGCTTGAGGTGCTTGACTTACTCCATGCTTGAGGTGCTTGACTTGCTACATGATTAAGGTGCTTGAGGTGCCTTGAGATGCTTGCCTGAGATGCTTGTGGGAACACCCCCTAGTCCAAGTGCTTTGTCATGCTTGATGACTAAGGTGCTTGAGCTCCTAAAGTCAAAAGCATGCCTACAAGAGGGGGGGCGAGCCCTTTTCCTAAGGATTAGAGAGAGAACACACACTCACACTCACAAGGGAAGCCCCAGCTTGAAGAGGCAGCAAGGACACATGTCAGGTCCCTACCCATGTTACCTTCATGTGTGGCTTGAAGCCTATTGGCTAGGCTTCAAAGGGGTCCAATGATAAATTACTTGAATTATCTAATTGTTTTTGCATTTATCAAGTCCTCTCTCTCAAAGGGGAAAGGGGGACACTTGTCCCAAGGCTACCCATGTTGCTTGTAATGGCTCCTGCTTGTGATTGGCTAGGCCTGGAGGGGTCCAATGAGCTTCAAGCATGAGCTACAAGGGGGGGTCGACCCAAGCAAGCTAGGGGGGTGCTTAGGGGGGTATACTCACCCACACACACTCACAAACACTCTCATTGTGTACTATGCAAAGTGCAAGAGCTCCCTCTCCTTCTCCAAGCAAGTAGAGGTTGAGAGCCTACACCAACACTCTTGGCTATGGAGTGCAAATCCAACCAAGAGCCATGCTTCAATGCTTAAGCTTTCCATCTCCTTCTTCTTCATTACTATGCTATTATGTATGCTAGCAACAAGAGTATGATAAGTGAGGAACTAATTCTTTCTCCTACGAAATGTTTCTTCTTCCTCTTTGCTAACCTCATTCCCTGCTAGCTCTCTCCACCTTCGAAGGAGGTGTTTGAGGTCTTGGGACTGAGGCTTAGGATAGTTAAAGCTTTCTTCAAGTTTATGTTATGTTTGTGATGCATGAAGCCTTCCATATTCATAGCATCACCTAGGTCACAAGGAACACAAAGACTGTATTGTAACAAGTCTCTCTTTATGGGAGAAATCATAATACAAATGCCTATTGGAGGGGGGACCGGCTCCACATAAATCCGGTCCTCAACTGTTGTCATGTTCTCTAAACTCTCTCTCTTGCAAAAGTATTGTCTATGCCAAGTTAACTAGTTGCTATGATTATGTTGCTATCTTCAATTATGTCAACCCGCTATGCTCACAAAATCATTTCTTGAAAGTACTCTCATTAAATTCCGCTACTCTCACATATTAAGGAAAATTCAATTACATTGGTATCAGAGCATTTGGTTTCTCTTTTCTTGCTTAAGAAGAGAGGTCCTTAAGTAGCCTATAAATGGTTGATGTTGTTAATTATAATAGAGTAAGTGGAACTGGGATCTAATATCGGTTTTGTTAAGCCCACTATGTGGGGGATGGTGCACACCTCGGGAGCTTTGGACTTAATAATGGAGTCTTTTTAGACTTGCCTACGGCTTTACCATTATTGAGCCATAAGAAGTCCGAAAGGAGATAGCCCTTGGCAATTCCGCTATGTTAGACCTACTCCTCTACTCTCTATAATTAACCACTTTGAGCCGTGGGTGTAGATACTTAAGAGCCGATTTTCAGAGGCTAAGAGGAGTGGCAACTAAGGTTTTGTATTGCCAAAGCATACACTAAGTATAAACATAAATTTTGTTAACATGGCTGACAATAATCAAGAGAGTAGAATGAACATTGATAGCTTTGATTTTGCACATGAAGGTGCTAATGATGATGCTCCCATGTTTGTGAATTATCTCGTCACTAGGTTGCAACAAGCTATGGGCAACCCTGTTTTGCAAGCCAAAGTTACTCAACAACTTCGTGCTTATGGAATTTCCCTTCCTCTCCCAGAGGAGAGAGAGCTTAGGAGGCCTCTTGAAGAGACCCCCAAAAGAAGACTCTCTCCCATTCGAGAGGAGGAATCCAAAGAGAAAGAAAGCAATGAAAGTCTAAGTTCTTCTGAAGAGGTGGCTCCACGAAGACGGCGGTCTAGACGATCGCCTACTCCTCCCAAGAGGAAAAGAGCAACCTATAGTCCTTCTCCTCATCACTCTGAAAGGCAAGAGAGGAAACAAAGGAAGAAAAGGGCTAGGAAGAGGTCACCCTCTTCTCCTTCTTCTTCACCTTCCTCCTCTTCCGATGAAAGTTATGGCTATTCTCCTAGAGGATACAAGAGGGGAGGACATCGCAAATCATTTCCTGCATGGCGAAGGTCACAAAAGCTAAAGAAGTTCAAGGAGGGAGGAAAGAGTATCTCTTTTCTCACCTACGATGGCACCTTTGGTGCTACCGACAAAGTGTTGGCCTTCATCCAGCAATTTGATGCGGCCTTTGGGGACGAGGGCTTCATAGAGTCCTCCAAGCTACGCCATGTAGCTATGCACTTCCAAAAATCAGCTCGTCAATGGTGGGCTAGACTTCGTGGCAATGGAGAAGCCCCAAAGACATGGAAAACTCTACGAGTTTCCATCATGAAGCAATTTCTTCCAAGTGATACTAAAGATAAAGTTCTTACCGAATGGCGCGGCTTGAAGCTTCTCTCTCATGAGTCTATCAACAAGTATGTAGACAAGTTTTGGGATTTACATCTCAAAGCTACTGTCTTTCAAAAGATAGACTTTGCCGAGCAAAGACAGCAATTCTGTGCGGGATTACCTGAAGAGATGGCCGAATATATCAACTCTCAACGGCCCGATACTATTACCGAAGTAATCCACCACACCATGGTTGCTTCACGCATCAATTTCCATCAAGGGGCTAGACGTAATGTCAAGCCCATGGAAAACAAAGATAAAAATGATGCAAAGGGGAAATCCAATGCTCAAAATAATTCCCAAGGCACTTCCAACAACAACAACAACAACAATCGGTCCAAGGAGAAGGGAGTTTACAAAGGTAAAAACAAACTCTCTCCTGAGCTTTTCGCAAGGACCATAAATGTTTCAAGTGTGGGGAGCAAGGACATGGCTATCGTTCTTGCCCCAAGAAGAATACTCGCAATGAGACTCCTAGGGCTTCCACCATCGAAGCTCCAAAAGAGGATGCTCATTGCAAAGGATCATCACTCTCCTATGCTTGGAGAAAGGTAAGAGAGCATGATGCCTTCATCTTGTTTGACCCTGGCTCTACTCTCAACTTCATATCAATAGAGTTGGCCACCAAGTTGGGCATTCAAGCTTTTGAGATGGGAGATATAGTAACAGCTGATGCAGCTTTCAAGGGACAACAAGCCTCCGTTACTCCCTTGATTGGGAAGTTGAGGCTTCATGTCCAAAGCTATGTTGACAAAGAAGATTTCTTCATCTCTCCTCTCCAACATCAGGATGTTATCCTAGGGGCACCATGGTTTGATCGCATGGCTACCAACATGAAGTTCCCTGAAAGGAGAATTTACTTCACCTACAGGGGAAAGAACATGTATTTAGATGCTAGTGAGCGTGGTCGCACTATTCCACTTGTAAATCCTCTTTCTTTTGATAAATCAATGAAGAGCTCAGTTTATGCGTACATGATTTATGTCAAAGAGTCTCTAAAAGCTAATAATGTTTCATCAAATGAAAATGATAGGAATCAAGAACAGTTAGACTTGTCTACTTTTCTAAAAGGATTCCAAGATGTGTTCATCGATGATATACCTATGGACCTACCTCCAAAACGAGGGGATGATGACCATCGTATTGAGCTCCTTCCAGGAAGCTCACCGCCTAACAAACCTCCTTATCGAGTCTCACAAGCTCAACAAGAGGAGATTATGAGGCAAGTACAGGAATTGGTAGACAAAGGGATGGTGAGACCTAGTTCCTCTCCCTTTTGTTCTCAAGTCCTTTTAGTGCAAAAGAAAGATGGTACATACCGTATGTGTGTGGACTATCGAGCACTAAACCATATCACTATCAAAAACAGATTTCCCGTGCTTTGGGTAGAAGATCTGTTTGATGAGCTACAAGGCTCTACCTACTTCAGTAGGATTGACCTTAAGAGTGGCTATCATCAAATAAAGATAGTGGATGAAGATATCCTAAAGACCGCGTTTCGCACAACATTTGGTCTTTATGAATATCTAGTCATGCCTTTTGGCTTGACTAATGCACCAGCTACCTTCAATCGTCTCATGGAGAAAATTTTTAGACCATATCGTAAATTCACTGGAGTGTTCTTTGATGATATCATCATCTACTCCAAGTCTTTGGAGGAACATAAGCAACATCTCCAAGTGATTTTTCAAGCCTTGAGGGAGAACAAACTTTTTCTCAACCAAAAGAAAAGTGAATTCTTCCTTCAAGAGATTCAATATCTAGGTCATATTATCTCTCACGATGGTATTCGTATGGATCCATCAAAGTTAGAGGTAATAAAATCATGGCCTAACCCAAGGAATCTACATGAGCTAAGAAGCTTTATTGGTATGTGTGCATACTATAGACGCTTCATAGCAAAATTCTCTCAAGTAGCAGGACCACTACACGACTTAACAAAGAAGAACGTTAAGTTTGTATGGACTGCTAAGGAGCAAAATGCTTTTGAAAAACTCAAAGAGAAGCTTACTTCCCAACCAGTCCTCGTGCTTCCGGATCTCTCAAAGCCATTTGAGGTCCAATGTGATGCGTGTGGTGATTGCCTTGGAGCGGTTTTACTTCAAGAAGGGCATGCCATAGCATATGAGAGCCGAAGGCTCAATAGTGATGAACGAGTCTTGGGAATTTATGAGAAAGAGCTTTTAGCTGTTCTACATGCCCTAGATACATGGAAGCACTACCTATTGGGGACTCCATTTATCCTACGAACCGACCACCAAAGTCTCAAGTATTTCATGACGCAAACCAAACTTTCCGACAAACAAATGAGGTGGGCAAATTTTCTTTTGCAATTTAATTTCCATATTGCTCACATAGCTGGTAAGCACAATCAAGTTGCCGATGCACTTTCACGGCGACCAAAAGTTAATGCGGTGTCTATAGCTACTCACAATGATCTATCCTCTATGATAGATGAGTATGCTACTGACCCTGACTTTAGAGACATAATGTCAGCCCTTGCTTTGGGGAAGAAAGAGGAACCATTCACCTTGCAGGATGGTTATCTTCTCCATGGCAATAGGCTATGTGTTACCCATTCCCTTCGTGAGAAGGTTATGTATGAATCCCATGCTCCTCCATATGCAGGGCATAGAGGTATTCAACCTACTCTCCGAGGAGAAGACACGTATTTCTATTGGCCTACCATGAAAGTGGACATACAAGAGTATGTTTCAAAATGTGTAGTATGCCAAAAGACCAAGTATGATAGAGGGAAGCAACCTGGATTACTCCAGCCATTGCCTATTCCAAATTCACCATGGGAGAGTATATCCATGGATTTCATCTTTGGATTACCCAAGTCTATCCATGGGAATACAGGAATATGGACAATAGTCGACACGTTTAGCAAGCAAGCACATTTTATTCCTGTCAAAAAGACTATTAAGGCACATCAAATGGCAACTCTCTTCATATCTCAGATTTTCAAACACCATGGATTACCCACATCCATCGTGTCAGATAGAGATCCTAGAATGACCAGTAATTTTTGGAAAGGTCTCTTTGAAAATCTAGGAACAAGATTGAATTTCTCTTCGGCCTATCACCCACAAACGGATGGCCAAAGTGAGATAGCCAATCTTATGATACTCGATCTACTCAAAACTTATGTTACCGAAGTAGATCAACGCTCACAATGGGAAAAGTATTTACCTCTAGTAGAGTATGCCTACAATAATACTGTCCATACTTCTACGGGGAAAGCACCTTTCGAGATCATAGAGGGAAGACCTAAAAGTCCCTTGCTACTCAAAGTACATGGGAAGATCTTCGCCGCCGATGAGTATAGCCGTGACCTACAAGAATCTTTTCAAAAGATTAGGGAGGCTATAGCTATCTCTCAACAAAGGCAAAAAGCTGCTGCTGATAAGCACAAAAGAGCCTTAATGTTCAAAGAAAATGATTGGGTCTTACTCAAGTTTCCTAAGGCTCGATTAAGGCAAACGACGGGCAAAAATCCTCCGGGCCATCAAAAGTATTATGCTAAACTAGCAAAAAGGTACTACGGTCCTTTCCAAATCTTGAAGCCCATCAATGAGACGGCTTATCAACTCAAGTTGCCCAACCATTGGCTTATACACAATGCCTTTCATGTAAGCCTACTTAAGCCCTACAAAGGAGAGCCACCAACTGAACCAATTATTGAAGATCCTCCCGAAGTTGAAGACCAAGAAGAGGTGCTACAACCCGAAGCTGTCCTTCGGCATGAAGACAAGGTACTACGACATGGTAAGATAATCCGACGGTATCTTATTAAGTTCAAAAATTATCCTTTTGAAGATGCTAAATGGATGCAAGGAGTACAACTTAAGGATAGTATGAACCTTGTCAATGCTTACAATGCTACATTAGAGTAAGCAAATGTACAACTCTCTTTTAAATGACTCATGTTTTTGTCTTATAAGACTAATCCTCTTTTTAATTGTGCACAAATTTAACTAGTATGCATGCTTAGAATCATGTTTGTGATGACGACGTCTCTCAAACACCAAGTAGAATTTGTCACTCTACTTTGGGAGAATAAAATGGACTAAAGAGCAGACATGCTTGCGGCAGCTATGTCTCCCAAGCACCAAATGGATTAGTCCTCCATCTTGGAAAGATGTCGTAGGGTAAAAAAGGGATCCTCTACCCGCTAAGTACGATTGACTAATGACGAAGGCTTTATCTCTTCTACCTCATAGTCGAGGACGACTATGATTTCAAAAGAGAGGTAATGTCATAAAATCTAATATCTAACCAACCCAAATTATTTTCTCATATTAAATTGATCACTTAATGTGGGAGAATAAATGGGAACAAGTGTTAAGATATAGATATGTGCTTATAGATCTATCTCAACACGGGGCCAATAGTAAAGGGGCCCAAATGGGAGATGGTCTATCAAGAGCAAGGCTAACCAATGGAGCATAAGACCTTAGGGTTAGCTTCATTGAAGACCTCCAATAATGTGTGTAAAAGTCCTTTGACCTTAGGTAAGCTAGGGCTGAGCTTGAGGTGGGAACCCGGCCCAAGCTCGAGGTGCTTGACCTGCTTGAGGTGCTTGTCGTGCTTGAGGTGTTTGTCCTGCTTGAGGTGCTTGATTAAGGTGCTTGAGGTGCTTGACTTACTCCATGCTTGAGGTGCTTGACTTGCTACATGATTAAGGTGCTTGAGGTGCCTTGAGATGCTTGCCTGAGATGCTTGTGGGAACACCCCCTAGTCCAAGTGCTTTGTCATGCTTGATGACTAAGGTGCTTGAGCTCCTAAAGTCAAAAGCATGCCTACAAGAGGGGGGGCGAGCCCTTTTCCTAGGGATTAGAGAGAGAACACACACTCACACTCACAAGGGAAGCCCCAGCTTGAAGAGGCAGCAAGGACACATGTCAAGTCCCTACCCATGTTACCTTCATGTGTTGCTTGAAGCCTATTGGCTAGGCTTCAAAGGGGTCCAATGATAAATTACTTGAATTATCTAATTGTTTTTACATTTATCAAGTCCTCTCTCTCAAAGGGGAAAGGGGGACACTTGTCCCAAGGCTACCCATGTTGCTCGTAATGACTCCTGCTTGTGATTGGCTAGGCCTGGAGGGGTCCAATGAGCTTCAAGCATGAGCTACAAGGGGGGGTCGACCCAAGCAAGCTAGGGGGGTGCTTAGGGGGGTATACTCACCCACACACACTCACAAACACTCTCATTGTGTACTATGCAAAGTGCAAGAGCTCCCTCTCCTTCTCCAAGCAAGTGGAGGTTGAGAGCCTACACCAACACTCTTGGCTATGGAGTGCAAATCCAACCAAGAGCCATGCTTCAATGCTTAAGCTTTCCATCTCCTTCTTCTTCATTACTATGCTATTATGTATGCTAGCAACAAGAGTATGATAAGTGAGGAACTAATTCTTTCTCCTACGAAATGTTTCTTCTTCCTCTTTGCTACCCTCATTCCCTGCTAGCTCTCTCCACCTTCGAAGGTGTTTGAGGTCTTGGGACTGAGGCTTAGGATAGTTAAAGCTTTCTTCAAGTTTATGTTATGTTTGTGATGCATGAAGCCTTCCATATTCATGGCATCACCTAGGTCACAAGGAACACAAAGACTGTATTGTAACAAGTCTCTCTTTATGGGAGAAATCATAATACAAATGCCTATTGGAGGGGGGACCGGCTCCACATAAATCCGGTCCTCAACTGTTGTCATGTTCTCTAAACTCTCTCTCTTGCAAAAGTATTGTCTATGCCAAGTTAACTAGTTGCTATGATTATGTTGCTATCTTCAATTATGTCAACCCGCTATGCTCACAAAATCATTTCTTGAAAGTACTCTCATTAAATTCCGCTACTCTCACATATTAAGGAAAATTCAATTACACCTCGCATTTGTTTTCTTCTGTTGTAACATACCTTTCAAGATGGTGCATGCTTCCCACGCCTATGAAATAGCATTCACAATCCAATCATTGCCAGCTGTCTGTGAATAGAAAAAAATTTAATACATCTTTAATCCAAACATGCCAAAGATATTATACTTGAATGTCATTCCAAATAATAGAGGAAAAGCCCATGAAATCTCCTAGTAAAATATGTTGTAGGATAAGTTAGAGCATTTAAGGCTATAAAATTGAGTTAGAATGAAAAATTAAAAGGTGAAAGATATCGTCTAGCATCCATTTGCATCTGGGACAAGTTTTGCTATCAAGTCCACATTTCTGAGCTTGTACATAGGTCTACACTTTTATGAAGTATTATCCATAACATGCTGATATTTTGGAGTGAGGGATTTAACTTAAAGTTGGAAGAAAATCCAGTTCTCCATTGGCAAGCATCTTTATGGATGGCCCACCGTTTGTTGATTTGGTTGTGTAAAAGTGTCAAACAACATAAGAGGAAAACTCCAGAACCACCACAATTCCCACAATTTAACAATCAAAATTAGAGAGAGAATTTTTGCATGTGTGACAATAGAAGCGAGAATGGATTATCAATTATATACACGGTAATACCAATGGTAATATATCCGTGATTATTACCGGGCATGACCACTATGAGGCTTTTCAAAAATAAAGATGCTCATTTGGGCCACCCAAAATGAGCATCTTTATTTTTAACCTGCATAAAACGAGCATAAAACATGTTGTAGCAGACCTCAAGTTAGACTAAGTCTGCTCCCTTTGGACTGGGTCATCCAGAGCTCTATATTAAACCATGGGGTGAGAGTACAATGCCAAGAAAGGGTTTATCCGAAGATAATTGATCTTTGAATACCTAGGCCAATCAACTATTTTGTTATGCTCATTATCTAGGTGGGGATGCCACACCTCCCCCTAGGCCGACGCCATTGCAGGAGCATGATTACTCTTTATCCAACAAACGTGTGCGGTAGTGATGGAGCCATTACTAAGCTGTTGAAGGTGTTATGTGTTTGTACACAGGTGACACACAACTTGGTGTGGGCCTATCCAATGATGCATGAGAAATTTGTTGAGGCCAGGGCGGCACAAGGGGTAATAGACTAATACGAGGTCACCATCTGCATTTTCCACAGAGTGTCTGTTACAGCTGTATGAGCATTGCTGGTGCAGTTGTGCCTTCAATAGATCAAGAAGTAGAGCTTACTTGAGGATGGGTTGGGCTTGAGAAAGGTAAGTGAGTCAATCATCTGCATCTTGGTGGCGAGGTTCAAGCTGTATGATGTTGATGTCTGGTGGAAACTAGGATCCTCCTTCCCATAGAGGGTGTAGAATGAGCTTATCTTTATGGAGCCCTGTACAGAAGTGTTGTATGCATTTACATCATAGGGTAAGGCTCAGGGGTTCACCATTCAGTACACCCTATATGACGTGCATTTGCGGGGTATTAAAAAAACCCCTCTTTTAATATGTCTGGATGAATAAAATGAAATGATCCCTTATTTTAGGAAATTTTTACAAAATTGAATATTAAAACCCCTTGTTTTAATGTATCTCTATTAAATTGTCTAAAATTTTTGCATTTTAAAACCCCTCCTTTCAAACTCACATTATACATTAACATGATTACATAGTGCACCCCTCGAGGGGTAAGGCTTCATCCCAATGGTGCTAGAGTGGGTCAACAAAGGCAGCCACAATCTATTTGAGAGTCTGATTCATGCACTCTGTGAGCTTATTTGTTTGTGGATGATAGGGGGAAAAGAAAACATGGTTGATGCCTATGGCCACGAATTTGCTACGGAATTGAGGACCCTCATCGGATAGGACCTACTTGGAGCATCCATGCCTGAAGATGATATTAAGGAGGAGTGTGAAAGAAATGATTGATGCAGTAGCATCAGGTAGAGCTTATGCTTTGATCAAAACATAGTGGTTACTAGAGACGGATACTGGGAATGGGCCCATGAGATCTTGGTCTATTAGCTCGAATGGAGCTAAAACTCTGATGGGTTCCATGTAACCAGGTTTTTATAAGGCACTTTTGATCTTTTGACATTGAGCACATTGCCATAGGATTTCAAAAATGCCTTGGTGCATGTTTGGCCAATAATGGCATTGGTAAAGGTTATGCAAGACATGATGAAACGCTAGGTGATCGAACAGGGGATGGCTATGTAAAAAGGCTATGTAATGGGGTTGGAGTTGCCACGGTACATAAATTTGGGGTGGATCTCGTGGTTGGATATAATGGAGGAGGTGGTTGATTGAGGAAAAACTCCTGATGGTGATATGGGCAAGGAGATTGCAAGTTGTGAATGATGGAATGCACCAAGGAATCCTAATGTTGACGTTTTGGTAGTTTAGTTTGATCATTTGGGAAGGATGGTTGGAGAGTTTGGGTGTGCTGCAAGTGAGGGGTGCAAGGGAGGTCGTCTACCAGGAGATTATGAGAGCGTTGATAGTAGGAGATAGTGAAAGAATACGATTGTATGAAGAGTGTCCAACGAAGGAGGTGACCAAGTGGATGTGTTTTTTGAAGTAAAGGAATCAATGGTTTGATGGTTGGTTCTACAGTGACTATTGCAACATGTAAGTAGGGGTTGATGGGAATAGGATCTTGCTAGCTAGGGTGGATGAAAGATAAACATCGTGCAAACATGTGAGTGTGTGTTGGCTAGATTTTCACTTAAGCGAATTAGGTTCCAAGATCAAATAACTTGGACTCATAAACACGATCTTGACTATTTGCTAAGCCATCACAAGCTCACCATAAACAAGGGAGATGTAATGCAAAATAGACTTGGTTTATTCATTCATGAAATGAGCTTTAAGTAACTCTACGGCCTTGCACCACTATATGTGGGATCATTCCACCTTTCCTCTCCTTGACTCATACTCTAGGACACTAGGACAAAGCTCATACCTTACAATCCTCCCCTTGAGGTTTGTACTAGGAAGAAACTAAAGAAATTGACATCTCTAGCACGCTCCAATCTAGGAGCAAAAAGAACATCTCAAATCCAGGAGACAAACTATCTGTAATCCAAGAGACACTCAATACCTCCCTTTGAACAAATGGAGACCAAGCTAGTCCAAGCTATCTATAAAAAAAAACAACTGAAGGGGAAATTTCAAAACAAAAGGTAGAGAATTTGTCAACGATAAGAAAGCTATTGCCACCTTCTTCATCATCTTCATCTTTATCTTCTTCTACAAATAAACTTTGAGCCTTGGATTTCTATTGGTGCTGCCTCTGTCCTTTTTGAAACACTTCGAAGGAAGGTGACCCTTCTTCCCGCAAATGCTGCAAGTCTTTGATGCTGGACAATCCTTTGCTATGTGCCCTTCTTTGCCACACTTGAAACAAGTTTTATTACTAGAGCTAACTACAAAAGCTCCTCCCCCTAAAGTAGCATTTCTTCCTTGCTTCTTCTCCTCGAACATTAAAGAGTTGATTACATCTTGGAAATATGGTGTTGGATATTTCTCCTCAATGATGGTCATTATCTGGTCAAAGCTAGGTGGTAAGGCTGCTAGAAGAATTGCAATCTTGTCCTCCTCTAGTACTACATTATTTACATAAGCTAGTTGTGTGGTCATGCTTTTAGGGCGATTGACCAAGCTTGCAACATCTTCGTTATGTTCCATTTTTTAATTGTATAGATCCTTCTTTAAGCTCACTTTGCTCTTCTTTTTCCTAGCTCCAAATTATTCTTTCTGGTGCTTCCCATGCAGCTGATGAGGTTTCATAGTCACCAAATAAATGTACATAATTGTCATGCAATGCAATGATTATAATTCCTATGGACTGCTCATCCTTAGCTTGATTTTGTGTGCTCATAGCTTGTGTCTGTATGTATGCTCCATCAATGGAGTGATGGTTGGCTTCATGATTCCCCATAGCCCCTTTTTCATTAAGTAACCTTTCAACTTGGTCTGCTAAGTGTGAAAGCCCACTCCATTAAATTTTCTTAGACCTTTCTCTTCCATTGCACCTTGGAGTGGTCTTAGCACTTGGAATTTAACTCCAAGGCCAGTGTCTAAACTCCTCACAATTGCATGATACCAATAGATATGTATTTAAAAAACAATGACGTGCTTGGGTGCAAAATTTTGAAGTTTAATGAGAGAGAGAGAGAGAGAGAGAGAGAGAGAGAGAGAGAGAGAGAGAGAGAGAGAGAGAGAGAGAGAGAGAGAGAGAGAGAGAGAGAGAGAGATCCCTTTTATGAAGCTCCTCTTCACAAAGTGATGGAAATATTTGACATTTGCTTTGCCTTGGAGTGCAAAACTTTGACTAGCTCCACATTTTGCTTGGAGCTCAAAAACTTGGATGAAGTTTTGATAGCCTTTAGGAAGCTTTCTTTGCTTTTCACTTTAGTGCCTCTCAGCTCTCAAATTCTCGAAGTATGAATGCTTTGAGCCTTTTTTTTTGGCACACAATTGTCTGATGTCGCGCTTGATGTAGATGCACCCTGTGAGAAAGGGGGGTTTGGTAAGAAGAACGACTTTAAGAATTTTGCAAGAATTTGACCATGAGAAAGTCCTCTAAAAGAGGCCCTGCTTTGGGTGAGGCTTGTGGGTAAGCAAGCTCCAGGGATTGTGGCTGCCCCCCGGGCAGTGGACAGCCTCAGGCATGTTCAGGCAAGTGCCGGAAATTGGGCACGGTTTTGGCCAGGCGGGCGGCAAACAGACTGTTTGGACAAGCTATTTGAGAACCGGTTAGTGGGCTCCGGACCGCCGGTCGAACCCGACGACGGATTTGGATTTAGTTTTGGATGATGTTTGAAATGTCTCCAGATTCCACGCTCCTTGTGTGTGAGCGCCCTCACTACAATAAGTTCTTCATATTAGCGACGCTAGTAGTGCGCCGCTCAAATGTGAAAATCCACGGTGTTGCTATGCACGTCACTATACTATTTTTTGTGTAGCGACACTCATAGCGACGTGCATATCGATGCGCATAGCGACGCCGATAGGGTAAAAAAATAAGCCCAGAGCGTCAAAAATTCAGATCTCATATCTGAGTTTTGGTGCTCTCAATTTACAGGTATACCCACGCCGCTCTCTCTCTCTCTCTCCATGAGTTTGTCATACACTAGCTCAGTTATGAGCACAGTTGGCTATATAAGGCGATATTATAGAGCCTATATAGAATCCCTACAATAACTCAAACAAGTAGATACAGAGCATGTATCACATGTGGACCTAGACTTAATGCATGTCGAGCGCATTATAAAGGTCATCAAGTGCATCTTCCAAAGAATCACGAGTTACGCGACGGTTTTTTGGGAAGAGAGCCATCAAGGACGTCTGCTCAAGCATGGTTAGAGCAAAAGGAGAAGTGTGATGACAGTTTTCCCTTAGGGATGAAGAGACTCTCTCTATGGTACGAGTTACCATATTGGCCCAGACTCATGATCAATCACTTGCTCGATCCAGTGCACATATTCAAGAATGCGGGTAATCTGTTGTGGGACCATTTCATCGGCAATAAAGATACTTTGGGGGCCAAAATTGACCTTAGAAATGTGGATTGCTCTCGAGCACCATCGTGTCGTTCCACTCCTTTGGCATCTCCTTTTGTTTCGGAGCGATCGGCACACTCTGAGAGTTCGATGTCGACTAGATGATCTACACACTCTTTTAGGCACCGATGCTCTAGTAGTGGCGGTGATGGTTGTTGTGGAGATACCGCCGCTGATGCTTCGACACTATCTTGTAGTCGACTCGGCTCCTTACCATCCCCTTCTTTGCCTGCCCCCACACCAGCCAATGACATCGCCATCTACTCCAGGTTTTGCACGACTATCGGTATTTCCTGGCTACACACCACTCGCTACTTCTTCGGGAGTCACCCCAGTCGACACTCCTCGCTTCGGGGCCCAGACTCTAGTCAAGACACCTATCATCTATACCCCCATAAAGACGCCACTTGAGACCCCTATCGCAACACCTTGGTTCACACATCACAAGCGAGAGGACTTGCCGTACCCGATCAACATCAGCATTGGCATCATCATGGATGGCAAGAAGGTGATCTCGTGCATGCGCGGCCTTCGCTCTCAGGTGTTTCGACACTACATACTAAACACCTAGAGTGAAGTGCCAAATGAATTAAAAGACAAAGTCATCAGTATGTTGCATGATGAGTTTCTCGTGTCAAGTCCAGATGAGCGCTTCAATGAAGAACTAATGAAGGTGCGGATGCACAAATACTGCAAGCACAAGCATTCTAAAGTGCAAAAAGCAGTAAAGCATGGGTGGAGCAAGCCAGATTGGCTGGCCAAAGAAGATTGGAAGAATGCAAAGCGAGCAGCCCGCGAGAATCTTGACAAGTGGAAGCAACAAAAGGAGGCAGCCAAAGCGTGAGTAGAGGCAGGGAGCTCGCACCACTTGGGGAGCGGCGGGTGGGCATCATTTGAGGCCGATTTTGTAAGTGTTTTTTCATTTCCCTTTAGGTTTGGTAGTTATTGATAATTGTACTTTTAAATTCTAACATAATGTATTCCTTGTATGTTTTGAACAGTGGTCGATGACAGGTTGTGACCCCACACCGTACGAGCGCGAGTATGCGAAAGGGCTTAAACGCCCCTATGGACATTTTCAATTCTCACTCCGGCATGGTTAATATTTCACCTTACTCTCTTACATTTGTTATACTTTAATGATAAGCTAAAAATAAATTGTTTTGTAACTATATGTTTATACTTACAAAAAGTCTTACTATTTTTTTCTGCACAATCTGACAGATACGCCGCTTGGACGCGATGAGACATCTGATTAGACAATGTCAATCTAGCCGTAGCTAGATAGCACTAGTTTTCTTTTGTCATAGCATGTATAATGAGGTGACATGTGTACATCATTTTTGTAACTATTGCTCAACGATGTATTTTCTGAATAATGACAATTATGTTGTAACTATCACATTTTGTCAAAGCTTAACAATCAAGTGATTTTGCCTGTGATGTGTATAATTTTGTCATTGTATTATTGTCAATTCACTTTAGTCATAATATTTTTGTCAATTTTGCATTTTTAATTTTGGAAACAATGTTCAATATGGTTGATGGGTGGCAGGGCATTCATTGCAGGGCACCCAAATTTTTTTATTATCGGGAGTCGCTATAGGCGTCTATATGTAAGGTCCTACAACGTCGCTATATACGTTGCTAAATAAGGAATTGAAACGTCGCTATAGCGACGCTATTTAGAGACGCTTATATTGACGCATATAGTATCGCTTATAGCGACGCTCATAACAACGTTTTCGTTGCAACGCCTTTAATGATGCTAGTGGCAACGCCGAGGGTTAAAAACACCCATTGTATTTTCATTGCTACAGCCGTCACAAGTGCACATAACCTCTTGTAGTGCCTTTTGGGCTTGCCTTTTTCCTCTTAAGTTGGGGGTTCCCACCAAGGTGGAGTCAGCTTTTGAAGCTTCTTTTCTACAAGGACTGTGTGGGCATTAAATGCTTTGTAGGTACACACACAAACACACAAAATTGGGCTTCTGTTGCAACAATTCTAGAGAGTGAGGGTGTGCAAGAGAGCAGAATAAATCAAGCTCTAGAATAGGTAAATGATGTGCCATTTTAGCATGGGTAGGCTTGATGGGAAGCTCTTGAATGGGGATACACACACACACACACATCAATGGAAAATGCCAATTTTGCTGAAATGAGGAGCAACTATTGAATGCAAATGCAACTTTTTAATGCAAAATTAATTAACTATAATGCTAATTAAGCTTCAATTAGCCATTGAGTAGTGGCCCAAGAGTCTTTAACTCAAGAACATGCTCATGCTAGCCAATGGAATACTAATTAGGCATGCAATATGTAATAGAAGAGCAAACCTAATAGATATAGCTAATGATGATTAAGGAATGCTAATCATACTAACATGCAAATGCATAATGAAAAATCTAGCTAGCATATCCTGGTGCTTTGATACCACTTGATGGGAATGAGATTGTGCTAGCTATGGTGGATGAAAGATAAACATCGTGCACACAAGCGAGTGTGTGTTGGCAAGATTATCACTCAAGGAAATTAGGTTCCAAGATCAATTAACTTGGACTCATAAACATGATCTTGAGTATTTTCTAAACCATCACAAGCTCACCATAAACAAGGGAGATGTAATGCAAAATAGACTTGGTTTATTCATTCATGAAATGAGCTTTAAGTAGCTCTACAGCCTTGCACCACTGTATGTGGGGTAATTCCACCTTTCCTCTCCTTGACTCATACTCTAGGACACGAGGACAAAGCTCATACCTTACAATGCTCCCCTTGAGGTTTGAACTAGGACGAAATTGACATCTCTGACACACTCCAATCCAAGAGCAAAAAGAACATCTTCAATCCAGGAGACCATCCCCAATCCAAGAGACAAACTATCTCTAATCCAAGAGACACTCAAAACCTCCCATTTAACACATGTATAAAACTGAGACCAAGCTAGTCCAAGCTATCTCAAAAAAAAACTGAAGGGGAAATGCCAAAAGAAAAGCTGGAGAACATAGTCGTAGACTAGCAGGCTACTGCCACCTTCTTCTTCATATTCATCTTTGCCTTCTTCTGCAAACAGACTTTGGGCCTTGGATTTCTGTTGGTGCTCCATCTGTCCTTTTTGAAACACTTGGAAGGAAGGTGACTCTTCTTCCCATAAATGCTGCAAGTATTGATGCTAGACAGTCCTTTGCTATGTGCCCTTCTTTGCCACACTTGAAATAAGTTTTGTTACTAGAGCTAACTGCAAAAGCTCCTCCCCCTAAAGTAGCATTCCTCCCTTGCTTCTTCTCCTCGAATATTAAAGAGTTGATTACATCTTGGAAATGTGGTTTTGGATCATTCTCCTCAATGATGGTCATTATCTGGTCAAAGCTAGGTGGTAAGGCTGCTAGAAGAACTACAATCTTGTCCTCCTCTAGTATTGCATTGTTTACATAATCTAGTTTTGTTGTCATGCTTTTAAGGCGATTGCCCAAGCTTGCAACATCTTTGTTATGTTCCTTTTTTAATTTGTATAGATCCTTCTTTAAGCTCACTTTGATCTTCTTTTTCCTAGCTCCAAATTATTTTTTCTAGTGCTTCCCATGCAGTTAATGAGGTTTCACAATCATGAGTAAAGTGTACATAATTGTCATGTAGTGCAGTGATAATGATTCATAATTCCTACTCATCCTTAGCTTGATTTTGTGCACTCATAGCTTGTGTCTGTATGCATGCTCCATCAATGGATGATGGATCACTGATGGTTGGCTTGTTGATTCTCTATAGCTCCTTTTTCATTAAGTAGCCTTTCAACTTGGTATGCCAAGTGAGAAAGCCCTCCCCGTTACATATTCTTAGCCCTTTCTCCTCCATTGCACCTTGGAGTGGTCTTAGCACTTGGAATTCAATACCAAGGCCAGTGTCTAAACTCCTCACAATTGATACCAATAGATCTGTATTTAAAAAACAATGACGTGATGCTTGGGTGCAGAATTTTGAAGTTTAATGTGTGTGTGTGTGTGTGTGTGTGTGTGTGTGTGTGTGTGTGTGTGTGTGTGTGTGTGTGTGTGTGTGTGTGTGTGTGTGTGTGTGTGTGTGTGTGAGAGAGAGAGAGAGAGAGAGAGAGAGAGAGAGAGTGAGTGATCCCTTTTGTGAAGATCCTCTTCACCAGAGTGAAGCTTCTCTTCACAAAGAGATGGAAATATTTGACCTTTGCTTTGACTTGGAGTGCAAAACTCTGACTTGCTCGACCTTTTGCTTGCAGCTCGGAAACTTGGATGTTCTTTTGAAGTTTTGATAGCCTTTGGGAAGCCTTCTCTGCTTTTCTCTTTAGTGTCTTTCGGCTATCAAACGCTAGAAGTATGAATGCTTTGAGCCTTTTTTTTTACTTGGAGTGCAAAAATTTGACTTGCTCGACCTTTTGCTTGGAGCTCAGAAACTTGGATGTTCTTTTGAAGTTTTGATAGCCTTTGGGAAGTCTTCTTTGCTTTTCTTTTTAGTCCCTTTTTAGCTTTGAGACTTTTTTTGGCACACAATTGCCCGATGTGGTGCTTGATGTAGATGCAACCCGTGAGAAAGGGGGGTTTGGTAAGAAGAACGGCTTTTAGGCTTTTGCAAGTTTTCCGTCGTTGAAAAGTCCTCTAAAAGAGACCTTGCTTTGGGTGAGGCTCGTGGGAAAGCAAGCTCAAAGGATTGTGGCTAGCCCCCCGGGGAGTGGGCAGCCTCGGGCTCTTTCGGGCAGGCGCTAACAGTTGGGCACGGTTCCAGGCAGGCGGGCGGCCAACGAACTCTCTGGACAAGCTATTTGAGAGCCGGTTGGTTGGCTGCAGACGATCGGACCTCATGACGGCAGATTTGAATTGAGTTTTGGGCGTTTTTTGATCTAATGCTAAGTAAGCTTTCTATTAGCCAGTGAGTAGTGGCCCAAGAGTCTTTAACTCAAGAGCATGCTCATGCTAGCCAATGGAATATTAATTAGGCATGCAATATGCAATAAAAGATCAAACCTAATAGATCTAGCTAATGATGATTAATGAATGATGTTCATACTAACATGCAAAGGCATAATGAAAATATAGTTAGCATATCCTCGTGCTTTGATATCACTTGATGGGAATGGGATTGTGCTAGCTAGGGTGGATGAAAGATAAACATCGTGCACACAAGCGAGTGTGTGTTGGCTAGATTATCACTCAAGCAAATTAGGTTCCAATATCAATTAACTTGGACTCATAAACAAAATCTTGAGTATTTGCTAAGCCATCACAAGTTCACCATAAACAAGGGATATGTAATGCAAAATAGACTTGGTTTATTCATTCATGAAATGAGCTCTAAGTAGCTCTACAACCTTGCATCACTGTATGTGGGATAATTCCACCTTTTCTCTCCTTGACTCATACTCTAGGACACTAGGACAAAACTCATACCTTACATGGGTGGAATCTAGAGAAGGACCAAATGAGATGGGTTGCAACGACCATGATCATTTTGTAGGATAAGGGTAGTCCTTCAGCTAGTGTTAGAAGCATTAGTTTGAAGTAGGAATGTTGGGCATAAAGAGGGTTGTTTACGGGTATGAAAACTATATCGAGGTATAAAGAGAGTGAAAATATTATGTCCACAAGATCAGTGCAAACACATGTCCCACACATGTATGAGCATTATCCTACTATAGATTGGAAGGGTGCATATGTTGATGACTTAAAGAAAGATGAAAATACTATTTCTATGCAAAATTCAAGTTCACATGATGATGTTGATGATTTTGTACATGGTTCATTTGTTTGGGATATGATAGATGAGCGAAATTTCAAAGATGTGGATGCATATTCAGAGGGGATGTAGGTTGATGTGCGAACTTGTTTTGCTAAAAATGAGTGGAAGGCCTATGATGATGATTTTGAAAGAGAAATAAATGCTATTTTCAAGAAACATATAACTTTCTATGAAGCAGAGGTGCAAAGATACATTAATGAAGGTGAGAGTGTGAAAGGAAATATGGCCAATATGCCTAGTACATGTAGTGAGGTTTCTTGCAACATGAGATGGATTCTCAAGAGAGTTCTCTTCATGAGGAGGAAGTCATGGAAACCAGGTGTCTTTTGGATGAAGCTTTGGAGAGGTTTCATGATACATATGAGAAGGATACTCAACAACTTGACTTGGGACAACAACTTGACAATGATTCCTCCTATCAGTGGAAATATGTTTTATAGGATCTATCTTATGCAAAATATAATGTGGAGCTTATGGTTATTTTTAATGATGCTTTAAAAAGGTTTCAAGATCTTTATCACAGGCGCATCCAAAAACATAATAGGGTATTGTCTGTAAAGCAAGATGAAAGCAAAGAGAACATGAAGATGATGAAGAACTTATGATGCTACTAGATGAGGCTCTAAAGGATGTTATGCCTATTAGGGAATCTATTCTCGTAGTATTCGCGGTATTAAATGAGATGATGGACATAATGCAACTCAATGGTTCACTCATGCACGCTGATGTTTTTGAAATCATAAGGACTGTAACATTTAATAGCCTAGTAGCTTTGTAGGGGAAAATAGCATAAACATAGTGAGAATTTCATTAGAATAGATTCCTAATTAGCATAGCAAGAGTGCTTGGATGGAGAGAGCAACAAAAATCATAACACCTAGTTAGATGGGCATGAACAATACTTCAAAAGAGAGAGAAATTAAGCTATTGACAATAGTTGAGGACCAGATTTACATGGAGCCGGTCCCCCCTCCAAAAGGCTTTGTGTTATAGGTTTTCCCCATCAAAGGAGACATTTTACAATACATTACTTTGTGTTCCTTCAATAACTTGCTGGTGCAATGAAGATGGAAGCTTCAAGCACCAAGCTAACACTTGTAAAACACAACATCAATTCCCTCACGGTCTCAGACCCAAGACCTCACACACCTTCAAAGATGGTGAGAGCTAGCGGGGTATGAGAGTAGATTGAGAGGAAGAAGGAGTATTCTTACAAGAAAGAAGTATATCTCCTCTCATAATCACTCATAATAGCTTAGCTTAGCATAGCTTAGTAATTAGCATGGTAGAGGAGATGAGCATGCATTGGAGTTTGGCTCTTGTTGGAATTAGGGTTGCCGAGAAACGCACACAGTTTGGAGAAGATGAAGGAATCTCAAGGCACACAATAGAGAGTGTGTTAGTGTGCAAAGGAAAGATAGATAGCCCTAGAGTGATGGGCGAATATACAATGCTCGGGGGAAAAAACCTCCTAAAGAGGGAAAAAATGCCCCGGTGATCCTAGTGTGTTTACACACATCACTACCACATGAATATGGTAACAAATCCCCCCTGGAGTGATGAGGTGAACGAGAGCTGGCACGTGAGTAAAGGGAAGTGTCATGGCCTAAGGACATGATCTGTCCACAAAGGGGAGTAAGCCCAAAGCTTTGCGGAAAGCTTCAAGCTTCTCACGAGACAATGCCTTTGTGAAAAGATCTGCAAGGTTGACCTGTGTTGGCACATAAGCCAAGCTGATCTCTCCTGTTGAGAGCCTCTCCCTGACATAGTGGTAATGCACCTCAATGTGCTTTGTGCAAGCATGAAAAACTGGGTTCCTTGCAACTGCCAATGCGCTCTGACTGTCAATGAAGATAGTGTTGGCAGTGTCCTGTCCAACACCCAAATCAGCCATAAGGCGTCTGAGCCATACACACTCCACCGTACATGTGAAGACTGCCAAAAACTCAGCCTCACAACTCGAAGTGGCCACAGTAGGTTGCTTATTGATCAACCATGATATACATGAATTGCTAAGCATGAAACAAAAACCACTTGTGGACGCTTGCATGTCAAAACAACCAGCCCAATCTGAGTCCAAAAAAGCATGTAAGTCTGGCGGCAATGATCCCCCCTTGGGATAAAACAAGCCAAGATGTAAAGTGCCACTAAGGTAGCGGAAAATCCTCTTGACAGCCTATCAATGCTTAGACCTTGGGCTATGCATAAATCTGCTGATCTGTGAGACTGCAAACTGAATATCCGGCCTCGTGTTGCATACATAAATGAGGCAGCCAACAGCAGTTTGATAAAGAGTGACATCAGCAGGATCGCCAGCATCATGTAGGCTCAACTTCAAACCTGTTTCCATGGAAGTGGCAATAAGTTTGCAATCCTCAAGTCCAAATTTACATAGCAATGTCTCTATGTAACTTTTCTGACACAAGGCAATACCACCATCACACTGCTTAAATTGTATACCGAAGTAATGATGCAACATCCCCAAATCTTTCATCTTGATAGCATTCAAATCAGCCTTAAATTCAGCAATATGTCTCTCATTTGGTCCAGTGATCAGCAAATCATCGACATAAAGAACCACAATGAGAAGCACATCACCCTCACACTTTACATACAATGTGCTTTCTATTGGACTGTTACGAAAGCCTCGTTTGACCAAATGAGTGTCAGCTTTCTCATACCAAGCACGAGGAGATTGCTTCAACCCATACAAAGCCTTCTTACATCTGCATACTTTTTCTTCTTGTCCTATGGCACTGACAAAAATTTTGCACAAAATAACAAAATAGCCTGTGCAGACCTGTCTGTAGTGGAAACGAAGGCCGAAATGAGCCCGAATCAAAAATCTGAGCAGACTATGATCCCAATGGGATTTTCCACAATTTTAGGGATTTTTCCTAGCTCATCTTGGATTTTTACAGACAGAAAATGATATGTTTGGGCTAAACATGGTCAAAAATGGTTATAAAATGAGAAAAATGACCCAAAAATGATTAAAAATGGCTCAAAATGCCACATCACTCACTGTGCCGTGACTATGAAGAGTTGAGGAACATTTTAGAAGAAGAAGACCAACACTTGAAGCCACTCTGTGAAGGGATACATACCTTGCTTCTACGGTGTGCTAGTGTAGTCCTGCACTGTTCTAACCCTATATTCCTGCATGTGGGTGATCCTTAGGGTTCTCCCTCTTCACATTAGGAAGGGAATGGGGTCTAAGGGGGCCTCTTTATTTGCCATAGGATTAAAAAGGAGATTATGGAACGGGCAAATGGGTGGATGCCATGTGGACTGAAATGGTGGGTATGGCAGGTCTTAAAAGTAAGTGGTCAAACTTGTGCTCTTTTACAAAATACAAAGAGAAAATCTCCTATAATTTCAAAAAAACGAACTTTTCTCTAAATAGTTGAGTAAAAACCAATACTTTCTCTCTCTAGTGGCTGTCAGTTTCTCCCCCCCTCTCTCCTAAAAAGGGGTCCCTCCAAAAATGTGCTGATCATTCCCTCCCTCTCTCTCTATTGTACCATCTCTCACTTCTCTTTCCTTCCTTTCAGTTTTCCCTCCCAAAGCTCTGTAGCAAAAGTTTGAACCTTCTTTCCCTCCTCAAGCTTATTGCATTCTCCTCAAGCTGAAGTTCTCCATTTCTCCATGAGCCTCACTAAACACCTCTACCTAAAGCTGAAGATCTAATGCATATTCTTCTGCTAGATCATCCCTCTTTCTTCCCTCAATAGGTTTCCTGCTCCTTTTCCATTGTGCTCTCTAGAGAGGATCTACTTTCCTCTCAAGCTTTGCAACATTATCTTTCCAATTAAGCCAACAAGCAGGTGGAGCAGTATAGCAGTAAGTGGCATCCTTCGTCTGATGTACCATCAAGAATCTTGATCTATACAACTGAGAACATGGTTTTGCAATCTCTAATCATAAGTGTTTGTCTACAGGTTGTGACACTATTCTCCATGGCATCATCGGGTACTTGACGACCTAGGAGTGTCATTGACTCCATGTCATGCAGCAATGTACAAGATGATAGTGGATGTTGGGTGACGATGGAGTTCAAACGATTGATGTGGGTGACAATGCAGCCCAACTCAAGAGGTGCACACAAGGTCTCAAGGAGACACATGGCTTCTCGAGCACACCATTGGAAGGGAAAAATCATGGAGTTCAAGCAAACCCATGATGGCAAGCGTCTTGCAAAGGTGCAACATGTGTATGTTGCTTCACAATTGAAGCTAGAGACAACAATGGTTCCATCGAGGTTTCCTGCAAACTGTAATTTCACTCCTCTGTCAATTTTTTAGATTGTATATTTTGTATTTGTGTTGTATATATTGCTTTGATGTCTATAAGGTTTTCATTGCTTGCTCATGTTTGCAGATGTATTCCCATCTGATTTTGTAGAGTGGGAGCCAATAGAGTCCTTTACAGGAACTTTTGAGGCCATCCATGTTGACCTTGGCAAGCTGCTCTATGCTAGTTGTCCATCCGTGGAGCTTGTCTCACGGGACATTTTTTTTTATAACCATACTTATGTAACGCCTAGGCAAACTGGGTATGGTAATCTTTCTCCATTTCATCCACCAACCTTGCAACGGTATGGAATGGCCTAAGCCTGATAGTGCCTTGATCACAGCAACCAAAAGGAGAATCAAGGCGGATGTGTATTCAAAAATGAAGTGCACCTATGGTTCCCATAAAGCTTCCCTAACTTGGTTTATGTCCCTTCATGTGTTCGTGTTTATCTTTCGACTGCAGAGTGTTCACAGGACACCAACAATGTGGACTTGCAAAGGGGAAAGTGCGATCAACAGTTTCCTTGCAGTTGGATGGCAGACTAAGGTGATCAACCACCAGGGAGATACAATCAAGTGCTCTGCAGTTGCTGAGAATGTGGTGTGCAAATACCATATTACGAAGCAGAGCTTGTCAATTGTCTTTCCCTACAAAAAATGGAAGCTGCCAAAGGGAGAATGGGAGGCACTAGACTCTGATGTTGCTCCTAGAGAATCAATTGATCTACAAATATGCCTCTACAATAATGTAGTGCATGACATCTCGATGAATAATGATTGGAATCTCAGTCACCTTTGCGAGTATCTTAATCTTAGATATACCTTGCCCAATCAATATGTTTTTGTAATCAATGAAAAGGTTGTTCATTCCAGAAAAGAGAAGAGCTTTCCGTGCGAAAACATTTGTTTTCTACGATGTATTAATGTAAAAGCTTGTAACTAAAATGATTTCGCTCCCATTAATACATATGGCATTTTGGATCTTTGTCTCATTTTTTAATTTGTTCAAGATTAAGTTTGAAATATGCAAGTTTTTTAGTTTTGAGCGTGAAGACTTTCAATGTTGGTGTCTTTCAATGCTCATCACGTGATTTTGTTTATAATTATAGTTTGAAGTTAATTTGATGTTAATTTTTAGTGCTTTAAAAAAGTGACATTGAGTATAAAATCACTTTGTAGGTTTTAAACTTCATTTCTCACATTCACAAAACACAAGCTTTCAGCTCTCTTCCGATCTTCTTTGCGAACAGACCCACGGCAACATCTTCTCATGCACTTCTCACACAGTTACTAGAGATAGGACTTGCAAATCGTGCATATGAACTAGTCAGTGTGTTTGAGGGGACGATCGTCATCGTGCATGCCACTACTAACCTTCATGTAGAGGGATTCCAGAGCTTTCTTGACTACATGATGGAGCACATGGAAGAATATGCAATAGTCTTTGAGGGATCTAACATGGCGTGGTTGCCATTGGATTTTCTCAAACACCTCTATGCAGCTGACAAAAACTTTTGCTATCGCTTATTGAGGTTTATAAAAGGGCCTACTGAGTGGGACTACAGGACTGAGGATGAGGATGACCTCATAGACTTGGGCATGGGGTGCATAGGCACCCAATTCATCTCTTGGGACATGGTTCTGGTATTGCTTGTGCTTGAGGGCATGGAGAAGGGAAAATCAAAGGAAAAGGCCGACCAGAAACCTCCTGTAACCATTGTGGAGGAATCAAATGAATTTGTTGAAGAGGTTGATGAGCAGGCTGAAGCATCTATGGCACTTGTCCTCTTGCAAGATCCCAGGTCCACTAAGGAGGAAGATGGGATGATAGAGGGAGACGAGGTGCTGGAAGAAGCTCCTGACCTCCAAATTCTCACTTTGCATGCAGTGGTGGTGGATGGTCATCTCTTCTTGTTCCTTGATGACATTGCAAAGACACTAGGACTCAGAGAAGATGAGTCGCTCTCAGTGCTCGCTATCTATGCGGGCATGAAAGATCCCAATGGAAGGCAAGACAAGGTCAACTTTCAAATTGACTTTGAAGACCAAGGTCTCCCACCAAGCCTATCATTCCTCCCTAGTGAAAACAAACAAAATTTGCTACAAACGGTGGCAAATACACTTATGGAAATCAAATCATGTGCCTCATTTTATGAAAGCATCCCGGAAAGCATTTTTCTTCCACACAAACCGCTGACCATTATAGGTGGAGAAGATCGCTCTAGCATCGACCTTACAAGGAAAACTCTTGAAGAGATGGATGAGAAAACTGATGTATCCACTTTTTAACTTTATCGATAGTAAATTGTTTCCTATAGCAAGTGTTGAAGTTGTTTAAAGTGTTTTGCAGACCGCATACCATGTTGATAAGTTTGCAATGCATACTGGAGGTTCACGCAACAATCCTATGGGTAGAGATAGCTCCCTGTGGCACTACCTTGGCCATCTAGGGCCATCCGTTCTTCGAGTTTCACACACAGAGTTCTTCAAGCATGGTTCTGTGGAGCTGCTCAAGTGCAAGGCATTAAGTGCCATACTTGCTGAAGATTCCCTTAGCCTTAATGCTCACAAGTGTATCTTGGTGGATTGGGAGACCGCATTGTATGCTTTTACAGGAAAGCACCCTGGGTCAGTCCTCTCCCACTGTGCCTTAAGCCTAGGTCAAGGGGTGATCAAACTCAGAGGAGATTGTTAAAACTTTTGGTGTTAAGTCGGCCATTCACCCTATACCAAAAGATGTAATTTACAAGAAAACCAACCAGCCATGAAGTAGTATCCAGAGCAAATTAAAATAATTTTGTCTTATGTATTTTGTTTGTCACTTCATGTACTTTTTTTTTCTATTGCACATATACGCGTTCACACCTCCTCGACCATCCAAGCACCCGTATAACGTGGGATGCCTACCGATGAATATTTTGTGAAACGGAGCCGTTTCAGGTGCACACGGAAGCCGTGGGACGAACAAAAGCCACGGCGATGACCAACGAGCGGAACGGGCCGCAAAAAAGCCCTGTGCACCATGGCGATGACCAACGAGCGGAACGGGCCGCAGAAAAGCCCTGTGCACCACGGTGCGAGGGTCAAAACTACCCCATGCGCGCCGTGGCGCACATGGCTTTTTTGCAACCCGTTCCACATCATTGGTCATCTCCGTGGATTTTGGTCGTCCCACGGCCTCCGTACGCACCCAAAACGGCTTCGTTTCACAAAAGATTCACCGATAGGCGTCCCACGTCAGACGGGTGTTTGGATGGTCGAGGAGGTGAAATCTAACTACTTGATTAATTCAAATACTTCAACAATAGAAAGTACACAATTAACTATTAGAGTTACACCAAATGAGAGAAAATCGAGTCATTTATATTATATCGAAAGATTACAAATCTGATAAACATAGGTTACATGGGAAAACTAATTTTTATGGAGGCACCCTTATTCCTCAGATTGAGCACTAGAGCTAGATCTATATTTTTTAATGTAACTCGCTTTGCATGCTCCATACAAGATACACCATCTTGGAACAACTGCACCAAAATGTCCTCGACGACATCCTGTAAAACCAAAAGAGCCGCACGCTAGATACGTGTAACTGAATCTGAATATTCGTCCATTATTTCTCTTACCACCCAAGAAAAAGCTGCCTTCGGTATTATTGGCTCCGTGCTCTTTTGATATTTGCGGATCTCACGTAGAGCAAATGTTCCAAGCTTCCATCGCCTTTTCTTCTGCGCTGTTGGCAGTGGTGGAGGAGCCGCTTGTTTGGCCCATTGAGGAGGGTCATTTTTATACTTATTCCCTTGTGGTTGAGGCTGTGGATTTGAAGCGGTGGATTTTGTACGAGGTGCTGGTTGAGGATTTGTAGTGTTGTCAGTGGCAGTGGTGTCATCGTTGTGTGTGGTGGTGTGCTCTTGTGTATCGTCCGTGTTCTGCAAGATATGAGTGCGTGTATGTTGTGCAAACAAGAAATGAACTTTGAGTTGTGAGTTTTGACTTCTATAGTACTTAAACTTAAAACTCAATAAAATCACTAAAAATTAAAAAAGACTCCAAAATAGATGAAACTCGAGCTATGGGACTAATAATTGTCGCCTTTACAAATCACTTTGCATGACAATGCATGTTTACAATAGAAATGGTTAGTGTCAAAAGGAAATTAAATTTCCACCCAACGCCTGCCATCACGCCGCCTTGTCTCCAAGCAATGTCGGAATCGATCTTTTGCATTCGAAGCATGATATAATTGTGATCGCCTCAAGCTAACCACTTTTTCTATTCTACATTTTAAACTTCTTGTTCTCTTGTCTTTTTTCTCTCTCTCCCTGCTAAAACTCTGTAGAACCAATTGAACATCTCATGAAGGGCATTGCTCTTTTTTCTTCCACCTCCATGTCGTGTATTTTTAAAATACACTGCTTTTGCTTGATAGTGTGAGTGCTCCATCCCTTGGCTGCTCCAAATGCCTAATGAACCATAAGTGTCGAGGAAAAAAGCACTATGTGCAAAAAGAATGTGCTGAAAAAAAAACAAACTTTAGTTTCGCATACATATGTATTTTGATTAAAAATAGCAAATGTGCAGCACACCATGTAATGTGTTATGTGTGTCTCTCCCCAAGCATCCACCATTTGTGCTATAAAACTATTGATTACAAACTTTAGGGTGGATATCTCATCATCGGGTAGCTTTGCCTTTTCGAGAAGACGAAAAATATCATTAGTAGACTGCCACACGAGCACGCTTAATTCGTAGGGCTGCTTCATTACCTTTGTAGGTGGTAATGTCACACACCTTTTTCCACAACTGAAACTAATTGGGACTTTGGGAGTCTGAATAGTTTGAAAGCAAATGTCTAGCTTTACTACCACCCATACAAACTTTATTAGGGCGATCTTGTGTACTTCCAGACGCCTTCTTGTTTTTGATAGCTCAACTGCACCCCCATGTAGACCAACACTTGATAGAATAGATTCTAGTTCTCGTATACACTCTTGTCTTCTTTTTGCAGGCTCCATATTCCAAGCGTAATTAATATGGAGCATAATCAACTTGTCAAGAATTCGTAGGCGGGCATGAAGGGTGCACGCATGCACATTTATCAGTGGTATTGAAAGAATAGGCTCCCAATTTGGATCATCCATGTTTCGATTAGGAGGTACTTGCTAGTCACAACTAAGGATACCTTGAAACCATTGTTGTAGTGCTTTACCCACTGCTTGTGTAGTGGGTACACCTTTTGCAAAGTTGACTGTAACTTTGCCTCCCTTACCCTTACCACCTTTCAACTTGCTGGCCTTTGCACCCTTGCCATCAGTTCCCATTGAGACTTTACTGTGGCAACAATAAATGCATGGAAAGAGGGTCATTGCACCTTGCTTGCACCTTAACATACACTTGAGTGTTTTCAAGTCTCCTGCCAAATGCCACTCAACTTGGAACGTTCCAAGACCTAAAACATGCAATCTCTGTCCTTCTTGCTGTTGCCGAATGACATCAACGATTGCTGTGTGATTGAAATACCATTTGAGAGTCTCACGTGTCTCATGTGGGAGATGAAAAGCTGCCAGCCACCATATATTTTTCTCTGACTGAACACCTAAACAAGTGTTTCCCTTCTCATTGGCATTTAGCTCCGCATCAACACCCACCAAGGCCCTGCTCATCAACGTAACACTTACCCTTTCGAGCCGTTGACCTTTAACAACTTGGCACTCATCAAGCTTCATAACAAATATCGCTTTCCCATCACACTCTTCTTGTGTCAACCCATAAAATCTTATCATTGACCCTTGGAGCTTCAACAAGTCAACATACACATTGTTGAACTCGTTGTAGCGGAATACTTTGTTGTCATCTAATGGCGTGTCATCCTTCACATACTGAAATCCGTCCAATAAGCTTGCAACATCATTATTGGCGCACTTTTTTGCAACACTGACATTGTAAGGTGTTGGCAGAAACCGAAACAAACCTTTTGTTGGATGACCGAGTGTGACACTTTTATACAAAGCTTCATAGGCCTTGAAACTTATTCCTGCGCTGTCACACACGTCCATCATCTCTTGAGGCGACACAATGTTCTTTAGCTGACTGAAATACTTCTGCCGCAAAACATTAGCAATGCCAGCGTTGGGTGGATCATCTAGTAGCTCAACCAACTCCTTTGGCTTGATGATATGCTACAGCAGAGCATGTCCAGTTGTTTGAGCATCGGGATCAATTCCCATCATCATTCGAGTGAAGTTTCTGCATATTGAATTACTGTTGCACAAACCTGTAGAACATATAGGAAATCAGAATCTTGCATCAGTATTCTTACTGAGTTTGACGGACACATTTCTTTCGAGCTACACCACTTGAGGATAGCAAGGACATCGCTTGTCTCTTGCGCTTACGAATGTGATAGCTGAGGGGAATGTGTGTGAGATGATCGATTCACCGATGCATATTGCGTGAAGTGTGTTGTAGTTGAACATAATTGTCTAGTCGACGCTCCTACTCTTTTTCTTGTTGATGTACTTTTTCATTGAGATTCGTCATCTCATCGTTCAGTTGCTTCATCTTCTTGTTGGCTTCCTCTCTAACTTGATGTAGATCTTTCGCAGACTTCTCTTGTAGTGATAAACAGGCAGCCAAGAGATGTTTACTTCCTTCCCTTTCATTGACAAAAGCTGAATACAATCTCCAGCAGTAGCCAAACAGTCCGCCTCTTCCATCTCCAATAAAACGCAAAAGCTCAGTGACATTACGAAAGGGTAGTGGTGCATTAGTCGTTTGATCACCTGGATAAACCATCAACCCATAAGTTGATTGCCTTGCTCCCAATGCTTCGTAGTTGATCTGCAGCATTGGGATTCGATGTGCCAAGTCGCACAGTAGCATACTCCTACTCCAAATCAACGTTTAATCGATATCGTTTTGGCCTGTTAGTAATGTCTTGCAGTGGAGGGAGATTGAATGACATGTTTGTTAGCTAATCAAGAAAAATAGTGAGGGAATGTGTAATGGTGACTACTGCAAGCAGGAAAATCTGGCTATGAAGGGAAAAAGTGGAAGATACTCAGAGATAGTAGAGAAGGATTATGTTGTGGAGGGAAGAAAGAGAGGGAGTGTAGCTCAATCTCTTTTGAATTCAAAATATTGATCATGAGGGATTTAGAGAGAGAAATGTAGCTGCACATAGAGGTAATGGAGTTTTTCATTGCTCTCACCTGAAGCTGGAATGGGAGGAGAGAGAGCCTGAGAGAGAGAGAGAGAGAGAGAGAGAGAGAGGGAGGGAGTGGGGGAGAGAGAGAGAGAGAGAGAGAGAGAGAGAGAGAGACATAAAGGAAGAGAGTGAGAGAGAGAGCAGATCTGCAGCCTTGGAAGATCTGCACTTTCTGTCAGATGTAGGCAGCATATAATGTCCTCTTGATGATTGGGAGGTGGAAGTGACAAGAGAGAAAAGGGGGGGAAAGAGAAAGAGTTGGCTGATATTTTAGAGAGAGAATATGCAAAATCTGCTTTTTCGACGGGGGGGCTAAAAAGTGCTTCTTTTAATGAGAACTAAGTGAGAGAGAGTGTTTTATAGTTAGAGAGAGATGGGGAAAGACATTTTAAAATTGAGTTACCCACCTCTTTTGTGTTAAAGTAGCCTATTTTCAAAATACAAAATATACAAATGGTATTTTTAAAAATCTCATCATAGGCCTTTTTGCCCTCTCTTTTAGGCTTGGTCAAACTTGACTTAAGCTTTAAGCATTTCTTTAAACTGTCAAATAAAGAGGCCCTCCTGTACCCCATTCCTTCCTAATGAAATAATCACTTGGTCTTGTCTAGTGAAGCTCTAAAGCTTTCATGAAATGGCCACGATGATAAATTGAAGCGTTCATTTCGGGTTTTTTATCAAGGCACAAGAGCACTTGATTTGTGCATTTGGTAATGAGACTACACTAAATCTTCACAGACACTAAATTTTTGGAGTTTTTCTTTGTTCTTTCTCAAAGTGAAGCTTTTTGAGCGTGTCTTTAGCTTCAAATTTTCTACGACTCATTTGATTATGTTATGAACCCTCACAGTCAAAGGCCGAGCACTTTCCTAATCGAACTGCGTACTTCTTGACAACGATGGACAGGCATCATACGAGCATGTGTACCCTTTTCAATATAAAATGGAAACGTGCAAAGATCAACCAGCTTCTATGACGGGTTGGTGTAGATTGAGAGTGAAGTTTCGTCGTGAAGTATCGAAGCTCGAAACTTAATAACAATTTTGGCAGTGGAGATTAGGAAATTGAGATCCAAATGGCTTGGAAACAAAAGAATCGTATTGGTGTTAAATGAATAAGTTGAAGGAAGAGCTATCCAAAAGCAATTTATAAACACCAACATAAGAAATTTGATTTCAAAATCACATTGTCTATTTCGCGGATACACAAGAAGTTTTGGACAAATTCTCACAATAATTCTCACATTGTGAACTTACCTCAACATCATGAGCTTTTGTGAGGGAGGCACCGTATACCTAGCTAGGTACGATTGGGGGTAGGGGACCACCGGCCCGATGGGAGCACCATATACCTAGCTAGGTACGATTGGGGGCAAGGGACCGCCGGCCCGGTGGGGGGGGCGGGGTCCCCTACCCCCAATCGTACCTAGCTAGGGATGCAGTGCCTCTCAAGCGAAAGCTCATGATGTTATGCATTGTAAGAAAAACACTGAAAAAGACTCTACGTCTAGAAAATTTCTAAATCTTCTTGTGATACAATACAATACGTGTCAAGGTATGTACTTGAGCAGCTTGAGTTGCTCTGCATCTCGCTCTATGTAGTCCCGCTCTATCAAGCACTCGATACGTTGCTCTATGAATTTTGTGCTCGGCTTGAACACACCTTTCAGCCTTTCCAGGCACTCTCTTAGCAGCGCCCGGAACCCTATCACTCGGCGAGCTTTCATGATTCGCATGATGCACGCATCCAATGCATAAGGCCTCTCTGTCTCCTGCACGTCTTCATAAATCTTTTGTTGCACCTTTATCTTATTCTCTGGGACCTTGAGTTGCCTCATTTGCCCATAATCATTCTCTACAATGAAATAAGGGTTGAACTCGAAGCTATCGACGAGCTGCACCTGGTTATTGGCCGGATGCAGCTTTTTGCGAAGGATTTTGTACTCACCAGAAGAGAGCGAGTGCACTAAGCTCTCCACGTTTTGTCGTTCCTCATCTTTTAGATTCAGCGCAGTCATGATCTGTGAGCACGTGAGCATGTCTACCGAGTTGAAAAGCAGCAAGACGGCTGCCTGGAGTGTGGTGACAATGAGCTCAATTCTCTGGCCACCCATGAACGTGCCCACAACGGTGCATGTGCCGAGAGAGTAGATCCACATGAGCTTGCGATGGCTATGACGTTCGTGGTAGAATTGGGTGAAGCTTTGGACGGAGTGGGCCATCTGAGGAGGCAGTGTTAAGTGGTTGAATGATTTGAAGGTCCTGGCCCAGTGTATGGAGGTTAGGACGGACACATGGGTCTCCGCATGCCCGGCATCCTGCTTTTGTCCGAGCGACGACTGATCATCCTGCCTTACAGCAGCTGTACTGCAAACATCCGCTAGCATCCCGGCCATGTTGCGCGTGAACAACCTCCCAAACTGCTCTGTTAATCTAGCAAGGAAAGCGCGCTCATGATCGATCGTACAAGTGTCAGACAGAAGCCTGCGTGCCAATGCTCTTCTGTAGTATGCAGCAAAACGGTCCTGATTGCTGAGGCAAGCCACCAGCTGCACCACTGTGTTCATATTGCTTTGCGCCATATTGGCTTCCCCGCTCATCCCGCCTGCTGCTCTCCTCAAGAGACCATTGCAGTAGGCCGCCAGGAGCATAGCCATACTGTAATTAATTTTTTTACTCATGCTCCCTGCATGATCGTTCGCTGCTGCAGCTGCTGAGGTTCGAACCCCCTTCTTGCAAATGGCTTCAAAGGTTTCCCTCAGCGCTTTGCGCAGAAGATGACTGAAGCAGCCTCCCACGATATTGGTAGTCCAGTATTTATTGTGAAGACAAATGAGCTTCTGCACAACATCCGTCTGCGCTTCCTCAATGAGATATTGCTCAGCTGGCGCTGCTGCATGCAGATGAGCTGCATAAGCTAAGCTTTGGATCTGAGCTGCCACTTCCTCCAAAATCGCTGCTCCAGAGGCCGTAACACGCTGCCGTAAAACCCTTACCATCGGATCAAACAGCGCATGTTGAGCTGCTGCTAGCAGCTGGCTCCGAATGCCTGCATGCACATGCACACCCACTCGATCCCGCTCTTGCCTCATACAATTCTCTGCATTCTGTATGTACTCCGCCCACCGTGTTTCTTCCCTGTTAATGTTGTATAAACTGGTCCAACCGCTCGCTGCTTCCCCATAGTGCTTGGCAGCGTCTCCCAGCAAGCAGCCTTCAATTTCCTTCTTGTAGAGCTGCAGCGGCAGCTTGCACAGCCCTTTATATGTCTCTAGTGGTGAAGCCTGCACGTCGTTATCGTCGTGCGCTAGCTCGTGCACCATCTGTGTCGCATGCATGAGCAGTACGTGTTGAGCCTCTGATATATTCTCTTCGCCATTGCGTGCTTTAGTGATCGTTTCAATGATCGTGCTTTTCACGATATTCTTCTGTGGCCTCAGCACCAGCCTGTAGAAGAAGAACCTTCCGTTCTCATCAATGTCGGAGGGCACACGCAGTAACGGCGGCGGAAAGAGCCCTAAAACTGTCTCCAGCATGAGCTTGTAGATATCCCACCCCCAAAGGAGCTCCGTCAACATGTCAAGCTCGCCATGCTTTGCTTGGATGGCAGGCAAGATAGAGCCCATAATGACGCGGTCCTTCAGGAGTGCGGCTACTCTCTCGTAGAGAAACGAGCTCTCATGACTTCCCCTAAAAATGCTGCCCACCACTGCAGGCAGCTGACGGGGAATAAACGCCGATACTCCTCCCACATTTATCTGCCTGTTTTCGATCTTGTTAAGGATCTGCAACAGTCCCCTTTCCAGAACATTCCAGCTAAATTGGTCCGATTCGATCTGTAGTTGCTCCGCCATTATATCGTGTAGTGAACCCGCCTTAATCAAAGCTGAAGAAGACGATGACGCCTGTGAACCGAACGCCGAGCCTGAGGCTGACGTCACGTCTTAATTCTCTATACTAATTGGCGAATGAGAATTTATTACATGCCCTGCCAACCTTTAACACTTCTAGGTCCAATTGCCCAACCCACTAGCTAAAGTGCGAGTGTCGTGCGTGCTATATGAAAATTCATTTCCTCGGCCGTAATTGAAGCAATTACTTATGATTTTCTCACGAGGAGATTTGGAAAATTTGAGCTAATTTCTCATTAAAGTGGTTTTCTCTCAATACCTAAGCTACATTTTGTTGAATCTTCTTTTCTTTTTTTAAAAACCAAGTAAGCGTTTGAAATTATGAGAGAGCAAAATGTTACATCAAATCACCCAAGGAGGGGGCCAAAGGATAACAACATAGGCAAGAAACACCTTGTTCATCGGTTAACATTTTTTCATGACTTGTTTAGCGATGGCTTAGGATTAGGGCTAAGCATGCTTTGAGCCAGTCATGTCACACAAGCGCAACACCCCTCTAGTACAAGGGGTGGCACGGCCAGCCCTTCCCAGTACTCTCCCCTCTCCAAGTAATCAATGACATCCTTCTAATCCTCTTCCCCATAGGTCGCTTCTTCGTCAAAACCTCGCCCCTCCCTTTTCGTCAGTACTAGCAGGCACTTTTGAACCTCAACTACTACATAACCTTCCTCGTGACATTGCTGCATAGCTACAGGAGGCACTCCTCAAGAGGCTCCCGTTTGGTGCTCCTCGGATTCTACACCAAGCCTTTTTTACAACAATCACCAGGACGTGACTGGAGAAAGTTCAGGCCAACCTATTGGAGGTAAGCCAGTGGTTATACTACCCTCCTCCCGGGTCAAGAAGATAGAGAAAGATCTTGAAGCGCCAAGAGCCCTCATAGGTTTAATTGCGGGTCCTAGGGCACCTGTCGAAGTCCTTAGGGCTTGGGTTAGAAAACCAATGGGGAAATAGAGGGTGTGAAGTAGAATCTATTCAAAGAACCACTTTCTGCTGTTTATGTTTAAGACTCTTGAAATGGCTTTCAAAATACTTAGCTCAGGGCACTGGATTTTAAGGTCCCTCCCCCATCTGCTTGTTCAAGTGGCCCAAAACCTTTAACCCCGAGAATTCAGCTATGGAGAACTACCCTGTTTGGGTTGAGCTCCCCAATCTCTGTCTTCACTTGCACCATCACCAATAGCACCCTCAGATGCTAATAGAAATGGATTTGTCTAAACCTCTGCCTCCCTCCATAATTATAGCCACAAACAATAGTGAATCAATGGAACAACCCATCAATTATAAATACCTACCCAAGGCCTATTTCCACTATGGAACACTAGATCATTTTGTCAGAGAATGGCTAATCAAATCCCCCCCCCCAAGCCAGCCACTGAACCACTTCTCATTAGGATGGCGGGAAAAGAGGAACCCCCCAGCCTAGATGAGACAATAACAAGCAGTGATCAAAGAATCACAACAAATTTTCCCTACTAGCAAAACTACCTGAATGGCTTGAATCAGACAGCTCAGAGCACAAAACTTCAAAGGAAGAGGAAGAGGAGGTGGCAGCCACCCTCGCAGAGACTCTTTGCCAAACCTAGGCACCAAGCAATAACCTACAGCTAGTTGCAAAGGAGAAACTTCCATACGTAAATCAATCCTCTCCTTTTCCCCTTCAAGAATTGAACTCCAACCTGGAATGAGAGCCAGTGGACATTCACAAGGACAACAAAAGGGCACATTCGACGGTGACACACACTCCTTCTAGGAGTCAGCAGGACAAGGGGAAAAAAAGGTTAATAGATGAAGCTGCTGAGCTGGAATGTGAAGGGGATCTTTGACCCCTCTAAAACCAAAAAAATTAACCAATGGCTTCAAAATAATCCGGTTGACATATGTGCTCTCCAAGAGATATTAAGGTGTCCAAGAGATGACCTGAACAGAAGGCTTAAAGAAGTTCATCATGATTTGGTGTGGGTCACCTCCTCCCACTCCCAGGGGATCAGGAGGCACAACAATTGGCCTCAAAAAGGAGTTGGCCTTGGAAGTCTCTTGTAGTGAGAGCTGTCAGTACTAGTGCTCTGTCCACCTACCGTACCCCCTTGACTGTGACCTAATTTCAGTCTATGTTGGGGGCATTGCCTCCAATAGGACTCAAATTCGAGAGGAATTGGCTTGTATGCAGGGCCCGATTATTCTTCTAGGTGAATTTAATATGATGGATACTTTGGAGGACCGCTTCCTCAGATTGGGTCAGAATATTCAAGGGCTAGAGAAAGATAGTTGGGACAAATGCAAAGATCTACTGGATCTTTGGGATTACTATTCAGCATGCTGGGTTGTTTTTTAAAGAATGGTGGGCAGGGAAAGATGACAGACCTTCCAAGAGATTTTCAGGAGACTCAGGAAGAATAATTCCAAGGAGATTGTCCCCCTCCTTACTGGGTGACAGCATGGTTAGGTGGTACTACTTTGTGCACCTTTTGGTGGTACCACCAATAGCACCTAGTTGGAGGGAAAATTCAACGTCTTTCAAATTTTGGAAAAGAGGGAGAGGGAAATTCTAAATTTGCATGCAATATAATTTATGTACCTATAATCTAGATGCATGCGAGCCATTATGGGGTGGAGTGGGTCCCCTTTTTTTGAACTTACAGTCATCATGGCCTTTGTCCTCTTTCTCCTTTCCTCTCACGCAACTAGCTTGTGATCACTCAAAATCCCGCCTAACGTGTGTGCTCGCTCTACTCCCATAGCTCGTGCTCCCCCCATTACATGTTGTAGCCGTCGCGCTCTGCCATATCCCTAGTGGAGCTCTGCCCCCATTGCCCCCCCCCCCCCCCCCCCCCCCCCCCCCCCCCCCCCCCACACGGAAGCATAAAGGTTGCAGCAGCACCCTCTACAGAGATGACTCCCAAGAAGAACACTCCCTCTAGAAAGCACACCCGCAATAGCCACCACACAGCAGACCCTCCCAACACATGCGACACAGTAGATGCCTTCAACAACCATGACACAGCAGTCCCCTGCAACCAACACAACGTTGTAGACCCCAGCAACAAACACGACCACCAAAATTTCCCTCTCCGAATGCATGTTGTCGATTGAAAAATATGCTCGAAAAGGTGAGTTCTATATCGCCTCATGTCTATGCGCCTCATGGCAATGCATGGCCAAAATCCCTTTTTTTCAGCATTGGTTGCAAATCATTTTGGTCCATGACTTTGCTTGCAGCATCGGTGGAGTATCCGGTACTTTCCAGGTTTTGTTATTCTACATTGCAGTTGCATGAGGAATATGGGCCGCCCTTGAGAAGACAAGTCCACTTTTGAGCTCAACCACCGGCCAACCGATCGATCATTTCCCGACCACTTTCCGACTGTCATCCGGCCATAATATTTCGGAGAAAAGGAATATTCCAACGAAAAGGAATATTTTGCTCAAGACTGGCCGTGAAAATTTTGATTTTTGGCGAGTTATTTTCTTCACGCACGATGGCTTCTCCTCATAATGGGGGCCTTACAAATGTGCGTTTTTAACACAAAAAATTACAAGGGGGAAATCAGGCTCCATACTTAACATGCAGGAAAACTAGTAGCTCCTTTTCCTAGATGCCCAATACTCGCTCGTCAGAATTGAGTCTTCAACTCTCATATGCTATGTCATGCTCTTCTCAAAACAAAACTGCTCCAAGGCAATCTCCACGAGCATCACATTGGACCTCAAATGGTTTGAGAGATCCTGTAGTGTAAGCACGGGTTGAGAGGTAAGATTTTCTTTAAGCTTTTCAAAAGCTTTTTTCTCTTTAGCAATCCATATGTACTTAACATTTTCCTTGGTCAAGTCATGTAGTGGTCCTTCTATTTGGGATAATTTAGCTACAAAGCGTTTATAGTATGCACACATACCAATAAAGCTTCATAGCGCATGTAGATTCCTACGGTTATGCCATTCTTTTATTACCTCAAGCTTGGCTAGATCCATACAGATACCATCTTGAGAGATAATATAGACCTAAGTATTGAATCTCTTGGAGGAAAAATTAACTCTTCTTTTGGTTAATGAAAAGTTTATTCTCCCTCATAGCTTGAAAAACTACCTGGAGATGTTGTTTATGCTCCTCCAAAGATTTGGAGTAGATGATAATGTCGTCAAAGAACACTTCAGTAAACTTGGGGTAGGGTCTAAATATTTTCTCCATAAGGCGGTTGAACGTGGCTGGAGCATTTGTCAAACCAAAAGGCATGACAAGATATTCATAAAGACCAAACGTTGTACGAAACACGGTCTTTAAAATATCTTCATTCACTATCCTTATTTGATGATATCCACTTTTAAGGTCAACCCTACTGAAGTAGGTCAAACCTTGTAGCTTATCAAACAGATCTTCTACCCGTGGTACGGGAAATTTGTTTTTGATACTGATACGATTTAGTGCTCGATAGTCCACACACATGCGGTATGTGCCATCTTACTAAAAGGATTGGTGAACAAAAGGGAGAGGAGCTAGGCCTCACCATCCCCTTGTCTACCAGCTCATGCACTTGCCTCATAATCTCCTCTTGTTGAGCTTGTGAAACTCTATAAGGAGGTTTATTGGCGGTGAGCTCCCAGGTAGAAGCTCTATCCTATGATCATCATCCCCTCATTTTGGAGATAACTCCATAGGCATGTCATTGATAAATACATCTTGGAATCTATTTAGAAAATTAGACAAGTCAATTCTTCTTGATTCCTATCACTTTGTTTTCTTAAAACATTAGCATCATTTAGAGACTCTTTGACAAAAATCATGTACGAGGAAACCGAGATTTCCATTGACTTATGAAAAGCAAGTGAATTTACAAGAGGTATAGTACGACCCGTCTCATTGCCATCTATATATATGTTCTCTTCCCAGTAGGTGAAATAAGGTCTCCTTTCAAGGAACTTCATGTTGACAACCATGCAGTTGAACCATGGTGCCCCTAGGATAACATCCTCATGTTGGAGAGGGAAGATGAAAAAGTCTTCTTTGTTGATGTAGCTTTGGACGTGAAGCCTCAACTTCCCAATTAAGGGAGTAACGGAGGCCTGATGTCCCATGAAAGCTCCATCAGCAGTTACCGTATCTCCCACCTCAAAAGCTTGAATGCTCAGCTTAGTGGTCAACTCTGTTGATATGAAGTTGTGAGTAGAGCCATGGTCAAAAAGGATGAAGGCATCATGCTCCCTCACCAGGGCCTCACCTTTCCCCAAGCATAGGAAAGGGATGACCCATTACAATGAGCATCCTCTTTTGGAGCTTCAATCATGGAAGCTCTAAAGTCTCATTGTGGGCATTTCTTTAAGGGCAAGAACGATAGCCATGTCCTTGCTCCCCACACTTAAAACATTTGTGATCTTTGAGAATAGCTTCTAACTCTTCAGGAGAGTTCATTTTTACCTTTATAGACTCCCTTCTGATTAGTCTTGTTGTTGTTGTTGTTGGAATTGCCTTGGGAAGAACTTTGAGCTTCTTCCCCTTTGAATCATTTTGATCTTTGTTTTCCATGGGCTTGGCATTTCTTTTAGCCCCTTGTTGGAAATTAATACGAGAAGCAACCATAGTGTGATGGATGACTTTGGTGATAGAACCAGGCCGCCGTGAGTTGATATACTCAGCCATTTCTTCAGGTAGTCCCGCACAAAATTGTTGTTTTTGCTCGATGAAGTCTATATTTTCAAAGACTGTAGCTTTGAGATGTAAACACCAAAACTTGTCTACATATTTGTAGATGGACTTGTTGGAGAGTAGCTTCAAACGACGCCATTTGGTGAGCACGTTATCTTTGGCATCGCTTGCAAGGAATTGCTTCATGATGGAAACTCGTAGAGTTTTCCATGTCTTTGGAGCTTCACCGTTTCCACAAAAGCTAGCCCGCCATTGACGAGTATATTTTTGAAAGTGCATAGCTACATGACGTAGCTTGGAGGATTTAGTGAAGCCCTCATCTCCAAAGGCCGCATCAAATTGCTGGATGAAGGCCAATACTTTGTCAGTAGCACCAAAGGTGCCATCATAGGTGAGAAAAGAGATACTCTTTCCGCCATCTTTGAACTTCTTAGCTTGTGGGACCTTTTCCAAGAAGGATAGGATTTGCGATGTCCTCTCCTCTTGTATTCTCTAGGAGAATAGCCGCTGCTTTTGTCAGAAGAGGAGGAAGGTGATGAAGAAGGAGAAGAGGGTGACCTCTTTCTCGCCTTTTTCTTCCTTTGTTTCCTCGCTTCCCTTTTAGAGTGATGAAGAGAAGGACTATAAGATTATCTTTTCCTTTTGGGAGGAGTTGGGGATCGTCAAGACCACTGTCTTCGTGGAGCCACATCTTCAAAGGAATTCAAAGGTTCACTTTTTTCTCGTTCATTGAATTCCTCCTCTTCTCTTATCAGAGAGAGTCTTCTTTTGGAAGTCTCTACAAGAGGCTTCCTAAGATCTCTCTCTCTTGGGAGAGGTAGGAAAATCTCGTAAGCAGGAAGTTGTTGAGTAACTTTAGCTTGCAAGGTAGGGTTGCCCATAGCTTGTTGAAACCTAGTAAGAAGATAGTTCACAAACATTGGGCATCATCAGTAGCACCTTCATGCGCAAAATCAAAGTTGTCATTATTCATTCTACTCTCTTTATTATTGTTATCCATGCTAACTAACTTATGTATATGCTACTGGTACCCTCAAAAACCTTAGTTGCTACTCTTCTTTACCAGCCACACTCGTGGTTTAGAGACTGTTGATTGCACAGAGAGACTGCTGATTGCAGAGAGTATTGGAGAGGATCTAACATTGCTCGGTTGATTATGGTTTGTTGGGATTCAGGCCAACTGGTCGGACATCCCACTTACTACTAACCCATCTACTAACTTAGCCTATATACACTTTAATTATACAAAAGAATAAGGAGCTGCAACAGGATAACGTTGTTGTGCGCTCCACCCAAAGCAGTTCTCTCTCTCTCTCTGCTCTCGCACTTGTACTCGCACACGCTTCCCGTGGCACCTTCAACTGGTATCAAAGCAAGGTTTGTGATTGCCGTTTTCACGTCCACGCGCGCGCACTTTCAAAAGTGCAAATAGGTTTTCGATTTCGGCATCGGTAAATTCGGTGTTCCGAGAGTGTTTCCATAAGGTGTCCTGGGGTTTTACCCCCTTTCAAAGCTGTTCGTGCAGTCGAAAGCTTCATCCGAGCTACACTTCAGGAGTTGTATTTTTCAACTCCACTTTTGCTAGAGGTACAAGTACAGGTACAGGACACAGGTGCAGGTTGTTCACACGCTATTTTGGGATGGTATATAGCCGTATTATGGCTATTATGTGTTATTGAGATGGTGTTTATGGGCTGATTAGGAGCACTTTTCGGCATTGGCATTGTCTCGGGCTTTTCAGGCATCCATCTCCTCACAGGTTCTTGCATACATACAGGACATCCAGGTTTCTTACAGGTTGCAGTGTTTTGCATCAACACACATTTCAGTGAGAGTACTTGATGCGCATATGCATTTTTTTGGCACTTTTGATAGTGCTTGAGCTCTTTTGAGAGCGGTTTTACTCGCCGTAGGGATTTGTTTACTGCTTGCACATTTTGTTTGGCACCTGTTTGAGCGCGTATACTGCACCTTGCAGTATTGTTGACGTGGATGTACGTTGAGTTGCGGAAATTGCCATATGTACCTTTTGTGGAGCCAATTTGGCTTGTTTATGGCAGTCCCGACCCTTTTTGAGACTCGGTTTGGAGGCCCTTTCTGAGACGGGGCTGGTTTCTTGTCTACATAATCTTTTGTGAGGGTCTATAGCGTGAGGTTTTCTTGAGCTGGGGGATTCTCAAATGTTGAGATCATCCTTTTGGTGATACAGGTTGCTGGAGAACCCCTTTTTCGTGGCCTCGCCATAGGACATGTATAGAGACGGATAGGTGCATTTGATGCCATGTTGGCAGTCTTGGGTCAGCTTTTGACTTTTTATGCACAGTTAGTGGTTGATGCGCCTATCTTATGCTCTGAGAGCATTACTTTTGATGTGTTATTGATCTCTTGTGACAGTTTTGGATTGAGATTCTGTCAGTTTTTCTGGGGAAACTCTGCCAAATTTTTCCCAGAATTACCAGTGTTTATCACCATATTATCTTTAGCTTACAGCCATGTCATCTAGTGGTGAAAAGGATATTTACAATATCCGAAAATTTGATGGGACGAATTATTTTGCTATCTGGAAAGAGCAGATTCAAGATGTTCTTATACAAAAAGGTCAGCTGGATCCTATCATGGAGCACCCAGAGGGCGAGTATACAGATGTTGAGTGGGAGAGACTTGATGCTCATGCCAAATTTACCCTCCGTTTGCATTTGACCAAATCTGTGTACTTTACTATAGTTGGAGAAAGGAATGCTAGAGATGTATGGGATAAGTTGTGTTCCAGTCATGAAAACAAAAGTGCCACTAATAAGGTTTTCTTGATGAAGAAACTGTTTGACCTTCGTATGAAGGAAGAGGGCACTAGTTCTACTCACATTAATGAGTTCAATATCATTTTCACTCAGTTGACCACTCAGGGTTTGGTCTTCGATGAGGAAATCAAATGTATCTTCTTGCTATGCAGTTTACCCTCGTCTTGGGATACATTTTGTACTGCGATTAGCAACTCAGCACCTGGTACCGGTCTAGTGTACAATGACGTCCTTGGGAGTCTGTTTATCGAGGATATTTGCAGGAAATATCTCGAAGGCAAGAAGGATGGTGATGTGTATGTTGCTAGTGATAAACAAAGGGATCGTACTCAAAGTCGTGCCAAAAGCAAGGAACGTGGGGGCTCACGTAGTAAGTCTCGGGGTTCTATGCATAATGTTGAGTGCTATCACTGCCATAAAAAAGGGCATGTAAAGAAGGATTGTAGGAAATGGCAGCAAAGCAAGAAGGATAAACAATCCGGTGACACTTCTAAGTCTGATGATTCAAACAAGGGCAAAGCAAAGTTAGAGGAGATCAATGTGCTAGAGTCTTCAAATGCTCCTATTGTAGAGACTCTGCCAGTGGTTGTTATGCCACTTACCTCTGACGTATTGGTCTTCACAGCACATCTACCTGTCGAGGCTCTTGTTACAGAAGATGCGCAATATGCACAAAATTGGATAGTAGATTCTGGTGCACGTTACCATGGGACACCACATAGAGAGTGGTTCTCTACTTATTCTCACTCTTGTGGCAAAGTGAGACTTGGTGATGCTTATGAACTAGACATTGAGGGTGTTGAAAACGTCAAATTGCATCTAAGGAATGGCACACACTTTACTTTATGTAATGTCAGACATGTGCCCAAGTTGACTAAAAGGTTGATTTCTGTTGGTCAACTTGATGATTTGGGCTACAACACCACATTTGGCAATGGTTTGTGGATAGTACACAAAGGTAATCTTGTTGTACTCAGAGGTCAGAAGCATGGTACCTTGTATTCCATGCATGTGTCAGATGTTGGTAATGATTACATATCTATAGCCGAGCTGCCGTCTACTGAGTTATGGCATTGTCGGCTAGGTCATATTAGCCAAAAAGGAATGAGAACTCTGACTTGTTTTGGCTACTTACCTGTCTTGTCTTATGTTGACTTTCCTGTTTGTGAGCACTCTATCTATGACAAACATACTAGGTCCGTGCACTTACCATCGGGTCAAAAGCGCACTGAACCTCTAGATTTAGTACATAGTGATGTTTGTGGTCCTATGTCAACCAAATCTCTAGGGGGGGGCAGCTATTTTGTGACATTCATAGATGACTCTACTTGAAAGGTGTGGGCATATCCTTTGAAACATAAGGATCAAGTTCTTCCTATGTTCCAAAAATTATTAGCACTTGTTGAGAATCAGTCAGGCAAGAAACTCAAGAGGTTGCGGACTAACAACGGTGGAGAGTATGTCTCCAAGGAGTTTGACAATTTCTGTGCTAAAAGGGGGATTAAAAGGTAGTTTACTGCACCATACACACCAGCTCAGAATGGAGTTGCTGAGCGCATGAATCGTACGATTCAAGAAAGAGTCACAGCCATGCTTTCTATGGCAAATCTCACACAAGGCTTTTGGGCAGAAGCCGTCTTGATTGCACTGCACATTATAAATGTTCACCTAGTACGCCATTCAATTATGATGTTCCAAAAGAGTTATGGTCTAATCTACGTGTTTTTGGTTGTGAAGCTTATGCTCACGTGCATAAACAACTTCGACAGAAGTTAGAGCCAAAGTCACACAAATGTATTTTCATTGGATATGGTGCAGATGGAGAGATGGGATATCGTCTCTGGTACCCGAATCTCACCGAGTCATCGGTAGTTCAAATGTGATCTTCAATGAGTCAAAGATGCTTAAACAACCTATTAAGGAAATATAGGTTCGGAGAGTCACTTTTGAGGATGTTGCCTCAGAGGCAGTGAAATCAACCGAGCGGGCTAGTGATGTACCTTCCACTAGCAATGCTCCAGATGGAGTGGATAGCAATGGTCAAGGAGTGAGAAGGTCTACTAGAGTCTCCCGTCCACCTACGCGTTTTGAGCCAGGTCTTGATTACATCATGTTGACCGATTGCGGTGAGCCAAGCTACTACCAAGAAGCCATGATGACGGATGATGTGGTGAAGTGGGAGCAGTCTATGGAATGTGAGTATAACTCGATTCTGGCTAATGACACTTGGGACTTGGTAGAACTGCCAAATGATGCGAAAGCTTTACCTTGCAAATGGGTTTACAATAAGAAATTTATCTCAGGTGATCCAAATCTAAATTACAAGGCTAGACTTGTAGCCAAAGGGTTCAAACAGCAAAAGGGAGTCAATTTTGATGAAATATTCTCACCTGTGGTCAAGAAGACAACACTTAGAACTATACTTGGTCTTGTAGCGATTGAGGACATGGAACTTGTCCAAATGGATGTGGAGATATCATTTCTTCACGGGGATCTTGATGAGGATGTTTACATGCAGCAGCTTGAAGGGTTTGTTCAGGAGAACGCATCTCGTGAGGAGCTAGTATGTAAGCTCAAAAAGACACTTTATGGCTTAAAGTAGGGTTCAAGGCAATGGTATCATAAATTTGATGCATGTATGAGGTCTCAAGGGTATAAAAGGAGCGAAGAGGATCATTGCTTCTACACAAGAAAGCTAGATGATGGCTTGATGATCATTCTAGTTTTATATGTTGATGACATGCTTATAGCTGGGAAATCCATTGCGAAATTTACCAACTTGAAGAAAACACTTAGCAATAATTTTGCAATGAAAGATTTGGGGGATGCTACACACTTTCTTGGCATCCGAATCAAAAGAGATCGCAAACGTCGTATTCTTGAGTTATCTCAGGAAACATACATTGAGAAAGTTTTGCAGCATTTCAATATGCAGGGGGGGAAAGCATTGAGTACCCAATGTAGGCATTCTTGAAACTCGGCAAGGAAGATGCACCCAAATCTGATGCTGAGCGAGCTGAAATGGCTAAGGTACCATATTCTTTGGCAGTGGGAAGTCTCATGTATGCTATGGTAGCCACAAGGCCAGACATTGCTTTTGCAGTGGGAGCGTGAGTGGATATATGGAAAATCCTAGCAGCAAGCATTGGGAAGCAGTGAAGCACATTCTTAGGTACCTCAAAGGTACGGTTCATAGGTGTTTACGCTTCGGGAACAGTGATGCAACCATCGTGGGTTATGGAGATGCAGACTATGCGGGTTGTGTCGACAATAGGAGATTGACATTTGGCTATGTCCATATTTGCTGGAGGAGCAGTATCTTGGAGGTCATGTCTTCAAGATTGTACGTTGTCTTCCACTACGAAAGCAGAGTAAGTTGCATTGTCGGATGCAGGTAAAGAGGCTGTATGGTTATCTCGCTTGGTAAAAAATCTTGGCATTGATGAGACTCCAATGATTTATTGTGATAGTCAGAGTGCTCTTGCATTGGCAAGGAATCTCGTGTTTCACTCCAAATCGAAACACATTGAAGTCAAGTATCATCTCATGAGATATTTCTTGGCCAAAAAGTTCATTGATTTGGTCAAGGTACACACTGACGACAACCCAACAGATGCTTTGACGAAAGGCTTAGTTTTGGAGCGGTTTACACATTGCAGCGAGTTGATGGGTATAGGTTGAAGCCACTAGATTGCTTCATGGTTGTACATACCATGTCACTTGGGCTGCGTTGGCCTTCAAGTGGGAGTTTGTTGGGATTCATGCCAACTGGCCAGACATCCCACTTACTACTAACCCATCTACCAACTTAGCCTATATACACTTATTCTTTAATACAAAAGAATAAGGAGTTGCAACATGATAACATTGTTGTGTGCTCCACCCAAAGCAGGTCTCTCTCTCTGTGCTCTCGCACTTGTACTCGCACACGCTTCCCGCGGCACCTTCATGGTTCCTATTGAGCTTGCTAGTAGCTCAATAATGGTTAAGCCAAAGGCAAGCCCCAAAAGACTCCATTATTAAGTCTATAGTTCCCAACGGTGTATCTCAAACTAAGTCCTTTTCAACCAAGATAATAGATCCCTGTCCCACTTACCCTCTTGCAATGAACAGGTCCAACCTTTCATGGAAAACTTAAGGACCTCTCTTCTTAAACAAGAAAAGAGAAACCAATAGCTCTGATACCAATGTAATGGAATATGGCCATAACATTGACTGTAGCGGAAATTGGAATTATGATAGTGAGCATTTCCTTTATGAGAATTCTTAAAGAGTATAAAAAGAGTAATGGATCAAAAGTAGAAAACACCTAATTAGCTTGGCATGAACAATACTTGTAAAAGAGAGAGAGAAAGGGTTAAAGAAATTGACAACATTGAGGACCAGATTTATGTGGAGCTGGTCCCCCCTCCAAAATGCTTTTGTTATTATAGATTGCCCATAAAGAGAGACTTGGTACAATACAAACTTGTGTTCCTTGAGACCTCGTTGGTGTAATGAAGATGGTAGACTTCATACACCAAGATTATTCCCTTAATTAACTTGCAAAAGCATTAACATATCCCCGGCCTCAATCCCAAGACCTCAAACACCTTCAAAGGTGGAGAGAGCTAGCAGGGAGTGAGGGAAGGGAAGAGGAAGAAGAAGTAACATACAAGAAAGAAATAGAGTCCTCTATACCATTACTCATAGAGCTTAGCGTAGCATAGTAATGGAGATGAATAAGATGGCTAGAATAGCATTGAAGCATGTCTCTTGGTTGGATTTGCATTCCATAGCCAAGCCTTGTTGGTGTAGGCTCTCAACTTCTCAAGCTTGAAAAAGGAGATGGAGTTCTTGCACAACACACCATGAGAATGAGAGTGTTTGTGAGTGTGAAAGAGAGGGTATATGGTCAAGCTACCCCCCTCCTTGCTTGGGTCAACCCCCTCTTCTAGCTCTAGCTTGCAAATGATTGGACCTCCTCAAGCCTGGCCAATCACAAGATTTGTGCATAACAAGCAACAAGGGTAGCATTAGGACAAGTGTCGTCCTTACCGCTTTGAAAAAGAGGACTTGAATAGTGCTTGAAAAATTAATTAAATAAACTAAATTCTCAGTGGACCCCTTTAGAGGTCAACCAATAGGCTTTAGGCACCTTTTGAGGGAAACATGGGGAGGAGCTTGACATGTGTCCTTGTTGCCTCTTTGGACTTGCTTGCCTTGAGTGAGTGTGTGTGTTCTCTCTCTTGCCCCTACTTGTAGGGCTCGCCCCACTGTGTAGGAATCCATGTTGACTTTGGAACACCTCACCCCGTAAGTACCTTAGTCATGAAGCCCCTCAAGAACCTTAGTCATAAAGCATGACAAGCACCTCAAGCACCTTAGTCATCAAGCACGAAAAGCACCTCAAGCACATACTTAGCTTGTCTAAGGTCGAACATACTTGAAGGTCTACAATACCCTAAGGTCTTAGGTCTAAGGACTTTTAACACTAACCTCTGGAGGTCTTTGATGAAGCTAACCCTAAGGTCTTTTAAGCTCCATTAGCTGGCATTGCTCTTTGCTAGACCATTTCCCATTTGGACCTATTGCCTTTGGTCATGTGCTGAGATAAATCTAAAAGCACACATCTATATTCTAACTCTTGTTCTCGTTTATTCTCCCAGATTAAATGATCAGTTTAATATGAGAAAATCATTTGGGTTAGTCACATGTTAGATTTTATGACACCACTTGCACTCTTTGATTCTTCATTGTCCTCAAGCTCCATATACTAATCACGTGCATTCTTTTTTTGTTTTCTTTCCAATTAATCTTTGTACATATTATCTTCATTGAAAATAACATCTCTACTCCTAAATATTTTACCATCTTCAAGATTTCTAGGCGATACCCAAAATCCACTTCTCCAAGACTTTGCATCTAATCTAAACCTTGGATTTCTTTCTATGTGCATGAAGGACTCACATCCAAATACTTTGAGAAATCCATCGTTCACCTTTTTCCCAAAGACTTTGAGAAATGCATAATCATACATGCTACCTCTCCTTGCCCTCTTCGTTGCTTGAGATTCTTTGACCACATCAATGAACGTACATTGTATTTCTCCAACCCATTAATCCTTTGTGCATCATGCTTCCAAGTTTCAACAAGAAGTATAATATCGGCTTTGCTAGTTAGTTCATCTATGCCAACCCATGTATTCCATGGGTCCTCTTCAAATGCTCATTCTCAATAACAAGAACTCTTAGCATGCCATTCTCCATTGCAAGTGCTCGCAAGTCTTTACCTTGCTTGTTCACGGTCTCTTGCAACAATACCATGTATGCCATAATCATGGTTTTCAATGTTGTTGGTGGAGTGGTTGTCTTGCTATCTCTATCCTTAGGAGATTATGGATCATTTTCTACAATGGTTGTGGACTTTGCTGAAGAAGTAGAACACTTGCTAGTGTCGGGAGACATTGTATGAAAAACGAGAGAGAGAGAGAGAGAGAGAGAGAGAGAGAGAGAGGTTTTTAGTGGTGTGAAAGGAAAACAATAACATTATATGAAGTAGTTCGAGTTCTACCAAACACCGAGAAAATCATAAATCGAGCGATTCAAAGATCATCCTAGTGAGAGGAGAGGATAGTATATTAGAGCAATGAAGTGTTCCCGATCCATTCTACATAAAAATATATCTGCTCTACCTCTCCCCCTGAGAAATGGTTATAGAAATTCACGCTAGCATGGATTACTACGGTAAGTGCTTGAGGAGAAAGGGTGGGTAAACTTTTGCCAACAACTAGTGACAAACCTTGGAAACTAATCATATTGGCAATCTACTAGGGTAAATTCCAAGCATCTTCATGGCGGCAAGGATTACCCTCAATTTCATATAAACCATGCAAGCACAAATGGCCGATGCATCTCATTAACCTTGATTCTAGAAAACACAATGGCCCCATTTCCACCTCAAGTATCTAGTGACAATTCTGACATATTGGTTTTAACGAGAATCAAGGAAGATGCTAGGGGGAGGTTTTAATGAAAAGAAAGAAAGGGGGGGGGGGGGGGGGGGGGGGATGGCAAAAGCAAAGGGGCTACCAGGTGATGGGCAATGACCTCGCCAGAGGAGAAGTGGGCCGGTGGGCAACTAACACCGCACGACGATGGAGTTAGACATGCTTTTTTTATAGTAGAGGTGTCGCACAATGGTCACGGATGACACGAGGGTACAATGGTAAGCTAGAGTGATTTGCGGTGAACTGCCGTACATGAGTTCATTGGCTAGATGTTAGGTGATGATTTTACTCATGATTGCAAAGCTACAAAGCTCTCTTGAGAGAATCTGTAAAGATGTTGTCTAATAGAACTTGAATGGAGCCAGTAGTAGTGTCCATATGAGAGAAATCTTCATAAGAATGATGTGGCAGCCTTTGTAGTTCATTGATAGTGTATTACAAAGCACATTTAATAATGTGCCACCCAAAAAAGGGCAAATACATGTGATGCCTAATAGCCAACAATTTTGTGAAGCTAGTACAAATGTTTCTTTTTTCATCATTCATTTACTTTGATAAGCACATACCATACAACAAATTATAATTGTTTCTAGAACTATATTGAGGAAGCAAAATTAGAGCTCTAATTATTTGCAATTGGTAGCAATGGAACATCAATGCAAGGTATGAACATGGTGAAGGAAGCAAGATATACATGTACTTTGAAGTTTATGTGCCATCCTTGACACGTGTGGATAGGTCAAATGCACATGGTGAAGGAAGCAAGATACACATGTACTTTGAAGTTTATGTGCCATCATTGACATCTATGGATACGTCAAATGCACTTTGTGCCGAATCTCCAAATCCATACTTTAAGCTTTCCTTCATTTTACACCATCATTTAATTCCTATTGTCAATATTATTTCTAGAGGGTCTTGAACTAAGCCTACACTATGAATTCATAATCGCTTATGCCTACAAGGGTGGTCCATGCCATTGTTGACGATCTCTCTTTGTGCACTAAGAAGTGATCATATAATTTTTTTTAATCTCATTACATGAGAAGCACTAGAGAGAGAGAGAGAGAGAGAGAGAGAGAGAGAGAGAGAGAGAGAGAGAGAGAGAGAGAGACAAAAGGCAGAGTATGGGAGAAAATGGCGAGATTGTTGAGCTGTGTTAGCAAGCAACCATTGGGATTCATGGCCCAAGGCTTTGAGATTTTTTTCTGCGACGCATGCAGGGGCATCGAGCTTTGGGCGAGGAATCGGCTGGGTTGTGCCTGCATGCACATGGCGAACAGGTCGGTTGGGAGAAGCGCTATAATAAACATTTTCTTAAAGCTTGTAAAACATATAGATGGAAAATTTAAGAGACCTTATATGGAGGTTTTTACACTAAGTTTCCCTAAATTTTGTAAATTTTCTTCTTCAACTTTAAACTTTAAAGAAAAATCTTGAAAATTATATAATAAAGCTACTTTTTTATTTTAGCACTACTTGAGAGTCGGCACAAGGGAGAGGTAGAAAGCGTGAGTAAACATATAGTATATGGCTAGGTGAAAGGGAGTAGCACGTGACAACACAGAGTTTTCCTAAGTACACTGCTCATCATTATATCAGGAGTCCGCACATTAAGCATGAATAAACATATAGTGTATGGGCAGGTGGAGGGAGCATCACATTACAACACCGAGTTTTCATGAGTGCAACGCTTATACTTTATCAATATTAGAGACTCTTCTATATTCAAAGCAATGTTGATAATCCACCACCACAACTGCCACCATTGTTCAACGCCTATTCGACTCATGGTGCCACTATTCCCAACAATTATCAATGCTGGTAGAAATCTTGTAGCAATACCTAGTGGAAACAAGGTCCAAGAAGAGCAATACAGCCGTCGTTTTGTGACTGTAATGGCTCCAAATGTCCATCAAGGAAGACATTTCTACCAAGCCCGTGTTCAAGGAGACCTCTCTTCACAAGAATCTTTGGTAGAATTATCATTAAATATAGGTGGGATATTTCTTGTTGTTGTGCTTGAAAATCATCTCAAAGATCTTGTTACTTTGTTAGCGTAGTATCCTTTTCAAAAAAACTCCGCCTATCAATAACCCACGTGGCCAGCGCTTAGCGCTTTACAGCGCTTAAAAAAACTATGACTAAAAGCTACGCCGTCAAAAGCTACGTCGTCAACTTAAAAACAGCAGAAGCAGCTCACAACAGAAGCAGTTCCCTCGTCAACGAAGTAACAACAGAAGCAGTTCGCAGGTTCCCCTCAGATAGCTCGTCAAAAGATGACAGAAGCCATACCACCTTCTCGACACGTAGTTCGCAGGTTCTCTCTCTCTCTCTCTCTCTCTCTCTCTCTCTCTCTCTCTCTCTCTCTCTCTCTCTCTCTCTCTCTCTCTCTCTCTCTCTCTCTCTCTCTCTCTCTCTCTGTGTGATCATGGCATTTGTAATAGCATGAAATAGATGTCGTGAGTCATGAAATAAGCAAGCAGTTCGCAGGTTCTCTCTCTCTCTCTCTCTCTCTCTCTCTCTCTCTCTCTCTCTCTCTCTCTCTCTCTCTCTCTCTCATCATGGCATTTGTATGAAATAGATGTCAAGAGCAGTAGCCTCGATATCAGGTAAGAGGCTTGTCTCCAACCCCAGTTAAAACAAAACCCTCATGGCGGTCAACATACTCTATCCTTGGAGAACGCGTGCTTAATATGACCATCTGTCTCATGAATTTCCTTTCAAAGGGGCCTGCTTACAAGCACTAAGATCTCCACCACAGTGCGAAGGCAAAGAGAAATTAGCACAAGGATGGAGGTCAGAAGAGAATTCAGAAGCCGCAGTCAAATGAGGCAAAATATGATGGCGTAGCGCTGTCGAAAAGCATACGAGCCATATTAAATGGGAAAGTCGGACACGTGGGTTCATGAGAGAGTAGTAGCCTGCGATTTCTAGCTAATCGCCATGTGGTTGCATTCAAGGCTTTCCAATCAATCGGTCACGAGGCTTTTCCAATCAGCTCTTGCGCAATTTGTTCTCCCACTTTGCACTATACATCTCTCGAAAATTCAATGCTCCAGGGTTTGTGGCGATGATGCAAGGTGTGGTACTAGCGTTGATGCAATACGATCTACTGCATGCTGTCGGTAGGAGTAGTTGGAGGACCTCGAGGGCCATGGAGTACACAGATGGCGTTAGCAGACCAGGGCTAGTCACATCGCAAAACACTACTAGCAGATCCCTCTTATCAACTCTAATTGTTTGCTTGGTGATTACTTGTTTCACAATGCTGCCAATTGTCCTGTAGATCTTCATTACTTGCTAGTGCATCTTGCATGGATAACTCATTTGATGTTTTGAGACCATGTCCACCTTGTGCAACGTCTAGGAGGGGAGAGTTATTATGCATGAGTAGGGGGTGTCCATGCTGAGGATAAAGGGGTCTCACTGGAAGGAATGGCAGTAGTGTTCACGATAATAACTAGGCCTTCTCGCTCGTAGAAAAAAAGCCTACCTCGTCGACATGGCGAGAGCATTCTTCAATATCATAGATTCTGTAGGCCAAGCTCCTCCCTATTCATTCCAGCAGTAGAAGGTCGAAAATGTCACTGTTTGCCTCGTCGCCATATTGGAATTGACCTTCATCTGCAGTAAAGCCTCTGCGCCTTCGCGGCGTAGCAATCATAGCAGTTTTGTGTGTATGTCCACCTTCAACTACCTTACTCAGCTCGTTTCTGTAGGCGCAACTAGTTATGGCCTAACTCTACCGTGTTTCACTGCAAACACATCAAGAGAAACTTGGACACATCTCCTCTATATTTGCAACAACGACATATTCCAACGTGCGATGAGTAAGAAGTGCCACATTTTAATCTTGAACGCTGAGGACACAGTAAAAAGGAACACACCGAAAATTGCATGCTGTCGTGGGAATGGCATGTTCCCTCGTATTATAAAAATTGGGGAGGACTGTGCAAACTCCCCCATGCAAGGACACCAGCACGTTTTCTTTTTTTTCTATAACATAAGAAGTAAAGAACACATACAAATAATGAGATTACTCTCAGAACCTGCTATTACTTTTCTAACGCTTCGTACTTATTCTTTGCAAGGGACATTCAAGAAATCAGCTATCGCTTGCCTCTTCCCAATTCGAAACCCCACAACAGCACAATCCAGCACCAGGTACATGGTTGTTTCAAACGCTTGAAATGTTCGTTGCTTAGACGTGACTAGTAAGTAAATATCACAAGGTTCTCATCGCATTGAATCATTAAGATTGAGTCCGACTTAAGCCTTTAATGGACCATCACCGAAAGTGTAGGATACACCTCAGCAGATCGAAAGCAAGACATCGCACTTCAATCAAGAAGAAGGCTAGATTTCTACCATGCTCACAATCATGGATTGATATCATCAATGTAGTATACCGATGGAGTTCAGACGTTGCAGCGATATTCACATCTTTAAGAATATGCTTTGTTTGTGGTGTAGTTTTCATCCAAAGAAGTGCCTCTTTTGATTGTACTCGAGCTCCAGACGAGACATCGATTGCAATGTTTGCTAGTAGTCTATTGGTATCCAGCTTAGATGCTACACAAATAGAAACGCAATGGGTGCAATGCTCCACTTGTGAGAACTCAAGTGCACGTCGCAGATATTGTGTGCCCTTACTTCCAGACTACACAAGAAGAATATTGAATGGAAATCAGCTTCACATATAGCTACTGAGCGTCATTGACATATATGTCAATGCCATCTCAACAGTGACAACAATTGCATGAGGTACACTAGACAGACGTTCAATATTAGATAACCCTCTGCTATCATGGAGTAAAGAGCATAGAACAACCTTCACAGAGCAAGATCTAGCTACATCACAACTGGCAGACATACTTGCATTCAATCTTGAGAACAACTTCGTACTACAAAAGTACATGTCGATGGCTGAACGACCAAATAAGAAGCTTGGCCTCTGCATACTAAGTAAAGATAGTGTGAGCAAGATCATTCAACAACAAGAAGACAACGCACCGTTTGCACTGATGGCGTAGCTTGACACAAGTTTGACGTTTGGTATCATTGAAAACATCGTTGAACCAACCAGGAGAAGAGCATTCACCGCTAGCGATACTTACGCAGCTCCGTGGCCGTCAACAATTGCTTGAGAGAACAGTTACTTTCAATCCCAACAACATGCCTGCCACATCAAGCTCTGTGAACGACATCACAATAGAGGCAGCAGCGTTTCCATTCATGTTCCCTTTTGGGAAAGGCCAGTATGATGGTAAAATCAACTTCAGTATATATGTAAAGATACGTGCATCGACTCTGTTCTCCGTTTACATCCTATACAAGCCATACCTGCTCATAATGTACCAACTAAAGCAGGCACTTATGTTGGCTAACAATACACACACGAGCTTGTTGCAAAAGGACATTGACAACTACAAGAGGGCCAATCGTACAGCAACTAACGAAGATACTATGAGACATGTGCTTCGGTACAACACCCCTTCCAGCATGCCAGGTTTCTGCTCGTGGCACCGCAAGAACCTAAAGGACTTGGTAGCAATGGTGGACAAATGGGGAATGCCTGATTTCTTCTTAACTTTCACTGCCGATGAGGTCACAGACACAAGATGGCCTGAGATTAACACGATCGAGCTAATTGCACGTCAGTTGAACACCTCCTTCACTTGGATAGAATGCCCAGTCGAATGCACCCTCACCTTCCACTCTAAGTTCCAAATGCTTATGTCCAAATATATACTTGCGAAAGGTGTGTTGGGCCATGTGCAACACCATTTGGTTAGATATGAGGTCCAAAATAGAGGATCATTGCATGCTCATGTCATACTGTGGATGCATGAAGAAGACAAAGAGCAACTATCTGCTGAAATAGCTGCATACATCCCGACAAAAACTAGCTCTGTGGTTTTGCCAAAAGTAAGCCGGCTCAGGAAACAACTTCACAAGTGCCGTACAAGTTGTTACCACGGTCAAAGAGATGGAGTATGTAAACACGGGTTTCCATTTCATGTGGAGCCAAATCCAAATCCAGTCTTTAACGAACAAAATCACAGATGGCAATACTTCAGGCCTCGACATGAAGACAGAAATGTCGTACCGTATCACCCTACACTGATTTTGCTATGGGGTGCACATATGAATATACAGCGGGTCACCAATTCATCACTGTCCTACTACCTCTTGAAGTATGTACTCAAACTGAACCAATGGGCCATCTCAACATCCGCTTAGAAGATGCAGAGCGCTTAGGCCTAGGTGGCCTTGACACTGTAAAATTGAAGTTGATCTCAGCCTCTTTACTGTCGAAACCTATCTCAACAACAGAAGTGGCATTAAATTGTTTGCAAATCCCAATCATTTCAAAGAGTGATAGCGTCCAATACGTCGACTCGTCACCCCTGACACTACGACAACAAATCATTTCTCACAACAATGATGTCGTGCTGCACCCTGTTGATCTGTATTGCGCACGACCACAAACTTTGGAGAAGCTTACATTCTACGACTTCCACAGGAATTACATTGTGATGAAGGGAAAAGAAAGGAAAAAAAGTATTTTAGAGGAGAATACCTACAGCCAATCGCTACAGCGGCAACACTGATTGGTCCGTTTCACAGACTTTCACCCAGGGCATCATCCGGAGGCTTTCTTTTACAACGTGTTGCTAAAGAGCATCACCTTCAGAAATGAATCTCAGCTGCTCTCACCGGAGAACATGTCTAGGTCATACTATCTTGAGTGCAAACTTAGAAATTTGATACTGACAGCTGAGGACCTTGAGATGTACATCACTGAGTACACAACACGAAATATGCTCACGACAGATCAAATACACCAATTTCACAACATGATACTACAGAAGACATCCTCAACAAAGGCTACCTCATTTCAATCTCCAGATGTGCAAACACAGTACGAGCAGCAGGACACGTCATCTCGTATCTCTGCCCTTCTGAACGAGCTTCAAAACGTCCAAAACGCGTCACTGACATCTGAACAAGCAGAGATCTACAAGAAGCTAACAGCAGCAAAGGGTGGACTGCATGTGATCACATGCACTCCTGGGAGTGGCAAAAGCTTCCTCATAAGATATATCACAAGCCAACTCATAATGCAAGGAAAAACTGTCACACTCGCTGTTTCGACTGGTGCAGCAGCCACGAGGTTAAGCAACATCACAACAACTGTCCATTACCAATTCAAGATACCAGTGCGCACACAACAATATCCCCTGTCAATCTCCAAAACTGATGACAGATACGTCAGTATTAAAGAAGCAAACACGATTATCATAGACGGGATTTCTATGTTGACAAAGCAAACTTTTGATCTCATAGTACGACAAATTGTGAATGTCACCAATGGCACACTGCTAGACCCATTCAAAGATAAAAAGGTCTTCTTGTTCGGTGATTTGGCACAGTTGCCGCCAGTATGCAGGCATCAAAGTGATCAGTGCTACTCATGCCACATCAAAAGCTCCACTTATTGGTCCACTGCTACTACGTACATTATGTCTTACTCAGTGCGCCATGCAAAAGATATCTCTTTCTTAGAGTTCCTCAATACAATAAGAGTCAAGCTCCCCACAAAGAAAGAGATCCACAATGCGCTCGGCGACCGCATCATAAAGCAGGATCAAATAGAGCAACACATGGATAGGAATATGACAATCATTTTCACACACAAGAGTGACGTTCGATATTATAATAACCTTCTCTTGGAATGCTTCCATCGGCATAGTCACATCATCCAAATCGGCCTCAAGACGAATGCACACAACGTCCCTAAGCTCCAAGCATGGCTTGAAGATCCCGACTTCCACGCAATTGACAGAATAGCAAAAGAAGCAAAGGCACTGATAACAGAGAACATAGACTTAAAAATTGGAGCAGCCAATGGATCAATATGTCGCGTAGACGAATTCCTCCAAGATGAAGAAGGAGGCTTCAAAGCAATCAAAGTCACACTGGACACATCCAAACAGGAACTTACACTTCAACGATCAAAGTATAGTAGGCGGACATTCAATGGGCACTGGTACCATAAATCCACATTCCCAATAGCTCTTGCCTATGCTATGACTGGACACAAGTCCCAAGGCGCAACAATCAACACCAACGTCTTGCTCATTGTAAAAGAAGTTTTTGCCCCTGGCCTTCTATACATGATGCTATCACGCATCACTAAGCGAACCCGACTACATTTACTACATCTCCCTACGCCAGAGATGTTCACACCATCTAGATTTTTGACCATCTAAACGTGAAAGTTTCCTACCCCCTCTTCAGTATCAATTCCTCTTTCTATTAAACTGATTGAATCGCCTTGCAACTGCCTTGTATATAAAGCAAATTTTTTTGTTCAACTGCTTATCTTCTCTTCTGTCGACTTGTCATGTTCAATATGTTGCATTGCTAAGACATCTTCCCTATCACCCATGCTTACTCTGATCCACCTTTTGTAAATTTATTGCTCTTCCCTTTTTCACTTCATTCTTTTGCGTTTAAACGTTTGTCGGATCTTATGCTTCAGAAATACTGTAAGAGATCATCAAAATAATTATTTTTACGTGCAAGAAACTGAATCAAACAATGGATCACAACACGGTACATTTTGCACGCTTGTCTGATCTTGCATCTGCCTATGTACACACATGCAAATCAATCACTCATCTTACTGTGCAGCTCTTCAAGCAATACACGAACAATGCAAAGGAAACACAACCAATGATACAACCTAAGAGATTTTACCTCACGACTAAGCAGATGAGATTGGCTAACTCAACAGGCGAGAAACCCCATGCGTATATTGAGGGGTTCCATACTTTTCAAGAGCGTTGCAACTTCATGAATAAGTGCGACGCAAGATATAAAGCTCTAAACCAAACGATGGCCACACCAAACACAGACAGGATGACAACAGGTACTATTAGAAAAGAAAAATATAATGCCTTCTGTCTGTTATGCTAACCAACTTGCTACTACATCCTGCAGGTCTCATGAAGCAAATACTTGAAGAGCTTGATATCCAATACGAGGATGATGAGCGTATGTTGTGTAATGTTGAATCACAACAACTCCTCGACACAAAAACTAAAGGAATTACATTGTACACGATGGAGCAGCTGCGGTTTGGTTACAACATTGATTTGGCTGAACTTTCAAAAGCTACTCAAGAAAACTGTGCCGCTATCTTGACAAATTTCATGACTTCGGCAAACCACACGCACAACGCAACTAATCCACCTATCACAATCCAGAAGGTAGCATGGCACTACAGCGAACACAAAGCAGTAAATTACGGCCAACCAGCCTCTCCATACGAGCCAGTTGCAATAGACCAAGGCAAGTATGGATAACAAGTATCACTAGCTTCCATTCATTTCTCCGTAGCACCGTCATTTTTTTATTGACCTAACCAATCTGCATGGACTGCAGATTTAGATACTCATCAACAACCAGAGACAAGCATCGGCCTTCCACCCCAGAAAAAGCAACGTCGTGGGAAGAATACATAGTCTACAATATACGATGCACGAAAAACGATAGGAGATATATCGGAGTTACGAATAACATCCATAAACGCATTGGCCAGCACAAGCGCAATCCTTCGAAGAGAATGCGAGCGGACATGCAGGCACATAGTCCTTTCGAGGACAATTTTGAAATTACCACTTTAGCAACTAGTACCAATATACATAAAGCTAGAAACTTAGAACATTTCTATATTAAACAACACAAAACAACAACTGCATTAGGTTATAATGTTTGTATTGGACATCCACCAAGGTTGAGAAAATATTTTTTTTAAAAAAAAACAAGAAAATATAGCTGCGAACTTCTGCCATCTTTATTTCATTGTTTTGTTTACTGTCTTTGTCATATAGTGTTAATCATTGGCTACAACAATGTCTTTTTTTTTCCGTTCAAACTATGATAGACATGACAACTTATCAACTTCTTTGATTTAAATGCTTTTTCTTTTCAGTTTAGAATGGGTAGGCCGATTCCAGCTATTCTGATTGAGCAGCAGCCAGAATTTGAAACTGCAATGTATAAGTTGCAATACTGTCTTCACCCAAATTTGCAAGAGCGGGTGCTCAGACACTACATGCATAAATGGAGTGAGTTCATTCCATGGCCAATTCAACCATCTACCCCATGGCATCCACATTACATCACTTGGAATACACTCAGTCGACGAATCACCATCGACATTGCCGTGCTGGCTAGTTGCTCCACAAAACACCATTGTATGTTGTTCGTGCAGATTGCGGACGTGCTCGGCCTACTCGAGAATATAGAATTAAATTACTCTAACGTGGTCCCCAACCACCTTCAGTCAGCTAAACAATTCATTTCGCGCTATTTTTTTGTCAACCAGTTAGCCACACACACAACTTTGAAGAGCATCTTACCGATATAACCCTTTCTTCCTGCATTAAAAACTCCCACTGATATATGTTGTTATCTAGTCCTCCTCCTCTTCTCCACAGAAGTTTTGTCCATTTCATTGTAAAGAAGTCATTGCATGCTACATTCAAAGTCTTTCCAACTCTCGTTCGCTTAGTTCCGTTCTTAATTCATCAACTTTTTGGCATACTATTTACATCAAATCGTTTCAGTGACTTACACTCACTTAGCGTAACAAGATTTGTGCAAAACAAATAATAAGCTCTCTCTCTCTCTCTCTCTCTCTCTCTCTCTCACCTTTCATTTCTACATTCTTCTTTACGGATGTATACTCTTGTTCAGTGTTTACATGAGAGGAAAACAATATATACATTCCTATATGTATGAGTGACTTCTACTCACTTATGCTAACAAGATTTGTCGAAAAAAAAAAGCGCTCACTCTCTCTCTCTCTCTCTCTCTCTCTCTGAGCTTTCACTTCTATGTTCTTTTTACTAATGTATACTCTTCTTCAATGCTTCGATGAGAACATGCAGGTACCAAAGGGAAGCTCTCTCTAATTGCATGCTAACGAAGCACTCTAGTTTGATTTGGATTTCTTTATAGTGTATTATCTTGCCCCATGCTGCTCGGTTTAGGGAGGCAACGTTTAGCTGCCCGTGGGGTTTGAACTCGAGGCGTTCGGCGCATCGTGATTTCTTTGTGCAGGAATTCCGACCTTAGCCTGCAGTGAAGAAGAAGGAAGTGGAGGAAGAGGAGCGATGGCGAGCGAGGAGGGAGCAGCGGTGGCACCTTACGTGCCCGTTACCACATCTGCGGTGCTAATGTCAGCCTCCAAGCATCTCTCCCATTATTGCCGTGAGGAGAACAGGGCATTTGTTATCTGCAAGCGTGCGGATTCTGACCCCGAGAAGTGCATTCACAGGGGTCTCGAGGTCACCCGTTGCACACTGTCCTTGTACGTCTTCTTTCTCTCTCTGTTAATTTGTGCGCATGCACCCGGGCCTTTCTCGTTCTTTTCCAAGTTGCAATTATGCTTGATCTTGTTCATGTACAAACTCTGCTTTTTGAAGAGAAAAATGTACTATATTGCCGAAACTCCCTCGCTAGCTGTGTTATGCATTATTAGATGAGATGAGTGTCAGGATGTACAACAGCTATCAATCAGAAAAACATGGAGCTTGTGCTTCTTGTGATGTTCTGCCCATGTTAGACTCGCATGAAATTTGAAGCCCTTTGGCAGCACAAAGATGAATCCGTGTGGAAGCACACCTTAGGTTTTCATCAAGTTTCTGGGGTTATTGTTCAATAGCAATGATCTGCAATGGTGTCCTAAGAGCTTTTGTTTGGACTGAAATATTCTTTAAAGGTAGCACATGGAGCCAACTAGCTCCAAGAGGCAGGTTGGAGACTAGGAATTCCAGCATTTTAAAAGAACTAATATGGCACCTAAAGTTGGACCATACACTTGAGAACATAGGGTGATCACATAGGGAGCCTTCAAATGCCATCGGGATTCGGAATGAGGAGGCTCTTCTTTTGAAAGGAGAGTGTTAGCTTTGCTGTGGTAACTGCTCCTCCGGCTGCGAAGTGTGCTTTAAAGAAATCTGTGATCCGTCTCTGAGACTAGCTAGCCTCTCCCCTCATCAGGCTCTCTCTGTGTCTGTGCAGCTCGGGCAAAAACTGTCCCAGACATCTTGGTGCTCATACCCCATGACTCTAGAGAGCGGTCCAAAGCCCTCTCTGAACGGGCAATGAAAGCGGCCTCGTATCTCATAGTAAACTGGGCAGTGGCATGTGTAGTGCAACTCTGTCTCAGGCTCCATGTGACATAGTAGACATATCCTGGCCTCTGCTAGTACTCCGCTGTATCTACCAGTCTCGACCCGAAGTTGGTGTGAAGATGTGCGTATCTGGCCAATAGCACATCGTATCCCATGCAATAAGTGGGTGTCCATGCGTCAGAAAACCATCCTCGGCGAACTGGAGAAGATGCTCTCTATAGAAAAGCCATATTCATGCCTGGCTCCTGTGCCGGCTGTATCCAAGTCCTCTTGGTATCGAGCTGAGTCAGGTCCTAGCGGATGAGCCTGGTGATCTCAGACTGTGTAAGAGTCAGAGAGGGTGCATCCAATGAGTAGTGGAAGGGGGAAATCTGTCCATGCTGAACCCATGTAACTGAAACCATGATGTCATCTCCCCATACCAGCACGTTGTATCTTCGTGCATAGCTAACTATCGAGAGAACTCAATTTTAGGCGGGCATATCTATCTTTGGGGAGGTCCCATAGGTGGTGTATAAACTTTAAAGGAGATTGATCTGGTAAGCGCCTCAACCACTAGTGGGGGGGTAGCTAGCTCCGCTCGAATAATGTCATGTAATAGTGAAGCCCTGGCTCTAATAAGGTGCGAGATCATAGAGACCAGAGGCTTCTCCATGTCTCCCCATTTATCAGTGAGACCCGATCTCCTATGATGGTCCAGTGATCGTCCATATCTGAACTCCATCGAGCAATACGAAAGCCACCAGAGTGTCAAAAAGCCAAGGCTTCGTTCGAGGCTCCTGAAACTGAATCTGTGAACACATCCTCTCCAATCCACCCAAACGCTGCATAGGCTCTGGTCAGTCTAGTCTTTGTTGCTCTCCTCAGTGAAAATGCCGGCCCACTAATGACCACCCCAAGTGTTATGTCCCGCTCACAGGAGAGGGGATCTAGCCCAGATGCCGTCGGGATGGGCGTCCAGTGTCCGGGCAGACGTAGTGTGAACACGGCCAGTGTGGCCGGCCATTATTATAAAAGGGAGGCCAAGGCCTCATTTGGAGTTATCGACCCCCACTCGCAGAGTGCCAGTGGTTAGCCCGCGAGGCTAGGAGTGCGCGAGGTCACCTCGAGGAGGTGAGGCCGGGTGGTATGGGACGCTCGGTCTTACAGGTGCATGCCTACGTCCTCGGACGCTACCCCAGCACGGGGGAGCTGTCAGATGGTGGCTATGGTCGGGTGGTTCGTCCGACGCGTATCTGTAGGCGGTCCGTGTGGCCGGGAGATCCACTCTCCTTGTTCGTTTCATGGTATCAGAGCCGGCTTGGCTGCACGAAGGACTGTGTGCACACCTACAGACTGATTTAAGTCGGATAATTACCATTTCATGCAATTTTTGATGAATTAACCGTTTACTCGATTGTTTTCTTCTCATGAGCATGTTTGTAGGTGAAATTTGATGTGCTTTTTGCTGATTTTTTATAAAATTCAGCAATTCGGCAGGCGGGAATGCTGAAAAATGGAAATTTTCAAGGAATTCTATTGATTTTTGATAGAAATTGGAGGATTACCTATTAAATTGCTGGTTTTAGATTAAAACTCAGCATATTGTATCCTTTTGAACTCTCTCTGTGAGTCCCTCTGTGCGAAGCATAGAGAGAGAGAGAGAGAGAGAGAGAGAGAGAGAGAGAGAGAGAGAGAGAGAGAGAGAACTACCTCTCTCTGTGAGCGAGCCTTGAACCTACAGAGTATGCATGGATCTTGCGTTGCTTTCCAATGTGGATTTTTTTTCCAAGCGTTGGCTCCAAGGTGGAGCCTCTGGCGTGTGCTGGGCACACATACCCACAAGCCTGGAAGGGGGCGATATTTTTCTCCACGCGTCGCTTGCAGCAGATGGGCGCTTGTTTTCTTTTCTAGCCAGCGTTGGGATTTTTTTTTACGCTACCTTGTTTTAATACATGACCATGGACATTTTTTTTAAAGTGACTTGGTCACTTGAGTTTTTTTTAAAGTATAGTCTGGACACTTTAAATTTTTTAACTTAAAGTGTGAAGCCTGCAACTTATTACAAAGAAATCACTTATAGAGACCTGTAGTTGCAAAAAAATGACTTTTTAGACTCCTGCTTCTCTTCCCAGCCTGCCCTCTCTCACCCGTCCGCGCTCCCGCCATCACCTGCTCGCCTTCAGACGCTCACGTCGACGCATGAAGCTCCTCGAACTTCACTTTTTCGTGACCGAAAAGTGCAGAAAAGGCCCGGTTTCGTGTGAAAATTCCAGTTTTTCACGCACTTCGCCATGGATTTCTCCAGCTCAGATGTGCAGCGTGACGACGCGCCAGGTAACATCCAAATTCCATTCACGCATGCTCTCTATACATGGATTACAAGCACTTTCCAGAGTTTCGACCAGCGTGTTACCGCTCTAGAAAACACGAATATTCATACGAACCTTCGCGTGGCCTCTCTCGAAGGGGTTGTACAGGGGCTCAATTCCCGACTCTCTACTCTCGAAAATATGGCTCAGTCGATGACTGTGCGTATTTCCGAGGGCGAAACCCATCTCTAGCAATTGCGGATGCAGATTGTTGCTTTTGGGCGTCCGCAGGGTGGTCCGACTGCCACAATTCTGTACCAAACTACAAATTTCTCAGGTGAAGAGAAGGACTGTACGGAATTGGCCGTAAATAACTGGCTGCACTAGTGGACCACATACTTTGATCTCCATGAGGAGCATGATGAACGAAGGATTCAGACGATTCCTCTCTATCTGCGCAGTAAGGCGCTTACCTAGTGGCGTGACATGACAGAGAAGCCTACGACGTGGGCTGATTTTTGTGTGGAATTCAAGAGGGATTTCGCCAAAATGGACCCTTTGAAAGCTTATGCCAAACTGCAGAGTCTTTCGATGAAAACTCTGTCTTTTGATAAATATACGACAGCTTTCAAAGAGGCGCTCACCTTCTGCAAGGTGGATTCTACGCACGCCGTGCACATATACTTGCTAGGGTTACATGAAGATTACCGTTGGGCCTTAATTAAGAATAAAGCCCCGACCAATGTCGAGGATGCAGTGGCAAAGGCCAGGAAGTTCCATTTAATAAATGGAGCGAATTATGAGAAGAAAAGAATTGCAGACCATCAATCCGGTGAGGGTGCTTTGAGGAAGCGACCCCGATTTCAGCATAAGTCCACATCACCGCCGAGATCTTCTCAGGAAAAGAAGAAAGCCAGAAATGCTTCAGTTGCTGATGCAGTGAAGAAGGGGGCTTGCTTTAGATGTGGCCAGACGGGTCACCAAATCAAGGATTGCCCTAAGAAGAAAAAGACGCAGAAACCGCAAGGCCGTCCTTCGGTTCAAATCAACGAGATCTGAGGTAACTCTGATGTTGTTCAAGTTGAAATCCATCATTTAGCGCACAATTCATGCAGTAATTGTACTTTTAGCACCAAAGTGTTTGGTAAGCACGATCTTCTCCGTTTTTCCGAGAAGATAAATGGTCACGACGTGACCGTACTCCTTGATAGCAGAAGCTCACACAATTTTGTGGATGCAAAATTGGTGCAGAAACTGAGCCTGCGGACGCGGGATTGTGACCATGAGTATCGCGTAAAGATGGCTCGTGGCGTGGACACGGATGTATGGAATCGGATGCTTCCAGACTTGTCGCTCGAGTTGGTTGATTACAAAGAGAACTTGGATTTCCACATCATGCGCCTGGACAGAGTAGATGTTATTTTAGGAATTCCATGGTTTTATGATAAACAAGACTCATTGTATATAGACTATGTACATCACTCTCTTGTTTTGTTAAGTAGAACATGCCTCATGTATCTGTGTCGCTTTGTAATCAGAAGTCTGTAAATAATGGTTTTGCAATACCAGTTGTTACTGCTTTGGAAATGTATAAAGAAATAAAGTCTTCTGATGTTGACTTTTATCAATGTGTACTATCTGCTTGGCTTGATTCATTAGTGCTTGGTCCTTCTGTCACTGAATTTCGTAAAAATATTTCATGTTCTTCTGTCGAACTTGGGGATTCCGACGAATCCAACCTTATCCGAGAAATCATGACTGATTTCAAGGATGTTTTTCCTGACGATCTACCTCCTGGCTTGCCGCCTTCGAGAGGAGTAGATCATGGCATTGAGTTGGTGGCTGGTAGTCAGTCCTTCTCAAAGCAACCCGATCGGTTTAGTAAAACTGAGGAGGACGAGATTCGGCGACAGCTGAAGGATTATCTCGACAGGGGTTTTGTTCGACCTAGCAAATCCGTGTGGGGAGCGCCAGTGCTACTTTCTTGAAAGAAGGATAACACTATGCGCTTCTGCGTGGATTACAAGGGGTTGAATAAGCTCACTGTCAAGAACAAGTATCCGCTCCCACGCATGGACGATCTGATAGATCGCCTCCATGGAGCGTTGTATTTTACGGAGATAGACCTGCGATCAGTCTATCATCAGATACAGATCAAACTGGAAGATATTCCTAAGACAGGTTTCCATACGCGTTATGGTCACTACGAATTTTTGGTCTTGCCTTTTGGTTTAACCAATGCCCTAGCTACGTTTCAGCAGATAATGAATGATCTGTTGAAACCATTTTTAGGCAACTTTGTTGTTGTATTTCTCGATGATATCTTGATCTACAGCCGAAGTTTGTCTGAGCACCTAGTGCATATACGCACTATTCTCGAAGTATTGAGAACTGAGAAGCTTTACGCTAAGGCTTCGAAGTGTGAATTCTTTAAAAAAGAGCTTCTGTACTTGGGTCACATCATTACTCGCGATGGAATTCGCGTTGACCCTGAAAAGTTGGATAAAGTGCGAAATTGACCCATTCTGAGGAATGTACGCCAAGTAAAGTCTTTTTTAGGCTTTACTGGATTCTTTCGCAAGTTTATCAAGGATTACTCTAAAGTTGCTGCTCCGCTTACGCAACTTTTAAAAGGAGGGATGAAAGGGCCGAAGACTTCGGGTCCTCATCGTAAAGGTAATCCCCCTGTTGTCTGGAATGAGCGTCTCGACGAGAGCTTTCGAACACTAAAGCACTTGGTGATTATTGCACCAATATTGCACATTGTGGATCTTAGCAAACCGTTTGTGGTTGAAACGGATGCTAGTGATTATGCTATTGGTGCGGCATTATATTAGGATGGACGTCCTGTCGCGTTTGAAAGTAAGAAGCTTTCTGACGTTGAGATGCGTTATCCAACGTATGAGAAGGAGCTTTACGCCGTAGTCCACGCCCTGAGGAAATGGCGGCACTACTTGTATGGCTCTACGTTTGTTGCATGGACAAATCATCACTCCTTGTGCTATATCTGTGATCAGGGTGATCTCAGAGGCCGGAAGGCCAGATGGGTTGAACTTATGCAAGAGTTTGACTTTGAGATCCGTTATAGAAAAGGATCCAGCAATCGAGTTGCCGATGCGCTCAGCAGGATTCCTGAGGTTAATGCCTTGTCTATGGCTGAAATCTCGACGGATTTCTATCTCTGTCTCCGAGGGCTATGTCGTTCTGATGGCCATTTTGGCAAGATATGGAACAAGGTCGAAGCGGGGCATGACTCGCATACAGGCTTGGGTGGTCCGGACACCCAAGTGAGTCGTGCTGGAGAGACGAGACAGCGACAATATTCCATTAGAGGTGGACTATTGTTCAGAAATGGTAAAGTCTGCGTGCCGGAAATCGATGAGATTCGACAAAGGATTTTGTGCGAATGTCACGATGTTCCTAGCGCTGGGCATCCAGGCATCCTGAGAACTTTGGCTTTGGTCAAGCGATATTTCTATTGGCCAAGAATACGCTCTTACATAGAGAGCTATGTAAAGAGATGCGCTCAGTGTCAGGTCAATAAGGCAGAGCGCCTTAGGAAAGCTGGCCTGCTACATCCATTGGAAATCCCAGATGCCAAGTGGCAGAGTATTTCCATGGACTTCATCGTTGGTTTGCCAAATACTAGTTGGGGCAATGACGCTATTTGGGTTGTGGTCGATAGACTCACAAAAATGGCGAAGTTTATACCAACGAAGTCGACAGTAAAAAGCCATGAGTTGGCGGTTTTATTTGTCGATCAGCTTTATAAGTTGTATGGTCTCCCAGAAGATATCGTTAGTGATCGTGATACTAAGTTCACTGGCTGATTTTGGCGCGATGTGTTTGCTCATCTTCAGACGAAGTTGAGTATGTCGTCTTCTGACCATCTTGAGTCCGACGGACAAACTGAGAGGATGAATAGACGTTAGAAGATTCAAGACATGTTGAGAGCCTATGTCTCTCACAGGCAATCTGAAGGTATCTCCCACAATTAGAGTTTGCCTATAATAGTAGCAAGCATTCTGCTACTGGATTTAGCCCATTCATGGTGATGTATGGATTCGAGCCTAAATCCCCAATTGCTATTGGCTTAGAGAAAGTCAAGGAACGCCAAGCTCGTGATTTCCTATATGACATGCAGGAAATGCTCGAATTGGCCAAGGATAGCATAAGAACGGCTCGTGATCGAGTCACTACTTATGCTAATCAAAAGAGGTCTCCAAGGACTCTCGATGTGGGACAATGGGTTTATCTGAAGATACCCAAGGATTCCAAGATTATGCGAACAGGCAAGCATTATAAGCTTTCAGCTAGATATTGTGGTGCGTTCTTGATCACAAAGAAAATTGGCCAAGTTGCCTATAAACTGGCTCTTCCTTCGGATGTTAGTGTACATCCAGTGTTTCATGTCAGTCGCCTTAAAGCGAAATTGGGCGAAGCCAACGTTGTGGTGCCTATCGAGGAAAATGTGTGGCAAGATGTCACGTGACACATCCAACCCTGTGTGTCCGTGGACAAGCTACAGCATGACCAGGGTTCAGTCAGTCCAGTCAAATCTAGATTAGAAGTGATCTGGCACTTTTGTGAGTCTATTCGTAGACCGTGCATGCCCAGTCACTTAGCAATAGATGCACATCCTCTGGTTGCACACAGCATGATCGTCAGAATTCCCATAAGAATCCATTAGAATCAGTTAGGGGAATTTTCCAGTGCATTTAGCCTATTTTCCCTATTTTTGGTATTTTTCACTTATTATTTTTAAGTGACTTTCCAACAAAAGTAGGCAGGGCAATTTTGCTAAGAAAATATATAAGCAAACCCAAGTTAGCACTTTTTGGCAGTAGAGGCAGCAGGAGCACATGCTCAACAGGCACCTTCTCAGCAGAACCCCAGTAGGAACCCTTGGCGTTTTGATTCCCCCATCCTCGCCACACCCTCAAGCACCCTAGCGTTTTCTATTCCCAGCAGTAACCCCCATCTCCTGGCGTTTTCCCAGCTTTGCTACATCGCCATAGACCCAGAACCACGAGCGTTTGCAGATCGCTACCAGCAAGTACCAGATTGGCCTAGCGTTTTACTAACGCTACAGAGCAGCATCAGCGTTTTTGGTTTTCAGCCCAATTTGCAGCAGATGCACAGCGTTTCCAGCAGGCATTAGAAGCAGACAATTCAGCCCTAATTGGTTGCAGAAGAACCCCCATTTTCAGCCGTAAAAACGCAGCCAAAACAGTCATTTTCAGCCACCCAAAACAGCCCAAAGATTTGCAGATTTTCAGCAGTTAGAAGATCACATATATCAGCCCTAAAGTCGTCGTCGTCATTACCGTCGTCGTCACCGGCATAGTCCCAGGTTGCATCAGTCCATTGCATCGTCATTGTACCACTTTGTGCAATCAATAGTAGACCACTCTCGCCGACGAGAGTGGGGCCTTCGGAGGAGGGTTTTACAACGTCTCTGGTGTCGTATCTCTCTTCTCTCTCTATCTCTCAGTCTCATACACTTGCACGCAGAGTGTCCATTCACTTTGTTCGTGATCATAGCACTTTCCATTAAGAACGGAAGGCTCTCCCTTCCATAAGAACTAAAAGGAACCTTGAGCACAGTTCGGAGCACTCATCTTGAGCAAAGCGCAAACAATCATTCCACTGCACCTAACATTGGTATCAGAGCTTTGGCAGTGTTCTGTATCACTCAAGGAAAGAACCACAAGAATAACAAGAATTTTTTTTGCTTGTTGCGGTCGCACGAACCCAAGTTCGCTTGGGCGTGTCGATTCCTAATCGTGTTTTTTGAAGAGTGACAGGAATCCCAGGAAAGAAGGGCTTGTCCAGCCTCCCCTTGTGTCTCTTTTCACTCATTGAGAGCGGAGCGTGCACTTAGCGGCCGGCCAATCGACGTGAGGTGGGAAAAAGCAACCTTGGTGTGAGCGCAAGGCCTCCAAGGGGTGCGCTCGCGGAAAAGAGTAGAACTCGGGTAAAGAGAAGATTCTTCTCAAACGCGGTTTGCAAGCGAAAGAAAACCTCAAGACCCTCAAGAACCTCAAGAAGCCAAGAACCCAAGTTCCTCGTGGACTTAAGAACCAAGACTCCCAAGAACCCAAGTTCCTCGAGAACTTAAGAACCCAAGACCACAAGAATCCACAAGAACCCACGATTGCAGAATGGTCATCACTCGAAGCGGAATGGATACCTCGCTTGGAGGTGATGAGCATGAGAGAGGCGAAGAAGAATTTTCCCCACCAAGAGGTTTTTCCGACCCTCCCCCTTCCCCATCTACGTCAAGGATTGCGCTAACTCCTATGGAGGAGTTGGACCAAGAAAGAGAAGCAGACAGAAAGGCCTACGAAGAAGAAATAGCAGCCATAGATCGTGACTACGAAGAAGAAATGGCAGCCATAGAATGTAAGTACGACTTGGAAGAAAAAGCAAGACAAGCAGAATTTGATCGAGAGAACAAAGCAAGACAAGCAGAATTTGATCCCGAGAACAAAGCCCTCAAAGAAAAGAGTGACCAACACATGAAAGAGTTCTTGTGACTCTTTTCTCAAGTTCAAGCACAGATGCAAGAAATTTGGGCAACGGAGACTCTCTCAGACTCTTCTTCTCCAACGCATGATACACAGGATTTGCATGATTGTGTGAAGCATGATGATGATTTGAATGATTTGCATGATGATAAGCATGATGATTTGATTGACAATGACTTGCATGATGATTTGAATGACAATGACAAGCATGATGATTTGCATGATCAAGATGTGATTTCTCACAAGCATGATGAGTTGCATGAAGATGATGTGATTGTTCACAAGGATGATGTGTTAGTGGATTCTTTTTCTAGCGAAGCTAACCTCGTTGTAGATTCGATCAATCATGAAGAACTGATCTTGGCTTTCGAGTCCAGGTCCAAAGAACCCCCATAGGACGATTCGGTCATTCAGGAAGAACCGATCTTGGCTCTTGAGCCTTGGTCCAAGGAACCCTCACAGGAAGTATTATGTGTTCGCATGATTGATACGCACACATTGTTTGAGTGTTTCATTCGTGATCGTTTCCTGTATTTTAGTCATCGTCTTTATGTGATCCCTTTTCCTAGGCATGACATATTGTATGTTGAACACATTTCTCTCATGGATGAGCTCGAATGTATGCGGATTTTTCATGAAAAGCTGAAAAGTAAGCATTCACGGAAGTCACATTCCATGTCTCTTCCTTGGCATGACAGTACCCGAAAGAGTACATGACAGTATGAGCATCAAGCATGGGCATTTCTGTTGTGAATTGCCAAAGTTGATTGCTCTAGATCCTAGGAGAAAGATTCAATCTCATTGTTTGCATGTGTTTGATGAACGGGTTGTCACTCCGTCTCTATGTTCATCTACATCGCATGCATAGTCTTTGAGGAAGACGAGATTTTTTTCACTCAATTTACATGGAATAGTTATGTTCATGGCTTTGTGTTGGAAGTGGTTTCAGGAATTTTCAGCCATGGAGATTCTTGAAGAAGAAAGAAGCATGACTCTCGACAACGTTGAAGCATTGAAGGAGCCACAGAAGACTCTCGCTTTCGGCGCTGCCCAAAGAAGCAAGCGTTGCAGACCTTTATGAAGTTCAAGTACCGCACGACCCACACATCCAAGTGGGCCGGCGAAGAGTCCCTTCTAGGATTCCGGATGCTATTGGCGATCTCCCTCGATGCCATACAGTTTGGTACCAGTACCTCACTTTGAAAAGGAGGGGATCTCACGTGACACATCCAACCCTGTGTGTCCGTGGACAAGCTACAGCATGACCAGGGTTCAGTCAGTCCAGTCAAATCTAGATTAGAAGTGATCTGGCACTTTTGTGAGTCTATTCGTAGACCGTGCATGCCCAGTCACTTAGCAATAGATGCACATCCTCTGGTTGCACACAGCATGATCGTCAGAATTCCCATCAGAATCCATTAGAATCAGTTAGGGAAATTTTCTAGTGCATTTAGCCTATTTTCCCTATTTTTGGTATTTTTCACTTATTATTTTTAAGTGACTTTCCAACAAAAGTAGGCAGGGCAATTTTGCTAAGAAAATATATAAGCAAACCCAAGTTAGCACTTTTTGGCAGTAGAGGCAGCAGGAGCACATGCTCAACAGGCACCTTCTCAGCAGAACCCCAGTAGGAACCCTTGGCGTTTTGATTCCCCCATCCTCGCCACACCCTCAAGCACCCTAGCGTTTTCTATTCCCAGCAGTAACCCCCATCTCCTGGCGTTTTCCCAGCTTTGCTACATCGCCATAGACCCAGAACCACGAGCGTTTGCAGATCGCTACCAGCAAGTACCAGATTGGCCTAGCGTTTTACTAACGCTACAGAGCAGCATCAGCGTTTTTGGTTTTCAGCCCAATTTGCAGCAGATGCACAGCGTTTCCAGCAGGCATTAGAAGCAGACAATTCAGCCCTAATTGGTTGCAGAAGAACCCCCATTTTCAGCCGTAAAAACGCAGCCAAAACAGTCATTTTCAGCCACCCAAAACAGCCCAAAGATTTGCAGATTTTCAGCAGTTAGAAGATCACATATATCAGCCCTAAAGTCGTCGTCGTCATCACCGTCTTCGTCACCGGCATAGTCCCTGGTTGCATCAGTCCATTGCATCGTCATTGTACTACTTTGTGCAATCAATAGTAGCGGGATGGGCGTCCAGTGTCCGGGCAGACGTAGTGTGAATACGGCCAGTGTGACCGGCCATTATTATAAAAGGGAGGCCAAGGCCTCATTTGAAGTTATCGACCTTCACTGGCAGAGTCCCAGTGGTTAGCCCGCGAGGCTAGGAGTGCGCGAGGTCACTTCGAGGAGGTGAGGCCGGGTGGTATGGGACGCTAGGTCTTACAGGTGCACGCCTACGTCCTCGGACGCTGGCCCCAGCGTGGGGGAGCTACCGGATGGTGGTTAGGGTCGGATGGTTAGTCCGACGCATATCTGTAGGCGGTCCGTGTGGCCGGGAGATCCACTCTCCTTGTTCGTTTCACCAAGGTAAGTGTTAAGCATGTGCATACTCCACTGTCTCATGGCCATATGTGAATGCGGGTGCCGATCTGTAACAAACTTGGACACCCCAAGTCAAGATTCTACCGCGACGAGATTCACTTCAAAACAGTTCACAAAGACGACACGGCCCGACGTAGTTCCGTGCCTAGAGGTATTGGCCCCAGAGAGTGGCGCCCCTTTCGGTATTTCTTTTTATATTAATCTGTGTTGAAAGTACGAGAGTAGGCAGGCGCTCAGTCTCAGACTCTGCGTCCAGATGCTCTGAGTAATGAGGCGTAGCCTACTTATTTATTGGTACAAGGTGTCACAAACTGATGACGTGGCTGGCCAGTGCACACACACCCCCCTGTGGCGGGCAGAAATGCTGACGTGGTTGTCGGCCCCGGGAATTGCGGAAAAGCAGGACACGTGGTAGGCTGTACAATAGCCCGCGATTTGCGGCGGATTTTGCGGCAGCCTGGCAGCTTTCTGGGCGACGCTTTATTTACCCTAAGGCAGTAAGAGAGAGAAGCTTTTCTGCTTTATTAAAGCTTGAGAGAGAAAAAGAGTCCTTGCTTTATCTTTATCAAGGCTTTTGATTTTCAGCTTTTGGGGCTTTTCTCTTGGCATCCCTTGTAACTCTTTATAAGTGAAGTTGGTCTCTCACTTCTCAGAGCATCTGTACGCAGAGTCTAAGAGTGAGACCCAACCGCACTCTTGTACTTTGAACTCAGATTATTACAAAAAGAAATACCGAAAGGGGTGCCAGTCTTTGGGGCCAATATCTCTAGGCACGGAACTCCGCCTGGCCAGTGTAAATCAATTGTGAACTGTAAACTGTTTTGAAGTGGTTATTTGGTGCTCACGGTAGATTCGAGTGTCCAAGTCTGTCACAGTGGTATCAGAGCACGGCCGATTTCTTTTCTACGGGAAATCTGAACATAAGTTTTTTTCCAGGCACCTATGGCTTCACGCAAGGATTAGTCGACTCCCTCTGCATCCGGAGATGCGGCAAGGGATCACAACGAAGATTCCGGCAGGGAGTATGGCCCGCCTCGGCCTACTCAGGGGGAGCGACGAGAGATGGAGCGTCGTCAATTGATCGGCGATGCAACAAAGATGATGCTCAGTTTTGCGAAGGACCCAAAATTTGCAAAATATATGAGCGAGACTTCTTTTCAGGAAGTCCATGCGCGGTGGCAGAAAACCACAGAACCACCCCCAAAACCCGCTCTTAAGAAACCTTCTGCTCACAAGAAATATTCAGAGAAGGATTTAGTAGAGGTGGTTGATGCACGGATTGCTCAGCTTTTTGACGCGCAAAACAAAGCTATAAAGCACGGCAAAAAGCAGAAGAAAGGTGTAACAAAATGCTGACGTGTCAAAGCCTAAAGAATGGAGCCAACTTACAGATGTGGCCGAGGGGCCTAAACCCCAAGAGAACAAGTAACAGAAGAAGAAGTCCTACCAACTTATGGGGACCCCGTTCGATGGGGCCCTAAGTGACATAAAGGAAGAAAATAAAGCAGGATACGGTCACACGCCAAAAACTGATGACGTGGCATATTTTCAAAAATTGCGTTGACATGATGACGTGGCCGGCTGTACGGATTTTCGTGTTTTGCACTGGTTGATGACGTGGCAGGCTGCACGGATTTCCCTGATTTATGCTGGCAGCTTTTTGGCTTTGCTTTTGGACCAGATGCTTTTGAGTTTGAAGGCTTTTTACTGTAATTGCTTTTCAGGCCAAGGGCCTTTAAATATGAGGCTAGGGCTCATTCTCTGGCATGCTTCTTGGAGAAGGTGCAGAGTCTGGAGTACTGGCTTGTACGGTGTTGATGCAATATAAAGAAATACCGAAAGGGGCGCCAAGGTTTGGGGCCAATACTCTCTGGGGTGGAATTCCGCCACTCCGTGTCGCGTGTTGTCTCTCTCTTTCTTTCAGTTTAGTTGTTAATGAAGTGCTAAAAGTCTGTTCAGTCTGTTCTTTTCTATTGGCACGTGGTGCTCGTCTTGTGACAAAAGGCACTGACTTCCCGGGTTATTTGGGTCGTCAGTCGACATTTGAAAAGGCAAAGAAACAGAAGAAGCGTGTTCGATTTGAAGAAGTACCTAGTTCTTCTTCTTCTTCTTCTTCTTTTGACAGTTCTTCTAGCTCATCTGACTCGAGCAAAGAAGACCGCAAAGGCAAAAAGCGAAGCAAGAAACGACACTTTGGAAAGGGCAAGAAAAAGGCAAAGAAGTCTAAATCTCGCCCAGTGAGTGACAGTTCTACAGAGAACTCGTCTACAGACAATTCTGACTCTTAACAACAACAACTTTTATGCAAAGAAGAAGAATTTTTATAAAGCCAACCAGTATGACTTTCTGGAAGAGAAAAGCAAGAAAGTCCGAGAGTTTAAGGAAGGTGGACAATCGATTCAATTTGACACGTTTTCAGGATATAGAGATGCTTCGAAGGCTTTGTCTTTTGTAGAGCAGTTTGACATCGCTTTCGTGGGAGGATGCTACTCAGAGCACTCTAAGATTCAGAGAGTTGCCTCTTACTTTAAGGGGAATGCTCGAACTTGGTGGTCCACGCTTCTTTTAAACAAGACTGCGCCAGTTAAATGGTTGAAATTTTAGAAGCTTTTTGTTTCTTCTTGGCTGACTCAAGAGTATGAACGCGATATACGAGCTGCTTGGAACCATCTTCAGATGACCAAGAAAGATACATTGGACGCTTATTGCGAGAGATTTTGGAGCTCTTTTCTACCCGCCTCTTCATTCAAAAAGATCTCGTTCAGAGAACAAATTGAGCGGTTTACCTTGGGTCTACCTACAGAGATCCGAGATCACTGCTTGGAATAGAAGTCAGCTTCTATTCAGGAGTTGATGTCATGCGAAACGGGGTTTTGCCATTCACTCTGGTAGTCTGACCTACCCCACCGATGAGGTCATGACACAACGAGCCGAACAGACTTCAACAAATGAAAGTAGAAAGAGAAAGAGCAACCCAGAAAAGAAGGATGCACAACCCAAGCTTATTCCTCAGGAGAGAGCTCGCTTCATCAAGGAGGGGAAGTGCTTTGGATGCGGGGAACATGGACACATCTCCGCAAAGTGCCCTAAAAAGGCACAGAAAGAACAGAATGACAAGGACGACGAAAGGCTTGAGAGTTCGAGAGCGGCTGAGGAACGTGGAAGAAAAGGCAAGATGAAAACAGGACTGGTTCCAGATTGTGTGGGTACCGATCCCAACACAATGGACGAGAGTACAGAACTTTGCCGGGCTTGGGGCAAAGTGAAAGACCAAGAGGCTCCGATCTTCTTTGATGGAGGAGCCAAGGCCAACTTCATTTCACCGGAATTGGCGGCGCGGCGGACTTTTACATAATGCCTTTGGAAGGTTGTGATGTTCTCTTGGGAATTCCCTGGTACCACAAGTACAACGCCGTGGTCGACTATCAGGTGAGGAAAGCGACATTGACTACAGAGAAGGGCAGAACCATTGTACTTGACATTAAACGGAAGGGCGAGTCTGTCCCTATTGTATCGGCTTCGGCCATTTCTAAATTAATGAAGTCCAGTCTGTTTGTTTACTCGATCTTTATGAAAGAATTGAGTGATGAGGATAGGACAAATATGTCTAAACTTGATAAAGAATGTCAAGATTTTCTCCACTCTCACGCCGATGCTTCTCAGAGGGCTTACCAGGCGAGTTACCACTTGCTCGTCCTGAAGATCATACCATTGATCTGATACTTGGAAGCACCCCACCGAATCGGCCACCTTACCTTGTGAGCCGAGCACAGAATGAAGAGATTATGAACCAAGTGAAAGACCTCTTGGAAAAGGGTCTTGTCCAGCCTAGTACTTCACCGTATTGCTCTCCAGTGTTGTTGGTTTTGAAGAAAGATGGATCTTGGAGAATGTGCATCGATTATAGAGCTCTCAACAAAATCACCATCAAGAACAGATTTCCGATTCCTAGGATCGATGATATACTCGACAGATTACAGGGATCCTCGTGCTTTAGCAGGATTGATTTGAACAGTGGATATCATTAGATCAGAATTGTGCCGGGAGACGTCTACAAGACAGCTTTTCGAACGACTTTTGGGTTATTTGAGTTTTTGGTGATGTCTTTTGGCTTAACCAATGCTCCTGCGACATTTAACTGGATGATAGACAAGATTTTTCGATTGTACAGGCTATTTGTTGGCACTTCCTTCTCCAAGAATGAGGCAGAACATAGAGATCATCTGCTTCAGGTCTTTCAGGCATTACGAGATCACAAGTTAGTGATTAATGCAAAGAAAAGTGAATTTTTCCTACCAGAGATACACTTTTTGGGACACATTGTGTCAGCAGTAGGAGTGCAAATGGATCCGGCCAAGATAGAGACTATCTGTGATTCGCCCGTGTCCATGAAGCTAGAAGCTTCTTGGGATTGTGTTTGTACTACAGGCGGTTCATTCGAAAGTTTGTAGAGGTTGCTGCCCCTTTGCATATCTTGACACAGAAAGGAGTCCCTTTCTCGTGGGGACCCACAGAGGTGACTGCCTTTCAGACTTTGAAAGAGAAATCGACTACGGGACCAGTTTTGACTTTATCGGACTTGCAGAAGTCATTTGAAGTATATTGTGATGCTTGTGGTCGTAGTCTGGGTGCGGTCTTAATGCAAGAAGGCCATGTCATTGCTTACGAGAGGCGACTGTTCTCAAGGTCGGAAATGACAACAAAGATTTATGAGAAAGAGCTTTTGGCAGTTATCCATGCTCTTACTCAGTGGCAGCACTACCTACTCGGAGCGGATTTTACTGTCTTTACAGACCATCAAAGTTTGCGCTACTTCTTGTTAGAGAAGCAGCTATCAGAAAAGCAGATGCAGTGAGCGAACATCTTGTCACAGTTTCACTTCCAGATTGTTCATGTGCAGGGACAAAAGAATATGGTGGTAGATGCTTTGTCTCGAAAGCCGTTAGTTCTGGCTATTTTCGTGATACATCATAGGAGCTTCGAGGATATGGTCGACTAATATGCCACAGATACAGATTTTGCAGACGTTTTCACACGGATACGGGATGGGGAGACAGTAGTGGGGTATTCCATTCAAGATGGCTACTTGATGAGAAAAACCATGTTGTGCGTTACACAGCCGTTGAGGGAAAAGGTTATGACTGAATGTTACTGTCCACCTTTTACGGGTCACCGCGGCATCGCTACCACCATGAAAGGGGTAGAGAGATATTTCTTTTGGCCGAGACTCAAGAAGGATGTGGAAGAGTTTGTGCGCAGTTGCTTGGTATGCCAGTAGGTCAAGTTTGACAGGCATAAAGCACAGGGATTGTTACAGCCTTTGCCCATACCCGAGAAAGGGGACTGATTACCCTCGTTATTTGGCCCATCAATCTTCTTTTGCATCTGCAAGAAAGCAAAAGAAGCGTGTACGCTTTCAAGGACTACCCAGTTCTTCTTCTTCCTCTTCTTTTGACAGTTCTTCTAGCTCTTCTGACTCAAGCGAGGAGGACAAAAAGGGCAAAAAGCGAAGCAAAAAGCAAAGCTTCGAAAAGGGCAAGAAAAAGGCAAAGAAACCCAGATTCCGCCCAATTTCTGTCAGCTCTACAAAGGAGTCATCCTCTGACAGTTTGGACTCAGATGACCATATGTTTTATGCAAAGAATTAGCACTTCTACAGAGCCAACCAATATGACTTCCTCGAAGACAAGAGCAAGAAAGCTATAGAATTTAAAGAAGATAGACAATCGATAAAATCTGAATCCTTCTCTGGATTCCGAGATGCTCCGAGTGTTTTGGCCTTCATCCAGCAGTTTGACATAGCCTTCTTTGGAGGGCACTATTCAAAGCACTCCAAGATTAGGAGGGCTGCATCTTTTCTCAAAGGAAATGCTCGAACATGGTGGTCCACTCTTCTTCTGAGGAAAGAAGCTCTAGTCAAATGATTGAAGTTTAAAAGGCTCTTTATTTCTTCTGGCTGACCCTAGAGTACGTACGGGATATACGAACTGCTTGGAACCATCTTTGGATGACGAAGGGAGATTCTTGTTAGACTTACACCACTCTGCTGCTTCATAGGTCTAGGGCATACTTGTACGGCTAGTATGTCTCCGGGCTGGCCACCCATAGTCTAGGTTGCTCTTGGTCCGGCCGCTCGAGTTTGGGACCGGTCGTCCACTATGTGCGGGCGCCCTCATATATTTTCATATATCATTTTTCTGTTGGGTCGTGGGGATTTTTATGAGGCCTTGCCCTACCTCCCCTTGGGCACCTATTTATGGGGCGAGGGGGTACCCACTTCCACATATCTCATCTCACAGCGAAAAGAGGAGAAATGAAGCGGGACCAACATGTGCTATATAGCACAACCTGTAGAAGACTGTAAGGGACCTGTTATGCAGAAAATGGCATTGAGAATTTTTTTGCACAAAATGACGAAATTGCGTGCGTAGCATTGTTTGTAGTGGAAATAGAGGCCAAAATGATCTCGAATCAAAAATCTGAGCAGACTAAGCTCTATGAGCTCACCCGAAGTATTTGTTGACTTGCTGACGCTCACCAAAGCTCATAGAAATCGGAGAAAGTGAGCAAGCGTGTGCTGGAGCTGCTGGCGACTAAGCTCGGAAGGACGCAACCTGCTCTGCTACCAACTGTTAGAATTAGGGTTGCAAGAAAACACACAGAGCTTGGAGAAGACGAAGGAAGTTCAAGGCACACAATAGAGACTTAGTGTGCAATGGAAAGATAAGATAGCCCTAGAGTGATGGGCGTCTATACAATGCATGGGGAAAAAACCTCCTAGTGAGGGAAAAAATGCCCGACAATCCTAAGTGTGTTCACACACATCACTACCACATGTATATGGTAATTGTATGCGTACCTCCAAGGTTCTTTATGCTCCGAAGGTGGGTTTTCATCTTATGTCAAGTGGCTCCATGCTCTTTCTTTAGTGACGGACACTCCCACAAGTGATCTATGGCATTATAGGTTTGGTCATTTGAACATTGATGCTCTTCGTCATATTTTATGTAAACATATGATTCAAGGCTTACAAGATGTTGGGAGTAAGCATGGGAAATTCATTACTTGCATTCGTGGGAAGCAACATAGAGAGGCTATTCAGAAGCACTCACATGCCAAGCCACTTACTTTGGAATATTTTCTACCGTACAAGTAAGAGGCATTTCATCATTTCTAGAATTGGCATGCTCTTGTGTAGAAGTAGAGCAATGAAGTGTCGAAGAAAATTTGATCGGACAAAGGTGAGGAGTTTGCCTCCAAAGCATTCATTCATTTTTGTGCAGATCATGGCATCAAGCGGGAGCTTGCGAATATCGGATTTGCTCTCAGATAATGGAGTTGTGGAGCTGAAGGATTGCTCTTAGAGATTGGAGCCGTGGAGCGAAAGAATAAGACAATGGTTGAGACGGTGTCAGGATTTTTTTGGAGCAAGGGATTGCGCATATGTACATATACATGCATGGTGCATCAAATAAAGAATTGCCCATTTTTCAGAGCCAGGTGGTTACGTGGGGCCCACATGTGTACAGGTAGGACAGGGTGTACATAGTGCATTGATTTTCACTATTACCAGTACCACTGTGTTTTTTCTACAATAAAGAGGAGTTAGTAGCGCGTAAAACTTCTCGAGGAAGCTATCCGCGGACCGACGACATGAGGTAAGCAGGTGCGTCAGATGGCATCGAGTGGCGTCAGGAGGTCGAACGGAGTCAATACTTGCACGCGGAGAAGTATGGACACGACGTGGGTGTTTTCTTGTGATACTTATGCAGAAAGGACATCATGAGGACCACTTTTTGGGGCCACTTCACGTGGTTGCGGGATACATTATTTGAAAAAACTGAGTGCTAGGTGTGCGGATGATGCAAAAAGGTGACAACTATGCACTGCGAGGTCAGTTTTTGGCCTGTTCGGGGTCCGTTTGGGGTCATCTAAAAGGCCACGGGTGCCCAACTAATAAAGCTAAGTGTGGGAACTGAAAAAACTGAGAGAAGACCAGAAAAAACGTGGAGAAGAGAGGAGGAACAGCCGCAAGTGTGTTTTTGTTGTTTTTGGAGCATTTTTTGGCCCTAAACTGCTCATCCGAGGTCGGATTTGAGCACTGTGACATTGTAGGGTGGGGTTTTTGGGCGTTTCGGACGCAATGGCGCTGTCCATTTTGCCAAATTCCTCACAGATTTTCTGCTGTTTTTCTGTGTGATCTTCTCCGGTGAGTGAAGCCTCTGCTTAGCTTTGTGGTTGTATCTGGTGTATTTCCTCAATACTGTGTAACCTATTTGCCCCATTGGTGTTGGGCTGAGCTTCATTGAGTCTAAACAACACCAATTTGCCTCCTTTGAGCTGAATTGAGAGTGTGTGTGTGTGAGTGTGTATGTGTGAGTGTTGAGTGGGCAAGTGGGAAATCTCTCTCTTCTCACTTCGTCTGTGTGTTTCTTGTCTCGGTCAGGCTGGTTGTGTAAGCCGAGTGGTGCCCCATAATGTGTGTATGTATCATCCCAAGAGTGTGTGTCGGGTCATTATAGAGGCGTTGTGTGTATTTCCATCCCGCTCACATTCTTTTGGCGCCCCCACGGAGGATCTTCTTCGAGTATCTTTTGCTTCGAGCTTCAAGCTTCGAGATTCGGGGCTACGAGTTACAGGTTACAGGGACACGTACAAGTGATTCACACAGGTACAGGTAGCTGGAGTACAGTGATATACTAGCAGTGATGTCACTTGCAGTTGTTGTGGGTATGCATCACTTGGCGCCTATTTGAGCACATTGTTTGCTGGAGTGTACGTTACTTGTGGAAACTGCCATTGTACGCATTTGTGGAGCCATACTTGGTTGTATTTGGCAGTCCCAGCCATTTCTGAGACATGGTTTGAAAGATAGTCATTTCTGAGACTTGACTATACGCGATTTGCATTAGCCTTCGTGTGAGGGTCGATAGCGTGAGGTTTTTATTGAGCTGGGGGATTCTCAAATGTGGAGATCTTTTCGGCGATACAGGTAGCTGGAGCACCCTTTTTGTGACCTCGCCATAGGCTATGTACTAGTGAGTCCTACTTGATGCTCGGGTTCTATTGTTGACAGTTTATGCATATATATACAGTCTATATTTTGGGTTCCTACTGCTCTATTTCTGGGGTAACTCTGCCAAAATTTTTCCAAGTTATGATGGCTGGTTTTTTGGTCTTTTGAGCCATTTATGCTATTATGTTGCTGAAATTTTGGCAAAATCAGAGGTTAAGTCAGGTGTGCCTTCTTGGGAGCTTCATGGTTGGCTTTAATGGATGATCAAAATGGCCCTCAATTCACTCCATTTCATTTAACTCAAAGAATCCAGATAAATGTTCATGTGTCCAGGAAGATTTTTTTCCAGCAGCGCATAGTCTTTATGTTCTGGCCAAGAAGATTACGAGAGATCTTGGAATGTCCTTTGCCTGTTGTAATTCCGATGATCAACTATGAAAACTCATTTGATATGCATGTGTTTGTGCTTATCTAAAGTTGAGCTCCATTGAAGTTTCTGGGGATTGGGTAGTCAAAAGTTTTGGGTTCTTGCACGTGTGTTCAAAGGGGTTCTCAAAGCATTGTAACTTGAAAATGAGCCAGCTAGGGGTGGAGTCTTTGCCTATGAGGTCTGAATTTCAGCCTATAGAGTCTTTACAAGGTCGCATGTCAGGGGTTCATCATGAACCAGTGGTTCCTGTTACTACTCAGGTTATGCCAGCAGTGCAAGATGATGGGCTAAGGCAAGACATGAGGCAAGTGGTAGATTTGATGAAGAATCTCAGCCTAAACATGCTAGGTCAAGTGGGAAATAATCGAGGTCGAGGGAGCTTTGCAAATCAGCCAGGAGGTGAAGAAAGGTCTAGGAATGGTGTTGGACAAAGCAATGGTAGGTTTTGGAGGCAGACGCCCACATGTTATAATTGTGGAGAGTTCGGTCACATCAGTCGGCAATGTGATAAGCCACCAAGGATGGGGGGAGAGATGTATCCATTGCCAAGACAGGTGCTAACTAGGTCAAATGATTATGGCATCGAAATTAAGGGAGACGAAGGAACCAGTGGACTGACCAAGGAGGAAAAGGGAAAGACAAAAGTGCTAAGTGTAGTCACCTTGGAGAAGGCATCAAAGCTAGAGGATACATTAGTGATGCCTATTGGGAAGAGGACCACAGAGGATAAGGAAGGAAGAAGTGCCCCAGGTCCTAGTAAGAAGAAAGGAAAGAGCCATGAAGGCGAGGATGTCAAGGCCAAGAGGAAAAGGAGAGCTCGTCGAAAGTTTCATGTTTCAGATTTTCCACTAGGGGATGGGCAATTAAGCTATGACTTGAAGGAGGATCTGACGAGCAAGAAGGCAGATGTTACTTTTGGGCAGCTTATAGAGATGGTGCCTAAGCTAAAGCGACAGTGGAAGAGGATGGTTAACCCAATGGAGAAAGAGCCAGAGAGAGGTTCAGTAAAGGTGTTGACAATGGATGAGCTACCAGACATTTGTCCAATAGTAGATGTGTGGCATAAAAGGAAAAATTTGGGACAAGGTTATGTGGATGGCGGAGCCCAAATATACGTCATAACACACTCATGCGTTGAGAAGATGGGTCTCACAGTGGCTGGGGTGTCAGGTTTTCGGATCAGATTGGCAAATCATCAAAAAGTAAAATGCTTGGGTGTTGTAAAGAGCTTAGAAGTGGAGGCATATGATGCAAAGGCAGTGGTCGATTTTCATGTGATGCCAGCAGGTTTGGGAGCATATCCTATTATACTGGGCAGACCATGGTTACGTGCAGTGGGAGCTGTTCAAGATTGGCGACATGGTACGATTAGCCTCTATGGAAAGACAGGTACCAAGAAGCTTTATAATATGGACACAAGGAAACGATTAGAGGAGCTTTATGAAGATGAGGATGAGTCTAGTGATGAAGACTCTTCCACGGTGACAGATGAGGAGAGTGATAGCACTACCCGCAGTGATGAAGATGCTGATGTTGCATTTCTTTTGATGGACAAAGAAATCCAGGAGTTTGGTTTAGTTGCATTTGCGAATGAGGTTGAAGATGAAAGTGAAGGGCCTTATGAAGTGATTGAAGGGCTGATGCAAACCAAGGTTGAGTTGTCAAAGAAGCAGGAATTGATGACACAAATGATCAGTGGAGACCTCTCAGCTATGGAGAAGGATATATATTTGCACATGCTGGCTAGTTTTCCTGATTTGTTCATTACTTCATATGAAGAGATCAGAGGGTTCAAGGGCGAAGAGATGCATATAGAGCTGAAAGAAGGTGCTAAGTCAATGCGGCAAAGGCTAAGAAGGATGGGTCAAGAGCAAATGGAAGCCTTGCGAGAAGAGGTGGACAAGTTGTTGAAGGCAGGGTTCATAGTCCTTGTGGAGACCACAGAATGGGTGAGTCCAGTTTTAGTCAGTCCAAAGAAGGATGGGAAGTGGAGAATTTGTGTAGATTTTAAACCCTTAAACGTAGCCACTAAGAAGAACCCATATCCTCTTCCATTCATCGATCAGATCTTGGATTCAATGGCAGGTTATGAGAGGTTAAGTGTGTGTGATGGTTTTTCAAGCTATTTTCAATTGAAGATTGCTCTTAAAGACCGCACAAAGACCACTTTTATTACGCCATGGGGTTGCTATTGCTACACAAAATTGCCATTTGGGTTGTCAAATGGACCTTCCTTCTATCAAGAGAGAGCAAATTGGGTGTTGGAACCATTCATTGGTAGTTGTGTTAAAGCTTTTATGGATGACTTCTGTGTTTATAGCAGTAGGGCTGAACACCATGAGAAGCTGCAGATGGTATTGGCTCGATATGATGAATGTGGAGGACAACTAAATCCAAAGAAATGTCATCTAGCACAGCCAAGGGTGAAGTTATTGGGCCACATGGTGTCAGAAAATGGCATTGGGCTGATCCAGATAAGGTTAAGTCTATTATTCTTCTTCCATCACCTACGAGTACGAAGCAATTGGCAACTTTTATACACAAAGTGAAGTACATGGCACGGTTTATTCTATTGTCTTCGCAGCTTCTTTATCCATTACAGCAAGTGGCAAAGCATGATCCATTGCAGTGGGATGACAAGTGTGAAGAAGTGTTTCGAGAGGTGTTAGGGGGGTTGTCAGCCATGCAGGCTCCTAATTGGGAGAAAGTGTTTTATGTAAATCCATCAGTAGGGGATGATGCCATTGGAGCCATGCTATTGCAAAAGGGGAAGGGCAACCATTATATGAGGCCAGTGTATTGTGCAAGCCGAGTGAAGTTGGTAGCGGAGAGAAAGTTCTCGGAAATAGAGCTAGTGATGGCCAGTGTAATATTTGCTTGTCGACGATTTCGTCATCACTTGCTACCACGGCCTTTTGTTTTCTTGACGAGTTATGCCTTTTTGCCACAGTTAATTAATGGTACTAACATGTCAAATGTGGTAAAGAAATGGGTAATTGAGCTGCAAGAGTTTGAGTTCTCTTTTCTAGTGGAAGATATTACAAGGGCTACCCTAGCTGATTTGTTGACCTACAAGGAGAATCCCCTTATTGTTAAGGAAGAGGTGGTGAGAAAGGTAGTTGAAGAAGTGCCACAGATCAGCAATGCACATGTGTTGTTCTTTGATGGTTAATACAGAAAGAGCCATGATGCAGCTTCAGGGGGTATAGCACTTTATGATCCAGAGGGGAAGCTAGTATGCAAGAGAGGGTTCAAATTGGATGCTCATAGTAACAATGAGGCTGAATATGCTACTCTGGAAGCCGGATTACACATTTGTTTGAAGCATGGGGTTCGAAGGTTGAGCATAAAAGGTGATGCCTTGTTAGTGGTAAAGCAAGTGCCGGGTGTGTGGAAGAGCAAGAACACCTCATTGAAGGAAATGTGCTTCAGAATTAAAGGCCTGTTAAAAAAGTTCGAAGCATGGAGCATCAGACACATTGAACGTGCTCTAAATGGAGAGGCACATGAAGGAGCTCAAGGCATGATTGGGGAGCTATTTGTGTTGAGGACCACTTTACCTCTTTATCATGGCCGGGAAAGTTTGGCTCAAGAAGAGTTTTTGCTAACAGGAATCATTCCAAAGGAGATTCAGAAGTCTAAGAAGTATGGCTTTGTGTGTAGAGCATACAGGTACAAATTGATTGGTGATGTCTTATACATGAAAGGGGTTGATCTCGTGTTGAGACGTGTACCTTGGCGGGAGGAGCTTTACAGAGTGTTGGAAGAGAATCATGAAGGCGCATGTGGTGGCCATTTTGCTCTAAAGATCACCTTGCATAAGATTTTGCAAGAGGGGTATGTATGGCCTAGTTTGCACAAGGATGTTCACCATTGGTGTAGGTCTTACAATAAGTGTCAAGCATTTGGGAAGAGAGTGTTGAAGCCAGAGCTACGAAAAACCATTATGGCGTTTGATGTGTTTGAAAAGTGGGGGATTGATGCCAGAGGCCCGTTACCTATCACAAGCAAGGGCAAAAGCTATATCTTGACGGCAGTGGACTATCTCTCTAGATGGGCAGAGGCTATAGCAGTAAAACAGATCACTGCAAAGGATGTGGCAAAATTTGTGTATGATGAAATATGTTGCAAGTTTGGGGTGCCATTAGAGCTACTTTCAGATAAGGGGCCAGGATTTAGAGCTAAACTGCTAGACTTCTTATGCACAAAGATGAAGATTAGGCACCAGCATACCACTCCTTATTACCCGCAGTGTAATGGCTTAAATGAAAGATTCAATGGTGAGTTGGTACAAATTCTTTCTAAAGTGACAGAGCACCAAGGAAAGAATTGGGATTTGGAATTGCCTAGTGCATTATGGGCTTACCGTAAGTCGGTGAAGACAGGTACAGGGTTTACTCCATTTCATTTGGTGTATGGAAAGGAAGCACTATTGCCTGTGGAGGTCGAGTTGCCTGCGGTCAAGATGTTAGAGAAGTTGCTTGGGCCGCCTAGTGATGCATTCAAAGAGAGGCTCTTGCAATTACAAGAGGTCCAGTTGGATAGGATGAGCGCATTGGAGCATTATGGGCAGATGCAGGATAAGGCTTTGGCAAAGATAAATGAAAAGGTCAAAAGTAAGGGTATCAAGAAACATGACTTGGTTTTGCTCTACAACAGTAAGCTGGACAACACCTTCCAAAAGAAGTTTCAAATTAAGTGGGAAGGCCCTTTCAAGGTAGTGGACTGTTTTCCAAATGGCACATATCAACTGGCTAACCTGGATGGTGTTCTACATAAGTCAAGGGTAAATGGATTGCGTCTTAAATTGTATCATGCTAGATTGATTATGGTGGAGCAAGATGAGCTGTCTGTGGATCAAGCAGTGTTGATGAGGGATGAGAAGACCTGTGATGCGGCGAGTCTCATATCTCTCTTTGCTGCTGCTGATCATGAATGATCTAGCAGGCTAGGGGATGGGCAAATTATGTCAGGAGTTTTTTGGAGCAAGGGATTTGGCATATGTACATATACATGCATGGTGCATCAAATAAAGAATTGCCCATTTTTCAGAGCCAGGTGGTTACGTGGGGCCCACATGTGTACAGGTAGGACAGGGTGTACATAGTGCATCGATTTTCACTATTACCAGTATCACTGTGTTTTTTCTACAATAAGGAGGAGTTGGTAGCGCGTAAAACTTCTCGAGGAAGCTATCCGCGGGTCGACGACATGAGGTAAGCAGGTGCATCAGATGGCATCGTGTGGCGTCAGGAGGTCGAACAGGGTCAATACTTGCACGCGGAGAAGTATGGACACAACGTGGGTGTTTTCTTGTGATACTTATGCAGAAAGGACATCATGAGGACCTCTTTTTGGGGCCACTTCACGTGGTTGCGGGATGCATTATTTGGAAAAACTGAGTGCCAGGTGTGCGGATGATGCAAAAAGGTGACAACTATGCACTGCGAGGTCAGTTTTTGCCCTGTTCGGGGTCTGTTTGGGGTCATCTAAAAGGCCACGGGTGCCCAACTAATAAAGCTAAGTGTGGGAACTGAAAAAACTGAGAGAAGACCAGAAAAACGTTGAGAAGAGAGGAGGAACAGTCGCAAGTGTGTTTTTGTTGTTTTTGGAGCATTTTTTGGCCCTAAACTGCTCATCCGAGGTCGGATTTGAGCACTGTGACATTGTAGGGTGGGGTTTTTGGGCGTTCGGGACGCAATGGCGCTGTCCATTTTGCCAAATTCCTCACAGATTTTCTGCTGTATTTTTGTGTAATCTTCTCCGGTGAGTGAAGCCTCTGCTTAACTTTGTGGTTGTATCTGGTGTATTTCCTCAATACTGTGTAACCTATTTGCCCCATTGGTGTTGGGCTGAGGTTCATTGAGTCTAAACAACACCAATTTGCCTCCTTTGAGCTGAATTGAGAGTGTGTGTGTGTGAGTGTGTATGTGTGAGTGTTGAGTGGGCAAGTGGGAAATCTCTCTCTTCTCACTCCGTCTGTGTGTTTCCTGTCTCGGCCAGGCTGGTTGTGTAAGCCGAGTGGTGCCCCATAATGTGTGTATGTATCATCCCAAGAGTGTGTGTCGGGTCATTATAGAGGCGTTGTGTGTGTTTCCATCCCGCTCACAACGGCATGGACCATGCTTGAGCATCGAATCTTTGCGGGCAGAGGTAGTTGCGACGGCAATTGACACTGTACACCAATCTCTGACCTCTGTGTATTGGTAGAAAGCCCCATGTCTCTCATCTGGGAGCGATGCATACGCCCATGTATTGAAGAATCAGAGGGGGAAGTTTGACTTCAAGTCCACCATAAATTTTTTTGTTGGCTAGAACTGAGGGATATCGACTCTATGATCCGGTGAAGAAGGACGTTGTAGTAAGCCGCAATGTGGTCTTCGACGAGGATATTCCTTTAGAGGGGGCTTCCGCCCAAGTCTTCCACGAAAATCCCAGATTTGCCGATACTGCGGGATCTCGATGATGATGTTCTTCTTGAGGTAGATGAACCCTCTCCTTCAATTCATATCCCTCAGGCTCTAGAGGACAATGCACCCATCCCAGATGATGCAGATGGCGGTGGTTCTCACCATCCTGCAGCGGTAGAGCCAAATGTACCAGTAGCTCTCTCTTTGGGGCCCAAGCCAGACCCAACTGGCTATTGGAGACTTTGCGAGACGTAGATTTTCCACTAGATTGATGTGATGTCGGTACGACGCGACGTTCTTGGTGACATCGGATTGCTGAGATAGTTGTCATTTTATTACAAGTGAACTATGTGACGTGGCATGGCCCTAGCATCAAGTGGGCAGCAGAGCACCCACACACACACACACACCCCGGAAAAGCAGGCCCGCCAAATGCGCCGACAGGCTGGTACAGATTCCCGAAAATTACGGCGGATATTGCGGTGCAAAACACAGCAGTAGACTGACGTGGCAGGGCTGTACGGAAAGGTTGCTTTTTGCGCAGCTGAAATCTTACGCAATATTTTAAGAAGCTTTGCATCTCTTTTGAGTTGAAAGATTACTTATTTTCAGCTTGTTGATTATTCGTGTGTGCTTCCGTTTGTGATAGCAGTTTTGACATTATGAACACCTAATTACACCCACTATTATGCATCGAGGCATATATAGTGATAGTGGGGATGTCATAGTATACTAGTCACTCAAATATGCTTGCTCTCAACTATTTAGATTTTCTCATCTTTGTTCTAATGAATCTGCTTTTGTTGTTCAATCTTGCCATCTTATTTCTTTACTTGTTGAGAAAGGATGCTCATTCAAAAGATCATGAAAAATGGTCGTTCATTTTTGCGTTGCAGTAAGTTTATTTTCAATGTTTCTTCCTTTCGAATGCTCAAGATAATCAGTAGTAAATTCAATAAAAGCCTCAAAGCCCGATTAGTAGCACACTAATTTGTTGGTAACTTCTTTAGTGCTTTTCGTATAGTTTTTTGTAAAGTGTGTATTCTTTTTAAACTTTTTTTATTCCAGTCATAAAGAATGTCTGATTCCAAAGTACTATGATTTGATGACTGCGCTCTTCTATAGGAAAATTTGGGCATTCCTTCAATTCATCTGGATGTATGTTAGGTCTCTACCACAGCGAAACTTTTAAAACGAGAACTTTCATTTCTGGTTATTTCATGTTGCATCTCGTGAAGAATTTAGGGAAGTATTCTCATCTTTATTCTTGTAATAAATTTCAGACTTAAAAGACTACACGAGAAATGTCCGAAGGAGATGGATGCATTTGCTAAATGCATGGATTACTATGGCAACGAGTTTAAGCTCTGCAGAAAGCAACAGCAGGAGTTTGAGAGTGCATGTCCTTTAAAGGTTTAAGGAGGCCGACACTAAAACAATAATATCTATAACTATAGGCTTTTTGGTGCCAAAAAAAAGTTTCTTCTTTGAATGTCGGTGTGCAAGAGAATTGACATTGTGAATGCACTCACACACACCTGTGTGCGACTGTAGTTGTGTTTGTAGCTGGTTTCCGTGCAAGTTCTATGGACATTAGCTGGATGTTCAAAAGATGTATCTTGACTATCTTATTATTCATAATCAGAGTTGCTTTCTTTGTGAGTTATTGAAGCCTTTGTCATTTGTTAATGAGTAAGAACAAAAATATTTTTGTGAAAAATTTCATGAGTCACAACATGCTTAGTGCCAGGTTTCAATCATGTCTTTGAAGCACACGTCGACTTTAAACCAGTAGAGATCATTGGACAGTATTATGCTTGTGCTGCAAGAAAGCTATCGTGGGTTCCTCTCCATGTTCATCTTGCTATTAGGGTTATATAGAGTAAAGAGTCCTTCCAAGCTTCCACCCAAATCGGCAGATTTATAAGAATTTCGTCGCCTTCAAACTTTTACAGCTTATGCAAAAACGTTTGCTGGCTTTCCTATTATGTATACATGGACATGTGTTTATGGACAAAGGGCTAGAAATGGATGTAGTTCATGTGCGTGGGTGGTCGTCTTTGTCGATCCAATTGTCAGAGTTTTTGTTTCTCATGTGTATATGTATAGATAAAGAAATGCCATTGCACCAGTAATAGTTGATGAATGTTTTCTCGGTTCACCTTTTTATCGTGTCCAAGGAAAAAAGAGGCCAAAAAGAAAGCCTTAAAGACGAAATGTATAAGAAAAAGCATACTTTTTGTTTTTCTGAAATTGATGGACATTTATTTTTGGTGCCTGGGTGAAGGCGTATACCTTAGACATTTTCAAGACCTGCTTATACTACTTTTGCTACTCACATGGTAGGCTTTTGACAAGTAAATGGCTCACCAAGAGAGACCACAATGGGTTGCTCATGTAACCTCACACGCATAGGGGCTTGTAAATACCGCTAGATCACACATAGAGCACATTGTTTGTCAAAAATTTTGTAGGTGCACATGAAGATTATATGTAATTATCATTGTCCAGGTCCTCCTCATGTGCCTGAAAACAGTGAGATATATACCTGCAAAATAAAAAAATTCCTTCCGCTTTCGAAATTAGCTCTCCAAACGGGCATCCCCACCCCCCACAACCATCACCACAAAATGCCCCGGCTTTGAGACACAAAGATTTGCACCTTTCCCGTTTTGCTCTTAGAACCCCCAGCCAAGCCTCTGTCCAGAGTTGAACCCACATGCTCACACTTCTTGAATCCTGATTAATACTAATATAGACCAATATAATGATGGCTCTTTAAAGAACGGTAGCTATTTGATTCTTGCACATTGCCATCAACTTGGAGCTTAATTTCAATTGGCTAAGCTTCTACGTTGGTTTCACACTACAGTGCAAGAAGTGGATGGGATGCGATATCACAAAGCAATGTTTCAATGAAGATTAAGTCATTGCCCCCCCCCCGCCCCCCTCCCTCCCTCTCTGTCTCTACCCGAAGACATGCTACATGCATACAAAAAATAAACCACATTGGCAAATTTAGGACCAAACCCTAGGCACCTCATCGTGGCAGCAATGAAATCCCATTGTACATTGTCAAAGGCCTTTTCAATCTCAACTTGCATAACCAGCACATCTTGATGAGTGTACTTAGCATACTCCATTCCAATCATAACATTAGCCGAATTGTCCATAATTTGGCGACATGGAATGAAACCATATTGAGCCTGATGGAGTCCTGCAAAAAGATGGTCCTTAATGCGATGCACCAGCATCTTAGCCAATATCTTGTAGATCACCGGCATCAAAGTAATCGGGCGCCAGTGAGAGAATCGCTCGCAAAGCACTTGCTTAGGCAGTAATTTAAGTAAACCTTCTATCCAAGATAGTGGCAAATCCTGTTTCTGCCATGCTGTATTTATCATGAAAAGCAATGGAAGTTCAAGAGCCCCCCAAAAGGAGAGGAAGAATTCCACAATAAAGCCCATCCCAACGGGGAGACCGCCAACGGCCCAAAGCAAGCAACGCACTATGCAATTCCGAGGCAGTGAACGGGTCCTCAAGGCAACATGCATCCTGTGGGGATATGATCGGATGAACAAAGGAAAGCATCAATTGACGCACATGGCAAGCAACCGAGGATGCCTGAGAAGGAGCAGCAAACACTTGTCAATAATGCAAAACCATGGCATCAACAAGTTCTTGCTTAGAAGAAGGCCGAACACCTGGGGAAAGCATAATCCGCTTAATTGCTTCCGAGACCCTCATATGATGCAAATGCTTAAAAAATTGCTTCGAAGCACAGTCTTTATCCATGAAAGCCTGTTGACGGGCACACGTCTGCCATTTAGCAAGTTTACGCTTATCATTATGCTGAATACACACACAAGCTTCGCAGAACTCCGACATCTCAGAGTCAGACAAAGGCCGCAAATCAGCCAACACTTGCAACTGTTGACAAGCTTGCTTCGCATCCTTAACATCACCCTGAGTTCACTGCATGTAATGCGTGCCATAATCATAAATGACACTTTGCACCCTCACAACAAAGCAATACTAGGCATCATCAAGATCAAAATGCATGTGAGCAAGAAGCGGGGGAATAATATCTGAAAATTATGTCACGAAAAGCTGCATGAGTGAGATAAGCATTGTTAATATGTAGCAGACATTTTCTAGAAAGAGGTCGATCACAAAGAGATTGCCCAAAACTCACATTCAACAAAACAGTGTAATGATCAGATAACTGCTCCCAGTTGCTCTGCGCAACTGTCCGGCCTGCAGGTGATTCGCCCTTGCTGCCCTGAGCCTGCTCGCCCACTGTCAGCTCTGTGCGGCCTGCTACAGCAATTGCGCCAGAAAATTTGCAGCCAGTGACAGTATATAATTTTCCAGGCAGTAATTGTATACAACTTTCCAGACAGTATTCAATCTAACCCTAAACCCTAAACAGTCCGTGAAAGTATACAATTTTCCAGGCATTTATTTTGCGAGATGTATGTCCTCTGTGGGAGATGTATATATTTCTGAGGGCACTATAAACAGATACAACAAATCAAAATACAAAAAAAACTCTTTTGTTTTGATTTTCGCTCGTGGTTCGCTTGTTGTATGTCAGAAGTGTTTTCAAGCGTCGTAAAGCCATGGACAATGTCTCAGAGAGTGCTTCTGAAATCAAAAGTTGTATGTATGAAGACTTTGAAGAGGCCCGAAAAGCATGGAATGTGAGGCACCTGTCCTTGAGGTGCAAATTCCAGTACATGACCTTATGGATCCGGTCGCGCAATATGCCATGAATGCGGTCATCTTGTTTTTCCCGGGCAAAATGCCCATTGCACAAGATGTCGGACAATGGGTTGATTTCCTTCTCAAATGCTAGCCTATCCGAGGAGTTTATTTTGGTGCTCGGGGTTTCTATGAGGTTTTACTGGCAGACACTGAAGATAGAAACCTTTTGTTGGAGATGTCTCCGCTCTTTTCTGGCACGCAGATGACTCATGTTCTACCATGGGCACTGAGAAGGACTATCAAAGCCTTATTCGTCTCACAAATGTCCTGTGTGGGGGAAATTGTTGATTTCCCTCGCAATGCCGTGTTGGCTGCTCAACTTGGCAAGGTAGTTTGCCCTCCGAAATTGGATGCGAATACCAATAAGTTTTTCATTCTTTGGGATACGAACAAGCATACCCCGGATGGAATTATGGTGGATTCAGGGGATCCATGGGTTGGCAAGCATCCTTTTAACCTCAAACGAGGCAAATTTGCAAACTCCTATTTTCGATGTGGTAGATTTGATCACATGCAATATGAATGTCCTGAATCAGTTCTACGGGCCCCTCTTTCGGTTGTTCCTGCTTTTGCCCCTGCCCCTATAGGCAAATCTGTTGGTAAAGCTAAATTGACTGGAGTTTCTACTATGAAGGTGATTCCCAATGTAGACAAAGGGAAAAACAAAAATCCGCAGTGTGCTGATGTTGGGAATGTAAATGCAGGGAAAGGAAAAAATGTTGGGTCAGGTGATGTTAGCTCATGGGCAGTGCCTAAAAAGACGATGAAAATTCGTAATCCAACTTCCTCCCATAATTATGTTCCTCTGGTTAACGCCAACAAGAATGTGTCGTTTAAACAGCCTCCTTGCAATGACAATCGCACATTGATTGATGCTTGGGAAAAAGCGATGCATTCTTATAAGGATGTGCTTTTGGGTGAGGCTTCCACCTCTCAGGCAGATCCTATGGACAAGTCTCCTGCTTTCACTCAGCGGATGGGTTATGGCATGGATGTGGTGGATGGAGATGTCCATATGGGCATCTCGACTTGATCCATGTGTTTCTTGCCGTTGTACATATGATTTCTAATGCACAGTCGCATTAAATGCATTACATACAATGTGCGTGGGTTATCTCACACAAACACACACACACACACACACACACACACACACACACACACACACACACACACACACACACACGTGTGCGCACACACAAAGGTTTATAGTGGTTCTTTTATTTCCCTTTGAGTTTCATTTAGTTCAATTATTGTGCAAGAACCTCTATGAAGCACTTGCATGGAAAACCAGGACGACAACATTGAGACATGGCAAATGGCTTAACAATCTCTCCTTGATTAATGGTTGTGGATAGTTCTATAATTTTAGCACATATACTTGAAATTCATATTTGAAACTTTTGGTTGCTTGCTGCTCGGGTTCATTGCTTGCTCTTTTAGGCTTGCCCCTTTTTCATTGCTCACCTTTTTGGCTAGCTACAAATTTTTGTACAGTTTATAGATGCCTTCAAGAGTCTACGACTTGAACTTCTTGTTGTACATGAATATGGGATGTCAGATTTATCTGGGAACGTGTGTAGCGCCCTTGAAGTGCCAAAGAAAGCATCTATTAAGTGTCAAACTCTACCTGGTGGACCAAGAAATGATCATGGGCGTATGCATGTGACGAGCTCATTGAGAAATAAGCCCTTTGGTAGAAAGTGTTTGGAGTGGTGAGTACACTTTCAACCATACTCAATGTTGAGACAAATGTTGTGTAGATAGTGGGAATTGCCTCTATACAAGCACTTGTACATAGTCGGGTTAGTAGTAATTATGGCTAAGGGCAACAATTTTCTAATCCAATTGTACCCGCTATGTAGCCTCATCCTTGGTTAATTTCCACTTATCAATGCTTAGATTATAATTCTATACGTTCAAGTACTCCACTCGTTGTTGGAGCTCCTCAATGGTCTTTAAATTATGGTCCCTTTTACATTCCTCTCCAATCAGATACCCTTTTATTGAAATGATTTCCTTCTTTTGTGCTTCAAATTTGACTATTTCTCACTCAAGTTCTTCCTCCAAACGAGTGATGTTAGACTGCTTAAGTTTGTGCTTTCATCATTTGTCCAATAGCATTGACAATTGTGTTTAGGCCCATCTAGATTGTCACTACACATCCATCTGTAATGGTTTCTTATTGGTTCTACAAGTGAGCACGGGAACCTTGTATGGAAATGGTAATTTGTATGATGAATCCCTCTCACCATACTGCCAACCAATTGATTCTTCTAAAGTGCAATCTAATGTTGTATTATGGCAATGGTAATGTCTGTGATGAATCCATCACCATACTGCCCACCAATTGATTCTTCTAAAGTGCTTGTAGTCGATCGACTATTGTTTCAATGATTGTGGATGTAACAATGGTGGTTTTCTCAAATGTGTCTCCCTATTCTGGAATATTTTGCAATTCGATGGCAGTATTTAGAGTTGTGCCAGACAATACAATACAACTACTATAGATGTTTGCTCAGTTACAACATCCGATTTCTTGTCAATAGTAGAGGTGGTGGCAGATTTCTTACTGCAAGCACTAAGCTGATCCCAAAATTCTTTAGTTAGTTTTTGTTTCTTTGTGGATGGCTCAAATGTTCCAGCTTCTGCTTTTACCGAACCCCTTTTTTACCGACAATGACTAGAGCCATTTGCTTTGTTTGGGATTTCAAACTTCTTGTCTTATCCTTTAGTACTTCAACTCCACTTATCTTCAACATCATATTGTGGACATTGATATGTGGTGGAAAACTGGTTGCCCAATAGAGGAACCGCCAAACATACGAGGCGTTGAACAAATTTTGTGTTTTTACTTTTGAGTCTTAGCGATAACACTATTGAAAAGATTTGAACTCAGATTAATGGCTACCTTGCTATTCTCGGTCTGGGCAAGAAGCATACTGAATAATTTTTTTAATACATAAGTAGGGTTGGTCTTTAAGTTGATTGACTTACTAGCGAACTTGTAAGCTGTTGTGTTTTCCAGTATGGAGACTGGAATGCCTTGACCGTCCTTGTGTCTCTTCCTGGATTGAGCGGTTTTGTTTAAAAAACTGCTAATGGTGTCTGCATTGCAAGGTTGGGGTTTCCATTCAAAGGGAAACTTGAACACATGGGATATCACGGCAATAGTCATCCGAATATTTCTTCCATTGATAGTGATTGTCCTTGTGTCAACTCAGATGTGTATATGACTTGCTGGATGATAGCGGCATCAAAAGAAAACCTGATAGCTTCCACCACAACTTGCATACTCCATGTTTTTAACATCTCTTTTTCTCATTCTTGAAAGACGTATTTGCTGATATTCTGGTGAGGCACCATGGATTGTAACTCGGAAGGCGTAAATACTTGTTGGAACTTAGTTATGGCTTGAATCTACTCATCCAACATAGCCTGCATGTCTTCAACAAAAATCTCACCTCTCTTTACCATTTCTAAACTTTGCAACAAGCTTTGTGTGGAGAAAGAGAGCCCACTAGAAGACGGCAATGCAAAGCACATGAATACTCAAGTGTGGTGACAATGTGTCGTTGTTGGAGGTGAAGTAGATGCAAAAGAAGCATTTGTAGGAAGAAGCTTTGTGCCTACATAGGTGAAGGAGGTTGCACACTCTCCTCATAGCTATTTTGATTTGAGTCATGAATGCTCCACTCTTTGCACGCCTCGAGAGTATAGCAGTCATTGTTATTGACGTGGCATTCATGCATTGGCATGCTACTATGATGATTACTACAAGGATACCCAAAAAGATATTGTCTTTAATGCATGCAACACCAAGAACTGTTATGAGCTTCAAATGCCCTCTGATTATCCCTGATCCGAGTCTAGAATGTGATGAGCCTTAGATCATTGCCTGCATCCCTTTCTTCACCTATCCTTATGCCTTTTGTTCTAACCAAGAACAAATTCCGTGGGGGATCTTTAGAATCATATGCTTCCTTTTCTTGCCCATCTGGTGCTAGAGGTTTTGTTGATCTAGAATATTATAACGTAATCTTTGCCCCATTGTACACCCATGGCAGCATCAACCTAGATAAACCCTTCAATCTGACTGTGCCATTCAAGAAGACCTAGACCACCTCATATGGTCTTGACCATGCTATCTTTCAATTGGGTTTCTTCGGGCCTAATTTTGACTAATGCAGTAAGACCAAGTCACATTTTTTGAACTTCTTGACCTTAAACTTATTCGCATGCCAATATTTTCTTCATTGTTGTTATGAATGAAAGAAAGATGTAAGCTTTAGTGGTGAAGCTACAGATTTCCATGCGACTTCTAATACGTCCACATTAGAGGGCCACGAACCAAGATGGGTCTTAGAGAATAGGAGACTGCACTAAAAGGTTTATTTCACCTGGTTTCCATCTTTAGGAAGATGATGCAGCAAGAGAATCGAATTATACTGAACTATATAAAAGCACTTACAGACTCACCTACTCTCATGTATGCCAGACTCACCTAATCTCATGTATGCCTTACAAATGAGAGTAACGAGCTTCCATGCTTCCATCTAGCCTTGTATCCCATGTAAAATGAACTAGCTGATTAGAACAGATACATCAAGATTGTGGATCAGATTAGAGAATGGTATGAGTAGAGCAAGGTGTTGTGGGCACTTTGGGAAAATGTTCTAAATGAGATAGAGCAGACAACCACTATCTCAGAGTTAGAAGATGAATTGATCAATTTCAGAGGGATGATGATGCAATGGAGAAGCCAAGATAGCATTCTAATCAAGTATACAAATGAGCTATTAAAACTCTCAGTAGATGCTTCCAAAATTCTTGAGAAGGACTTGGCCAGCAAACTAGGAGGAGGAAATGATGACTGAACATTGGGAGCAGCAAGAGCAGGAAGCCATCTATTGGATCATCTAGAAGGAGAACATTGGCTCAAGTGCTCAAGGGAGTGGCCAACCCGGAGCACTTTAGATTTCACCCCAGACCGTCTAGAGGGCCACTTTGAAGAAGGCTCTAGATAGATGCAAGCCCAAACGGTGACATCAGTGTTGCATCTAGAACTTTGGAATATGCCAAAATTCAAATAAAGGGGAGGAGGTTGTAGATAGTGGGAGCTACCTCTATATAGGCACTTGTACATAGTCAAGTTAGCAATTGCCTGTAGTTATTACGATTATTAGTTGTAACAATGGACAATCGATCAAAAACTAATACAAAAACCTTTAAATAAGGTCTGCTACTTTCATTTTGGGACCCTGGCACTCCGTCGGGCTATCTCTAGTCCCTTGTAGTCGTTAAGCTACTACTCTAATGGTAACTAAGCTCTGTTGTAATCCAACATTTAGTACCATTTGTTCTTTTGATCCATTATCTAAATATATCAGTACCAATGTTTTATGTCAACATTTGAATTTGTACTTTCGGTTCCTTTCATTGTTTGATTTCCTTATGTTCATTTGAAGTTTGAATATGTCATTAATATTGAATCTGATCTTACATTTGACTCTTAATCTCCAACCTAGAACAGCTGCTAGAGTGACCAGATCATTACATGCTATAAATCCTAATATTTTTTTTAAAGCAAAAGAAAACTGTATAAAAACATTCAAGAAACAACACAACAACTCCAAAAAATTGAAGAGTGGCAAGTAGATGCATTTACATTGGCAAAAAATAAGAGAAGCCTCATATGAACATAGAAAACCTCACTAGTTAGATTACCATTGCGAAGGAGCACATTGAAGAGGAAGGCAGGGAAATGGAGACTGTCCTTGGCAAAGCCTTGACCATAGTAAAAATCTTGATCTTCTTTTCTATTCTTGTATGACAGTTCCGCTTTCTATGAGAGTGAGTGTCAAGCCAAGGACAGGGCCAAGGGCCAGGATGGACATGCGGTCAAGGGGTGCTATATTTAGGGGCTAGGAGTCTATATATGGCACGGTTGGGTGGAGAGTTGCATGGTCCAGTCCCCCGCGGTCTTACATTGGTATCAGATCTAGGGGAGGGGAAGGCCATGGAGGAGGGAAGAAGAAGGGGCTTGCTTCTTGCATGTCAAACGTCCCCTTGTTCTCATATTGGTCTCTCTGTCTCTTTAAGGGTCTCTCTCTCTCGATCTGCTTGGAGCTAGGCTACCATGGCGTGGGCAAGGTCCCTACGGGCTGCACCGAATAGGGGCTCCAACCATCGCGAGAATGGTCCCTTGCACACAACAGGGCAGGGTGTCGATCCGCAAAAAAGCCTGCATGGCTAGGTTCAACGGGAGCGCCTCCTCATGGGGAACACATTCCATTGCAGCATCGTCAGTAGACAAAGTCGGCATGGCGCGCTGTCTTCTCTGTTTTTTTTCCTGCGCAGGCAGCCGCTGCCATCGCTGGCTTAATTTGGTTGACCTTCACACTTGGCCAAGGGCCAAGGACTTAAGTGTTGAAGAGGCCGTTCACCCACAGCAAAGCCAAGCTTAACTATTTTCGAGCTGTTAGGAGGAGGGGCTTCATATTGCACGATCCTCCCTTCAACAAATTTTCTGGTTCTTCGGACATCATTACCATGGATTTGACACACCAACCACAATTTTGACAAGACATCGACTTGTCAAAGCATGCAAGGCGAGCAACACGATATCGACAATACTCAGTTGGACAAGGAAGGTCATTCGGGTTGCAGAATTTCACAAGGCAGACTGGCAGCAGCTTGAGTAAAGCACTAGCCATGTGGCCAATCCGACTTACAAGGGTAAGCACGATCGCCATCATTGGGGCATGTAAGGACATGCAAGTCAGTATCATGCACGGCAAGGTCGTGTTTTCTAGGAATTTCTATGGTTTTTTGAAGTTGCCGAAGCATCAATGGTGATGTAGCTCCTGCGTTCAAGAAGCTACGATGATGACGACATAAATAATATTCGTCGCTGACCTTCAAAGGCAAGGTACGATGATTTGTTGCACTTTTCTTGTTTGATTCATTCTCAGTGTGCAGTTGTTAAATGTATGCTCAAACACGGCTCACTTGGTCTTCAACCTGTTGTTCTGATCATTGAGCAAGGCTCATTAAGTGCATACACCACTGTGGTGTTGAGTACACCACTCCAGAGTTAACCCTTGCGACTTTTTATCATGCATGGCATGTATATACTTACAAGGGCAATGTCCGAAGCAAGGCTTTCATTTTTGTCCTGCTAGCATTTGGAGTATGCTAGGAGCATATTCATTGGGGAAATTTTTACGATTGTATGGTATGACCATTTCATGGGGGTGCATAGGACGACTTCTAGTTACAGTACGGAAAGTGTAGGCAAGGCCTATAGTTTGTCATGCAAATTTCTTTCTCGCCTATCTTTCATTGGCACATCAGGACAAAGTGCTCGGCATGGCCGACCAATTATCACAGCCTGCAAAACAGATAGGAGTCTCTTTGCTTTCCGTAATCAAGTTACGTAGGTATGCATATAAGTATTTTTCTACTTTTCAATAAAAGGTACAATTGGACAAGGTCCATTCTCTGTGCATGGTCGACACTGTTGACTCTGTTCGCTATGACATCTGTCGTCAATAGCATTTATTGGCAATGTACCGGACATAGTTATCTGAAGCATGGCTTCTCTTAAGTACCTTGATAGATCATGCTCGTCAAAGGTTACATTTTGCTTCATAGGCAAGGCCAAGGGCAAATTTTGCAGTATCTCAAGGAGATAGGCATGGCTAATTTCAGTTGTAATCGCTCGACAAGGTCGATTCTTTCCGTCATGCTATCTGTATCTCACCAGCAACATCAATTGGCTATCAGCAAGGCTTCAATTTATGTGAAGCAAAGCTTCAATTTACGCATCTTGCATTGAGATTCCCCACGTTCGGCATATGCTATGAGCATACAAACTTGGGAAGGATTTGGCAATATGCTTGCAGGTTATTTTATTACGTGACAGAAGGGCGTATATCATACAAGGGACATATATGTACATACGACAGCTCCCACCCGTGTAGCAGATATGGCTATGAGCCATTTTTACGCGAGTTTTTGTTTCTTCCACGGAATCTCGGGCCAACTGGTTACAGCAACGACCAGGTTAGCCAATTTTATGTTCTTTTTATTTTTCCATGTTTACACCTTTGATTGGAAAACTACTGCTTTGTGCAAAGCAAAGTGCTTTGACGATTTTACATGAAGCAAGGCTTCTCCCTTGTGCCAAGGAACTGCCCAATGACTTGTCATCAAGGGCCGTGGCACACGAGTTTGAAAAAACTCACAAAATAGGGAATATCACCTCACAGAATTCCTACCAGTTTAGATTGTGCAAGGCACTTATGGTTTGGGATCTCACGTTTGAGGCCATCACTTTTGCCAAGGGCTTAAGATTATGTATGCACGGCATAGCTAATGAAAATCTTCTACGAAGCTTTTGATACGTGTTTTGCTCGTGAGTCAGCCTGAGCCAAGGGGCTCTAACTCTCACCTAGCACATGGATACAATGCTACTCAAATTAGTCTTCATCGGTTCGTCCATTGAACACTAATTTGCACAAGGGCTATGAGCCACACAGGCTAAGAGCCATTGTCAGGCCAAGGGTAAGACCCAACTATTGGCATTCTTTGGGTGATTGTTTTCAAGAGTGAACAGATCTACCCAGGGAAGTATACATCGACGTTAATGGACAAGCAAGGGTTTTGTCATTCAGGATGTTTACAGTGTCATTTTTGCACTACATGTTTTCAGTGCGACACTCAAGTTGAGTTTTTTATCATCTTCAACTCACATCCGCTGATCTCTACAAGGAAGTATGGATGGAGCAATCAATTGCGACAGCATGGCTGTCCACCAAAGCTAGGCAGTTCACTTGTGTGGATTCCCTGCTCTCTCTATAGCACTACAGAGTGTCTACGGACATATTGTCTGGGGTACGACCCGGAGGGTGACTGCTAAATCACCCCATAGGCATCGAGGATCACAATTTGATCTCTTCCAGTTAACTTTCAAGGAAAGAATTTCGCAATCTACCACACGATAGCAGACGAATTCAATTTTTCGAGTTGATTCCAATCATTATGTACACGGTTAACTATGTTGGTTACCGTTGCCTGCTAGTTGAGCAGTTTCTACAGATGGTCTTACCAAAGGGTTTGACTATGTGGATTTTATCCAAAGGGGTTGGATTGCGAGGGCAACACCCATGGTTCCCAGTGCAATGCTGTTTGTTTTTTCAGGTAGGAGACGTGCTCCTCTCCGTTTGAAAACTGGTAAGTGAACATTCCGTTCAAACCTCCAGGTACGCATCTATTAATTTGGTGTTATTCCATTTTTTGGTATACTTTGCTTGTTTTTTTTTCAAGACGTATAAGTACGCTTGAATGTTACAGAGCCATGCCAAGGGCATGTCGGCAAAAAGTATTTTGGGCCAAGTGTCCAATCTACCTTTTTGCCTTATGCTGTTGCGAACCTACTTGTAGGGCTCGATTTGGCACATGTTGTTACATGGGATACAACATGGTCTAGGAACTCAAGGAGTTTGGTTTAGCCAGTGTGGAGCATGATAATGAGGGTCCCTCTCACTCGCGTCGCAGAGTGTTCGTAGTTACCTCCACACACAAGTACAGCTCGTACTTGATGGATGTCACTTTTCTTGGCATCCTTACTTGAGACATATTCCACATGTGGAGAATATGAGTCTCTGGGACTGACACTGGCGCCCAATTCGAAATGATGTGTCGCGACGAAGTCCCTAGGTGCTGGTCGCATCCGTTCATTAGACCAATTGACGCACACAGTATCAGGAACAATTTCAGTGGCCAAAAATTGTCGGGTACTAAGTACAGACTTGTTGTGATTACAAGTGCTGTGAAACCACCTTAACGGAAGGTCGTTTCTACATATAGCAAAGTATGCTACGTTCATGAGAATGTCTCATGGTTGGTTCCTAGGTGTGACCGGGTTGTCACATTCTATTATGGTCTAACTTTTGCTGCAAAGTATGCTACGTTCATGAGAAGGTCTCATGGTTGGTTCCTAGGTGTGACCGGGTTGTCACATTCTATTATGGTCCAACTTTGTTGCAAGATTTTCACGTAAGTATCGTGGAAAGTCTCCTCATGGAATTGCGGTTTGGATATGTTTGTGTTAAATGCATGCACACTAGGTGTTATGGGCCCTAGTGTTTAACACAAATTTATTTGGAGCGGCATGCAAATCCATGGACTTTATTCTTTCTGCACCCTTTTTCATTGCTAGTGCAATCTCTCTTGCAGATTTTGTATGAGTTTACACCCTGCCATACAAGGTGATGGCTGAGTATGGATGTTAGTGATTGGTTGCTGGAACCTCCAATCTACATTCAACCTAGTTGGTTGTCTCCATTCCATATCGAGTATATGGCTGGATACTCAATGGTTGAGTCATAGTTTGTCGTCAGTCGTGGAAGACTGTCTCTAAGTGGTTGGGGAAAGTACCTCACTCTTACTGCTGTTATTCATCCCACGTTGGATGGGCAGCTTACAAGTATTCTATTTAGTACTAAAGGATATGCTAAGCGCATACGTTAGTAAACCGTGCTAAAGGATCTGCTAAGAGCATACGTTAGCACAATGCATTCTGAATAGGTGATTCTCTCCTTATTCTAGAATTTGCTTCGGTTAGGTTTTCAACTTTGAACACCTGTTGTGGTGGGGTTGGATACCGACAGTTTCATAAGTCAAGGACTTAGTAGGTGTGCTGACAGAGTATGTTGGCATGTAACCTTTGTTAGGGGTGAACATGTGGTTCTGTGTGTTCCAAAAGGTTCAGAAGTCTGACATGAGGACACTCCCTATTCTATCTTTCAGTAGCTATGAGCTTTTCAAGATACTCACATGAGTTATCATGAGTTACCATTTAGATACGGGTGGTTGCAAAAGGACAACAATGTTGAAAATCAAGATGTTGCTCTTGGTTTCATTGAACCTCCTCACTGCACCAGGTATCGGTCATATGGACAATTGGCCCATGTAGAGGATGCCAATAAGGAAAACATCAGTGTTCTTACGAAGATACTACCACTTGTGTTTTCTAGGACGAAAACGCTTCTCCAAGGGGGGAGTAATGTCAGGCCAAGGGCAGGGCCAAGGGCTAGGATGGGCATGCGGTCAAGGGGTGCTATATTTAGGGGCTAGGAGTCTATATATGGCACGGTTAGGTGGAGAGTTGCATGGTCCAGTCCCCCGCGGTCTTACAGTGAGCATGTAGCATGATCCTTCCAAATTGAGAACCACCACCTAGAATGAGAATAGTGTTAAGTATGGAGCTTGATTTACCCCTTGTAATTATTTTTAAAAATGCACATTGTAAGGCCCCCGTTATGAGGAGAAGCCATCATGCATGAAGAAAAAGCACTCGCTAGAAAACCAAAAATTCATGGCCAATCTCATCGGAATATTCCTTTTCGACGGAATATTATGGTGAAAAGTGGTCAAAAAACAGCCGATAGGTTGGCCAGTAGTCAATGACTGGTGGCCGATGGTCAAAAGTCAATGGGTGGTGGTCGGTGGCCAAATTCAATGGCTGGTGGCCGATTTCAAGGCGTACTTGTCTTCTCAAGGGCAGCCACACATGGGCGCATTGGAGAGTTCAACTTGTACTTGTCTACACAAGGACGACTACACACGGCTGCCTCTCATGAGAGAGGGCATCCCTTTTGGCCTATAAAAGGAGGCCTCTTCTACACAAAAAATGTATTGTGGTGCATTGTGAAGTTGATGTGAAGTGGTGAAAGTGAAGCAAGGCGGGAGCTCCATTAAGGGTATAATCCCTTTGTAACCTACTTCTTGTTTGAAATACTAAATCCATTGAGTGACTGCTTTCCCGTGGATGTAGCCCACATTGGCTGAACCACATATATTGTGCTCTCTCTCTCTCTCTCTCTCTCTCTCTCTCTCTCTCTCTCTCTCTCTCTCTCTCCATCTCCATCTCCACTCACTGATCTCTCGTGTGTGAAAATTATCTTTCTCCATTAAGTAAACTACTCTAATATCAACTTAGCTACATCCTATTTCCTAACAACTGGTATCAGAGCAAGGTTTGATAGTAGCTAAAGTATCTCAAGGAAAGGATTCCTTGAATTGAGTGGGAGTAATGATGGAGGAAGGGAAGATCAAGATCAAGAAGTTCAATGGCAAGACTACCAACACTGGAAGATATAGATTGAAAACTATCTCTACCATAAGGACTTTTATTTGCCACTAGAGGATCTTGGAAAGAAGCCCGCAACAATGGCAGATGAAACATGGATTGTCCTTGATCGAAAGGCGTTAGGAACAATTTGGCTAAGCTTGGCGTCAATGGTGGCCTTCAACATTTGAAGATGAAGACCACGAAGGACTTGATGAAGTCACTTGACGGCCTCTACGAAAAAACCATCGGCATCCAATAAGATATTTTTCATGAAGCGCTTGTTCAATCTAAAGATGGTAGAGAATGGTTCAGTTGGAATGTAAATTTTGCTTCACTAAAAAATCAGGCGGTGCACCACGTATTAGGGACCATTTTTTGGGTAGCATTAAAAAAAATTGTAAGAAATGTAAACATCCTCAGGCACCTTCAATTGCAAAGCATTTGAGAGAAGAGCTCACCAAAAAGGGTGGCAAGAGACAGCAGATACATAGCTCTCTTATGGATGCAAGTCAAGAGCAGTCATAGCCAAATATTAACTCGCTGATCTTGTGATGACACCAACTAACCTTGCAGAACAGTCTGCACAGGGAGAGGAAATGTCAAGGAGTGTTCCTTTTAAGCATCACAATGAAGGTGGACTTAGGTAAATGCAACAAAAATCATTGCATCAAAGCTTTCGAATGTAGTCTCTAGAAGAAGCACAAACCACACTCACCAAAGCGATTTTCTTCACTGGAAGTGCTCTAGTCATGGTAGACAGCAATCATTGGAAGGTTGTCTGGAAGAAAATTGGTGAGTTTGGCCCATGATTTTCAGCCCCTTCGTATAACACGATACGAAATGTTCTCTTGAACAAATATTACATCGAAGTTAAAGAGTGCGTTTTAAAAATAATACTTGGGAATATTTCGCTTTCAGGATGCACAATTGTGAGTGATGGTTGGTGTAATGTTCAAAGAAGACCACTAATCATTGTAATGTTGGTTTGTCCAAGGAGAGAAACGTTCATAAAGGGTGATTGACAGTTGTGGTGCAATTAAAAGTGGAAAATACATTTTTAAGGTCTTGATTAATGTGATTGAAAAAATCGGAGCTGAACATGTCATTCAAGTAGTCATGGACAATGCAAAGAACTGTAAAAATTCTTGCAAATTAACAAAGAAGTGCTTTCCACACATTTTTGCCAATGGTTGTCATATGCACATCTTAAACTTGGTGCTGAAGGATTGGTACACTAGTGAAGAAACCACATGGTTCGCCAAAATAATTGACACAGCACGATAAGTTGTGAAATTTATCTTGAAACGATAAAGAGTGCTCGATTTGTACAGAACGTGCATGTCAGTGATGTTCAAATTTCTTGCTAAAACTCGGTTTTGCACGCATTTTTATACGTTGGAATCACGCAATAAGTGCGTTGTGATTGACACTTTCAATTGCACGGCCCGTGACAAATGGCAGCTTGAGTAGAAAGAAAAAGTGAAAGAAAAAATTACATGTCTATGTGGGGCCATAAACAAGACTGCTTGGTGGAGGACTGTAATGGATGCATACCATGTAATGATGCCCTTTATGTTTGCAATTGACAACATTGATCAGAAAACACCAAACATGTACAAAGTGTGGATGACATGGTGGTCAGTCCAACAAAGTCTTGAAAATCCTGAGGAGCTAAAAGAGTTTGTAGTAGAGAAGGAGTGGCGACTACCATTCTCTGTCAAACAACGAAGAATCTTGGCCAAGTATTTTCATGCAAGATGGAAGAGCGCTCATAGTCCACTCCATAGTGTGGCTTACATACTCGATCCGGAGTATTGGAATTAGATCTGATGTCCAATATAGAGGTGGTCAATGATTTCTATCACGTGGTCAACACGTTCTACTCCAATGTTTAGGACCAAATTGATTGTATCAAAGAAATGAGTGCATTTAAACTAAAAGAAGTTCCTTTTGCAAATGATTTTGTACAGTCAATGGCAAAAGAGAAACCTGCATGGAAGTGGTGGATGATGAATGGTGGAGAGCATTACTCGACCTTACGTCCCCTTGCAATGAAAGTACTAGCACAATGTGCAAACAAACTCAAATTCAGAGAGAAACTGGAGTACAAGTATGTTCATTACACTGTTCGCAACATATTATTAATAGACAAAGCAAAAAAATTAGTATAAGTGTTTTGCAAATGAAAAGATATTGCATCATATCAAAAGTGTTGGCTACAAGGAGGAAATGCTAGTCTGGTTGTATGATTGTCAAAACGAAGATGAAGAAGAGTTCAATGTCGGTGTATCTCAATGCACTATATACGAAATAGAAGAGAATCTGATAATAGATGTGGAAGTTGAATTACAAGAAGACCCACAACACTCGAACTCAAAACCAGATAACAACTTCACAGATTCAATATAGCTTGAGAGTAGAATGAAGATTGTGTCAAAAACCATTATGGAAGATCTTGTATCCATTGTGTTTTGATCATATACAATGCTTCATAGTAGCGATTATACATAATTTGTCGCAGTGAGTTTAGCCCACTTGGTAGGCCTTGGGACTCGTATCCTATTCAAGACCGATGACCTACACGCACCGTGAGGCAAAAACTATTTTGCACTAGCCTTGCACAATGAAGTTGACTGCTATAGCTGGCGTCCACCCATGAGCTCTATTCCTAGTTAGAGCATAGGATTTGAACTCTGCTCCTGGTACATGAGATGCTCGGACACTAACAAAATCCGTGCAACCCTGGCTCTACTGGCCTCCTCAGTGCTATCTATGTGCACTGCATAACATCAAGACTACTCTCACGTACAGATGTGTCATACTCACACTAGGATGGCTACATCCCTCTCATCCATAGGTGGAACTATGCATCATGGCATCAACTGATCAACCTCTAGCATGAGTATATCAAAGGATTTCATATCCGTCATTTCTTTTGTATCTCTAGGGAGTAGACCTCCTCTACCTCTATCTGCACAAACTTTGACAACACCTGCTATGTCTCATTGGAGCAATCTCGCTCCACCTCTACTTCTGCAAAGTCCACTGACATGTCTTGCACAGCTATATGTTTTGTCTTGTGAGCATGGTGAACCTCACTCGTGAAGGAGACACGTCTTGTCTCTCACTGATCACATGCCAACAACAAAATCAAGACTTTGCTATCTTGTACCTCAAATACATGCATAGGGTAGACCAAGCCACTCCCGACTCCCCTGCTAATCACTAAAAATCCAAACTGCACCTGGAAAGATTTCTCTCTAAGAAATATATGACATCCACTATCTACTAGCTATCTTACTGAGATCAAACTCTCTCTCAACTGAGGAACATAATGCACATGATGAAATGTATATGATGCACCGTTGGTCAATGACATACATACAACTCCTACTCCTACAATGTCACACGTGGAGCCATCGGCCAAGTGCACACAACCAAATCTTCCAGTAGAGAAAGTGCTAAACCAATCACAATGTGGTGTGACGTGAAAAATTGCACCCTCATCTAGCAACCAACAAGAAGTAGTGCCACCTCTCAAAGACATGTAAGCAACATGAAAGCTCTTTCCACTTACCCTCTCGTCTCATTTTGTAATCCAAGTCAAACAATGTAATTCCCTCTTTTGCCTAATGAATTGAAGAAAGCAATACATCATCCAAGAGGCCAACAATGTTTCTCCAATTTAATATGAGGATTGTAGGAGTAGTGGAAGTGGTTGTGATGGGCTCTACTTCCTTGTCGGGTGAAGCAAGGATCTCAGCATGCATCTCAAAAGTAAGAGGTATGTCTGAGACCCTATAAACTTAAAATAGGGAAGGATAGATGGAGTTACTTGATGGATTGTACTCTTTTCCTCGATGTCTTGTAATCTTCTTTCTCTTTGTTGAGGACCTAGCAATGTTTTTTTCTCTGAGTTGTTCCATAAGCTCCTTGATGATCTCTGAACACATTGCATGATTGCCTGGTATAAGTGCACATTCTCTTTGCATGCAATGTCTCAAGAATATCTCTCTCTCACTACATAATACCATTTTGTGTGTAGCCAACTACCTAGTGTAGCCATACAAACCATTGTGGCCATCTCCCATATAGTTCACCAATGAGGTTATATCCTTGAAATGTGGAGTGGACTTTGTGATGGGATGCTTGGTATACATTCTGTTGTCCGCCCAAAGGTACACATTTTTCATGCCCTATGAACTAAAGTTCTCCTTTGAAATTTTAGAAATGGCACTTTGTTTGTTTTTCTGTGGAGGGGCTCATACTCTCATGAGAGCTCTACATGCATATGATACACATCTCTTAGATTCCTTGTAGAAGCTCTATGTGAAGAAGCTATTAGCCTCTCAAGACATGACTATGGCAATCAAAGATTAAGTAGCTCATGGTTACAACAATGGAGGAAGAACTTTCAAGATTCGTGTGTGACAAGGCACAGGAGGGAGTTGGGGGAAAAATGGCATAGGAATGCTATGAAAAGACATCCAGAAACACTCAAAGAATAGAGTTTAGTGTTCAAAAATGCAGAAGGTTCACACATTTGAAATGCTTTCATTATTTTATTAAATTTTGGTTTTTTTAACAAGTACCTTGTAATAAAGGAGATATTTTGATTTTTGAAAAAAGTGTATGGAAAAGGAGAAAATAAACTTTCCATTGCTCTCTCTCTCTCTCTCTCTCTCTCTCTCTCTCTCTCTCTCTCTCTATGCTGACATGTCATTTATTGCAAGAACCAAATTTGAGTCCTTACTTTTCTTGATGGATATGTGACATCACTTTTATGAAAAATACATATTGAAAAATCAAAAAATTAAAAATCATATGAGCATATGCTTGCACATGGCTGATTCATACTTATGCTTACCTTATAGATGCATGCTAACAAATCAACATACCTTGTCACTTGCTTGACTCCAAGAGATCTAGCAAACCATATAGAAGGACTTCTATTACAAAACCTAAATTGCTCTCTTAAATTCACTAAAAACAAGATAAATCCTAAATGCTAGAACTTTTAATACTAAAAAAAGTTTTATTGACAAAGATGCCCGTCTGATAAAATAAAAAATACAATTACTACATGGGTTATGGTCAGCTTTTGATTTTTGGATAGCCCAGCATACTTCAAAACAAATAGATCTTTATATTCAAACTAAACCATGAGCTACTTAATCTTTGATTGCCATAGTGCAATGAAAGCATGAAACTCAAATGGATTTTCTTTAGAGCAGATGTACATGCAAAGCTGACTTGAAAATAACACTTAACCCAAGGGTTGATATTTAGCTCATTTTCAATCGATGAAAATGTGAGCTACCCTTCAAAAATACACTAAAATGCCCAAAAATTCCTACAAACCTGGAAATTTGAAGTGAAAGGGTGCCGATAAAAAATCAACACATTTAGCCCCATGTGGTGGTCATAAAAACTTTTTGACAAAAACAATGAAGGAGCCAACAACTAAAACAAAAGTAAATAGGACTAATCCTAGTGCTTTTGTTAACAATATCAAAGATAAACTAATGGATCTAAATTAGCAAGAGATTAACTCATCTCATTATAATTATGAAGATCATCAATAAATAAATTAAGCCAAAACTTCCTTGATTTGTTCTGGATTTCTTGCATACTTGATGTATGCCCATTTAAGGTCCTTCAAGTGCAGCTAGGCATCCTAATGGTTAAGGATGGAGTTAATTGAAATTATGTGTGGAAAATTCATCATGTAAAGCTATTAAAGGAGGACTTCACTGTATTTTTATTAAAATGCTCGTTGAAGAATGGTCAGATTATTACTAGTTAGTAGGTATGTCTTAGAACAAAACAGGCTAGTATGATTTATTGATGAGCTTCATATGCACTCAGGCAGCTTTTGGGGGGGAAAGGGCCATCTTCAAATTCTATGCTCATGGGAGAGGGTTGTCTTTTTGGAAGTCTCTATGGAGGTCTTTTTGGCCTACCTAAAGGGAAAATCCTATTAATTTTGCATTAAATGGTATTCATAGTACATGGTATATGTGAATAATGGTTGTTTTGAATGTTTATTTCCATTGTTCAATCGTATCATTTGAAGACACATCCCAAGTTTTTAAAACCTCGCAAAAGTGCTTACATGTTGATTGATATTGTATCAAGCAATAATTATATCGATTGATAAAATGTTGATCAATACTACCAACTATAACAAGAGGTATCTTTCACCTCAGGAGTATGACTCACCTGCACATAAACTGCAAGGCTACCCTTGAGCAACACAAGATAGAACTAAATGATCCTAAATTCTTTTTCTATGTTTTTTGCTCATTTTTTGCTCATTTTTTGAGAGTAAGTTACTTACACTTTTTGCTTTGAAGGTATCAAGAGTAGTACTCTAGTTTGGCTCTAGCCTACACATATCAAAATAAGAAAAGCACTTGAGCTAAAATCTCCAAAATTCTTTTTCTATGTTTTTTGAGAATAGATTAGTTATACTTTTGTGCTTTGAGTAGTAATCTAGTTTGGCTCTAGCCTACACATATAAAAATAAGAAAAGTGCTTGAGCTTTCACTATTTATACATACATAAAATAGTGATAGATTGTGGTGAAAACCATTGTCTATCTCTATGCTAAACTAAGTGTATAGCCTATTGCATAGTCCTTAGATACATAGTTAGTCCATAGGCATTAACATTCCTTGGTTGGTCATAAGCAAACTCTCTTTAACTCTAAGTAGCTATAATGTCATGTCCGTTGGTGATTATTTTTTCACATTTTTGCATTATGTATCATGAATATTTCAATTTTTTAGATAAAAAGTTAAAAATTATACTCATACTGCATCTATTCTTTCTAGAAGATTGATGAGATGTCAAGCTCAACATGTACTACTCCTAAATGACTATCACCGATAGTCATTATCATTGGCGTCCCTTGGTGGATACTTATATCGTCGCTAGTGATACTAAAACTTGAATACACCAACTTGGTCTACCTATCAGATTGATGGCACACTTATCCATCCAGATCACTCACTAGTGGTTCACACTAGACCGTTGTACTACTTTCCCTTATGCTGTATTTTCCCATTTATGCTTTATAGACTTGAGAGAGTGAAGAAGAGGAAGTAGAAGGTATGCCTTCATCTATGTGCATGTGTGTGCTTACAAGAGCTCAAGATCTCTCCTTCTCTATCTCTTAACATGGTATTAGAGTGTGATTGTGTCTGAGGAGCTTGGAGCAACAAATAAGAGTAGCAAAAGTAGCAATGTCGGGATTCTTGAGAGCCATCGTCAAATGATCTTTGGTTGAGATGCTTATTTTTGGATATTGTGTGACTCGGGGTTTGTCTGCAGAAATATTTCCATTTTGGGTGTGTTTCGGCCCCCATTTTAAAGTTAGAGTGTGTTTGCATTCAGAATCGCTAAGGTTCGAGATTCTATAGATCTACCTTTTGGTAGTGCAAAAAGTTTTGTTTTGGATGCACTGCTCACAAATGTTGTTTGGTATTTTGAAACATGTGTATGTACACATGTTGTGGTTACAAGTGGTAACTGACTATTTTCAATAGTCTACTCAGAGACTTGGTGAAAGTGTTAGAAACATGTCGTCCAACAATGATGGACAACCAAATTATTAGCAAGAAACTGAATAAGAAAAACTTCCATGCTTGAAAGTTTAGTATGACTGATTTCCTTATAGATAAAGGATATTGGGACTACATTGATGGTGAGCATGAGACAACATCAACATTACCAAAGAAAGGTGCAACTACTACACAGACAAAGGTGTTTAAAGCTTGGAACTAGGGAGCTTGAAAGGTCATGTATTGGCTTCTATGAGTGTGCAAGAGGCTATGATTGTGCACATACAAGATACTCATACCCCTAAGAATTCTTGGGACACCTTACTATTGTTGGATGTGACCAACACAAAAGTGAGGAAGTTGTAGTTGAAGACTAAGCCACATATAGTGCAAAAGAAAAACTTGTCTATCAATGATTATTCACTAAATATAAAGAACATATGTGAGTTCCTTGCATCAATTGGTGTTAAAATTGATGATGATGATAAGGTGAAAGTATGTATGTGAGGATTGGGTCCATAATACAAATAGTTTAAGATTGATATCCATCTTTGAGGAAATTTTTCCACATCTACAAACTTGGTGTCCTTATTATTTGTGAAAGAGAAGGATCTTGACAAAGACTCCTCTACATAGGGCATAAATAATTGTGAAGAAGTCCTCTTTAACAATAGACAAAGAAGAAGAGGACGTGATACATGTCATAAAGGTAGTCAAGGACAAGGTAACCGCTAAGCACAACAACAAAATAATGCTTAGAGACAAAACGCTATATACCTAGTTGAGGAAACTTTTGAGGTAGGGGAAGTCCAAGAGGGCGTGGTAATGTGCACTGTAACAATGCAGGTCAACATGGGAAGGTTGTATGTTGGGATTGCAGGAGACATGGTCACCTTGAGCGTGATTGCCCAAATAGCAGGCATCCAAAAAATTATGCAACCACTAGCAAGAAGGTAGATGAGGCTGAGAGGGTATTTGTGGTGCAGCACATGTTAAATACTATGACCACAAACATGGAAAAATTTGGTGATAATGTTTGGTATATGGATTCGGGTGCATCAAATCACATGACCAGTCATGGTGAGTGATTCTAGGAAATGCAAATTTTACAGAGTCCCAATTATTAGAGACTGGGAATGATACATTGGGGGTTTGATCACAACAAAAAAAATGCCTATCATGTGGAATCAATAGTAGGAATTATTCTATTATGTACTTTCTCACATTTCACATACAAAAGGAGTTTAAAAGGCGATCTTGAAAAATATATATATATCGAATAGGAAAAGGGTCCCTTTTATCAAAGAGAAATTCATAGCTAAGGGGTTTTATAAATAATACTTGAACAAACACGATATATAGGTTTTACATGTAGTCCTCTCTCTCTCTCTCTCTCTCTCTCTCTCTCTCTCTCTCTCTCTCTCTCTCCCCCCGAAGATACTGCACATCCCATTATGCATATAAGAAATTTCTTGTACTATTGACTATGACATATGGTAAAGTACTTGATGGTGTATTGCATGTACCTAATATCACAAAGAATTTAGTTTCTATTGGACAAATGTTGAGCATTGGCTTATAGGCCAGGTTTAACTCTGATATTCTCTTTGTCAAAGAGCATAAGAAGGGTGGAAAGTTGGTTGCACAAGAAAAGAAAGTGGGCAGAATGTTTATTTTGAATGTAAATGTGTCTGAGGTGAATGTTACCATGTTTGCACAAGGTAGATTTGACACAAACGAATTGGTCATGTAAACTTACAAAGGCTAAAGACGATGCAAAAAAGGAGATGGTTAGAAGTTTTCCAACCTTTAAATTTACTGAAATACAAAAAATTTGTGAGGCTTGTCAGATTGGGAAGCACGCAAAAGCGATGTTTCCTCATGACAAGCATGTAAGCAAAAATGTATTGGATTTAGTAAATAGAGATCCCATACAGATGTATGGGATCCGACAAAGACTGCATATATGGGTGGATATATGTACTATGTGAGCTTCATTGATAACCATACAAGAAAGGTATGGGTCTATCTCTTTAACTTTGATCTATTTCCTACACATGCATCAAGTTGCATGTGATGCATATAAAGTGTATATACAAAGATCCATCAATTCATCTACTTCTTAATGCAAATTTAGTTGAATGTGATGTAAATTCATTATAGTTAAATCTTGATCTAATTTCTTATATACAAGGCAAATTGTATATGATGCAAAAAACCAAATCAAAGATTCACAACAAGAATCTCAACACATATTAATTCGAAAACATAATAACTCTTACTTTTTGATCGTTTTGCTAGTTATCAAATTTTTGTAGATTACTACTGATGCAAAATTTTATCAATCTATCATGAGATGAGCAACTCCAAAATTTATGATAATTCTATGTTTTGCTAAATTGTAGATTTTATGTTTTGTAGAAAGTTATCTCAATTCAAGTTCCAACAAGCAATCATTCATGCGCAATCATCCACATGAAAAAGCTTATCTGATAGTTGATCCTAATACTCCAAATGCATGGCCAAAGCTATTGCTAAAAAGCTACAAATATGCATTGAGCTTGCCATACCTTACATGAAATTTGAGGAAGCCATCATGTCCTCAATACGATCCTCCTCCCAAGGAATTCAATCTCTCCTAAAGCCTCAACGAACTTGGCGATGTATGCCATTAGCTCAACAAAGGGCCTTTAATGAAATCCTCTCTTGACCAATATAAGCTCATGCATACAATCACTTCCACAAAGCAATGGTCCACTTTTGTCACCTTGTCAATGCTAGCCATGATGTGGGTATAGCCTATATGCATGCATCAAAATGTAGGACTTTGATCAATGAATAAGATATCTTAGTCCTTGGACACAGAGCATCAAACATTCAATCACATGTATGATGTACGCATATTTAAGTGCAAGACAGTATGGTTTGAAGGTTTGGGTGCAAGGTAGTTGATGTATGAAACTTTTTTTGTGTATGCTCTAAAGGAAAATTATAAGCAAACAAGACATCCATTGAAAAAAATTTAATGGCATGAATGCAAGTGTGGACATAGGTGAAACACTTCTCAAAAAGTAAACATGATGTGCATGCAAACACCAAAAAATTCTTTTTGTTGCTTATTACCCCCCCTGCATATGAATCTAGGTCTACACAAGATCAGGATGTAGGGGTTTTTAGCCCCTTTGTAAGAGTATAAGGGATGAAATGTTGATCCAAATGTTAGGAAGGAATACATTGAAAGCTCACCATAGACATGCTTGAGAGAACCCTCTCCCATTGTAATAACCAAGGCTAAATCAACGATCATAACGCAGGAGAATTTTGAACATTACTTATGTAGAGACGTATTTTGAAGAATCGTACAAGTAAAATACATCCATCTCTCTCTCTCTCTCTCTCTCTCTCTCTCTCTCTCTCTCTCTCTCTCTCTCTCTCTCTCTCTCTCTCTCTCTCACACACACACACACACACACACACACACCGGAGTGACTCAAAGGCCACTATATAGGTTTGCAGACAAGAGATGGAGGCCAAGGCTATGCCATGGTTTTTTGCTTGAGGAATTAAGAGAGTGGTGCAATGCTTTCTCTTTAATGCCATGGTTTCTTGCTTTGAAGAATCAAGAGAGTGGTGCAATGCTCTCTCTCTCTCTCTCTCTCTCTCTCTCTCTACCTTTTCCCATGTGAAAAAGTAGCCTCTATCTGTCCTCATTGTGGCCAAGCATGGTATCTGGAAAATAGGCATTGTCATAGAGTAAGCGGATTGTAAGTGTACCTAGGTGGTGGTTAAAAAAGTATACGATTCTTGGAATTCTTGGAGATAGATCCGAAAAGATTCCAAAGGAATATTCAAAGAAAACAAATGACTTTTTAAAAATCCATAGGAGTTATGAATATAGGTGGCCCTTACCCCTCTTTTTCACTCATCCAATTGTATGAGCATCTCTTCCATTATTGAGTTAGAATATATGTGGCGTTTGACCCTCTTCCCATTGTGAGAGCATCTTTTCCATTATTGAGTTATTGCTCTTGGGTCATGTGTGCCTCGGGCTCCTTGCCTCATTCCTTCAACATTTACTTATATCAATGATTGTGACATCATGGCAAGGAAATATTTCAAAGGGAAGGTTGTATGACATCTATGAAACTTCATATTATTAAATAAGGGAATTTAGTGCTAAATAACTAGAAATTTTTAACGCTATGCACAATCTTCTATAAGATTAAACCAATATCAAGGTGGAAAAGGCTATCTCAAACATTAATTGCACCTAGGAAATGGTATCAAAAATCACTTCTAATCACTTCGGAGAATCAAATTTTTTTCTTTAATAAAATCTCAAAATCCCACGTAAACTTCTTTTCCCTCAATATTCCTAGCAATAAAAACCCTCACAAAACTTTAATGGTACAACAGCCAAATGTGCGATAGTGTTGCAAAAGACATGAGACAACATGTGAATAAGCAATCGTTTTGTAAAACGCAGCTAGACATTGGTCTCCATGGGGGTCCATAGTGGAGGGCTTGGGCCTTAATAACCATTGGATAGAAATAGCCAGGAATCTCAACAACAAGGGCTTTGTCACCTTGGAATCTTTTTGGGATTTTCAAAAAGGGGATTGGAAATCCTTAGAGAATCTAAAGCTATGCAATAATCTCTCTCTCCAAGAGCAGATTCTCATCGGAAGGCTACTTGGAAAAGTATCAAACCTAATGCTTCTTCCCAGCTCCACACAGCCAAATTGGAAAGCCTAGAAATGGCCTAGAGAAAGGCTTTTTAGTTCGTGCAAGACAATAACAATTTATGAAAAGCTTAGCCTACAGAAGATTGGGTCATACACCTCAACATAATTTGGTCTAAACAGTGGTTTGCAAGAAAATGGAGCCAAGCAGTTGGAAACATCTGGAAGGCCAAATGCAAAGAGCATGACAAAGTTTTCGTTTGAAAAGTCCTTTTTGGATTCATGCCGACTGGTGAGAAGGTGAAAGCTAGAGGCTCAACTGTGCTTTTTTTTAAAAACACGAAGCATAACATATGAATGAGCAAGTGAGCATGCATACGTTGGGATCCATACTTTTATTGTCACAACCAATACAATTTTGAGTTTTCTTTGTTTTGCCCTGCTGATGAACGCTCTAAGGCTAACATGAAAACTGGATTATTGAGATGAGAGAGAGAGAGAGAGAGAGAGAGAGAGAGAGAGAGAGGGGGGGGGGGGGGGGGGGGGGGGGAGAGAGAGAGAGAAGACATGTGAATCTCTGAAGTGGGAGTGCTACACATACACATGAGAGAAGAAGATAGGTTGGGTAGGAAAAAACATGACTCCACATTGGGGCAAACATTATTTCTTCCTCCCTCCTCCCACACGAGTGCCTACATGGACAAATGTGAGCCCTATTAACTAGTTTCAAAGTTTTTACAAAAGTAAAGAGACACTCTCAAGAAGAATGGCAGGCTTATCGCACCAGGTAAAAGGGTGGGAAGAATGTTTACTCTTGTACCAAAGATGAAAGCTTCCATGTTTGCACAAGCGTGAGGAGTTGTTGTAGACATAGACATTTGGAGTAAGCATATTGAACATGCAAATGTGGAAAGGTTGAAAAATATGCAAATTCAAGAGCATGATAGGTTTGTTGGCATTTAAGATGGCTGAAATACATTAAGTTTGTGTGTCTTGTTAGTTTGGAAAGCAGGCACATGCAAAGTTTCTCATGAAAAGCATGTAAGAAAATTGTGTTGGAGATAGTGTATTTGGATGTATGGGCCTTGCAAAGATTACATCTATGGGTGGATGTAGGTTTTATGTTATCCTCATTGATGACCAAGTGGGAAACTTATGGTTGTACTTCATGAAGAAGAAAAGTAAGGTATTTACTCACTTTCAGAATTTCAAGGTTAAGGTTGCAAAAGAGACAAGGAAATAGTATTGTGTCAAAATTATTTTGCTTGGATGAATTTAGCTATTTTTTGAGAAAGCATGGAATTTAGAGGTAATTTTCATCCAAACACACTCTGCAACAATATGGTATTGATGAGTAGAGGAACATGTACCTTACTGAAGTTGCAAGGAAAGTGATGATTTAGAAGAATATGCCTCATGTCTATTGGGATAAGGCAATTTCAATGGCTATATATAGTATGAATATGACACTCACTACTGTTGTAGTAAGAGTATGCCTCATTTCTATTAGGCTAAGGCTATATATAGTATGAATAGGAGACCTACTATTGCTATACATAACATTGCCTACGTAGAAGTTTGCTGGCAAGAAAACTAATTTGGCACACCTTAAAATGTTTGGACGTATTTTTTATGTGCATGTGCTAGACGATTTGCATACAAAGCTGTATCAAAAGATAATTTTTTTGTGTTCATTGGTTATTCCCTTCAAAAGCTATAAATATTACAACTTTGTCACACACCAAGAGGGTGAGTAGGGATTTTTTCTTTTAATAAATTGAAGAGTTGGTATGCTCATGTAGAAGATGCTCTTAGGGGTGATGTATAGGAGAATGTTGGTTGGGTAAAGGTGATGCACCTTTGCCCGGGGCTGGACGCGTCCAGTGTTCGCCTGCCCGTCCAACGTGTGTACGTACCCTTATTCATTATATACATATGAATAAGGAGCTCCTCACACTATACACTTCCTGAGGTTGCTCCACCCATACTCTCGTGCTTCCCCCCTTCTCCACATGCACCGCACCGCACTGCGCATGCACGCATCCATGCACATGTGCCCTCACAAGTGGTATCAAAGCTGTTACCATATACATGTGGTAGTGATGTGTGTGAACACACTAGGACCGCCGGGGCATTTTTTCCCTCTTTAGGAGGTTTTTTCCCCCGTGCATTGTATATACGCCCATCACTCTAGGGCTATCAATCTTTCCATTGCACACTAAGTAACACACTCTCTATTGTGTGCCTTGAGCTCCCTTCGTCTTCTCCAAGCTGTGTGTGTTTCTCTGCAACCCTAATTCCAACAATTGGTATCAGAGCAGGTCACGTCTTCCCGGGCTTAGTCGCCAGCTGCTCCAGCACACGCCTGCTCACTTTCTCCGATTTCAGTGAGCTTTGGCGAGCGTTCGCAGGTCGACAAATATTTTGGGTAAGCTCGAAGAGCTTGGTCTGCTCAGAATTTTGATTTGGGCTCATTTCGGCCTCCGTTTCCACTACGGGCAGTACTGCACAGGCTATTTCGTCATTTTGTGCAGATTTTCTGTCAGTGCCGTTTTCTGCATAACAGGTGCCTTATAGTCTTCTACGGTTTGTGCTATATAGCACAAGTTGTTCCCGCTCCATTTCTCCTATTTTCGGGCAGTTTTCACATCAGGTGCAGCATTTACCATGGCTGACAACAACAACACAGATGTGTTCAAGATGTTTGCTGCTGAGGACAGGTTGGATGGGGACAACTACCCTATGTGGGCTTATATGATGCAACATGTTCTTGTGTCAAAAGGTGTCTGGAACATTGTGCAGGGCATTGATGTACGTCCTGGTTCTGAAGATGTAGGCAATATTGAGGATGTTGCAGGTCTTGCTGCAAGGATTGCAGCTGTTAGAGTTGTTTTGCCTACGGCAGAACAAGCTCGTTGGGATGTTAAGGATGCGCAGGCTCATGCATTGATTGCGTTGTCTGTGAAGCGCACCATTATTCCTCACATCCGTTCAGCAAAATCTGCAAAACAGGCTTGGGATATTCTAGCAGGTCTTTATGCAAGCCGCAATGAGGCTAAAATTGCTTTGCTGCGTAAAGAGCTAGAGTCGAAGATTATGCATGAGGAAGATGATATGGACACTTTCCTTGCTAGTGTCAAGGATATCAATGAGCAACTCATTTCTGCAGGTGAAGTCATTTCTGACAGTTCCCTTGTGCAGACTGTTCTTGATGCCTTACCAGATTCCTACCAGACTTTTGCTAGTACTTGGAGACTGATGACCCAAGGAAATCCTGAAGTTGTCAAGTTTGATGCATTATGCACATTGTTGTTGCAAGAGTCACTTTCTAGAAAAAACGGGACTAGGCAGCGTGCAGTTGAACAGGCTTTTATTGCTTCTCAAAGAAAGGGTGGTAACAGTAATGCAGCCACTTCTTATGGTTCTGCTGCGAGTGGCAAAAATTCTGTTCCTAATGCTTCTGCTGGCAGCACTTCGTCTGGCAATTCTGGTGATAAGGGCAAAAAGAAGATGCGTTGCCATTATTGTAAAGCCAATGATCACTTGATCAAGTCGTGTCCTAAGTTGAAGCCCAAAGAGGCTAAGAAGAAAGAGGGTGGTTCCACTGCAAATGCTGGGTCCACTACAAATGCAGCCATTGTTGAGTCTTCTGTGAAAGGAGATTGTGATGCTGATGTTGATGCAGAATGGGCTTTTAGCGCAGAGTGCACTTACAATCCTGCTGTCCATGATGCATGCTTGTCAGTTGCTGCAGATTCACATGTGTGGTATTTCGACAGTGGTGCTACAAAGCACATTACCTCACATCGTGAATTGTTTACCTCTCTCGAGTCTGTCCCTCATGGGAATTCAGTCACTTGTGCCAACAACGCCTCTTATCCAGTTCAGGGAGTTGGAAAGATTGTGCTCACTGCTGCTAATGGCAGTTCCTTCACACTTGTTGATGCACTTTATGTACCTGGGATCAAGAAGAATCTCTTGTCTGTATCCGCAATTGCTAGACTTGGACTTGTAGTCAAATTTGTGGATGACAGATGTACAGTTCATGATCTCAGTTTTGGTGATGAAATTGTTGCATCTGGGCTTTTGTGCCGTGGGCTGTATAAGCTCACTTTGTATGACAAGTGTGGACAAAATTTTGCAAATGCTGTTGTAGATTCAAGGGCTATTTCAGATGCAAAACTTTGGCATGCACGTTTTGGTCATCTGAATTTTGCCAGTTTGCTGCGTTTGCAGAAATCTGATATGGTTGCTTCTTTGCCGCCTCTTGAAGCACCTATCAAACATGTTTGTGAAGGCTGTATTCTGGGTAAAATGCAGCGTTCTAAGTTTCCAAAGGACGGTTCAGTTAGGGCCACGTGCAGGTTGCAGCTTGTGCATAGTGATGTTTGTGGGCCCATGCAAACTCTGTCCTTGGGCAATTACCTGTACTTCGTGACTTTCATTGATGATTACTCCAGGCATGCGTGGGTATTTCCGCTTAAAGCGAAGTCCGAAGTTTTTATGTGCTTCAAACAATTTTTGGCTATGGCTGAAAATGTCTCAAAATGTACTATGGGCACCCTCCGTTCCGATCGAGGGGGGGAGTATATGTCTCATGAATTTAATGCATTTCTGGCTAGTCGTGGGATAAAACACCAATGTACAGTGCCTTATACACCTCAGCAAAATGGTGTTGCTGAGAGGAAAAACAGGTCACTAACGGAAATGGCACGATGTATGGTCAAAAGTCAAGCTTTGCCGCATTCTTTTTGGCTTGAGGCCATCATGTGTGCCACTTATGTACTTAACAGGTGTCCTACGAAAGCTTTGCAGTCTATTACTCCATATGAAGCATGGCATGATAGAAAACCTTCTATTGAGCACATGCGTGTTTTTGGCTGTTTGGCATATGCTCTGGTGCCACAAGTGCAGCGCAGAAAATTGGATGATAAGGCTGTCAAATGTATTTTTGTTGGTTGTAGTGCTGAAAGCAAAGGTTACAGGTTGTATCATCCGCAAACAAAACGTATTCTGGTTTCACGGGATGTAGTGTTTGTGGAAGATTCTGTTCAACCCTTGCTGTCATGTACTAGAGACAGTAATGTAAGCTCACAGGACATTTATGATACTTTGTTGCCTCTTTTCAGTGGTGGAAATACGAATGTAAGTTCCAATGAGGCAAATGTACAGCCTATGGGGGTTTCTGAAAATGTTTTAGAACAGCCTATTACTGATGCAGATGTACATGATGTACTTGATGAGGAAAGGGCTGAAAATGAGCAGGCTAGAGGTATGCCAAAATGGCTGGTGCACACTTTGCGTGACAATAAATTGGATGCACCTTTATCTAGTCGTACTCGTTCAGGCTCTCGCCATGCATCTTATGCATCAGATTGTTATGCTTTGGCTGTGTCTAGTTTACATGATGTTGAGGAGCCTCTGTCTTTTGATGAAGCACAGAATTCAGAAAATTGGATTGCTGCCATGAAATCAGAATATGATGCACTTATAGAGAATGACACATGGACTTTATGTGATTTGCCTCCTGGCAAAAAGGCCATTGGTACGAAGTGGGTTTACAAGTTGAAACGCAAGCCGGATGGTGAGATCGATCGCCATAAGGCTCGACTTGTTGCAAAGGGTTATGCACAACAAAAAGGCATAGATTATGAAGAGACTTTTGCTCCCACTTGTCGTATGACTACTGTGCGTTTTCTATGTGCATTGGCAGCTCATTTTGGTTGGGATGTACATCAATCAGACATTGTTACTGCTTTCTTGAATGGTGACATATTTGAGGAAGTTTATGTAACGCAGCCTCGCGGTTTTGTCATAAAAGGACAAGAGGACAAAGTGTGCAAATGTAAGAAGGCTTTGTATGGGTTGAAGCAATCTCCTCGTGCTTGGTATGAGAAAGCTGACACTCATTTGGTTAAACGAGGCTTTCGTAACAGTCCAACAGAAAGCACATTGTATGTAAAGCGTGAGGATGATGTATTTCTCATTGTGGTTCTTTATGTTGATGATTTGCTGATCACTGGACCAAATGAGAGACATATTGCTGAATTTAAGGCTGATTTGAATGCTACTTTCAAGATGAAAGATTTGGGGCTGTTGCATCATTACTTGGGTATACAGTTTAAGCAGTGTGATGGTGGTATTGCCTTGTGTCAGAAAAGTTACATAGAGACATTGCTATGTAAGTTTGGACTTGAGGATTGCAAACCTATTGCCACTCCCATGGAAACAGGTTTGAAGTTGAGTCTACATGATGCTGGCGATCCTGCTGATGTCACTCTTTACCAAACTGCTGTTGGCTGCCTCATTTATGTATGCAACACGAGGCCAGATATTCAGTTTGCAGTCTCGCAGGTCAGCAGATTTATGCATAGCCCAGGGTCTAAGCATTGGCAGGCTGTCAAGAGGATTTTCCGCTACCTTAGTGGCACTTTACATCTTGGCTTGTTTTATCCCAAGGGGGGATCATTGCCGCCAGACTTACATGCTTTTTCGGACTCAGATTGGGCTGGTTGTTTTGACACGCGAGTGTCCACAAGTGGTTTTTGTTTCATGCTTGGCAGTTCATGTATATCATGGTTGAGCAAGAAGCAACCTACTGTGGCCACTTTGAGTTGTGAGGCTGAGTACAGGGCAGTCTTCACAGCTACGGTTGAGTGTGTATGGCTCAGACGCCTTATGGCTGACTTGGGTGTTGGACAGGACACTGCCAACACTATCTACACTGACAGTCAGAGCGCATTGGCAGTTGCGAGGAACCCAGTTTTTCATGCTCGCACAAAGCACATTGAGGTGCATTACCACTATGTCAGGGAGAGGCTCTCAGCAGGAGAGATCAACTTGGCTTATGTGCCAACACAGGACAACCTTGCAGATCTTTTCACAAAGGCATTGTCTCGTGAGAAGCTTGAAGCTTTCCGCAAAGCTTTGGGCTTACTCCCCTTTGTGGACTGATCCTGTCCTCAGGGCATGGCACTTCCCTTTACTCATGTGCCAGCTCTCGTTCACCGCATCACTCCAGGGGGGATTTGTTACCATATACATGTGGTAGTGATGTGTGTGAACACACTAGGACCGCCGGGGCATTTTTTCCCTCTTTAGGAGGTTTTTTCCCCCGTGCATTGTATATACGCCCATCACTCTAGGGCTATCAATCTTTCCATTGCACACTAAGTAACACACTCTCTATTGTGTGCCTTGAGCTCCCTTCGTCTTCTCCAAGCTGTGTGTGTTTCTCTGCAATCCTAATTCCAACAAAAGCTACAATGGCTTCCCGGTGAGACGTGGAAGCACCGAGCTGAGCTATGGCGGCTTGAGCTTGGCGGTGGTGGATCCGGCTTGACGGCATTGGATCAGAGCTCCTACGATGAGCACCCAAAGGAGATCGGGTGGATCTCAGAGTTCCAAGGCGTGCAACCCCTCTTGGGGAAGCTTGAGAAGGGGATATGTAGGAATTGGCAGCTAAGAAGGTAGCGATTGGTGAAGCTTCACACAATGAACAAGAAAATGGGGAAGCTCGACTGTGTGAAGGTCTAGCTTCAGCTTGGAATAGCTACAAATATCAAATCGAGCTACAAATTAGGCAGCAAGCAAGGAAAGCTGGAAAGAGTCGAAGGCTTGAGAAAGCTTGGGGAGGTTCTGCAGAGTTGAAGTCAATGCAGCAATGCGGAGCTCCAAAGGTTTGAAAATGAGCATCAATTTTTAGATTCTGGTAGCGTGAGCAGCACCATAAACAGACACACAATGCATCGAGGGAATTGCTACAACGTTGGTCGAAGCAAGAAGCAAATTGAACACATGAGGGGAGTTATTGTGAGCTTCAAGCAAACAATTGAAGCTTGTGGGGAGTAAACCGAGCAGGCAAAACCCGACAGCGCTTATGTGTCGTTATACACACACACACACAGTGAGTATTGCAAGCCATCATGAGTTGGGTTGTAGAGCAGGAGCTCGGGGAATTGAAGCAGCATGAGAAGTTTCTACATCTCGTGCAGTGCTGAAGCCAACCAATAGGGAGTAAGTATGAGTGGAGCAAGAAGGAGATTTGGGAGAAATTGCAATAGAAATCAACATCACACTGGTTTTTTCGATAGTGAGCAAAAAAATTGAAGTTAAAATTTAAAAAAAAAAACTTTTGACTTACACACTTAATGTGTATAAGCCCCCACTCCCACCATAGCCCTCGATCTCCTCGCTCCATGTTAACCCTCATGCACATTCCTATCACCTAAGCCGGACGTCGTATTATTTATTTGGTAGAGTCAGGTACCGGGCTTGTCGGTCCAATAGGAAAAGGGTAAGAGAGATCGCCGATGAGAGGCACACTCTAGCTGGAGCGTTCAAGGGATTAGTTGGCTAAGCATGGGTGCCCAAGAGTGAATGGGGCGAGCTCATATAAACGTCAACTAAACCTAAAATTCACTCATTCTCTCATTTGTGCAATTGAAGAGTGCTCTTGCTCCATCTCCGTCTTCTTCTTCTTCATCGCATTGTGTGTGTTGTGATAGCGGCTATGGAGCCATGGTGGTGCAGGTGGAGATGCAGCAGAAGGCGAGAGAGAGAGAGAGAGAGAGAGAGAGAGAGAGAGAGAGAGAGAGAGAGAGGTCGACACAGCTTGAAATAAAAAATGCTACTACTATAATTCTATTAATGAAAAGGTCCTTACATAGCTTTGGTAAGGTGATATCAACCACACCTTTTTCCTCATGCAAACTCAACTAATATGATGGTCTATAGCTGTATGCTTTGAGTCTTGTTCTCACGGGCTAATCGACAAGGGCTTGAACCCAACAATCCCCCCCTCAAGCCCGAACTGGAGAAGCAACTCATGATACCTTGAGTTTTTGGTGTACTCGTCAACCGTGAGTTTTAGGTTTTCTCACAACCAAAGGATTTCTGGTGTATCCATAACCTGGTGCTAGATCAGTAACGCCCCCTTGAACAGATAGGGTGTAGGTCAAAAAAGTTAGCTACCAAAAATGGAGTTTTTGGTTCACTACCAAACCTTGGGTTTAAGGTGTACCCAGTAACCTCACGAGGAGGACAAAATGGTACTTGAGAACAAAAACTGATAAATTGGGAGGTCTTACCACTCATGGGTGGCAGTGTCTATAGCCCGTACAATTTATTTTGACTAAACAACATGAAAAGAGTTGATCTAATAAATTTCCTCATCAACAGAATATATTGGAGATTCAGTGTCTCCCTCAACCACATGAATTTGAGTTTTACCCTTTTGAAAGCACTTATTTGACGGATGATTTGTTTTACCACAGTGAACACAAGGATTCTTCTTGAAACAGTCTTTCGTCTGATGATTGTTGTGCCCACAAATGGCACAAGATCTGGTTCCATTGAATGGTCGAGATGAAGCTGCTATAGTAGCACATTTAGTGACTGCATATGCACTGGAAGTATCAGAAGAACTGGTGGGGGGTACGGCATTCGAGACTGTATATGCATTGGGAATAATAGTAGAATTGGTACTAGGTACCCTGCGTTCTTCTTCCTGCAATGAATTGATGATACCATCCAAGGAGGGCAGCGGATCTTTCTCTTTTAAAACAGTAACAATCTGATGAAATTTGTCAGTCAAACTTTTTAACAAAATGGCTATGAGATCTTCTTCTGGTACTGAAGCTTCGACATAAACAAGTTGAGTTCTAATACTCTTTAGCCTATTGGCTAAAGCTGCAATATTTTCATCTTCACGCGTGCAGATGGAATATAATTCCATTTTTAAACTCATTTTTGAATACTTAGCTTTGGCACCAAAAAGCTTCTCTAACTCTATCCAAGCAGCACTTGAAGAATCAACATCGTCCAAATAATGAATAAAATCGTCTTCTAAGGAGGTTAGGATTATACCAAAAGCTTGTTCGTCTTTCCTTTGTAGCTCGGCAGATAATGCCCTTGTAACTGCAACGGATGTTCTAGATTCGTCGGCTACGAGAGGCTTGACCACGTTCCATAAATTTTTGCGCATCAAATAGAATTTAACTTTGATCTGCCAAGTGTGGAAGCCGGATCCGTTGAATTTATCCACCTTTGAGGCCATATTCGATATGTCAAGGATATCTTGGTCTTGTTTGCTATGCTTGCAAATAATGTTCGTCGATCCATACCTTTTAACACATTAGTGGATCCATACCTTTTAACACATTAGTGGATCCATAGCACAGCTGATGCGACACACATAGTGCTCATGTACAACTATGTGGAGCATTCTAGAGAGCTTTTGGTACGGTCTTGTGCAATTTCATGCTATGTATGCATTTGCGGATATAGTTTGAGCTAGCTATAGCTTGCAGGTACCAGGTTTAGAGGTTTGCAGCTTTTTGGATAGGTACAGGTCCATAGAGCCACTCATTCAGGAGTGAGCCAGTTTGCCAAGCTTTTGGCAGCGTATGTAGACCATTTTGTGGATCTGTTTATGGAGACACTGAGTGTTTGTCTTTATGTAATTTGGTGAGATTTTTTGAGTTTTTTGCTAAATTTTCACGAAAAAAATCTGTCGAATACGACCTACTAGTGTTGATGCCCAAACTAGTAGCTGTAGTGCAAGCATTTGCAGCAAGGGTTGTCAATCATATGATGATTGACATCGGCATGATGCATTGTGGAGCTATGCAAACCATACAAAGATATCTGCAAGATTTTCATACAGACTCTAGTGTGAATACACACGTTTCCCTATGACTAGAGCCGATACGGTTGTATGTAGATTAAATGAGCGAGCTACAGGGCATAGGTTGAGGGAGTCTCTTACCTATTTTCTTTGTACATACAATAGTTTAGCTAGTAGGACCCACTTATCAGCACATTCATCTGTAAGTGGGAGGTTGTTAAGGTAAAGACGACATGTGCCTTGCCCGTGTCCAGTGTCCGTTGCCCATTGAACTACTCACTTATTCTTTACATACATAAAGGATTAAGGAGTGAGGGATTCTTGCCACTCTACTCCACCTCACATAGTTTGTTCTTCTTCCTCTTCTCCTTTCCTGCTCTGCACACATGCATGCATCACTCACTCGTACACAATAGCAAACAAGGAAAGGAAAAGTGTGCATAAATGCAACATCAATTTATACTTGTAAAACATACTACCTTTAACATGCTACATTGGAAAATGATTTTTGGAGGAGGTAGATTGAGGTCAACATCATTCTCTAAGTACTAGCACACCTATCATAGTGTGATATTACCTTGAATGCTAACAATTGCCACCAAGTCATGTCCACACCATACCTCAAGCGCCCTCAAATGAGTATTGATGTCATCACACAAATCCTAGTCCATAGCTACCAAATGGCCATTCACTCAATGTCACCTCATGTCATAGAAGGAAGTTATGAAGTTTTGAGAGACTATCATGCACTTACACACAATAGACTTCTTATCCACCTTGCACAAGAGATGCCATTAGAATCATGGACATTCCAAGAATCGTCTAGAAAATCAATGCATTTCTCCAACTTGCAAATAAGCATAGTCGCAGTAGTCCTGACCTCGTCATCATAGAAGAAGTCAATACATGGATGCATGGGCATGAATACGGAGACATTTACCATACGCATCGAAATAGTTGGGTGTAAGTACTTTGGTATTTCCTGGTGGAGCTTTAGTTTGAAACACTCAAAGGTTTCAAAGGTAGGGACTGGATACTCAAGACTTTCTTTTGGAGAAAGTAGGAGATATTGTAGCATACCAAAGCCAAGCACACACCCAGGAGTATTGTATAAGTGGTCATAGGAGAATAACCCCCTTTTGGCAAGAGCTCTTCTAGTGCTAGTGATGTACATAAGTTTTTGCATTGATGCATGTAATGCATACAAAATGCCCATTATGCATTCCGTCAGCTTCCAATATTCTTAGTTTGAGGGATAGATATTTGCAATAGTCAAAGCATAAAAGCTAAGTACATATTACACGAGTTAAATATAGGAACTCTTGTGGAGATTAGAAAATGCACAATTTGGTCGGTTAGTAGGAAACCCCGTCGGTGTTGCTCGTAGACGTAGATTAGAGTTTATACACTTGTGCTCAATGAGCACCTCCTTGACATTGTTGCCCACCCGTTCGTGATAAGCAAAAGTCTTTAATCCGTTCTTTGTAGCTATTAAAAAACTAAATTCTGATGTGATTTATCCTCCTTATTTGCACGAGAACTTAGCTATTACTGGTGATGGTAGAGAATAGCTATTGAATATTTTCCAAATCAAAGCTGTTGAGCAGCTCCACTAACTTAATATTTTTGTGGATAGACATTGTGGTCTTCTGCTCTCCACTAGTATATTTCTATGGCCTTAAGAGGCACATCAAGAGAGAGAGAGAGAGAGAGAGAGAGAGAGAGAGAGAGAGAGAGAGAGAGAGAGAGAGAGAGAGAGAGAGAGAGAGAGAGAGAGTTAAGACAAAGGTAGTGGTATGGCTTTCTTCTTTTTGGTTCGGGGATTTTCTCTCTTCTTTCAAAGGGAAAATACAATGGTTTCAAAGATCCAATTGTGAATATGATTCCAACTTGAGAGGATCTGTTGCTTAGTCTATAGCATTGATCGTGTCTATGGAAGTGGTTATTTTAGGCATATGACCCAGCTAATGGTAAAGCCCTCCATAAGTGTTGATGGCCATTCGCCTCTTCACATTTGCACTTTCAAGGAAAGAAATTCTCAACTCCCAAGGAGTAGTAGCTAAGTTCACTTTACCAGTTGCTTACAATCATTTATTGGTAGCACGGTAGCCTACGTTGGTCTCAGCTACCTATTGATTTAAGAAGTTTCTTTACATAATCTAACCAAGGGGTTTGGATTGCCAAGGCAACACCCACGGTTATCAATTAAATATTTGTCTAATCTCTACTTTTAGTGTTTAACATGTCAACGAAATAATAGGCCTTTGAGGATAGAATTTTGGTAACGTACCTTTGAGGTTTGAAAATTGCCCTTAATCTCTTGGTAAGTATGCATTACTTTTCACCTCGTATTAAGCACACACTTTGGTTCTATTTCTTTTCTAAGTATGCTTTGGTTGAGCTCTACAAGTGGGATGCATATGCTGCAATGCTTTTATCCACTTAACTCTTTAGACACATGACAATACAAGGTCATCTAGGAGCAAAGGGTTTTGGAAAGGTAGTGTACCAGGTACCATCTTTGACACACGTTACTTTCTTTATTAACTATTCATTCTGATCAATGAAGTTTCACTCCCTATTGAAACCATTATAGGCCGACAAGGTAAGGTTTCGTTTGGAACATGTTGTTTATCACAAGGTGGGCAACATGGTCTAGGAACTCATGGAGTTTACATCAGATGATGTGGGCAAGATTCATGAGGGTTCCTGTCACTCATGTTACTGAGTGTTTTTAGTTACCTTTGCATGCAAGTACATCCAGTAATTACTTGATGGATGTCATATTTCCTAACATCATTAAATGAGACATATTCCACATGTGGAGAATATGAGTCTCTGAGATTGACACTGGCACCTGCTTTTCCAATTATGTATCGTGATTGAGTCCCCACGTGCTTGTCAAATCTGCTTATTAGACCATTTTGAGCACGTAGTATTAAAAACAATTTCCATGGCTAGAAATTTTTGGATACCAAGGAAGACTTGTTAAGGTTACAAATACTGTTAAGCAACATCAATGGATGGTTGTTTACGCATATAACAAGGCTATGTTCTGTTAATGAAAATGTTTCATCATTTGTACCTAGATGTGATTCATTTTTACATTCTATTACGGTCCAAATGTTTTAGCAAGACTTTCAAGTAATTACAATGGAAAATATTTAGTTTCTTTTTATAGAACTATTTACACATTTTATTCCCTCATTTTTCATGTGTGCTATGAGCATAACATCCGCCATAAGCATTCACAACTATAGTCTTAAAAATACGGACTCGGATAAGTTTTTACTAAATGTATGCACACTAAGTGTTATGGGCCCTACTGTTTAGCAAAGGTATATTTGGAGCAACATGGAACTTGATGAAAATGATAACTTGTGAAGCATTTTTGCACCATGGGTGCAGTATCTTTCTGAGATTTATTATGGGTCTACCAACCACCATACGAGGTGATGGCTTGGTATGGCTACTTGTAGATAAATTGTCTAAACTATAAAAATTATTCAGTTTACTATTCAATCTATAAAGTTAACCAAGTTGGTTGTTCATAATCTATGTCGATTGTATAGATTACTTATTATATTGGGAGTAATTGTGACCCACGTTTACCAGTCATTTCTAGAAGACTGTCTGTAAATGGTTGGGGAGAAATAAATGAAGATCAATATTATCGCTCATCCAGAGATAAATGGACAACTTGCAAGTGTTAATCTAGTGCTAAAGGATATGCTACGTTAGCGAGAAGCAATCCAATTGGAAAGATTGCCTCTCTAGTTTGGAGTTTGCTTATCATGATGCAAAGCATGTTGCGACTAGGTTTACTCCCTTCATGTTTATGTCAGGTTTTCAACCTCAACTCTAGTTGTTGTGGGATTGTTTACTGATGACGAACGACATCAAGTCAAGGACTTAATCCGTGCTGATGAAATATGTCAGCAAGTCACTTTCAAAGAAAATTGAGAAGATGTATTCTTACATGTGCTAGCACCTTCAAAGTTTGAAAACCGATCATTCATTTAGTCACCTTTTAGTTGTGGTAAGTCATTTAAAATACTCAAGTCAGTTATAAGTTGAGTTTACACGCTATTTTGGTTATAAGAGACCGACAACACCCCTTGCTCGTGCTAGGAGCTTTTCTTACGAGACGTGTAAAGCACCCAATGTAAAACTGACCTCTACACTGTTTATAGTTCCATCGTTTGCTGTTCTACGACCCAGATTTGAAGCATCCAACGGTTGAGTTCGGGCTAAGTGGCTCACTCCAAGATCTGGAAAGTGAAAAACCTCATTACGCTTACCAATTAATATATTCGCTTACATAGAAAAATGCGTGCATGGTCCTAACCTATGTTTTTTTCCCGCTAATGCCAGCCACCAACCACGGTGGCCCCGTTTTGCCGATCTTCGCCGACGGTTGGCTTTACTTTTGGGTGCCTTTTGAGTACAGGGACGTTTCCTCGCCGAAAACGCGAAGCCGATATCTGAGTCTCTAATGCGGAGTTTTTGTCACTAAACATAGGCTACAACAAGTCTGGAGTCCAGACTTTGGTTACACAGCCTACATTGGCAGAGAAATTGATATAGCCAGTGCTGCAGTCCGTCTTTTTTTTTTGGCAGTTGCGGCATTGTCACCAGCATGATTTCCTTGAATGTTGATATATACTTGGGGAAGCCAGAAGAGAGACTGGGTTGCCACAGTTGCCATAGACCGCCTTGTGGGTGGCACTATTAAACAGCACCAGCACGATGTTCATGATATAAGAGCAGCCATGAATGAAAGAGATCAGGGACATCATTTTGGGCACTGCCATCAAACGAATCACATCGACAACAACCTCAAGTGTGGCTTCCACCCGTAGCTCTATCAGCAAAAAAAACCATTTTTCGAGCAATGTGGCAAAGTTTTTCTTTATAACTTTGATGTCAGTATCAGTGATGCTAGTGATCCCTTCTTGAGGAGGGTGAATACATATGGATGCTTCTTTGGAACTCCCTTCATTAAGTTACCCGCAGCTTTTTTCCTTTCAAGTGTCATATACTAGCAGATCTGATTATCGAAATTCAATCATTCCTGAAGGATCCAAGGTACTCATTATGCTGGTTTGAGTTAGTTGCATCATGCATAGTTTTTTCCTTATGGGAAACGGACATGGGTATTGAAGTATGTTTTGACCATTGAACTTGAAATATCCCGACCCATCTTTTATTTGGAAAAACACAAACGAATATCCACTCAAAGCACTCAAAGCACCATAGAAATATAAAACTTTTCACAATATACTTTAGTCTTGAAACTACCATGTATTTCAACCACCATTAATGCTTGCATCATTAATACCATGAATCTCAATCATCATTAATGCCCGCATCATTAATACCATGAATGCCAATCAGCATTAATGCCCACAAGCTTGAATTTTTCTTACCAATCTAATTTTTGGTACGGGTATGGTTCAGCTAACATACGAGTATGGTTGTAATTAAATTTGTGTCTGCCGTGTAACTTACTGGCATGCTAAATTAAATTGTGTTTACCTCAGTCATTTGGATATGCCTACATGGCCTTTGAAAGATTTTGCCCTTCTTTTGGTTGTTTGGCTAGCTTTATGTTCCAGCATGCACTACATGTTTGTGGTTATGGAAATAAAAAAAAAAGAACAATAAAGCTCATTCTTTCCTAGGCTCCATTACAGAGATTCTGCATGGGAATGACTTCTGAGTGAATTTTTGAGCTTGAGATTCCACAATATGAAAGCTTTGTGGCTAAGAGAAATCTCTGTTGGTGCTGCTTTTTATCTGCAAATCTTGATTGCAATTAATGCATAATCTTTTTGAATATTTATAAAGAGAAATAATCACTATCGGAGCCTGAGATGTTTATAATCTTTTGTGGGTCTTACATATACTTGCAAATGCCTGTGACGTTTGGGACAGGGCAGTATCTTAAAAACGCCATACAGTTTTCTTGGTAAACAACAATCACCATTGTAACAATTTTGCAAATTTTGCATGGATGAATTTGCTATACAGATCCATGTTAGAACTTTCCAATTAGCTGGAATTCTGGGGGCTTAATTAATCAATTTTTTGGATCTGTATGTAGAGAGGGGAATGGCGATATGGTATTTTGGAAGTCGATTTACCAATGGAAACATTTTATCTTCAAGATCGGGACCGGATTTTTCTGGTATGGGCTTTTCTTGTGGCGTCTCACAAAGTTGCTTCAATAGGATTAGAATCTATAGACTTTTATCATGCAAGTAGTTCTCTTTTAATGGGATGTTGCGGAGTTTTCCTAATTCTTCCATTGGATGCATCTTTTTTGTAGTCTCAAACCTTCTCATCATTCAATAAGCATGCCGAAGTCAACAGCTCAGATGATTGCAACTTATCGCTAGTTTTCAAGTATTTCAGCTACTACTTGTGCAAACTTGAAGTTAGTTCATTAAGTGTCTTTTTAGCATTAACAAGCTGTAGCCTGTGCATGTTTCTAGTTCGGATCAATGGGAGGTTGCAGCTCAGAATATTGCAGAAAAATTTTGCCTACAGCATATTTTGGAGGTACTTTGAAGCTTCTAAACCTTTACTCAGCATCAAGATGTATGTTTAGATTCCTTTTTCAGATGGTTTTATTGTTTGAGGTTGATTTTACATTGAAGAACTGCTACTAAACCTCCTTAAATGTCAACATTACTCCTCCTTATGAATGATAATACATTTTCATCTTGAAGCTTCTGCTGGTCATATAATCTACAGTAGTCACTAATGTCTGATGCTTATTCAAAATCTGTTTGCAGTGCATTGCGAACAATGTTGCAATTGAGGACGTGGTACGAATCGGAAGGGAGAAGGGGATTGTTGGACTGGTATGAGCTTATTCAAAATAAAAGGTTCAAGTGGCAATGCTATAGTTGATCAAAAATATATACAGGATTGCTCAAAACTCTTTTTTATCTTCCAAAGGACAAGAGCATTATCAAGCATGGAAGGGTTCAGAGGAAAGCTATCAATCAGAAGAGGCTGGATGATCGCTATCTTGTTTTGTGTCCTGGCAAACTCTTCGTCTTTAAGGTTCTTTTGACCCGACTTTGTAATTAATAGTTATCAGGTTGCCTACATGCAACAATATACAGCAAAGCTCATCAAATTCTTTTGCTGTAGAACTTCGATATAAAGGGAAAGCATGTTCGCTATGTGACTTCTCTACTTGGAGCAACTGTGCGGGTATGTTTTTATAAAATGTTATTTTGAGCTTGATTGCAGCTGAATACTGTTATTGTTTGAAAGCCTGCTTTCTTTTCCATTTGGCTTTAAACAATTAGCTTCTAACAACCAGACCAGAATTGTGGGCATTAAGGTTTGATTATGAGAGGAAACTTTTACTTACCCTTTAGCGTTGCACCGGTAATTGTGTAGGGGGATGAGGTGTTTTGCACGTCTGTCAGAAATTTTGGCGGGCATGCTACTAAAAAAATGGCATTTTATAATGAAAGAACATATTGCTGCAGATGTTGTCTGAGGAGTGCGAGTTTCAAATATTGGCTCCCGGTTCTAAAACAATTTCTTTGATCCTGGAGTCTCAAGTGAGCTGCATTAATGAATGTTTAAGGTACATTTTTTGATCAATGCTTTTATTTCACTAAGCAAAACCATTTGTTTGCACTACAGGAAGATCTTACTTCTTGGGTCGAGGCCCTCGCTATCTCAATTGGTCATACGAAGCAAGTAGCTGATGAGTCAGAGTCAAGTACGAAAGAGGAAGAGAAGAAGTTGGTAATGCAAGCTACCAAAGAACAGCTGGTGCACCAGACAAACACTGCCACTGATCAATGTGTCACACGTCACAGTGATGAATGTGGGACCTCCAAGCTGCCTCAGCAGCCACATCTGACTCGAGAAATTTGTCCATCTGCTATGGAGCCAAGGCCTGAGTTAGTATCCCTCAATAGTTTGGCCAGAAGCAAAGTAGGTTGGGATGCTGGAGAATCTCTTCAGGAAGTACAATGTGCTACTCCCCTGTTGAAGCAGGCTCTTAGAAAAGAGGATAAAGAGAACAGGGATGCAAGGAGACCTTGCTCAGGTAAAAGCTCCACTAATAGGCAGTCTCGTGCCATGGTGTATCTTGAGAATGCACTAGATGAGATGGAAGTAAGCGTTGGCAGTATAAGAATGACAGCCTGCCACTTTGATATGGTTGATCCTAGAACAAACAAGAAAGAGGAACTCTCCCATTTAAGATCCTCCTGGGATTTTGATTGGAAAAATAAGGAGCAGCAGAGCTGGAAAGGAAAGGGAGCATATTTGGAGAAAAAGTGGCGAGAGAGGGAGCCGTTTGTGAGTTTGGGCCAAGGTGAATTTAATGTCAGCAAGTTTTTAATCAAATGATGCCTTTTATCATTCTTCTGGTTTTCGATTTCCTATGACTCCTTATTGTTTGAGGTTTCTTGTCAATAATGAAGCAAACAATAAAACACCCCCCCCCCCCTCTCTCTCTCTCTCTCTCTCTCTCTCTCTCTCAGAAGAACAACGAAGGAAAACTAGAGCTTTGCATATAAGAGTAACCGGTCTAAAAGACCGAGATGATGTGGAAGGGGAAGTTGAAGAACTTCTCCGCATGATGGGTAGTGAGGCTACTCATACAAAGGCATGGAGGGTGGGGAAGAAGACACAAGGCAATGTGGAGACTTCAAAAGGGAGAGCTCTAATCATCCGTTTCCCATCCATGGAGGCAAAGAAGGACTTCTTGAAGAAGCGTCCTACACTAAAGAAAACGGGCATATTCCTTGGAGATGACCTCACTCTCACACAGCTTGCGCATATGAGACAGGTAATGCTAGAGATTCAAGCGGCAAGGGAGAAGGGAAAGACGGCCTTCTACAGAGATGGCCGGGTTGTGATTGTAGAGCGGCGCTCCACATGACGGTGTGAGACCTGTGGGACCACCCTCAAAGTTGCCACGTGGAATTGTAATGGATCTATGCGACTTGATGTGGGATAGTTTCAGGGGAAGAGACATCGTCTTCTACTCTAAGACACATCAGGCCCATGGGCAGTCTATGACTCACATCAGTGGATATAGATGGGAGACTGCCTATAGACAGGAGACACGATCAGAGCGCAGAGGGCGGGGATCAGGAGGAGTGGCAGTGTTATTCAGGGAGGAGTTGCAGCCATTGATACATATAGCCCGCAGAGATGAGCAAGCTAGGTACATGTGGGTGAGACTGAGAGCAGAAATAGACAGATATCTTTACATTGCTATTTGCTACCTCCCCCCGAGCACGTCAGTGTATGCACCACCCAGAGGACAGTCCCCTTTCTCTATTTTGGATGATGACATATGGGAGTTCTCTAGAGATGGTGACATCATCATTCTAGGGGATTTCAATGCTAGGACTGCCCATCATCAGACAATATTTTATGATACTTCAGAGGAGATGCTGAGAGAGCTGGATGCTGCAGAGACATGCCTATCGAGACTATCACAAGATGGAGAACACATTGAGTATGGACGACACTTGATAGACATGGGGACTGCACATGGATTGGCCATCTTGAATGGCCTACATAGATTTCTCGCCTCAGGGGCACAGACATGGAGCCAGCACAGTGGACTATGTCATGGCACAGCCGAGCCTCATCTCTAGTATCCAGGATCTCACGATTGGACCCAGACTTGTTGGTGTGGCAGTGGATCATACTCTTGTGTCAATGACCATCTCCTTTCAGTTTAGTGTAGCACACAGGCTACGGACAGCAGCCCCTACTCGCTACACCTTCACGCGGGAGAGACTCTGTATACATAGATGGGATCTACAGACGCCTATGCACAGAGGAGCCAGGGCGACCTCTGGAGGAGCTTACTACTATATTGACACAGACACTACATGATGCAGCAGCAGAGGCATACCCACATACCCAGCCTGAGCAGAGACGCCGTTCGGGGAGCATGCCCCAGAACAGTTGGTATGATGAGGAATGCCCGGACACTAGAGCTAGACTTCAGAGGGAGGTGCTTTTGGGGGACATCACTCACAGACAGTCATAGATTGACTTCCGACGCCTAGTGCGGCGGAAGAAGAGGGCATTTTTGGCTCGGCTAGAGCAGGATCTATATCAGCTGTTCTTGAGTCAGGACTCACGTGAGGCATGGCGGCTCTTTCAGGAGCACTCTTGTCACAAAGTGATGACGTGGCTATGGACAGCATAAACCCTAATTTCTGCCAGAAACCCTAAAATTCCTGCAAACCCTAATTTCTGCCAGAAACCCTAATTTCTAGAAATCGCGGAGGCTGATTTTTTTTTTTATAAAAAAAATAAATTTATAAATGATGAGCGACGCTAATTTCGCTTTTGAAGAGAATGCTTTTTTTTAACCAAAAAAAAGGAGAACTTGAGAGAGAAGAGCTTTTAAGCTCTTATGCTTTTCATTTTAAAAGCTTTTGGGGCTCTGCTTTTGGGCATCCCTTGTAACCTTTAAATTAGTGGTGAGGGCCTCACTTCTCAAAGCATTTGGACACAGAGTCTGAGAGTGAAACCCTAAGCACTCTCTTGTACTTTGATCTGATTAATATAAAAAGAAATACCGAAAGGGGCGTCAGTCTTTGGGGCCAATATCTCTAGGCACGGAACTCTGCCGGGCCAGTGCAAATCTATTGTGATCTGTGAATTGTTTTGAAGTGGTTATTTGGTGTTGTCGTGTTTGATTCTTGACTTGGAGTGTCCAAGTCTGTTATAGTGGTATCAGAGCACGGCCGATTTCTCTTCTACGAGAAATCCGATCCCCGAATTTTTTTTTCCGCGGCACCTATGGCTTCAGGCAATGATCAGTCGACTCCCTCTGCATCTGGAGATGTGGGCTGGGATCACAACGAAGATTCCGGCAGAGAGTATGGCCCGCCTTGGCCTACTCAGGCGGAGCGGCGAGAGATGGAGCGTCGCCAGTTGATCGGCGATGCAACAAAGATGATGCTCAATTTTTGCCAAGGACCCAAAGATGGCAAAATATATGAACCAGACCTCTTTGGAAGAGGTACAAATGGAGTGGCAAAGAACCACAACACCACTCCCGAAACCCGCTCTCAAGAAACCTTCTGCCTCCAAGAAATATACGGAGAAGGAACTGGAGAACGTGGTTGATGCACGGATTGCTTAGCTTTTTGACGCGCAAAAGAAAGCCAAAAAGCACGGCAAAAAGCAGAAGAAAAGCACTGACTTTCCAGGTTATTTGGGTCGTCAGTCGACTTTTGACAAGGCAAAGAAACAGAAGAAGCGTGTTCGATTTGAAGGAGTACCCAGTTCTTCTTCTTCTTCTTCTTCTGACAGTTCTTCTAGCTCTTCAGATTCGAGCGAAGAAGACAGAAAAGGTAAAAAGCGAAGCAAGAAACAAAGCTTCGGAAAGGGCAAGAAGAAGGCTACATCTTGCCCAGAGACTGACAGTTCTACTGAGGACTCGTCTACAGACAGCTCAGATTCCGATGACGGAAAGTTTTATGCGAACAAGAAGAATTTTTACAAAGCCAACTAGTATGACTTTCTCGAAGATGAAAGCAAGAAAGTCCGAGAGTTTAAGGAAGGTGGCCACTCGATCAAGTTTGATACTTTTCAGGATACTCAGATGCTTCGAAGGCTTTGTCTTTTATACAACAGTTTGACATCGCTTTCGCGGGAGGACGCTATTCAGAGCACTCCAAGATTCGGAGAGCTACCTCTTACCTTAAGGGGAATGCTCGTACTTGGTGGTCCACGCTTCTTTTAAACAAGAGTGCGCCAGTTAAATGGCTGAAATTTGAAAAGCTTTTTATTTCTTCTTGGTTGACGCAAGAATATGAACGAGATATACGAGCTGCTTGGAACCATCTTCGGATGACCAAGAAAGACACAATCAATGCTTATTGTGAAAGATTCTGGAGCTTTTTTTTCTACCCGCCTCTTCATTCAAGAAGATCTCGTTCAGAGAACAGATTGAGCGGTTTACCTTGGGTCTACCTACAGAGATCCGAGATCACTGCTTGGAACAGAAGTCAGCTTCTATTCAGGAGTTGACGAGTCATGTGAAGCGGGGCTTTGCCATTCACTCTGGCCGTCTGACCTACCCCATAGATGAGGCCATGACACAACCAGCCGAACAAACTTATGGGAATGAAAGTAGAAAGAAAAAGAGCAACCTAGAGAAAAATGATGCACGACCCAAGCTTACTCCTGAGGAGAGAGCTCGCTTCATTAGAGAGGGGAAGTGCTTTGGATGCGGGGAACATGGACATATCCCCGCGAAGTGTCCTAAAAAGGCACAGAAAGAACAAAATGATAAAGACGACGACAGGTCTGAGAGTTCGAGAGCAGCTGAGGAATGTGGCAGAAAAGGCAGATAGAAAAGCAGAACTGGTACCACATGGCGTGGGACCTGCACCGAATCTAATGAATGAAAGTACAAACTTTGCCGCTTTTGGGGCAAAGTGAAGGATCAGGAAGCCCTTTTGAAGGAGCCGAGGCAAACTTCTTTTCACTTGGAATTGGCGGCTCGATTTGGAACTACGCCCGACAGACTGACACCACTGGCGGAGGTAGTTCGACTGGCACCCGGATGGGATGTTGCCATTACACCGAGCATTGGCAAACTTCGTTTGCAATGACAGGGGTGTTCAGGGCACGCTAGTGACGTTCTACTCTGGATCCCTTGGTACCACAAGAACTACGCCGTGGTTGACTACCGAGCCGAGAAAGCGACTTTGATAAATGAAGGGCTTAGAGATTGTACTTGATGAACTTCAGTTTTCTTACTCATTCTTTTGGGAGAACTGAACGATGGATAAAGGTTGAATATGTTTTGACCTGAAGAAAAGAACGCCAAGATTTTTTTCTCCACACTCATGCCGATTGCTTTTCAGAGGGCCTGAAGATCAAACCATTGATCTGATACCTGGAAGCACGTCACCGAATCGGCCACCTTACCGTGTGAGCCGAGTACAGAATGAAAAGATTATGAACCAAGTGAAAGACCTCTTGGAAAAGGGTCTTGTCCAGCCTAGTACTTCACCGTATTGCTCTCCAGTGTTGTTGGTTTTTGAAGAAAGATGGATCTTGGAGAATGTGCATCGAGTATAGCTCTCTCAACGAAATCACCATCAAGAACAGATTTCCGATTCTTAGGATCGATGATATACTCGACAAGTTACAGGGATCCTCGTGCTTTAGCAGGATTGACTTGAAGAGTGGATATCATCAAATCAGGATAGCGCCAGGAGATGTCTACAAGACAGCTTTTCGGACGACTTTTGGGTTATTTGAGTTTTTGGTGATGCCTTTTGGCTTAACCAATGCTCCTGCGACATTTAATCGGATGATGGACAGGATTTTTCGAGAGTACAGGCTATTTGTTGGCACTTTCTTTGACGACATCATTGTTTTCTCCAAGAATGAGGTAGAACACAGAGATCATCTGCTTCAAGTCTTTCAGGCATTACGAGATCACACGTTAGTGATTAATGCAAAGAAAAGTGAATTTTTCCTACCAGAGATACACTTTTTGGGACACATTGTGTCAGCAGCAGCAGGAGTGCAAATGGACCCGGCCAAGATAGAGACTATCCGTGATTGGCCCAATTTGAGGAATGTCCATGAAGTTAGAAGCTTCTTGGGACTGTGTTCGTACTACAGGCAGTTCATACGAAAGTTTGCAGAGGTTGCTTCCCCTTTGCATACCTTGACATAGAAAGGAGTATCTTTTTCGTGGGGACCCTCAGAGGTGATTGCCTTTCAGACATTGAAAAAGAAATTGACTACGGGACCTATTTTGACTTTGCCAGACTTGCAGAAGTCATTTGAAGTATATTGTGATGCTTGTGGTCGTAGTCTGGGTACGGTCTTGATGCAAGAAGGCCATGTCATAGCTTACAAGAGCCATTTGTTCTCTAGGCCGGAGATGACAACACAGATCTATGAGAAAGAGCTTTTGGCGGTTATCCATGCTCTTACTCAATGGCGGCATTACCTACTCGGAGCGGATTTTACTGTCTTTACAGACCATCAGAGTTTGCGCTACTTCTTGTCACAGAAGCAGCTTTCGGAAAAGCAGATGCGGTGGGTGAACATCTTGTCACAGTTCCACTTCGAGATTGTCCATGTGCAGGGACAGAAGAATGTGGTGGCAGATGCTTTGTCTCGGAAACCGTTGGTTCTGGCTGTTTCCGCGATACATCATAGGAGCTTCGAGGATATGGTCGATCAGTATGCCACAGATACAGATTTTGCAGATATTTTCACACAGATACGGGATGGGGAGACAGTAGCTGATACTTCCTTCGGGAAGGCTACTTGATGAAAAAGACTATGTTGTGCGTTACACAGCTGTTGAGGGAAAAGGTTATGACTGAATGCCACTGTCCACCTTTTACGGGTCACCGCGGCATTGCTACCACCATGAAAGGGGTAGAGAGATATTTCTTTTGGGCGGAGACTCAAGAAGTATGTGGAAGAGTTTGTGCGCAGTTGCTTGGTATGCCAGAAGGTCAAGTTTGACATGCATAAGGCACAGGGATTGTTACAACCTTTACCCATACCCACCCGCCCCTGGGAAAGTATTGCAATGGATTTCATTTTTGATCTCCCAAGAACACAAAATGATCACGATGATTTTCCGATTACATGGCACGTCTGAGACGATTGTCTCCGACAGAGACCCCAGATTTATGAATTTGTTTTGGAAGGCAATTTGGGAGAACATTGGCACGCGGTTGCAGTTCTCGTCATCGTTCCACTTGTAGACTGACGGGCAATTTGAGATTGCCAATTCAGTGATTTTAGATTTATTGAAGTCTTGTATCTCGGATTAGAAGACTCAATGGGAAAAGGACTTACCTTTGGTGGAATTTGCCTACAATAACACGATACACTCTTCGACGGGGAAGACGCCATGTGAGATTGTTGAAAGTGCTGCGAAGGTTCCATCCTTCCTGAGCACGAAAGATTAGATATTTGAAGCGGATGAATATTCGCGAGATTTGGATACGGCTTTTGCCAAGGTTCGCGAGACTTTGCAGGAGTCTCAAGAACGACAGAAAAAGGCAGCGGATCGCCATTGTCGCGACTTGAAACTGAAGGAGGATGATTGGGTGCTCTTACTTTTGAGAAGGCACGCCTACGAAGGAAAAAGGGAAAGGAGAGGCTTTTTCCAAAGCTTAGTATGCGATACTACGGACCTTTCCAGATCACTGACAAGATACATGATGTCTCCTTCCGATTGAAACTGCCAGATGCTTGGAGGATTCACAATGCATTGCATGTGAGTCTCTTGAAACGTGTTAAGGGTGATGTGGCTGATGATGGGGAGCCTGATGAGCAACCCGAAGTGGAAGAAAAGGAGAAGATCCTTGTTCCTGAACAGATTTTGGCACATAACGATACGAAGAAAGGTAAAGTCCGAAGGCGGTTCTTGGTTAAGTTCAAGAACTTTCCTGCATTTTGTGCGAAGTGGATGGAGGAGGAGGACCTAGCAGATACTCCTCAGATTGTGAAACTTTATCTCGATGTTTTGGTTTAGCATAGTCTACTCCAAATAGAACCCAGAAACTCAGCTTGGCCGAAGATCTGGTGCAGTGGGATGCACAAGAGGGGAGTTACTCCGCTCCTTTGTCAACAGATGCCTTGATTTTGATACTAAAGTCACTGATGTCTCTTTGAGCTTGAGGGATACTGAGAGCTGACAGTATTCTGCTGGATGACTTTATGAAATGGAATTCCTGATTATGATACTGATTTGTTCTTGACTTCTTGTGAGTGCAGGAACTGATAGACGAAATGACTGCAGCATTTTGGTCTGATTGATCTCGAATAGACATGGTTGCAATAGGGGTTAGTCAATCGGACATCGATGAGGTCCCGATTGGACCTAGATGTGATTGCTAGCTACATTGCCGATAAATCATGGTCTAAGATCCGAATGAATGTTGAATGTCATGTGATGTCCTGTGATGTGACTGTCGATTTTGTACATGTGCTAGATGTGTGTTCCTAGTACGTAGGTACTAACAGTCAGTGTTTGCTAAGATGGTTTATGGCTTTTGTCGGTTTTGCAGGCGTAATCGTGGTCGATTACAATGCTTTCAAGAGGGGGGTATGTCACAAAGTGATGACGTGGCTACGGACAACATAAACCCTAATTTCTGTCAGAAACCCTAAAATTCCTGCAAACCCTAATTTTTGCCAAAAACCCTAATTTCCGGAAGTCGCGGAGGCTGAAAAAAAATAAAATAAAAAAATAAAAAAATGATGAGCGACGCGAATTTCGCTTTTGAAGAGAATGCTTTTTTTAAACCAAAAAAATGGAGAACTTGAGAGAGAAGAGCTTTTAAGCTCTTATGCTTTTTATTTTAAAAGCTTTTGGGGCTCTGCTTTTGGGCATCCCTTGTAACCTTTAAATTAGTGGTGAGGGCCTCACTTCTCAGAGCATCTGGACGCAGAGTCTGAGAGTGAAACCCTAACCACTCTCTTGTACTTTGATCTGATTAATATAAAAAGAAATACCGAAAGGGGCGCCAGTCTTTGGGGCCAATATCTCTAGGCACGGAACTCCGCCGGGCCAGTGCAAATCTATTGTGATCTGTGAATTGTTTTGAAGTGGTTATTTGGTGCTGTCGCGGTTGATTCTTGACTTGGAGTGTCCAAGTCTGTTACAACTCTCCCCCCCCCCCCCCGCCATCACTTCTACAGAGGACTGGGGCCAGTACGCATCATCTCTGTACACAGTTCCTGAGCAGCCCCCCCTTCCGGACCCCCCCGATCCATGCCCACACACATGTGCTTTTTTCACCGCGGAGATGGTGAGGAAGGCCATTGACAGGATGAGGACTGGGAGAGCTTACGATCATGATGGTTTAGTGGCTGAGCATTTCACACATGCCAGAGATCTACTAGCAGAGCTTCTAGCAGTGATGTTTAACTGTGCCATGTGTGAGGGCTTGCCTGATACTTGGAGCCTATCTACTATTGTACCTATCTTCAAGTCGGGAGACCCTATGGAGCCTGGGAATTATCGCACTATCATGATTGGACACACATTTGGCACGGTTGTACGCATCTATTCTTGAGTAGCAGCTGAGTAGATGGGCAGAGAGGGAGGGGATACGCGCAGCCGAGCATGCAGGGTTCAAGAGGGGTTTTTCTACTCTTGACCGGGGTTTTTCTACTCTTGACCATATCTTGACACTCAGAGCCATCATAGAGGAGGGTAGATCGCGTGGGAAACGGATCTATTGTAGCTTTGTGGATTTCCGCAAAGCTTTTGACACAGTGCCTAGAGCTAGATTGATGCGCAGATTACAGCAGATGGGAGTACCCACAGAGCTCATTTGGGGGGTCATGGCATTATACAGGTCAGTAGTGGGGCAGGTACGCACCTCAGAGGGTTTATCCACCCCGATTCACTCCACTATTGGGGTGAAGCAGGGCTGCCCGCTCTCTCCTACTCTATTTGGTATGTATGTGGATGAGGTTTTTGACTACATTGAGAGAGATGGTGATAGAGGTGCACAGCTTTCTATTTGTTCAAAAACTTAGCCATGCTGGTCTTCAAAGTGTAAAATTTGTCATATGCAGTAAGTCTCAATAATTTACATTTCATCAAGAAATTTGCATTGCTAGATAGTAGAGACTCGTTCTATCCCCGACGTTTCCTAGGGTTTGGAGTTGCCGTTTCCTTGCGTTTCTACCTGTTGACGTTTCCAAGTAGGAAACGTTTCTTGCAACACAGAATACCACCCCACAGTGGATCAGGAGGTCAGCACCAGCATTCACATACGGCCAGGCGACTGTGGAGTATACAGATGCGTACACTTACCTCGGAGTGGTTTTTAGTGGGCCAGCATTTTCATTGAGGAGGGTAGCAGAGACTAGACTGACCAGAGCCCATGCAGCATTGGGTAGATTGGAAAGGATGTGTTCACAGGTTCAGTTTCAGGAGCCTAGGACGAAGCTCTGGCTCTTTGACACTCTGGTGGCTTCTGCATTACTTTATGGAGTTGAGATCCGGGGACCTTCATTAGATCATCACGGGAGGATAGGCCGCAGTGATGGATGGGGGGACATGGAGAAGCCTCTGGTCTCTATGATCTCGCGGCTCATTAGAGCCAAGGCCTTAGTACCACGTGCTATTGTTCGAGCAGAGCTAGCTGCCCCCCCACTAGTGGTTGAGGCGCTCACGAGATCGGTCTCCTTCGTACCATAGTTACCGGGGAACGCCCCCTAGCCCCCGTTCCGGCGTTCCGGCGTTCCAGGGGGGCAGTTCCCTTCCCGAACGTTCCGAAACGTCCCGAAACGTTTGACGTTCCGGGTGGCCAGTGCAAACCGGAACGGCCGTTCCGGAACGTTCCGAACACCCCCAAAACGTTCCGGAATGCCCCTGGAACGGCCAACGGCTACAAACAAATTTGGCAAAAATTGAAAAAATTAAAGTAAATGTTTGGGCTTCTTTTTGAAGTGTGCAAGGCCTCAAGGACTCATAAAATGCACCCCCCTCCCCCTTTCTCTCCACAAGCTAATCCTCAAGGCTCAAGCTCTCTCCCTCTCACACTCTCAAGATCTCTCCCTCTCAAGACTCACTCTCTCAAGGCTCAAGGCTTTAAGCCTTCAAGCTCTCTTCCTCTCCCTCCCACTCTCTCGAATCTCTCCCTCTCCCTCTCACTCTCTCGAGTCTCTCCCTCTCTCTCTCTCTCTCTCTCTCTCTCTCTCACATCATCTAGTCATAGCAAGATTGAATGGTCTTCAAACGAGTTTTTTGTGAGTATTAGAGTCAAAGCACTCTAATACTCCTTGTATTTAAACACAAGAAGCTAAAAAATGCACTATTTGGGTGTTTTTTATACCTCCCGTTCCGTGCCGTTCCCGTTCCGAACTCCTAGCCGTTCCCCCATTCCGCGGGGATCCCGTCGCCGTTCCCGTTCCGCGTTCCGGGTAACTATGCTTCGTACACCGCATGTGGGAACTTCCCAGAGACAAATATGCCCGCCTTGCACTTGAGTCCTCTCGACAGTTAGCCATGCAGGGAGATACAACATGCTGGTATGGGGAGATGACATCATGGTTTTAGGCGCATGGGTTTAGCATAGACAGATTGCCCCCCTTCCAGTACTCACTGGATGCACCCTCTCTGACTCTTACACAGTCCGAGATCACCAGGCTCATCCGCCAGGACTTGACTCAGCTAGACACCAGGAGGACATGGATACAGCCAGCACAGGAGCTGGGCACGAAGATGGCTTTCTACAGAGAGCATCTCCTCAATAGCTTACGGTTGATGGCTTTGTGACGAGGCCGAGATACATGGACACCCACTTGTCTCATGGGATACGATGTGCTATCGGCCAGATACGTACATCTTCACACCAGCTGCGGATCGAGACTGGGAGATACAACGTTGTACCAGCAGAGGCCAGGACATGCCCCCTGTGTGACATCGAGCTTGAGACAGAGTTGCACTACACATGCCACTGTCCCGTCTACTACGACATACGAGGTCGCTTCCATTGCTTGTTCAGAGAGGGCTTTGGACCATTCTCCAGAGTCATGCAGTACGAGGATCAGAGATGCTTGGGTTTGTTTTTGCTCGAGCTACGCAGACACAGAGAGAGCCTGATGAGAGGAGAGGCTAGCCAGTCCGAGAGACAGATCACAGATTTCTTTAGAGCTGCCACTGGACACTCGGAGGAGTTACTACCACAGCAGAGCTCGTCGTCTCACACCAGAGGCACACTGATCGACCGAGCGACTGAGCTCGGAAGATCCAAACGCCCACGACTGCGGAGGACTACACAACATCGACGGAGGCTGCATCAGAGGATTCGGATCACTTTGGCTCGACATGCACGACGCCCGGTCAGACTACTGACCATGGAGGAGATTGATGAGATCCGCCAGCGACCGATGCTGGATCTCTTGTGATCTAGCTATCCCAGCTAGCTGCTGTTCACACCTAGTAGTTTTGGATTCCATAGTATTTTATTGTGACATTTGTCATTTCATTTTTGTCATTGTTGTCATCTTGTTACTCTGACTCTGACTTTGTATCAGATCCACCACATTGTAACTTTCTAGTCTCATAGGTCACTTTGGCCTTTTGAAGACGTTAATATAAAATTTCATTTCATTTTCATTTCTCTCTCTCTCTCTCTCTCTCTCTCTCTCTCTCTCTCAAATAACAGATCTTGAGTTTAAATCTCCTCGTCCGATAGATCTTTAAGGTCTCTTGGGACAGTTTCCTACGACGTTAAAATTCTCTTCTTCTTCTTCTTCTTCTTCTCTCTCTCTCTCTCTCTCTCTCTCTCTCTCTCTCTCTCTCTCTCTCTCGGGATCACATGTCTTCCTTAAATTCCCTGGTCTTTTTGCCCTTGTCCTCGAGAAAATGGTATTGATTGGCTCTGTAAAAGTGTTTCTTCTTTGCATAGAACATGTGATCATCGGAGTCCGAACTCTCAGAGGAGGATGAATCCTTAGTAGAACTGTCAGAAACCGGTTGGGATTTGCTCTTTTTTGCCTTCTTCTTGTTCTTTCCAAAACTTTGATTCTTGCTTCGCTTCTTGCCCTTTCTGTCCTCTTCACTCGAATCGGAAGAGGAAGAGCTATCCGAATGGTCAGAAGAGGAAGAAGTGGATAGTCCTTCGAAGCGTACATGCTTCTTCTGTTTTCGTGCTCTTGCAAAAGAAGATTGATGGCCCAAATATCTGGGGTAGTCAGTCCCCTTGTTGCGCTTCTTCGATTGCTTCTTCTCTCCCTGAAGTTGGTTGACTCGTCTTTCGACGACGTCATCAAGTTCTTTTTCAGTAAACATCCTTGGGGTAGGAGGTTTCTTGAGGGCCGGTTTTATTGGTGAGTCAATGGCTTTCTGCCAATGAGTATGCACTTCGTCAATCGGATGCTGGGTCAAAAATTTGGCATACTATGGGTCCTTTGCAAATTGGAGCATTTGCTTTGCGCACTCGTCAACCTGGTGTTGACGTTGCATCTCCATAAGCTGATACCGCGTAGGCCGAGGTGGCCCGTATTCGTGATCTGCTAATCCACTCGAATTTTCCGTGCTGCCTCCTGTTCCAGAGGTGGCAAGAGTCGTCGTTTGATTCTTGCCTGAATTCATGTGTGTCGTGAGAAAAGGGATCCGATTTCCCGGTAGCAGAGAAATCGATTGAGCTCTGATACCACTGTAACAAACTTTTTTTTTTCCCGAGAAAAAGATCCTTCTATTAGTTAATGAAACTACCCATAGGGCTACAATTACCTCTACTAGAGAGGTCTACAGCAAACATAAGGGGAGACTCTCCCAATGAAAAACCAGCATATGTACAATGAGGCTAAATCAGGAGTTGGGAGGAGGGAAAAGCCACACAGGTGGACGGTAATGCCATCTGAGCACACATTGGACCATGGTGAAGAAAGGCCGAGGGCGCAAGAGTCGAAGGAAGGCCTCTCTACGCTCCCGCATGCAGTCGGAGCTGCCTTGGAGTCTCTCGAACTCTCCTCTGAGAGTATGGATCAACTCTAGCCAAAGATCTCGAACTGTCTCTGCTGGTGGTACAGGGCGAGCCTCAAAGATGCGGAAGCAGCGGGCCCACCAGATGAAATAGAGTGTCAGGCAGCAGATAAGCTCCCAACACTCCTCTCTCTCTGCTCCACTCATGTGGAGTAAGCTCCGTAGTAGGCTGGAGTGTAGGTCAACCACCCTGCATCACCATCATCCTGCTGTGGAGGACAACTCAAACTGAAGTGCCGGGCCTGTAAGAGTGGACCAAGCAGCTGCCCCCCCGGTGTACTGATGTGCTAAGGAAAGAGCTGGGATTAGTCGAAGGACACGAAGCCAAACCTGCTGCGCCATAGGACAGTCCCAAAGACAATGACACTGACTCTCCACAGGATGGTCACAAGCTGCGCATGTTGCCGAAAGACCACTATGTACAAGCGAGCTCCCAATTGCGGCAGCTCGATGTGCAAACAACCACTGGAACAAAGTGACTCGCCGCGGCTGTCTGGAGTCCCATAACCTCTCTCAAAAAGCTGACAAGAACTCAGTTGTGAGACCCTCCTCCTGCCAATGAGGTGCTGCAGCAGGACGAGCCTCTCTCCGCGCTGCCAGTATGTGACGTCCCAGACGAACAATGTACTGAAAGAAAGGAATACTTGGGTGGTCGGCTGAGAGAAGGGGTCCCTCCAAAACCACTCTCCAGGATCCCACTGCACACGTGCCAGGGGACAGTCTCAAGAGCTACTGGGTCAGGATCTATGACAAGTCCTCCCACAGATGCCCACAACTCGGATCCTCTGGAAATAGCACTCTACCACCTGTGGGGCCTCTACTTAAACTCGATGTAAACGACCCTCACCCTATAGCTCGAAGAACAGGGAGAGTACAATTTATGAGCTAGCCCGAACTGCGATGAGAACTTCCAGTCGCGTGAAGGCCCCCATCCATTGGGCGCTGCTGATTCAAGAGGTGAGAGCCATGCAATTGGTACTGCCTTTCTGATGTCCTGAAACATGCCCTGCACCCCTCTCATGCCCTGTAGCTGGATGCTTTGAAGCTCCTCTGACAAGCCTGAGAACTGTAACCAGTCACCTAGAGTGTGTGCTGGACCCTCTGCCATGGGACCCCAAGAAACATGAGGCCTACTACCAACCAAGTGGCCTCTCTGAGTGCTAACCATGTGGGTTCCAAACAAGGGGCTGCCTTAGGCGCTCCTCCGTGCAAGTAGGCTGATGCTGCCCCAGGCCTCTCCACAGTTGCTCCCAGGAGCGGAGAAGACTCGCAGGAAAACGGTCCTCCCGTCTCTTGCTCAAGCCAACTCTACACATCTCTGTGAAGATCCATCTGGTTGAAGGTGCCAGGGGCCTTCAGCCTGGGGCACGCTAGCACTAAGCCGCTGAAGCAAAAACTCCTTCCAGGGCTCCTCCCCTGGAAGCAATCCCTGACAACAAACTTCCCAAGAAGGGCTCTGCTCTGTTGTGCTGGGTCTATTATCCCCCAACCCTCCCTAAGAACAAGGAAGAGTGATGACCTGCCAAGCCACTTTGGCTGTAACAGACTTGGACACTCCAAGTCAAGAATCTACCGCGACACGATAGGAATACACTTCAAAACAGTTCACAATTTGATTCGACACCGGCCCGACGTAGTTCCGTGCCAAGAGGTATTGGCCCCAAAGATTGGCGCCCCTTTCGGTATTTCTTTTTGTATCAAAATATGTGCTCAAAGTACAAGGGAGTGATTGGGGTCTCACTCTCAGACTCTGCGTCTAGATGCTCTGAGAAGTGGGAGCCCAAACCACAATTATAAAGAGTTACAAGGGATGCCAAAAGCAAAGCCCCAAAAGCTGAAAATCAAAAGCTTTCAAAAATAAAGCCATTCATCTCACAAGGCTTGCTTGATAAAGCAACTCAAAATAAAGAATTTTTTCCCAAAAGCTCTCTCTCTTTTGTGTAGAATTCACCCTTGCAATTTGCGTAGGAAAAAGCTGGGAATTTTGTACGTTGCTGCTGCCACGTCATTAGTTCCGTACAACTGCCGCGTTTTCCGCCGCCATTTTCGGGAAACCCGTACGGCAATGCTACGTCAGCCCTAGACAACGTGATTTCCAGGTGTCCTGCCAAGGTGTGTGTGTACTGCTGGGCATGCCACGTCACTGGATTGTGACATACCCCCCTCTTGAAAGCATTGTAATCGCCCTCGATTACGCGTGCAAAACATACAGAAGCCATGAACTGTCTTAGCAGACATTGACTGTTAGTACCGACGCACTAGGAACACACATCTAGCACATGTACCAATCGACAGTCACATCACATGACAAATCACATTCAACATTCATTCGGATCTCAGACCATGATTAATCGGCAACGTATTTAGCAATCGCATCTAGATCCACTCGGGACCCCATAGATGCCCGATTGACTAATCCTTATTGCAACCATGTCTATCGAGATCGTTCAGACCGAAATGTTGCAGTCATTTCGTCTATCGGTTCCTGTACTTAAACAAGTCAAGAACAAGTCAGTATCGGGAATTCCAGTTCATAAAGTCATACAACAGAATACTGTCAGCTCACAGTATCCCTAAAACTCAAAAGAGACATCAGTGACTTTAGTATGAAAATCGAGGCAATCTGTTGACAAAGGAGCAGAGCGACTCCCCTCTTGTGCATATCCGCTGCACCAGATTCCGCGCAAGCTGAGTTCAGGGTTCCATTTAGAATAGACTATGCTAAACCAAATGCTTCAAGGTAAAGATTCACAATCTGAGGAGTATCTGCTAGGTCCTCCTCCTCCATTCACTTCGCATCCAATGCGGAGTAGATCTTGAATTTAACCAAGAACCGTCTTATCGCTTTACCTTTAATCTTTTTGTGCCAATATCTATTCTGAAAGGAGTATCTGCTCGTTCTCCTCCACTTCGGGTTGCTCATATAGCTCCCCATCATCGGGCACATCGCCTTCAAAAGGCTTCAAGAGACTCACATGAAAAACATTGTGAATTCTCCAAGTGTTAGGCAGCTTCAGTCTAAAGGAGACATTATTTATCTTTTCGGAAATTTGGAAAGGTCCGTAGTATTGCATACTAAGCTTTGGAAAAAAAAAGCCTCTCCTTTACCTTTTTCTTTCTCAGACGTGCCTTCTCAAAACGTAAGAGCACCCAATCGTTCTCCTTCAATTTCAAATCGCGACGATGGCGATCTGCTACCTTTTTCTCAGATTTTTGCAAAGCCTTCCGGACCAAGCCAAGTCCCTCATGAACTGGTCGGCTTCAAAGAAAAAATCTTATCTTTCGTGCTAAGGAAGGGTGAAACCTTTGTAGCAAATTCAATAATCTCAAATGGCACCTTCCCCATCAAAGAGTTAATCGTGTTTTTGTAGGCATATTCCACCAAAGGTAAAAACCCTTTTCCCATGTAGTCTTCTAATCCGAGATGTAAGACTTCAATAAATCCAGTACCACTGAATTAGCAATCCTTGATTGCCCGTCAGTCTGCGGGTGGAACGATGATGAAAGCCAATGTTCTCCCACATAGCCTCCCAAAACAACTCGTGAACCTGGGGTGTTTGTCGGAGACAATTTTCTCAGGCATGCCATGCAATCTGAAGATCTGGGCAATAAACAATCGTGTCCACGTTGTGTTTTCGGGAGATCAAAAATGAAATCCCTTGCAATACTTTTCCAGGGGCGGGTGGCTATGGGTAAAGGCTGTAACAATCCTTGTGCTTTATGCTTGTCAAAACTTGACCTTTTGGCATACCAAGCAACTGCGTACAAAATCGTCTCAATCCCTCCACACCCTTCAGGGTGGTAGCAATGCCGTGGTGACCTGTAAAAGGTGGACAGTGACATTCGGTTAAAACCTTTTTCCTCAATTGCTGTGCAACGCACAACATCGTTTTCCTCATCAAGTAGCCATCCCGAATGGAATATTCCGCTACTACCTCCCCAATCTGTATTCAACTGAATACATCTGCAAAAATTTGTATCTGCGACGTATTGACCGACCATATCCTCGAAGCTTCTATGATGTATCGCGGAAATAGCCAGAACCAATGGCTTTCGGGACAAAGTATCTGCCACCAATTTCTTCTGTCCCTGCACATGGACAATTCGGAAGTAAAAGTGTGACCAGATGTTTGCCCACCGCATTTGCTTTTCCGATAGCCGCTTCTGTGACAAGAAGTAACCATCTGTGAAAACCGTAAAATCGGCTCCGAGTAGGTAATGTCGCCACTGAGTAAGAGCATGGATAACCGCCAAAAGCTCTTTCTCTCATAGCTGTACTGTCAATTCCGGCCTTGAAAACAATTGGCTCTCATAGGCAATGACATGGCCTTCATGCATTAAGACCGCATCTAGACTACGACCACAAGTATCACAATATACTTCAAACGACTTTTGCAAATCCGGCAAAGTCAAAACTGGTCCTGTAGTCAAATTCTGTTTCAATTTTTGAAAGGCAGTCGCCTCTGTGGGTCCCCACGAGAAAAGGACTCCTTTCTATGTCAACAAATGCAAAGGGGTAAGCAACCTCTGCAAACTTTCTGATGAACCGTCGGTAGTAAGAACATAAGCCCAAGAAGCTTCAAACTTCATGGACATTCTTCAAATCGGGCCAATCACGGGTAGTCTCTATCTTGCCGGGTCCATCTGCACTCCTGCTACTGAGACAATGTGTCCCATAAAGTGTATCTCTGGGCTCGGCTCACACGGTAAGGTGGCCGGTTCGGTTGTGTGGTTCTAGGTATCAGATCAATGGTATGATCCTCAGGACGAGCCAGGCAACTCGCCTGGCAAGCCCTCTGAAAAGCAATCGGCATGAGTGTGGAGAAAATCTTGGCGTTCTTTTTCGAGGTCAAAACATATTCAACCTTCAATCATCATTCAGTCCTTTCCAAAAAGTAAAGAAACTGAATTTCATCAATTACAATGTCTGTGCCCTTCATTTGTCAAAGTCGCTTTCTCGGCCCGATAGTCAACCACGGTGTTCTTCTTGTGGTACCAAGGGATTTCAAGCAGGACGTCACAACCTCCCAAAGGAATTACGTAGAAGTCCTCTTGCCCTAAACACCCCTGACATTGCAAACGAAGTTGGCCAATGATCGGTGCACTGACGACGTTAGTGGGGATGTCGTGGTATGTAGTCAATACTATGCATGATGGAGCTGATGGTTATATTGTCTTGTGGGTGACTACCTTGGGTCTATACCTTGCACTTTCCTTTAAGGGTGAATCTAGGCTTATCTTGGGTTCATCTAGGTATATGTAATTCCAAATCGAGCCGCCAATTCAAGTGAAAAGAAGTTGGCCTTGGCTCCTTCATCCAAGAAAAAGAGGGCTTCCTGATCTTTCACTTTGCCCTAAAAGCGGCAAAGTTTTGTACTTTCATTCAATTGATTCGGTTCGGGCCCCACGCAATGTGGTACCAGTTCTGCTTTCATCTGCCTTTTCTGCCATGTTCCTCAGCTGCTTTCGAACTCTCTGACCTTTCTTCATCCTGTTCATTCGGTGCCTTTTTAGGGCACTTCGCGGAGATGTGCCCAGCTTCCCCGCATCCAAAACACTTCCCCTCCTTGATATAGCTGACCCTCTCTCGAAGAGTGAGCTGGGGTCGTGCATCCTTTTCTTTCTTTTCTGGGTTACTCTTCTTCTTTCTACTTTCATTGTTAGAAGTCTGTTCGGTTCTCTGCGTCATGATCTCATCTGTGGGGTGAGTCAGGTTGCCAGAATAAATGGCAAAACCCCGTTTCGCATGACTCATCAGTTCCTGAATGGAATCTGACTTTTGCTCTAAGTAGCGATCTCGGATCTCTGTAGGAAGTCCCAAAGTAAACCGCTCAATCTGTTCTTTGAACGAGATCTTCTTAAATGAAGAAGTTGGTAGAAAAGAGCTCCAGACTCTCGCAATATGCGTCCAATGTATCCTTCTTGGTCATCCGAAGATGGTTCCAAGCAGTTCGTATGTCGTGCTCGTACTCCCGAGTCAGCCATGAAGAAATAAAAAGCCTTTTAAATTTCAGCAATTTAAGTGGCGCTTTCTTGTTCAATAGAAGAGTGGACCACCAAGTTCGAGCATTTCCCGTGAAGTAAGAGGTAGCCCTCCGAATCTAGGAGTGCTCTGAGTAATGTCCTCTAGAGAAAGCTATGTCAAACTGCTGTACGAAGGACAAAGCCTTCGAAGCATCTCGAAATCCAGAAAACGTGTCAAATTTAATTGATTGTCCATCTTCTTTAAATTCTCGGACTTTCTTGCTTTTATCTTCCAGAAAGTCATACTGGTTGGCTTTATAAAAATTCTTCTTCCTTGCATAAAATCTACTGTCGTCGGAGTCCGAACTATCCAAAGACGAGTCCTCTGTAGAATTGTCTGAACTAGGCGAGCTTTAGACTTCTTTGCCTTTTTCATGCCCTTTCCGAAGCATTGCTTTTTGCTTCACTTTTTACCTTTCTTGTCTTCTTCGCTCGAGTCGGAAGAGCTAGAAGAACTGCCAGAAGAAGAAGAAGAAGAAGAAGAACTAGGTACTCCTTCAAATCGCACATGCTTCTTCTGCTTTCGTGCCGAGGCAAAAGTAGATTGATGACCCAAATAACCCGGGAAGTCAGTGCTTTTCTTCTGCTTTTTGTCGTACTTTTGTCTTTGTTTTGCGCGTCAAAAAGTTGGCTAATCCGTGCATCAGCCACCTCTTCTAATTCTTGCTCTGTAAACATCCTCGGCGCAAGAGGTTGTTTGAGCGCCAGCTTGAGGGGTGGCTCCATGGTTTGCCGCCACTGTGAGTGCACCTCGTCGAAGGAGGTCTGGGTGAAAAATTTTGCAAGTTTAGGGTCCTTCGCAAAATTCATCATCAACTTGGTCGCATCATCGACCAATCTTCGATGTTCCATCTCTTCAAGCTCCACCTGAGTAGGCTGAGGCGGGCCATACTCCTCGCGTGAATCTTCTTCGTGATCTCTTCCCGCATCTCCGGATGCAGAGGAAGTCGACTGTCCTTTGCTTGAATCCATAAGTGCCGCGTAAAAAGGATCGGGTTTCCCGGTAGAAGAGAAATCGGCCGCGCTCTGATACCACTGTAACAGACTTGGACACTCCAAGTCAAGAATCTACCGCGACTTGACAGGAATTCACTTCAAAACAGTTCACAATTTGATTCGACACCGGCCTGGCGGAGTTCCGTGCCAAGAGGTATTGGCCCCAAAGATTGACGCCCCTTTCGGTATTTCTTTTTGTATTAAAATCTGTGCTCAAAGTACAAGGGAGTGATTGGGGTCTCACTCTCAGACTCTGCGTCCAGATGCTCTGAGAAGTGGGAGCCCAAACCACACTTATAAAGAGTTGCAAGGGATGCCAAAAGCAGAGTCCCAAAAGCTGAAAATCAAAAGCTTTCAAAAATAAAGCCATTCATCTCACAAGGCTTGCTTAATAAAGCAACTCAAAATAAAGCAATTTTTTCCCAAAAGCTCTCTCTCTCTCTCTCTCTCTCTCTCTCTCTCTCTCTCTCTCTTTTGCGTACAATTCAGCCTTGCAATTTGCATAGGAAAAAGCTGGGAATTCCGTACGCTGCTGCCACGTCATCAGTTCCGTACAACTTCCACGTTTTCTGCCGCTTTTCGAGGGACCCGTACGGCAGTGCCACGTCAGCCCTAGACAGCGTGATTTTCGGGTGTCCTGCAAGGGTGTGTGTACTGCTGGGCATGCCACGTCACTGGATTGTGACATTGGCCTGGGCTATCTGAGTGTCGTGCCCTGACCAAAGGAAGTTCTTGATCAACCTCTCTACTTGACTGATGCAGGAACTCGAAAAGATCCAGTAAGAAGTGATGTACCACATAGTAGCCAACAACACCTGGTTGGCCACTACAACTCTGCTTGCCAAGGAAAGACGTGCAGAACTCCAATGTAATAGCTTCCTCCTGATGGACAGGAGGAGGGGAGCAATCTGTTGCTCAAGGGACAAGTTCAAACCAACCTGACAGCCCAAGTATCGGAACTGCAGTCCTGGGGGGAATCCATCTGTAACCCTCACCGAGGAAGCCAATCTAGCGTAGGAGCACTACCAACCGAGAAAGCCACAGTCTTTATCCAGTTGATCCATGTGCCTGATGCACAACAAGCCACAGTCTTTCTCCAGTTGATCCGTGCGCCTGATGCAGCCAATTTGGCGTAGGAGCACTACCAACCGAGAAAGCCACAGTCTTTCTCCAGTTGATCCGTGCGCCTGATGCACAACAAAAGGCCTCAAGAGCCTGCTCACACCTGTGAAGGTTGGCTTGCTGGCCTTCCAAGTACAAAGCTGAGTCGTCTGCAAACTCAGCATCCAGCAACTCGTCGCCCCGAATAGGGAGCGCTAAGCCACGTAAACCAACCTGCTGTGAAACCAAAAATCTGCTCATCGCCTCAGCACAACATTGAAAGAGAAAGGGGGCAAGAGGGCAGCCCTGTTTGACCGAATGTGTGAGCATGAAGCGATCTCCTCTGCCACCTGTCAACAGTACCTGACTGTGTGCCCGTCTGTAGAGAGCTGACACACCTCTGATCCAAGCATCTGAGAAGCCCATCCTGCGTAGAGTGCCCTCCAAGAAGTCCTAGTCAACTCTATCATAGGCCTTCTCAAAGTCGAGAAGGAATATCACCAAATCCTCACCATGGAGGCGAGCGAGGGCAGAAGCCTCCCAAAACGCAAAGATGTTGTCAAGGATACTACGCTCCTTGGCAAAACCTGTCCGGTCCCATATATAATGCTCTCTAGAAGTGGCTAAATCCTCAAACTCAGAGCCTTGGCAAGAATTTTGTAGGCTGAGTTGAGGATGGTGATGGGCCGCCACTGTCGAATCTCATCCAAGGAGCCACCCTCCTTAGGAATGAGGTAAATGAGACCCTCACTCATGCTGTCAGGCATCTCTCCTGTGTGCAGGATGTACTGAAAAGCGCTGCATAGATTTTGAGCCAAGCAAGTCCCAGTACTCTTAAGAAAAAACTGGGAGTCAAACCATCCTCACCTTGACAGCTACCACGGGGAAGTGCTTTGAGGGCCACATGGAGCTCCTCTAGCTGAAGAGGCTACTCAAGCCTCTGGCGCATCTTCTCAGTCACAAGACCAGGCATCTATGCCCAAACCTGCTCTCTGCAAGCATCCCGACGCTCTGATTGAGGCTCTGCTGAAAGCAAGTCACGGTAAAAGTCGGTAGCAACTGCTCGCATGTCCCTAGGCTCTGAATCAACTGACCCGTCTGGCCTCCTCAACTGGCTGACCCTGACATGCGTATGCCGGGTCCCACTGCCTCAAAGAAAGCCCTTGTCACTCTGTCACCCACCTGGGTCCACTGAGATGCCTGTCGATGGAAGGCAAACTCATGGCGCCTCTCCTCTGTGCTAGCAAGCTCCTGACGAGTCTGTTGCAACTGCTCCTCCAACCAAGGACTGTTTAGATGTTGCTCCTGCATCCTCTGCAAGGTAGCAACGCCCCGTTGGAGGCACTGCTGCTCCTCTCTCGTTGCAGCCAGGCGGGCCATGGACTCTTGAAGAAAAAGCCGACTGAGCTAAGCAAGTCCAGAGGCCACCCTGTGAGCAGGAGAGTCCTGCACGGATGAGCCCTTTGTCCAAAGAGCCACCACTCTCTCTCTGAGCATAGAGTCCAGCAAAACCCTCTGAGGAATACGAAGCATCGTGCTCTCCCTCCTCTGTCTATGTGTCACTGTGAGGATTATTGGTGCATGGTTTGAAAAAGAAGTACCAGCCAGAATGCAGACCGTCCCACCCAAGTCACAGAAGTGGTCACTAGTGTAGAAGCGATCTATCCGAGATAGATTCACTCCTCCCACTCTGCGGTCCGAACGAGAGAAGGCCAAACTGTCAAGGGGCCTCACAAAGCTAGAATGCTTCCAGACATCTGAAACTCACAGAGTCATACAAAACCTCTCCCAATCTGCCAACTCAACTCCATGCACAGTAGTATGGCTATCTCCAATCTTGTCAGAGGGGTCCTCCAACATGTTGAAGTCATCCCCAATGCACCATTGCTCTGCTTGCGGCAGAGACTCAACATTATGAGACCAAAACTCTGCACGTGCACTCGCCACATTGGGCGCATAGATGTTCAGGAAGCCCACGAGGCAACCCTGAACCTGCATAGTGATCCACTGAGCCCTGCCTTGCACAATAATCCCTCTGCCCAATATGGCCTGCTGCAAAGAGTCCGCAATAGTCATACATACCCCTCCCTGGATGCCTCCAGGTTCAAATGCAGTTGTCTCATAGCGACCACGCAAAATCTGACCACATCGTCGAATGCGGCTCTCACAAAGATGATGCTCCTGTAGCATAAGAATGTCAATCTTACCACCCACAAGGCATCTCTGAAGCTCCTGAGGCAGCCGACTCCTCTGACACTGAAACTGGGGACCTCCTAATCCCTGCACATTTTATGAGATGATCCTCATGGAGTCAGTGAGAGAAAACAGCTGTTGCCACAATAGCCAACCTCGCTATCTTTGAGGCCGGTTTGGATGGGGAGTAATCCGCATCCGAACGACCTCTAGACAAGCGAGAAAGGAGCGACTGTCCCACCCAAGCCCAAGCCGAGCGTGCAGCCTGAAGGGCTACATCCTCTGTCCAAGAATCCTTATGTATAAATACATAACATGGAGGGCTCTGAGTGTCAGCAAACAAATGCACCGCAATGTGCCTGCAACTCGAAGCATCCGGAGGCGTCATGCTGAACTTGGCGAGAGGCCAAAGTGTTTGCACCAAAATCTGTCACCCCTAAGTCCCCTGTGTGGTGTGAGAACTTAGTAGCCTGAATTTGGAGCCAGTCCAGATATGCGTGTTGGGTCTACTCTGTGGAATCCCTACCGCACGTCGGAAAGGAGAAACCTATTGTTGTGTCCAAAGCCTCAAATGTCTCTAGCTGGAAGAAAGAGGACGTGGACTCAAAAGCAAGCCTCGTCCAGGTCAAGAGAAGAGTCGCCTAGGAACCGCGTGAAGCTGTAGTCGAAGAAGTCCCAACGTCTGCAAATGTCAAAGCTAGTCAAACCTCTAGGGGCTGTTGCAAAAGGAGAAATCTGCACCAAAAATAGGTGGCCTCAGGTGGGGTTGTCCCTCTCGAGCTACACGGCTCGAAGCGAAGGCACTACCAAGAGATCGTCTCGCGGCAGACGCGTGTCCAGTCCCCTGCGTCTGAGGAGTGGAGGAGGGGTCGAGAGATGAGGCTGAGGGCTTCACCGAGGAGAGAGGAGGGGCGGGAGGCAGCGGTGGAGGTGGTGTGGAGGACGCGGGGGAGACGGAGCGGCAGTGTCTGAGGGAGGAGGAGACGGAGGTGGAGGAGCTGAAATGGACGGGGCCTCCTCAGACGGGCCTTGCTGAAGGGGGTCAAAACGGTTCCCAGTCGGAACCCAGTGCTGCTGAGCTGCAGCAGGTCGGCCACCAGGGGGAGCAGTGGGGCGAGCCCGCCCCTATCGGCGGCGGCCAGGCACCTGCTGCCAACCGTCAGCTATCTGGTCGCTGGTCTTAGTCGAGGTACCAGCATGTGTGTCCTGAGTGTCTGGCTGCTGGGCATGCTCATCCTTGGAAGGCTGCGCGTGTGTTGTGGGTCGAGGTCTCCTGCGAGGACAGGCCTTTGCCAAAGGGCCCATCTGTCTGCAATGAAGCACTGATTCGGGAGGCCCGAATACTCCACGCTCTGACGGAACCAACCAGGTAGTAGGATGCCCTTCGGAAGAGTGTGGGTGTCCCAAACCAGAACACGTACTGTGGGGATGCCGGCCGCCTTGGCAGCTACGGAGGCTGCCGTGCGAGATGTCTCCAGGACAGTCCCAATCTCTGAGCCTATCCTGGACAAAAGTGGCAGGTACTCCCTCCTCAAAGTGGGAAAGAAGACTGAGATGGGTAGGTTTGCCTCCTCTACCAGAACATCATTAGCTGGATCGAAACCATGCCTCCACTGTCGAAAGTGGGCTCAAACTGATCGGATGGCCAAGGGGATCATCTCGATGACCTTGGACGCCATCTCGGAGGTCTCAAACTCTATCTGATAGTAGCCCCGTCCCAGGAACTGAACATCCAAGATCTTGCCCACCTCTGCGAGAAGGCGGGCCTGGAGAAGATCACGCACCTCTCCTCTGTTGGGTCTGGTGCTGAAGTTGCCTGAAGACGTTCCGCCTCTGCCGTTAGGCTCGCTTGCTCTGTCGACGAGAGAGCAAGTCGGATGGTGGGCTCTGCAGGGTCGGACGAGGGGGCTTCCTGAGAGTCCCTCTGAGGTGGAGCATGAGCCTCCATCAGTGTCTGTTGTCGTGAAGAAAGGGCGAAGAGTCGTTGACGAGTGGTGGCCTTCTGCGACCGAGTATGTCGAAGGAGATGAGGACTTGAGCCGAGCAGAAAACAGGGTGGAGGGGAGAGTGGCGATGCGGAGAGAGCGGGATTACGAGGCGGGGTTGGCAGGCTGGGGCGGGCGCGTTGGGGCTGCCTGCGCGCTGGTGATGACTGCGGGCAGGACAGGACAGCGCGAGACCAGCTGCGCGGGGGGGGCGGGGGGGGGGGGGGGGAGCGATGGCGAGAGAGAAGGGGGGGCAGTACGTGCGCAGGGGGAGAGGGTGAGGGCATCAACGAGCGCTGAGACACTATTAGATATGAAGTTATGCTGTAACAAACTTGGACACCCCAAGCCTGGAATTTGACACGACACACGAGAGAGAATCTCTTTAAACACTTCACACTTAAATCACAGTTCAATTGAGTCGATACGGCCCGACATAGTTCCGTGCCCAGAGAGATTGGCCCCAAAGACTTGCACCCCTTTCAGTATTTCTTTTTGTATTAATAATTGAGCAAAGTACAGTTGCCCTTGGGTCGCTTCTGCTCACCGGCTCGTCAGCACACAATGAGCCAGAGAGTGCCGAAGGGACTTATTTTTTAAAGCCCTTGGCCTTGAAAAGCAGTACATGAAAAGCCTTTAACTCAAAAGCACTAGGCCTCTCCAAAAGCAGCCAGCACACAAAGCGGAAATCCGTACAGCCTGCCATGTCACCACAGCGACGCGTTTTGTGGAGATCCGTACGGCCAGCCACGTCAGCACCATCAACGCGTTTTGCGGAGATTTTCCGTACGGCCAGTCGCTAGAATTCCTCTTTTTTTTAATACTCGAGTGTCCCTAGGGCCCTGTCGGTAGGTGCCCTATAAGTTGGGGACACTTATGGTCATGCCACGTCATCAGTTTGTGACGGGTGTATTGCAGAACGAGGACTCTGGAAACAGAGCTGGAAAAGAGTTGAAGGGATGCCATGCCCTGAGTCTGGAAGGTGAGATCCAGAGGCGAGAACCTTGATTCTCTAGGATTTAAAGAAGGAACGGAGGTTCGTTGGAATAGGGTTTTGCCCTAGGAATAGGGAGCTGAGGCTTCCGAGTAGCATCAAGTCTGATTCTAGAACGAACGTTGTAATACGTTCGGTTCGAGTGCTTGTATAGACTTCTCCTCAACAATAAAGATACTTTTACGAGGGGGGGGGGGGGGGGGGGGGGGACCAGCCCATCTTCTGGTCCAGTTTTGTGTCGATCTCTCTCTCTCTCTCTCTCTCTCTCTCTCTCTGTGCGTGCGTGCGTGCATGTGTGTGTGTGTGTGTTTTCTCTGGCTTTAGACTTCAGTATTAAGTGATAAATTCTAGTTATTCGAGTAAATTTTTTATTGTTATGCGCTCCCGTTTGTGACATTGCAATTCAACTGTGTTGCACACTCAATCAATCAATAAAAAAATACTTGATTAGGGGTGCCAATAGTGGCGTTCAGTGCCACCGACTTGTCTATTTGGGCATGTCGCTCCGAAATTTTCTCTATCTCCCTTCACTCTTCGGTCTAATTCATTTTGTTCAATTGTTCAAAAGATTACAGAGTATCAAGTCTTGCAGATTGTGGTAGTTCATAGTTTTCCGTTCGACCACTCCTTGGAAGTGGTTACAGTAGTATCAAAGATCCGCCTAGTGGACTGTGACTCTGTGGATGGCTCAGAGGAAGAGCGTGGCTCTCCGAGTTGTACCTTCAACTTTGGTCTTAGGGAATAAAGAAATATGGCAAGGCCCCCATATGGGGCACCTGAAACTCAATGTGGATCTACCTGTAGATCCTCAGAGGAGTTGAGGGGCCAATGCTTTTGGGAGTGGAATTCCGCTCTCCCTGTCGCTTGTCTACTGCGTTCAGTTCTGTTTCAGTTCAAGTGTTTGCTGTTTCGGTTCTGTGTGGTGTTGTTGCATTGCTTCCACCGCCTTGTCAGGTGACTTGCGGGTTACATCTGGGGAGCATAACGTTCTTAGTTAAGTGTTCTCATAGTTTGTGTGCTCTTATGAGCAATAGTTCTTGTACACAGGTCATAGCAGTAATTTGATTTTCTCATCTGCCATTTTGTGTGAGGATTCCTTTGAAGATGACGATCTTGTACTGCCTATTTGGACAATTAGTGATGTTAAGGTTGCATGTCTTCGAGTTTTGAATAAATTGGTTGTTGAATGCTTCATTCTTGGCATTGATCTTGAAATATTTCAAATTTTTTCATTTCAGCATCGAAAGCACGGCTTACTGATGAAATGCCAAAATTGGCTACATGGAAGCAACCTGCTCTACAAATCAAGCATATTGCAACAAGCAGAAGTAGAGAGTCTGAAACCTCACGACTCAGACACTCTGTAGACGGCTTAGCTAATCTCAACAGAAATAGAGACTTGCCTAGGCTGCCAACGTACTCAAAATTTCAACAGGATGTGGGAAGGATCACATATTCTGGGCTGGCACTGCCCTCCACGGGAAGGCCTTTGACAGCAAGTGCCAGCATGTCTTCAAAGGTGCAACTCAGTCCTGTCTCAGAAAATCTTCTGAAGAAGTATAGTAGTGAGGTTTCTCAGGAAGAAGTGAGCAGCTTAAGCAGGTCTTTGCAAGCAGGTGCGGTTTCTGGTGTACACCCTCAAGACGCAAATTGCAGGCAGCAGAGCACAAAGCAGAAGTCTAACCTGCAGCAGCAGAGGACGACCGAAAGTAGCACTTATCCTTATATTGCCACCACGCCTTCAACCTCGGGTGATGAAGAGGACGACGAAGAGGATGATGTTGAGGAGGATGGGGACCGAAATGAGAATTTCTCTCGCAGCACATCGATGCTGGCAAACACCTCTAATAACCGAAACTCTGCAGTGCTAGACGGATACTCTTATCGACAAAATGGAGATAATGCTGACCTTGAACAACATTCCTTAAACAGACGTTTGTCGATGGACCTCCCTTTCTGTAAAGAGGGGTCATCTCTTGAGCAGATAGGTTTGCCTTCGGGTACAAAATATACCAGTCAACAAGAGGATTCATCTGTCCGAGAGCATAGTCAAGTTTGGCAGGATACTACTAGTAAATCTACTTCCCAACAGCCACTGGAGTGTAGCACTTCTAATAGATCATATGGAGCCTCCGATCCGTATGCTGGTGCCAAGGTAAAGTGTTCTGACGTACCAACGGAGCCCACTACACCCAAGTTTCGAGAAGGCTGCCAAAGGAATCAGACGTTTGTATCTTGTATCAAAGCCAGTGATCAAAACCCACTACTACATGGTCCTATATATGATCCAAATTTTACAGGACCTCATATCATCAATAGAAGGCAAAGTCGGTTCGCACAACAGGGCTTCGATGGGGGTGCAGATGTTAGGAAAGGCATTGACAATGCTGGGTTTCAAAGTAGTATTCTGAATACGCACACATCTAATTTTGTGGATGCCAAAGAAACACATCATGCTAGCAAGATCTACAGGAACCAACTTCTATCAAATGTTTGTGGAGACGAGACGAGGTTGTTTCACAGGGGGCAGGAAGCACCTGATCTTTCTTCACAAAGTAACATCAACTTCCCTTCTTTGTATAAAAAGCAGCAGACCAGTAGCATTGTAAGACAAACAGAAAATTTAGGGGCTCCTGTCTCATCACAGCAGGGGCCATCCATGGAGATTGACTATGGATTGTCTCATGTCAATGAACTCCCGGAGCTCGTAAATCGAATTTCGAAAATCGCTGCTGCCTTTGATAGCAGGGATCAACAAGGGCATCACATATCTCAAGGAGCTACTGATAATGCAGGTCGAGGCCACGGAGATCCAGGTACTTATAGCATGCGTCTTGCAGGGCAGGACACCGTTGCTGACCCACATCAGTATGCTGGAACGGGCTCTTCGCAACCTGGGCTGGGACCCTGCAGGGGAACTCGACAATCTGCTGGCAACGATCCATTCAATCTCAAAGGTGTGGACAGGCATTTGAGATGGTCATCAGCTGAAATGCTCACAGCTTCAAGGGAGGCCCATCAAAGCAGCCAAACACAAAGCAAGGCATAAGACAAAAACGCAAAGATGAGGCCTCATTGGCAATCAGTGAAAGAACTCTCAAGATAGGTAAAGGAAAGAACCATTATGCTTATTTAATGTGAAGCAGTTCTCAAACTTTGATTGCGGGACAAGAAAGTTGCATGTTACAAGGGCTGGCTGATGGTGGGGTTGATGTATGTATGGTTGTGTGGTGTATGGATGTTAGTGTGGGGGTGCGACATGCATGAGTTTGTGGGGGAGAGTCGGGGGGGGGGGGGGGGGCAGTGAGATGGAAATTTGAGTGAATTTCGAGACTTGTTACAGTTAAATGCTATCTCAAAAGTCGAAATATGTACCTGTTGGTTCTATTGATCAAACCAGAATCTTCCACACCTCCCCCCTTCTAAACCCTATCAACCTGCAGTAAGTTGGCATGAGTGCGTACTCGCCACCGTGATGAACACAACGAAAGTTGCATGAATAGAATCAAAGTCAACACTATTTAAACAAATAGAACTACATGCATGGGCTCTGCACATGAACAGAAATAAAAGCTATATGAACAACAAAAGCAATCTTGTTAACAAGCATGGTAACATTGCAAAGAGTGATTTTGTACTTAATTCTACCTTTACAGAGCACAATGCCGCAACATGAGGTGTCTTTTTTCAACTAATAACAAAATCACTAACTTAATATTGGGTGTTGTTGCAGGTATTGATTATATCCAGAGGGAAACAAAGCTTCGTTTGGGCGTGTGCTGTAGCCAAGTGATAGCGAGCGATCTTGTCATGGTTGCCTGGCCAATTGTTGTACAATAATGTTGTATGATTACAGGTTGCATTTAAAAATGTTTAGTGAAAAGTTGATATTGCTAGTCACATCTACTAACGTGCATGCGAGCAAGCGTGCGAAGCATGTGGCTGGTCCATAAAATAGTGTCGTGATACACATCGAACTGTTTGGTTTTGTGGTTTGAGAATATCATAGAAACTTCCACTATAATGTTGCTTATAACTACTTGATCGAGTTCATGCTTCAAACTGTAACGTTGATTTGATCATCACCAACTGAGAATGAGCACAATCAATCTATCCATACAAAAGAACTCTCACAAAAACTAGTACAAATTTAGGTTCCACACAAAAAGGTCAATTACGACTGTATGAACTTTGTTCAAAGAACTGACTAGAGCAATGTGTACCCCCTCAAACCAAATGCCTATCCACTCAAGTGATCATCCTGCAAATGAACCTTTGAACTACAGCACTTTGTTGGAGGAAACAACAAATTTGGTTTATTCTTTTCCTTCTTCCTTCCTAACTCCCAATCATGTAGTCCCACATATATTTTTAAGTAAGATTTATGTTGTTAAGGAAACCCCCACTTGTTATGTCTATTATTTTTGCCACCTTGATAAACACTTATAGAAGAAGCAAGGCCTATTTGTCTTGGTGGGTATTAAATTTCACTAGATGTTCTACTATTGAAGGAACTACCTTATTACCTTGTTGATAAAAACCTCATTGAAACTTGGCAAGCTTGTAAATTTCGTTGCCATATTAGGACGTAGCATTAAAATGTAAAGACATATTAGGACGTAGCATTATGATTTGAACATGGCAAGAGTAGTGAGCGTTCCATCTTTTGTAACCCACTTCCACAAGCTTTGTACAATGCATGTTTTGACTTAAGTAGGATTACCCTATAACAAAGTGCTAGAAATGTTTCATACTAGTTAGTTATCATCATCATATTCAAGAGATACGTAGAAACATACTTGAGCATGGAAAATGCCATAAATCATACATTACTTGGCATGGACAATGCACCAGAAAGCGAGCAATCCATACGAGTAACAATGTTAACATACTATTGTGGAAGAACTAGGTATCAATAAAACACGTTGCTTTGGTAAACCTCGTGATCACTAGTAATGATCAACAAGAAAGACAGTGACATGCAGACAATTAAGAGGGAAACGAACCTCAACACTCATGACAATTACATAACATGCCCCAATATACTTATGTACAAAAAAGGGTTGACTTTTATACTTGGTTGGCTCTAGAGGAAGATAGTCCAATTACTTAGCAACTTGAGGACATTTTCACTCAAATGGCTCTACTAAAGTATTAACTCAGCTAGCATCATGTCAAATTGGATGTTGCTTAGTGGGGTGGCTAAACACACTCATACATACCACATCAATGCATGGAGAACCTTTCATCAAACATTAGATTACCATTTAGAAGGGTAGAATCTAGAAAGGTTGAAGTATTTTTTGCAACCTACATCTTGGATTAAAGTGTCAGGGTCAATATCTCGCAGACTCTAAACCCATTCTTCGACCTTTTATATAGGACTAGTGCCCGACCCTTAGCTTGTCTTGAATGTGTACATAAATCTCACATCAATAAGTGAAATTCAACATGATCTAGCTGTTGGAATTAGGGTTGCAGGAAAACACACACAGCTTGGAGAAGACGAAGGAAGCTCAAGGCACAACTCTCAGAGTGTATTACTTAGTGTGCAATGGAAAGATAAATAGCCCTAGAATGAATGGGTGTATATACAATGCATGAGGGAAAACACCTCCTAAAGAGGAAAAAAATACCCCAGCGGTCCTAGTGTGTTCACACACATCACTACCACATGTATATGGTAACAAATCCCCCCCTGGAGTGATGCGGTGAACGAGAGCTGGCACATGAGTAAAGGGAAAAGCCATGCCCCGAGGACATGATCAGTCCACAAAGGGGAGTAAGCCCAAAGATTTACGAAAAGCTTCCAACTTCTCACGAGACAATGCCTTTGTGAAAAGATCTACAAGGTTGTCCTGTGTTGGCACATAAGCCAAGCTGATCTCTCCTGCTGAGAGCCTCTCCCTGACATAGTGGTAATGCACCTCAATGTGCTTTGTGCGAGCATGAAAAACTGGGTTCCTCGCAACCGCCAATGCGCTCTGACTATTAGTGTAGATAGTGTTGGCAGTGTCCTATCCAACACCCAAATCAGCCATAAGGCGTCTGAGCCATACACACTCAACCGTAGTTGTGAAGACTGCCTTGTACTCAGCCTCACAACTCGAAGTGCCCACAATAGTTTGTTTCTTGCTCAGCCATGATATACATGAACTGCCAAGCATGAAACAAAAACCACTTGTGGACACTCGCGTGTCAAAACAACCAGCCCAATCTGAGTCCGAAAAAGCATGTAAGTTTGGCGGCAATGATCCCCCCATGGGATAAAACAAGCCAAGAGGTAAAGTGCCACTAAGGTAGCGGAAATCCTCTTGAAAGCCTGCCAATGCTTAGACCCTGGGCTATACATAAATCTACTGACTTGTGAGACTGCAAACTGAATATCTGGCCTCGTGTTGCATACATAAATGAGGCAGCCAACATCAGTTTGGTAAAGAGTGACATCAATAGGATCACCAGCATCATGTAGACTCAACTTTAAACCTGTTTCCATGGGAGTGGCAATAGGTTTGCAATCCTCAAGACCAAACTTACATAGCAATGTCTCTATGTAACTTTTCTGACACAACGCAATACCACCATCACATTGCTTAAACTGTATGCCCAAATAATGATGCAACAACCCCAAATATTTCATCGTGAAAGTAGCATTCAAATCAGCCTTAAATTTAGCAATATGTGCCTCATTGGGACCAGTGATCAGCAAATCGTCCACATAAAGAACAACAATGAGAAGTACATCGCCCTCACGCTTGACATACAATGTGCTTTTTGTTGGACTGTTATGAAAGCCTCGTTCGACCAAATGAGTGTCAGCTTTCTCATACCAAGCACGAGGAGATTGCTTCATCCCATACAAAGCCTTCTTACATATCATGGATTTAATGTATTTCTGGCTAGTCATGAAATAAAACACCAATGTACAGTGCCTTATACGCCTCAGCAAAATGGTATTGCTGAGAGGAAAAACAGGTCACTTACGGAAATGGCATGATGTATGGTCAAAAGTCAAGCTTTGCCACGCATTCTTTTTGGCTTGAGGCCATCATGTGTGCCACTTATGTACTAAACAGGTGTCCTACAAAAACTTTGCAGTCTATTACTCCATATGAAGCATGGCATAATAGAAAGCCTTCTATTGAGCACATGCATGTTTTTGGTTGTTTGGCATATGTTTGGTGCCACAAACACAACGCAAAAGATTGGATGATAAGGCTGTCAAATGTATTTTTGTTGGTTATAATGCTGAAAACAAAGGTTACAGGTTGTATCGTCCGCAAACAAAGCGTATTCTAGTTTCGCGGGATGTAGTATTTGTAGAAGATTTTGTTCAACCCTTGTTGTCATGTACTAGAACAATAATGTAAGCTCACAGGACATTTAGACAATTTGGTGCCTATTTTCAGTGGTAGAAGTTCGAATGTAAATTCCAATGAGGTAAATGTACAGCGTATGGGGGTTTTCGAAAATGTTACAGAACAGCTTATTACTGATGCAGATGTACATGATGTACTTGATGAGGAAAGGGCTGAAAATGAGCACGCTAGAGGTATGCCAAAATGGTTGGTGCATAGTTTGCGTGACAGTAAATTGGATGCACCTTTGTCTAGTCGTACTCGTTCAGGCTCTCGCCATGCATCTTATGCATCGGATTGTTATGCTTTGGCTGTGTCTAGCTTACATGATGTGGAGGAACCTCTCTCTTTTTATGAAGCACACAATTCAGAAAATTGGATGGCTGCCATGCAATCAAAATATGATGTTATAAAAAATGACACATGGACTTTATGTGATTTGCCTCCTAGCAAAAAGGACATTGGTACAAAGTGGGTTTACAAGTTGAAACGCAAGCCGGATGGTGAGGTTGATCGCCATAAGGCTCAACTTGTTGCAAAAGGCTATGCGTAGCAAAAAGCCATAGATTATGAAGAAACTTTTGCTCCCACTTGTCGTATGACTACTGTTCGTCTTCTATGTGCATTGGCAGCTCATTTTGGTTGCGATGTACATCAATCAGACATTGTTACTACTTTCTTGAATGGTGACATATTTGAGGAAGTTTATGTAACACAGCCTCGTGGTTTTGTCAAGAAGGACAAGAGGTAGGGTTGCAGGAAAACACACACAGCTTGGAGAAGACAAAGGAAGCTCAAGGCACACAATTGAGAGTGTATTACTTAGTGTGCAATGGAAAGATAGATAGCCCTATAATGAATGGGTATATATACAATGCACGGGGAAAAAAACCTCTTAAAGAGGGAAAAAATGCCCCGACGGTCCTAGTGTGTTCACACACACATCACTACCACATGTATATGGTAACACGAGCAAATTGAAAGGTGTTGATAATTTGAAGCATGTGATAGTATAGTTGTCTACAAGTTTCTCATTGTCCTCTCTTATAAGAAATGACAATTTATAGCTCTTGTGACTTGAGAGGTGCATGAATCAAATATGTGAAGCATGCCATCCTTTCTTTAGGTGGCAAGGTGATAGTGTTTACTAACTTATCAATTACCCATATTCAAGCGAGACATAGGTCAGCGTCTTACTTAATATATTAAAGACAGGATTTCATGACAAGAAGACACTTTCTGATATCCATCAAACACTAGCTTACAGTTAATAAGCTACTGGATGTTAAGAGTGCTAACCACAGCTTGCATTTAGGATAACTATAAAAATAATCTACTTAATGTTTAGTTATTATGTAAATGATCTAATTTTTTGGAATGCATTTTTGAACGTAATTTCTTTCTTAAAAAAGTGAACAAATAGTTCAACACATTTTTTCTCTTAATAATTCACAATTGGTGTTTTAGTTTGTGATGTATCTTCAAATTGAAAGATGATATGAGTCATAAGCAAACAAGTTAGTGCCAATGTTGTGGTGACAAATCAGAGCATCTCTTAAAGATAACAATAGTAGGGTCTACTTTTGGGCATCATTGCTTAAAAGTATAATAGCACCACAAGGGTGGTGCATAGTGCATGTGTGTAAGCAACATTAAATCCTACAAAAAGGGCAAATTAAGAAGGAAACTAGCAATAGCACAAAGTGTGCTGAAGCCTTTGGCAAGGAAAGAGCTATCCATACATAAATGAAACTTGTAGAGAAAGTGATTTTGTTGTGGTCATAGCACATTGAAAATTTAAAGAGCACAAGTGTTTCAAAGACTTTACCAAAGAGAGAATCGTCGACAACTTGGAAAGCAACTGCTTCTTTTGTGGTGATCCACTTTTCTTGCCATTGAAAGGACTGGTTGGAGAAGAGAATTCAAGCTTGTGAAAAGAGTAGCTTTATGTGAAGATAAGCTTCATCATTGAAAACTCATCAATGTTAAGTGGTTATTAATTGCTTCCCCCATTAATGTTATCCAATACCTTAGGGAGTTGTGTATACAATGCAAGGAATTCATTGAAGTAATGAGCAAAAATCCCGTTGATTGTGCAAGACGACTTTATTTCTACTAAAATAAGCGTTTTAATCAATTCCTCAAGAAGCAAATATAAACTTAATGTCACTTCCCTCAAATCCACTTGTTGCTTCCATTCAAATCAGACGTTATTGACAAGATTTGCGGTTTGTTTTCACAAACTTGCATGATTGTAAATCATTCGACTTAGTATGGTAATTTTTGTTGAGCCATTTTGTGGCTATCTTGCTTATGTTGGGTGGGACAAATGTTGCCTCTTTTTGATTAGCCATCTAAATGACTGCAATATACCTACATTTGATGCCTTTGTGCCATCTTTGCATTTTGTTGTATGTTTATACATGAATTAGCTTTCACACTTACAGAAAATTATATGTTGTAAGCATGTTCACTGGTTCAAATTTCCCACACACTTTGTTATTGTCAATGGTCAGTAGCTCTTTTCATCGAGGAAATTACACACAAAGAAAGTGGCACAATGAGAAGGCACAAAGGGAAAGGAGGAATGGGGCGGGGGGGGGGGGGGGGGGGGGGGGGGGGGGGGGGTAAAGGGTCCTTCTCAAACTCACAACCCAATAGAGGAAGCCATCAAAGAGCCCTCTTTTAAAAGATCCCCGCATTGAAAAGAGAAAGCATGAAAAATTGCAACGCCATTGAAGAGGCAAGCTATGTCTACCTTTGCATTTCTGCCTGCGGATAGGAAGAAGGTTAGGTTAGGTGACTCTTCTTACTTATCACTCAAACACAAAGTGATTTCTAAAGGAAAGTGTTCCCCTCCAATGAAGACATCTTACACCCATCCATGCTCCTGCTACATGTGTGCTAGATTGTATGTGAGCTTGAGAGTGTATGTGCACATGCATGCGTGCGTGTAATACGGCATGTTCTATGTGTATATGTTTGTGTGTGTTTGTATGTCTATGTGTAAGTGTGTGTTTCGTGTCCTTCCATGGGCTCTCACTAAAGATTATCAGAGCTTGATTCACCACAAGTGTCCTGTATGGATTGAGGTGCTCGATTTTCCTCGTACCTGGTGTCACTTTCTTCCTTTACTGTCTGCTCAATTGGGGAAGGTGATTTGCCCGCCTAAGTTGGATGCAAATTGTAATCATTTTTGTATCCTTTGGGACATTGATACTCCTATGCCAGCAGGAATTGCAGTAAATTTGGATGATCCTGTTGTTGGCAAATGTCCTTTTAGCTTAAATGGGGCAAATTTGCCAATTCTTGTTTTCGCTGTGGTAAATTCGGTCATATGCAATCGGAGTGTCCTGAACCTAATCTTCAAACCCCCCCCCCCCCTCTCAGCTGTGCCTCCTCCGCAATCCACTTCCCTAGCGAGAGCTGCACGTGAGGCCACAATCACTGGAATCTCTCTTCGTACAAGGGCAACTGGTGGAGATAAAGGCAAAGGGAAACAAGCTAATACGCCTATGGATCACACAGTGACAAAGGATAAAGCGAAAAACAAGAGTAAAGATAAACGCAAGGCCTCGATCTCAGTCACAGAGGCTTAGACAATCCCCAAAAAAGTGATTAAAGTACGTAATGAGGTTTCTTTACGCAATTATGTACCTTCTTCCTCCGCTCCCAACCTCTCTCAGAAGAAGCTTCTCTGCAACGATAACAAGTATTTGGTGGAGGCTTGGGACAAGGTTGTTCGTTCGTTCCTATAAGGATGTAGTCATAGGGGATACTTCATGACGTCTTTATTCCTCGCCCAGTACATCCCATTCGGTATTGCAGAAGCTCTATCAGGTAGCACCTCCTTATCCACCTTTGGTTGATGAGGATGTGCTTATGCACAACAACAATTAAATTATCCTCTTTCTTTGCCCTTTGTACATATTACTTAATGCATAGCTCTTTAAAGTGCATATCATACAATGTGCGTGGGTTAAGCAATCACGCAAAGTGGCGGCTCACTTGGCAATATGTACATACATGTAAGGCAGACATCGTAGTTTTACAAGAGCACAATTAGCATGAGTATGCTGGCCAGATATCTTACTATGGGGGGTATTGGATCACCTATGCAGGATCTAGTGATTACTCAGGAGTGCTTATGCTTATTCGTCATGAACTGCAACAAATTTTGGCTTTTAATGATCCTGTTGGGAGGTGGATGGTAATCCAATGTATGGTGAATGGAGAAGTTTTTGAATTTGCAGGTGTATATTCCTATACAGCTTCTGTGGATAGGGCAAGGCTATGGAATGATATGGCATGTTACAATTGGCGCTCGAATGCATTTCTTTGTGGGGATTTTAATAATGCACCGAATCGTCGGGATAATACGACTGGTCATTCTCATATGCTAGCCGTGGAAAAGCAGTCATGGGATCACTTGATGTCACGATGTAATGCATTGGATATGTGGTATTCTTTGCATAAGAATGGTCTAGGATTCACTTTCTAGCACGATGCAGGGTCCTCTTATTGTACTCGGTTGGATTGATGGTCTATTCTGCATATGCAACAGTATGAGGACTATATATGTGAAATCAGTATTGATTATATGCTTGGCATCTTGGATCATGCTCCAATAAGTGTATCATTACACTTGGATACATGCAAGATGCTACCACATTACCAAGGAAGCGGTTGCTACATATCAATAATGCATATTTGTCACATGAAACCTTTTTCAATATGATTGTGGATACCATTTTGCCTGTTTTGTTCCAGATGTATGGTCATATTGACACAGCTTGGTATCGTTTTGTTATGCGAGTTCAACATGTCATTCAAGAGTACCAAAAAGTATATATGTCATGCCATCGAAGGCAAGTGCAGCAAGCTAAAAGTAATGTCAGACACAATTGGTCAATCATTCTCAGCTCTCTGAAGCTCAGCTAGCTGAACTATTTTCAGCTCAAAACATATTGTGTCTCGATGATCAAAGAAAATTGACAAAGTGGCAAACTAGAGCTAGGCAACATGCATTTCAAGATAAAGGTTGTGCTTCCAAGAAGTTTTTCAAGCATTTGCATCATACTAGACAAAATCAAGCTATCAAAAAAAATTAAACTTCCATCTGGGGAGTGGATTTCTTCCATGCAGGAGCTTGCTGAAGCTTTGGTGACACATTATGGGACTGTTTTCCTACTCATCTTTCACAGGAAGCACGGCATGCGCGTTTTTTGTTTCTATCGCATGTAAATCCGATCCTTTACCTGTAGCAAGAACATGAGCTCGAGGTTCCTTTCACCGAGGAGGAATTGCAGGACAGCTTCAGGCATTTGGGCCATGGGAAATCCCTAGGTTGGGATGGACTCATTGTTGAGTTTTTCATTTCATTCTGGGATCATCTCAAGGACCCATTGCTATCTATGGTAAATAGGGCATGGGAACAACAACATATGCCATCCTGTTGGAAAGAGGGCCTTCTTAAATTGTTGCCGAAACAGGTCCTATGTGAGGAGTTCTCCCATTGGTGACCAATCACTCTCATGCCTGTTGTCTATAAGTTAATGGCCAAGATGCTTGTTAACCATTGTCGAGAAATTTGCGGTCTTGCCAGGAAAGCACCAGGCTTATGGCTGTGAGAGTTTGTGAGAGAACTCAACAAAAACTATATGAAGGAGTTAAACCATAGATGCCATGAAGACTAGGGTTTGGAAAGAAGTGCAATCAAAGAAGACTCACTCTTTCTCTCTTGCACTCACACACACAAAGAAAGAACACAAAAGAGAATGTCAAAACAATACGAAAATGAAAACATCAAGGCTATGGTCATATCGTATCATGGGTAATATGAAAGGGTTAATAGATGAGTCAATGGCATTCAATCTTGACTGACCAAATAGGCTACGAATTGTTCTTTGGAATTGTAGTTTTGTGCTTACCATAATATATATATTTTGTCTATTGATTGGGATTAATTGTGTGTACAAATCCTCTTGGTTCATAGCAAGATAACTACGCTTACATCAAAAGAAAAGTTATAGTCTATGAGAGGTAGTATGATGGGATCCGATGATAGAAGTATTTCATTAAGCCTTTCTGGGCCAAAGAGAAACACTATACGTTGTTGAAAGTGTATTTTTCGGCTCATCCATATGTTAATTCTAATAGATCGTACAGAGTGAAAGCGATAGAAATGATCATCATGTGGGTTATTCATCTAGGATAGTATGTGAGAAATGTAGATATGAGAGAAGTGAAGAGATGATAAGTTTCCCTCCCAAGCCCTATTCTTGCCCGTAGGCAATAAGGATACTGTGGGGAGAGATGTACCTGTAGAAAAGAGAACCTAGAATTTGCAGAGAGGATGAATTACTAAGAATGAGAGAGATAGGTTTGGTTAAGGAGATGAGATTAGATACTACCTCCTCCAAGCCTTGACAAGAGGTCTCTTGGTTGGTTGGCTTAAACCTTACCCCCATGACTTCGATGGAAGACTCCTCTTCAGTAATGCTACCGCTACTTTCTTCTTTTGAAGTGTTATCGGTCCAACCTTCTCCCGTCTCACTTTGAGATGATTCTTCATGGAGCTCCTCTTGGCGTTGCTCCTTCATGTCAAAGACAACCTTCTTATGATTGTCATTCCTGCAAATTAATTTTCCACTCTCCCAATCCTGCAAAGCTCGCATTTTCATTAGCCATGGTCTTCCTAGGATAAATGGATAACCACTTCCCTTGGTCGACATAACATAAAAATCCACCGCTTTCTTAATGCCAAAGGCCTCTACAAAGACATTTTTACAAATGCCTACACACCTAGCCTTGCTATTGTTTGCCATCTTGACTTTGATTTCAGGTGTCTCATGGATGTGCATGCCTAGTCTTTGCATGAGTCCCTCTGTCATGATGCAAATTTGTGCACCCCCATCCACTAGACCTTTCCTAACCAATCTTCCTTTGATGTAACAGTCTAACACCGGTGTAATGTCCTCATTTATTTCAGTTTGTGCAATTTTTACAACAGGCACACTCTCTTTTACCTTTCTCCTAGTGCTAACTGCCCTTGTTAAATCCCTCCTAACTTGTGGACATAATGCAAGAAATTGAGGCCATGAGATATCAGGACCCTTACCTCTCATGTCTTCCAACAGGTTGTATGGAGCCATACCATGTCCAAGAGGGAAGTCTTGGAGGTTGATATGACGTCGAGTCCTCTTGGTTTCCTTGGTTTCCTTTTCCTTCTTGCCTCGTCCATGGTCACTCTGTGATGTGACTCCTTCTTTCTCTTTACCTTTTCCTCGGCCACGCTTAATTCCATTGGCTTCCATGTCAACCTCATTTGAATTTGTCACCTCTACCACATGCACATTTGGATCTGGCAAAGGTGGAACTCCTTCTACCCCTTGTGGAGGTGGTCTTGGTCCATTTGGCCTTTGTAGAAGCCTTGGTTGTCGACCAGTTCCTTCACCTGCATTCATCACTGGGTAATTCAAGTTAGGTCTCCCTGGCTCCCCACGGGGCCAAGGACAATTATACATCCCATGTCCAGACTCTCCGCAATTCCAACATTGCAAGACTCTCCTAGGTCGTGGATCTCGCTCTTCAGACTTCTTTGCTTGTCCCTTTGGACCTACAGCTTGTGCAAGGTGAATTGACAGGCTGCTTAAAGATTCGTTTAACTTCTCAATTACTTCCGCCGTTACCTCAGGAAGCTCCCTCGATGTTGATGCTTGTGACTTACCTTTGGGTCTAAGACCTTCTATTGGAACCTCTCCCCTTAAGCACTTGAGTTTCCTATACTTCTCAGCAGCCCTAGTTTCAGCTGCATCAAAAGTAGCAGGTGCACCCGCCTCAACTTTTACCTTAAGGTTAGGAAAGAGTCCGGCTATGAACCTCTCCTTCTTTAAAAATTCTGCACCATCACCAGGGTTAGCAACATTTCGTATCCATAGAGCCCAAAGACGTAGAAACTCTTGCTTGTACAAGTAGTAGTCATCTAAGTCTTTTTGCTTATGAGAAACAATGTCTTGCCATAGTTTTTGAGTGTTTTGGGGATCAAAGAAGTATCTCTTAAAACGATTCAAAACTTCTGTGTAATTCCCCTTAACTTCCTCAGGCAAAGAGTCAAACCAAGTACTAGCATCTTTCCTAAGGACCACCTCAAACATTTCTACACGTTCTTGATCGGTTACTATCCTCTTGATACGGCAAGACATCTTGAAATTTGCTAAAAATAATTCTGCATCCTCTCCAGGCTCTCCAAAGAAAAGAGGATATCCAGACATTTGGCGTTGGCTTTCCATTGAATTGATTTCAAAGTGACACCCGTTTTTGTTTTTCTTTCTTAAAAAGATTTACACAATAATGTTTTCTAGCTTGCAATCTATTCTACAACAAAATAAAGATATTCACATCAAACGACCTATGATAATCAATAAGAGGTAGGATGACAGGGTTTGGTGACGCGAGAATTTTTCCTACTCTTTGGGCACCAAACATGAATACCATACGTTGTTGAAAATGGATTTTTCTACTAATTGCAATGTTTACTCTAATGTGTGGAGTGAAATGAAAGGGAAAAACCTGTATTCCTGGGCCATTATCCATGGTCTATGCATGAGCTAATTCTTAAAACAAAACAAAAATATAGACGTCCAAACTAAGGTCGTACCTAATGAGAGGCAAAATAAAAGGATTTACTGATGCGTTTATCTCTACCAACCTAAGAGGACCTAAAATTCTACGAATTACTCGCTGAAATTGCAACTTAGTACTAACAATTATGTGTACCTTTTGCCTTGCAATGGGAATGAAGGGATCATACAAATTCTCGTGATTCATGCAAGCTACTTGATTATGCTAAAGGTTGAGCCTTCACAAAACATACACAAGCCTGTCCTCAGTGGGGGCACCAATTTGAGGCGGTCCGGGGCGGGCAACAAGAAGAGTGGCCTCTAGACACCCTTCAAGGCTCCCGTGCTGCTCAATGGGGCTGGGGCACAACACAACACAAACCAAAACAACAAACCCACAGCCAAATCCCAACTACACAAGGGGCACCACCTAGTTTAAGAGCGAACTAGGACGCAAAAGAGGAGAATCGTTAGAGCAACCCACAAACAAGCAAGGAATTTACACTAACCCTAACACCAATGGAATACTCTCACACCCTAAAACACGAGAGAGAGAGAGAGAGAGAGAGAGAGAGAGAGAGAGAGAGAGAGAGAGAGAGAGAGAGAGAGAGAGAGAGAGATAGTGCTCGGGTTGCTTTGAAACGTATCGGCAATGATCAAGCAAACACAACTATATATTTAAGAAAGAGAGAGAAAGGGGGAGGGGGTGCTTGTTGCATTAATACCTTCTTACAAATCTGTCATGACAAATCAAAGTGAGATTAGTACTTGTTCAACATAGCTTGCGTAAATTTCACCACAACACATCACAAGAAAAGCCACCCCAATCACTGTCTTAAGGCCAGGGGAGTCCTCTCCACCCTGTCGTCCTCTTACAGTATGTGGGATTTATGGCTAGATTGATGACAACACCAGAGACAAGCTATCAAGAACTTAACAAAAAAACACCAAGACACTTACGCATCATTGTTGTCCATTACTTCACGTTGGAAGGGAGACAAAGTATCCAAGCTTAGTCCAAATCCACCCTCCTTGATTCAGCGAATGTTGGGCTTACACTAGTAGGAGAAATGATAGATTTCCTACTCTCAATTGAATGATCACTCTCTCTCTTACAATGGCATAGAGTTCCCTTGCTAATCCCCTATTACAACACATGCACATGCATAAGACAATGAGCTTCCACTCAAGAGCTCCTTCTAGAGAGGTTGAGCTTGGCTTCTCAAGCTATAGCATAGTGCTCTTCCTTATGGCTCCACCTTTTGTGCTAGCTACACCCTCCTTTTATAGCAATTTTGAAGGCTAGGGTTACTCCTCTAACCATGGTTGGGTTAGATTTTCAGCAATTTATCTAATTTCTTTTGCTTGGAATTATCAAGAAGTTGGTGGAGAGAGGAGAGAAATGGAGGTGATAGGACTTTTCATAGTGGGTTAGTGTTAGTAGAGTTAGTATTAATTTACAAATGGAATTGGATATTTACAATGGGAGTATCCATGTAGGATACAAATAAGGAAGAAAAACTCTTAAGAGGTAAGAAAAGGTGGATTTCTTACAAGGTTGATGCTCCAAGTGTCTTGAGTAGGGCCGATTTTGACGCTTGTTGACGGTCCACTAGCTTTGACGGTACATTTTTTCTCCACTCTTGACCTTCCTTGAGAGACAAGGTAATTGAAGCTGAGTAATCAACCACCATGATGCTGTCTTTTAAGAGAAGAGGCTGAATTTTGTGGTTTTTTTGATAGATATGGGTAATTTGGAGGAGGAAAAATGAGACTAGGTGGTCAATTTTGGAATGGAATTGTGTGTGGGAGGTATGAGTTCACCATGGTTTCTCTTATTCTTCAAGGTTGAGGAGAAGGTGAGTAGGGTGCAGAGAGGAATGGTGAGAGAGGTGGGGATGATGAGTGGAGAAGTGTGTGTGAAAGAGGAAAATGATAAAGTGGAAGAGAGAGTGTGGCTGCATAGCATGGGAAAATTGGGGTCCACTAAAAAAATCATAGCTCACAGCTCGTAGCTCAAAAAAATATGAAAAAATTTGAGGCAAAAGTTTAGCCCACGAGCTACAACTTTTGTTTGTATCACCTTTTCAAATTCAGAGAGCAAGTGAACTTTAAAAATTCAGCAAAACCGACCGTTTTTTTCCACTGCAAGGTCCTTGTGGGGTCCTTCTTTGGATGATTCTTTTGAATACCTCCAAGAGTGAGCCCTCCATAGTGCATGTATGCATGCCACCTACCCTTGACCTTATTTGGTAGGTCTATAATTGAAGATATTGTTGAGATTAGGATATAAGTGAATAGTACAACTAAGAAAATCAAATATTGAGGGGTCTAAAAAATATGTACATGTCAAATATAAATAATATAAGTGGAAAAAATATAAAGGGGTCAAAAGAAATCTCTCTCATTATGAGGCTACCATAAAAAGATAAATATTTTTGGTGTTCTAATTTTTTAGAAAAAAACAAAATAGATGTAGGAAGGGAAAAATCAAAATAGTGAAAAAAATATACACATAAATAAAACTAGTTTTTTTGGATTTTTGTTGGGGTGGAGTTACACCAAATATAAGAGAAGCTTACATGAAAATATTTCTATATGGAATAAAGAGTATGAAAAATGGTAAGAAAAAATTGTGGTAATGGTGAGGCAATGTACAGAGCATAAATAACACACACCTAGGTAGAAATATTTAAATAAATACCAAAATAATTATGAAAAAATCTTTTATTTAGGCCCTATATATAAATGAATATTTACATACGCATGGGCCATAATATACTTATATTTTTTATTTTTTATTTTTTATTTTTTTGGCTCAACTAGCCCAATGACTAGCTAATTGAGGGTTTTTTAAGAAGATATGGGAAAAGTCCCGTGACTCACGCACGCCTATGTACAGTGAAATGGTAGGGATAGCCACAGTGTTTGGGTGATTTTGGTAGGGTGAGGTAACTCACTGTGGTAATTACAAAGAGCCGAAAAAATGGCTATCAACATCAATGTAGAACACATCTTACTTGACAAACCCTTCGGCACCATTATTGATGGAGAGAGAAGAAGAGGGGAGCACTACACTTTGATTGATACGCCAAGTACAACACCTTCTTTGATTAGAGTTGATCTTCCAAAGATAGCGTATAAGAATGGCTAGTCTTCCTCTAGGAGAAAGTGTAGGCTTGGGCTTATGTTAATGGGGCTAAGTACAATTAGGCATTACTACTCACTCCCTCAAGAATTCCTCTCGTCAATGGCTTGAATGCTTGAGTTTCTTTTCAAAGAAGAAGAGGTCCCCTTTTATAGGTGAAGGGAACCCCCAAGGGTTTACACAAGAAGAGAGGAGCCAGTGTGAATAGGAATTGGAAAAGTTGGAAATGAGCTGTCCCTGCATGATATGGGTAGACTGGGGTCCAATATTTTGATCATATCTCCTCAACCGTGGCTCCAAATAAAAAAGTAAAAATATGGGCAAAAACTTCAGCACATTAGCTACTTTTAATTTTTAAATCATTTTCCAATTCGGATTGGAACCTTGTGTAAAAAATTCATCAAAATAGGGTCCATTTCTGGCAGCAAAAGTCTTCCCGTGGTCCCCTTAGCCTAGACTTTCATTTAATTCCAAAGGACACCTCATGCCATATGAAATCATGACATTGCTCCTTGACAAAGTTTTGTAATCATGCTTGCAATAATGCATTAAAATAAGTGTATCTTTGAAATCATGCCACCTAGTGTCCCACTATGATTTGATTCCCTCCTAGTAGCTATTTAAAGAGAAATATAAGAAAAGTATAAAAAATACATAGAATATATATATATATTGGAGTTTACCCTAGATATAGGATCTAGCTAGGGTGTGAGATGATAATGAAATAGTAGAAATAAAGAATCAATGCTTTTTGCCCCAAGTTAAAGAGGCGGAGCTATTGATGCTTTTCCCATAGTATTTTCTGATGGTAAAGTAAGGATAGGTTACCCTTGAGAAAAATAATAGGATGATATAGAAGTATTATTATTATACTTAAATATGCATATGTACATTATAGGAAAGATAATTATGTATCTAAAACGTTACAAGATAGATCTTGTAGCATGCGTTCCCACTATGTACGTGTCACAGCACGACATCCACCCCCTCTAAACCTGCACATCCTCCGGTATGTGCCACATTATTTCTTTGTAAGATCAGCCCTCTTGTACATATTCCTTGCTTTCTTCTTCGCTGGATGATTCCAAAGCTTCATCTTCACTTTGATCTTTACCTGTGGTTTGCTCTTCTTCCTCATCAATATCTTCTGGATCATTATCTCCTCTTCTCTTAAACATTTTGATCCTTTTTCCTGCAATGGGAATCTTTACTTCTGTACCATCTAGTTCAGACAAGCTGTAAGTAGCATTTTCATGCACAGGCATTACAACGTACGGTCCAAACCATCTTTTTGAAAACTTACACATGACTGTGTGCTGGTTATCAAGGCTACTATCATACACCAAAACCCAGTCACCTTTGTCAATTGCTTTGCTCCTGAGTCGATGTCGCTTATCAAAGTATTCCTTGTTTTTCAACCTTGCATTTTTGAGTCGTTCTTTTGCAGCTTCAATGTCTCCAGGTATTCTCTCTAGCTGCCTTATATGCAGTGCAAGGAGATCTTCCCTGCTAAGCCCCTCTTGCCAAGGTAGTACATTCCATGTGGGAATTGTATCTTCAATCGGCATCACTGGCTTTTGACCATACATTAGCTCTGCAGGCATGTAGCCAGTTACTGACGTATGTGTTGTTCGATCAGCCCATAAAGCATATGGTAACAATTTTGGCCACTCACCAACTCTTCCTTCGCAAGCTTTGGCCAAAGCTTTGATGATAGGAGGATGCCCTCTTTCACTCTTTCCATTGCCTTCAGGTTTGTAAGCTGTAGTAAGAGAAAGCTTGATTCCTAATCTAGAAAAGAACTCCCTTGCTTCTTCGGCATCCATTTCACCTCTATCTGCAGTGATTTTTCCCACACAACCATAACGGCAAATCACCTCATCAAGAAGGAATTTGCACACAGCTTCTGTGGTTTTAGCTCTTAATGCTCTTCCTTCAACCTGGTTAGTTAGGTCCTCTCGTGCAAGAACCAAGTATCTCATCTGCCAGAGTCCTAGAGGCATTGTGACTAGATCCACAACCCATTTATAGTGCATGGCTAGTGGATATGTAGGGTGCAATCCATTACAATGTTATTTCATGGAGGACTCTGAGAGAGTGACCAAAAGGACATTCTTAGAATGGGTAGTCAAGCCAAAGCAATGACTATCAATAACAGAGCTACTTAGGGTATTTGAGTGGCGCTATGCACAACTCACCAGGACAGAAAGGGCCACACTAGATGTAGAGAAAACAGATCTTTTCTTACAAGCTACAGGTAAAGAGTTTCAAGAAAATTTGGAGCTTCTTCTTGAAGATAAAGATGCTGAGCAAGGACTAAAGACCGACTGAAATGATGTTGAAGGTGCTGTCTCACTGCTTGCCAAACGACAAAGAAGAAGGGACAAGATGGTAGTAAACACTACAAGTCCTTCCACCTCAACTTCTGACAAAATGGTAAAGCCTACTTTTATCGCTCCTAAGTTTGATGAGTCCATACTAGATGAGCTTGTGAAGGGAATGTGTGACTTGAAGGTGAAGTTTGCAAAGCTTGAAGAAAAAGGCCAACCATCAGGGCCACTTCCTAGGCAAGGACAACAGCCCAAAGAAGGGTTTGTTAATAGATGTATTTGGTGTGATAGTACAGACCGTGTAAGAAGGGATTGTGATGATTTTAGTGATGCTTTGTCAAAAGATGTTGTCTTTTTTAAGGATGGTAAAATCCACTTAAGAGAGACAGGTCTACCCTTGAGAACTAACTTTGGGAAGGGGGGAATGCAAACCTTAGTTGAAGATATGGAAACTAAGCATGCCACCTCTTCAGTTGAGGCAGCTACTTATGGAGTAAAAATGGAACATTTTTGTGATGAAGAGGTGAGTGACCATCATGGTCAAATTTGGCCAAATGTCATGCAATTAGCTAAAAAGGGAAAGCTTACAAAAGAGATTCTACATGAAGCAGGTGGTTGCATACGTCTAGAAACAGGATGGAATGATCCAGTGGACTCATTGTCAGTGCATGCCTACATTACAAAATGCCAACAAAATGAGGCAATTGTAGAAGAGAAGCGCAGACGTGAGAATGCTGATGAAGGACCATCAAAAAGAGCTTCTAGAAGTGGGGGAAGAAGCGACTCAATGCCTTCTCAAACACCCTCAACACAAGGAGAATCTCCACCTGAAGTACTCATGGAGGAGTCTACAACAGGAAAGAAGAAAGAGCCAATGAAAGGTAAGACAAAAGGCCCAACTTATAAACTACAATCTGATATTGAGGTTGCTACAGATTTAAAGAAAGTCTTGGAGGAAAGGATCTTGAATAGCAAGATTGAGTTTACTATGGGAGAAGTTCTTGGCATTGCAAAGCGTGAATTCCATGAGGAGATCATTGACATCATCAAGAGGAAGAGGCAAACCCTTGCTGAAGTTTCTCGTCCACAGGTTGAAGGGGAAACCTCAAAGACACAAGGGATGCAACTGCAAAATAAGGAGAATAATGGAGCTGTGGTAGGATGCTACCAATCTAGTGGGAGAGTGAAGCAAGTGCATTTCTCAAATGATGATGAAGAAGTTGAAGATATTCCTAGGAGTTACTATTCACGAAGTCATTGGGCAAGGGCTACTACAGAAACTTTGGTCAAGGTAGGTGATCTTGAAGAGCCATTTGTTGCCTTGATTGACCATGGTTCAGAAATAAACATAATGTCAAAGAGTCTCTACAACAAGTGCAAATGGCCGATGGACACAGATCATGGCTGGATGGTAAAAGTGGCAAACAATTCATCCGGTGAATTGTATGCAGCATGTCCAGGTGTGAAGGTAACAATAGGTGATGTAAAGATTGACCAAAACTTCTTTGTACAAGATACATCTTCATATCATGTCATCCTTGGACAGCCCTACATTGTGGGAGTTCGAATGGAAACAAAGGTAATGGATGATGGTTCAACATATGCTAGGATACGTAGCAAAGATGGTAAACGAGCTGTCCAATTTCTCACAGTTTGTGTGAACCATGAAAGAAATCGTGACAACCTCAGAGAACATCCTCTACCAAAGGTGAGCAAAGAGTTTCATGATCATAGAGAAATGATGGGTTTTGCCAAGTACCATTGTAAAGCGGGATTGCAGTGGTACAGAAAGAAAAAGGGTCTCGCCTGATCCAAAAATAGGTGAAGCGTTTTCAACGAGCTCCTTGGTAACAAATAATGGATTAGTATGTTTTACAAAACTTGAAGATTTGAAGAGATGTGAGAGGAAATATGTGCATAATGTACAAATAGGCATGAAAAAGAGTGGGCTGCTAGAGCCTACTGAAAATGTTTTGGGTTTGTGTGAACAAGTTTCTTTTGTAGATACTATGGGTGAGCTTGATACTATAATGGTGTCTAATTTGCATCTTGAAAATGAAGTTGTGGAAGTTTTCTCTATGGAAATGTATCAAGTAATAGAAGCCTTTAAAGAAATCCAAACAGTTGGCCCAGAAGTCCATGTTGAAACTAAATACAAGAGTGTAGCAAAGAAGGTGAAACCAATAGTTTCACCCTTACCACCCAACAACAGGGAAAAGATTGAGCAGGCTTCTTTACAACCAAGTTTGAGGAATCCTAAAAAGATTGGGCATACCTTCACAAAGGAGTCTTTCCAAGACTTGCAGATTGGTCGCAAGGAGTTTCTAACACACGAGGAGACAAAGTGCTTCAAAGAAATGCTTTCAAAGCATGGTAAGGCTTTTGCATTTGAGCCACATGAGATAGGATGTGTTGATCCTTCTATTGTAGCTCCTATGGTAATTTTCACAATACCTCATGTGCCTTGGAATCTGCGGCCTATTTCGGTTCCAAAGGCTTATTTGCCAAAGTTAGTAGAGCTACTGAATGAGAAAATCAAAATGGGAATCTTGGAGCCTTCTTGTGCTCCATACTCAAACAGGTAGTTCACAGTTCCGAAGAAGAATGGTTCTCTACGCTTCATCCAAGATATGCAACCAGTGAACAAGGTGACAATTAGAAATATAGGTACAGGTCCAATTGTGGATGAATTTGCAGAGGCATTTGCAGGGAGGGCAATCTACTCAATGGGGGATCTCTACTCAGGGTATGATCAATTTCAGCTTGCAATCGAAAGCAGAGACTTGACAACCATGAGGACACCTTTGGGTTTGGTAAGGATGTGTACCTTGCCACAGGGAGCAACCAACTCGGTTGCACATATGATGAATGGGATGAATAAGGTCTTACGTGACTTTATTCCTCAAATCACAATGCCTTTCATTAATGATTTGCCTATCAAAGGATGTGAAGAAAGTGACAAAGATGAAGCTTTGGATCTCAAGGGATGTCGCAGGTTTGTGGTAAATCACATAAATGATTGTGATAAAATTTTGTCTAGGTTGGAAGAAGTGAATCTTACATTGTCAGGGAAAAAGTCTATGTTTGGTGTCAATGAAGTGCTTATTGTAGGGCACATGTGTGGGCCATATGGTAGGAAACCTTGTCCATCAAAGGTAGATGCCATCCAAAGAATGAAAGAAACATGCACTAGCATCACTGAGGTTAGAAAGTTTCTGGGAGCATGTGTTTTCTATGTTATTTGGATTCCACATTATGCACATGTAGCTGATTCTCTTTATCAGCTGCTTAGAAAGAATCAGAGTTTAAATGGACAGAAGCACATGTAAAATCCATGAAAAAGCTAAAGGAGTTGCTCCAGACAGCAACGACTTTGAGAAAGGTAGACTATGAGTGTCAAAGGCCAGTAATTGTGACAGTAGAGACCAGTCCTACAGGGATTGGATGGGCAATAGGGCAAGATGACAAAGAAGGACACATGTATGTGGTAAGATTTGGAGCAAAGGTACTAAGTGCTCGCCAAAGAAACTATCCACAGATAAAGAGAGAGTTATGGGGTATGGTTACAGCCTTGAAAAGTGGGAAAGAGTACCTAATTGGTGCATGTGTGGTTGTAGAAACAGATTGTCTACCACTTCTTGGGATGATTACAAGTTGCTCAACACCAGACATTGCTATGTTGCGGTGGATTGCCTACATTAAGTCCTTAAATCCTGAGTTTAAGCACATTGCAGGTAAAGACAATACAGTGGCAGATATGCTATCAAGGGCAAGGTATGAAGATGAGTCACAAATGATTGACGAGGGAGATGATGTAGGCACAAAGTTCTATTTTATCTCTCATGTCAAAGGTAACAATGTCTGCATGACTAATTTATTTGAATCATTCTTGAAAGAGCTTTATGAAGGTGATTGGCTTTCTATTGGAAGCTACTTGAGTACTCTAAAAAAACAGGATGATTGGTCTGAACAAGAATTCAAGAGGATACGCAGGAAAGCATATGGGTACTTTTTGAGGGATGGTTACTTTGGAAGCATCCTAAACAAAAGGGTGCTACACCACAACAGGTTATATGTAAAAAAGAGACTCAAGTAAAGCTCATTCAAGAGTTTCATGAGAGTTTGTGGGCTGGACACAGGGGTGTATGGGCAACCTTCTCCAAGTTGAAAGAAAAATACTGGTGGAAGGGTATGTATAAAGATGTATCTCAGTTTGTAGAGACATGTGTAACTTGTCAAGTGTATTCAAATGTTCGACATCGTGATGGATTGCACCCTACATATCCACTAGCCATGCACTATAAATGGGTTGTGGATCTAGTCACAATGCCTCTAGGACTCTGGCAGATGAGATACTTGGTTCTTGCACGAGAGGACCTAAATAACTAGGTTGAAGGAAGAGTATTAAGAGCTAAAACCACAGAAGCTGTGTGCAAATTCCTTCTTGATGAGGTGATTTGCCGTTATGGTTGTGTGGGAAAAATCACTGCAGATAGAGGTGAGCTGGATGCCGAAGAAGCAAGGGAGTTCTTTTCTAGATTAGGAATCAAGCTTTCTCTTACTACAACTTACAACCCTGAAGGCAATGGAAAGAGTGAAAGAGGGCATCCTCCTATCATCAAAGCTTTGGCCAAGGCTTGCGAAGGAAGAGTTGGTGAGTGGCCAGAACTGTTACCATATGCTTTATGGGCTGATCGTACAACACATAGCTCAGTAACTGGCTACATGCCTGCGGAGCTAATGTATGGTCAAAAGCCAGTGATGCCGATTGAAGATACAATTCCCACATTTGAATGTACTACCTTGGCAAGAGGGGCTTAGCAGGGAAGATCTCCTTGCACTGCATATAAGGCAGCTAGAGAGAAGACCTGGAGACATTGAAGCTGCAAAAGAACGACTCAAAAATGCAAGGTTGAAAAACAAGGAATACTTTGATAAGCGACATCGACTCAGGAGCAAAGCAATTGACAAAGGTGACTGGGTTTTGGTGTATGATAGTAGCCTTGATAACCAGCACACAGTCATGCGTAAGTTTTCAAAAAGATGGTTTGGACCGTATGTTGTAAAGCATGTGCATGAAAATGCTACTTACAGCTTCTCTGAACTAGATGGTACAGAAGTAAAGATTCCCATTGCAGGAAAAAGGATCAAAATGTTTAAGAGAAGAGGAGACAATGATCCAGAAGATGTTGATGAGGAAGAAGAGCAAACCACAGGTAAAGATCAAAGTGAAGATGAAGATTTGGAATCATCCAGTGAAGAAGAAAGCAAGGAAGATGTACAAGAGGGCTGATCTTACAAAGAAATAATGTGGTTGAGGAGATATGATCAAAATACTGGACCCCAGTCTGCCCACATCATGCAGGGACATCTCATTTCTAACTTTTCCAATTCCTATTCACACTGGCTCCTCTCTTCTTGTGTAAGCCCTTGGGGGTTCCCTTCACCTATAAAAGGGGACCTCTTCTTCCTTGAAGAGGAACTTAAGCATTCAAGCCATTGATGAGAGGAATTCTTGAGGGAGTGAGTAGTAATGCCTAATTGTACTTAGCCCCATTAACATAAGCCCAAGCCTACACTTTCTCCTAGAGGAAGACTAGCCATTCTTGTACGCTATCCTTGGAAGATCAACTCTAATCAAAGAAGGTGTTGTACTTGGCGTATCAATCAAAGTGGAGTGCTCCCCTCTTCTTCTCTCTCCATCAATAATGGTGCCAAAGGGTTTGTCAAGTAAGATGTGTTCTACATTGATGTTTTCTTGATTTCTTGTTGTTTTCTTTTTCATCTCTAATCCGACATATATATATATATATATATATATATGTATCTAATCTCATCTCCTTAACCAAACCTATCTCTCTCATTCTTAGTAATTCATCCTCTCTGCAAATTCTAGGTTCTCTTTTCTACAGGTACATCTCTCCCCGCAGTATCCTTATCGCCTACGGACAAGAATAGGCCTCGGGAGGGAAACTTCTCATCTCTTCACTTCTCTCATATCTACATTTCTCACATACTATCCTAGATGAATAACCCACATGATGATCATTTCTATCGCTTTCACTCTGTACGATCTATTAGAATTAACGTATGGATTAGCCGAAAGAAGTTCAATCAAAGAAGACCCACTCTTTCTCTCTTGCACTCACACACACAAAGAAAGAACACAAAAGAGAATGTCAAAACAATACAAAAATGAAAACATCAAGGCTATGGTCATACCGTATCATGGGTAATATGAAAGGGTTAATAGATGAGTTAATGGCATTCAATCTTGACTGACCAAATAGGCTACGAATTGTTCTTTGGAATTGTAGTTTTGTGCTTACCATAATATATATATTTTGTCTATTGATCGGGATTAATTGTGTGTACAAATCCTCTTGGTTCATAGCAAGATAACTACGCTTACGTCAAAAAAAAATTTATAGTCTATGAGAGGTAGTATGATGGGATCCGATGATAGAAGTATTTCATTAAGCCTTTCTGGGCCAAAGAGAAACACTATACGTTGTTGAAAGTGTATTTTTTGGCTAATCCATACGTTAATTCTAATAGATCGTACAGAGTGAAAGCGATAGAAATGATCATCATGTGGGTTATTCATCTAGGATAGTATGTGAGAAATGTAGATATGAGAGAAGTGAAGAGATGAGAAGTTTCCCTCCCAAGCCCTATTCTTGCCCGTAGGCAATAAGGATACTGCGGGGAGAGCTGTACCTATAGAAAAGAGAACCTAGAATTTGCAGAGAGGATGAATTACTAAGAATGAGAGAGATAGGTTTGGTTAAGGAGATGAGATTAGATACTTATATATATATGTCGGATTAGAGATGAAAAAGAAAACAACAAGAAATCAAGAAAACATCAATGTAGAACACATCTTACTTGACAAACCCTTTGGCACCATTATTGATGGAGAGAGAAGAAGAGGGGAGCACTCCACTTTGATTGATACGCCAAGTACAACACCTTCTTTGATTAGAGTTGATCTTCCAAGGATAGCGTACAAGAATGGCTAGTCTTCCTCTAGGAGAAAGTGTAGGCTTGGGCTTATGTTAATGGGGCTAAGTACAATTAGGCATTACTACTCACTCCCTCAAGAATTCCTCTCATCAATGGCTTGAATGCTTGAGTTCCTCTTCAAGGAAGAAGAGGTCCCTTTTTATAGGTGAAGGGAACCCCCAAGGGTTTACACAAGAGGAGAGGAGCCAGTGTGAATAGGAATTGGAAAAGTTAGAAATGAGATGTCCCTGCATGATGTGGGCAGACTGGGGTCCAGTATTTTGATCGTATCTCCTCAACCGTGGCTCCAAATAAAAAAGTAAAAATATGGGCAGAAACTTAAGCTCATTAGCTACAATTTTATTTTTAAATCATTTTCCAATTCGGATTGGAACCTTGTGTAAAAAATTCATCAAAATAGGGTCCATTTCTGGAAGCAAAGGTCTTCCCGTGTTCCATTTAGCCTAGACTTTCATTTAATTCCAAAGGACACCTCATGCCATATGAAAGCATGACATTGCTCCTTGACAAGGTTTTGTAATCATGCTTGCAATAATGCATTAAAATAAGTGTATCTTTGAAATCATGCCACCTAGTGTCCCACTAGGATTTGATTCCCTCCTAGTAGCTATTTAAAAAGAAATATAAGAAAAGTATAAAAAATACATAGAATATATATATATTGGAGTTTACCCTAGATATAGGATCTAGCTAGGGTGTGAGATGATAATGAAATAGTAGAAATAAAGAATCAATGCTTTTTGCCCCAAGTTAAAGAGGCGGAGCTATTGATGCTTTTCCCATAGTATTTTCTGATGGTAAAGTAAGGATAGGTTACCCTTGAGAAAAATAATAGGATGAGATAGAAGGCTTATTATTATACTTAAATATGCATATGTACATTATATGAAAGATAATTATGTATCTAAAAAGTTACAAGATAGATCTTGTAGCATGCGTTCCCACTATGTACGTGTCACAGCACGACACCGTATCAAAGATTACCTGCATTCAAGCATACATTAATCTCAATATGGTTTTATTTCACGACGCCAAATTATTGATAATCTGGCAAATGTCATTCTTGGTATGGAATATGCAAAGTACACCAAGCAGGACGTGCTGGTCATGCAGGTTGACATAGAAAAAGCTTTTGACTGGTCCTTTGGAACTACATTGCCGAGGTAATGCAAAAGCTTGGATTTGGGCCTAAACTTGCGTAGGTGGTGTATTTCTTATATGCTCATAGCACATCCACTGGTTTTCTTGATGGTTACATTATTGATCCTTGGTCCCTAGCTCATTTTGTCAAGCAAGGATGTCCTCTCAGTGCTTTGCTTTATGCTATTGTGTCTCATCCTTTGTTTATGCCTTTAGAGCCCTTAACCTTAGCTGAGACTTGCATGGCCTGACACTGCCATCTGGAAAGCATTTTATTGGTCAAGGGTACGCGGATGATTCACTGTACACACCTCGGAATCATTATGAGGATGTTCAACAAATTATGCATGTTCTCCATCTCTTTGGATTGGCGGCTGGGTTGAAAGTTAACTTTTACAAATCCAGGTTGATCCCTCTCAATGCTGATGAATGGCACAAGGTATTATGGCCGAGTGAGATTGTTTCCTCTCACACTCTAGTGCGTCATTTGGGATATCCAATTGGATGGAATGTATCTGCCAAGCCTAAGCTTTGATTGGGTATGGCATCGCCTTGAATCTAAGTTGCATTACTAGAAATTATCTACCTGATCACTACATGTAACATTTAATGGCCTAATAACTTGTGTGTAGCGGAAATTAGCATGAACATAGTGGGCATTTCATTAGAATATATTCCTAATGAGACTTACAAGAGTGCTTGGGTGGAGAGAGCAACAAAAAGCATAACACCTAGTTAAATAGCATCAACAATACTTTCAAAAGAGAGAGAAATTAAGCTATTGACAACAATTGAGGACCGGATTTGCATGGAGCCGGTCCCCCCTCCAAAAGGCTTTGTATTATGGTTTCTCCCATCAAGAGAGACATTGTACAATACAATTCTTTGTGTTCCTTCAAGACTAGCTAGTGCAATGAAGATGAAAGCTTCATGCACCAAGCAAAACACTTAGCAAACACAACTTTAATTATCCCCGTTCTCAGACCCAAGACCTCACACACCTTCGAAGATGGTGAGAGCTAGCAGGGTATGAGAGTAGATTGAGAGGAAGAAGGAGTATCTTACGAGAAAGATGTACATCTCCTCACATAATCACTCATATTAGCATAGCTTAGCTTAGTAATTAGCTTGGTAGAGGAGATGAGCATGCATTGAAGCTTGGCTCTTGGTTGGATTTGCATCCACATGCCAAGAGTATGTCGATGTAGGCTTCTATCTCACAAGCTTGGAGTAGGTGATGAGCTCTCCATTAAAGCTTCGGAAGAAATAATCTTCTCTTTCTTCACACATGAGATTGTGTGAGTGTGTGTGTGATAATGCCTTGCAAAAATCACCCCCCTCTCTCTCTCTTGGGCGAGCCCCCTTGCTATTTGCTCTTACAGGCTCCCTATTGGACAATGCCAAGCTCAACCAATGGCTATTAAGCAGCATAAGTGATAGCCTTCTGACATGTGTCCCCAATTCCCCTTTTGTGAGAGCTTAATCAGTTAAACTTAATTGATTTAAGTGAATTAAATCCCCATTGGACCTTTCCCCATTCTGACCAATAGGAATTAAGTGGCCCATTGGGCTGCTCAATTCCTATTGGACCCCTTCTCAGGCTGTCCAATAATCATCCAAGAGACTTAATTTTCATTGGTTCTTTTTATTAAGTGTTTTAAAATTAATTATTCTAAATTTACTCTAGCCTAATTCTCATTGGTCCACTTCAAGGGTCATCCAATAGGAATTGAGCACATTTTGGGAGCAACTAGCTTAGGCATCTGACATGTGTCCTTCATTCCCTTTGTGTAAAGGGGGCTTGTGTGTGTGTGTGTGTGGCTTTCTCTCTCATCCCCTACCTTTAGGGCTCGCCCCCTCATGTGTAGGGATGTGTGTTGACTTTGGAGAGCACACAAACCACCCAATTCATCCTAAGCTTTAACCCTTTGGACACAACCTTTGAATTTTGGAACTTTAGCATTTTGGAAGTCTTAATGGGCTGAACCTTAGGGTCTTTTTAGCCCATTGTTGCACATGGATCTTTTGCAGATGGACCCCCCTTTGGATCCCTATTTTCCCTCCTTTGGATCCCTACTGTGGCCGGTCTGCTAGCTTTTTCTCCCCTGGCACTTCCCCATATTAAATGATCAGTTTAACATGAGAAAATCATTTAGGAGAATTAGATATTGATTATTATGACATTACCTCTCTCTTGAAATCATAGTTGTCCTCGACTATGGTGTAGAGAAGATAAAGCATATTCATGAGTCCTTTTCTTAGCGGGTAGAGGATCCCTATGTTACCCTACGACATCATTCCACAATGAATGGCTAGTCCATTTGGTGCTTGAGAGCCTGAGGTTGCCGCAAGCATGTCTGCACATTAGTCCTATCAGTCTTCCATAGTAGAGTGACAAGCTCTACTTGGTGTTTGGGAGACGTCGTCTCCACAAACTTGATCTACGCATGCATACTACTTCATTTTTGTGCACAATAAAGAAAAAGAGAGTCTTATAAGACAGAAACTTTGTTCATTTTTAACATTTTGTACATTTGCTTACTCTTGGGAAGCATTGTAAGCATCTACAAGGTTTACGTTATCCTTTAATTGTATGCCTTGCATCCATCTAGCATCTTCAAAAGGATAATTCTTAAACTTAATAAGATATCGTCGGATAGTCTTACCGCCTCTTAGTACCTTGTCTTCATGTCGGAGAATGGGCTCGGGCTGCAGCACCTCCTCTTGGTCCTTGATCTCCGGTGGGTCTTCAATAGTTGGTTCTTGAGGTGGCTCTCCTTTGTAAGGCTATAATAGGCTCACATGGAAAGCATTGTGTATGAGCCAATGATTGGGCAACTTGAGTTGATAGGCCATCTCATTGATTGGCCTAAGAATCTGGAAGGGACCATAGTACCTTTTTGCTAGTTTAGCATAGTACTTTTGGTGGCCCGTAGGATTCTTGCCCATCATGTGCCTTAATCGAGCCTTGGGAAACTTTAACAAGACCCAATCGTTTTCTTTAAAGGCTTGGGCTCATCTGCGCTTGTCAGCAACAGCCTTTTGCCTTTGCTGTGAGATAGAGATAGCATCCTTAATCTTTTGAAAAGATTCTTGTAGGTCTCGGCTATACTCATCTACAACGAAGAATTTCCCATGTACCTTAAGTAGCAAGGGACTTTTTGATCTTCCCTCAATTACCTCGAAAGGTGCTTTTCCCGTGGAAGTATGTACAGTGTTATTGTAAGCATACTCCACTAAGGGTAAGTACTTCTCCCATTGGGATCTTTGATCTACTTCCGTTGTGAGTGGGATGGAAACACACACAACACCTCTATAATGACCCGACACACACTCTTGGGATGATACATACACACATTATGGGGCATGTTAAGGCGGTTACGCCGCTAGCGGAAGCTAAATAGCGAGAACTCAACCAACAACAGAATTTGTCAGACGAGGACGGAGCTTGACCCGCAGGCGCATGGAAACAACTAGGTGGGTGTCAAATCACCTACTCGACCTTCTAATGACAATCACTACTAAGGAAATCAAATCTAAGTTCTAAAATACGCAAGTGACTGAAATCCGTACTACGAACGAATGCTATACGAAACAGGATCTAGAATCATTGAATCGATCTCAAACTCAAGGGGAAGTCTATTCACTAGGTAAGAACAACACCCTAAAGACTTGAACTGCAAAATCAACCTATAATCACTCCGTGCGGTAAATGCGTATGAAGACAGGCCAAAAAATACAGGTGAATGAAACTTGACCCCGATGGTACTAATGTGTAGCTCTACTCATTGTGGTTCTATAGATATGCTGCACGCTCCATTCCGACACACGAGTTGGAAGAAAACTCACACTGAAGCTCGTAGGAACTTACCACACATAGAAGCCGATAGCGCGCACTCTTGGTATCTGTGCGTAGCTCTCGCCGTTGCTAACACAATGGCGGTGTCGCTTCTCCAATGGCGGCTCCGTAGCTCGCGTAGCAAGTAGATAAGCCTCTCTCTTTCTCACTCTCTCTCAAACACAGTCACGGCGCTCAAAAACTCACTTTGATTAATAATTTGAATATCCTTTAGGTTACAAAAACTTTGGCTTATATACCTCAGCCTTGGAGGTGAGAACATCTCTAACTAATTACATCAGCAAGTGAAATTACTTCGGGATTACAAGCTGGAAACTCAATTGAGTCCCGTTACTTAATGAATGGCTCAAATCAAAATTAATGTCGGAGAGACATTTATTACAATCAATGGCTACAAAATGATGAGTGTGAGCAAAAATGTGGGTGTGATCCTCTGCTGGCTCAATACTCCCGCGCTCCGCGTTCATGTCGGCCCTGACATGACTTTTATGCTTGGTCAATAAAGTCCTGTCGTCTTGAGCATCTGCAAATGTGATTCGTATCGTAGGTTGCCGATGGTCAAGGTTGGGCCGAATATTTTGCTTTCGTGGGTGAAAAAGCCGGTGTAGAAAGCTTCTTCGAATGTTTGCATGTGGAAGCTAGGCAAAAACATAATCCTTTGGTATAGGAGGTGTAACACTTTTGGAGAAGGCTGCAAGGAAAGATCATATATCATATCAGTCACTGTGTCGGCCGTCGATAGTAGACTCAAGGTCGTGGCTTTATCTGGCGCGAACACTTCAATGTAAGCTAAGAGAGTCCTGCAGATTTTCTTGAGCATCTGACACAAAAGGTCAGGAGAGCCAGTAAAGAGCTTGATGGTGCCCGTTACGGTTTTCACCATGTAGGATTTACCTATTCTCTCTCCTGCCTTTGGTCCTGGCATCCTGGGATAATTAAGCCAATTTGGCTTCTTTTCCGCAATCTTGCCATGCTCTTTCCAGTTTTTGACTCTTGGCATCAGGCAGAAGGTTGCATTCTCCCGAATCTCCTTTGGTGCCTCCACCAAGTAGATGAGGTAGGCTGGGTATTTGTTCAGCCAACCTTTCCTCCATCTAGGTTGTGAATCTACTATCTTCTTTGACAGTTCCTCCTTTGTGATGTCGCCTTCGTAAAGAGCGACATACTGCTCCTCCTCTATTCTCTTTTTCGTCTTTAGCACTTCAAATTTCATCAAAGGGAAAGGCAGGCTGGGTTGCATCCACTCTTCATGGGGTATTTTTGTGTCTAATCCCTGAAGTCTAATGGAGATGAGGAGTCTCCTCTCCCATTCCATTTCCGCCTTGGCACTCTCCTCTGCTGACTTTTCTATTTGGTCATGGAGCCTTTGTTCTTCTTCTTCAGAAATTTCTGAAGTCGAGGCCACCTCGTGAGCTGGGGCTGGATCTTCAATTGTGGTTGCCTCTCCAGTTTCTGGTAGCTCTATGGCTGCTCCACCTGATTCTTCTTGTGGTGTCTCTGTCTCTCTTCTTTGTTGCTCTTGTAGATCTTGGAGCTGTTTGCGGAGGGCCTCATTCTCTGTCCATAGTGTTTGATTTTCTAATGTGAGCCTCTCCTCTGCGGCCAATGATCCCTCTGCAAAGTGCAACCTTTGCACTTGCTCTAATCTTAGCTCTCTTTGTAAGCTTCGGATCTGGTCTTCTAAAGCTGGTACGAGAGTTCCTTCTTGTTCGGTTCCTGCTCTGCTAGCTCTAGGGGTAGTCCTAAGTCTAGTGATTGTTCTTTCTTGGAGCTCGACTCTTTCCCTTAGCTCAATGAGCTCATCCTTGGCTGCCTCAACTCATCTTCTATCCGCTCCTTTGCTTCCTGTGCACTTGTTACCTCTCTTGAAGCCTCGGCTAGCTGGAGTATCAAGCCGTCTCTCTCGTTTTCCGTGTCATAGAGTGATGCTTTATGACTTTCAGATTCAGTCATAGCATTCTCTAATTTCCTCTGCAACTCTGCTTCCCTTTGTTTGGCTGTCCCAATCTCTACTTCCTTTGCCCTGGATCTTTCTTTGATCTTGCCTAGCAGTTCATGCACCATGTGCATGTCTTTTTCATCTTCATCTGTCAACTCTAAAGCTCTTTCTGCCACCACCTCCACTGGCTTCGGCTCTTCTAGTACGTTCTGTTCATCCAGTTTCTCTTCACTTTATTTTGTACTCTTTGTTTTTTCCTCCGTCCCTCTCCGATCATCTTGTTTTTGTAGGGTGATCCCATAAACTGCCTCAAGGGCCTCTGCTTCAGTGTATCCTATCGCTACCAGATCCTCATAATCATTTCCCTTTTGCTGAACTGGATCTATCTCCTTTTCTTTGGTCTCGGCCTTCGGCTTTTCCAAATCATCTGTGTCCATCTCTATTGTGGTCTCTTCCATGATATTTTTCGTCTTCTTCGGGCTTGGTACATCAGTCATAGAGGGGTATCTGTCCTCAGCTTCCTTGGCTTTCCCCTTGTCGGCTTGCCCGTCTTTCTCTTGAGATTTAGTAGACTCATCTACTTTCCCTTTCCCCTTGTCGTCCTTTTTCAGCTCAGCTTTTAAAAGCTGTACCTCCTCTTCAGTGTATGGCTCGACAGGTTGCTGCTCCAGTATAGCCTTTGACTCCTCATAAGTTTTAATATATTGATCGTATTGATCAACATGTGGCCTGACTGAGCTAGTTCTGACTTTGGTGGGGTCTGGCACCCACTTTTCTTCAAAGTCACCCTTTAGAGCTCTTTCTGCTCTAAACTGCTCCACTAGTCTTTCCATTCTTGCCACTTTCTGACTTTTGGTTTGCTTGGGAGCAACCTTCTTCTTTACTTTCTTCATAAGCGGCTCGTCCACCTCCTCTTTAGGTTCTGAAACTATTTCTAGTTTCCGGCGTGCTCTTGTGGACGCCCTCTTGGATACTTCGGGCTGTTCTTCCTCCTCGTCGGCTTCTCTAAGCCACTCATTCTGGGAGGGAACCTTTGGCCACTGATCTCTAGCTCCAATAGCTTCATAAGCTATTCTTGTCAGAATTTCCGCTCCTCCTATGTACTTTGGCTTCTCGTTGTGCATGGCAATTACTTGCTCGTGGATGTGTTGAGCGTAATTCACCTCTTTTGGCATATTGCTCTTTAATGCCCATGTGATGGTGGTCGCAATGGCATGGGGCGGTGTCGTATACTTTTGCGGTCTTTTACTGCAAACATGGAGAAACTGGTTGTACAGTCGGCAAAGGGTTGCCGCTCTTTGGTCCGCCATATCTCCATAGGTTGCATTCTGTTTCTTGGATCCATAGACCTCTATGGCCTCCCTTCTTTCCCTGACAGAGCTCCCTTTGTTGTGCAGCTTCAATGCGTCTGCAATGAGTTGTGGAGTGATCTGTACTTCTACTTTTTCTCCATCCATGGCTGTCAATGTGGCTTTTCCATCCTTCTGAATGGATGTTGCCAACTCGTACACTCTTCTTGTATCCACACCTGATGGTCTCGAGGTGAAGAAACTGTGCAAGTCTGCCCTTTCCAGGTACCTGCTGATGTCTTCTGACCTGCTATAATCTACCAATTTCTGTGGGATCATCGGTACATCCACCGCTTGCCCATGAGGATCTCTGAAAGTCCCATGGTAGATCTTTATTCCCTCTTTCTCCAATACTGCTTCCTCCACCCAAGTTTTGGTTGGCTTGAGGGTTTCTGCTGGAATGTCAAAGGTTTCCGCTTCTGCAAGAGCATCTTTGATTGTCGGTCTTTTTCTCTTCGTTGCCGATAACTTGGTGGAATCCATGGATCCTGTAACTCCAATTTCAGAAGTTAGCGTCTTTTTAGTACTGAAAGCCGAAATGAAGCTTTTAACTATCCAAATGACTTGAAAATTGAAACATGAGCTATTCAGGGCCTAAGGATGCAAGGTAGGTGAAAAAATATGCAAAATGGGCTCAAAATCATGTTGGAGACATCATACGTGTATGATGTCTTTTGTGTCAAAATGACTTCATATTGGTTGTGCTTGTAGCTGATAGTGTATACATGAGTATCATATGCTTGGATTTGAGTTTGGATCCCATTTGGTCAAGTTTTGGCCAGTTTAGTCCAGTTCCAGCTCTTGGAAAAATTTTGAAAGGGATTTGGATTTTATGATCCAAATTGGATAAAACTTGGTGGTTCACTTTCAAATGGCATGTAGATCACTTATGTTTGGTGGTTGAAGCCCTGAGGTGGCAAAATCACATAGTGAGACATCATACGCGTATGATGTCTTTAGTGTATTTTTGGACCAAATTTCTCTATAAGCTTGGATTTGGCTTTAGATAGGCTTATTCAGTGGATTTATGAAGTTTGGATAGATTTTGGGTTAAAAATGGCTCTGGAGACATCATACGCGTATGATGTCTTTTTCATCAATTTTTCATGGGATTGGTTCTGTGTACTCCCCATGTACTAGTGAAGGACTATAACTACTCAAATCTTGGTTTGGACTTGAGTATGTTGGATTTGGGCCAAAAATAGGCTTTAGGTGAAGGATTTTCCCTCAATTGGGCTAATGGGGTGATCCTCTTGACCAAATGGTTCCAAATTTCATATGTAGCATGTATTAGATATATATAATGGATGTATGATGACAAATGAGCAGTTTTGGCTCTGTAAGTGCAAATAGACATCATACGCGTATGATGTCTTTGTGTCAAAATGGTGCTTTTTGGTTCCAGATAGCTTGTAGATGTGTTAATCAACAATCCTACAAAGTTTCAATGAGTTTGGAGTTATTTTGACAAAATTAGGACCAAAAATCAATTTTATGGCCTACTTTGTGTCTTTTTGGTTTTCCTTGGGTTTTCTAACTCCAATTCTCATGATACTTGGTTCATAGGATGTGATTAACATGTGGAATGAGGCTATGCACTCAAATGTTGAAATGGATGTGAAATTCATGCTGTGAGACATCATACGCGTATGATGTCTTTTCTTGAAATGTTGGTCTTTTTGTGCAAAGAATGCTTTGTGCTAGTGCCCTAAGCCCTGCTAACTAGTTTTCAACTTAAAAAGTCATTAGTTTAGCTAAAAAGCCCCCTTATAGGCATTTCAGTCTTCGAAGTCGTCTTTTTGCCTTGGAGTTGAATTTCTTCAACTTTTCTTCTCGAGAGTTGCATTTCCAACTCATTGGATATGTTGTGAAGCCATCTATTTGGTTGAACTTGACTTTGGCTTCCCGTTCTCCATCTTTCTCCTTTTGGTTGCCCGAAAGCGTCTTTTTCACCATCGGTAAGTGAATCAGCTTTCTTTTGGGTTTTGCTTGCAAACATAAGTCATCCATGTATATTTGAAGCTGCTTGTGAAGTTTCATTTCATTCGGTCGTCAATTTCAGCCGTTATGCCAAAATGACGCTTTGTGTGTCCGTAGCCGAATCGGTTGTTCCGACCTACTTTTGGTGGTCCAAACCTGGAGATACTCCATGGTTGCATTGCCCTCGATGTTGTTAAGCTTCCTGAGAAGTTTTGTGTTGTTTCGACAACTTTTTCCTGTTTGCCTCTTGCAGGCTCTGTTGACCTAGGGTTTTTCCAGTCGTTCTTTCTCGAGCTTTGAGTGTCAGAAACCCATCTTCTATACTAGGGTAACCCACCTATAAGTTCTTGCAAGGTTTGATTAGGCGGTTGTGCCACTACCTAGCATTCTACCGCATTCCCCGTCTGCTCTTGTTTCTTGGTTTTGGTCAGTTTTCGCGACAAAAGTTAATGATAAGCATCAAAAGCTTATGGCAACGAGTCTACCTCTCATGTCTGGTGTCCTCTGAGCTCTCGTAGCAGTCGTAGAAGGCTGTAGAAGGTTGGATGCTCCTGTGTGCTCTTTGCTCTCTCCAAGAAGGTAATAGTGGAAATGAGCTTGAAAGTGAAGTGAAAAATACTTAACTTCGGACTTCCCAGATCAGTTGTTACCAAATTTGACATGTGCTCCTATCTCGTCGTGAAATGTACTTTAGGATTTGAAATTTCTCAATTTGGACTCCGTTTGACCTGTTTCTGAGAAATCTGTCCCCTTTGCCAAAATTCTGTCATTTCGGGCTTTCCGCAACTTTTCCCGAATTGTACTCAATTTTTACCATGGGTTGCCCTTGTCATTAGGATCATCACCATCTATTCTTTTCTTTTTTCTGATCTCGTTTCACGTGCTTTTTTATTTTTCTTTTACTTTTATCAAGAAAATCATAAAAAATAAAGAAAAATAGCAAATTGAAGCCAAAAAATTCCAAACATACACAATAAATAGCTGGTAACTCTGTGTATATGAATATACAATTATTTGTGATTTGTGGACTTGGATTACCACTTTTTTCCACTTTTTAGCTCCAAAAACACTCTTATTTAGTGATATTTACACGTCTAGAGACCCAAATTCATCATTTGATCTCTTCTTCTTGCAAAACAAGGTATATAAGGGCATAAACATTATCAATATCCGCAATCAAACATAAAAATTGCAAAATCATGTAAGAAACTGCCCTTGTAATATAATTTTTGTTTTTCTTTGTTTTTGGCGCTTGTAGCTGCTTTGTAACTCCTGTATACCTGTATACCTCCCCCCCTCCTAGTCTGAGTCCTCCCGGACGACTATGAAGTGTTTGTGGGCGAAGCATTGTAGTTGTTTTGGTCATAAGTTCCCAATGCAATTGTAGAGCGATGATACAATAGTCTTTCCAATAAAGCTGCTCTTTGTTTGATTGAAGGATTGGTGGTCGGGTTTTGGGTTGGTTTTGGCACTTCGGTAGTAGAATCAGTAGATGGATTCTTCTTTACTTTGTTGTTCTTTTTTACAATCCAAATCTGCTTCCGCTTCACTTGTGCTTGCCACAAACTCTTTGCGACCCAAACCTGCTTTGTTCTTTGTGTTGATTTCCTCGACTTGAAATACCTAGGAGTTTCCGTTGATTGTACTGAAGGGAGTTCCTGTTTACAAATCTTTGGGATCCAAATTTGCTTGCTATAGCTTTGTGCCGTCATGAACTTCTTTGGAATCTAGATCTGTTTCACTGTCCTTGATTGTCTGGAATCACTCTGTTGTCTGGTACTGAAGACTCTGTTTTCCACCTTTGTGCTCTCTGGCACAACCTTTTTTGGTCTCCATACCAACTTTGACTCCGTTTTTTCCCAAGGTTGAGCTGTTATATTATTGCTTGTCTTCCTTATCCACTGTTGAGAATTCCTCGTCGAAGAGTAATCTGGTTGTATAGAAACTTTTGGTTGCCATTGCTTCTTCTTTTTCTCTGGTTGTTGTTTACCTTTGTCTTTGGATTCGTCCTTTGGAGTTGGCTCTTCTCCTTTGGTGAACTTAACTGATTGACTTTCACCTTCGTATTTGATAAGCACTGATTTAGAACTCCAGTCAATCATTGCATTGTATTGCTTTTGCCATGGTTGTCTTAGCAATAATGGATGTTGTGTAGCTTGGTCTTCAACCACGTAAAACATATGAGGATACACATACTGGTTAATCTGTATATGTAAAACTGTGCATCCGACAGTTTTGATTGAATTCTCAGAGTAACTCTTTAACTCTTGCTTGGCAGTTTGTAGTTTAGTGTCATTTGTCAATTGTCTATACAAACTGAGTGAAAGTAGGTTAGTTTGAGCTCCTGAATCCAATAGTGCTCTGGCTTTGATTTGGTTGGTTCCTACTTTGCATTCAATGATGGGTTCTTCTTTGTCATTATCCATTTCTGTTATACTGACTGCGTTTATTCGTATTGCTCCTTCATTGCGCTGTTTCTGACGTAGTAGTCTTCTTTTCTCCATTCTTTCCTTCGCCTCGGCTTGCGCTTCCTCCAAAATCATTTTCTTTTTCTAGACACGTAGCTTTTCTTGATGTATTTTGAGAAGCATGTCTTGGGTTAGCGGCAAAAGATACTTTTTCACTCTGCATCCACTAATCCAGTTGGGCATTTCTTCTCCGTCTAATGTAGCAAGCTTGACGGCTCCACTTGGTGATAGATCTTTAATCACCAGAGGTCCCATCCCTCGCTTTTTAAGCTTCTTAGCATGCTGTTTCAGAGTGTAAACTAGGACATAGTCCCCAACCTTAAACTCTTTAGTCCGCACATGCTTATCAAAAAATTCCTTTTGTCGCCTTTTTTGAGCGTAGATAGAAGCTACTGCTTTTAGGCGAAGATCGTCTAGCTTTTCCAGGTCATTTATTCTATCAGAAAGCTCGTGCCCTGTCCACTCTAGATCCTTAGCCACCCTTAAGGTTGAAATCAAGAATTCTATTGGTAAGATAGCATTTAGCCCAAAAACCATGTTATATGGGGTCGTTCCTATTGATGTTTTATATGCTACCCTATATGACCATAATGTTGAATGCAACTTCTGGTCCCAGTCAGTTCTCGACTCAGATACAATCTTCGTGAGGACCGTGCATATGGTTTTGTTTGTTGCTTCAGCTTGTCCGTTTGCTTGTGGATGATATAGGGCTGATTTCCTATGGATTACCATGAATTCATCTAGAAGGATCTCTATCACTTCATTTATAAAATGTGTGCCTCGATCACTCACAATTTCTATTGGCAATCCATATCGTACAAAGACGTATTCATATAGAAATTGTGCCGTAGTCCTGGCATCCGCTTTTTGAGTTGCCTTTTTTTCGACCCACTTTGTTAGATAGTCTATAGCCACAACGATGTATTGTGCATGAGTTATATGCAGGAGGTGAAATGGGTCCGACATAATCAATCCCCCATTTTGCAAAAGCTCTTGCCCCCATCATTGGTCTAAGCGGCATATCATCTCTTTTAAGTGGTACTTTGGTCCGCTGACAGTCATCGCACCGTTTAACGTATTCCTCAGTGTCCATATGTAATGTTGGCCACCATATTCCTGCGGCTAAGACAAGTTTTGCTGTCTTATCACCTGAGAAATGGCCTCCACCTACTCCTCCATGAGCTTGCTCTAGTATTATCACATACTCAGTCTCTGATGCGCAAATCCTAAGCTGGTTGTCTTTACCTCTCTTATAGAGTTGATCTCCTATTAAAGCGTAATCTCTAGCTTCTGTCTCTACAAATTTTTGACGAGCTTTTGACGTTCCTTCTGGGAAAGTTCTATTTGTGAGATATTCAACAATATACTGACTCCATTCTGGAGCGATCATTATCTGATATAATGTCGAATACTCTGCTGGCGGTTTCGATGAACATACAATACATACAGTGACATATTCATGTACGCTTTCTTTCATTCCTGGCCAATAGACTCCCAATTGTAACAAATTCCTATATGTGTTCCTTCTTGAACAATGAAATGCACATTCCTGAACATGTGCTTCGCGCAGATATATATTATATTCCTCAGGATTGATGCATAGTCGTAAAACATGATCATTTCCCAATTGATACAACCTTCCTGCAACCAATTGAAGATTCTTGGATTGCTGAATAGCAATATGTTTCTGGTTGTATTCTCTTCTATCGAACTCTCCTCCATAGGTTAATAGGTTAACGACATTTTGAGACCACTTCGGTATCATTTCTATGTTGAACAAGTACGCGTCTGGCATGTCGTCATCTACTCCTATAGGGTCTTCTCCTTTGTCTTTACACAATAGCGGTCCATTCCATCTTTGTAGATCTTGGCACCTTGCTCATTGTCGTACTGGTATTTTATGAACAATAGCTTCATTGTGGCGGAAGGGTTTGATGATCCTGCTGCCATATTTTCTCTGTTGTTCAGGTTCAAGTGTTCCAAGTGTTCGGTGAAAATCTCGTAAGATCTCTCCGAAGAAGTATCAAAAACACTTCCTTCAAAGATTGGCTCTAATGGTTGCACCCAACTTTGGTTTACACTTCCCTCGGTTGATATGACACTTGCGTGTTCCCCTTGTTTTGGTTGGTTATTCTGGAGATTCCTGCCCGATCTCAAATTCATCAATTCCCCTAAAGGACTTTAACTTTTCCGTCTCGGCAATTTGTTTTCCCAAGTTTTTGTGGTCAGAATTGATCCAAACTGATTGATACTTGGTCAATTGTTTAATCTTGTCAGTTGGACAACTTCTGTTTCATCAAGTGAGAATTTCGTTGCAGTTATGTTGACAAAGACATTATACGCGTATGATGTCTTTTTTCACAGATTTGGACTATTTTGGTTATGCTCACTCTCAGTAGCCCCCTTATGCTCTGTCCACTCACAAAATTCAGTTTGAACTCTGTTTGAGCAAGTTATGACTAATTTAGGCTTTTCTTGGCAATTTTCCGCTTTTGACTTGTTTTGGGTCAATTATGATCCAAATGGGATGAAACTTGAAATATAACCTCTAGACAGCTATTACAATGGATCTGTGTTGGCAAAGTATCAAAATATGTCCAAAATTAGATAAAAGACATAATACGCGTATGATGTCTTTTTCCTCAATTTGGGACAAGACTTGATATTTATGCTTTCTACAGTGTTTGTAACAATCTTGTCAGGTCAGATATCAAAATTAAGCAGTGGATGTGCTAAAAGACATTATACGCGTATGATGTCTTTTGTCCCAGAATTTGACTATTTTTGGTTTTAAGCCTTCTCCAATGTTTATAATTGAGTTTCAAGTGTTTTTGTCAGGTTTGAATGTAAAAACAAGATCTGAATCCAAAATTTCCTATTCTTTGCGTTTCTTGGACTCCGACTTGTCTTTTTGGGTTTCTTTGAGTGTTAATGCTCTTGTTTTAAGTTGAAATTAGGATATAACCCCCCTTTTGAACACTTTGGTAAAGTCAAATTTTTTGTTTTGGTCTCTGTTTGGTCATTTAGACATCATACGCGTATGATGTCTAAAGTTGCAGATTTCCAGTTTTTTGGCACAGAATCCTTCATAAAGCTTTCTCAAGTGCTCAGCAACTCCCAGATACACAGAAAATTTCTCTGACTTTTGTTTATTGCAAGTTTCACTACTAACTCGACGGTTTAGTGATCTAACATGCAATCAACCATATCAAGCAAATACTCCAATGATTACTAGCTCCAGATCAGGATCAAATGAAGTCCTACCTAAGCTATTCCTAATCATAAAATGGGTTTGGTAATTGTGATTTTAAAGAGATCCACTACCACTCACGGACTAGCAAATTCTTCTTCTATCAACAACTACTCAACACCAACAAAACAACAAACAAACCTAAGCTAAACTAAAAATACTGTCAACACGGAAGACCCAAGAATACCCCACTTCCTAGTATCTCTCGAGATCTTCGGAGTCCACCACTCCTAGATCTTTTCTAACTAAAGTATACAAAGTAGTTTATACGACTCACCTCGTAGGATTAGTCTAAGGTCACCTACTTAGGGCTCTCGTCCCCGGCAGCGGCGCCAAATGTTAAGGCGGTTACGCCGCTAGCGGAAGCTAAATAGCGAGAACTCAACCAACAACAGAATTTGTCAGACGAGGACGGAGCTTGACCCGCAGGCGCATGGAAACAACTAGGTGGGTGTCAAATCACCTACTCGACCTTCTAATGACAATCACTACTAAGGAAATCAAATCTAAGTTCTAAAATACGCAAGTGACTAAAATCCGTACTACGAACGAATGCTATACGAAACAGGATCTAGAATCATTGAATCGATCTCAAACTCAAGGGGAAGTCTATTCACTAGGTAAGAACAACACCCTAAAGACTTGAACTGCAAAATCAACCTATAATCACTCCGTGCGGTAAACGCGTATGAAGACATGTCGAAAAATATAGGTGATCGAAACTTGACCCCGATGGTACTAATGTGTAGCTCTACTCGTTGTGGTTCTATAGATATGCTGCACGCTCCATTCCGACACACGAGTTGGAAGAAAACTCACACTGAAGCTCGTAGGAACTTACCACACATAGAAGCCGATAGCGCGCACTCTTGGTATCTGTGCGTAGATCTCGCCGTTGCTAACACAATGGCGGTGTCACTTCTCCAATGGCGGCTCCGTAGCTCGCGTAGCAAGTAGATAAGCCTCTCTCTCTCTCACTCTCTCTCAGACACAGTCACGGCGCTCAAAAACTCTCTCTCTCTCACTCTCTCTCAGACACAGTCACGGCGCTCAAAAACTCTCTCTCTCTCACTCTCTCTCAGACACAGTCACGGCGCTCAAAAACTCACTTTGATTAATAATCTGAATATCCTTTAGGTTACAAAAACTTTGGCTTATATACCTCAGCCTTGGAGGTGAGAACATCTCTAACTAATTACATCAGCAAGTGAAATTACTTCGGGATTACAAGCTGGAAACTCAATTGAGTCCCGTTACTTAATGAATGGCTCAAATCAAAATTAATGTCGAAGAGACATTTATTACAATCAATGGCTACAAAATGATGAGTGTGAGCAAAAATGTGGGTGTGATCCTCTGCTGGCTCAACAGGGCACCACTCGGCTTACACAACCAGCCTGGCCGAGACAGGAAACACACAAACGGAGTGAGAAGAGAGAGATTTCCCACTTGCCCACTCAACACTGACACATACACACTCACACACACACTCTCAATTCAGCTCAAAGGAGGAAAATTGGTGTTGTTTAGACTCAATGAAGCTCAGCCCAACACCAATGGGGCAAATAGGTTACACAGTATTGAGGAAATACACCAGATACAACCACAAAGTTAAGTAGAGGCTTCACTCACCGGGGAAGATTACACAGAAAAACAACAGAAAATCTGTGAGGAATTTGGCAAAATGGACAGCGCCATTGCGTCCGGAACGCCCAAAAACCCCACCCTACAATGTCACAGTGCTCAAATCCGACCTCGAATGAGCAGTTTAGGGCCAAAAAATGCTCCAAAAACAGCAAAAACACACTTGCGGCTGTTCCTCCTCTCTTCTCCACGTTTTTTCTGGTCTTCTCTCAGTTTTTTCTATTCCCACACTTAGCTTTATTAGTTGGGCACCCATGGCCTTTTAGATGACCCCAAACGGACCTTGAACATGCCAAAAACTGACCTCGCAGTGGATACTTGTCACCTTTTTGCATCATCCGCACACCTGGCACTCAGTTTTTCCAAATAATGCATCCCGCAACCACGTGAAGTGGCCCCAAAAAGTGGTCCTCATGATGACCTTTCTGCATAAGTATCACAAGAAAACACCCACGTTGTGTCCATACTTCTCCCCGTGCAAGTATTGACCCCGTTCGACCTCTTGACACCACTCGATGCCATCTGACGCACCTGCTTACCTCATGTCCTCGGGCCGCGGATAGCTTCCTCGAGAAGTTTTACGCGCTACCAACTCCTCCTTATTGTAGAAAAAACACAGTGGTACTGGTAATAGTGAAAATCGATGCACTATGTACACCCTGTCCTACCTGTACACATGTGGGCCCCACGTAACCACCTGGCTCTGAAAAATGGGCAATTCTTTATTTGATGCACCATGCATGTACATGTACATATGCGCAATCCCTTGCTCCAAAAAACTCCTGACATAATTTGCCCATCCCCTAGCATGCTAGATCATTCATGATCTGCAACAACAAAGAGAGATATGAGACACGCCGCATCACAGGTCTCCTCATCCCTCACCAACACTGCTTGATCCACAGACAGCTCATCTTGCCCCACCATCATCAATCTAGCACGATACAATTTAAGACGAAATCCATTTACCCTTGACTTATGTAGAACACCATCCAGGTTAGCCAACTGATATTTGCCATTTGGAAAATACTCCACTACCTTGAAAGGGCCTTCCCACTTAATGTGAAACTTCTTTTGGAAGGTGTTGTCCAGCTTACTGTTGTAGCGCAAAACCAAGTCATGTTTCTTGATACCCTTACTTTTGACCTTTTCATTTATCTTTGCCAAAGCCTTATCCTGCATCTGCCCATAATGCTCCAATGCGCTCATCCTATCCAACTGGGCCTCTTGTAACTGCAAGAGCCTCTCTTTGAATGCATCACTAGGCGGCCCAAGCAACTTCTCTAACATCTTGACCGCAGGCAACTCTACCTCCACAGGCAATAGTGCTTCCTTTCCATACACCAAATGAAATGGAGTAAACCCTGTACCTGTCTTCACCGAAGTACGGTAAGCCCATAATGCACTAGGCAATTCCAAATCCTAATTCTTTCCTTGGTGCTCTGTCACTTTAGAAAGAATTTGTACCAACTCACCATTGAATCTTTCATTTAAGCCATTACACTGCGGGTAATAAGGAGTGGTATGCTGGTGCCTAATCTTCATCTTTGTGCATAAGAAGTCTAGAAGTTTAGCTCTAAATCCTGGCCCCTTATCTGAAAGTAGCTCTAATGGCACCCCAAACTTGCAACATATTTCATCATACACAAATTTTGTCACATCCTTTGCAGTGATCTGTTTTACTGCTATAGCCTCTGCCCATCTAGAGAGATAGTCCACTGCCGTCAAGATATAGCTTTTGCCCCTGCTTGTGATAGGTAACGGGCCTATTGCATCAATCCCCCACTTTTCAAACACATCAAACGCCATAATGGTTTTTCGTAGCTCTGGCTTCAACACTCTCTTCCCAAATGCTTGACACTTATTGTAAGACCTACACCAATGGTGAACATCCTTGTGCAAACTAGGCCATACATACCCCTCTTGCAATATCTTATGCAAGGTGATCTTTAGAGCAAAATGGCCACCACATGCGCCTTCATGATTCTCTTCCAACACTCTGTAAAGCTCCTCCCGCCAAGGTACACGTCTCAACACGAGATCAACCCCTTTCATGTATAAGACATCACCAATCAATTTGTACCTGTATGCTCTACGCACAAAGCCATACTTCTTAGACTTCTGAATCTCCTTTGGAATGATTCCTGTTAGCAAAAACTCCTCTTCTTGAGCCAAACTTTCCTGGCCATGATAAAGAGGTAAAGTGGTCCTCAACACAAATAGCTCCCCAATCATGCCTTGAGCTCCTTCATGTGCCTCTCCATTTAGAGCACGTTCAATGTGTCTGATGCTCCATGCTTCGAACTTTTTTAACAGGCCTTTAATTCTGAAGCACATTTCCTTCAATGAGGTGTTCTTGCTCTTCCACACACCCGGCACTTGCTTCACCACTAACAAGGCATCACCTTTTATGCTCAACCTTCGAACCCCATGCTTCAAACAAATGTGTAATCCGGCTTCCAGAGTAGCATATTCAGCCTCATTGTTACTATGAGAATCCAATTTGAACCCTCTCTTGCATACTAGCTTCCCCTCTGGATCATAAAGTGCTATACCCCCTGAAGCTGCATCATGGCTCTTTCTGTATTAACCATCAAAGAACAACACATGTGCATTGCTGATCTGTGGCACTTCTTCAACTACCTTTCTCACCACCTCTTCCTTAACAATAAGGGGATTCTCCTTGTAGGTCAACAAATCAGCTAGGGTAGCCCTTGTAATATCTTCCACTAGAAAAGAGAACTCAAACTCTTGCAGCTCAATTACCAATTTCTTTACCACATTTGACATGTTAGTACCATTAATTAACTGTGGCAAAAAGGCATAACTCGTCAAGAAAACAAAAGGCCGTGGTAGCAAGTGATGACGAAATCGTCGACAAGCAAATATTACACTGGCCATCACTAGCTCTATTTCCGAGAACTTTCTCTCCGCTACCAACTTCACTCGGCTTGCACAATACACTGGCCTCATATAATGCTTGCCCTTCCCCTTTTGCAATAGCATGGCTCCAATGGCATCATCCCCTACTGATGGATTTACATAAAACACTTTCTCCCAATTAGGAGCCTGCATGGCTGACAACCCCCCTAACACCTCTCGAAACACTTCTTCACACTTGTCATCCCACTGCAATGGATCATGCTTTGCCACTTGCTGTAATGGATAAAGAAGCTGCGAAGACAATGGAATAAACCGTGCCATGTACTTCACTTTGTGTATAAAAGTTGCCAATTGCTTCGTACTCGTAGGTGATGGAAGAAGAATAATAGACTTAACCTTATCTGGATCAGCCCAATGCCATTTTCTGACACCATGTGTCCCAATAACTTCACCCTTGGCTGTGCTAGATGACATTTCTTTGGATTTAGTTGTCCTCCACATTCATCATATCGAGCCAATACCATCTGCAGCTTCTCATGGTGTTCAGCCCTACTGCTATAAACACAGAAGTCATCCATAAAAGCTTTAACACAACTACCAATGAATGGTTCCAACACCCAATTTGCTCTCTCTTGATAGAAGGAAGGTCCATTTGACAACCCAAATGGCAATACTGTGTAGCAATAGCAGCCCCATGGCGTAATAAAAGTGGTCTTTGTGCGGTCTTTAAGAGCAATCTTCAATTGAAAATAGCCTGAAAAACCATCACACACACACTGAACCTCTCATAACCTGCCACTGAATCCAAGATCTGATTGATGAATGGAAGAGGATATGGATTCTTCTTAGTGGCTGCGTTTAAGGGTTTAAAATCTACACAAATTCTCCACTTCCCATCCTTCTTTGGACTGACTCCAACTGGACTCACCCATTCTGTGGTCTCCACAGGGACTATGAACCCTGCCTTCAACAACTTGTCCACCTCTTCTCGCAAGGCTTCCATTTGCTCTTGACCCATCCTTCTTAGCCTTTTTCGCACTGGCTTAGCACCTTCTTTCAGCTCTATATGCATCTCTTCGCCCTTGAACCCTCTGATCTCTTCATATGAAGTAATGAACAAATAAGGAAAACTAGCCAGCATGTGCAAATATACATCCTTCTCCATAGCTGAGAGGTCTCCACTGATCATTTGTGCCATCAATTCCTGCTTCTTTGACAACTCAACCTTGGTTTGCATCAGCCCTTCAATCACTTCATAAGGCCCTTCACTTTCATCTTCAACCTCATTCGCAAATGCAACTAAACCAAACTCCTGGATTTCTTTGTCCATCAAAAGAAATGCAACATCAACATCCTCATCACTGCGGGTAGTGCTATCACTGTCCTCATTTGTCACCGTGGTACGTGTCTTCTTGGTACGTGTCTTTCCATAGAGGCTAATCGTACCATGTCGCCAATCTTGAACAGCTCCCACTGCACGTAACCATGGTCTGCCCAGTATAATAGGATATGCTTCCAACCCTGCTGGCATCACATGAAAATCGACCACTGCCTTTGCATCATATGCCTCCACTTCTAAGCTCTTTACCACACCCAAGCATTTTACTTTTTGATGATTTGCCAATCTGATCCGAAAACGTGACACCCCAGCCACTGTGAGACCCATCTTCTCAACGCATGAGTGTGTTATGACGCATATTTGGGCTCCGCCATCCACATAACCTTGTCCCAAATTTTTCCTTTTATGCCACACATCTACTATTGGACAAATGTCTGGTAGCTCATCCATTGCCAACACCTTTACTGAACCTCTCTCTGGCTCTTTCTCCATTGGGTTAACCATCCTCTTCCACTGTCGCTTTAGCTTAGGCACCATCTCTATAAGCTGCCCAAAAGTAACACCTGCCTTCCTGCTTGTCAGATCCTCCTTCAAGTCATAACTTAATTGCCCATCCCCTAGTGGAAAATCTGAAACATGAAACTTTCGACGAGCTCTCCTTTTCCTCTTGGCCTTGAAATTCTCGCCTTCATGGCTCTTTCCTTTCTACTTACTAGGACCTGGGGCACTTCTTCCTTCCTTATCCTCTGTGGTCCTCTTCCCAATAGGCATCACTAATGTATCCTCTAGCTTTGATGCCTTCTCCAAGGTGACTACACTTAGCACTTTTGTCTTTCCCTTTTCCTCCTGGGTCAGTCCACTGGTTTCTTCGTCTCCCTTAATTGCGATACCATAATCATTTGACGTAGTTAGCACCTGTCTTGGCAATGGATACATGTCTCCCCCCATCCTTGGTGGCTTATCACATTGCGGGCTGATGTGACCCAACTCTCCATAATTATAACATGTGGGCGTCTGCCTCCAAAACCTACCATTGCTTTGTCCAACACCATTCGTAGGCCTTTCTTCACCTCCTGGCTGATTTGCAAAGCTCCCTTGACCTCGATTATTTCCCACTTGACCTAGCATGTTTAGGCTGAGATTCTTCATTAAATCTGCCACTCACTGGTTCATGATGAACCCCTGACATGCGACCTTGTAAAGACTCTATAGGCTGAAATTCAGACCTCATGGGCAAAGACTCCACCCCTAACTGGCTCATTTTCCTCAACTTCCACTCTTTGTTCCTTGCTACCTCTAGTGCATCTTCATATGTCCTAGGATTCTTTAGCTCCACTTTCCAACGTATATTCTCCCAAAGACCAGCCAAGAACCTATCCTTCTTCATCATGTCAGGAGGGGGTACCTGTGGTGCTAAGGCCTTGCACATCTGCTCCCATGCCAATGAAAACTTACGTATGTACGCATCTACTGGCTCACCTTCCTTTTGCACTAAAGCCTGTACTTCTTGCCACACTTTGTCAGGATCTTCTATCTTCACAAACTCCACTTCCAACCCATGCCTTAGATTGTCCGAACTAAATCTTACAGGTGGATCCGCTGCACGCAACTCCTCTTCAAATGTTTTGGACCAGACTCTTGCATCACTCTTCAAACAAATTTGGAGAAGACGTAAGATCTGCGCAGGGTCATGAATCTGGTTGCTAATGCAGGCAACCTCCATCTTTTCCAAAAAATCTTCCACATCTTCATCACTTCTTCCATGAAACTTCGGATAAGAGAAATCCATGGCTACCCAGGTTACAATGCTTTGAGAACCCCTTTGAACACACATGCAAGAACCCAAAACTTTTGACTACCCAATCCCCAGAAACTTCAATGGAGCTCAACATTAGATAAGGACAAACACATGCACATCAAATGAGTTTTCATAGTTGATCATCGGAATTACTACAGGCAAAGGACATTCCAAGATCTCTCGTAATCTTCTTGGCCCGAACATAAAGACTATGCGCTGCTGGAAAAAAATCTTCCTGGACACATGAACATTTATCTGGATTCTTTGAGTTAAATGAAATGGAGTGAATTGAGGGCCATTTTGATCATCCATTAAAGCCAACCATGAAGCTCCCAAGAAGGCACACCTGACTTAACCTTTGATTTTGCCAAAATTTCAGCAGCATAACAGCATAAATGGCTCAAAATACCAAAAAACCAGCCATCATAACTTGCAAAAATTTTGGTAGAGTTTCCCCAAAAATAGAGCAGTAGGAACCCAAAATATAGACTGTACATGTATGCATAAACTGTCAACAATAGAACCCGAGCATCAAGTAGGACTCTCTAGTACATAGCCTATGGCGAGGTCACAAAAAGGGTGCTCCAGCTACCTGTATCACCGAAAGGATCTCCACATTTGAGAATCCCCCAGCTCAATAAAAACCTCACGCTATCGACCCTCACACGAAGGCTAATGCAAATCGCGTATAGTCAAGTATCAGAAATGACTATCTTCCAGACCAAGTCTCAGAAATGGCTGGGACTGCCAAATACAACCAAGTATGGCTCCACAAATGCGTACAATGGCAGTTTCCACAAGTAACGTACAATCCAGCAGACAATGCGCTCAAATAGACGCCAAGTGATGCATACCCACAACAACTGCAAGTGACATCACTGCTAGTATATCACTGTACTCCAGCTACCTGTACCTGTGTGAATCACCTGTACCTGTCCCTATAACCTGTAACCTGTAACCTGTAGCCCCGAATCTCGAAGCTTGAAGCTCGAAGCAGAAGGTACTCGAAGAAGATCCTCCGTGGGGGCGCCAAAAGAATATGAGCGGGATGGAAACACACACAACGCCTCTATAATGATCTGACACACACTCTTGGGATGATACATACACACATTATGGGGCACCACTCGGCTTACACAACCAGCCTGGCCGAGACAGGAAACATACAGACGGAGTGAGAAGAGAGAGATTTCCCACTTGCCCACTCAACACTCACACATACACACTCACACACACACACTCTCAATTCAGCTCAAAGGAGTAAAATTGGTGTTTTTTAGACTCAATGAAGCTCAGCCCAACACCAATGGGGCAAATAGGTTACACAGTATTGAGGAAATACACCAGATACAACCACAAAGTTAAGCAGAGGCTTCACTCACCGGAGAAGATTACACAGAAAAACAACAGAAAATCTGTGAGGAATTTGGCAAAATGGACAGCGCCATTGTGTCCGGAACGCCCAAAAACCCCACCCTGCAATGTCACAGTGCTCAAATCCGACCTCGAATGAGCAGTTTAGGGCCAAAAAATACTCCAAAAAGAGCAAAAACGCACTTGCGGCTATTCCTCCTCTCTTCTCCACGTTTTTTCTGGTCTTCTCTCAGTTTTTTCTGTTCCCACACTTAGCTTTATTAGTTGGGCACCCGTGGCCTTTTAGATGACCCCAAACGGATCCCGAACAGGCCAAAAACTGACCTCGCAGTGCATAGTTGTCACCTTTTTGCATCATCCGCACACCTGACACTCAGTTTTTCCAAATAATGCATCCCGCAACCACGTGAAGTGGCCCCAAAAAGTGGTCCTCATGATGAACTTTCTGTATAAGTATAACAAGAAAACACCCACGTCGTGTCCATACTTCTCCGCGTGCAAGTATTGACCCCGTTTGACCTCCTGACGCCACTCGATGCCATCTGACGCACCTGCTTACCTCATGTCGTTGGCCCGCGGATAGCTTCCTCGAGAAGTTTTACGCGCTACCAACTCCTCCTTATTGAAGAAAAAAAACAGTGGTACTGGTAATAGTGAAAATCGATGCACTATGTACACCCTGTCCTACCTGTACACATGTGGGCCCCACATAACCACCTGGCTCTGAAAAATGGGCAATTCTTTATTTGATGCACCATGCATGTATATGTACATATGCGCAATCCCTTGCTCCAAAAAATTCCTGCCACCGTTACATAGGCTTTTAGTAGATCGAGAATGGTTAGGTTAGCTATTTCACTTTGGCCATCCGTTTGTGGATGATAGGCCGAAGAGAAGTTTAGCCTTGTCCCTAAATTCTCAAAGAGACCCTTCCAAAAATTACTGGTCATTCTAGGATCTCTATCCGACACTATGGACATTGGCAAGCCATGGTACTTGAAAATTTGTGAAATGAAGAGGGTTGCCATTTGATGGGCTTTGATAGTCTTTTTGACAGGTATAAAATGAGCTTGTTTACTGAATCTGTCTACTATCGTCCATATTCCCGTATTCCCATGGATAGACTTAGGCAAGCCAAAGATAAAATCCATGGATATGATCTCCCATGGTGAATTAGGGATTGGCAAGGGTTGAAGCAATCCAAGTTGCTTCCCTCTATCAAATTTTGTCTTTTGGCATACCACACATTTAGAAACATACTCTTGTATGTTCACTTTCATGGTAGGCCAATAGAAATATGTTTCAATTCCCTTTAAGGTAGATTGAATCCCTCTATGCCCCGCATAAGGTGGAGCATGAGATTCATACATTACTTTCTCACGTAGTGAGTTAGTAACACATAGTCTATTGCCATAGAGAAGATAACCATCTTGTAAAGTAAATGGTTCCTCTTTCTTCCCTAATGCAAGGGCTGAAATCACATCTCTAAAATCGGGATCAATAGCGTACTCATCTATCATTGAAGATAGATCATTGTGAGTGGCTATGGAAACCACATTCACTCTCGGTCGTCTTGAGAGTGCATCAGCTACTTGATTATGCTTGCCAGCAATGTGAGCAATATGAAAATGAAATTGCGAAAGGAAATTTTCCCACCTCATTTGTTTGTCGGAGAGCTTGGTCTGCGTCATGAAGTACTTAAGACTTTGGTGATCCGTTCGCAGAATGAAAGGAGTCCCCAATAAATAGTGCTTCCATGAGTCTAAGGCATGTAGAACTGCCTAAGGGATGTAGAACTGCAAGGAGTTCCTTCTCATATATGCCTAGAGCTTGCTCAACAGGGTCGAGCCTTCGACTCTCATAGCCTATGGCGTGCCCTTCTTGGAGCAAAACAGCTCCAAAGCAATCACCACAAGCATCACATTGGACCTCAAATGGTTTTGAGAGATCCGGTAGTGTAAGCACAGGTTGAGAGATAAGCTTTTCTTTAAGCCTATCGAAATGGTTTTGAGAGATCCGGTAGTGTAAGCACAGGTTGAGAGATAAACTTTTCTTTAAGCTTTTCGAAAGCATTGTTCTCCTTAGCAGACCATGTATACCTAACGCTTTTATTTGTTAGGTCATGTAATGGTCCCGCAATTTGTGAGAACTTTTCTATGAAGCGTCTATAGTATAGGCACACATACCTATAAAGCTTCTTAGTTCATGAAGATTCCTTGGTTTAGGCCATCCTTTTATTACCTCTAACTTTGATGGATCCATTTGGATGCCATCTTGAGAGATAATGTGACCTAAATACTGAATCTCTTGCAAGAAAAATTCACTTTTCTTTCGATTAACATAAAGTTTATTCTCTCGTAAAACTTGAAATATTACCTGGAGGTGTTTCTTGTGTTCGTCTAATGAATTAGAGTAGATGATAATATCATCAAAGAACACTCCAGTGAAGGTTCGATGAGGCCTGAACAGCTTCTCCATCAAGCGGTTGAATGTGGTTGGTGCATTGGTCAAGCCAAAAGGCATGACAATGTATTCATAAAGACCAAATGTGGTGCGAAATGCGGTCTTTACAATGTCTTGATCAACTATCCTTATTTGATGATAGCCACTTTTCAGGTCAATCCTACTGAAGTAGGTTGATCCTTGTAGCTTATCAAATAGGTCTTCTACCCGTGGAACGGGAAACCTATTCTTGATAGTGATCCTATTTAGTGCTCTATAGTCGACACACCTACGATATGTGCCATCTTTCTTTTGAACTAATAGCACAGGTGAGCAAAATGGAGATGAGCTAGGCCTAACCATGCCCTTCTTAACTAACTCATGCACTTGCCGCATAATCTCCTCTTGTTGAGCTTGAGAAACTCTATAAGGAGGTTTGTTAGGCGGTGAACTTCCTGGAAGAAGTTCAATTGCATGGTCATCATTACCTCATTTAGGAGGTATCTCACAAGGGATGTCGTCAATAAAAACATCTTGAAACCCCTTGAGAAAATTGGATAACTCTAATTCCTTTTGGTTGCTTTTATTTTCTTTTCCTAAAGCATTAGGTTCATTTTGAGAATCTTTAACAAAAATCATGTACACGGAAATAGAGCCCTTTATTGACTTGTTGAAAGCTGGTGTATGTAAAATGGGGATAGTGTTACCCATTTCCTTAGCATCTATATACATGTCTTTTTCCCTGAACTTAAAGGAGATTCTCGTTTCAGGAAATTTAACATCGGCAGCCAGGCGGTCAAACCATGGTGCCCCTAGGATTACATCCTCATGCTTGAGAGGAGAGATAAAGAAGTCCTCTTTGTCCACATAGCCTTGGACATGAAGCCTCAATTTCCCGATTAAGGGAGTGACTGAAGCTTCTTGCCCCTTGAAGGCACTGTCTGCGGGTAGGACATCTCCCATCTCGTAGGACTGTGTGCCTAGCTTGGTGGCCAACTCTATAGATATAAAATTGTGAGTAGAACCAGGGTCAAAGAGAATAAAAGCATCATGTTCTCTTACCTTTCCCCAAGCATGGCATAGAGGAGATCCTTTGTGATGAGTTTGGTGAGTCTCCTCCTCTTGGATTTCAACCAAGGAAGCTCTAGGAGGATCTTGGTGGTTGTTCTTTTGGGGACAAGCGCGGTATGCATGCCCTTGTTCACCACACTTGAAACACCGGTTATCCTTGCGATAACGCTCAAGCTCTTCAGGAGAGAGTTTGTTCTTAGCTTTGTAAACTCCCTTCTCTTTAGCTTTGTTGAAGTTGCCCTTAGGAGACTTTTGGACATTGTCCTTCTCCTTAGGCTGATTGGAACCCTTGTTTTCCGGGGGCTTATTATTTCTTTTAGCCCTCGTTTGGAAATTGATTCGTGAGGCCACCATAGTATGGTGTACTACCGCCGATATGGTACGTGGCCTTTGGGAGTTGACATACTCCGCCGTTGCACTTCACTTTGGAGAGATGGATTGCCCATGGCTTGTTGAAGCCTAGAAACAAGATAGTTAACAAGCATTGAAGCATCATTAGTAGCTTGCTCATGAGCAAAATCAAAGTTATCAACATTAATTTCACTCTCTTTACTATTGTCAGCCATTCTAACAACTTTTAGGTGTAAATTTTTTAGGTGTACTTTGGCACTTCAAGCCCTAGTTGCTACTCCTCTTTACCCCTTTAGAAAAAGCACTCAAGCTACTGTACCCGCGGCTCGAATACCATTAATTGCAAGGAATAGAAGAGAGGGTCTTTCAACACCAAAACAGCACCGGCTCCTGTCAAGCTTCTAATAGCTCAATAGTGGTTAAGCTGTAGGCAAGCCTCGTAGGACTCCACTATTAAGACCATAGCTCTCGATGGTGATGCCCCGTTAACTGCACGAAGGCAGGCGCACTGCAAGGCTGAAAAATCCCTATTCTACTTACTCACAGGCAATTAATAATTCCAACCATTTATAGCTAGCTTGAGGACCTCCCTTCTTGAGCGAGAAAAGAGAAAACTTGTGCTCTGATACCAATGTAACATTTAATGGCCTAATAACTTGTGTGTGGCGGAAATTAGCATGAACATAGTGGGCATTTCATTAGAATAGATTCCTAATGAGAATTACAAGAGTGCTTGGGTGGAGAGAGCAACAAAAAGCATAACACCTAGTTAAATAGCATCAACAATACTTTCAAAAGAGAGAGAAATTAAGCTATTGACAACAATTGAGGACCGGATTTGCATGGAGCCGGTCCCCCCTCCAAAAGGCTTTGTATTATGGTTTCTCCCATCAAGAGAGACATTGTACAATACAATTCTTTGTGTTCCTTCAAGACTAGCTAGTGCAATGAAGATGAAAGCTTCATGCACCAAGCAAAACACTTAGCAAACAAAACTTTAATTATCCCCGTTCTCAGACCCAAGACCTCACACACCTTCGAAGATGGTGAGAGCTAGCAGGGTATGAGAGTAGATTGAGAGGAAGAAGGAGTATCTTACGAGAAAGATGTACATCTCCTCACATAATCACTCATATTAGCATAGCTAATATGAGTTTAGTAATTAGCTTGGTAGAGGAGATGAGCATGCATTGAAGCTTGGCTCTTGGTTGGATTTGCATCCACATGCCAAGAGTATGTCGATGTAGGCTTCTATCTCACAAGCTTGGAGTAGGTGATGAGCTCTCCATTAAAGCTTGGGAAGAGATAGTCTTCTCTTTCTTCACACATGAGATTGTGTGAGTGTGTGTGTGATAATGCCTTGCAAAAATCAGCCCCCTCTCTCTCTTGGGCGAGCCCCCTTGCTATGTGCTCTTGCAGGCTCCCTATTGGACAATGCCAAGCTCAGCCAATGGTTATTAAGCAGCATAAGTGATAGCCTTCTGACATGTGTCCCCCTTTCCCCTTTTGTGAGAGATTAATCAATTAAACTTAATTGATTTAAGTGAATTAAATCCCCATTGGACCTTTCCCTATTCTGACCAATAGGAATTAAGTGGCCCATTGGGCTGCTCAATTCCTATTGGACCCCTTCTCAGGCTGTCCAATAATCATCCAAGAGACTTAATTTTCATTGGTTCTTTTTATTAAGTGTTTTAAAATTAATTATTCTAAATTTACTCTAGCCTAATTCTCATTGGTCCACTTCAAGGGTCATCCAATAGGAATTGAGCACATTTTGGGAGCAACTAGCTTAGGCATCTGACATGTGTCCTTCATTCCCTTTGTGTAAAGGGGGCTTGTGTGTGTGTGTGTGTGTGTGGCTTTCTCTCTCATCCCCTACCTTTAGGGCTCGCCCCCTCATGTGTAGGGATGTGTGTTGGCTTTGGAGAGCACACAAACCACCCAATTCATCCTAAGCTTTAACCCTTTGGACACAACCTTTGAATTTTGGAACTTTAGCATTTTGGAAGTCTTAATGGGCTGAACCTTAGGGTCTTTTTAGCCCATTGTTGCACATGGCTCTTTTGCACATGGACCCCCCTTTGGATCCCTATTTTCCCTCCTTTGGATCCCTACTGTGGCCGGTCTGCTAGCTTAACCCATATTCTAGCTTTTTCTCCCCTGGCACTTCCCCATATTAAATGATCGGTTTAACATGAGAAAATCATTTAGGAGAATTAGATATTGATTATTATGACACTACATGTGCGTCTCAGAATTGTTCATTGCATTCTTGTGGCATATGTACAGTTTTATCTGCCTCTCTTATCTTGGCCACAACAAAGATTGAATAGCCTCATATCATGCATCATGGAGCATTTTTGGCGCACCTCCTCTCGTCGTAAAGGCCTTAGGCTTCTTTCTATGAATAAAATACGTACTCCTAAGCGCCTTGGAGGATTGAACATTTTGTCGACGCCAGAAAAGCCATGATGTTACCCGTTCTAGTGGCCCAAGGGCAACCTTGGACTCAAATGCTTTCTTATCTATGCATCAATATTGTTACACTTGCTTTTGGTCATTGGCATACTTCGTATTGGGAGGTCATATTTGGCAAGCTTGCAGGCCGTATTCCAGGTTTCCCCTTTGCTTCTTCCCTTATTGTTGATTGGAGGGCTGTTACAGTGCATTTATCATGGCATGGTCATCAGTTCCCTTATGGGAATTCTCTGAGATTGGAGAGTATTCATTGGAGTAAGGTCTTCTCAGCCACTCTGACTCAACGCTCTCCTCGTCAGGCATACTTCCTCTCTCAAAAAGGACTATCACAGGTTGATAAGGTGGTTGATATTGATGGGCATGTTTTTCCTTTTGAGATGCGGCTCGACGCTTTACATTGGGTCCTCACTATCGTCATGTTTGGCGGGAGATTCAGTCCATGCTTGTGGACTTTGCCCCAATACCTCCATGCATCATGGATTCTCGTTTGCTGGACTGGTGCCTCTCCACCACTTGTTTTGATCACTTGTCCGCTGGCCGTGTTTATGCCTTCTTACAAGTGGATGCTTGGATAGTGCAGCATGGCAACCAATTATATACTATTTATGAATCCAGATTGTGGTGGAAATGCACTTTTTATCGTATATGGAAGAACCATTTGCCTCTCAAAGAGCACATCTTCCTATGGCAATGGGTGGTGGGCGCTCTTCCAGTTGGTCACTTCCTGCAGGCGAGGCATATCACATCCTCTTCATGTTCGTGATGTGGTGTTGCTAAGGAATCAGTTTCGCACATGTTGTGATAGTGTAGACACTCTCATCTTTTCTATCGCAGGCTCTTGGCTTTCCTTCATCTTCGTTGCAACCTTCAGATGTTTCATGGCTGATCCTTTTCACCACTTTAAATTGTCGTTTGGGCAATCTTTACACCATGCCTTGGAGGTTGGAGATATTTCCCTTGATGCCTACATAATTTTTTTTGACTGTTTTTAGCTTTCTTTCCATGAGAACACTAGTGTTCTCTCTGTTTTTAGCTTTCTTTCCATGAGAACACTAGTGTTCTCTCTGTTGTATATCATCTTCTAGTGGGTTTCCTCGTGTTGAGGTTTCCCACTTGTAAAATAATACCAGTGATTTACAAAAAAAGTGTGTGTTTCATGTGTGTAACTTTTGTTTGCCCATATCCTTAGTACATTTGAGTTTGTATGTATCTTTGCATATGTTTTGTACACGCAATGTCTTAAGTTTGGTGATGGGAGTAATGTTTTTCATTAATTTGCATGCATATTTGCTAATTCTACTTGTGTGGTGCTACATGCCGGTGGAAACATGCCAAAGCTTCCCACTTGTTGCAAATGAGGTTTTGCATGACAAAGCAGGAGTTTCATACTCTTTATGGCCTTCCCATGTAACGCGTTCACCGGGCCCCAAATTGGTCAAGTGGGAGCATGTTACTGCTGTTGAATGGTGTAGTGTTTTGAGACTACCAAAGGATAGTAATTATTATCAAGTCAAGTGCAAGAAAAATTGTATGAGGAGCTCATGATTTTACATTACAAAGCATACAAAAAGCTGCCCACCAACATGGAAACTATGTCAACATTTGTCAAGGGCTTCCTTAGTATTCAAAAGACCTTTCTTCAAAAAAGGGTTGTTTTGAAGGTCAAGTCAATAATTGGCACATGCACCACACAACACGCAGGTGAGAACTCCACGTCGGGAACACTTTTCATTTGGATGATGAGCATTTTAATTACAATTTGCACATCATGTTGGCAATGTTGAAAGCAACACCATAGGCTAATTTGAGACACTACATCCTTCTACCGGGGGGAGGGGCAAGAATTATTGTTGCATGGATGATTTAGGGAGCATTAATGAAGTTGTTTTGCATGTTAGGATCCAGCTAGTAACCAAAGGCTAGAGAGGCATTGCTAGGTACACAATAAGAGTATAGGGATTCTTTGATTTAGAAATCTAGGGACGAGAAGGTCGACCCTGCTATGTCATCTCTAAGAGTGAAGGTGAAGGGTGCAAAGGAGGATTTCAAGTGCTTGAATCTCATGCCAAACAAAACGGAGGTAAAGTATGAGATTCACCATGAAGGAAACATTGGACGACCTAGGGGTATCACATTATGAAGAGCCTACCCTCAACAAGGGCTTGGACCTAACATTACCATTGGTAAGCAATGGTTTGCATTCTTCTATGGCCCCTTTTTGTATCATGTATATAATTATATTTCTCATTATTGTGACATGATTTGTATGATGTATATGTTGGATATGAAAGATTAAAGTTGCTCAAGAGAGAAAACATCACTTGCAATTAATGACACATTTGGAGAGCCAGATCCCATTACACGTATGGCCTCATCCTTGTGTGGACGGGGTGTGGCTAGTATATTACTAAATTTATGTCTAAAGCTACAAGGGCTAGGTAGCTTATGATGTAGATGGTGCATGACTATTAGTCTATTACAGTTTAATGCTATGGTGATGTTGTCTTGCAAGCATAGGTGCCACTTGCTCTATTTCATTCGGTGGTGCATGACTATTAATCTATTAGAGTTTAATGCTATGGTTATGTTGTCTTGCAAGCATAGGTGCCACTTGCTCTATTTCATTGATGCATACTTATTTGGGGTTTAATGTAGAGATGCCAACTGTCAATAGGATATACCTAAAACCAAGTCAGGATGCTTTCTAGACTAGAGAGCTCCATCTCACCAAACTCATATAAATAACCATCACAATTATAGCATGTCCTTTACTAGTAGTAGCACTTTGTATGTTGGTGGATAGAAACCTTACGTGTGCTAATTAGCATATCCTTTCTGCCAAGTAGCATTTCTTGGTATGCTAGCTAGCATATTGAAAATTTAGGAGTGATGAGGTGAACTTGAGCTAACACTCATGCATAGGGAAGTGCTTGACCCTATGCAATCAATACACAAAGGGGACAAGGCAAAGCCTTTGTGAAAAGGTCAACAGAGTTGTCTTGCATAGGCACATAAACCAAGTTGATCTCTCCACCAAAGAGTCTCTCCCTAACATCATGAATCCACCTCAATGTGCTTTATGCGAGCATGGAATACTGCCAAGTTCCTTGCAACTATCAAAGCACTCTAACTGTCAGTGTAGATTGTGGTGGAATGCCCGAGTCAATCAAAAGGAATTTGAGCCAAACACACTCAATGATAGTTGTTAAAGCTACCCTATATTCATCCTCACAACTAGAAGTGGCCAATGTAGATTGCTTCTTGCTTAACCAAGATATGCATGAGCTACTGAGCATGAAAAAAACACCACTAGTGGACACTCTGTGTAATTAGCTCATCTAAGACTAGAAAAGCATGTAATTTTGGTGGCAATGATCCCCCCTTTCTATGCCAAGGTGTATGTATAGTGGTACTCAAGTAATAAAAAAATCCAGCAAACTACCTCCAATGCATAGACCTTGAGCTATCCATAAATCTACTTACGTGCAAGATTGCATATTGAACATCTAGCCTCGTAATGCATTTATGTACCAAACAACCAACAACCTACTGGTAGAGAGTGACATCACAGAGATCTCCAACATCATGAAGACTAAGCCTCAAACCTCTCTCTATAGGAATAGTAATAGGCCACTAACCTTCAAGAATGAATCTATCCAATCATGTTTCAATATACTTTGTTTGACACAAAGCAATACCTCCATCAATTTGCTTAAATTGTACGCCCAAATACTGATGCAAAGACCATGTGCCATTCTTCCAATAGTATCATACTTAGATTGCATTGTAGCCAATCAACTTTCTAAATTTTGTGCTTCATCAAATGACAAAGGCTCTTCCTCATTGTACATACTAAACACTGCAAAATCATAATAATCTTGTATAAGAGGTGTGCTGAAAACCTAAATGATTACAATGCATCCATTTTATTATCACACAAGGTTTTCACCAACCATCTTGGCGTAACTCTAGCTTGTTCATTTTTAGCCCTATCCTTTCAATTACATCTTGAAAATGTGCATTAAAAAATGGGTAGTCTATAATGCTATTTGAAACCTACATACACTGCACACGGGTCTCATTAGGACTTAGATTTGTACTGCCGCCATTGAATAGAGGGAACAAAGTATCATATACATTTTTGAGCTCATATCTATCTCCTTGGTACATGTTAACATGAGCCAATTACATCTTCCAATAGAACCACATCTCAACTAATCAAGATACGCTCTGTTTGCGAGTGATACAACACATAGCCTTTGATTTATAAACCATATCCAATAAAAGTACATTTCATAGCCTTGCCATCTACTTTTATGCGGTGATGCTCAAGCACCAAAGCATAATCCAAGAAACCAAACACATGCAAGTACAAATTGGAATGATTTTTTCCATGTGAAGCCTCATATGGAGTGATAGATTGCAATGCTTTAGTGAGAGATGTTCTAGTGCATATGCAACACACATAAAAGCTTCAAGCCAAAATACATGTGGTGAAACTTGGATTTTGTTACCATATCCTTAATTTGCATGCTTTTCCTCTCAACAACACCATTTTTTTGAGGGGTATTTGACATTGTACACTGGTGTTTTATCTCACGACTTGCTAGGAATGCATTGAATTGTTTAGACATATCCTCTCCCCTCAATAAGAACGGAGGGTACCTTAAGTAGAAATCACTAGAAGCACATAAATGATTCGGACTTGGCCTTAAGAAAATACACCAATCTATACCTAGAGTAGTCATCAATAAAAGTCATGAAGTACAAATGATCCCAAAAGATGCAGTATTCATTGAACCACAAACACCACTATGGACAAGCTGCAATTTGGTAGTACCCTACATGGAACCATCATTTGAAAACTTAGAATGTTGCATTTTGCCCACAATACAACCTTTATGAACATGTGTCAATTATGCCTCAAAAGAAGGCAATGAAGCAACCGTATCAATTTTTTGCAAACGAAGCAGCTAGTATTTGGAACGACTCGATGTAAAGGGCACATAGGCAGTGAATCACGTTGAAAGTTAAAGGCGCTAGCTCAACTAGAAAAATGATTTCAGAACTAATTCACTTGAGTGGGATAGAGGGGAGTGTGGTGCGGGGCCTCTTTTGGTTGGGAAATCTTGGAATAAGTATGGTGGATCTTCACTTGCCACTTTGCCCCTTGAGCACCTATTCATGCCAATTCCTTTGGCATGAATCTTAGTGCCGGGAAAAATGGCTCCCCACAATGCCTTCCAGAGGAAATTCTTCATCGAAGGGGACCACAAAGGTTCCCATATGTTCTTGTTTGGCTATCATTCCCAATCTAGATTTTGGCCATTGCTTATGCCAGTGTTTATTGAGGGGGAAAAACACGTTTAGTTTAAGCATCAAGTTGTAATAGAGTTCCTTGGTTTGCGATTGAAAGAAATTTGTGGTCAATGGCCACGTCCATGCTTTCCACTTAGTTTCAGCCTCGTAGATTGGCATCACAACACTATCTAGATCTTTGATAACTCTGTTGTTATGTATACTTTTAGTTCCATTGAGGTGAAACGGAGTAGATAACTGTTTTGGTTTTTTTTTGCCTTCTATTGTTTCCATTCAGAAATTGAGCTAGCTAATGAAGCCCTTTGTTATTGATCTTCCTGGAAATCTCTCTCCAAAATGGATTCAATAATTCCTTGCCCACCTTAGATGGCCTTGGGGGCAAGTGTATTATGGAGTTTTGGAAATACCTAATGGCCTCACCCCATTCAAGGGTCTCTACCCTCTGTTACACTTATGGAACAACTCGCATGTGGCACCACCTAATCTCAGGTTTGCTCACCAAGGTGCCAAAAATTTGTCATGATTACCTATCTCCTTCCATGTGCCATCTTGAGAAGAGAGCTTCACCTTGTCAACCATCTCCCCTACCATAATGGCCCATGCTTGGCCTTGTTTAGCGATCACGATGACAAAAATTTTAGCACATTAAGCCTGTCCATGAACTTTGGGGTTGAGAATCCCAATATCCCCTTGCTCCTTGGGCCTAGCACCATACTCACATTTGGCTCGTTGCCAAGGAGGAAAATTTTTGGTGTTGTTCTTCCAAAAGGATTTTTTTGTCGTTTTCAAATTCAGTTATGTTAGGATCAGATCAATGAAAGATTATATGGGATTCTAAACAAATTGATCACCTTCACCCTTCCTTGGAAGGGGAGAAACATATATTCCCACCTACGTAGCTTGCTCCTCAGTTTGTCCAAAATCCACAGGAACCTTTGCTTGTGTGTAACATTGACCCCAAAGCAGGGCCCCAAGGTAGTGAAAGACCTTTCCATTTGTGACAATCTCTCTCAACCATTCAAAAGGGTTGAATGAGTCATTTTCTCAGAGCAATATCAATCTTGATTCCTCCAATCACTTTGACCTTGAGGCAGTGGCAAACATTTGAACAATCTCTAGAGCCTTTTGTAGCATTGAAGGGCTATATTTTAAGAAGATTAATAATCCATGATCAACAAAGAGCTTAGCAAGATTTTTTTTGCTACCATGTAAAGACAACCCTTGGATATCCCCTCCTCTTGCAACACTAGATTCCATCATGGCGTCTAGGGGATGATAACCAATGGTCAACAATAGGGGGCAAGCAGGCATCCCTTTTTGGTTGATATTTCTACTTCAAAGGCACCTACATTTGTATCTTGAAATAGAAGCTCAGAGTGGGTGCTCTCTCCCAGGTATGTACCAACCTACAAAGCCATGGTCCAAAACCCAATATTTTTATGACATCTTCAATGTAAGACCATGCAAATCAATTGTATACTTTATCCAAGTCCAGTTGTAGAAGAATATATCCTTGATAAAAAAAGTTTGTATAGTTGATGCCGACCATAGCTGCCAATATGTTGTTGTGGATTGACCTTACTTCGATAAATTCGTGTTAGTGTGGCGTGATAGATTTATCCAAGAGGGGAGAGAGATGAAGGGCAACAACCTTGGCAATAATCTTATATGCAATTGTCATCATTATGATGGGTAGGTAGTGTTTCACATCGGAGAAGCAAACCTGATTTGGAATAGGTTTAATAAGATCACTCTTAACGCTAGTATGCACCCCTTCCACCAAAACTAGGTCAACCATGTGCATAACAGGGCCCTTCAAATCCTCCTAGAACTCTATGAAGAATTTAATAATCAAACCATCCCATTTAGGGGACTTCTCCCTACCTAATGAGCAAAGATCAAGGAGGAGCATTCATCCTCGGTAAAGACCCTCTCCAATTTATTTGCTTCTATTTGAGGGATCGTTTTATTAACTCTACTAAGAAGTGATTCTTTGCCTTCATTCTCTTCTCTAGATGGGGATTTTTGTTGACCGATGGTGTGAATTGAGTGATTGAGCATTATTTTAGCCATATCATCAGATCTTACACAAAATTCCCCTTGTCATCCTTCAGAGAAAGAATGGTTCCTCGAGTCCTCTAACTTTGAGTGCCGTAAAGAAGAATGCTTGATTGGCAGTCTTTGGCTGCAAAAAAATCTCTCTAGATAGTAGTGTAGCCTTCTTTATCTCTTCTAGATGTTGGTCAACCAAATTTGCTTCTGCTTCAATCCATCTCTTGTCTCCCATGTTAGAGGCCATCCCTTCTTGCTTTTTCTTGTTTAGAAATTCAATTTCCTCTTTTGCGTGATTATGGCACGCCTCTCAGTTTTTCTTCATTCTAGGGTTTGTTCTTTTCATTTCTTTTTGTATACTTTGATAAAAAAATTTCCAAGCCCTAGGATTTTTCATCCTACATCCTTACCAAGCTTGTGCATAGATTTTTTGGCCAAATTATGGAAAAGGATCCCTTTGAGTAGGTGTTTCCCCATGACTAAGCTCTTCTTAGACCCTTGGGGGTATGGCCTATCCCTCTTGACTTATCTGAGTTTTATTCAGAGTGGTATATGATCTAGCAAGCCTAGAGAAGCGGTCAGGCCTAAAGGCCATGTTGGCATACTGGAGGCTTGTGTAAGTAAGGCCTGATGTGTTGCTCCATGGACCACATGACCATAGGGTTGTGTAAGTAAGGCCCTATGTGTTGCTCCACGGACCACATGACCATAGGTTCATCAAAGCCCATTTCTCAAGCAAGATCTACCATTTTTCCTTTTAAGAGCCTACCAACAAACTTGAGGAGCCTGTTCTATCCTTTATTTTCCACCATACCGACGTCTCCTATTAGAACCATTGATCTCTCATGGGTTTCTCTAAGATTCATGCACAATTTGGTTCTTTGCTTGGGCATGAAAGGGCCATAATTGTTGATAATTGTGATAATCTGGCCTACCGAGTTAATCTTCACCTCCAAGGCTCTCAAAGATGAATGATTGAGGACCACCTTTGGCTTGAGATCTCTATCCACAATGGTCAAGATGCTGCTACACCCAACTGCTCCTTCAATGTAGAATATCAACCATTAGAGATGTTTGAGACATGCTTCCATCCTTTGCCTCACTTGCTAAACGTACGTGAGATAACAATATTTTAGACCATTGAGTTAGGTATGGGAAGATGCAAATTGAAACTGAAGTGTGGCCTTTACTCTACTCTTCTAGGCATGGGATGCTTGCTGTGATTGCTTTTTGGTTTTTGTGTTGGGAGTGCCTTTAGGATTTCTATGGGTGTACCCCCTCGTTTTTTGTGGTGCTTTTGTTGTGGCCCTCTCCCTATCAGTGGGATTTGCCACATGACTTGGGTAGTTGGGCAAGATCTCGTGTAGAGCCTAAACCTATTGCATTTAAAGAATGCACCCAAAAAGGTGCCAAAGTTTTTGGTGCAGGTGCCAAAGCTAAATGGAATCACCTTCAACATGGCCCCCACATTCACCACCAAATTCTTGGGTTGTGGTTTTTTGAGGTCCCACCAGATGCAGACCTGATTTGTTGCTGTACCTACTTTTCTACTAGACAACATAAACACATTGTTGAGAGGAAATGAGAATAGGTCGATGCAGCCGAGGGATGAGCCACAATGAGGCGAGACAATTGCACACGAACTCTACCTTTGTAAGTAGCTTATGACACCATCCTTACCTTTACTCTAAGGACACCATCACTTTCCAAACGTGCTCTTCACCCAACCGCCAAAACATATTCGAGACTCCATGATTGGGAGTTAAAAAGGAAGAAGGAAAGAATAAACCAAATCAAACTTTCCTTGTGTAGTTATCGGAGAGGTAGAGATAAAGGTCTCTAAGAGCTTGAGTTAGGCATGCGTGGACTCATTGAGGCCCTAGTTGAAACCGTGTTTGGTGATTGACAAATTTCAATTGAGCTCTCCTTATTCCTCGGATGAAAATTTCTCCTTTTTGTTGATGCTCATTTTCCATGTAGATTTAGTAAATCAACATTGTAGAAGCTATATAGATGTGCCACTAATTAGGAAGCATCAATCATAATGAAAAAGGAAAATATGGGTTTTAAAGGAAGCCCAAGGTACAATGTTCCACTTGAAGTCACGTTCATCGTAGATGTGGATCCATTCAATTAGTGATAAGAAAGAAAACTTGTGAAACTTACAAGATATGGATAGAACAACAACATGGATGCACTATCCACAATTTCCACCAACCACATCCAAAGGTATGTAATCATGAATGTTGAAAGAACATCATTGCTAAACACTTAATGGAGAGGTTAAAATATTCAAAGTTTCCATAGCCTACATGTAGGATGCATGGAAGATTTTAAATTTGATCATGATTGCATTAAAGCATGCCAAGATGTAGAAAAAATATGGCATTCTTGTCTCATATCTAATAAGTGGAATTTTCAATGGAAAAAATGTGAGCTTACCTCAATTCAATAGAAAGGTGGGTGCATATGTGGATTTTTGTTGTTTCCTACGACAAAGACTAGCGATTTAGAGGCTTTTGTAGGATGATGACTTAACTTGAGTGAATGTCAATTTGGTTTGAGGGGGTATACACTGCTCTAATGAGTCCTTTAGAGAAGGCTCAGACACTTATAAAGGAGTTTTTTTGTGTGGTCTGAATTTCCATGAGATTTTGTAAAGGTTTATTGTAAGACTAGATCAATTGTGTTTTTCTTAATAGGTGATGATCAAGTAATTAATATAGTTTCAATCATGAAATCGATCAAATAGTGATAAGACACATTAATGGAGTGGAAATCATTAGATAGGCACATGTATAATGTCAGAGTGCTTAAGGTGTTATATTTAACTTGCTAGGTTTCAAAGATGATGAAGCCGAGAAGAAATTATTAACTTCTTCCATGCCTGAAGAATACTTTCTTAACAGTAGAAGGATAACATGACACTTTTATGTCCTTGGACACTTTTGTGTCCTCTTAACTCAACAACTTCTTGGGATTATCACTTGAGATTCCTAGGAGGTTCTAGAGTGCTCTATATCCATAAAGATTTGCTAGATTTTTTGAGCTACTAATCCCACCTTAAGTTTTGGGTTTGAATAACATTTTAAAACCTAACTTGAGCAAAAAACGTGTGCTGTTTTTTTGCCAATTTTCATGGAATTGGCATTAGATCACCCTAAAACACAACTTAATGAACTCTAAATTGCTACATAGCTAGCATATAAAGTTCTATAGGTGTTTTTATGCTTATAAATAGGGGAAAGTCTATGTATTGGAAGCTATAGCCCATTTATTGAAAATTCTCTGTGCTGATTTGCTAGTAGAATTCACATTTTGATGAATATTTTGGAAATGTCTTTGTAATAAAAAGGCAATTTGGAGTGTGTTTATGGATTTATCACTATGTAACTCCCCTTCCTTGAGTTTTGCAGTACCTAATACCCTAAATACAAAACAACACAAAGACGGGAATGATTTTTTATTTTACCAAAATCATACTCATTTTGAGTTAATACTATGTGTGCACGTCTGTCGCACGTGCCAATGCAAGGAACTTGCCGATACATTGTGTGCGAGCCACAAATGGCTCCAAGCACACAACTAGCCTAAACTAGTAAGCTCAAAGATGGCGATGGTGTGTCACTCACCGCTCTACGCTTGCTGTCGTGGAGGATTCCTCGCCGCGAAGAAGAAGGAGCCGCCGCTACGCCACGCTCAACCGCTTCGCCGCCGCCGTGCCATCGTCGCAATGCTCGATCACACTCTCTCTCTCTCTCTCTCTCTCACGCATACACACACACACAAGGAGATGAAGAAGAAGAAGATGGAGATGAAGCAAGAGCACTCTTCAATTGCACAAATGAGAGAATGAGTGAATTTTAGGTTTGGTTGACTTTTATATGAGCTCACCCCATTCACACTTGGGCGCCCATGCTTAGCTAACTAATCCCTTGAATGTTCCAGTTAGAGTGCGCCTCTCATCGAGATCCCTCTTACCCTTTTCCTATAAGCCCGGTACCTGACTCTACCAAATAAATAATACAGCGTCCGTCGTAGGTGATAGGAATGTGCGTGAGGGTTAACATGCCCCCCTTCTTGATGTAGATTCCATCCTCGGAAGCTATTGAGTTGAATCTCGTTCGTTGAGGTGGAAGAGCATTTGAGATGAATGTCCTTAGCCTTCTTTAGTCACCGCAAAATCAAACAACATTGGCACAATAATTGCATTCTCATATACAATTAAAAAGCATATGCAGTTTTAGGTAGACAAATTGATTGGTAGCATATTCTAAACCATTTGTCAGCAATAAACATTAAATTACAATATAATCAAACGCATAAACAGTTGGGAAGGTAAAAAATTAAACAAGTATGGGGTCGCTAATTTAACGCTCGAAAGGCACTAAAGATCGACTATTAATACCATGGGCAAGCTTCTCAATTTTATCTGGTCATTAAGTTGTTTAATCGCGAGAGACAAATATTTCATATCCGAGGGTTGACTAGAGGCTATACCTAGAAGACCTTGTAGTTAAGCTATGATAAAAGGAATTTCTCATGAAATCATCGCCTGACTTATTTCTTTTTCTTTGACCCCGCAAATTCTTTTCACAGTGATTCAATTTTGATGTGTGTGCTTATTTTGTATGCCTTGGGTTTTTTGCTTTTCAAGGAAAAGCGCCCACACTGGGAACCTCTAGGGCTCTAGTACCATAGACGATACATGTGAGTGGAGTACCAAATCAAGCTGAGGTTTCTCTTCCAGCTTAAGATTTTACATTGTGGCACTGTGATTTTTTTATTTGTTCGTTTTCAGCATTTTAATTTTGTAACTTTGGGGGTCATATAACAGTGTTACCCTCCCCATGCTCATCACACTAGTAAACTCCCTTTATAATACTTAAGCTAAAGGTCAATAGAGACTAAGCCCCAGGGTCTTCACTAAGGATTACCGTATGGTGTCACGTGAGTGTACAATAGGGGGGGTTTATGACGCCATAAAGGTAGATTTTACAAAGGAGGGTATCGTATATAGGGGGTAAAATGGCAGTTTTGGTTCACGTAGGTGACGTCTTCCTAGTACTACTAGTGAATCCCCCGGGGACTAAGCCCACTAGAAAGCCCTAGTACATTTCACACAATGCTGCCTAAATCGGATTAAGAACCTATGTAACCATTGATTATTAGGAAGGCATTTCCCATGGTATTAAGAGAAGATTTTTAACACCTAGCTTGGTCAAACTAGGTTAGTCGGACTGCTTGATTTTTAAACCTAGACAAGTGATTATGACAAAAAATTACATCGTATTTAATGTTTGATACTAAGCAAAGGCATTGAATATTTGCTACCAATCACAATTAAAGCAGACAAATATGGATGCAAAAAGATAAGGGGCAATGCTAATGGACAAGAAACACCTGTTTGTGTTTGATGGTTGCGCTTGATTTGAAGTGTGAACGAGAGAAAGATTCCATGAAGGTCCAAATCCTAACAACAGCAACACGTTCCTGTACATACTAGGAAACACAAGGAATACCTCTAGGAGGCACATCAGTGGGAAAAGGTACCAACACTTATTGAACATAATTAAAAAACATAAGGAACCCTAACCTAATTATTTGCACTCCCCCTAGAGAGTCAAGGGAATAGGATATTGTAGAGATTAGGGGGAAACCCTAAGGTTAAACCCCTATCCTTGTCATCAAGAAAAACAAAGTCATCATCTGTGAGACCATACGTGCCATCTATATAATCATGTAAATCTTCTTCATCATCAGAGGCACCAATGTTTACTAAGAAGGTCACTAGATGCCTATAGTCATCTTGGTCAAAAGGATAGGCTTGTGCAATGGGAGATACACTCTCTACTAAGTATGGATCAGTCGTGGTCAAGAGACATATCAGCCATTCTAACTCCTCGAAATTCCTCTCACATGCTAGCGTACCTACCAAATCCCATTCACAGGCAAGCACCGGAAAGACCATGTGAAACATTTGTGAAAAGTAACGAGGGTACCTCTCACCCAAGGCAGGAGTGGATGACTCTAGCGTACTAGCCATATCTGTACATGCAAATAGATGATGGTTAGAGTGTAAATATTACAAGGGTTGTGTTCTTGTGCATAATATGTTTTTATGATTTTGTGTTATGACTCTTTCTCTTTTACTTTTTTATCTTGTTTTTGTGAGTATAAGGCTTTATATAAACATTCCCTAAGATTAGAGATTAAGAATTCAGGGAGGAAGGCTGTGAGGGAAGCAAGTGAATGATGGATGTCAGAAAACACTCCCCCCTTCCTTGGGTAGATCATACCTTTTGGAATGATGTCGTCACCTTTTGAAACCAATTGTTCCAAGTTGTTATGGGTGAAGTCTTTAACCAATAGTTTTCGACCGCCCTATGCATTTCATCTAGTTGCAAGGGTGGTAAGGCACTCTCCCATGATTTTATTTGCAACATTGTTGTAGGTGGTGAACTTACAATGGGAGGTGAAAACTCTTTCTTGCTTGTATGGATATGTACAATGGTAGGTGGAGGTTGTGTTGAAGCTTCTACTTCTGTATAGGAACTACACGAAGAGTAAGAAGCTTCATTTGATTTCGCTGTTCCTGAGCTAGGTGGAACAAATCGTTCTTTCTTCGGTACCTAAACTAGATCTGGAGCAGGTGTGTAGCATTCCGTAATTTTTTCCTTTCCGCAAGCTTCAATTTGTTTTGGAGCCACAGGATTGATCTCACATGGGCCCGGTGACAAGTAAGAGCACAATTTACATTTTGGCACCTAGATTTAATCATTTCCTTCATAGTAGCCTTGGGCTTCCAATAGTTTTTTAGGAATCCAACACAACGTTTCTTTACATTTCTTGGGGCAAATGGGATGTGCCTTACTAGGCTCCTGTCTTTTAGCACTGGCTATGGTTGCTTATAGTCCCATGGAAATAAGAACTTGGGTGTCGTGGTTTTGGAGCATAGGTTGTTGAAACAATGGGAGGGGTAGGGACTACATGAGTACGAGGACCCATGGGTGTATACGATTGGTACACACTTGTAGGTACTGTTGTATGCATTGAGCTACCATGTAGTGGTGCTTTACTAACAAATGAGATCCATGGCGTGTTTCTTGGCATGCCCATCATTGGGGTAGGCATGGTAGACGTGGTGTCATCAAGGGAAAGATGAGCTAGACTTGGAATGGTAAAGATATCACGTGTGGGCTTAGATTGCACTAAGACCCCTGGCGAAACAACATATGGAGGATCCATCGAACTTACCAAGGGAGTCTCCATTTGCGATAAGGTCGGTTGTTTAGCCTTTCCTGTATCCGAGAATCTCATGAAACCCGTTGAAGGCATGTGGATCCCCTTGTTTTGTCTCTCTAACTCAATGACCCTATGGATGACCTCACAAACTCTTTGTTGTTGATCCTCCACATTAATAGCACCCATTGTGGATTGTAGGACATCTAACCAACCCACGTGATAGGTGTGACCTGTTTATAGGTCGGTTAGAGTTTCCATTTATAGTTCGTACTCCCAGTTCTCATTTAAGAACGCTCCATCTAGGATTGAGGTGCTAGGGGTGTCCTTTGAGCTAGATGCTATGTTTCTCTCTATGGGTTGACCCTTAGTGATCGCTAATTCAAGAGCACTCAATTGCTCTCCTAGCAAGGATATTGACATTGGGGCTTTCGCTTTTAACTCTCTTCGCTGCTCCACCTTGCGTAAGCTCTCGATTTTCTTTTCCCTAGACGCAATGATATATCGCTCAACCTCTTGCACTTCGGCAAGGTTCCTACCATCAGGTAATATAACCTCGGAGGGGAATAGCTTTGAAGAGTCATGAGGTGCAGTGATTGAAGTATTCACATGCACATTCTCTAAGGGCATAGGGTCTAGGTTGGTCATGAATGGAGAAGTTACTTCCCCACCCCCCTCATTTACATCATTAGCTCCATGTTCGGAGCGAATGGCTCTACTAAAGGTTTCCTTCAAGCGGCTAAGCACACTCGGCCGGGAAAGAGGGCCCATGTCATGCATGTCTTGGCTTGAGCTATCGGGATTAGGCATTGGGAAACCCTCCATGACGTCGTAGTCAGAGGAACAGTCACTAGCCGCTATGTTTGGGTCTTGGTTTGTACTACCTTGGGTCCCCGCCGAGGGCCCAGAACCTAAGGTAGGTGGATATTGAGAACTCGCTTAAGTCAAAATTCTCTCTAGTTGCTCCGTCTCTAGCACACGACCAGAGCGCAGATGCATGTGCTTTTGGCACCCTACAAGCGTCGGCGAATAACCTCAAAGGTTAACCGCTTACTTTTTTAGGCGTCCGTTTTCACTCCTTTTTTAATGTTTTTTAATGATTGGTTTTTTGATTAAAGTGTGTGTTAGCTCAAAGCAAGCGTATCACTCAAAGCAAGTGTGTTAGCTCAAAGCAAGCGTATCACTCAGAGGGGCGCAGTGTGCTTTACAGCACAACGTTCAGTCACCTGAAGCTCCGTTGGTCCTCAAAAAAGTCAATTTTTAGCTACATTTGAAGCTAAAATACGTAATTTTAAAGGGCGACTGAGGCCTGAGCTTGAGCGTGAGCTTAGGCTTGGGTCTGGGCTTGGGACTGGGAGATATTCCCGATCTTGATCCTATCTTTTTTTTTTTTTTTTTTGGGATAAGGTCGCCGCGGCCTGCACGCGAGCACACACACACTCTACCTACCTACTTTCAACTAATACACCTACTGTTACACACTAACACACTGCACTAGCTCTAACAGATCTACTTCCTACTTACTGTACTTTACATTACACAGAACTAACAACCTTAATACTAACACCTTATCACAGAGAATACACAGTACCTTTCAAAACTTCATTAACAAAGAAATACACAGTAGCAAAAATAAAATCCTTCTTTTCAACACACACACCTTCCTTCCCTACCTTTCCTACAATTGAAATTGCACCACAAAAGAAGCACAGAGTGCCATTCAAGCTTAGTGTATGGCATTCCCCGGCAACGGCACCAAAAATGTGCGCGTCTGTTGTACGTGTCAATGCAAGGAGCTTGCCGATACACTGTGTGCGAGCCACAAATGGCTCCAAGCACGCAACTAGCCTAAACTAGTAAGCTCAAAGATGGCGATGGTGTGTCACTCACCGCTCTATGCTTGCTATCGTGGAGGATTCCTCACCACAAAGAAGAAGTAGCTGCCGCTGTGCCGCACTCAACCACTTCGCCGCCACCGTGCCGTTGTCGCAATGCTCGATCGCACAATCTCTCTCTCTCTCTCTCTCTCACGCATACACACACACACACACACACACACACACACACACAAGGAGATGAAGAAGAAGAAGATGAAGATGGAGCAAGAGCACTCTTCAATTGCACAAAGGAGAGAATGAGTGAATTTTAGGTTTAGTTGACTTTTATATGAGCTCCTCCCATTCACACTTGGGTGCCCATGCTTAGCCAACTAATCCCTTGAATGTTCCAGTTAGAGTGCACCTCTCATCGGCGATCACTCTTACCCTTTTCCTATTGGACCGACAAGCCCGATACCTGACTCTACCAAATAAATAATACAGCGTCCGTCATAGGTGATAGGAATGTGCGTGAGGGTTAACACTATGTTGTCTTCAAATTGCTAAATTTCACTCAACAACATGGTACATTTCAAGCTTAGGTCCACATATAGGCGTACTATTCCAATTTGGTACCAACTTGATAGGTTTATACGCCATATAGAAGTTCACATTACTGAAGCCAATTTTTCACCCGCATCATGGAAGCCAAATTTTTCACCCGTGTAGTTTTGTACTTCATAGGTGTTCCAAATTGTCTTCTGATGCTTTCTATGCTTGAACATGAAAGTAAAGAACCAAAGTATGTGAAGTGAAAGAAGCTATAAAGGTAATGATAAGTGTATGCATAGAAACATCAATGATAGGTTCACATACCTTTATAAGTGTATGTATAGAAACATCAATGATAGGTTAGCAGAATGCAAACAATGAACTTTTTTATATCTAATTGTATGTTCAAAAGAAAACTTTTGGGCCTACGATAACCATAGACTTTGGTTGAGAACTCCTTGATGCATTCTAAGCCTCATACTGGGCCTAGTGTGCACTCATTAATTAATTTGCTTCGCAGATTCCTCCAATATCTTAACTCTCAACAATACTCTCCTGCTTGCAGACGATGCACACACTTGCCTCTATTTGCATGCGGTCCTCCACGTCTGCATTGCCTCTCACGACAGAGAACTCCCTCCTACACTTGCGCACAACGTGCAACATATTGCCCTTAATCCCGCCCACGGCATCTGACATGCGCCTTCCATCCTCGCGCAGGGCAAGATGGGAAAGCCACTAGCCTATCTCTATCACCCTTAATCCTGGCCCTGGCATGCCCCTTCCATCCTTGCGCACCACTTTCAGGATGTCTGTAGACCTTCGTCTCCGACCATTGATGCACAAAAAGGCAGGGCAAGATGCGAAAGCCACAGACAAATGTGTGTGTGTGTGTGTGTGTGTGTGTGAGAGAGAGAGAGAGAGAGAGAGAGAGAGAGAGAGAGAGAGAGAGAGAGAGAGAGAGAGTCCCAGCCTCCCAGTCCAGCTCCTGCTCCATGCTCTGCGTGAGCCAACACTGCACGAAATCCTCAAAACCCTCCCCCTACGATACGCGCAAAAAAAATCAATGTCTCTCAGAGGCCTGTTGACACGCGGCTCTCCGTCACTTTCCTTTTAGTTTCCTTTTAGTCTCGTTTTACTTCACTTTTTTGAGGGTATCTCACTAGATACCCCATAATTTGTCCTGCTGCCAAAATCGTGGCAACATACTCGTTTGAAGATTTTTGTACCTTGTGTAAAATGTTGTTCACCTATCAAACATGTTGTTCTCGATCAAATTGAGCACTCATTTGGCTGCTTTGAGAGCATCTCTTGACCATAGAACCAATAGTTGTGAGTGTTTCCTATTTCTCCCACATAAAGTGTAGTGCTAGCTTTGAGCTCAAGTAAGGACTTCTACAAACATATAAAGTGTGGTATGCCCTTTGAGCTGAAGTGAGGACTTCTACAAACTCATACATATGATTGAATTCTTTTTTTTCCAAAACCCTAAAAGGACACTTTTATGTCTTGTTAGGTTACTAAAGAAGTGTTAAGACTCCCTACCAAATTAGATTATTTTTATCATGGATTTTTAACAATGTAATGTAACTTTATTTTCCCATAAGTTTTTAAGTTGATTTACTAACTATCCCAGAGAATTTTGGACCTAGTAATTAGTAAAACTAAATAGCTAATCATGATATTTTTATCACGGCTTTCTAACAGTGCAATCTAGCTCTAAAAATATCCCATGAGTTTCTAAGTTGATTTACTAATTATCATTTATAAGTTTCTACTAAAAAGAAGAATTTTGGACATAGTAATTAGCAAAGAAAATATCTAATTAGGATATTTTTATATGGCTTTATAACATTGTATTTTAACTCTAAAAAAATATCCCAAAAGTTGATTTACTAATTATCTCTTTTAATTCTGTACTAAAATTAGAGAATTTTAGATCTAATAATGATTAAAACCATCGAAACAATTTTGAGATAATCACCATGGTTTTTTTACAATATAAATCTCCTTTGACAGTTACCTTATGGATTTTTGAGTTATATTTCTTAATTTTTTATTAATTATAAGTTAAAAATAGATAATCTCTATTCTAATAGTTACCAAAATAAAGAATATAATTTTGATATAATTTCCACAGCTTTTTAATAGTATGTGAAAGCTCTAAACATTATTTTATGATTATCTAGATTAATTTAGTATATCTCCACTTAATTAGAGCCAAAATTGTGCAATTTAGTCCTTATTATAATATGATAAATATATAATTTATAGTCTATACTTAGAGAATTTGTAATCAACAACTGAAAGAGATATAATTAAGTTAATTATCATTAGAGAAAATCCTAATATGTTAATTAAAAATATAATAAAAATTGTGCCTAATTTAATTTGCCTTTCACTAATCTACACGGATTAGGCTAATTGCCTCATTTACTCACTTAGAGTTTTTCTTAGTGATTTTTGAGATGATTCTCTCTACACTAGAGAGATTTTGCTAGGGTCTCTAGGTCTAGAAAACAATGTGAAGACTATGGACCTATTTATAGTTTTTTAGCAAGCATAAACTGTGCTTAAGCACCCCCCCAACTTCCAAGCAGCCCCCCAGCTTCATTGGGTGCTCCTTACTACTAAATGCATCCTTGGATGGTCCTGAATATGTTCCCTAGCACCTGTCCAACTCGATTTTCCAATATGCTAACTTTGATCTCATTTTACTACTTGAACTGGAAAATATATGGCCCATGTGATAAAATATTGACCAGGCCATGTGGTTTAATATCTTCTAGCCCTTGTGATTTAATATTTACAAAGGATTCTAGCTATTTAATTTATTAAAGTAATCGCAAAACTTTAGGTAGAGATTCAGGGGTCAGTATTTATCCTAATTCAAGTCCAAAAAGTTCAAGGCGAGCTAAAGCTGTGCTTCAGATTCTAAAATTACCAAATGCAACTAATTTTAGTGTAGATTTTACTTATTTGAGGATTCAAAATTATTTATTTAAATTTGTACACCTTTTCTTTATTGCAAAAAAATGAAAACCTTACACCCAACGTGACTTTGGCAAGGAAGCACTCTGCTGTTTTTACAAGATGCAAAGTGTAGACAACTCTCATATGCAATCACTTATCCTTGCTTCTTGAAGGCTCCTAAGATGGGTGAGAGAATTCCAAATGCTACTTTTTTTTTTGCGAGAAAAAGATCCTTTTATTAGTTAATGAAACTGCCCATAGGGCTACAACCACCTCTTCGAGAGAGGGCTACAACAACCATGATGGGGAGACTCCCCCAATGAAAAAAAACAGCATATGTACAATGAGGCTAAATCAAGAAATGGGAGGAGGGAAAAGCCACACAGGTGGTCGGTAGTGCCATCTGAGTACACCCTGGACCATGGTGAAAAAATGTCCAGGACACCAAATCGAAGGAAGGCCTCTCTACTGCCATGAAGTCTCTCGAGCTGTCCTCTGAGTGTGGATTAGCTCTAACCAAAGATCGCGAACAATCTCTGCTGGTGGTACAGGGCGAGCCTCAAAGATGCGGAAGCAACGAGCCTGCCAAATGAACGAAAGTGTCAGGCCACTGATGAGCTCCCAACACTCCTCTCTCTCACTACACCACTCTTGTGGAGTAAGATCTGTGGCAGGCTGGAGTGTAGGTCGCCCCCCCTGCATCACTATCATCCTGCTGGTGGAAGATAGCTCAAGCTGAAGTGCTAGGCCCGTGAGAGTGGATCAAGCAGATGCCCCCAAGTGTACTGCCGAGCCGTGGAGAGAGCATGCATCAACCGAAGAACACGAAGCCACACCTACCGTGCCAAGGGATAGTCCCAAAGACAAATGGCACTGACTCTCCACAAGATGGTCACAAGCTGCGCATGCAGCCGAGAGACCACTATGCACAAGCCAGCTCCCAACTGTTGTAGCTCTGTGTGCGATCAGCCACTGAAACAAAGTGACTCACCTCGGCTGTCTGGAGTCCCACAACCTCTCCCAAAAAGCTGCCAAGAACTCAGCTGTGAGACCCTCCTCCTGCCATTGAGGTGTTGCAGAGCAGGGCAAGCCTCTCTGTGTGCTGCCAGTATGTGACGTCCTAGTTGAACAGTGTACTGAAAGAAAGGGACACCTTGGTGGTCTGCAGAAGAGAAGGGTCCCTCCAAAGCCACTCTTCCAGATCCCACTGTACTCGTGCCAGTGGACAGCACTCCCAAGCCCACAGTCTCCAATGTCCAGTCTCAAGAGCAGCTGGGTCAGGATCAATGACACAAGTCCTCCCACAAATGCCCACCACTCGGATCCTCTGAAAACAACACTCTGCCGCCTACGGGGCCTCTAGTGCAACTCGCTGTAAACATCCCTCACCCTGTAACTAAAAAAACAAGGAGGGAACAGTCTCTGAACAAGCCCGAACTTAGATGAGAACCTGTAATCACGTGAAGGCTCCCATCCATGTGGGTGCTGCTGACTCGAGAGGTGTGAGCCACTCAGCTGGTATTGCCTCTGAGATGTCCTGGCACATGCTCTGGACCCCTCTCATGCCCTGTAGTTGAAAGCCTTGCAACTCCTCCGACAAGCCTGAAAACTGTAACCAATCACCTAGAGAGCGTGCTGGACCCGCTGCCATGGGACCCCAGGAAACATGAGGCCGACTACCAACCAAGTGGCCTCTCTGAGTGCTAACCATGGGGTTCCAAAAAAGTGGCTGTCGTAGGTGCTCCTACGTGCAAGTAAGTTGCCGCTACTCCAGGCCTCGCCGCAAGTGCTCCCAAGATCGAAGCAACCCCACAGCGAAGCGATCCTCCAGTCTCCTGCTCAAACCAACTCTGCGCATCTCTGTGAAGATCCATCTGTTTGAAGGTTGCCAGTGGCCTCCTGCCTGAGGCATCCTAGCAGGAAGCCACTGTAGCAATTACTTCTTCTAGGGCTCCTCACTTGGAAGAAGTCCTCGGACGATGAACTTCCCAAGAAGGGCTCTGCTCTGCTGTGTTGGGTCTATGATCCCAATCCCTCCCTGTGAACAAAGAAGAGTGATGACCTGCCAAGACACTTTGGCCTGAGCTGTCTGAGTGTCACACCCTGACCAAAGGAAGTTCCTGATTAGCCTCTCTACCTGGCTGATACAAGAACTCGAGAAGATCCAGCAAGAAGTGATGTACCACATAGTAGTCAACAACACCTGGTTGGCCACTACAACTCTGCCAGCCAAAGAAAGTTGTGTGGAGCTCCAATGTAACAACTTCCTCCTGATAGACATGAGTAGGGGACCAATCTGCTGCTTGGGAGACAAGTCCAAACCAACCTGACAGCCCAAGTACCGAACTGCAGTCCCTGAGGAAATCCACCTGAAACCCTCACCTAGCATCCAATCGGGTACAAGAGCACTACCAACCGAGAAAGCCACTGTCTTTCTCCAGTTGATCAGTGTGCCAGATGCAAAACAGAAGGTCTCAAGAGCCTGCTCACATTTGTGAAGGTTGGCCTCCTGGCCATCCAAGTACAAGGATGAGTTGTTAGCAAACTCAGTGTCCAATAGATCATCTCCTTGAATAGGGAGTGCTAAGCCCTGTAGACCAACCTGCTGCGACACCAAAAACCTGCTCACCACCTCAGCATAGAACAAAAAGAGGAATGAGGCAAGAGGGCAGCCCTGTCCGACCAAACGTGTGAGCATGACATGATCACCTCTACCTCTTGACAAAAGACCTGACTGTGTGTCTGTCTGTACAAAGATGACACCCCTCTGATCCAAGCATCTTAGAAGCCCATCTTGTGTAGTGTGCCCTCCAGAAAGTCCCAGTCAACTCTGTTGTAGGCCTTCTCAAAATCGAGAAGAAATCCTCACCACGGAGCCGCGCTAGGGCAGCAGCCTCCCAAAAGTAAAAAGTTGTCTAGGATACTGCGCTCCTAGACAAAACCTGTCATAGTCCCATGTATAAGGCTCTCTAGAAGTGGCTGGATCCTCAAACTCAGAGCCTTGGCAAGAATTTTGTAGGTTGAGTTGGGGATGGTGATGGGGCGCCACTGTCGAATCTCATCCAAGGAGCCACCCTCCTTGGGAATGAAGTAGATGAGACCCTCACTCATGCTGTCAGGCATCTCTCCTGTGTGCAAGATGTACTGAAAAGCACTACAGAGATCTTGGCCAAGCAAGTCCCAATACTCCAAGAAAAAATTGGGAGTGAAGCCATCCTCACTTGGACAGCTACCACGGGGAAGTGCACTAAGAGCCGTGTGCAACTCCTCAAGCTGAAGTGGCAACTCAAGACTCTGACGCATTTACTCAGTCACAAGGCAAGACATCTGAGTCCACACCTACTCCCTGCATGCATCTTGACACTCTGACTGAGGCTCTGCAGACAGTAAATCACGATAAACGTCAATAGCAACTGCACGCATGTTTTCTGGCTCAGAAGTAACTGACCCGTCGGGCCTCCTCAACTGACTGACCTTGGCATGCGTATGCCAAGGTCCCACTGCCTCGAAGAAGGCACGAGTCACTCTGTCACCCACTTGTGTCCACTTAGATGCCTGTCGATGGAAAGAAAACTCATGGCGCCGCTCCTCTGTGCTAACTAGCTCCTGGCGAGCCTGGTGTAATTGCTCCTCCAACCAAGGACTGTTTGGATGCTAGTCCTGCATCCTCTACAAGGAAGAAACGCCCCGTCTGAGACGTTGCTCCTCCTCTCTCGCTGCAACCAGGCAAGCCAAAGACTCATGGAGAAAGAAGCGACTAAGCTGAGCTAGTCCTGAGGCCACTTTGTCAGCAGGAGAATCCTGCCTGTCCAAGCTCTCTGAGTGTAGAGTCTAGCAAGACCCTCTCAAGGATGCGAAGCATCATGCTCCCCCTCCTCTGTCTATCTGCCACTGTGAGGGTCATTGTGCATGGTCCGAGAAGGAAGTCCCTGCCAGAATGCCAACTGTCCCACCCAAGTCACTAAAATGATCACTAGTGTAAAAGCAATCTATCCACGATAGATTCACTCCTCCCACTCTGCGGTCCGAATGAGAGAAGGCCAAGCTATCTGGGGGCCTCATAAGCTAGAGTGCTGCCACACATCCGTAACCCTCAGAGTCATACAAAACCTCTCCCAAGCTGCCAGCTCAACTCCATGCACAGTAGCATGGCTACTTGGTGCCGTTGGAGAAAGATATTGTGCTTGATGGTGCTTTGATTGCTATGTATGCCTATCACCATATCATCATAGTGATGTGTGTGAACACACGGGACTTCTCCGATACTTTAGGAAAAAAAAATTCCCTGGTGGAAGGAGGGAAAAGGGGAAACACACCCGGAAATACACACATGCCTCTCTGTAGTTCAAGTGAAAACAAGCACCCCATTCCTCTCAAAAGAACACACCCAACTATAAAAATTCACTGTGCAAACACTCGTTTGCACACACACAAGCCCACAATCACACACAAAAGCACAACTTATTTCATCTCAACCATCATAATCGCTTCTCGGTTCTCAACCACACACATGACACCTCTCTCTCCCTCTCTCTCTCTTTGCGCACACACCAATTGGTTAGGGGGGCTCACACACAACCTACACATGCCAATGACGTTGCACAAGAGAAGAGAAGAGAAGAAGGGATGGGGGAGACAACACTAGAGATGATGCAATTGAAGCTTGCTTCTTTTCTAAGAGATTGGCTATGGTGGAGCATACACAATGAAAAGGCTCTCTCAAAGCTTTGTCTACTTCTTTGTCCTGCCTACAACCAAAAAAAGCAACATGTTACCAAAACTTCAATATCTTCTAAATGTTATAGAATAATTAACCTACGTGCATGAGACACAAAAAATTCTTAAGTGGGGTTTTCCTTCAGGCACGTGGACCATTTTAGAAAAAATGAGTTTTGCAAAAAAGTTCACTTACCTACCTTTGTTTTCACCACCCACCACATGGCCTTCACTTCTCAACGTGCCTTGCATGTCCTAAGTGTCTTTTCACATGAAGAATCTTCTTAAGGCATCGGATCTCTACCTTAGTCCACATAGCCGCATAAGTCATGCATATAACAAACTCTTTGTCTGCACTCGGTCTTCATACATGCTTTGAAATTCTCAAACATATGTATAAGCATCCTTGACACTGCTTTCCACGCTTTTTGGCATCGACACTTTTTGGTTGTACCATCATTGCCCACCCCCTTGTTGAGCATTCATGCTCAACCACAAACATGTTTATTAAAACATCTATTGTCCAACCTGCAAAATCCCTCCAGACAAAGCAAAAAGGAAGAAACTGTATGTACAAAATTTTTATTCTTGTTTCATGCCACCTCTTCTTAAGCGGGTTGCACAACCCCCTTCATAGTCGAACCACCTAGATCAAACGCTTGACATTGAGCACATGCATCCCTCTGCAATAACTCCCTCTAATGCTGCACCCAAGAACATAACCAAACATGCATATAAAAAGCCCATAGCATATCTTCACTACTCCAAGCACCACCCTGCATCATCCAACTTGCTTCAGACCAAACACCACAATGCACACCATCTTGCATTACATACATACCTGACCCTCTTCGCAACCATGTACAGAGAGACCTCGTCAAGAGAACCCTGTAATCGAGGGATAACCCATTGTAAAGCTGCTCTCACAAGAATACCCTTCCACCAAGAAGCACACACCTCTTTAGAAAGCTTGGACGAGGCCACGCCCTGGGACTTCTCTTCCTGCACCATATGAGAGACCTGCTACATTGGAAACTCCTCCACCATCGGTTTCTTAACCATCATCAGTTCCATGAGTGCATCCATATCTGTAACACCCTCAATCCCAACATCATCAAGCCCTTTTATAAAAAGTGGGTTAGACAACTCAACCATCACTGCTCCTTGCCTATCGAATTCACCCTCCTACTCTTCAAGCACCTGTCTTACTGTCACATCTCTAGATAAAGAAGCAAGAAAATAATTCCATACCACATTACCTTGGAGCATAACATCAGTAGAATCACACTCCTTATAAGATCATGTATCCTCATCATGCCCAACATCATCACTATTTGTTTGCGACAAACTCAAACATGGGTCCACTTCAATATAGCCACAAGATACCACCTTTACGTGCATGTCTTCATCCGCTCTAGATACTTTCACTTGGTTTGCATACATCATAACCACTTGCATAGGTTCCTGCTCTTCACACACATCTACCACATCTTTATCCACATGCAAGAGATCACTCTTCATACCTCAAATGGGAAGAATGAGTTTGCCAAGCCGTATCCCTATAACTTGTTTCCCCCACCTCTTTTGCCTTGAGATCTAGAATTTCCTCTATTTATACCACTTCAACCTCATCTGCAAACTTCACTTTCTGGTCTCTAGCACAAACCAATAGAGCTTGACCAATCATACATGGGATTGGCAACACATCCTCGCCCTCATTTGGAACCACTTACATTTCCTCAATAGCTAGAACCTCTTTAACTAGAATATTGGGCTTAGAAACAACCCCATCCCTCTGCAATCAAATAATCCTCGGCTTGTCTCACATAGATAGAACCTCTTGTATCGGCTTTGCCTTTATTTTCACCGCATCAATTGGCTTTGACCATCAGATTTAACAAGCCCTACTTAGCTTGACACTTTCTCAAAATATTTTTAGTCTGACCTTGTGAAAAGGCCACTGCTTCTGCATATGTCACAGGTCCATCCACTTCTACCTTAATTCAAACATCCTCATGCAGGCAATCTATAAACTTGCTTAACTTCAGAAAAATCAACAATTTTTGCAGTAGTTACCTTGATAAGCTATCCCCAAAGAGCCTCAAACTTCCACTCAAATTCTCAAAAATCGCCATCCAAGCTTTGCTTGATACCATCCATATTTCACTTCACTTCATCCAACTGCAAATCCACTATAAATTTGCTCCAAAAAGCTTCTTTCAAGGTCCCCCAATCCAGCTTTTCTTCTTGAATCATATGTAATCCATCATACAATTTCTTTGCTTTACCACAAACCAAGAGCGAAAAAACTCAAACCGCACCTTCTTCTCTTGATAATCTATAAAAACAATCCGTAGTCTTGGAGCCAAGTTTTTGCATCTTCAACCCCTATGAAAATAAAAAAATCGGATCACATCTTCTCAGCAGCACTTGCTCTTCAAAATTCACTCTTCCAACATCGCCAAAACCTTGCTTTCACCTCAATCAGGAGCAATCAGAAGCTCCTTAATGGGGGCACTAGAATATGGAAGGAGGAAAAGGGAAACACACCTAACAACGCACACACCCCTCTCTATAGCTCATGTGGAATCACAACACATCAAACCTCTCAAAAGAATACACCAAGCACTAAATCTTCACTACAAACACTCATATGCACACACTCAAGCTCATAATCACACACAAAAGCATAGCTTATTGCATCTCAACCATTGTAATTGCTTCTCAATTATCAAACACACAGATAACATATATCTCTTCCCCTCTCTCTTTGTACACACATCAATTGGTTTGGGGGGCTCACACACAGCTTACACACATCGATGCCTTTACACAAGAGAAGAGAAGAGAAGAAGGGATTGGGGAGACAACACCATGGACGATGCAATCGAAGCTTGATTCTTTCCCAAGAGATTGGCTATGGTGGAGCATACACAAAAAGGCTCTCTTAGATTTTGTCTCCTTCTTTGTCCTACGTGCAACTTGAAAAAGCAGCAGGTTACAAAAACCAAAATATCTTCCAAGCGGTGCACAACTAGCCTATATGCGTGGAATGCAAAAATGTTTGAAATGGGGTTTTTCTTCAAGTTAGTGGGCTACTTATAAGAAAAAATGAGTTTTGCAAAATTTTTACAGAATAGGACTTTTTGGCCCTCCTCATGCAACAAAGTTAAGCCACTCACCTACTTTTTTTTCACCACTCATCTCGTGGCCTTCACTTCTTGCCTTGCATGTCCTTAGAGGCTTTTCACATTCAGAACCTTTTTTAGAGCATTGAATCTCTAGCTTAGTCCACATAGTCACGTAAGTCATGCCCATCACGAACTCTTTGTCCGCACTGGGTCTTTAAACATGCTTTGACATTCTGACACACATCTATAAGGACCCTAGATACTATCACCAACTTGAATATGCGCTCATCACCCTAGGGAAAGCTTTATCTTTGGATTGGCACACTTATTGATATTCCTTCCTATGTTTTCTACTCTTGAGCTTCTCCTTTATCTTCTCCATCTTCACGTACATTCCTGTAGCAGTATTTCTAACAATTGACAATAGAGTGGGGTTTGACATCCAAGGCAATATTTTCAGGAACCCTTTGGCTCACATACTTTAATTGATGTGATTTTTGGTAAACTTTCATAGGGCAATATAACATTCGAGCAAGATAGTTCATTTTGGGATTTCTAGAATTTTGATTTAGGCTCATTTTGATCTCTGTTTTCACTCTTGCCAGTACCATGTAGGCAATTTCATCCTTTTGTGCAAGTTTTTTGATAGTGCAAATTTTTGCAAAAATAAGTACTTTATAATTATCGCAGATTTTGCTATAGATCACAGGTTGGTTTTGTGTAGTTTTTCTTTGATACAAGTAGTCCTTTCTTTAGGTTCAGTCATGGGGACCATGGTTGCAATGGAATCTGAGTATGATACTATTGGGAAGAATGACACATGGTCTTTATGTTATTGCCTCCTAGCAAAAAGGCCATTGGTACTAAGTGGGTTTTGGAATGAAAACATAAGCATGATGATGATGTCGGTCACTATATAATGCTAGAATTGTGGTAAAAGGGTAGGAATTGATTTTGATGAGAATTTTGATTCCACTTGCCATATGACTACTGTTTGTGGAACTTCTGCATTGGAGGCTCATGATGGTTGTAATGCATGTAAGTTGCACATAATTACTACTTCTTAAAAGATGATTTGGATGAGGAGGTGTATGTATCCGACCCTTTTGATCTTGCTACAAAAGGGAAGGAAAATAAGGTGTGTAGCCTTTAAAATGTACTGTATGGTTTGAAAGAAGCCCCACATGCTTGATATGAGAAGATTCATGCTTATTTGGTTGCATATGGTCTTCAAAATAGTCCAATTGATAGTAGTTTATAGGTCAAACATGAACATGATGCATATTTTATCATTGTGCTTGATGTGGAGGACATGTTTTTCATTGGACCAAATGAGGAACATATAGGCAATTTTAAGGTTGATTTGAATGCCTCTTTTGATATGTCAGATTTGAGACTTTTGTATCGTTATTTAGGCATATAGCTTAACCAAATCTATAAGGGTACTACTTTGTACTTTAAAATTTTTATACAGATACACTGTTTTGTAGATTTAGCCTTGAGGATTGCAAGCCTATCGCTACTCATATGGAGATAGGTTTGAAGCTAAGTCTACATGATATTGGAGTCTAGTTTGATGTTACTCTCTATTAGCATGTTCTTGGTTGCATAATATATCTGTGCATTACGAGGCTAGATGCTCATAATTCAGCCTCACAAGTGTTCAAATTTATGCATACCCTAGGGAATATGCCTTGGAAGGCAATTAAGCGGATTTTTTACTACTTGAGTGGGGCTTTACATCTTGGGTTTTGATCCCCAAGGGGAAGTCATTGTTGCTAGATTTTTATGCTATTTTTTCGGACTTAGATTGGGATGGTTGCTATGACACACAAGTGTCCACTAGTGGTTTTTGTTTCATCCTGGATATCTCATGCATATCTTCATTGAGAAAGGAGAAATGTACACTGGCTAATTGTGAGGTTGAGGACAAGACACCTTTCACATCTATGGTTGAATATGTTTGCCTCTCATGCCTTTTGGCTGACTTGAGTGTTTGATAGCAGGCTGCCACCAAGATTTACATTGACAACAAAAGTTCCTGGTAGGTACAAAGAACCTAGTGTTTCATGCTTGCACAAAGTCCATTGAGGTGCACTATCATTATGTCAGGGAGAGACTCTTTGGATAGGAGATTAGCTTGGTTCATATCCCTATGCAAGACAACATTGTTGATATTTTCACAAATACTTTGCCTCATGAGAAATTGAATCTTTTTGCAAAGCTTTTGGTATACTCTCATTTGTGGATTGCTTGTATAGGGTTTGAAATTTACCTATACATAAGTGCTAGCTCGTGTTAACGGCCTCACTCCTAAGGAGGATTTGTTACAAGATTATGGTAGTGTTGTGTGAGAATACACTAAAGACCATTGGTACACTTTTTTCTCTTGTTAGGAGGTTTCTTTTCTGAAGCTTGTATAATGACCATCACTCTAGGGCAAGCCTCCCTGAGCGCCTTCATTGTCTCCTCAATTACAAACCAAAGAGGCTTCGGGCCTCCACTTGCACCCTTGACTGCGCGCTCGCACACACACACACAGAAAGAGAGAGAGAGAGAGAGAGAGAGAGAGAGAGAGAGAGAGAACCACCTACACAGTTGTGCGTCTGCCATAAAAATATCTGATCAAATTCTCTGAACGCGTGTTCAGAGAGAAAAAATCATGTTTTTCCTTATTTTTTTCAATCTACCTGCACACGACTCTGCCCACCCTTTTCCTCTTGAAATAAAACAAGGTATCCTCTAAGATACCCTTTAAACAACCCCAAAACCAAAACTGGTTGTGCCTACTGGCACATTGATTGACGTGTTTAAGTGAATTTTAAGGTGTGTGGTTTGAAATTTATTACAAGATGGTAAAAAATGGCTACTTTTCTTAGAAGAGACCTAAACGGAATGCAGTTGCAACAAATATTTGCAATCATATTATTCTTTTGTGAGCCATTGTGTCCGACCACTCTATGGGATAAATTTTGCATTGAACTTTGGGAGGACTATGTGCGAGACTACGTGTATGCTTTAAGGGTGCTTATTCTTGATGCAAGCATACGATTTGATGTGGAAAAAACCAAGCTTTGCTTTACATCAAACGCTTCTTGAGAGGTTTTATGATTATTTATTACCTACAATAGATCCAACAATGTTTTGGTTAAATGAATTTGGTACTATACTAGAAGAGACAATGTTCAATGTTATGACTAGTGTGATATAGCATATTATACAAAAAGTTCAGCAAGATACGTATAACCAAGTCCTATAAGCAATTAACATGCACCTAGAAAGATATTCTTCTTGGATGGTTCCAATGGCTTAGAAAAGACATATGCATATAATGCATTGATTTCATGAGTACAAGGTAAATATAAAATTGCACCTGCATATGCATTGTCGGATAGGGCTTTCTACCTTTTGGTTTACTCTTGAACAAGAATGCTCCTATCATGCTAGTGCTGAATTTAGATCCCAAGACATGAGTTATGTAACTAAATTGATATACAAATAATTTAAACCTCTTAGGGGCTACGTTTTCAAATGAAGAGACATCACTTTCCAATCAGGCTAGGTTTTGGGATGAAGCCCAAGGACAGACATTGGGAATCCTTGGTCTATATTTCGCATTATAGGTTCTCTCATAGACAATTGTATATTGTGGTGAAGGGGACTCCAAACGCAGCTTCAAAAGAACCTTGAGCAAGGCATAAAATAAAGCGTATTTTTGCTATCTTTTAATGAAGATGACTTTACTCAATAGTGAAGAGGTACTTCGTAAAGGTGGTAGTCAAAAGAGAACTACCCAACCCCCCCCCCCCCCTTCTCTCTCTCTCTCTCTCTCTCTCTCTCTCATCAAAGAACTACATTTTCGCACAATATATATCTTTTTGCAACAAATCACCTGACGGTTATTGTGCTCTTGTAAAAGAGGTAGACATTCATGCTTGGAGAGTATCCTACCACTAACACCCCTCCAGAATTACATAGAGTGTAGCTACCATGAAGATTGTTATCAATTTTAACGAGACTCGGGTGGAGTCATTCTACAAACGTTGTGTTTAAGGAAGTATTACAACTAGGGAAGTATTACAATTGGCAAACTCATAACATTAAGTAAGTATCGAAATTTTCTTTGGTTGTTAATGTGATACATAATACATGAACTAATCGCTATCTCTTCAGTCTCAGATGTTGGCCATAAATGGATCTTAGGCACAACCTACTCGGTCTACGCTGCTTATTAACACGAATCTCGTCAGATGCCTTTGCTCCAAACAAAAGCAAAAACAATTCCTCTCTCTCCTCTCTCTTCGCTTGCCCTGCGTCCTCGCCATCGTCTGGCGCTTTGCGTACCTGTGTGCTGCCCATCGCGAGATGGCTCGCCCCCTTGTGCCTCCACCATGCTGCACCTCCCATAGCCATGACCACCGCCACCACTGCGATGCACCTCACTTCCGACCACGACTCAGCATCGTGCAAATTTGCGACAACACACCGTTCTACGTGGCTTTGCCTCTCTCCCTGTTCAGGCTCAACATACAAGAGCTGCGCCACCCACACAGCGAGAGCTCCACTCTCTTTCTCTGTGTCTCTCTCTCTCCGACTTCGTGTTATCGCAACCAGCTATACAAAAACCATGTGCCTTTCTCTCTCGCCTACACGTGTCTGCTCCACCCTTTTTCACTTCAAATCCATCCAAAGGATCTCCCAAGATACCCGTTAATTGACCTGGTTCCAAAATTGGGGCCACCTATTTGGATCGTGAACATTCTGCATCCTATGTCGTTGGTCACGTGACAAATTATTTTGAAGGCATTTATCTTCTCTATTTAAAGTGAAATATTAAACTCACCTTTTGACTACTTGAGAAATGGTCATACATCAATATTTTGTTGAAGATCCATCATAATGAAGAAAAGAGTTCTTGTTACGGTTTTTTTTTTTTTTTTTGAGACGACTCATATTATACTATAAGAATCTTAGTATGAGAAAATTGATCAATTTGAGTTATCATTGTGCTCTACATGACAAAGATTTTTTTGCAAAAATCATTATGATCGAGGATTTATTATTGAGGGGTTGATCAAAGTTTGTATCTTAACTGAGATATGCATGTGGAAGTTCTTGGATACTACCATATTACTACACCAAGAGCTACTTCAAATATATATCAGGTTGCTCGAGACATACATATTGGGTCGAAACCCATTTTCATTAATTAATTACTTTGGGAGATTCGTTCTCGCTGCTGCATCAAACTAAACCCTTCCCTATTCGCCCGCGTTCCTGCGCAAGGTCCCTCCCACCATCCCCTCCCACCAAGCACGCAGCTATACCCGGTGCATGCGCCAGTTCACCTGCAAGGGAGCGAGCTGTTGCCTTGTCTCCTCCTGCTGCCCGTGCCAGTCCGTGCATGGAGGTCCTGCAACACCTCCTATGTCCTCTCCTGGCTGTGCCTGTGGCTCCATCGAATCTCCTAGCTGTACTCGTCTCATCTTGCTGCCCGCGCCAGTCCGTGCATGGACGTCCTGCGACAGCTCCTGCGCCCTCTGCTGGCTGTGCCTGCGGCTCTATCGAGCACTATCAACACACACAGCAAGCTGAACCTGGCCCAATGGAGACACACACAAAGTGCGCGCCACATGCGCAGGTGCATGGAGGAGCTCCCTACCTGGGCGCATGCACTCTCTCTCTCTCTCTTCACGCCTCTGTCGCCACACCTGGCAGATTTTTTTTTCTCTCTCTCTCCCTCTCTCTCTACGTGCTCTATCCTCCCATTTCCTTATCTAACCTTTCAGAGAAGGATCTTGATAGATTCTAATTAATTGAGCTACTTTCGAAGATTAGGGACACATACTACTACTACTGGGTCTACTCTTGCGCTTACATTAACTAATTAGTCACGAAGATCCCCAAAGAATTTTAGCACTCAAATGCAAAATAAGCCGAGCTGTCGCCATCAGCTTTTCTGTACCTCCTTTCTACTGCTCTGCCCCCGTCCCCTCCCCGCCCTCCTATGCGCTGTTTTGTTCTGAAGAACCCATCATCACAATGCCCCCCCCCCCCCCCACAACACCCTTCCGGCCCCCCAAATCACAAAATGCCAGCTATTCTGCCTCGCGCTAAACGACGCTCCTGCTGCCGTCTGCCTCGCTATTCCTTTGCCACACCAATCAACACACAAAGCGATCCCGCATCAGCCCAAGCTGACTCTCGCATCGCTTGGCGTGTAGCAGAGACAGGCAATGCAGTCCTTGGCAAACAGAGCAACGCCTCCACTCTCAACCCAATGCCTGGCTTGAGAGACGAGGGCGAGAGCGAATGAAACCAAGCATTGCGATGTGCCTCTCTCCACCTTGGCTCACACTTGGCATCACTCCCACCCCTCTCCACATAAGCCTGCCACCTGGCTCCGCCTTCCCATTTTCTCCCTACTCAAGCAACAGAATCTCCATAGATTCTTGCTAATGAACAAATGAAAAAGTCGTTTTCGGGACCTACTAGGTTGATGTTACCTCACTTGAAGCCCCACTATAAAATTGGTTTGATTTGGGCTCAAATAAGAGATTTCAGAAAAATCCAGATGCACATCTTAATCACATAGTGAAATAGTACGACTAAGAACTTATTATGTAGGTCTATTCAGGGGGCTTTTTTGCACTAGAGTGTAATCTCTGTGATTTTGATGTTGAAGAACAAAGATTATCATTTGGTTTGAAAGATCTCTCCTATCATCACGCTTATTTGCTCTCTCTCTCTCTCTCTCTCTCTCTCTCTCTCTCTCTCTCTCTCTCTCTCTCTCTGTGTGTGTGTGTGTGTGTGTGTGTGTGCACGTGCGCGCGTGAAATTTCATTAACATTGAATTTTCAACTCTTTCTTTGGGTCCTCTATATGGATCTGCGCGCGCGCGTGTGTGTGTGTGTTGTGTGTGTTTGGGGGGGGGGGGGGGGGGGGGGGGGGGGGTTGCATATTTGAATTTTTCACATCTCCCTATATATCCACAACATGGTTGGACTAGCCTGAAACCACGGATATGTTCAAAGCATTGGTGTCTAAATTTTCTAGCTTATTCTTCTTTAGTAGTGAATGTTATTTTTGTGTATATAATTATACCATGTGATACATTTTTGTCATGTGTTTGATGTGTGTGAGTCCTGTATTTCTGTGCATTCAAAGTGTGGTTTCATACATAGTCTAGTAAGATCACCTAAGATTCTGTCAAAATTTCATTATCTACTTATTACAAAGGAATTGTTGATAGCTCTTTCATCACCCATTTAGAGCACATCAGATTGGCATCCTGCTTCTTGAATGACGACCAAGTGATGGGGAGGTGTTGCCAATTTCATATGCTTATTCTCACATTTAAGACCTCTCGAAGAACTATTTAATGTAACCTTTGGGTTATAGAAAGGCTATGCTAGTTTCTAGTGCTTATACTCGCACCAGTGAGATCTCAAAGATCTATCCAATTTCCTCTTCCTTTAGGGATAATGTAGAAAGCACCGAGATATCAAATCTACCACACTTGGGTGATATAAAATGGGATTTCCATTGTCACATCTTATTCTCATGCATACCCTTATCCATATAGAACCTCACCCCATGGTACAAACTCCAATTGAAGGACAATATGCAATTCCATGGTTGGCACAATTATATATCTATGATACTGCATTAGTTGAGCAACATACTACATCATATTCCAAAATTGTATGGACCATAGTGTATTAGAATGTTTACAATTGAATGGTAGTTGTTAAGTATCAATGATTTTTCTATATGTAAGCATTGCATTTATGGCAAGCAAACTAGGTCTATACACTTGCCATCGGGTAGAAAACATCATGAGCTACTAGAGCTTGTACATAGAGACATATGCAGTCCTATGTTGATCTTGCCGGGGGGGGGTAACTTCCAAATATGTAGTTATAGCAAGTGAGTTCAAATAAGGGGTTTGTTATTGAAAAATTATTTTAAATTTTCACAAAATTATATTTGATTTTGTTTAAAATTAATAGAATCACATTTACAAAAAGGGAGTTTTACTGTATTTTAGAAAAAAAAAGTAAGTTTCTTAAGAAAAAATGATTTTTTATTACCACATAGCATGGTTTTTTGAATACCCTTTGAATGCATATAGATGATTTGTTGAAGGAGACCACCCGCAAGATGCTGACCAAGGGTCTAGTGGGGGTTAGCTATTTTGTGACATTCATAGATGACAATACTAAGAAGGTGTGGGCATATCCTTTGAAACGTAAGGACAAGGTCTTAGTCTGCATTTCAGAAGTTTATCGCATTAGTAAAAAATCACTCAAGCAAGAAACTCAAAAGCTTGACTGATAACGGGGGGATTTATGTTTGCAAGTGCAAGGAGATTGTAGCTAGAAGAGGGATTTGGTGGTAATTTAACGTGTCTTACACACCTGCCCAAAATGGAGTAGCTTACACACGATTTAGGAAAGGGTCACAACTATGCTTTCTATGGAAAACTTGACTCAAGGATTTTGGGCCATTGAATTATTAGATTCTAGAGAATTTGTGGTTTGAACACACTATGATTATTTACGTGTCTTTGGTTGCAAGGCATATGCACATGTGCCAAAAGAGCTTAAATGGAAGCTTGAACCAAAGTCACACAAATTTATCTTCATTGGATATGGTGCAGATGCAAAGATGAACTATCATCTCTGAAGCCTAGAATCTCGTACGATCACTTAGAAATTCACATTTCATATTCAATTAGTCCAAAAGTCATAAGATGTATATCAAAGAGGTTTTCACATTCAAGGATATTGACTCACATTTGGTCAAAACTCAAAATTCTAGTGAGGAGCCTTCCACTAGCAACACTGTAGAGAGAGCTAAGAGTAGTAGTTAGGGGCTGAGATGCTCTACTCAATTCTCAAATCGACCCAAGTGTTTTTAGCTGGGTCTAGATTATCTTATGGTGATTGATTGCGAGGAATTGTCTTGTTTCCAAGAATCCATGCAATTGGATACTAAGGACAAATGGGAGAAAGCGATGCAATCGCAATGCGATTCAATTGTCAATAATGAGAATTGGGAACTACATGGACTGCATGCAAGCAAGAAAATGCTACCTTGCAAACAGGTTTACAAGAAAAAGTACACGTTAACAGATCCACAATAGAAACGTGTAGATTTTGACAAAACAATTTCACTTGGTCAAGATGACTACTTTGTGTATGAGGCTTGGACTAGTAACCATATAGGACATGGAGTTAGTCCAGATGGATGTGTAGATGTTTATCCTTCACACATATCTCAAGGAAGATGTGTGTATGAAGCAGTTTGAAAAGTTTGTTAAGCCAAGTAGAAAAGAGCTTGTGTGTAGCCTCAAGGAAGCATCATATTGCTTAAGGCAATGGTATCAAAAACTTGATACTTTCATATACAGTCTCATCAACCTATACGAGATCACGAGGATCACTACTCATACACAAAGAAACTCAAAGATGGATCACATTTTCTTGTTGTGGTCAATGTTGATGACATGTTAATCGCTAGGAAGAACGCTCACAAAATTGCAAATCTGAAGCAAATATTGAGTCAAACTTTTTCCATGAAGAATTTGGAGTAGGCTAAATATTTCTTAATTTGCATATCATGCAAGACAAGTTAAAGGATAATCTTCAGCTTTAATTTTGGCTAGTTGTGGGATAATACACCAATGTATAATGTCGTATACCCCTGAGAAAAATGCAACTACAAAGAGAAAAAACTGGTCTTTTATGGAGATGACACTTGTTACCATATATATGGTAGTGATGAGCATGAACACACTTAGGACCGTTGGGGCAATCTTTCCCTCATTAGGAGATTTTTTTCCCTGAGCATTGTAAGTATGCCCATCCCTCTAGAGATAACTTATCTTTCTGTTTGCACACAATCAATACACTCTCTATTGTGTGCCTTGAACTTCTTCATCTCTACCACGTTGTCTATGCATCCCTACAACCATATTTTCAACAATTGGTATCATAGCAAGTTGCATCCTCCCAGGAATAGTTGCCAGTGTTGCTAGCACCCTCTTGCTCACTTTCTCCAATTTGGGTGATCTTTGGTGAGTGTCAACAAGTTGAGTAATACTTCAGAAAGCTTGTAGATCTTCGTGTGCTCAAAATTTTGATTTGCGCTCACTTCAGCATCCATTTCCACTACAAACAATACTATGCAGGAAAATTCATCCTTTTGTGCAAAATTTTTGTCCCTTATAGTTTTCTTCAAGTTGTGATAGTAGCAAGTGATAGTCCTACTTCATTTTCTATCTTTGCAGTTTTCATATTAGGTGCAGTCACTTGTTATGGCCGACACCAACATATATTTTTTAAAGATGTTTACTGCTGATGAATGGGGGTAACTACTCAATGTGGGTTTACATGATGATGCATGCTTTTGTGTCAAAGGGCATATGGAGTGTTGTGCACGACATTGATGTACACCCCCCTTCTATGGATACAGGATCTATTGAGGATGTTGCAGGTTCTAGTACGTCTGCTTAACTAAGCAGTCTTGTTGGGATGTTTGAGATGTGCAGGCTCATGCAGTGATTGGATTATCTATGAAGTTTGCTATTACTCCTTACATTCGTTCTCAACAAAATCAGCAAAATGATATAGAGATACTATGGGTGTTATTTATGCAAGTCACAATGAGACTAAAATTGCATTGCTTTATAAAGATTTGTAGTCAAAGATTATGCAAGAGAAAGATGACATGGAAACTTTTCTTGCTAGTATCAAGGATATCAATGAGCAACACATTTTTGCAGGTGAAGCTATTTATGACAGTTCACTTGTGTAGATTGTTCTTGATGCATTGCCAGACTCTTACCAAACTTTTGTTAATACTTGGAGACCTATGACCCAAGGAAACCCTCAAGCTCTCAAGTTTGATGCATTATACACATTTCTATTACAAGAGTCACATTTAAGAAAGAATAGGACTAAAAGAGTGTGCAATTGAACAAGCTTTTATTAATGATGCACTTTATGTACCAAGGATAAAAAAGAACCTTCTTGTTTGTATCTACACTTGCAAGACTTGGTCTTGTTTTCAAATTTGTGGATGAAAAATGTACAATTCATGATCTCAATGAAATTGTTGCGTTTGGCATTTTGTGTCGTGGATTGTATAAGCTCACTTTGTATGACAAATGTGGGCAAAATTTTTCGAATACAGTTGTGGATTCAAAGGTTGTTTCAGACGCCAAACTTTGGCATGCATGTCTTAAACATTTGAATTTTGCCAGCTTGTTGTGTATGCAAACAATCTTATATGGTTGCTTTTTTGCCGCCTCTTGAAGCACCTTCTAAGCATGGTGAAGGCTATCTTATGGGTAAGATGCATTGTTCAAAGCTTCTAAAGGATGGTTCAATAGGGGCTACATGGAGGTTGCAACTTGTGTATAGTGATGCTTGTGGGCATATTAAAAATCCATCCTTGGGTAATTGTCTATACTTCATGATTTTGATTGATGATTACTACAGGCATGCATGGGTGTTTTTGCTTAAAGCTAAATTCAAAGTGCTCATGTGTTTTAAGCAATTTCTGGTTACAATTGAAAATATCTTGAAATGTACTATTGGCATCTTCCGTTTAGATTGAGGAGGAGAGTATATGTATCATGAAATTAATGCCATTGGCTAGTCATGGGATGAAACACCAATGTATAGTGCAATATACACCTCAACAAAATGATGCTACTGAAAGAAATAAAATAGGTCGCTTATGGCGATGGCACGATATATAGTCAAGAGTCAAGCTTGACCACGTTTGTTTTGGCTTGAGGAAGCTATCATGCATACCACTTATACACTTAACAAGTGTCCTACCAAAGCCTTGCAGTCTATGACTCATTATGAAGCATGGCATGATAAGAACCATCTATTGATCACATATGCATTTTTTTTTGTTTAGCTTATGCTTTGGTCCCACAAATGCAAAGCGCAAAAAATTGGATAATAAGTCTCAAAAGCAAAGGTTACAAATTATACCATCTACAAATAAAAAGTATCTTGGTCTCACGAGATGTTGTATTTGTGGAAGATTTCTATTTAGCCGTTTTTATCATGTATCAAAGATAATAATGTAAGCTCATAGGACTTTTATGACACTTTGTTTCCTTTTTTTAATGGTGAAAACTTGAATGTAACTTCCAATGGGCACATGTACAACCTAGGGGGTTTTTCAAAATGTTACAAATAAGCATATTACTAATGAATGCACATGATGTACGTAATGTGGAAAGGATTGAGAAGGAAGAAGCTAGGGTTATGCCAAAATGGCTAGTGCATACTTTGCATGACAATAAATTGGATGTACCTATGTCTAGTCGTACTCGTTCACGTTACCTCCATGCATCATATGCATCTGATTGTTATGCTTTGGCTCTTTCTAGTTTATGTGATGAAGAGGAACCCCTTTCTTTTAATGAAGCACAAAATTCAAAAAATTGGATGGCTACAATGCAATCAGAATATGATGCACTTATAGAAAATGAAACATGGACTTTATATGACTTGCCTCCATGCAAAAATTCCATCGGTACAAAGTGGGTTTAGGAGTTGAAACATAAGCTGGATGATGAGATTAATTGCAATGAGCCTAGACTTGTTGCAAAATGTTATGCATAATAGAAAGGCATTGACAATGAAGAGACTTTTTCTCTCACTTATTGTACGACAATTATTTGTTTTCTATGTGCATTGGCAGCTCATTTGGGACAAGAAACAAAAGTGTGCAAATGTAAGAAAAGCTTTGTATGGGTTGAAGTCTCCTTGTGCTTGGTATGAGAAAACTCATTTCGCTAAACAAGGATTTTGTAACAGTCCACAACTACAAGCACTTTGTATGAAACGTGAGGGTAATGTATATCTCATCATCATTTTGTATGTAGACAATTTTCCAATTACTGGTGTAAATGAGATATGCACATTACTACTTGCCCATTACTTTGCTTTAAGCCTTGAGCTGCCAACAAGTTTCAAGCATGTTCTTATCCTCGCCTTCAAGCCCCCCCAATAGACAGTCCCTCTCGCATACATTTAAAAAAAAAAACCTTATTTATTAAAGGGATGTTTATGGATAGTGCATGGCAAGATGGAGGGCTACAGAGAAGGGGGGTGAGATAGATAGATAGATGGTTTGTCATCCTTGGAATCTCACATATGATCTTTGTGACCAAAAACTTGCATAAAGAGGGTGTCTCCTCCCATCGAGGAGAGAGGGTAATGGTTGATATATTGGGGTTGGACGACATGAGGGTCAGTAAGGCTAGATAAGATCTAGTGGCTTACAGATTACAACCTTAGGATGTGTTCAAAAATACAAAATAAAAGAGGGGCAACCTCAAGGCTAAGCGGTAGTGTTTGCTGACATCGTGGGGGGCTTGGAAGAGCAAAACTCCTACATGATATCCTTCAAGCTCCATGACATACCACCCACTTGGCTTTGGTCATGCCACTTGCACTTTCTCGAGCTCTTCACGTTGCATTTGAGTTGTGCAGTAGTGAGTTCTTTGGCAATCCAAGATCCTGTGTCCTCGAGGAGACGTGATTGTTGCAGTAGTAGGAGTCATCCCTCTTTTTTCTCAAACTCAAACGATGGCATGTCTGCTTGGGTGTTTTCCTTATTGATGATGCCATCGGTGTGCACTTGTTGTTTTGTTAGAGAGAGAGAGAGAGAGAGAGAGAGAGAGAGAGAGAGAGAGAGAGAGAGAGAGAGAGAGAGAGAGAGAGAGATTTCATTATCATCCTCGAAGGTCAAACATGACCTATGGGACCAAAGTCACACGTGATGTAGTATGTGTGCATCTGATGAGTGATTCTCGATGCTCCCAAATTGTGGTGATGAGAATTGCAATGGAGAGCCCACATTGTGGCTAGGAAAGGAAAGTGTGTAGGTCTAACCCATGGCTAAAAATGTGAGGGAAGCAAGTTTGGATGTGACCAAAAGTTCAGCACTCTAGTAGTGTGTGTTACTCAAACTCTCAAACTTGTAGTGAGCATAATGTGTACAATTGATTTGACTCTTCTCCATTGCCCAATACCCTATCTCACATCGAAGGGAGTGGGAGCTAAGCCGAATGGCTACGCTAGTACGTATTGCTAACAAGGGGATAGGCTCAAGCATATAAGGGTGAGTATGGATTCCTCTTTCAGCGAAGAACATGGTTTTCCAGTTGGGAGCAATATTGGTGCTTTTATGAAATGTTACCCACCGGATTCCTCCCAAGTTGTAATACATTGGCATTGTAGAAAAGCTCCATTCACTTGGGAGTCTATTGAGCCATCATTTAGCAAGTGTAATGCATCCCATCTCTTAAACCACTTCTTGTTGTCTTGCATCCATTCCATGCTTAAGATCTTGCTTTCACGCGGCGTTTGAACTTTTTAGCTTGCATTTCATGCAATTGTAGGAAGTTGATGTGAGGGGTTTTGACTCATCTTTATACTCCCCAACCCTTTACATGTCCATTACCTCAATTGGAAGAGATCCCAACATAATAAGTAGGAGCATATATGGTGTTTATGTCTTAACTTGGAGAAATTTTGGAAGAAAACACTTTTGGACATTATCAAACTTTTTCCAAGTAGACTTTGAGATGCTCTTGCTCCACACTTCGACTCCATAAAGAAGGACTGATGTCACCAATGCATCAAGAAGGTACTTCTTGAGAGAGGAATCCCCGACCTCAAGAATTTTTTTTTGAGCAATACCAATGGCGAGAGCCTGAATGAGTACGACTAGACAAAGGTGCATCCAATTTACTGTCACACAATGTATGCACCAACCATTTTGGCATACCTCTAGCTTGCTCATTTTCAGCCCTTTCCTCACCTAGTACATCATGTACATCTACATCAATAATAGGATGATCTGTAACATTTTTGAAAACCCCCTTAGGATGTACATTTGCCTCATTGTAATTTACATTCGAACTTCCACCACTAAAAAGAGGCAACAAAGTGTCATAAGTGTCCTGTGAGCTGACATTACAGTCTCTAGTACATGACAGCAAGGGCTGAACAAAATCTTACACAAACAAAACATCCCATGTGACCAAGATACGCTTTGTTTGTGGATGATAAAACCTGTAACCTTTGCTTTCAGCACTATAACCAACAAAAATACATTCGACAGCCTTATCATCCAATTTTTTGTGTTGTGTTTGTGGCACTTAAGCACATGCCAAACAACCAAAAACACGCATGTGCTCAATAGAAGGCTTTCTATCATACCATGCTTCATATGGAGGAATAGAGTGCAAAGCTTTTGTAGGACACCTGTTTAGTACACAAGTGGCACACATGATGGCCTCAAGCCAAAACGAACGTAGCAAAGCTTGACTTTTGACCGTGCCATTTCCGTAAGTGACCTGTTGTTCCTCTCAGCAACACCATTTTGTTGAGATGTATAAGGAACAATACATTGGTGTTTTATCCCACGACTACCTAGAAATACATTAAATTCATGAGACATATACTCCCCCCCTCGATCGGAACAACGAAGGGTGCTCATAGTACATTTCGAGACATTTTCAGCCATAGCCAAAAATTGTTTGAAGCACATAAAAACTTCCGACTCTGCTTTAAGCAGAAATACCCATGCATGGCTGGAGTAATCATCAATGAAAGTCATGAAGTAAAGGTAATTTCCCAAGGATGGAGTTTGCATGTGTCCACAAACATCACCGATGCACAAGCTGCAACCTGCATGTGGTCCTACCTGAACCATCCTTTGGAAACTTAGAACGCTGCATTTTATCGAAAATACAGACTTCACAAACATGTTTGACAGGTGCTTCAAGGAGCAAAGAAGCAACCATATCAATTTTTTGCAAACGCAGCAAACTAGCAAAATTCAGATGACCAAAACGTGCATGCCAAAGTTTTACATCTAAAATAGCCTTTGAACCCACAACTGCATTTGCAAAATTCTACCAGCAGTTGTCATACAGAGTGAGCTTATAAATCCCACAATGTAAAACGCCAGATGCAACAATTTCATCACCGAAACTGAAATCATGTATTGTACATCTGTCATCCACAAATTTGACTACAAGACCAAGTCTAGCAAGTGTAGATACAGACAAAAGATTCTTCTTGATCCCAGGTACATAAAGTACATCAACAAGTGTGAAAGAACTTCCATTTGCAGTAGTAAGCACAACCTTTCCAACTCCTTGAACCGGATAAGAGGCATTGTTGGCACAAGTAATTGAATTCCCCTGAGGGATATACTCAAGAGAGGTGAACAAATCATGATGTGAGGTAATGTGCTTTGTAGCACCACTGTCAAAATACCACACATGTGAATCTGCAGCAACTGACATACATGCATCATGGACAGCAGGATTATAGGTACACTCTACACTAAAAGCCCATTCTGCATCAACATCAGCATTATAGTCTCCTTTCACAGAAGACTCAACAATAGTTGCATTTGTAGTGGATCCAACATTTGCAGTGGAACCACCCTCTTTCTTCTTAGCCTCTTTGGCCTTCAACTTAGGACACTGCTTGATCAAGTGATCATTAGCTTTACAATAATGGCAACGCATCTTCTTTTTTCCCTTATCACTAGAATTTCCAGAAAAACTGCTGCCAGCAAAAGCATTAGGAACATGTGATTTTCCACTCGCAAAAGAACCATAAGAAGTGGCTGCATTGTTGTTACCACCCTTTCTTTGAGAAGCAATAGAAGCCTATTCAATTTCACGCTATCTAGTCCTTTATTTCATTGGAAAGTGACTCTTGCAACAACAATGTGCACAATGCATCAAACTTGAGATTTCCTTGGGTCATAAGTCTCCAAGTACTAGCAAAAATCTGGTAAGAGTCTTGCAAGGCATCAAGAATAGTCTGCACAAGGGAACTGTCTGAAATAACTTCACCTGCAGAAATAAGTTGCTCATTGATATCCTTGACACCAGCAAGAAAAGTGTCCATATCATCTTACTCATGCATAATCTTCGACTCCAACTCTTTACGCAGCAATGCAATTTTTGCCTGATTGCGGCTTGCATAAAGACCGGCCAAAATATCCCAAGTCTGTTTTGCAAATTTTGTTGAGTGAATGTGAGGAGTAATGGTGTGATTCACAGAAAACGCAATGAATGCATGAGCCTACGCATCCTTTACATCCCAACGAGCTTGTTCTGCCGTAGGCAAAACAACTCTAACAGCAGCAATCCTTGCAGCAAGGCCTGCAATATCCTTAGCATCACCTACATCCTCAAAACTAGGACGTACATCAATGCCCTGCAAAATATTCCAGACGCCCTTCGACACAAGAACATGTTGCATCATATAAGCCCACATAGGGTAATTGTCCCCATCCAATCTGTCCTTAGCAGCAAACATCTTGAACACATCTGTGTTGTTGTCAGCCATGATAAATGTTGCACCTGATGTGAAAACTGCTCAAAAAAAGGAAAAATGAAGCGAGAACAACACGTGCTATATAACACAAACCTTAGATGACGGTAAGGACATGTTATGCAAAAAACGACACTCACAAAAATTTTGCACAAAATGCCAAAATAGCCTGTGCAGTACTACCTGTAGTGGAAATGAAGGTCGAAATGAGCCCGAATCAGAAATCTGAGTAGACTAGGATCTACGAGCACACCCAAATTTTTGTCGATCTGCAAACGCTCGTCAAAGCTCACTAAAATCGGAGAAAGTGAGCAGGCATGTGTTGGAGCTGGTGGCGACTAAGCCTGGGAGGACGCAACCTGCTCTGATACCAATTTTTGGAATTAGGGTTGCAGAAAAACACACACAGCTTGGAGAAGATGAAGGAAGCTCAAGCACACAATAGAGATTATTTTACTTAGTGTGCAATGGAAAGATAGATAGCCCTAGAATGATGGGCGTATATACAATGCACAGGGAAAAAAACCTCCTAGTGAGGGAAAAAATGCCTCGGTTGTCCTAAGTGTGTTCACACACATCCCTACCATATGTATATGGTAACAGATGATGACTAGATGACAAAGCTTCTACCTGGGAGCTCACCGCCTAATAAACCTTCTTATAGAGTTTCTCAAGCTCAACAAGCAGGAGATTATGAGGCAAGTACATGAGTTGGTAGACAAGGGGATGGTGAGGCCCAACTCCTCTCCCTTTTGTTCTCTACTCCTTTTAGTGCAAAAGAAAGATGATACATACGGCATGTGTGTGGACTGTGTGTGGACTATCGAGCACTAAATCGTATCACTATCAAAAAAAAAAATTCCGTACCGCAGGTAGAACATCTGTTTGATAAGCTACAAGGTTTGACCTACTTTAGTATTAGTGACCTTAAAAGTGGTTATCATCAAATAAGGATAGTGAATGAAGATATTGTAAAGACCATGTTCCGTACAACGTTTGGTCTTTATGAATATCTTGTCATGCCTTTTGGTTTGACAAATGCTCCAATCACGTTCAATTGTTTAATGGAGAAAAATTTTAGACCCCACCACAACTTTACTGGAGTCTCAGGGGATTCACTCTATATACAAAACAGGACGCCACCTGCAAGCAGATAAATTTGATAAAACCGCTATATAAGACTCATATTAGGGAATATTACTCCCCTTTCTATGTTTATATGAAAATCAATAAAGAAACTATCATACCCATATCTTACATACAAAATTTAGGTCTCACATGATCTAATTGAGTAAAAATAGTTAAAGAGTGTGTATCATAGTGACTGGCAACGTACTAAGGAATAAATTCTATTGATAACTAGAAGTACCATCAAAGTAATGTTAGTTATTGCATGTATCTTTGTAGCTATTCACTCACAAGTTTGAGGGCAGACTCTTTTGGGAAGCCATGATTTTGAAACACAAAAAATTCCTCTTATTTTTCTCTTTTCTCACTCCCCCCCCCCCCCCAAATATGACACCCCCTCCCTTATTTTCAAGCTTGGGAGTTAAATTATTGAGAGCTTGCCCCAAACTTATACGCTTAAGTAACTTGCTAAAAAAAAACCCCTCCCCTGCACGTATGTGGTGCAGTAAGTTTTCATGGTGAATCCCCCGAGACTGGAGTGTTCTTTGATGATATCATCATCTACTCCAAGTCCTTGGAGGAACACAAGTAACATCTCCAGGTAAGTTTTCAAGCTTTGAGGGAGAACAAGCTTTTGATCACTCAAAAGAAGAGTGAATTTTCCTTCAAGAGATTCAATACTTAGGGCATATTATCTCTCAAGATGGTATCCGTATGGATCCATCAAAGTTGGGGGTAATAAAAGCATGGCCTAATCCAAGGAATCTATATGAGCTAAAAAGCTGAATATTGGTATGTGTGCATACTATAGACGCTTACCTCCCAACCACTGCTTATGCTTCAGGATCTCTCAAAGCCATTTGAGGTCCAATGTGATGCTTGTGGTGGTTTCCTTGGAGCAGTCTTGCTTCAAGAAGGGCATGCCATAGCATATGAGAGCCGAACGCTCAATAATGATGAACGGGTCTTGGGCATATATGAAAAAGAGATTTTAGCTGTTCTACATGCCCTAAACAGATGGAAGTACTATCCAGTAGGGACTCCATTTATTTTGCAAATGGAACACCAAAGTCTTAAGTACTTCATGATGCAAACCAATCTCTCTGACAAACAAATGAGGTGGACAACAATCTTGCAACCCAATAGATGTGTTTGTAGGCGCTTCGGTCAAGCAGCATACGTGAGGCCACAAGATGTAGCTTTTGACAACTCAGAGGGTGATCATGCAAACCACATTCCCAAATGAGGCTATGTTTGAGCCCGAGATCAATGAAATGATCATAGATTCAGAAAAGCTTACCTATGATGACATGAAAAGTGAAGCCGATACACCATTGTATGGTGAAACACGTGTGTCTAGATTATAGGCGCTCCTGGTTCTTCTCAACATGCAGGCAAAGTTTGAATGGAGTAACACTAGCATCACAATACTTTTTAGGTGATCTATTTCAATGTGTTTACTTCAATAAAAAACTCTAAATGTATATAGATTACTTACACAGGTGTACCGCATTTTTTTTGCTTTGTAGATTGCTCAAAGAGCACATACTATCAGTTGATAATGTGATGCCATATTCCAGAGAGGAAGCAAGAAAGATCTTGCAAAAATTGGGGATTACAATTCTATTCATGCTTACTCTTTAGACGGTATTCTTTACAAATGGGGGAATACATAGACATAAGAAGTGTCCGAAATGTGATTCCGAGAGATATCGAGTAGATCTCCACTAACAAAAAATTCCGTCAAAGGTTTTGCAACACTTTCCTCTGCTACCTCGCATCAAACATTTCTTTGAATGTAAGTCCATGGCCGCCCTAGCATCATGGCATGAGGAGAATAGATCTTCGGATGGTGTGCTGCGGATTTCTGCAGATTGCACAGCTTGGAAGCATATAGACAACACATGACTGGATTTTGTCAGGGCAGCTTGAAATTTGCACCTCGGCCTGGCTATGGATGCCGTAAATCCATTTGGCCAGAGGTCAACATCTCACAGTGTATGGCCAGTTATCATCGTCAACTCCAACATTCCCCCGTGGTTGACTACCAAGAAGGGGTACCTATTTCTAAGCTCGATTGTGTCGGGGCGGTATAATGTGAGGAATATGGATGTGTATCTTTGTCCACTATTGGAAGAGCTACAACAATTGTGGATTGGCATAGAAGTGGTGGATATGAGCCGACACACAGATCGACGCTTTGATCAGAGGCATTCTAATGTGGACCATGCATATCCAAGACTAATAGAATGCCCACTGGTTCATACAACTTTTAGAGCGTTATCTCCAGTCGGATTCAGTGGTTGACAGTCTTTTGGTGTTGTTGCAATCCATAGACCTGAATTTCTACAACTTCACATAAAAAACTCACAATTGATTCTTTTGGAGTGAGCAATGCTTTGAGATCCCACCTCGGATTCTACTTACCCTACTCCTAGGTTCTACTGCAATGGGGTTGTGGAAAGTGTCCACAAACACTTGTTTTCTTGTTTTTAATAGTTTTTTGAGTCTTGATCCTAAGACTTGTCTTGTCCATCAATCATTCTCACAATCCTAATCTAATCCAACAATCCTACAAGGTAATTATGAAGTATAATCTACTTCCAAGCTACCTCTACATAACAAAAGACGACAATCTTAAGCTATGCGGTGATATATACTCAAACTCAAACACTATAAACCTTGGTTTTTCTCAAGCTTATCTATTGTCATGTGTATACATGCAAGGCTTCAAACAAGTAGATATAGAGCATGTGTCACATGTGGACCTAAACTTAATGCACGTCGAGCGTCCTCACTGAAGAAGCAAATCTACAAAGGTCATCAAGTGCATCTTCCAGAGAATCACGAGTTACGCGACGGTTTTTTTAGAAGAGAGCCACCGGGGAATCTGCTCAAGCATGGTTAGAGAAAAAGGAGATTTGTGATGACGGTTTGTCCCCAGGGATGAAGAGACTCTCTCTATGGTACGAGTTACCATATTGGCCCAGACTCACAATCAATCACTTGCTCAATCCAATGTACATATTCAAGAATGTGGATAATCTCCTGTGGGACCATCTCATCATCAAGAAAGATACTTTGGGGGCCAAAATTGACCTTAGAAATGTGGATCGTATGGAGCAATATTGGTCACAGACAGCACCCAATGGATCGATAAAACTCCCTAAAGCGCCATGGATTTTGACAAGAGGCCAAGAACACAAAGTAAAAGAGATCATTCGATCCATGCGGATGCCCACTGGCATAATGCACTCACTCCGAACATGTTTCACTAAAGAAGGAAAGCTTACTGGTCTGAAGTCACACGACTGGCATAAAATGTGTCAGGTATGTTTGAAGTGGAAAATATCATAGTGGGAATTGTGTAACATATCCATGTGTGAACTTTAATATCACAGTGCTATCCATGTATGGACTTTAATATCATTGCTAGATTTCACAATACGAAGATGCAAAGCAAGAGCGACAAAGGGCACGAATTGAGTGGAGACCGGGAAGACGACCAACGGTGCATTATCCGACGGGTCTTGAGAGCCTACCAACATTCATGAGCTTAAGATGGTTGCACAACCAATTAAGAAGCACACAACAGTGCGGCGAACAAGTGACGGAGGAGGAGTGGGAGTATTCTCGGGGTTGCGCGACCAAGGTAATTTTGTCGTGTGCAACTCGTGGCTTTCTAGATATTTGGACAGCCACTCATAATCTTTGTTGGTTGTAGTATAAGTCATACACGGAAGCATGGTGTAAAGGTCAACATTTTAGGGTGGAACGGATCGACAAAAAGCGTTATACACAAGATTGTGGAATCATGGCAAAATTTGAACAGTCTAATCAGCGACGGTCCTCCAATGCAGATCCTGTGGTGGTGGAACTCACTTACTTCGGCACGCTACAAGAGATTTTGAGGATCGATTATAGAGGATTTTATGTGGATTTGTTTGACATGCAATGGTTCAAGATAAACATGGAGGGTTGCAACGCTACTGTACGTAGAGGAGAGTCAGGTTTCCTTGAGGTGGATTCAACTAAAAAATGGACCGACCTAAGAGACACTTTCATACTACCCGATCATTATGAACAAGTAAGTCTGTAAATATTTAACATCCAATTTTAGAGGACTGGTGGTCTGGAAGCACTCATGTAATTTATGTGGATCTTGCAGGTGGCATTTCATCCTACAAAGTTTGCATCAAACTGGTGGTATGTCATAGAGATAGCCCCTCATAGTGCACAGACATATGAGGGCCACCATGTGCCAATCACAACGGCATCAGTGGAGGAGATCGGAGAGGATGCTGATTCGGACGCCGCTGAGGTGGTGCCTGACGCTGCTACTCTCTATGGGATGCATGCAGAGGATCTACAAAATGAAACGAAGGACATCTACCTAAACGGAGAGCTCTATATAGACATAGGGAGTTATGCTGAGTTATGCGAGGATGAGAGAGAGACCTCTTAAAGCCATGAACATTGTATTTGAGCAATTTTGCTTCTTTTTATAATATATATTGTATTCACGTGGAGTTTGGTCCATTCTTGTCTATATGCTATACTTGAGAAATTTAAATCGTGTTTAATCAAATTATAACTTGTTCAAACTTTCTTCTCCATTCATCTTTAAGATTTAATGTTCGTGTGTTTAATGCAGGCATGGATGATGATCAGTTTCCTTCTTCCTTATCATTTGAGCAGAGGAGCTTGGACAAGGAGCATCGTCGCTCTGGAGCACCGTTGCATCGTTCCACTCCTTCACCGTCTCCCTCTATTTTGGAGCGATCAGTGCGCTCCAAGAGTTTGGTGTCGACTAGACGATCTACACACTCTTTTAGGCACCGACTGTTAACCACCGACATCCACTTCTAGTAGTCATAGGCCGGGCCCGTCGGTCCAATAGAAAAAGGATAAGAGTGATCGCTGATGAGAGGCGTAGTCTAACTGGAACATTCAAGGGTTAGTTGGCTAAGCATGGGCGCCCAAGTGTGAATGGGAGAGCTCATATAAAAGTCACCTAAACCTAAAAATCACTCATTCTCTCATTTGTGCAATTGCAGAGTGCTCTTGCTCCATCTCCATCTTCTTCTTCATCTCCTTGTGTGTGCGTGTGTGTGTGTGTGTGTGTATGCGTGAGAGAGAGAGAGAGAGAGAGAGAGAGAGAGAGAGAGAGAGAGAGAGAGTCATCGATCATTGCAATGGCATGGCGGCGGCGAGGCGGTTGAGCGTAGCACGACGGTAGCTCCCTCTTCTTCACGGCGAGGAATCCTCCACAAAGGCGAGCGTAGGGAGGTGAGTGACACACCCTTGCTCTCTTGAACTTGCTAGATTAATCTGGTTGTGTGCTTGCAGCCATTTGTGGCTCGCACACAGTGTACGACAAGTCCCTTGCTTGACATGTGCGACATATGCGCACATTTTTTGGCACCGCTGCCAGGGAGATGCCCTATACTAAGCTCAAATAGCACTCTATGCTGCTTTGTGGTGCAATGTGAGATGTAGGAAAGGTAGAGAAAGAAGGTGTGTGGCCCTTGAGAAGGATTTGTGAACTTTGTTTTTGCTGCAATGTACTATTTTCTTGTTAATAAGGTGTAAAATTTTTTTGCTCCAATGTACTGTTTTCTGTTGATAAGGTGCTAGATTTAAGGTATTAGACCTATAATGTTAGATTTGTAAGGTGCAGTAAGTAGATCTGTTAGTTAATTAGTTGCTGTAGTACTGTGTTAAACAGTGTGTAACAGTAGCTCTGTTAGTTGCAAGTAGGTAGGTTAGGTGTGTGTGTGTGCACGTGCGGCGCGACCGCGGTGACCTTATCCTCCAAAATAATAATAATAATAATAATTTAAAAGGAAGGACCGGGATCGGGAACATTCCCCAAGCCCAGGCTCAGGCCTCAGTCACCCTTTGGACTTACTTATTTTAGCCTCACGCCTAAGTAAAAATCGACCCTTTTGAGGAACATCGGAGCTTTGGGTGATTGAACGATGTGCTAAAGAGCACACCACAACCCCCTGAGCGATACGCTCGTTTTGAGCTATCACATGCTATAATCCAAAACCGATCGTAAAAAGACATTAAAAGACGAGTGAAAACGGGGTGCAAAACGCCCAAAAAATCAAGCGGTTAATCTTCAAGGGTATTCATCGATGCTTGTAGGGTGCCAAAGGCACATGTATCTGCGCTCGGGTCATCTGCTAGAGGCCGAGAAACTAGTGAGCACTTCGACTTACGCGGGTTCTCAATACCCACCTACCTTAGGTTCTAGGCCCTCGGCGGGGACCCAAGGTAGTACAACCCAAGACCAAAATATAGCGGCTATTGACTCTTCATCTGACTACAATATTATGGAAGGACATCCTACACCAAACCCCGAGCAAGTTAACAAAAATGTATCTACTTGGGCCCCATAGCTTGGATCTAGTGTGTTTAGTCGCTTTATAGAAACCTTTAGTAGAGCTACTCGCTCTGAACCTGCAGCTAGTGAAATCTCAGGGAGAGCCTATACTCCCCAAGAGTGTCCACATTGATATCCTGTACCCTGCTTTCATGGAAGACCTTGCAAAGCAATCACCCCCCGAAGTTCTACTACCTGATGGTAGGAGTCTTGTGGAGGTGCAAGAAGTTGAGCGCTATATGCAAGCGGCTAGGGAGAGGGAAATGGAGAGTTTCCTAGAACAACGTCTACACATGAAGGGAAAGAACCTTGGGATAACAGGCATAGCAATCGAGCAATAGAGTGCTCTTGAGTTAGTAGGCAATGTGGGTCAAATTGTGGGAGCAACAATGCTTCCACCTCAAGGGAAAAGTCTAGTACACCGGGCCTAGAAGGGTTATTTCTCAACAAAAATTGGGAATATGACCTACAAACTAAAACCTTGAGCTGTACATGAGTTACACATACCATATAGGTTGGTTGGAAATTGTACAATCTACTTCTTGCACCACAAGTCTAGAGAAGCAGCAATAGATGGTCTGCAATGTCATCTATAGCATCATCCAATCAGAGAGGCAAAACCGAGGGATTAACATTCCTTTAACGAGACTTATGAGATTCTTGGATACGGACAAGGCTAGACAACTGACACTATCACAGATGGAAACTCCTTCAGTGAGTCCAATGGACCGTTCATATATTGTGTCGCCTGGAGTTTCGGTACAATCTGAACCCACTAGTAGTTTTACTTCTCCAAATCTAGCTCATCTGTCTCTCGGAGACACTACGGCTATGATACCTACTCTGGTGATGAGTACAAAAAGTACACCTTGGACCTCTTTTGTTAGCATTGCACCGCTATCTAGCAGCACAATGTCCCCCAATAATACCTACAGGTGTGCATCAAGCATATGTACCTGTTGCACCTCATGCCCATGTAGCTCCCACACCCCCAATTATGCCAAGGGCTTACACTCCACAATGGCATTATCCGAGCTCTTATTCAAGTGGGGCCATACCATTTAGCAATAACATGTCGTATTCGGCACCTGCTATGCCTAGGGCCACACCTATGAACTTTGGACCACCACATGGTACACCATCATACAAGGTATGGGACTCGAGGGCAATGCGTATTCCAAGGCCAAGGCCAACTCCCATCCCACTTGTAGTTCCAAGAGTGCTTGCACCTGCGACCACTAAACCTACTTATTTAGGAGATTTGGCATCATTTGCTCAAACCATCGGTCGATCTATTGTTGTTGAGAATATGCGTAACATGCTTGATAGAGAGCCTAGAAGTAAGGCTGTACAAATAGCGAAGCTCACACAAAAATTTAGTGGAGATGGGGATGTGAGAAAGCATATCGAAGTGTTTGAACAAATATGCGATTCTCTAGGAGAACAAAATGACCTGCATAAGAGTAATGATTTAAGCCTAACCTTAAGTGGAAAGGCTCGGGATTAGTATAGAACCCTAAGGGTGGAAGAAAAAATGATTTACCCTACTCTTAGGATACTGTTCTTGAAAGAATACATATGAGAGGGAGTGTTTTGGGGTGTAGCCTCTCAACTCCAGAAAGCCCAACGAGAGGAAGGAGAGTCGGTGATAGACTTTATTAGTTGCTTGAAGCATTTGAATTCTTGTTGTAATCCAAAAGAGCGCTTCAATAATAATCAATTGCTCGATAGATTCATTAGGGGATTACGACATGATGATATCTACAATGGCCTAGTCATTAGAGGTTTCACCACTTGGGAAGCAGTCACCACCAATGCTATCCAATTGGAGAATAATTTAATGATTCAAGGAGAAAGAGTGTCGGTTGAGCCTAAATCTACTAGCTTGCAAGCATCGGGGCATCAGCCAATGACCCTAAAGCCTATTGCTAAGAAGCCAAAGATATATGAGATGAATTTAGCAGATTTCACCAAGGCCATTCAAGAGAGTCTTAGAGACAATCGCGCTCCACAAAACAATTATATGTATCCAAGAAGGGAGAAACAATGCTTCTCAATATGCTATGGTCCGCATAGTACCAGTGAATGCCCTACTTTTAGAGAAAATTCAATGGGAATTGCAATGCTTGTGGGAGGTATGTTCATCAAGCTAAGGATTGCATAGTATTTAAGCACGCGCTGGCTAATAGACCAACCTTGAGTTCCTGCATTGATGCCGGCCCCACCTCTTGAACAAATGTCACAACACATGGTCCCTAGGACCCAAAATGTTGTTCAAACAACACACCTACCACCTCCAGTGCTAGGATCGCAACCACCACATCCGAGAATCACTTCTGTGAATCAAGTGTGTTGTGAGTCATCTATAAATTAGATTGCTTGTTTGGAAGGCTATGAGGAAGATATAGACCCTAATATTGCCTATGGGATTGATGCGCTTGAAGAAATTCCACAATACTACATGGAGGACTATTGCGGACAAGTCAAACATGTCTATCAAGTAGCTGCTCTTGCTGCAAGAGGCCAAAATATCAATTACGCTGCCAAGAGACCACCTCTTCAATGCTATGAGTGTGGAGGTCTACATCGTGTGGCTGAGTGTACTATTAGGCTACAAAAGAACGCCACACTAATGCAAACCAATCAAGCTAGAACGCCTACAATGCCGATACTCATGTGTATCAATGTGGCACAGATCATTTGATTGCCCAATGTCCGAGGTTAAACTTGATTGAAGTTACTGAGGTAAACCTGTGGTACCAATAAACGTACTCACACGATCAATGCTCCAAAAAAAAAATTATATTCTTGAAGAAAGAGACATGGCATCAATTGCCCAATCTCAAAAGAAGAAGAAAACACAAAGGAAGAGATCGCAAAAAGCAGCCAAGTCAGACCGCAGTTCAAAGACCAACATAGGGACTGGTCATGACCCCGTATATATGAACGACGCTGAAGAGGATAATGATTCAGGTGAAACGATGGAGACCAAAATGACCATTAAGAAAGAAACCAACAAGGAAGATCGTCCAAGAAGAAAACAGGAATTTATCCAAATCCTACAGAGGAGATCGAACAAGTCAAGCAATTAAGGAGTTTGTTAGAAGATACCCAAAGGGATCTAGAACCAGCACCTACGCAGATCCAGATTAAGGCACATTGTTCCCTAGTCAAAAACAACTTCACAAAGTCCATAGACCCCTAGCCATACCTAGTGTCATCCAAGAAGAAAGTGACTTAAAGTCATGGAATAGTGGGCATACTCACTTCTTGTTGGAAAGAATGTTGTGACAGAGGGACTACCTGACCCTATTGAAGAAATGGGGATCCCATCTTCCCCACGTCAAGGGACTGAAGCCCAAAAGGTGCCATTAAATATTGCCAAATTGATGGATTTCATGGCTTCAGAAGTTAGAACCACCATCATGTCCAAAACTATATGGAGACCCTGAGCTATTCTTAGCTCTTTGAGCTTTCCTCAATGGAGAACTGAAGGTCGGGCTACCACAATTTGCGTAGATGGATGGAGCTAGGGAGATGCCAATAGAGGAGGAACAATTAGATCCACAATCAACCTAGATGAGAACCTTGTTGTAAAAATAAATGTTAACAAGTTGGGACAATACTTTGAGGGCGATGAATCCAATGCAACCATACCAATCACTACCAAGGGACTAACTGTGAAGGGAATCCTTGATGGTGGCGCTAGGGTTACCATTGTGACTAAAAATTGATGGCAAACTATGGGAAGACCTCACCACAACCATAGTAGTAAAGATGGCCAATGGGTCTATTGTTAAACCTATTGAGATGCTAGACAATCTCAAGATCAAGGTCTTTGGACATAAAATTAGAAATACCTTCATTGTTATGGATTTCTCAAAGCACACTATGGCATTTGAGATGATCTTAGGACGTCCTTTCATGAGGAAAGAAAAAATGGTGCATGACTGGTCTAAAAACCATGTCTACTTGCAGTTCCAAGATTCTGTCATTCGAGTGGATCTTGTAATTGGTTGAGCACATCCTCTAGGAAACATGTTTATAATTGATCATAGATCTGGAACCACAGTTCACTGGGCCCCATTGTAGTATTGTTACACATGTAAAGTGGACACTGATTTTAGGGAAGATTCTCCTTATATGGATGTACTACCTGGGATGACTGAGTCGGACAATTTGGATTGAGTCCACTTATCAGCAACCATAGACAGTTGGGGAAACAGAGGGACGACTTGGGTAACACCTGAGGGGGATGAAATGCCACCACTCGTACCCTTAAATATGCTAGAAGCAATGCAGATAGCTTTTGATGACCTACAAGATGAAGGTTTGACTGGCATTGGAACCAGTAGCATCTCACAAGACTATAGCCCACACGATTTGGGGTCCAAATCATCAATTGAAATTGACTCTGAGGATGAAAAATCTGAGTTAAATCTTAGTGAAAATGTGGGGACAAACCATTCAGGGCCCAGTGGTATCCTAGATGACAATCTATCCAAGGGAGCAGAAGACACAAGTAGTGATTCATCTAGTGACTCTTCACTAGAGATCGGTCGTAATCGAAAACTAGAAAAGAAGAGTAAGAGATATAAGAGGCGACGATATCGATCAAATGCACGTGCTAGTATAAATGAAAAGAAATCTACTACAGAATGGCTTAATTACATAGGGGCATGTGATGCTCATCGCAAGTTGGTAGATAAGTGGGATGAATACCTTCAAAGTGTTATGTGGTGTAGTCCACAACCCATTGACATCACACAACTAGAGGCTATAGAGAATCCAAAGTTGAGCCGTATCATAAGGAGACGACAAAATTGAGAGTTAGCTCAACAACAAAAGAAATTGGAAGTGAAATCACAGTCCACAGAACAACAGGACCCCACAGACTTACACTCTGCACCTTAACATTTTAAATCCTACACCATAGAGAAATGTAAGGTTGTGTATACAAAGGCTCAACGAAAACCTATCAATGGAAGCAATGGAGTTTATGACGGTCCAATGATAGTTAAGGAAATAGAGTTAACAGACCTAGGAGAAGAGTCCAAACATGTTTTCATTGCCCAAGATCTGACAAAAACTGAGAAGTGTGTACTTAAAGAACTTCTCAAGGAATTCAGGGATATATTTGCTTGGACATATCATGATATGAAAGGCGTTCCACCTTTTGTGGTGCAACACACAATCCCCATGAATAGCATGGCTAAACCAGTTCAGTAACAACCCTGCCCAATGAATCCTAAATTTTTTCCAAGTGCAAAAAGACATGAGGTTCTTGTCTAATTGAAAATCTGGCTTTACTTCACTTGTCAACTTTTCTTTCATTTTCACTAGTGATGTTGCACTTGATCTTCTCAGTATTTCTTTCTGTACTGATTGATTTTGTGGTGGCGTTGTCCATGGGTTGAACTTTTTCTACATTGGCTTTGTCTTGATCACGTGCTTCCGTTGATGTTGACCCGTATGATTGTGATACTGTACCTTTTTCTTGCAACTGTTGAGCATTGTCTGCGTGCATTTGAGTAACTTTTGATCTGAGAAGATCCATTGTACTTTCTGGCAGAATCTGTCTCTTTGGAGGAGATTTTGGTGATGAACTTTGTGTAGCTTTTTGAACTTTAGGTTCTATTGACTTTGACTGTTTTGTCACCTGTTCTAGCAGCTTGAGTCTTTGCATCATCTTCAGGTAGTCTTTGACTTCAATCGGCGGACCATTCATATGGGTTTGTACAAGGTCATAATCTTGCTGATATTCGTTACCATGTGAATCTTGATATGTATATGTGAGCTTGATCACATGTAACTATTTAAACACTATTGGATTTGTCGGTTTTTTACTCTGACTTGTGGAGATCAACTGAAACTTTTGTCTCTGATGATCTTCATATAAGCATTTGTCTACAGATTCTGATGGAATTTGGCTCAACTGGAAACTTCCAACAACCATATGATCTTTCAATGGTTTTTTCCTTAAAGGAGTTTGTTGGCTAGAAGTTTTAGGGCTTCTAAGTGGTGTAGCATTTCCTGTTACATAAGATGAGCTTTATGAATTTACAGCTCCCCCCTTCCTAGGGTGATCACTATAACCTGCTTCATTGTAAGAGTTCAAAATTATTTGGCTCTGGTTTAGTCTCACCTTCCGGGACTGTGAAGGTACACTTTGGATAGCACTGTTGATGTTTGGCATATGTAAACCTTCTGCATAGTTTCCTATGTATCTCCTTAAAACATGACAAATTATTTCCCAAGTTAAGCTGTAGATAGCATTATCTTTTCCCTGTATTGTTTATCCCATGGGTCTCCTATGATGTGAGCTTGTGTGGTTTCAGGACCCAAGGCATCATAGATGCTAGACTCTCGTCTGTATCTACGACCGTTTTGATCAAAGTATATGCTTGTTTGGTCACAACATCAAAGTTTGATTTTCGAAGGAGGAGAGTTTGGCTCTGAACAGTTTTTTAGGTTCACTCGGGTAATATCCTTCAGCTCTAGAGAGGATGGGCTATAATATATTCTTTTTTATGAAATGAATCATCCTTTCTGGTCTATCACTGGACGCACTTCTATGAGCTGGTATGTGGGCCGTTCAAACACTGGTTCATCTTTTTGTACAGTTTCCCTTTTTGGTTTACATACTGTGCATATAAATTATATGTGCCATATAATGCTAACATCATTCTGTTTAATGTGTCTCTTAGACTCGTGAATGATTGCTGGCAGTGGATGCAGAATCATTTGCAAACCTAAAAATCTTTTCAACGTTCGATGATATCTAGAAATCTTGACCAAATTCATGCAGAAATTTGTTGTTCAAAGGATCGATTTTAAGATTTTCAGGTGTCTGTGCATCTTTATGCTCATTTTGAACTTGCAATGCTTTTATTGGTGCTTCTAATGGTAATGCACAATCATTTGATTGCATTAAAAGTGACGAGTTATATGCACTTACATCGCGATTCGCATTTCCAATTTGCTATGTGCCTTGCTTGGCAGTTGATGTATCCCTGTTGTCTGTACTTCTTGGAAAATCTTCAGAAAAATGTCCACCTTTTTGTCCACAATCTGAGCAGTATGCCATGACTGGTCATGTCAAGCTCTTGATAAGGAGTTTTTACTTCTATGCTTGCCAAGTTGTCGACATCTTCTTTCAGATTAGTGAGCAGCAAGCTGTAGATTGCTCCGTCTATACCTCCATACTGCCTTTGGCTCGGTTCTCCAATTAGATTGGCTTCTGTTGGATCTTCCAATTCTGGTTCTCAACTATAGATCTAACCACTGTAATCCATGTACAATGATCTTGATTGCATATGCACCAACTGTATGTTTTGCTGGCTTGTGCAAATTTCTAGATAACCATTTGGATCACTTTTTTGCACCTCTATCTGCACTTCATCTTTGAGCTTGCAATACCTGGCTCCACTGAACTCTGTGAACATCTGGGAGTTCTCTAAATCTAGCTTTAGTCTAATCAATAGGATCGTGGCTCCTATGTTGGTTTTACTTCTCATCAAGTATCTATGGCCTTCTAAATTTGTGTACAAAAATTTATCCCCATTGTAGCCATATAGCTGTAAAATCTGCGTTGTTGCAGTTGTACATGTGTTGCCACTGCTACTAGCTTGTTATGTTGTACTTGAATTCTCGGCCCGCTTTGAGTCCATGTTGACTTGTTCTATAAAAACTATCTCCTAGCATATTTTAGTGTTGGTTAGCAGAATTTAGTTGCGTGTACTAGCCTAATCTGCAATCACATGTGAGTTGTGCCCCTGTTCGTCCAACGGGAAGCTAATTTGCAGTGCAATTACTTGTCCTTGTCAATTTCTAGCGTGCAAAATTTTAAAGTTTATCTGTCGCTCTACTGCTTCGAGTTGACCGTGTTCAGATGTTCTTCTGCTAATCTGGTTCGCTTTTGCGGTGTGTAATTTTTCCGGTTTTACTTTTTTCGACTTGCTCGCTTTTGCGCGGTGTAATTTCTTCGACCTTGCTTTTTGGCTTTTGATTTTTTGTTTGTTTTTTCGTCCCCCTTTTCTTTTTCTTTTTCGACTCTTCTCTTTTTATTTTTATTATTTTTTATAAACTTTTGAATTTTCTAATTTTTTTGATAATTTTATGATTTTTTATATTTTTTTGGAAAAGTTTTGATTTTAAAGGATTTCTCTGGTAATTTTGTAATTTTTATAGAGTTTTTTGAAGGTTTTATGAAATTTTTTATTTATTGTGGCAATTTATGATTTTTTATGTGAGTTTTTAAGAATTTTTTACTTTTCAAAAAAATTATTAGATCAATTTTTGATTTTTTATAAATTTTCTCTGTAAGATTTTTGAAATGAACACAATAAAAAACTCAACGACAAAAAAAAAAGAAGACAAAAAGCTCCAGTAGTAGCAGGCAGCAGTTCATAAAACAGAGAAAGAAGATAAGATAAAAAGAGAGGTTTCCCCTTTTTTTGTGTGTGTCTTCTTGTAGCTTAATAAATTGTGTGTGTAGGGGTGCATTCACGCATGTGTGTATGTGGTGGTTGACTGCATTCACACGTACAGAGGAGGGAGACGAGAGAGAGAGAGAGAGAGAGAGAGAGAGAGAGAGAGAGAGAGAGAGAGGGGGGAGAGAGTTAATTATCGCGATTCGAGAGAGAGAGAGAGAGAGAGAGAGAGAGAGAGAGAGAGAGAGAGAGAGGAAGCTAGAGAGAGAGAGAGAGAGTGAGGGTGTGTGGGTTGTATTCACGCGGAGCGAGACAAAGAGAGAGAATTTGTTGACCAGTGGGAGAGAAAAGAAGAAGAGTAGTATTTTAATGTCGAAGGGAATATCCCAAAAGATCTTAAAGGTCTATCCAATATGAAGAGTTCATGCACCGAAAGGCCCTTTTGGGAATCAAAAAAGCCAAATTTAGTCCAAAAATTAGCCGAAACGTTAAAAATCACCCGAAAATCCAAAAAATTCTTGGAAAATTCTAGAAATCATCAAAAATCACAATCAAACATTTTTGACATGCATAAGCACACCAAAAATAGCAGTTTTTACCAAAAACATGATTTACTACGAAATCGTCAATCCGACCTCGAAAATAGTAAAACGTTCAAAACTCGACCAAGGAGGGCACAAATGCACTCAAAATCATGCTTTAAATACGCACACAAAATAGCTTGTAAAGATTGCAAGATATCAATTTTTAATGAAATTAAGCAAAATTTAGTAAGAAATTGAAAAAAATATCCAAAAAATATATATTTTTTTAAATAAAATTCTTCACACATAGGAGATTAGTGCAGTGAAATAAAATCACAAAAATCACATAATTCAATTGTCAAATAATTTGATCAATAAAATCCAAACTAGGCAATTAAATCGGCAAAATTAGATCACAATTTGACGCATTTGGAGTGTGTAAATCCCTGTTTTGAGCTAAAAAATGCAGCAATTAACCATTACACACATCAATTATGCAATCAAAAGTCAAATAATCATACACATTAAGCACTTTTTAGGCGCGCACACACTAATAATTTGCATTTTTTACCAATCTTTAGGTGCGCACACAAAAGGGTTTATCTTGTCGAAATTGTAACGTGATTCCACAAATCTCTAGTTGGACATTATGACAACACAAATAAATCATCACAATTGAAAAATCATTAAGCACACATTGATTTTTAGATGCACAAACAAGGGCAAAATAGTGCACACACACTTAAAATTAGGCATATACACACTCAATTAGAATGCACACACACTTGCAATTGACCATTCAAGCATGCAATTAACTCAATTAAGCACTCAATTAGCAATATATAATCACAATCAAAATTGAACTTGTCAATTTCATATGCCACCAAATCTAAAAAATTTCGGCATTACGACGGCATGAAAACGAACAATCCAAAAATTTTCAAAGCAACATAGGATCAACATTATATTGCATCATGGTAGAGTCTCTACACAATTCTACACATCTTTAGATTCTAGGAGGTTGAGAATACCACCTTGATTACCTTTCCATTGAAGATCGATTGACGGTTCAAAGCTCCAATCCTTGGTAGCAAATTAGTGTGTAAGTTAGCAAAATTAGTCAAATTAGCAAGGGGTTAGTGTGAAATTAGAGTGTGTAAACACACAATTGGCAAGAGAATAATGAACACATTGTTTCATGCACACACATCCAAAATCCAAGAAAACATAAATAACAAGTGAAATTAGTGAGGAAACACGTCCGATTATGCCACAATTACACTAGTGTAGGCCATCGTCCCCGGCAACGATGCCAAATGTTGGGGGGGGTTCCATCGTTGCATAGCTTCAATGACCAATAAAATTATCAATCCAGAGGGATGATCTACCCGGCTAGGGCATGGAAACACTCACATGATTAGTGAGCTAATCATGACAAGACGAATGGTTGACTCTACAAGGTGAGCTTCTCGGTCTATGGAGGAGCTAAGCTACAATGATGGGCAATATTCACATCCACTTCTCTTCACCACTAATCAACCCAATCACACACACTAACGATTACAAGATGCACACAACACTAATCCTATCATGCAACACACTAATCGCAAGCACACACACATAGATCTATCGAGCACCACACTCCAATCAAACCTACATGCACACACAAGCAAAAGAGCGCAATTACACAAGAGTAGAGAGAGATTAATCACTAATTAGTTATGATCTAGCTAATCAAAGTATCATTAGCAATCACAAGAAGCATGAGAGAGGCATAGTGAAAGAGAATTAAGCATAAATTAGTGTTAATCAAATCACATGAGCAAGGAGAAGCTCAAGGACTCCATAGCTACACACCTCAAGAGCTCTCACCAAAGAGTGCTCTCAACAAATGAGCTTGAGAACCCTAATTTCTTTTTCACACTGCCTTATATACTCAGGGTAAAAATATGCAATGTTCGAGTGCCCAAGGCCTTTAGGGCTCCACCACTTATACTGAATCTGCAACCTAGGTACACTAACTGACATGTTCTTTATAGTCTGGAACTCCCATTGAGCCCGTAACACATTAAAATATTACAATGGCTTGAAATAAATCAAAAATTTACAATACATGACCATTTTAGAAAAACGTGGAAAATGTGTAACTCCAATCTTTATTGCTTCTTTGTATTCATCCTTGATGTGCATCCTACATCTTTAGTCTTTAGCAGTTCATGTTTATTGACGTTGACTCAGTTAACACTCTCTCTCTCTCTCTCTCTCTCTCTCTCTCTCTCTCTCTCTCTCTCTCTCAATTGGGCCAGCCTAATATGGTGTTGATAGAGTCCTCACGATGCCCATAACAAAGGGCATTACATTTATGGCGGCATCCCAGGCCTGGGTATGGATCCCATGAAGCTGTTCTACGACAAGTCAAGATTCTGAAGAGCTTTGCATTGAGTTAGTCTAGAGGGGAAGGGCATATCATCCACATGACCAACAGAGGCGATGAAACGCTTTTCATTAACGCCTATAAATAGAGCTCTTGTTGCAGCCTTTCCATGTATATTGCGCCTCACAATTCAACTCTGCTGTCTGGAAATAGGGAAAGCAATGTTGTGCAAACCAACCAGCTCATGGTAGATCTGTGTAAGAAGCAGCAGAATCCCCATCTAGCACAAACACCCTTTGTTCGATCCGGCAAAGTTTTGCTCTAGCAGCTCCCATGAACCCGAACAACCGTATCACTCATAGTGGGATTCAACCAGAGCCTCTCTCTCTCTCTCTCTCTCTCTCTCTCTCTCTCTCTCTCTCTCTCTCTCTCTCTCTAGTAGCCCACAACAACATGCATTGATCCTATAGAGAGATTCCATTTTGCTTGCTCTCTCTCTCTCTCTCCCTCTTTTTTTTTTTTTTTTTGGGAGGGATGTTGATCATTATGTATGCAAAGGGGCTGAGACACAAAAGCTCAAAAGAGCAAGCTTATCAGTGTCACAGAAACAGAATAATAGAGATAGACAGCAAAGACAAAGAAGGAGATATTTGTATTGATGAATTCTTGCAGAGTTTTGATACAACATATGAGCAATAGAATATGGCGCACTCTGTTGTACGGAGCTCGAACCTCCTGACCACCCCCGAGCTTCAGTCCGCTTGCATGCAACGTCTCCCTCGCAATCGTCCTCACACTCGCACTCGCAGAAGAGGAGATGTGTGTATGATCCCCAAACGCACCACCCGTCGTGCTTTTATCTTTCTTTTCCTCGAAAAGCCTACGACTTCTCAAAATAGCCGCTTTTTAGGCGTTCAATCAACTCGATTTTCGCACGAAGAATACCTGGGAGAATAAGATAAGAACGTGATCGCTAAGCAATCCGTAAAGGTTAGATTTTTACCATGACACTTTGCACAGATCCTGTTTCACACATTGATTTCTGCATCGCCTACAAAATAACCAAAAAAACATACTCGTGCAACTAATTCAACATGATGATCAAAGTAAGAAAACATAATTATGTACCTTCATAATCTCAATTGCAATAGTCTACCATGAAGAAACAAATCAACTTCTTGTTTGATAGTAGGGATAGCTGTATGATGTTGTATGTCTGTCTGTCCCTGTGTATACTACACTGCCGCTGCCTTCTATTTGTTTTCATCAGAACTTTTATAAACGAACTCAGAACAGAGCAATCCAGGTACTCAAAACGATGGGAATAGGTTTGGTCTACAAGACATCACGGACAGAATTTCGAAAAATGTCTTTCTTTGGCTAAAAACGCAACTTTTAGGTCGCGACTTCAATTTTTGGGTCTCCACTACTTTTCCAACTTATTTTAAGCCTACCCATGCATTTTAAGCTAAAACACATAAATATAAAACACTCATATTAATAAAAATCTCAATTTTATTGTTCATAGACAGACTATCTGTTATTCATTAATCTTCATCAAATACGTCTTTAGTGTATTATTTAAAAAAGAGAATATATGTTCTCTCTTAATATCTCAAACTCATTCATATAAGCTCTATTTAATAAACTATTCAACAATCTTTCAAATCGTGCTAAACGAAAGATATGCACTACTACATTCTTTTCGACTTTAAGAACTTCAAAAATTAATCCTATTACATTCTCCCCTTATCAAAATTAACTATGTCCTCATAGTTGAAAAGAGAGGGAAATTCTCTTTGCAAAACACTAAGATCAACCCATGATGCATCCTCTACTGGATAGTTCTGCCACTTAACCAAAACTTCCACAATGTCTCTATTTCTCAGATGTTTAACACGCCTATCTAGCACACAGTCAATGTTCCATCATCTTTCAACTTAGAGTTGTCTTGTAAAACATGATGCACATTAGAAACATACTTTTTCAATAAACTCACATGAAATACAGGATGCACTTTAATATGAGAAGGCAATTCCAGTTTGTAAGCTAATGAACCAATGCGCTTCAAAATTTTAAACGGCCCAACAAATCGTGGAGACAATCTTCTATCCTTTCCAAGAATCAAATGAGACTTTTCAAGAATAACCTTTAAGAAAACCATATCACCAGTTTCATACTCCACAACACGATGTTTCTTGTCATAATACAATTTATGTCTGTTTTGAGCTTCTCTAATATTCCCCCTGGTTTTGGGCAACTCGCTATCCATTTTCTCAAGCATCTCACGTGACAGTTCTACCTTATTCCTCGATTTAAGAAAATTAAAAAGTGTGGGACAGTTGTAGCCATACATTGCCTCAAACGAAGTCATCCTAATAGATGTATGATATGAACTGTTATATGCAAATTCAACCAAAGTCAGATATTCATTCCAATTAGATTGGTTTTCATTGACATACATTCGTAACATATCTTCTAAAATACGATTCACTCTCTTCGTTTTCCCATGAGTTTGAGGATGAAAAGCAGTAGACATGCGTAACTGGGTACCTATAGAGTCAAAAGTCGCTCTCCAGAAATGAGAAGTAAACTTAGAATCTCTGTCAGACACTATACTCTGGGGCATGCCATGCAAACGAAATATCTCTTTCACAAACAAGCGTGCAATTATCAATGCAGTATCATTTATTTTTACAGGAAAGAAGTGAGCTTGTTTTGTGAGTCTATCTACCACCACAAAGATCAAATCATACCCTCCACGAGTAGTAGGAAGTCTAATGATAAAGTCCATGGATATAGACTCCCACTTCTATAAAGGAATGTCTAAGGGTTGAAGGTCACCAGGTATCCTCTTATGTTCAATCTTAACTTGTTGACATTGAAAGCATTCACGCACATAATTCTTAACATCCAATTTCATACTCGGCCAAAAGAATGAAGTTTTAATCTTTTCATATGTCTTATTCAATCCATGATGACTAGAAAAAGGTGAATTATGACACTCATGCAGAATTTGACTCTTAAAAGCAGAATTTGCAGGAATACACAAGCGGTCATAATAATACAAATTTCCCTTATACAAGTGATATCTGTTCTCATACATCTCACCAATATTCTCACGCAAGAATTTCAAAATAGACATATAAAAAGAATCATTTTCAACTTCAGCATGTATCTCATCAATCAAATTGGACTGCACAACAGTCAACAAATTACACATGGACCTACGACTCAATGCATCTGCAACTTTATTTTCTTTTCCACACAAATACTTCAAATCAAAATCATACTCAGCCAGCAATTCAATCCATCTCCTTTGTCTGTTGTTTAACAATGGCTGAGTGAAAATATACTTCAAGCTTTGATGGTCAGTACGCAATTCAAATTTGACACCAAACAAAAGATGATGCCAATGTTTCAATGCATGAACAACATCAAGCAATTCTAGATCATGTGTTGCATAGTTCAATTCATGTCGTCTTAATTTCCTAGACTCATATGCAACCACTCTTCCTTCTTGTGTCAAAACACAACCTAATTGTTCACCACTAGCGTCACAGGACACAACAAATGGTTTTCCCATCTCAGGAACCTTTAAAACACAATTTTTCGCTATTTTAGCCTTCAAGGTCTCAAAAGCAGTCTCACAGCTAGAAGTCTACACAAAACCCTTGTCTTTCTTGGCCAATTCGGTCAAAGGACTTGCTATCTTAGAGAAATCTTTAATGTATGTGCTCTCATATTGTGCTAGACCCATAAAACTTCTCACATCCCTTAATGACTTAGGTGTTGGCCACTCCATAATAGTCTTAACTTTGTCAAGATCAATGTGAATCCCCTCTTTAGAAATCACTCTTCCCAAATACACAATCTGATCCTTTGCAAAAGAACACTTACTTGCTTTGGCATACAATTTATGTTCACGCAAAACGTCAAATGTTTTCTTTAAATGCAATGCATGATCTTCTTCATTCTTAGAATACACAAAAATATCATCCAAGAATACCAGAATGAAGTCATCAAGATACGGGTGAAAAATATTATTCATTAAGCACATGAAAGTTGCTAGTGTATTAGTCAAACCAAAATCAAGAACTGTAAATTCATAATGCCCATAACGTGTACGAAAAGTAGTCTTTGGAATATCCTCGGCCTTAATACGGATTTGATGGTAGCCAGAACAAAGGTCAATCTTTGAAAATATTGTGGCACCACTCAATTGGCTAAGCAATTCATCTATGTGAGGAAGAGGATATTTGTTCTTAATGGTCTGTTTGTTTAATCCCCTATAGTCAATGCATAACCTATATGTACCATCCTTTTTCTTTTGGAATAACACATGACTACCCCAAGAAGATACACTAGGTTTAATGAAACCCTTTTTCAAAAGATCATCAAGTTATATCTTGAGCTCTTTAAGCTCATCAATATTGAACCTATATGGAGCCCTTGAATAAGGTGTTGCTCCTGGATATAGATCTATGGCATGGTCTACCTCTCTAGGCAGAGATGTACCAGGAAGATCGTCCGGAAACACATCCTTAAATTCATGTAAGAGATCCTCTACAAATTCTGGATTTGTCTCTTTCTGTTTATCTCCAGATTCTTCTTTAATCTCATTAGCAAACACAAGAAACGTCTCACTCTTATCTAAGTCGCCTTATCAATTCCATGGCCAAAACTAAATTTAGAATCTCTTTCTTTCTACGAAGAGTGTGACTTACCATCATTTTTCTTTCTTAACAATCAATCAAAACATGATTTTCAATCATCTAATTGATACCAATGATAACATCATGCATATCAATGTTTATGATATAGGAATCATCTTTATGCTTCTGACTCTTCAAAGAAAAAAAACAATTTTTTCTACTAACTCTTTCGTGAAACTATTATTATCACTGGTTAAGTCCAGAAGTCTTATAACTTATCGATTTAATTTCAAGTTTAATTTCTCAATCAATTTAGACGATAAGAAGCAATAAATACTATCCAAATCAATTAAGAAATTCAAATTTAAATCTCAACTTTTACGCATAAATACGATCACAGAAGCTTTCAAAGGACGTATCAAAGACATAAAACATCACAAAGAAGGGATAGATGACTTACCTTTATCGTACGCATCGCCAAAAGTCTCCAATTGAGCCATCTTGATACGTATTGTCTTATCGGTCACCTTGCTCGAGCATTCGAAAGTCTGGTGGTCGTGTTCTCGATATTGAAAGTATAATCCAAATCTTTGAGTTCTATAATCCACGCTTCTAAATCTTCGCATATCTTTCTTCTGCCATCAAACTCTTTAAGCTTAGCTTTCGTTAAGAATGATTTGCTTGTCGCTTCTCCCATATCGTTATCGTTTCTTTTTCACGATGACGACCTCTACGTCCACCACCACCGTTCCCACCATCACCACTTCCATCATCACCACTATCAGCACCTCCACAATGATTATTGTTTCTTGGTGGAGTAGCATGGTTTTCGCCTTCATGTTTGCCATCAAGGTCCACATAGATATCAGGCTCTCGTGCTGCTTTGCTCGCAGAGCCTCAACACGCTCCCGATTTGCTTGTTCCAAATCCTCGTAGTCGTCAAATTAGGTCTTCTTGCTCCTTCATCCTCCTCTCGTATCCTTCCATATCCAGAATCAACCGCTTGCTCTGATACCAATTGTCACAGGAACAGAATAATAGAGATAGACAGCAAAGACAGAGAAGGAGATCTTTGTATTGATGAATTCTTGCAGAGTTTTGATACAACATATGAGCAATAGAATATGGCGCACTCTGTTGTACGGAGCTCAAACCTCCCGACCACCCCCGAGCTTCAGTCCGCTTGCATGCAGCGTTGCACTCGCACTCGCACTCGCACTCGCAATCGCAATCACAATCGCAATCGCACTCACACTCGCAGAAGAGGAGATCTGTATATGATCCCCAAACGCACCACCCGTCGTGCTTTTATCTTTCTTTTCCTCGAAAAGCCTACGACTTCTCAAAATAGCCGCTTTTTAGACGTTCAATCAACTCGATTTTCGCACGAAGTATACCTGGGAGAATAAGATAAGAACGTGATCGCTAAGCGATCCGTAAAGGTTAGATTTTTATCATGACACTTTGCACAGATCCTGTTTCACACATTGATTTCTGCATCGCCTACAAAATAGCCAAAAGAACATACTCGTGCAACCAATTCAATATGATGATCAAAGTAAGAAAACATAATTATGTACCTTCATAATCTCAATTGCAATAGTCTACCATGAAGAAACAAATCAACTTCTTGTTTGATAGTAGGGAGAGCTGTATGATGTTGTATGTCTGTCTGTCCCTGTGTATACTACATTGCTGCTGCCTTCTATTTGTTTTCATCAGAACTTTTATAAACGAACACCGAACAGAGCAATCCAGGTACTCAAAACGACGGGAATAGGTTTGGTCTACAAGACATCGCGGACAGAATTTCGAAAAACGTCTTTCTTTGGATGAAAACGCAACTTTTAGGTCGTGACTCATAAAACCTCTATTTTTGGGTCTCCACTACTTTTTCGACTTATTTTAAGCCTACCCATGCATTTTAAGCTAAAACACATAAATATAAAACACTCATATTAATAAAAATCTCAATTTTATTGTTCATAGACAGACTATCTGTTATTCATTAATCTTCATCAAATACGTCTTTAGTGTATTATTTAAAAAAGAGAATATATGTTCTCTCTTAATATCTCACACTCATTCATATAAGCTCTATTTAATAGACTATTCAACAATCTTTCAAATCGTGCTAAATGAAAGATATGCACTACTATATTCTTTTCGACTTTAAGAACTTCAAAAATTAGTCCTATTACAGTTAGGCACTAGAGGAAAAGGGGATGCAGGCATTCATGTCAAACTAATTTTTACTTTAGCGAGCCGGGCACAAGTGCCCGGCTTACTCTCGCAAGGTGAAGCTTTTGTCATTGATTTCAATCTCAATTAGAGACCTTAGACACCGCCTTGGGGATGGTAAGCCCGTGAACTTGCACCCTTGTTAGTTTATCCAAGGGGTCCCTCGCGGACCCCATTAGGGGCGCGACAGCGCCCAAGAGCCCCGTAGGGATCTAGCTACTGCGAGACTTGGTTGCCCTCACTCGTCAAAACCTTGATCACCCCGGCGAGTTTTCAAGAGAAATTGCTATACCCAACTTGGGCGTCGGTTCGTAAAAGTAAAAATTGGTGGCTTGTTTTAGAGCTTAGATAGAGGGCTTCTGGACGAGGAAGCCGACGACCTTCAAAGCCCATCACCCAGATGAAGGCTTCGGGATACTCCTTGGCGCACTCTGCAATTTCACGCAGCACTGAGGTGCCATCTTGGGAGCCGAACATGGGTAGCTCACTATTGTCTGTCGTAGTAGTCGCTGCCATGGAAATGCTATGTGTACATGCTAGGGAGTCTAATCTTTCCGCACCATGAAGCCCACCCACGAAAACCTGCTTTGCAATCTGCTCGCTTGACAACGCCAGGACAGATCTCGAGATTCTAGTTCTCATACGGCTTCCACACAAGCATGGCGCTCACACAACTGCCATTAGAGATGGCGAGCGGGTTGGGTCTCTTGGGGGCGAACATGGTAGTGTCTTTGAGATCAAAGAAGCTCTTTGACAAGCTCTCTGCGAGGGCACAGGTGGGAGCAACAACTATCGAGGAAGTGGCTATGGAGATGACCATGTTGGATACAGTGTACTATCACTCGCACTTTGCTCTGCTAATCTCTCTCTCTCTCTCTCTCTCTCTCTCTCTCTCTCTCTCTCTCTCTCTCTCTCTCTCTCTCTCGCGCGCGCAGCCCACGACGGCGTGCAGTACTAAAGAGAGTCTCCGAATCCGTATTGAATTTTCATCATATTTCTCTCTCAAAATAATCCTCAAGTGCACTCAACCGCTCTCTCGCTCTCTCTCTCTCTCTCTCTCACTCTCTCGCTAGCAGCCCACGGCGGCGTGCAATCCTATAGAGAGATTCCATTTTGCATGCTTCTGGTACGAGCTGCAGCGACCAAAGAAGGCATCGACAAAAGCAAGCATCGGGTGAGAGCTTTTGGGAAGACAAGCTCTCGTGCTACAGCGTGTGCGGGGTGGAAGAGGTCTACTGAGCGACTAGACGAGGAAAGAAGTTGGCAGGCCGTCGTCAACGAGCAAGCGGTCATTATATTTCTCTCTCAAAATCATGGAGTGCACGTTGTTGTTCTCTCTCTCTCTCTCTCTTACACACATGTGAGCAGCGAGCAGTGCTACAGGTAGATTCAATGTTCGGTTAAAAATCAATTTTACAAATATACAAAATTCTCTTTAGGGTAGATTCAAAAAGAGGAAATTAAAAGAAAAGATTTTTTTTTGCAATTTATCTCTAGTTTTTTATTTTTCAAGTGGAGTTTCTCCTTCTCCCCCTCCCTTCAATCGGCTGTTTTGATTTTTCAACGGCTCAAGGCTAAGTTGAAGCACACTATTCCCAAACATTGGAGAGATTCTATGGAGAAAGTTGTATTAAATTTGCATGCTTTTGGTTATCATATGAGCAAGCATATGACAAATTCTATGTTTGCATCCATGCGAGCCATTCAAGTGAACAGGTCTATAGCGAGTGTCAGAGGTCGCATGGCGAAGGTCTTGCCCTACCAGTTTTGCCTCTCAAGGGTTACATTTCCACCACAATTGGTGCTTGCCCATGTTAATTTGATCAAAAATATACGCATGTCATAGAAATGTAGACCCCGTTTCCATATTGTCACTCTTCGACAGTGTTGTGACCTCCTCAAAATAGACACATGGAAAATTTTAGAGGTATTAGGCTATACAATTTTCTTTTAAAAATGGAAGGGGAGAATCAACAAAGATCCCCCTCTTGTGGTCTATGAAATCTCTCTCTCTCTCTCTCTCTCTCTCTCTCTCTCTCTCTCTCTCTCTCTCTCTCTAGCAGCCCACGGCGGCGTTCAATCCTATAGAGAGATTCCATTTTGCATGCTTCTGGTACGAGCTGCAGCGACGAAAGAAGGCATCGACAAAAGCAAGCATCGGGTGAGAGCTTTTGGGAAGACAAGCTCTCGTGCTGCAGCGTGTGCGGGGTGGAAGAGGTCTACTGAGCGACTAGACGAGGAAAGAAGTTGGCAGGCCGTCGTCGACGAGCAAGCGGTCATTATATTTCTCTCTCAAAATCATGGAGTGCACGTTGTTGTTCTCTCTCTCTCTCTCTCTCTCTCTCTCTCTCTCTCTCTCTCTCACATGTGAGCAGCGAGCAGTGCTACAGGCAGATTCAATGTTCAGTTAAAAATGTATTTTACAAATATACAAAATTCTCTTTAGGGTAGATTCAAAAAGAGGAAATTTAAAAATAAAAATAAAAATTGCAATTTATCTCTAGTTTTTTATTTTTCAAGTGGAGTTTCTCCTTCTCCCCCTCCCTTCAATCGGTTGTTTTGATTTTTCAACGGCTCAAGGCTAAGTTGAAGCACACTATTCCCAAACATTGGAGAGATTCTATGGAGAAATTTGTATTAAATTTGCATGCTTTTGATTATCATATGAGCAAGCATATGACAAATTCTATGTTTGCATCCATGCGAGCCATTCAAGTGAACAGGTCTATAGCGAGTGTGAGAGGTCGCATGGCGAAGGTCTTGCCTTACCAGTTTTGCCTCTCATGGGTTACATTTCCACCACAATTGGTGCTGGCCCATTTTAATTTGATCAAAAATATACGCATGTCATAGAAATGTAGACCCCGTTTCCATATTGTCACTCTTCGACAGTCTTGTGACCTCCTCAAAATAGACACATGGAAAATTTTAGAGGTATTAGGCTATACAATTTTCTTTTAAAAATGGAAGGGGAGAATCAACAAAGATCCCCCTCTTGTGGTCTATGAAATCTCTCTCTCTCTCTCTCTCTCTCTCTCTCTCTCTCTCTCTCTCTCTCTCTCTCTCTCTCTAGCAGCCCACGGCGGCGTGCAATCCTATAGAGAGATTCCATTTTGCATGCTTCTGGTACGAGCTGCAACGACGAAAGAAGGCATCGACAAAAGCAAGCATCGAGTGAGAGCTTTTGGGAAGACAAGCTCTCGTGCTGCAGCGTGTGCGGGGTGGAAGAGGTCTACTGAGCGACTAGACGAGGAAAGAAGTTGGCAGGCCGTCGTCGACGAGCAAGCGGTCATTATATTTCTCTCTCAAAATCATGGAGTGCACGTTGTTGTTCTCTCTCTCTCTCTCTCTCTCTCTCTCTCTCATGTGAGCAACGAGCAGTGCTACAGGCAGATTCAATGTTCGGTTAAAAATCAATTTTACAAATATACAAAATTCTCTTTAGGGTAGATTCAAAAAGAGGAAATTTAAAAATAAAAATAAAAATTGCAATTTATCTCTAGTTTTTGATTTTTCAAGTGGAGTTTCTCCTTCTCCCCCTCCCTTCAATCGGTTGTTTTGATTTTTCAACGGCTCAAGGCTAAGTTGAAGCACACTATTCCCAAACATTGGAGAGATTCTATGGAGAAAGTTGTATTAAATTTGCATGCTTTTGGTTATCATATGAGCAAGCATATGACAAATTCTATGTTTGCATCCATGCGAGCCATTCAAGTGAACAGGTCTATAGCGAGTGTCAGAGGTCGCATGGCGAAGGTCTTGCCTTACCAGTTTTGCCTCTCATGGATTACATTTCCACCACAATTGGTGCTTGCCCATGTTAATTTGATCAAAAATATACGCATGTCATAGAAATGTAGACCCTGTTTCCATATTGTCACTCTTCGATAGTCTTGTGACCTCCTCAAAATAGACACATGGAAAATTTTAGAGGTATTAGGCTATACAATTTTCTTTTAAAAATGGAAGGGGAGAATCAACAAAGATACCCCTCTTGTGGTCTATGAAATCTCTCTCTCTCTCTCTCTCTCTCTCTCTCTCTCTCTCTCTCTCTCTCTCTCTCTCTCGTTCGTTTAGATGAGTGTGGAAGTCCAATTTGGATGTCCTTAGATGTGAAAGATAGTGAGTGGACGATCCACAAAAATTGTTGTTTTCGTGTGCAAACAAAGGAGAGTGCTCGAGATGGGCCAAGGGAGCTGCAAGGGATGTGGTAGTAAAAGGGCAGTCATCCTAAAGGTGTGAGTTGCACCCTTTGGATTTCCATGTGCTAATAAAAGGCTATGAACTACAGGCTACAAGCTGCCAATTTATGGCAGGGAAGGTGCTTGTGGGTTGGGGGTTGCACACTGCCATATTCTGGTAGGGCAAGGCGTTTATGTGTTGGCAGGGTGAGGAGGCAGGCCTGCAACAGACAGCAACGAGGAGGGGGGGGGGGGGGGGGGAGGTCAACCTCCAAGCGGAATATTCCATAGTAAAAAGTTTTTTCTAAGAGTTGCTAGTAGGTGCTAGTAGTAGGCATCGTTGAAAATTTATAGTTAGTTATTATTGAGCTTCCATTTTATGAATCTTGCTTAGTTTTTTTGTTTTGCTCCATGTTTGGTAAGATTCCTCTTCATGTATAGTTTTACTCGGGTTATTGTTCGCTCAAAAAACCTCGCTCGGTGTATAGTAACACTCTTCTTGAGAAAACCCAGAATTTGAGAGAGAGAGAGAGAGAGAGAGAGAGAGAGAGAGAGAGAGAGAGAGAGAGAGAGAGAGAGAGACTGACTTAGTATTTCTATTTTCCATGATATGTAAGTTCCACAAAAACAATCGTCGTCGAAAGTGGTTGGTAGTTGCAATAGGCGGGAGGAGTTCTCGACATGTTGTGTGGTGGTGGGGGGGGGAGGGAGAGAGAGAGAGAGAGATCAGATAAGAGGAGAGAACCACTTGTAGCCGGGCTACAGTGTCACTTCACAGGACAGACAGTTGGTTACAGTTGGTCTGGTTCACACTGGACGGACCCTCTGGTCTGGGAGTGACACGTGGCAGGGTACCTACCGACGGTGGTCTAGTGGACCTCGTGGCCAGGTCACCACATGGCTAACATTTATGAGCCGTTGGTGGCTCTTTATGGTGATACATATGAGTAGTCACTCTGGGCCAGTGGTATTATCTTGTACGTAGTCGTCTAGAGAGAGTCTTACACAGGGCAGTGCTTCACCATCCCTGCACGTCTGAGCCTCGACACCCCTCTAGTACCTGTGAGTTCTGGGCTGGAGCTGAGTGTGCTGCCACGCCAGAGTTTGTACATGGTTCTTTGAGCTAGTCGAGTCCACATGTTCTGGTTCATTGTTGTGTCTCTATTGTTATCCATTGTTTCTGTGTTTCATTCTGTTTGAGAGAGTTTCCATTTGTTTGAGTGAGATTGTCACGCACATTGCACTAAGGGACACCCACACTGTAGAGAGCACGACACATTATCCGCGCTACAGGTGCTCTCATTTTGGCGATCACGGTGGGACCTCAACTGAAGTCTCACTCTGTTGAGTAACTGGTTTCTTCGCTTCGCCTGTGCAGCCTGTTGGTCTGGTCCACTTTCACCCTTGATAGCTTAATCTAGCTGGTTTGGTCCTCTCTTGCCCTGGTCCAACCTGCCCTCGTCTCTGGTCTAGACCCCCTCAACCCTGGTCTAGTCCTCCTCGTCCCTGGTCCAGCTGGTCTAGTCACTTGCCTGGTCTAGACCCTGGTCTAGTCCTCCTTGTCCTTGGTCCAGCTGGTCTAGTCACTCGCCTGGTCTAGTAGAGTCTAGACCAGTCTTCAGCCAGTTCAAGGTTTTCTTGCCCAAAGCTTGGCTAGTTTGGTGGTCGCTGCATGACCCATACAAGGAGGTCAGTCGAGCGTCAAAGTGCCCTCCTGAGTCCTTTGAAGTACTACAATAGAAGACGACCGTTGGAACTTGTTAGAAGTCCATCAACCTCATCACCCATACCTCCACATACGACATCATCCATTCCTCCCTCCGGTTCCACATCTTCCAGATCACCATCTCCATTGAAGCTCTCACCTATTCTGCTACAGCAGGCTACTGAGCAACAGGCTCAGCAAGGGGCCATGGAGCCATTGGCTAGCGTTTTGGCTAAGGTAAACATCAAGTTCCTTACATTCAAAGGTCTCTCTTCAGAAGATGCTGACGACCATGCAAGGAGGTTTGTATCTCTGTGTAGGGATCGTGGTCTTAACAGGGAGATGCTTATTTGGTACTCTTTCCATCCACCTTGGATGGCTTAGCAGACAAATGGTACAGCCAGTTTGCAGAGAACCATTTTGCAACTTGGGCAACCTTAAGACAACAGTTTTTTGTAGCTTTCAGGCCAGGAGACTACTAGGAGAAGGTAATGGATGAGTTGGCCAACATGGTGCTCCAGCCAGAGGAGACCTTTGCAGAACTTATGACCAAAACCAAGTCTCTGGTTGCCAAGCTTCCCCAGCAACCAGGTGAATTTATGGTTAAGAAGTGGGTAGAGAAGGCGCTTCCCAAAAGTTCTCAGCAAAAATTACGAGAGAGTCTCCGACCCGACGCTACTTTGGAGGAGTTCATCGCAGCTGCTACGCGGATAGAGGGGGCTAGGAAGCTGTTCACCAATTCCTCTCACATAGAGACCCCCTCTGTGTTTTTGGAAAGTCCTTCTGATCCTTTATCTTCTTTACGCAGGGAATTGGAAGCCCTAAAGTTACAGCGAGCTCTTCAAGAGGAGAGGTCCTTCTCTCTTAGACAAGAGAAGCCTCCACATCACGAGGCATTGGAACAGATTAAGCGTGAGCTAGAAGAGCTCAAGTGTCAACAAGAGACTAAGGCTACGGTTTGGTGTAGCTCGTGCCGCTCTCCAGGTCACCATCCACAGGAATGCCCCCTTCGGGTTTACTGCCACTTCTATGAAAAATCTGGACATGAGGATAAGGATTGTTACTACCTCAAGGGATTGAGACAAATACAGCAAAGCCTTGGTCCTTCTCTTCAGCAAGGGCCAGCACCTGCATCCAACATGGTTTCTACCTGTGGCCATCCACACCATATTCCACCTTTGCTGACAGCCCCTCCTATGCAAGGTATGCAGAGCACTTTTCCCTCTCAGAGCTTTTATCATACCCATGCCCCCTCACCACCTCACAGCTTCTATGCCTCCACCTCCAACTCCATGGAGCAAGGACCACCTCGTCCTTCGACTCGTCCAGTGAATCGGCCCATTTTGTGCTACAGATGCGGGGAATATGGTCATTACCAAAGCAAATGCCCTCTGTCAGAAGGGTCTCCTCTCTGCCGTCATTGCCCTGATATGAAGGATCACTACAGTAAGGATTGCCCTAAAATTCGTGCATCTACGGCTTCGAACCCAAGTCAAAGCCAGACTGAGTTTGCCTTTCCCAAGCTCAATTTGATAGCAGTTAGCACTGTTTCTCAGCCGCCCCCTTCTACCCACGTGGTTACCCCTCAAAATAAGCCGCCACAGTTGGTAGAGGAGCCATCAGGCGTCCTCACCCGGGCCCAGAGAGCTGCTCTTGGTCTTAGCATTCCATCAAGTTCAACTGCCCCACACAATCTCACACCAGTGGATACCCTACCTGCAGCTGTTAACAAACCATCCCCCAATGCCATCAAAGAATCCCAATCTTTGCTCTCTGATATCGATGAAGCTTTCTTAGAAGCAGTTTCCGATCTACAGAAGATCAAGGTACCAGAGGAACAACCGGTAGAAAAAGAGAAGCTTACAGCAGAGACAGTCTTGAAGAACACTTTCCAACAAGTGTCCCTCTATGACATGCTGCGACTAGATGCAAAGTTTAGAAGTGACACCCTTGTGGTTATTCAGTCACTTTATCCTGGAGCAGATCCTAGTGGCGGGCACCTCCAGGTGCGACCATCAGAGTCCTATATGATATCTAATCCCGTTGCTCCACTCACTGATTATAAAAGCCCTCGCCTAATAGTGTCCATTTTAGGTCGGCAATTCTCAGGAGTGATAGTGGATGGTGGATCTGGCATCAACCTGATGCCTGAGTTCACTATGTTAGCCCTAGGTCTACAGCCTACTCGCCCTGCTCCCTTCACAGTTACGTTGGCCGACCAGCGAACAGTCTACCCAGTAGGCATAGTGGACAATGTTCCTGTACAAGACTTTACTTTTAACTTGGATTTTGTTGTGGTTCTGATGGGGGCTTTTCACAAGCCAAGCTCCCATACCCTCTTCTCTCGTCCCCACCCCATGAAAACCCCCTCTTAGGGAGGGAGTGATAAAAGGCATTGGAAAAAGTAAAAAATAAATAAAGTATGATTATGTAAATATATAAGAAAGGTAAAATAGGCCACCTCATGCCTGCGGGGTAGCCCATCCCCACCTTGCCTCCGTCTTCTTCACTGTTGCCCCGTCGTGTGTCCCTTTTCCTCTCCTCCACTCAAAAGGTCAACCCCCTCTCTCTTCCCCTTTTCCTTTCTCCTTTCTCTCTCCCCTCAAGCTACCCCACCTCTCACCAATAATGCATTATAACTCACCAATAATGCACCCTAACTCACATGCAACTTACCCTATCTTCCAAAATAGTATACCCCACCCCCTCTTTCTCTCTCCTATCATATCCCATGACCCAAATACCCCCCTCTCTCTCTAAAGGGCGCCATATCTCTTGTCTTGTAGCTAAATAACCTTCCCCACACTCACACACTCAGTTTCACTGAAAAAAGGTGCCCACAGACCCATCCCCACCCAATGGTTACCTGATTTTTCTTGTGTTCACACACATCTGCACACAGATTCACCTCTGAACACACTCCCCTCTCTCCCCTCTTGTAATTACTTTATTCTCCATGTCACCTCTCACTTTTTTTCATCAACCCATCTCTCTCTCTTAGTCTCTCTCTCATGAGACTGCTGTTCTGGCACATATACACACGGCCAGACAAGTGGGGCCCACAGTCACATGGCCTATGTAGATAATGATTTCTTCATTTCTAAATTCTAGAATTCCTCCTCCCCTATATAAAGAGGGGTCACCATCACACTAAATTCACACACAACATCACCAAAGAACACACTATGCACTGTGTGTGCCTAGTGCACACACACACACCCACACCATCACCATCACCGCAATCACCATGCTTGTCTTGAGCATGACCTCTACACCCTTGGCTATGAAAGATGAAGGGCAACTAAATGAAGGATGATGGCCATAACCCTCGTGCGAGTCTTCGCCATCAACTCCCACCTATCCGCCATGTGCTCTACCACTCTCTCCCTTCTCATTCCCCTATCCTATGCTCCCCATTTCATCGCCTTATTCTCTAAATAAAGCTTGAAGTTTTGTGAGTATGTTTTCTTGCAATGTTTTGCCCATGTGAGGCGTGCGGAATCGCCACCTAGTCTTGTGTTTGGAGTGAGCTTGTGTATGTGTGAAGGGTGTGCGGATTCGCCATCCTTTTGTGGTGCCTAAGTACTAAGCCGCTATACCCCCTCCCTCACTCTCTCTCTCTCTCTCACTTGATCTTATTCCCTTTCCTCTTCATCATTACTCCCAAGCATCCATCTCTCTTGGATGAAAACTTTGCTATGGTGGCGTGTTGTTTGCGTCATAGCCACTGAAGCTAGGTGGTGCCCCTGTTTGCTTTACCATGACGGGCTCGAGGCGCGCCATTCGGTCCCCAGTGTTTTAGAGGCCGTCGGGGTTCGGGGTTTGCTTTGCTCCCGTCATTTGGTGCCCCCACTGAGGATCTTTTCATGAAACCCTTCAGTTTACAAGGCTGAAACCCCTAAACTATTGTGAATGGATGAATGGCTAGCAGGATTTGCTAATTGGATGACAGAAGAAGAAGAGCTCGAAGCACAACTAGACGAACTCCGCATCTCCATCGAAGCTCGAGTGCCAGGCGTAACGATAATCGATTTGCAGTGGGAGATTCAACCAACACGCCAAACCCAGTGTATATACATAGGCCAAGTGCCAAGAAGAAGAAGGAGAAGGTCGAAACCATGTCCGCAACCTACAACCAACCCACAACAACAAAATGGAAGGAGCTCTACACAATAGAGAATCAACACTATTCTACTTTGAGAATCGGGTGACTCAAGTCACCGAGGTAATTATCACAGTCAGTTTTCAAGTCGCACCTGATGTTGCAGCACAGATAACAAAATCATTGGCTCACACTCTCACTAGAGAAACTAGGGATCTACTAAGTTTGTTTCAGGAAAGAACACCACCCTCTCCCACAAGCTTGGACAGTGACTAAGCACCTCTAAGCTTCACATGAATGAGTACAACCTACCTCAAGACAGATCACACATACCAACACATGTACGCTCAATCAAGGTAATACTGGATTTGAAGGCTCACTACTAGCACGTCATTGACACCATGCTGGGTGGGGAGCAATTTTTTGAGGTTCTAGAATCAGATCAACCATTTGTCTTACCTTTGGTACAAGGCAATGTACCGTTTGAAGTTTTAATCTATGTCCTAGTATAAGAGGGTATACACGCCTCCTTGTAAAGAAGAAAAAAACTTTTGCAAGTTAAGCAGTGTGTCTTTCTAGCTCTCTCTCAGTGATCATGGCAAGTGTAGCATTTCCAACATTTAAAGGAAAGAAGGGGGAGGATTTGGTAACAGACTTCCTAGATGACTTTGAAGTAGCATGTGTAGTGAGCAACAAAGATACGGATGAATCCCGGGTTAGAATCTTTAAGCATCTCATGAAGCTAGAAGCTAGATCATGGTACAATGCACTTCCACAAGCAACCAAGGATGACTGGGAACCCTTAAAAACCGCTTTTAAGAGGCTCTTTGGGGGAGGTATCACTTCAGAAAAGTTGTGGGACAAGTTGAGAGACTTGAAGCAGGAGGGTCTTTTAGAATATGCCACCTATGAGTCCAAATTTGTGGATTTGTGGGAACGGTGGGTTGAGTCACTGGCAAGGGGGGAAGCCGCACCCGATTTCCTAAAAAAAGATCGATTCACGCATGGCTTATGGCCGTTTCTCAAGGAGAAGGTGAAAGGTAGATTCTCGGCTACGTACAAGTTAGTCGTTGAGATTGCTCGCCTTAAGGACAAGAAGCTACGAATGAAAGCCAAAAAAACCGAGTCAACAGAAGCAAGAACATCGCGTCGACCAGCAACTACGACAACCACCATACCACCACCACCGGCTCTTGAGGTAAGAGATGACCAACAAGATATGTTGGCCCATATTACTGACCAACTGCAGAATTTGTCTGTCCACTTAATACAACAAGGGAGGAGTCAAGAAAGAGATCAAGACCCTGGAAGAGCACGACGACAAAACAGGGAGTATCATTGCTATAACTGCGGAGAAGACGGTCACAGTATGTACTACTGTCCCAAACCACGACAAAACTATAATAGAGGAGGTAGGAGGAACCAATTGTCACCCCCTAGAGAAAGAACACCCCCACCCCGAGCACCACCCCCACCAACACAAATTCTACGTCCACCCCAGACACCACTACAAGCATCCATCCCACCTCTTCCACCAGCCCCACCACCTGATCACCCTGTAAACATCATAAGGCTAGAAGAGAAAGGAAAATCCGTAGTAGTGGATCCACCCTGAGCGAAGGAGAGGGACAAGGGTAAGGAGAAGGTAACCTTTTTAGAACCACTTGAAGCCATGACTGTGAAAAGAGCTAGGAGGGAGAAAGCTACACAATCAGATGATGAGAGAAGCATGAGAGGAGAAACTAGCAAGAGGCCATCCAGGCCACGACGGAAATTGGGCATCATCAACTTCCAGCTAGGGGAAATTTCTAAGCCCTATGATCTAACATTGGATGTGGCAGAGCAAGGACCGAAGATTACATGGCCACAGCTGCTACATCTTGCACCAAAAGTAAGGCGACAATGGTCTAAAATGGTAAGTACAAGACGGTCCAAAACAAAGGTAGCCGGAGCAATTTCGGGATGCAACATGGATGACATCCTTCCAATTCTCGACGTAAACATAAAAGGAAAGAGGGTTGGAAACACCTACATTGATGGAGGTGCACAAATCTATGTAATGAGCGAAGCTATGATGCTTCGATTAGGGCTCGAGGTTGACAGGCCTTCTCCATGCAAGGCAAAGATGGCAAACAACGCAAAAGTAAAGTGTGTGGGTGTGGTAAGTGCCGTGAAAATAAAAGCTTTCAACACTGAGGTAGAGGTAGATGTTTTTGTAATGCCTACTAAGGGGGAGGGCTATCCACTAATTTTGGGAAGGCCATGGTTGATGGCCATGAAGGAAAAACAGAACTGGGGTATTGGCCTTCTACGCATGACGGTAAGAAAGGGGAGACAATCTACTACGACATGAGGATTGGCAAGCAGAAGCAAATGAATCTGGAAACATCGGCAAATGAAACCACTAGCAAATCTTCCAGTTCTGAGGAGGAGACCACATCCACCGACGAAAGTGACAGTTCCATTGATGTGATGGGTATCATTATGAAGGATCCACAAAGGGTAAGCACAACTAGTGATCCATCACCAAAAGGGAAACCCAATGAAGAGGAGAGAAAATCACCTGGCCTAGGAGGAAGTAGGTTGAAGGGTATGTTGTCTACAAAATTAACACTTGAGGAGAAAGATAGTTTTTTGCAAATGTTGATGGGATTTCCTAACCTGTTCATTGACAACTATGAAAGAATCACAGGCATTACAATGGTGGAACATCATATTAAGCTGAAGGAAGGGGTAAAACCAGTTGTGCAAAAGCTACGATGACTGGGGGTCATACAAGAAAAGGCACTCTTGGCCGAAGTAAGGAAACTGCTGGAGGCGGGATTCATCTATCCTGTAGAAAACTCAGAATGGGTGTCACCCGTAGTGGTGACGCCTAAAAAGAATGGTAAGTGGAGGGTCTATGTTGACTACAAACCACTAAATGCAGCTACAAAGAGAGACCACTTTCCTCTCCCTTTCTTGGATGAAATTCTGAATGAAGTAGCGGGTTTTGAATGCTATACCGTCTGTGATGGTCATTCAGGATACTTTCAAATACGCATAGCCTTGGAAGATCAGCTAAAAACTACTTTTATCACGCCATGGGGTTGTTTTTCATACAGGGTTATGCCATTTGGTCTCACAAATGCACCTGCCACATTCCAAAGATATGTCACATATGTTTTTCAACCGTTCTTTGGAACATCCATAAGAGTGTTCATTGATGATTTTTGTATATATAGCTCCCGTATTTCACATTTAGAAAAGGTAACTGAAAGTTTGGCCATGTTGCAGAGCCTAGGTGGGCAATTAAATGTGGATAAATGTCACATTGGGGAGAGTAAAGTCATTCTACTAGGCCATGAAATTTCAGCAAGAGGTATCAACGCCGACCCAAGTAAGGTGTCCGCACTCATAGCCCTGCCTTCACCAACGATCGCACGTCAACTGGTCTCTTTTCTACAGAAGGTGAGGTACTTAAGTAGATTCATACATCTACTATCACAACTTGTTCTACCACTGCAACAACTCACTCAAGGATCAACTTTCACTTGGGACGAGGAAAGTGAACATCACTACAACAAGGTAAAGGAGGTCTTAGCCACTCTGCCAACTATCTCACCACCTAAGTGGGATGAAAAATTCTATGTCACCTCAAGTGTTGGTGATGACTCATTGGGGGCTGTGCTACTCCAAAAGGATATGACGACATCTTTCATGAGGCCAATCTACTTCTCTAGTCGAATGATGACAGCAGGAGAGAAAGGTTTCACCCATGTGGAACACTTATTCCTAGCTCTTAGATTTGCAACTACAAAGTTTAGGTCATATTTGCTGCCTAAGCAATTTGTGATTCTAACCACGGATGAAATATTTCCCTATGTTGTACAACACATGGATGTGTCTGCTAGAATTACTAAATGGCTAGTTCGTCTGCAAGAGTTTGACTACACGGTACAGGTAGAAAGCACGACAAGGGCAAGTTTGGGGGGACTCATGACCTACCAAGTCTTTGAAGGGAAGGAGAATCAATATAAGGAAGGAGAAGTCCGATTACCTCCAGTACCACCGATGGTAGAAGGAGCATACTCTCTCTACTTTGATGGAGCCTACAAGCGAGCGTCCGACAAAGCAGCTGCAGGCATAGTGGTCTTTGATGACAAAGGGACAAAGGTATTTTCGTTGGGCCAATTGTTAGATTCACATTCTAACAATGAAGTTGAGTATGCAGCACTAACCAAGGGTCTACAATGGTGCGTCTCGCAAGGTGTACAACGCCTTAATGTATTTGGGGATGCTCTACTTCTGGTAAGGCAAGTAAATGGAGCATGGACATGCAAGAATGCTAGTTTAAGGACTCACTTAAGTGGTGTAAAAACCTTGTTGGGTAAGTTTGAAGAAGTTCAAATACACCATATCCTAAGGGCTCAAAACCAAGAAGCAGATGCCCTAGCAAGTGAAAGACTACAGGAAGTGGTGGTTGGAGCAATAAAGATAAAGCCCCCTCTATTTCAAGGCAGTGATGCTTTGCCTGACATCATGCATTCTTTGGAAACGGGAGAATGCCCATCAGATTTAACAAAGGGACAGAAGCAATGGCTAACGCGGAAGGCCACAAGGTATCGACTCATCAATGACGGTTTGTACTGTAAGGGTAAGGACCAAATACTCAGGAAGGTCCCTCTCTCTCAGGAAATCACGAGAGTAATTGCTAGCTGTCACGACGGGGTTTGTGGTGGTCACTTTGCCCTAGACATAACAAGTAGGAAAATCTTGCAAGCAGGCTTCATATGGCCTAGCCTCAACCGTGATGTACACCACTGGTGCAAAACATGTAAGTTGTGTCAAAAGGCCGGCACTAGGTCACTTATGCCTGAACCACAGACACCTATTCTCTCATATGGCCCATTTGAAAATGGGGTATCGATGCCATTGGACCATTACCTAGGGACAACTCAGGAAATTCTACATTATCATGGGGGTCGACTACATGACTAGATGGGCAGAGGCTACAGCCACCACTAGAATCACAGCGGTAGAGGTAGCTAAATTTATCTACGAGCACATATGCTGTAGGTTTGGCACACCTTTAGAGATCATCTCTAATAGAGGGCCAGGTTTCAGAGCAGACTTGGTAGGAGAATTAATGCAGAAACTGGGCATTACAAGGAGGCACTCTTCACCATATTACCCTCAATGTAATGGCCTAGTTGAAAAGGTAAATGGAATGGTTTCTGAAATTATTACCAAGCAGGTAAACAATCATCCTGGAGACTGGGATAAGTATCTACTACCAGCTTTATGGGCCTACAGAACTTCATTTCGTACATCCTTGGGATTCACACCGTATCATCTAGTATTTGGTAAGGAAGCAATCTTGCCCATTGAAGTGCAACTACAAAGTCTCAGAGTAATGGCAAGCCAGCTTCAACAGCCCAACATGCATTTGAGAGATCACATCATCAACTTGGAAAGACTGTAGCTGGACAGAGAAGAAGCAATAAATTATTATGCAGCACAAGCAGAGCATAGACGGCTTAGCTTTAACGAGCATCTCCGGAAAAAAGAATTGAAGAAAGGAATGTTGGTGCTCCGCTACGACAATCGCTTCGACACGGGCAAGGAAGGAAGGTCCTTTCATCGTCAGGAAAAAGTATGCCAATGGAAGCTACCAGCTTATGGAGGCTGATGGAAAACTTCATAAAACCAGGGTAAATGGTTGGCGACTTAAACCTTATTTTCTTCGATTTGACCAGGCTCCACCAATTGACATTCCAGATGAGGACACACCATCAGCCGCCACCTCCGACGATAATGATCAAACAGATGAGCTAGAGACATGAATGCCTCTAGCCAAAAGGGGAGGGCTAATGATGGGGGCTTTTCACAAGCCAAGCTTCCATACCCCTCTTCTCTCATCCCCACCCCATGAAAACCCCCTCTTAGGGAGGGAGTGATAAAAGGCATTGGAAAAAGTAAAAAATAAATAAAGTATGATTATGTAAATATATAAAAAAGGTAAAATAGGCCACCTCATGCCTGCGGGGTAGCCCATCCCCACCTTGCCTCCTTTTTCTTCACTGTTGCCCCGTCGTGTGTCCCTTTTCCTCTCCTCCACTCAAAAGGTCAACCCCCTCTCTCTTCCCCTTGTCCTTTCTCCTTTCTCTCTCCCCTCAAGCTACCCCACCTCTCACCAATAATGCATTATAACTCACCAATAATGCACCCTAACTCACATGCAACTTACCCTATCTTCCAAAATAGTATACCCCACCCCCTCTTTCTCTCTCCTATCATATCCCATGACCCAAATACCCCCCTCTCTCTCTAAAGGGCGCCATATCTCTTGTCTTGTAGCTAAATAACCTTCCCCACACTCACACACTCAGTTTCACTGAAAAAAGGTGTCCACAGACCCATCCCCACCCAATGGTTACCTGATTTTTCTTGTGTTCACACACATCTGCACACAGATTCACCTCTGAACACACTCCCCTCTCTCCCCTCTTATAATTACTTCATTCTCCATGTCACCTCTCACTTTTTTTCATCAACCCATCTCTCTCTCTTAGTCTCTCTCTCATGAGACTGCTGTTCTGGCACATATACACACAGCCAGACAAGTGGGGCCCACAGTCACATGGCCTATGTAAATAATGATTTCTTCATTTCTAAATTCTAGAATTCCTCCTCCCCTATATAAAGAGGGGTCACCATCACACTAAATACACACACAACATCACCAAAGAACACACTATGCACTGTGTGTGCCTAGTGCACACACACACACCCACACCATCACCATCACCGCAATCACCATGCTTGTCTTGAGCATGACCTCTACACCCTTGGCTATGAAAGATGAAGGGCAACTAAATGAAGGATGATGGCCATAACCCTCGTGCGAGTCTTCGCCATCAACTCCAACCTATCCACCATGTGCTCTACCACTCTCTCCCTTCTCATTCCCCTACCCTATGCTCCCCATTTCATCGCTTTATTCTCTAAATAAAGCTTGAGGTTTTGTGAGTATGTTTTCTTGCAATGTTTTGCCCATGTGAGGTGTGCGGAATCGCCACCTAGTCTTGTGTTTGGAGTGAGCTTGTGTATGTGTGAAGGGTGTGCGGATTCGCCATCCTTTTGTGGTGCCTAAGTACTAAGCCGCTATACCCCCTCCCTCACTCTCTCTCTCTCTCTCTCTCTCTCTCTCTCTCTCTCTCTCTCTCACTTGATCTCATTCCCTTTCCTCTTCATCATTACTCCCAAGCATCCATCTCTCTTGGATGAAAACTTTGTTATGGTGGTGTGTTTTTTGCGTCCTAGCCGTTGAAGCTAGGTGGTGCCCCTGTTTGCTTTACCATGACAGGCTTGAGGTGCGCCATTCGGTCCCCGGTGTTTTAGAGTCCGTCGGGGTTCGGGGTTCGCTTTGCTCCCGTCAGTTCGACTTCCCCAGGTTGAGGGCGGATTTTCTTTGCTCATTGGAAGACCATGGCTGCAGCACACTAAAGCACTTCATGATTGGGGAAACGACGCAATGTGGATACATACTTCAGGCTCCTCGATGCAACCCATTCTCTTAGAAGGTGGTATGGATCCCGTGGTGTAGCAAGTTTCTTTGTCAATGGAAACCAAACCTGAACAAGAACAACCTACTACACCTGAAGGGTCAGATGAAGATCTGCTGGAGTGGTTAGAGGCTACCAAATCTATGCCTTGTTATGGAGTCTCTATTCACTCTTTGCATGAAGGTACACCCTCTTCCATTGTTTCCACAGTAACTAACCCCAATGAGCCACCTGAGCCAGCTCAAAGGTTAAAGGCCTTAGAAAAAACTCTGGATGCGCCCTCGGGGGAAGTCGTTGAATTTGGCGAGCCTATGGAGGAAAATAGAAGTGGGAAGAAATCTCCTCGACAGAAGATCACCCAACATCAAAAATCAGCCCCATGGGTGTCTGATTCTCCCAGATCAAAGCTCCCTTCACAAAGCTTGTTCTACCTTATGAATTCTATTAACTTTATAGTAGTCCTGCTCATGGTGACGACGCTCTGGAGCATCTCCTCTTTCAACCAGGAGCCATGGATTTCATCTATTGCCGTACCCACCCCCTCTCTTACCCTCGCCTCTACCCTCCCCCTCTCTTCCCCTCGTCCCTACCCACCCCCTCACCCTCGCCCCTACCCTCCCCCTCCCCCTCCCCCTCCCCACTCTCGCCCCTATCCACCCCTTCCTTCACCCTCGCCCCTACCCACCCCCTCCCCCTCTCGCCCCTACCCACCCCCTTCCCCCTCGCCCCTACCCACCCCCTCCCCCTCTCGCCCCTATCTAGCCCTTCCCACCCTCGCCCCTATCTAGGCCTCAACACCGTCACCCCTACCCACCCTTCCCACCCTCGCCCCTACCCACTCCCCCTCGCCCCTATCTAGCCCTCCCCACTACATCGTGGGCCAGTGGCACTGCTTCACCATCCCTGCACATATGAGCCTCGACACCCCTCTTGTACCTCTGAGTTCTGGGCTGGAGCTGAGTGTGCTGCCACGCCAGAGTCTGTACATGGTTCTTTGAGCTAGTTGAGTCCACATGTTCTTGTTCACTGTTGTGTCTCTGTTGTTATCCATTGTTTCTGTGTTTCATTCTGTTTGAGAGAGTTTCCATTTGTTTGAGTGAGATTGTCACGCACATTGCATTGAGGGACACCCACACTGTAGAGAGCACGACACATTATCCGCGCTACACCACTTTTGTCATTTTAATTGATAATACTTGAACTCAAGACTTGATATCATATAGCAAAGTGGGACAACCCGTCTACCACACTTAGGTGATGAACTGTTATTTAAGTTTCCTCGCTTAGGTAGCACACACATATACAAACACATATCCATGACGAAAGACTTTAACATGTAGTAGTAATCCCAAGAGACCGCAAAGATATGCCCGAGGAGTCTTGCACTCAAGGTCTACTAGGGTAAAGAGGCTATATCAAGGACCTTTAATGAGTCGCGGGCGCCATTTCTTTGGGATGCTTCATTTCAAGCGGGGCGCGTTTGATAGCAATACTCAAGAGCAACACACGTAACATAAATCTAAGAGCTATCGACACTCCACATGCCGAGATTGGCTCGATTCTCGAGACTTCCGTATACAAAAACGAGGGTCCAATTGCACAAGAGACTCTGGCTAGTTGAAGAACACTGCTACCAACGCGACTTGAGTGTGCATCTGACGGCCACGATGTAGTTTGAGCTGAGCTAACCACGAAAGCGCTCGCTACTGGATGTCCTAAAGCTGGTGCCCATTAGTTTTATTTATTGGGGTCTCCATGTCCGCACGCTGACCCCCATCCCATGACTGGCCCCTTTACCCTACTATTAACATGAGAGTTTTTTTAAAAACTAAAATCATAAGAATAATCCAAGGAGATATCAAAGATTTTTCTGACAACTCTTAGACTCTAGCCTTGAAATCAAAGCCTTATACTTCTTAGGGAATTGGAAAACCAACCCACACCAATCTAACAAATCTAACACAATTGATCAAAAGCTTAATCCAGTTTTCTCTTCTTGTGTTCACATACATACCAATCTACTTGAGAGTAGTTTCCAATGGTATAGAGAGCCTTGTAGAGAGAAATAGAGAGCAAGAAAGAGTGATAAAGAGAGATTAGAGGCATAGAGAGAGAATCGTAGAAGAGAGAGACAAGAAGAGTTCCAAGAAATCTCAAAAATCTTTGCAATGACCGTTGAACTTAACACGTAAGACACTTAAAAAGATTGGACTAACCAACTTACCACAATTGAGCGATAGAAAGCTTTCTTTTCTTGTACAGCAAAATCTAGTTGAGAGATAAATGGGATAACCAATCTACTACATTTTGATGAGAAAAAGGCCTTTCCGAGAGAAAATTCCAGTTCTTTACCCTTATTCTCACGCACACACTCACCGAAACTCGGATAACCAATCTACCACACTTGGGTGAGAAAAAAAGGTCATTCTATGAGAAGAGAAATTTCAATGTCATAGGAGAAATACGAAGAGACCTCAAAGATCTTCATTCAAGACAAGTTTTGTACGTAAAAATTAGGGCGGATAGAAAGCTCATTCCAACTTTCTTGGCTTATACACATCCCTTGAAACATGCCAGGATTTCATATCCCTATGGCTAAATTAGAGCCTTGCATCTTTGTTGTAGTCTTGATTTGTGCTTTGTATATCTTTACTATAAAGTGTTTTTGTTGAACAACTCTGACCTCAAATTTGAGAGTCTTGCCTAGATAGTTGAGAAGATATGGTTCAAGCGTGAGTCGATAAGAGGCGACATGTCTAAGGCTTAAAGCTTGATTGGGTTTAAATATTGAAGGTTGTCGGGAGCAGTTGATGACTGGGAGTGGGCATGGAAAGATAGGGGCTAAATTGCCCAATGTCAATTGCTCAAGAACACTATTCGCACCATGTCCAGCCATCCCTTGGAATAGTGCCCCCGAGCAATTGACCTTGGGCAATTTCGCACCTAGCTTGCCATGCCCACTCTCAGTCATCATATACTCTCGACAACCTTCAATATTTAACACCAACCAAGCTTTTGGCCTCAGCCACCTCGTCCCTTGCCGACTCACACCTGAACCAGATCTTCTTGACCTTCGTCCTCAATTCGAGATTTTCTTTGTCTATCAATTTTTTATTTTAATACCCGTGTGCATGTGTGAAAATGTACTTGAGCTCTATATTCATCTACTAATGTGAAATTATGCACGTGTAACTACACTCTATATATTCACCTTAGAATGAAAAATATATTAATGTAAACATCTTTATAAATATGTTCAAAGCATTGGAATTGGGTGTCTAAATGCGCCAACTTATTCATCTTTAGTATGACAGTTTGAAACTCACATGCTTTCCAAGATGTTGGTGCAATTGTGATGGTTAGATCATGAGCTTTCTGAGGCAAGGCTTGGGTTCATTTTCCTGACCCTTGCTATATACCACCTTCGAGATCTAAAACATGTCGAGAAGATCAGAGCTCGTGGTGGACGGGGTGCAATCCTATTGAAGATGGACAAAGTTCACCTAGTAACATTATACTCTCTGTTTCAATTGTAGATAAGTTGATGAGCCTCTCTCTTTACGCATGGATTTCTGACATAGGGGGTTTATCTTTCCTCTATATTTCACTGTGCAGCTAATGAGGTCCAATATTTACGCCCAAGTAAACAATTTTGATATTGTGAGATAATCATGACCATAGTACTCATCGAGGATACAAATTCCCTTCCTAGATCAGACATTCATGGGCCAAAAAATTCAATACTTCTATGTGAAGATGACAGGAAGCTATGATCCTTGTGTCACGTTCATCATTGGAAGCAAAAGCATTCAAACTCTCATTTTTCTACATATTCGGTTAGGGTCGACAAGACTAGCATTCATCGTTGTAGCATTGATAATTACACTGGTAGTGTGTGTGTGTGTGTGTGTGTGTGTGTGTGTGTGTGTGTGTGTGAGAGAGAGAGAGAGAGAGAGAGAGTAAAGACTCAAAACATGATAACTTGATTAATCATAAACTGACAAGATGTATACAATGGAATTGGTTAGAGGTTTAAAGTGTGTACAAGAGCTTGCTTAGTAGCACATATAGCTAGATGCACCGTCCAAGGGTCACAGGTACTCCAAGGGAGGGGGGTCACTTTGTATAAATTGTATATATTGCATGCATTCAAGGACTAATTTTAGAAATTCTTAGTTATAAATTTTTGACAAATAAAAAACACCCTTTTCTTATTCAATCTGTAAATTTCTTTGTCAATTCCATTTTATGGGACCTTTTTGTATGTGAAAATGTGAGAAAAAAATGAAATTTAATAACCCCTTCTGTTGCACTCACGTGATATCACATAATTATTAAGTGCCCCCCCCCCCCGAAAGCACAGGTGCCTTTTCTCAAGGATCAAGGGGCCACTCTCCAAAGGTCTAGAGTGGCTCCATAAAATGTGGAAAAGTCGTGCTAGTGACTGGGATGGCATTTGGACTCTTGTGCAACTCGTCTGCCACATGTGTTAAGTCATGTGCCCTCACATGCTTACATGCTTACCGTACTACTTATTGTACAAGAGATGGTTCTCACACTAGTTATCGGTGTTAGGCCAAAGGCCACAAACCCAACAAACCTCCCCTTGGACTTTGGACTAGACTAGTGACCAACTACAAAGAACTCAATTGTCATGAAGGTGAGACCATGCAAGTTATAATCATTCTTTGGACTATGGTGCCACAAAGGCTAAAGACACCTCCCCTCAAACATGAATCTCCTAAGACCAAGCTGTCCACCAAGATGATTCCAAAATGGGGGCTCACCCATATTTTGCCTACAAGTTGCCACTGTCACTGCCAAGTTACGGGACACTCGCTTCATATTCATCTCTTCTACCATGATGCAGTCTGGATGTTGTTGTTGTTGCTACCTGCTTTAAATCTTCAACAATTCTTTAAGTGCCTGAGCTCGTAGCAATTCTCGACACTTTTGTGTAATGCAAGACGGCGTCCGTCCGTGTTACCTAGATTAAGGCCTTCGACCCCACGACCTTGGCAACTCAATAATAACATGCCCAAATCAAGCTAGCCAACAAGCCTCACGACTTTGCTTATAAAGACTCCCCAAAAAAGAAGATTTTACAGTTAATTAGACAGCGCTTCACACACACATCTAGTTATGGCATGGAAATGGGAATGAAGATGAGGGAGCTCTTGGGCTCGGATTGCAGAGGTCTTGGAGAACACTTCTTCGACACATGGATAATGCAAGCAAAGGATTTACGGGGTGGGAATAATTGAAGAGTCAAAACACGCACAACAACACTAAATTTCAAGTGCAATCCTCATTAAATGCGATCATACACTAATCATGCCAAATCCATCAAGAAGTGTAATGGCTCTATGAATGACCATGAACGTGCCCAAACGTGATGGACCATAATTAGAGTACTGATTAGGGATGTGCAATTAAGGAAAAAACAATTAAAGAATGTTAATCATACCATAAGCTCTAATACCGATTGTAGGGCTAGGGTGGATCCATGAGACTAGCATTCATCATTGTAGCATTGATAATTACACTACTAATTAAAGAGAGAGAGAGAGAGAGAGAGAGAGAGTAAAGACTCAAAACATGATAACTTGGTTAATCATAAACTGACAAGATGCAGACAATGGAATCTGGGTAGAGTTTTAAAGTGTGTAAAAGAGCATGCTCCTTATATAGTAGCTCATATGGCTAGATGCACCTCTCAAGGGTCACAGGTGGCTTTTCTCAATGATCAATGGGAAACTCTCCAAAGGTTAACAGTGTCTTCATAATATGTGGAAAAATCCATGCTGACTAGGATGGCATTTGGACTCTTGTGTACTTCATTTACCACATGTGCTAAGCCATGTGCCCTTACATGCTTACATTCTTACTCAATTGCTTATTGTAAAAGAGATGGTTCTCACACTAGTTGTTGGTGTTATGCCAAAGGCCACAAACCCAACACCAAAGTCTTAATCCAGGGTGAAACTTGGATTTTACATCTTTGTCACAAACATGTTCTACATGGCCCTTCCCTCCAGATCACAATCTAGGATCAAGATCTTGCAAAGAACCTTCTTAAGTGTAGTTTTATTTCATTATCAGGAGACTTCCTCTTGATAGTTGGCCATCGAGATATTGACTAGAAGAGGTACAAGGTGAAGGCAAATTGCAGGCGAAATGATGAGGATGAAAGTGGCTAGGAATAGGACTCCTCACTACACAAGGTATGAACTAATGAAGACTATAGTGGATAGAAATAGCAACACATCATTGAGACGGATTAGTTTTTTACAGTTGAGGAAAAAGTGAACTCCCAGAAGGATGAAGTTCTTGGGTAGATTGAGATTATCTTGATTGGGGGCGGGGGGGGGGGGGGGGCATCTAAATGGTTTGATTTAGAGAAGATGCAAACATCAAATGGAAGGTTTAGGGGACGAATCCGTATGGGACTATACTTTGAGAGGAGATCATGTTGTTGATAACTCACCTTATATGAGCTATGAGCATCTACATACCGCCAATATGGAAGAAATTCTTGAAATATGGATTCTTGGTGTCCAAATTTTGCTACAAATTCAAGGTAAAAATGAGAGAATATTGTGCCTTGTTTTACCAAGTATGCACTATCATGGATATTTATCCATGCGTAGTTCTTAGAGTGGGGAGGTGATCATTCATAGATGCAACACGTTCAGAAGACAAAGATGTTTGCATAAAGCACATGAAGATATGCTTATTGAAACTGAAATCCCTTTGTGTGTAGATGAAGTCATATCCTCTTCTTGCATAGCAATTTTGGTTCCAAGAGAATGGGAGATTTGGAACTTCGTGAATTTTTTTAAAACTTCCACCTTCCCTGCTATATAGGCATGTATACACAACCCTTGCTATTAAGGTGCATTATTTGTACCCACTTAATGATTATGCAGATATATTATCTTTGACCAAAAGACATGAAAATGGTGCCTCTAGATGATCGTGCAATTGTAGACAACACGAACATGAAACGTATGTCGCCCAATAAAGCCACTCTTGCAAAATGAAGGCCACGGTGGTTTATAATGGCAAAGAGTATCTTTAGAAGGGTCTCTATGCAACCTTGAGAGCAAGCTAATGAAGACCAACACAAAAGGTTCAATCCTATGTGATCTCAAAAATATTTAACCATTTACATCATTAGCTCATTAAAGCATATCAATTTATATTATCTCCATTTAAAAGTCGTAAATGAAGGCAACAAGGTCTTGAAGAGTGAGAGGATAATTAGCTCAACTTCTATGATGTTAAAAGAATGTGCATGTGGAAAGTAAGCCGCAACATGGCATGCATCTACATTAACGAGGATATCAGAAGTCTGCCAAACATTAAAGGTAATGGAATCTTTTTTGTGCAACTCCAATATTTGTATAGTAAGAAAGTCCCTTAAGACTTTGGGGGGGGGGGGGGGGGGGGGGGACTATAAGTCCCTCTCCAACAACAAGGGATAAAGTGACAGGAGAAGGGCACATTCCCTACAATATTTTTGACAATGCGGACAATGGTGCCTCTATTTCTTGGGGGCACCACCCCTGATGTCAAGTGCCCCTTGTGCTAATTAGATATTTAAGCTGGCCATTGTTTGGCTTCTTTTGTGACGGTACCGTTGATGCCAAATGGCCCTGTTGTTGGACAATAGCATATAGTCCCTTTTATCCTAAACAATAGATAGACTATAATGTTCATTCCAAAACTTAACACTTACTATGGAAACTCCATAAGAGCAATGGAAAGGTCGAGAAGACTAAGATAACACATCATTCAGAATGAAAACAACAAGCAAACATTATGGCCAAATCCCAAGTGACTGATGCATGTTCCTAATGACGACACACAACAAATGTAAGAAGAATCACATAACAAAAATGACAAAGTTCAAACAACTAAGATCACATGCATGGCTAATCTATATGACCAAGAACTAAATTAAGTCCTCGATCTCTCCAACAGTGTCACAAACAACCTAGTAATATGATAAAGTTCTAAGGTGAGACATTTTGCCCAATTTGTTTAGACATTTTGCCTATATCACAAATTTCTAAACAAATAGAACCCTTTGTATTGCACACATGGCCAAATAGTATTAATGAGTGTTAAGCTGGTTACAATCTATTGCAACGTAGTATCAAGAGAAGAATGCAAAATAAAGAAAACCACCTTAAGGACAACAAACAAAGATTAAGAATGTTGTCCACACATACACACACACACACAAAGTCATGGAGGAGACAAAAAGGGGGGGAGAGATAAACCACAAGACAAAGTGATATTCCATGTGTGTAAGTATAGCATTTCTCACACAACAAAATTATGCTTACTAGTACATGAGTAGGGGGATCGGCCGTGGAAAACTTACCATACTATATAAGTGCAATGGTTCTTACACAAAATTATACTTACTAGTACATGAGCGAAGGGCTTGACCATGGAAACTTACCATACCACAATAGTGCATGGTAGGAGACTCTTTTAAAATGCTAGATAAATGTATTAGGGCTAGACCCCAAGTAATTTCCCCTTATAGACTTATTAGTAGGGGGGTTGGGAATATAAGTAACATTGGAGGGGAAGGAGAAGGCAAAGAGAGAGACATGTATTGGAAAAACCAAAGCACATACTCACTTTATGAAGTATATCAATAACATATATTTTCCATTGACATAAGTAGAAAGATAGTTTAATAAATACGTCATATGCAAACATTGCTAGCACAATATTGTAGTTCCCATATGATGTTAATTAAAACTTAGTCTTTGGTGTTAAGAGACCTATATCTTTTTCAATTAAATCACCTCAAGTACAGACACACTTACACTCCCATCAAGAGCTACCTAATGAGTGTTTCTTGATGTTTGTTCTCTTTCACGGCGCTAGAGCTATTTGAGGCTCAGGATTAAAGAGAGACTGACCGATGTATACTCATATAACTTACTGCTTAAAATCAAAAACAAAAAGTTTTACTACACAACAACAAATTCTTCCATAAAGTGTTTTCAAAGAATCAAACAATATCGTATACATCAACTAGGGGTCTCACATTTTTTTCACTGTAACTCTTTAATTTAAGACATAAGGAGGAAATCATAGCTATCATATATTAGTGGTAAGTAGAAGGTTTTCAAAAAGTCCACTCGAAGAGATCCAAGATACGAGAGATTATTCGTACTTGCCAATGCATTGTGCGTACCAAGAATTAAGAAGAATTTAATGTTTATCTATGTATTAATTAGACTGTCTTGTAATATTTTTAAACAATCAATGTAGTGTCTGTACGTGTGTATGGGAGGGGATAGGGGGTCGCTATATGTATGGGTCCTCTTTCTTGTTCCTTATCTTTCACCTGCACCTTCTGCAAAAAATGAAGCTTATTTACCCAAGAAAAAGAGCAACAAAAAATTTTAATTGCTACTTTTGTAGCTAACTTTCATTGAGCGGAGTGAAATAAAGTAGAAAAAAGAAAGAAAATCCAATATATCCCTATCTTGAAGGAAACAACCTAAGAGACCTTTAAATCTATCCCACATGGAAGGAAGGAAGAGAGAGAGAGAGAGCTTGTACTTCATCAAACATTCAAACATGTTCGCTTATTTCTTATGTGGTATTCATGTCCGTCCAATTCACTACACTTGTGGCATTTTACATTCATACATTGACCTAATAATAAACTAGAAGGGTCAAACTTGTTTGGCATGATATTTCCAGCAATATTTGACATGTTTTGACGGCCTGTCTTGTATTTTATTTATTTCTTGTAGTTTAACAATCTTCTTCTTTTAAGAAAAAATCATGGTTATAGTTTATTGTGTTTTCTCCTCCCCTATTGGGGGTGTGGTTCCCATGACTGCCCCTCGAGGGTGTAATGTGCAACAATGTACAGTTGTAAATACATGATATGTGTACAGCTTCTCCCTACTTCCTTCCCCGCGCTGATGGTTTGGGGGGGGGGGGGGGATTTGTCAAAACAAGCTTCTATGTAGCACAGGTTGCACATTCCTCTCCACATTTATATAAGGGCTGAGAGCGTGCTACTCCCAAGTCAACAAAAACGTTTCTAGCCCACTAGTTCCACAATGATTTCTGAGTATGAAATCTAAAGATTTCACTTACATTCCGATTCTAACTTGCACTTGCCATTCATCGTGACCAACATAATGTTGTCTACTAAAGCTTTCACAGTTTTGAATGTCAGATTGGAAACTACTTTAAAAGTACTTAAATATGACCTACATTTTGGAGCTAGCATGTCCAACGTTCTGGATCTTCTTTGTCCTACTGTTGTATAATTCACATACATCTTCCGAGAGTTGCCCGTGCAACATGAGAACACAACCAAAATACAAACAGTAGGACAAAGAAGATCCAAAACATTGGACATGTTAGCTCCAAAATGTAGGTCATACGAATTAAGTACTTTTAATGTAGTTGCCCGTGCAACATGAGAACACGACCAAAATACAACAGTAGGACAAAGAAGATCCAGAATATTGGACATGTTAGCTCCAAAATGTAGGTCATACGAATTAAGCACTTTTAAAGTAGTTGCCTGTGCAACATGAGAACACAACAAAATACAACAGTAGGACAAAGAAGATCCAAAACATTGGACATGTCAGCTGCATAATGTAGGTCATATGAAGTCTTGAACACACCATCAGACAACTACATACAGAGTGAGTCGTGAATTTGCATCTAACAAGATCTGGCAATGTGGTCAGACCGAAGGCTTACCCATATAACCTTTGACTTCAAATTTTGCCAAAGCCGTAGGTATAAAAGCCACTTTTTAACTCATTTTTGGGGTCACTTCACTGCTTTGTCCATTTTCACCAAAATAAACGACTAACATAACTAGTAAGCATGAACACACAGTGGACAAGATTACTTTCATCAAGGAATGGGGAAATGTCTGCAAGCTTACACTACCTGATGTTAGGAGTGAGAGAGGCCACTCCCAAGCTAACCAAAAAACAACGCATTCCAAACTTTTGTACACTTCAAATATGTGGTCTATTCCAGCTCCCTTGCTTAACAAGCCATATGTACGAGAGCTTTGCCGTTCCACTCCTAATTGTTCGGCGCTTCCTCAAGCCCCACCATGTAAGGGATGATGATAGCTGCAATTATATACAATTCTGATATCTGTGTCGAAAGCTTGCTTTGGTAGCAAAATGGATGTGGCTTGATTCACCAAATCCAAGTAATGCAAACATTGTTATTTTGCTGTATTGGGTGATTGTACCTGAAAACAAAAAAAAGCACATAGGGGAGATTAAGAGACGTTTCATGCAGACCACTTGATTGGATGATGCTTTTATTACTCACCTAGAGGATAGACAGCCCGGACTTATTGGCGCCGACATTAGAAAGAATGTGAGGAACAAGCTGACGCAGAACTAGCTTTCTGCCGGTGTTAGTAAGCTAAAATCAAGTCATCTGCTTAAAAGGTCGAACAGGACGCATGAAACGATTGCTTATGCAAAAAGAATTTAGACATTCGAAGCTTACTTTTGCAAGAATGTGCTAAGCAGGACGACGCTTTCGCTGGTACAAGACATACCCAACAAATGCAGACATGAAGAAAGTCCACAATACCTGAAAAAATCAAAGTTCTTAAAAGTGTTCCATCCCATTACAAGCTTCAAGATAGGAAAACTTGAAGAGGACGTACACTGTTAAGAATGTGCCATCTGTTCCACCTTTCCAATTTTTTGATGCGTATTTGAAGCTCCTCCAGAAGAAACTCCATCGGAACAATTGGGCTTGCTATGTCATCAGACCCAGAGCTTCCTGCCTTCAGGAGGGGGGGAAAAGGCTATTTAACATCTGGCTACTTGACTGTCAATGAAGTTAAACCTCTCATCATTTACCTGAGATTGCACAAAGTCTACCCACTTTCTAAGTTCAGAAGCCTCCGGATCATGGAGGCCCGCAAAACCTTCCACGCGTGAAAATTTGTTTCCAAGAACAATCTCAATGTAAGGCTGCAATGAAGGGTATGTTAGAAGCTGCCACTGTAGCTTTAAGCTGCTAGTTTAATTCTTAAAACAGAAAATTCTTAGCTTAATTCAGGTGTGAAGTAACTCAAAAAATAACAAACAGGCTCACCATGGTTGTGTAAGTCCCATCAAGGTTAAGGGCTATGCCTGCAGCAGCCACTGCCTCCTTGTCTGAGCCTTTTATTTGTAAAAAGGGTGTTTCCATGTGCTTGAGATGGTCCACTTCCACTATCAGCTGCAATTTACAAATAGAAAAACTTGTAAGTGTCCCTTACATCTTCTGATGCATGCACTTTTTTACGTAGGGAGAAAATCATAGCAAAGGCGACCTTCTCGTCTTGATAAATTGTTGCTTTTGCCTCGAGATATGCCGTAGCTTGATACCTGTAATAAGCATTAGTGGATAAATGATATAATTTTTTCATTCAATGAACTCTATTGTTCAAAGAAAAAGATAATGCCATGGCTTATGTCTGTTTTAAGCAGGATTGAATAAAGTACGTATTTGTTACATTCAATGAACTCTATGAACTCTATTGATTCAAATCCAGTTTCAAAACCACAAGAGGTTCTTAGCCCCAAAAAGCTTAAATAGAAGTATCTCATTGGCTAACGCTCCATTATCCTTCCAATTACAACATACTTAGCTCCGAAAGCTTACATAGAACTAATTTCATTCGCTAATGCTCCATGATCCTTCCAATGACAACATACTTAATCATTTTGCAGTTCCAAAGACTTGCGTCTAGCCGCCAGAGAAATTATTACATTACTCAACGTTCACATGAAATGATTGCACTTTTGTGATGGAGAATGGGACATCAGCAAGCACCATTCCAATAACATCACAACTTGCATCCATCCCAATATAGATCAGTTCTTACAGAGGAAAAGCACTTGATGACAGGGTGATACCAAATTTTGGTCACTTCATCCCCTGCTTCATCTCCCAGCTCAACAGTTGTTAAGAGCCCTAGAGTCCAATAGCGAGGTATCAAGTTCCTAAAGTCTTTAATTTGTTGTCCCTGACTAAAATTACTGCCTAAAAGGAAAAATCTTCATTTTCATCAAACAACAAACAAACAGCGTGCTCAGTTTCACATTATCGCTGTACGCAGCTGACGACTGTCAACTGTAGCAGAATAGGGAGATGTGCATGCAGGTAAGTAAGAACTCTCGGAAAACATTACCCTTACATTACAGAAAACTGCAACGCCTGGTTACTTCAAATGACTCTCAGAATGTAGATCTTACCCAAGATTCAGAAGACCAGCTACTGTGCGAACGCTAATATCAAAATCCACTTTGGGTTGTATTATAAAATTTCCTTCTCTGATTGGCTGTCCAAAATGACAAGACTTCAAAAGATAACCTAATAATAATAATTCAATTTTTAATACATGCAATATGCTTACCTCTCGAATCAAGAGAGCAAAGCGCCCTTCACAGTTCCGCACACGTATACAATTACCCTCAGTGAAAGTTTCTGTGGAGGGGGCACCCGGTAAATGAAGATAAATATCAGTAAAATGTAGCACTGTGGAAGATACTTGTTCTGGGTCCAAAATTTTTGCAATGTCCTTGACAGAGACCTGCTCAAGAAGTCTTGGTCAGTAACAAAGGAAGGCTAGAAGACTGGAGGTTTGTGTTTGTGCTTTACATTTACATCTAGATTGCCAAAATTACTGCATCCAAAGGAGGGATAATGTCCCTCGTTTGAGACTCAATGAACATGTTGTGAACAAATGTGAGTAGAAAGGCATCAAGCCTTTTCCATTCTCTCTACTATATAATTTGAGTTGGATCATTAAGTCAGAGGCAAGACCAGCAACCTGTGGTGTGAGAGAAGGCAAATGAGTGTGTGTGTGTGTGTGTGTGTGTGTGTGTGTGTGTGTTCCTTCCAGCTCTTTTCACAGATGCTTTTGGCTTTTTGGGGTGCTCCAGTCACTGCAATCTCAGTTTGCGGTTTTTTTCACCTGGGTCAGATTTTGGACTCTGTGGGCCATCTGGCACCATAGGAACTCCTTAATGTTCCAAAGCACTTATGTTGACCCCTTGCCCTATTTCAAATTATCTCTTGGTCAAGCGCTACATTTTGCTTATGACGTTGGAGACATCACTCTTGATACCTACAGGATTTACTTCGACTGTTTTTAGCCTTCGGAGCCGCCTAGTGCTCCGCTTTTGGTATCCCTTTCTTTTCGTGGGTTTTCCTCCCTTTGAGGTTTCCCACTTGTAAATTAATCAAAGCAGATTTACAACAAAAAGAAAAGTGTGTGTGTGTGTGTGTGTGTGTGTGAGAGAGAGAGAGGCCAAAATGACCAATGAGACCAATTTGTTACAAAATAGTGAATCTGATACCATGTCTGGGTACAAAAGAACTAGAACAAAAATACTACTACTACTAGAATCCACCCTCATCTGCACTCTGGATGTCGAGAGAGAGTATGGCTCAAATCCTCAGCTGTAGTCTCCGTCGATGCTGTGTAGCCCCTCTCCTCAATCGTGGCCATCTGGATCTCTATAGCTCCAGTGCTCGGTCGATGAGAGTGCCGGTAGTGGTCGAATGAGTGTGGGTCGAGCTCCCAAGTAAAGTGTCTCTATATCTATGTAACTCAAGTAGATATAGCCCAAGACATCTCTGATCCTCATAACTCATGACCCTAGAGAAAGGACCGAAACCCTCTCTAAATAAGCAATGGAAACGGCCCCAAATCTCATAGTACATTGTGCAATGACATATGTAATGTAGCTCTGTCTCTGGCTCTAGCTGGCATAAACGGCATATTGTAACAAACTTGGACACTCCAAGTCAAGATTCTACCGCAACACAGCAAAGATTCACTTCAATACAGTTTACAGTTCACCATTGATTCGACACTGGCCCGGCGGAGTTCCGGTGCCAAGAGATATTGGCCCCAAAGACTGGCGCCCCTTTCGGTATTTCTTTTTGTATTAAATCTGTGCTCAAAGTACAAGGCAGTGGGAGGGTCTCACTCTCAGACTCTGCATCCAGATGCTCTGAGAAGTGGGAGCCCAAGCCACTAATTTATAGATTTACAAGGGTTGCTAATAGTAGAGCCCCAAAAGCTGCCCATAAAAAGCATTCAAAAATAAAAGCAAATCCTCTCACAAGCTTGCTGAGTAAATTAAAGCAACTTGCGTAGATTTTCATCAAGCCTTGCGTAGGAAATTCCCCTGCTTTTTCTCATCGCAAAAGCTGAAATTCCGTACTGCCTGCCAACGCTTTTTGCAGCGTGATTTACGGGGGTCCGTACGGCAATGCCATGTCAGCCCGCAGCGCAAATTTCGGGACTGCTGCCACGTCACTGCCATGTCAGCATTTCAGCGGGGCGGGTGTGTGTGTGTGTGTACAAGGCAACCACGTCATCAGTTTGTGACATACCCCCCTCTTGAATGCATTGTAATCGCCCTCGATTACGCCTACAAAATAGACAGAGGCCATAAACTGTCTTATCAGACATTGACTGTTAGTACCGACGCACTAGGAACACACATCTAGCACATGTACCGATCGACAGTCACATCACACGACCTCACAGTACATCACTTGACATCACATGACAAATTACATTCAAAATTCATTCGGATCTCAGACCATGATTAATCGGCAAGGTATTTAGCAATTGCATCTAGATCCACTCAGGACCTCATAGATGCCCGAATAACTAATCCATATTGCAATCACGTCTATCGAGATCTTTCAGACCGAAATGCTGCAGTCATTTCGTCTATCAGTTCCTGCACTTAAACAAGTCAAGTACAAGTCAGTATCATATTAACGGGAATTACAGTTCATAAAGTCATACTGCAGAATATTCTCTCACAGTATCCCTGAAACTCAAAAGAGACATCAGTGACTTTAGTATCAAAATCGGGGCAATTTGTTGACAAAGGAGTGGAGCGACTCCCCTCTTGCGCATACCCACTCCACCAAATTCCGCCCAGCTGAGTTCGGGGTTCAATTTTGGAATAGACTAAGCTAAACCAAAAGCTTCAAGGTAAAGGTTCACAATCTGAGGAGTATCTGCAAGGTCCTCCTGCTCCATCCACTTCGCCTTATCCCTCCTCCTCCTCCTCCTGTTCTTGAATTTAACCAAGAACCGCCTTATCATCTTACCTTTTACCTTTCTTTCTTTATGTGCCAAAATCTGTTCTGGAATGAGTTTTCCTCCACTTCGGGTTGCTCATCAGGCTCCCCATCATCGGGCACATTGCCTTTAAAAGGATTCAAGAGACTCACATGAAAAGCATTGTGAATCCTCCAAGTACCAAGCAGCTTCAGTCTAAAGGAGACATCATTTATCTTTTCGGAAATCTGGAAAGGTCCATAGTATCTCATGCTAAGCTTTGGGAAAAGCCGCTCCTTTCCCTTTTTCTTTCTCAGGCGTGCCTTCTCAAAACGTAAGAGCACCCAATCGTTCTCCTTTAATTTCAAATCGTGACGATGTCGATCCGTTGACTTTCTTGAGATTTCTGCAAAGCCTCCCGAACCTTTGCAAAAGCCGTATCCAAGTCCCGTGTGTACTCGTCAGCTTCAAAAATCTTCTCTTTCGTGCTTAGGAAGGGTGGAACCTTCGTAGCACCTTCAATTATTTCAAATGGCGCCTTCCCCGTCGAAGACTGTATCCTATTATTGTAGGCAAATTCCACCAAAGGTAAATACTTTTCCCATTGAGTCTTCTGATCCAAGATGTAAGACTTCAATAAATCTAGTAACACTGAATTAGCAATCTCCGATTGCCCATCATTTTGCGGGTTGAACGATGACGAGAACTGCAAACGCGTGCCAATGTTCTCCCAAATAGCCTTCCAAAACAAACTCGTGAATCTGGGGTCTCTGTCAGAGACAATCGTCTCAGGCATGCCATGTAATCTGAAGATCTGGGCCACAGACAGTCTCGCTAAGTGATCCGGCTTGAGTGTTTTCTTCACTGGAATGAAATGAGCTTGCTTGCTACATCTGTCAATAACAGTGCAAATACCATCGTGACCACTCTGTGTTCTCGGGAGATAAAAATGAAATCCATTGCAATACTTTCCCAGGGGCGGTCGGGTATGGGTAAAGGTTGTAACAATCCCTGTGATTTATACCTGTCAAACTTGACCTTCTGGCATACCAAGCAACTGCGTACAAAATCGTCCACGTCTTTCTTGAGTCTCGGCCAAAAGAAGTATCTCTCCACACCTTTCAAGGTGGTAGCAATGCCGCGGTGACCCGTAAAAGGTGGACAGTGGCATTCGGTTAGAACCTTTTCCCTTAACGGCTGTGTAACACACAACATTGTTTTCCTCATCAAGTAGCCATCCCAAATGAAATATCCCGCTACTACCTCCCCATCCCATATCCGAGTGAAAATATCTGCAAAATCTGTATCCGTGGCATACTGATCGACCATATCCTTGAAGCTCCTATGATGTATCGCGGAAATAGCCAGAACCAACGGCTTCCGAGACAAAGCATTTGCCACCAAGTTCTTAAGTCCTTGCACATGGACAGTCTGGAATTGAAACTGTGACAAGATGTTCGCCCACCGCATCTGCTTTTCCGATAGCTGCTTCTATGACAAGAAGTAGCATAAACTTTGATGGTCTGTGAAAACAGTAAAATCCGCTCTAAGTAGGTGATGTCGCAACTGAGTAAGAGCATGGATAACCGCCAAAAGCTCTTTCTCATATATCTGTGCTGTCAATTCCGGCCTTGAGAACAATCGGCTCTCGTAGGCAATGACATGGCCTTCTTGCATTAAGACTGCACCTAGACTACGACCACAAGCCTCACAATATACTTCAAATGACTTCTGCAAATCCGGCAAAGTCAAAACTGGTCCCGTAGTCAATTTCGCTTTCAATGTCTGAAAGGCAGTCACCTCTATGGGTCCCCACCAGAAAGGGACTCCTTTCTATTTCAAGATATGCAAAGGGGAAGCAACCTCTGCAAACTTTCTAATGAACCGCCGGTAGTACGAACATAAGACCAAGAAGCTTCTAACTTCATGGACATTCTTTAAATCGGGCCAATCACGGATAGTCTCTATCTTGGTCGGGTCCATCTGCACTCCTGCTGCTGAGACAATGTGTCCCAAAAAGTGTATCTATGGTAGGAAAAATTCACTTTTCTTTGCATTAATCACCAACTTGTGATCTCGTAATGCCTGAAAGACCTGTAGCAGATGTTCCCTATGTTCTGCCTCGTCCTTGGAGAAGACAATAATGTCATCAAAGAAAGTGCCCACAACAGATCTGTACCCTCTGAAAATTCTATCCATCATTCGGTTAAAGGTCGCTAGAGCATTGGTAAGCCCAAAAGGCATAACCAAAAACTCGAATAAACCGAAGGTCGTCCGAAAAGCTGTCTTGTAGACATCTCCCGGCGCGATTCGGATCTGATGATATCCGCTCTTTAAATCGATCCTGCTGAAACAAGAGAATCCCTGTAGTCGGTCTAGAATATCATCGATTCTAGGAATCGGAAATCTGTTCTTGATGGTGATTTTGTTGAGAGCTCTATAGTCAATGCACATTCTCCAAGATCCGTCTTTCTTCAAAACCAACAACACCAGAGAGCAGTAAGGTGAAGTACTCGGCTGGATAAGACCCTTTTCCAAGAGGTCTTTCACTTGGTTCATAATCTCTTCATTCTAGGCTTGGCTCACACGATAAGGTGGCCCATTTGATGGTGTGCTTCCAAGTATCAGATCAATGGTATGATCCTCGGGACGAGCTAGTGGCGACTCGCCTGGCAGGCCCTTTGAAAAGCAATCGGCAAGCAGTTTTGAAACCCTAAAAATAGCAAAGAAGAAGTGACGAAACCCTAAAAACAGTGAGCGACCCATGTGTGTGTGTGTGTGTGTGTGTGTGTGTGTGTGTGTGTGTGTGTGTGTGTGTGTGTGTGTGTGTGTGTGAGAGAGAGAGAGAGAGAGAGAGAGAGAAAATGAAATGAAATGTTATATTAACGTCTTCAAAAGGCCTTAATGACCTATGAGACCCGAAAGTTACGAAGTGGTGAATCTGATACAAAGTCAGAGTAACAAAATAACCTAACAACAGTACAAAACAAAGATATATACTATGGGGTCCTAAGTTGATCGATGTGAACCAAGCAAAAGACTAAGCAAAAAATGGGCGGCTTGTTGGGATAGCTCAATCACAAGAGATCTAGCATCGGTCGTTGGCGAATCTCATCAATTTCCTCCATGGTTAGTAGTCTGACCGGGCGTCGTGCATGCCTGGCTAGCGTGCTCCGAATTTTCTGTCGTAGCCTCCGTCGATGCTGTGTAGTTCTTCGCGGGCGCCTGGATTTCCCCAGTTCAATCGCTCGGTCAATCAGTGTGCCTCTGGTGTGAGACGAAGGGGGAGCTCTGCTGTGGGAGTGGCTCTCGCGGCTGTCCCGTGTCTGCTCTGAAGAAGTGAGAGAGAGATGAAATGAAATGAAATGTTATATTAAACGTCTTCAAAAGGCCAAAATGACCTATGAGGCCAAACTGATACAATCCTTGTGGATCTAATATAGTGTCTGGTACAAAATAAAATGAAGTGAAACAAAAGCTAAAGTGAACTTCAATGTCCAAGGATGTCTGGCATCGGGCGCTGTCCAAGGATGTACTGCATCGATCGTCGACGAGCGTTGTCAATGTCCACCTCGTCGACGAGCATCGTCAATGTCCGCCTCTGTAATGTCCGCCTCTGTACATAGTCGTACTGGTGGACATCTCCCATGCCGTGCTAGAATAGTCATGATCCTCATTTCGTACACGGTATGGACATTACCAGTTTTTGGCTTTACCCTTTGGGTTAACCAATGCTCTTGCCACTCTCCAACAAATAATGAGTACTTGGGAAAGTGGGTGGTTGTGTTTCTTGATTATATCTTAATTTACAGCAAAACAGTCGAGGAGCATCTGCAACACCTCTGTCTCATCTTGCATGTTTTAAGACCGAAAAAGCTAAATGCGAAGCAAACTAAGTGCGATTTTTTTCTCACGGAATTGTTGTATCTAGGTCATGTCATCTCGGCCGATGGCATTTGAACTGACCCCGAGAAGATACGTGCTTTGCTGGATTGGCCCATTCTTCGCACGAAGTCCTCAATGGTGAGTTCTTGAAGTCTTTGAGATTCCTTTTCCTCCTCTGTATACTGCCGATTAGCCATTTTTCCTTGCCTCTCTGACTCTAGCTAATCCAGTAAGGATCACATAGAGCAGTGCTTTCACAGCTTACAGCAATCTGAAGTGGAAGCAGCACCTCTTAATCATCAGGAAGAAGAGTACGAGTATGTAGAAGAGGAAGTAGAAGAAGAAGCTGATGATGAGGAAGGTGATAACTTAGATCGGAGTAAAGAGCAGGATGAAGCTGGTGATGACAATAACCAAGCAGGGCAGGGCTTTGGCCTGTAAAAACTTAGCTGAACCTTTATAAGAATACTGGGCTAACTCTGTACTTAACTGCCAAGCAGGGCAGTTTGACACATGGTGTAATCCACTTAATGTGGAAAAAGCACCGCATTAAACAAACAGCAGAATCTTCGGAAAGAATGAGGGTCAGGCGAACCCTTGATTTGATAAGTTTCTCAGTTGTTAACCCTTACGCCTGCTCTCTTAATAAACACTTGTTTTATGCCAACTTAAATGATCACTACCTCTTTGCTGCTTTTCAACACAAATAAGGAGCTGTCTGGTGAATGCACTGGATCAAAGTCATTTCGAATTTTCAACTGAAAAAGGGGAAAAAAACTCTGATGAAATATCTTATAAAAAGGCTTTGACAAGTTCCAAATCTGAAGATAAAAAGATTGATTATGGTAGGAAACAAATTGATCACTCGTAACAAAAAAGGAAGAGGGAATCATACATGAGCATGGACTATATGTGGCTCAATGTGTTGCTGAAACATTGGAAATAATGTCCGCATGATATCTTCAGGCAACAACGGTCCCTGACTCCTTTCGAGATCACGTTGCACTCTGGCAATAAGATGAGAATGAACACCACCAACCTGTGGCTTGGCAGAAACACATCGATGCCACAAATGTTGACAGAGTATACTCAGCGATAGTAATGAGCTAAAAATAGAAATACTTACGACAGCAATCCAAAAATCTAGAAGATTGCGGATACTTGGGTGCAATGCATACACGCCTTCTATAATAACCTACGATGTCATGAAAGTAGAAGGGAGTTAGCACAATAAAAAACCACCTAAGCTCCCTGCAGAACTAGCAAACTTCTACCTTGCTTAACAAGTACAATCAGCATGAACTCTGCTCTTAATTCTGATAACGAAATGCAACATCATAGCACCAGCTCCACTCAATAAGATAACGTTAACAAACAAGAAAAATTTGAACACACCAAGCTCAACAGAAACAAGCGGAGATGTATGCTATATGTGGTTTTCAAGGCCAGAATGCTATGCTATGGTGCCTGCCAGTGGTGCATGGTCAGAGGGTGTAAAGCGCAGAGATGAGAGTGCCAAAGATGACCTCAGTATGGTCTACAAGCTGGTCCAAACTTCTCATCAAACGGAGCTACAGTAGTGCATGGTCAGAGGGTGTAAAGTGCAGAGATGAGAGTGCCAAAGGTGACCCTCAGTATGGTCTACAAGCTGGTCCAAACTGCTCATCAAACGGAGCTACAGGGTGAAAGATACGGCTGTTCAAAGCTGGAGGTGTTTGCAGATCTAGGACGGACAGCGCAGGTAATGACAGGCGGTCAAAGCTGATTTCAGCGGATAGGTGTGAAGCGCTCGTCATATGGAGCATGTCGGTCTTGTCAGATCGCCATTTGGAGTCCCAGATGACAAGATATCGTCGGTCGAAGTTTCCCCGGGGGACAGTTTTGTGCCAGTTCGATCGCCTCAGGTGGTGTGTCATCTGAGATTTTATGAGCTTCGCCAGGATTTGTATGCGTTCTATGCGGCAAGTGAAGGCCATGCGAGTTTACGGCTCGTCAATCGGCCATCCAATCAACAAGAAACTGAAGGGTGAAGGCGGCGGTAGTTGCCATCCGGGCAGCATCAGGACTTTTTGCTATTTTTGGCGAGCGTCATTCAGGGGCACAGCAAATCCGAGAGGCGACGGGGTTCATACAGGTTGAAGCCAGCTAGCAGAGCTTTCATGGAGTTTTACGGCTCGGTCGTCGGAGGCCTGAGCAGAAAATGACAGTGAGTTGAAATGGGGACAAAAGAAAAGAGTTTTTTTGGAAAAGTTGGTGGAATGTGGAGAACCCAAAGGGGTGCATCACCCTGCGAATGCCACGTGGACAGCCTAGAAACCCACATGCGGATGCCTGTCCGATAGAGGGAGGGTATTTGTGCTGAGGCGTGGGGCTTTTGTGGTGTATCCAAGGAGCTCATGGAACTCTAGGCATGGAGGGCTATGGTGGATGAGTGATGAGCGCTGCTCTGGTGGCGCAGCCGGGCCTGGTGGCGGTTTTGGCTGTTGACGGCGGCCGTGGGCCCACTCGCGCAATTGACCGGCGGTGTAATTGTATGCCGACGCTGAGAATGCAAAATGCTGACTGTCTAGAGGCTGAAAATAGAAAACTCTGGCTGATTTGGGCTGAAACTGGAAACGATAGATGATCGGCTGCAACGGGAAAGTCTGCGGTGAGGTTCTGCTACCGGGTGGTGCGGTACGGCGAGGCTAAGGGCTGGGAACTGAAAACGCTGGTCCTCAATGCTGAAAACGCTGGTTTTCTTGATGCAAAAACGCTGGGCTGATCCTGGAGAAAAGCGCTGGAGATGCCAGGATGCCTGAGATGTTGCCAGTCTGCTGAGTGCCTGCCTCCATGTGTCTCTACCTTCGTCTGCTTCTATTGAGCGCCCCCTGCCTCCTTATATACATTCAGAATGCTGGGTCAAGCAGGCTGGATTTATGCTCCACGATTTGGTTAAATTTGATAAAGTCACTTATTATGAAAATGACTTATAAAAGGTGGTTCCTACGCTTGGTCGGCAGCTGGGTTCATGTGGTGGAAAATGCTCATGTTGGGTACTGGGTCATGATGCTAAGGATCCTGGGTTGTGCAATCAAAGGGTATGGAGCTACTAGTGCCTAGACATGCACGGCCTGCGTACAGGCTCACAAGGGTGTCAGAACACTTCCTAGGCTACCTAAACCCTAGAAGTAAGAAAGCTTGTCCACATGCACATAGGGTTAGATGTGCACGTGCATGTCGTGACTTAACAGACTCCTTGGAAGGAACTCGGTGTAGAGGACCTTCCCTTCCAATCCTACACACTAGGACGATGCGTTCTCGGGTTCCTTCTCATAGATCAGCCCTGTGTACGACGTCTATGTGCTGAAAACAGAAAAAAACAGTGACTTGTCGCGATGGAAATGATCTTCGGGTTTACTTCTCCTAGATGGAACTCTTCTACTCAGTCATGGGGACATCCTATACACTCGGGGCAGCCATAGGAGTCCTCGGCAACAAAAACATCTTCTTCGTGGTTGAAATCTGCAGCAGCATAAAGAGATTTCTAGGGCCTTCAATTGTGTCCCTGAGAGTGAGAGAGGGGTGAGGCCAGAATCTTCTAGAATTTGGGGGGAGGGAGGGGGGGGGGGGGACCTTCTAGTATAGGGGAGGAAAAAGGGGGCGCCCGCGCCTAGTTTTTGGCCTGCCATTACGTAAGTGGCTGCCCACTATAAGTTGTGTGGCCGGACACACTTAAAAATAGTATGAATCTGCAAAACTCCATAGAAACTCAACTCTTAGCCTTATACTTCCACAGACACCATGCAAAGTCCCCAAATGCAATCTCATGCACGTATGCAATGCTGATGCATACTCCTTTATGGAAAAGCAGATGCATTTCATAAGAAGCCATCTTCATTCAAGTGCTTGCCTATTGTGTGCTAGAGTTCACCTTCAAAACTCACACAACAGAAAGCATGCCACACCAAATTTTACCTGTTTACAACCGTGCCACAACACACACCGTTCTCTCTTTCTCTCTCACACACAAATAGGCCCGGGGAGGCACGCGCATCTCAAAATGTCACAAGCTGCTGACGTGTCAAAGCCCTAAAGAATGGAGCCAACTTGCACATGCCGGCCGAGGGGCCTAAACCCTTAGAAGAACAAGTAAGGGAAGAAGAAGTCCTACCAACTTATGGGGACCCACTCCGATGGGGCCCCAAGTGACATAAAGGATTAAAATAAAGCAGGACCCGCACACATGTGTAGCAGCTGATGACGTGGCAGTTTTTGGATTTTTCCGCTGATAGTCCTAACGTGGCATATTTCCACAAAACGCGATGACATTGCTGACGTGGCAGTTATTCCGTGATTTATGCTGGCAGCTTTTTAGCATTGCTTTTGGACTAGAAGTTTTTGAGTTCGAAGGCTTTTCATGTAAACTGCTTTTCATAGGCCAAGGGCCTTTAAATCTGTGCTAAGGGCTCATTCTCTGGCATGCCTCCTGGAGAAGGTGCAGAGTCGGGAGTATCGGCTTGTACTGTGTTGATGCAATATAAAGAAATACTAAAAGGGGCGCCAAGGTTTGGAGCCAATACTCTCTGGGGTGGAATTCCGCCACTTTGTGTCGTGTGTCGTCTCTCTCTCTCAGTTCAGTTGTTATTGAAGTGCTAAAAGTCTGTTCAGTGTGTTCTTTTCTATTGGCACGTGGTGCCTGCCTTGTGACAGGAACACCAGCACCAGATGATTGGAACAGAGCAAAGAGAAGAAGGGGGAAAAGGGGGAAGAAACGGCAACAAACTCTGGTATGGTTTGCTTCAATTTCGACAAAAACGCCTTCTACAACACCATGAAGCATCGGCTCCGTCGGCGCAAGCACGATGAGCAAAAACAAAAACCCTCGCAATCAATGGCTTCACCTCCGCGCAGCCCTCCTCGCTGAGAGCACGAGCACAATCCTTGCCGTTGGCACCCTCGTTGGCTCCAAAACTTGTCAAGCACTCCTCCACTGCAAGGAGCTCATCCTCGAGCTCGCAAAAAAAACTCCCCTCCGAGCTCTCCTCTCTCCTCCAAAAGGAGGTCCTCCTTTTCCAAAAATGTTGGCCCCCTTAGGGCATGGGCACAACCCTCTTTTTTATACGCGATATGTGCTATTTTTGGCTTGCATTGCACGTGAAGCCTTCTTATTTTTGGCTTTGCCTTGGGGCTCACACCACCGTATGCACCATCCCTCATGACGTCGGTGCCCTCTCCCTTTATCCTCAAAAAGATTGCCCATGTGGACGTGTGAACAAGCCCGCGCGGCTTTGCCAGGTTATCTGAGTAAATTTGATATTGTTGTGCGCTCCCATTTGTAACATCCAACGTACCTAAGGGGCACAAAGATGGCTCAACGGGCCTGGTACAAGTTCATCTATGTCATATATTGGTGGGCGCAGTCAAGAGAAACCCGCAAAGACAAGGTGAAACCCGAGCAGTAGGTGAAGTAGAGGAAGGATTTATTTTAATTTTTTTTGATCCGGGGGGGGGGGGGGGGGGGGGGGGGGGCAACTATGGGACCATCCTCACCCAGAACCACCACTTGCCCAGCCCCCTCCAGCAAGCAATCGGCATGGGAGCTTTACCTACTACAGGAATTGAAGAAAGTGCTCGAAGGGATTGCATCTATCAAAAGGGCCAAAGCGAGAAAGATGAGAAGATAGTGATACTTCAAACAAAGCTCAAAGCAACAAAGATCAAACACAATCCAAAAGGGACACCTTTGGAAACAGATGTAAAGCAAGAAAGATGAGAAGATAGTGCAACTTCAAACAAAGCTCAAAGCAACAAAGATCAAGCACAATCCAAAAGAGACACCTTTGGAAACAGATGTATTGAAAGAGAACGGTTAGCGGAGGTAGTCCCTTTTGTGGACTAAGGAGCTAGATTATTAAAATGAAGGGCAAGCAAGATAAATTTGGGTTTTTAAAAGTGGGAGAGAAGATATCAGTCATGAGACAAAAGTGATCCTCGAAGGGGACCTTAATGTGGATAGCAGACGAGCTCACCCAACTCCATCTTAAGAATAAATATATAGATTAATGCAACCAGAGAAGCAAGAAAGAAATGAAATGGATAGTCTACAGAGGAGGGAAAGCAATTATCCCAAGATTTGAACCCCACGTCACCTAAAGAATGAACACACCCCTATTTGTGATTTCATGACATGATTTCTCTTACCACAAGAATAGTGATACATACCCACTTGTATCTTCATGGTCCACCTTATAGAAGAGCCTTTGATTCATAGATAAGTATGAAAATATTGATCTTGTCCTGTAGGTCAACTTTGGCCTTCAAAGGACATCAAAATTATATTTAATGTTCTCTTTTTTTTCCTGTCTTTCTCCCTCTCTCTCAAGTAAGGCTGCCTATTGCTGCTGATATATAGAAGAGGCGGACCACTACATAAGGGTCAAAGATCTCATGTACGGATGTGAACATTATGTTGCTGAGGACACTGTCTTAACCTCTTAGTCGCAGGAGGATCACAGCATTAGTTACAAGCATTGGAGGCATTGTATGCCGAGCTAGGTATCACTATAAACCTTGCCAAAACCAAGGTTATGAACATTCACACTTCAGCTTTACTTAAGAGGAGATCGTTTTTACATTTTGAGCATTATCAGGATGCCTCAGGTGGAGGTAACTGATTAATGTGTATATCTTGGGATACCCTTCGACAATAGCTCGAGCTTATATTTATTATTGGTACCATGAGGCTTCAACACCGATGTGAATTTGACACCTTACAATCATAATGAAATTAGAGCACAGTGGAAAATGGTTAAAACACATAGCATACCACACCACAGTCCTTGGACACTTCCACTGTTTTGAATGCACTGCGAATGTTCTTCTCAAAATCGAAGAGAGGGACCATAGCCACAGAACGAGACCTTATTTCCCGAATGTTCTGCCAAATGACATGGACGGAATCAATGCAGCTGGATGGTGTAAAAGCACCTAGTGATTATTAGTAGTTTAGTTTTACCTTCAACAGAAGAGGAAGATCTAAAGAGCTAAAATCATCATACTTGAAGTCTCTTACTTGCTCCGACCTGTAATAATTCTCTAATGATATAACCTCACAGCCCATGATGTTTGCCATCTTGTATGCCAAACTTGTCTTGCCAGATCCACTTGGTCCCCCTTTTGAAAACTAGTTGTTAGAATAAACATAAGCTGCGGTCCAACCCTTGTCCACTAAACCAATAAAGCATCAAAAACTGCTGCTCAACATTAAATGTAAAAAGTTTACCGATGCCTACAATCACTGGTGATCCTTTAGCATTCAACAATGTCTGAAAAGAGAGAACAGAAAACACCTATAAGAAATTCCATTTAGTTCAAGACAATAAAACAAAGTGTTTCAAAGCCCTGACCTGGATCCCTTGTATACCAAGCAAAAGACCTCGGTCAAAGTCAAGAGCCTCTGGGATTGGCTGAAGCTGTATTTTTGCTTTAAGAGCTTCATCTGCAGATTGAAACAATATTTGAGAACCTTTTCCTTCCCTCTCTCCAAACTGAGACTTCATTGGCTTTACAGGATGAAAACACATGCTTGTTATACCCTTCCCAGTTCCAGATTCTGCTGAAGCTAAGCGCCAAGAAACTGGGGGAGAGTCCATTTCAGATTTTGTAGGAGACCTCGTCCATGGTTCTGGTGCATCAGGTGTCTTCAACTGATTGAGGGGCTTGAGGTGAAGAGGTCTTGGTGCAGTAATCATATTATCTGCAGTCTTTGGAAGCCTTGGAGATATAGGTCCTTGAAAAGCCGAAGTAGGAAGAGGAGGAGAACCAAGACGGGGTAGGCCTGTTTCATGTGAACATGAGAATATGTTTCAAATTCCCATAGCTGATTATTTGTGCACCACAGTTTACCCTTTTTATCCAGAACCAATTCCAAGTAAGACTTGGTGATCCATGGTCCTTCCATCCCAAGAGACGAGGCCTGCGCTGCAACTACCTAAAAACATCAAACATGCAAATAAGGCTCTGTGTGCTACAACTTTAGATGGAAAAAACAGAAAGAAAGTGGCCTCAACCTTTCGATCTTTTCCTCTTACGAGCACAAAACATCTGTCCAGATCATCCACCGTTTCTATGCAGATGGAGATACTCCCATTGTCAAAACACTCACTTTCACGCTTATAACTGACAGCAACTTGATATCCCAGAGCCAATAAGCCGCCGAGAGTTTCCTTACCCACCTGTAGACCAGAAAGCGACGTTTGTGTCTCTGGTTAACGTGCTTTCTGCTGCACTCTTATGTGCAAACCATGCATCTTTTCTTACAAGTTCCCTTGTTATGAACCATCGATGTTTCGTTAGTCGAGTTGACTGAATCAAATATTATTAGTATGAGATAAACCTTGGATGAATCAAAAACCTTACAATATCCAGGCGCATTTACAACACCTGTTTAATCAAGTCTTGAGTTCTTGTCTAAAAGCTGGCATCATTGCCCATTAAAGTAATCGGAGATTGTCAATATTACATGCAGAAGTAAACTTATCCATCACCACGAGCATTAAATATTAAATACACAAAAGAGATTAACAAAAACAGTACAAGAAAGTTAGCTTGTACATTTTTTTCTTTACCATGAGCTAGTACGTTTTGTTCAGAACTTGTTCGAGTTGTCAGGTCAACGCTGGGACCTCTGTTGACCTGCCAAAATGACCAGTTTTAACATGGTGGACTGCAATTTTTATCTTTTTTCACGTGTTTGGGCTCTACCCGTTTTAGCCCTTTACCCCTGTAAGCTCTTTTCCCTCACGTTTCTCATAATCTAGGCTAAAATTCACAAGTATTTTATTCTTTATCGTACATGATAGTACGCTATAATTTTTGTAGTTCGATTAATACCACACGTCTTTGTACGTGTACTAAAGGTACATGACCGTACGTGTGAATCTAGGGAATCACGGTTGATTTTTGACAAGCAACCTCCCTTCAAAGACCAAGATAGCCTATGTGTAACTGACTAGCTACTTTATGAGCAGTCTACACACTCATACCCAAGTACCCAAACCTGCAGACAACGCCCACTCACATCTTGTTCCCAAAAAGCACATGCACAACCCAACCATGGTTGATTTTTGACAGGCACTCCTTCCCTTCAGATTCATTTTGGGTTATTTGGTGTAATATTTTAAAGGGCGGCTCACATGATAACCCAAGAAGAATAGGTAATGCAAAATTGGGAAAATAACACCCAACCACCTTAAATTCCAATGATGTACAAGCCATAAGCACCCAAATTGGGTGGAGCCATGCACGAAGGCTGAAAATTAGTCATAAACGACCTCAAACTACTGAGCGCAATGCATCCCAGATGGAAACAATCACAACTTTCATCTCTTGAGGATGATTGTGAGTATTATGAATAGCCCACAGGGCCAAGAACCACACCCCAAGCAAAAAAGTAGTTGTACTCTAGTAATTGTGGATCCAATCGACCAAAAGTCCAAAAGAGTCTTACAAAATGGTAGTAATACAAACGATATTGCAACTGTTCTCTAGCCTCACATAGAAAACGTTGAGCATGAGAGCAATCCCATAGTGTCTAAGGGTATGTCTAAACACCTTGGCGGCAACAACAACATAAAGAAGAAGCAACGTGTCATGTGCACAGCATGGACATGCTACATCGACTTCCCGTGCCAATCTTGTACATAACAATGTCTTAAAACCTAGGGGATTTAGAAGTGGCAATTTTGTGAGCCAAGTCACAAGATCTGCATGCTCGCATGAGTCCATTAGATTTGGTGTTCCATTTTTAATACCCTCTTCCCCATAAATGCTTTGTACACATGTTTTGACGAGTGTTTTTGGTGGGCATCTAGCATTACGAGCATGTCAATTTAGGTTACAGAGGAGTGCCAATTCTCCGACAATCAGAAACCCGAGTCGGGAGCTGTGCAAAAGTTTCACTCAGCCACTTATTGTCTCAATAAATTATTAAAAAGGTGGCATTGCCTGACCCAAGTATGGGAAAGTACATATTCATTGCCTGATTTTGACATGATTTATTTAAAAATCATGTCAAAGTCATTGCCTGACCCAAGTATGAGAAAGTACATAGGGCTTCCCCTAGCAATAATTAAATACACAAAAGCTCAGTTCACACACATTCCCGAGGTGCCTTCTCTCTCCCTGCATCTACAGTGTTGGTGAGATTGCCCTCACCCATCCCCTGTTGTAGCAATTTTGGCTAAAGCACCTCCATCTGTGGAGTGTTCTCTCTGCCAGAATCGCACCCTCTTCTGCCACAGCACAGCAACTTCGGAAGCCCAGAGCCCACATTCCATAGCCTTGGAGTTTGTGCCCTCTTACTGCCCCATTTTTGCACATCAGCCACATCAATTTTCAGCTTGCATATAACGTTAATTTTTCTGTGTTTTCAGCATACCAGATCTGCATTTTTGCAGCCAACATTCAGCCTTCAAATCCTCTCACAGCAGGTGTGCAAATCAGCCCCAGACCTTCGTCGTGGTGGCCATCCACAATCCACATTGAGCCGGATTACAAAGGTGCATTAAATTGGTCCCACGGGTGCTTCCTTTTCGGGTTCACATGCTTGTAACAGTTTACAAATTAATCAAGGGGGGGAACCAGCCCATCCTCTGGTCCCTAGTGTTGTGCCAATTTTTCTGCGTTGTTTTTCCCGATTTTATATCGTGTAGAATTCCACATGAAATAGTAAATTAGTATTTAAAGTATTAAGTACACACTTTCGTTTGACACCCAAGCAGGCCCAGGACAGCAAGCCCCTCCCCCCCCCCCCCCCCCCCCCCCCGAAAACCACCCCCACACCCGGATTTTTTTTTTTTGTTTTTTTTAATCCTGGGACATGCCTCTCCCTTGTTTTCATACACTCCATTTAGAGCAAGGGTTACCCATATCATTCGTGTAAAAGGTATATTTTAGTCTGCCCTTCATCAAGCTGTACTCAAGCTAAAATCAGACGGGCTACTTAAAGATTTTTCAAAATCTTATCGTTCTTTTGAAGGGTACTACTTTTTCCACCATTTTTAAGGGTAAACCATAAAAGTTCCTCTGGAGGGCTCTAAAGCCTTCAAAACTGAGCTTTGCAAAAGCTCTCTCTTCCATAAGGTCCAAAGAACATTCTTAAGAAGAATGAACAAGATATCAGAGATTTTCCTTTGAGTGAATAAGGCCTTTAACACCCTTTCTATAGATTGTAATTAGATTTGTAAACATATTTCCAGATACTGCCATCTTAGGAGTAAATCACAGTCTTTAACACAGAAAAACTACAAAAAAAATACCTTGTGCTCACAGCTCAACTTGTTTGCCCAAATGTAAATTGAACTGGGCTAAATAACCAACATATGAAATTGAATCACCCATACCTCACCTCAAATTCAACCCTTGGTTTGATAATGAACTGCTTGTCAACTATCCTCTGGTCGCCCCAACCAGCATCATATCTGATTCCACACTGACGCATTTTGATCCATTCTGTGGTCTGCCCTTGATCCATGGTGTATGGCGGCCTAAGATAAATCTCGAGGGATCTGCATAAATATTCTAAATCAGTGGTACCATGTGTGTACAACTGAAATGCTGGTGACATGTAAACCATTTACCGCTCATAGCGCATTTGAGAGTCGTAAAAAGCATCTATAGGTTTCTTGATTTGCTGTTTCAACGCGAACATGTACATCAGCATAAAAATGAAATATCTAAATCATCCGCATTGAGACACTTCTTATCAAAGAAGACAGCTACCTCCTTATACATTTTCAAGATGTAAAATGGCTCTCGCAAAGATGACTTGAAGCTGTTGCTAATACTGATCTGTAAACAAATTAACAATAAATTTAACTACACAGAATAATGCGAAGAATGTTGGACTTCAAGCACAGGGGCAGAAGAACTTTAGTATGAAGTTTATTAACAAATTTAGCTTGTAAAGTTGATAATTACAGGGCACGAACTTGTTCAACCTACCCTAAGGATCTACAACCTTTGTGTGCATGTCACTCAACACCCCCTTGTAGAACCAAGGGCTGGCAGAGTTTACCTGAGCATGCTGAAGATCAGGCTCGATGTGCTGTCTAAATGATGGAAAAATGCCGTCAATCAGTTGATCAATTGGTGTCGTCTCACCAATATCGCGGTGCACTTTTGAAATAAGATTGTAGTGAACACCACCAACCTAATCACAAAAGCCTACTTACAAAAAAAAAAGAGATTGTTGGTAAACCCTTGAATGATGTTCTTCAAGAAGCTTACCACAGCAACCTTCAAATCCAGATATGGACGCAATCTTTCATTCAAGGCATAAGTACCTTCGACAATAACCTGTTGAGCCTGTTTAGTTAGTGAACATGCTTTTGATTCTTATAAAGGCCTGAACCTGAATATCTGCAAATATCAGGTTCATACTCCCTCTAGAGCTACTGCACATTGTAATTTGTACATTAGAGAGCATGTCACCTATAAAAAGAACATAGCATTGGCATCCACTACAATGATCATAAATTGATACTGCTTCTAAAAATGGATCATGCAATTATATAGAGTTTATAAAGTTTGCCAGTGAATTCAATATAGGACCTGCAGATACTGTTGAATAGCCTCTTGGTTGTCCCAACTAATAGAGACACATTGAGGATTACTAGTCGAGGCATAACATGTCCCGGACAAAACCAGAATTCGAATCGAGAAAAGTCCCTCCTTGAAAAAATAGGGTTCAATATGGAATATGTAACCCTAGCAAGAGTCATCTTCGTCGATCCTATTCTGTCATTTTCCATATCACATTTAAATTGTTGAAGCTCAAAACAAAAGGTGTCTGCCGCTTTCAAACCTGTTTTCCTTGCTAGAAACGCATGCAGCCAGAAACTTTTTGCCCTACTTCAAATGATGGCTTTCTTTATACACTTACCAAGTGCTTTACATATGTGCTTTAGAGCACCTATCCTCAGTAGTTCCCAAGATAGCTCCGAACTAACTTCAATCCTTAATGGCACATTTTGACTTGGAAAAATAATGCATGCGAATCATCTACTTTAAAGCTTCATCTTATAAAGGACGAGGCTCAACAACAAATCAATGGATGATTTAGATCACTGAATGGACATACGGACATTGGACACAAAATCAAGACACGTTTTTAAAAGAACTTTGATATCGGACATGCAAAATCAAAAAGTGTTCTAAACAGAACCTTACTATCGCTTGCAGTGCACAAAGGCTGGATTGCTTTGAAATCATTAAAGCCAGCAGAAAGAAAGAATATCCTTGAAGGGAAAGTTGTAGACTAGTCCAAAGGTAAAACTGACGCTACGCTACCTCTCCTCAAACCCCACACATGAAAGCGTTTGTAAGGTTTTGGACCTTGGTGCTGATGCTTGTTTATGAGTACCCCTAAACAAGAGGTTTACAAAGACTCACATTAAAAACCGTATGTCTAAAGCAAATCGATAGGCCCCTTACCACCCCAGATTCTGGAGCAGCAACCACCTTGTACCCCAATCTCTTTTTTTGTTGAAAATCAAACTGTGGCATAGCTATGTCATTCCCTTGCAAAAGACCCTGAAAAATTTAACAATAAAAACTTTAAACCATTTGCAGTTTAATATTTCAAAGCAAAACTGTTTCCACATTCGTTTTGTTCAAAGCGTTCGTCACCTCCAAATTTTTCCTCAAGAGTGAAAAATCTAACAAGTCCAACTCTTTACTGTCATCTGCTGCAATTGATGGATCTTGATAATGTTCCATTGCAATGACTGCACCCCCAAATACCGCACCTACCTTGCTTGCCAAACTAGATGTACAAGAAAATAGGACAAAGGCATTACATGGAAATCGCATCACAGAATGAGGGGCAAAGATCAGAAAAATCAATTGAAACGACTGCACACAACTAATCAAACAGAACTGACACATCACAGGTCATGTACCTGGATTTACCAGAACCACATGGTCCACCAATGCCCACTGCAACTGGGCCTTTCTTTTTATCTCGAAGCTCTTGAATAGCACGTACCATGAGATAGTATCCATGGTCAAAAGACTGCCAAAAGAACAATGTCAAAATTATTGTAGTGTTTTAGGCAATGAAATATCAAAGAGTTTTGCCCTTTTCTTTCGCAAAGAGAGAGAAGGAAGGGGGGAGATGATGAAATGAAATGTTATATTAACAACTCAAAATGACCTATGAGATCAAAAGGTTACATCCATGTGTGACTCTAGTACAACCTCTGGTGTCACAGAAACTAGTATTTTCATGCAATTGCAACGGAATTAGTTAATGAAAACGGAGTTTTCCATTAAGAGGATTCTTTAGAGGAGAAACGTAGGTAGTGCATGGCTGATAGCATCATGTACACATTAAAACATCAAATCATGAAACATAACTTTGAAGAGAAAAACACATTAAGATTGACAACTTGCTGAGGACAGGATTTGCTTGGAGCCGGTAACCCGCCCTCCAAAAGGACTTTTGTATTATAATTCCCCCACAAGAAGATGGGTCATTTTCAGTGAGTTTACACATTTATTAGCATTTTAGCCATTTTTCAAGATAGTGCGGTTTTCTAGCTGGGTAGGGCAATTTTGCTATTGCCCTATATATGCAACCCCCCCCCCCCCCCCCCCCCCCTACCCCCCCTCGTACTTTTGGCATGTTGTGATCACTAAGCAGAGCTTCTAGCATTTTGGGCATGTCATGAGGCTATGACAACCACCAACCTTAGTTGTTGGTTTCTTTCCCTTGATTTTTATTTAATTTTTGGGACCCTCCTTTTGAAGTCACAAATGACCGGACATTGTATGGCCAATGTGAAACGGACGATGGCCGAAAGTTTCACCCGCAACAATGAAGGCCGGGTCGCCACGAGTTGGTCAAGCCAGTCGGCACTGAAATCCGAGTAGTAAAAGGTTGGCTAGTGTGACAAACGGGAGCGCATAACAATATAAAATATACTCAGATAAATAGAATTTATCACTTAATACTGAAGCCAAAGGATACAGAGAAATAAATAGAGAGAGAGATGGAGAGAGACACAATACTGGGGACCAGAAGATGGGTTGGTCCCCCCCTTAATAGTATCTTTATTACTAAGGAGAAGTCTATACAAGCACTTGAACCGAACGTATTACCACGTTCGTTCTAGAATAAGACTTGATGGTTCCTAGAAGCCTCGGCTTCCTATTCCTAGGGCAAAACCCTATTCCAAGGAACTTCCATTTCTTATTCCAAATCCTCGAGAATCAAGGTTCTCGCCTCTGGATTTCACCTTCCAGAATCAGAGCATGGCATCCCTGCAACTCTTTTTCCGACTCAGTTTCCATGAGTCCTCTTCCTGCAGAATAACTCTGCTTTCCCGAACACGGAGTCCTTACTTGGGAATCTCAACTTCCAGATCACAACTCGAGAGACTACCTTTCTCCGATCCGTGGATCTACTTCCTAAACTCAGGTACAAAACCCTTGGGCTTATCTAGCTCTAGTTCCTCAGAACGCTTTTCTCCTGCAGAGGCTCATGCCTTCCTCTGCTCCTACTCCCTCACCAAGAGGAAGTACACCTGCAAACAAATACTTAGAGATCATAACATGAAAATCGTTACCTTCTAAGTCTCGACGCTCGAAACGCAACTTGGTTCTCGAAAAGCAATTCCCCAGAAGAGATCTCTTTATAGGAAATCCTCTCTTCCAATCCTACAGACAAAAGAGGTGTGTTCTCAGGTTCCTTCTCGTAAGTCAGCCCCGTCTACGACGTTTATGGACTGAAAACAAAGAAAAATAGCAACTTGTCGCGATGGAAACACGCTCTATAGGCACTTCTTCGCAAGAGAACTCGCACACTGGGTCTTGGCGACATCTAGTACACTTAGGGCAGCCATGGGCATCACCGGCAATGTCTTCTTTGCGGATGAAATCTGTAGCAGCATCTTCTTCTTGCAAGAACTCGTCTTCTCTCTGGGAGAGTGCCTATGATGCTTTTATAGCTCCCTGGCCACGGCAAAGATAGCAAAGCATTGGCTGCTCGCGTAGCGGCTGTTTTTCGTTTTTTTTTTTGGGGGGCACTTTTCTGCCAGAAAAAGAGAGAAAAATCGATGGCTGGTTTATACTGCTTTATTTAATCATAGGCTGCCCACTTATTAAGTGGGCGGCTGGTCACCTTTAAAAATGGTCTGAATCTGTCCAAAAACTCAATAAAACCTTTGTTGTGTATTTTTGCCGGTTTAGGGTTTTGACCCTTTTATATCCTTAACAGTCCTAGGAGCTTCGGGGAAGCTAGAGAATCGCCCTACATGTGTTTTGGTGCATTTTCAAGGCCGAAAACAGAGAATTCAACACACTGAAATTTCTCGCCAAGTTTAGGTAAGTGCTCTATTGCGCCCGGAAACTCGCCTATGTCATGGGGATGTGGTCTATGAAGCATCCTACAGCAGTTATGATGCCGAAATTAGGCTAGAATAGGCCATTTTCAGTCCAATAAAAGTGGGACAGCACGTAGGGAATTAAAGATTTTTCTCCAAAGCTTTAATTGAATAAAGAAATACCGAAAGGGGCGCCAACCTTTGGGGCCAATGCACTGTAACTGTCTGCTTGGAAGCACTCTAGCTACCAGGCCGTGGTGTGTTTGAAATGTTCAATTCCAATTACAAGTTTATTCGGGTATATGCTTTGTGTCATATACTTCAAGTAAAGATCGGGTGAAAGCTAAAGTCTGCCGCCCTAATCGTTCATTCTCCTAAGCACGACACGCATTTTGTGCATGATAGAGATTTGATGGTTCGTAAGGATCTTCACGCCTTCAAGTTGCTCCAGTCTGTATTGAGTACACCTTGGAGTGACCGTCAAGCTAGATGGTTCCAATCTTGTGAGCAATTTGGTGGTTTGATTGATTGTGTTCCTAGTAAACTAACCCAATTGCAGATACGATCAGTCACGCAAGACCGATCTTGGCTCTCAAGTCGAGGTCCACAATCGCCAGTCAAGAAGTATCTCTTGTGCGCATGATTAGTGAGTATACATTGTTTGAGTCTCTCATTGTAAGGTGCAGCGAAAGTGAATGTTAAACTTTGCTCAAGATCAGTGCTCCGAACTGTGCTCAAGGTTCCTTTTACTTATGGAAGGGAGAGCCTTCCGTTCCTTTAGTGAGAGAGTGCAATGGATACAAACAAAGTGGTGAACACTGTGAATGAAGGTGCATGAGACTGAGAGATAGAGAGAGAAGAATACGACACCAGAATGTTGTCAAACTGTTATGTCCCGCTCACAGGAGAGGGGATCTAGCCCAAATGCCGTCGCGATGGGCGTTCAGTATCCGGACAGACGTCGTGTGAACACGGCAAGTGTGGCCGGCCATTATTATAAAAGGGAGGCCAAGGCCTCATTTACAGTTATCGACCCCCACTGGCAGAGTGCCAGTGGTTAGCCCGCGTGGCTAGGAGTGCGCGAGGTCACCTCGAGGAGGTGAGGCTGGGTGGTATGGGACGCCCAGTCTTATGGGTGCACGCCTACGTCCTCGGACGCTGGCCCCAGCACGGGGGAGCTGCCGAATGGTGGCTATGGTCGGGTGGTTCGTCCGACGCGTATCTGTAGGCGGTCTGTGTAGCCGGGAGATCCTTTCTCCGCGTTCGTTTCATGGTATCAGAGCCGGCTTGGCTGCACGAGAGACTGTGTGCACACCTACGGATAGGTTCGAGTCGGATAGTCTTTGTTTCATGCAATTTTTATGGTGAAATAGTTATTTAATTAATTAATTTTCTTCTCTTGAGTATGTTTGCAGGTGTAAATCAATACTATGCTGCTGATTTTTGATAAAAATCAGCAAATTGGCATTGAAAATTGGGGGAATTACTTATTCATTTTACTAGTTTTTTATGAAATCAGTAAATCACTCATTAAGTGGCTGATTTTAGATTAAAATTCAGCATGTAGTATCCTCTTTAAGCTTTCTCTGTAGTCTCCTTCTCCTCTGTGCGAAGCATAGAGAGAGAGAGAGTGCTACCTCTCTCTTTGCTTGCGGGTGACCACCTGCCAGGGCTGCGTTAATTCTCCAACGTGGAGAAGTTGGTATGCGCTGGCTCCAGTGTGGCGCTCATGGCGTGTGCGGGGCACGGATACCACGCGCCTGTTGGGTGGGGGGGGGGGGGGGGGGGGGGGGGGATTTTTTTTCCTCCACGTGTCAGTACTCTGGCCAGCGCTGCTTTTGAAGATGAACCCACACTGCTGGCTTTAATTTTTTTTAACGCTGGCCCTTTTATTAAGTGACCACTTTGATTAATTTAAAGTGGCCAGGCCCTTTTAAGTTTGGACTTTTTTTAAAAAGGTCTGAAACCTGAGTTTATTAAACTTGAGTCTGAAACCCTAGCCACTCTCTTGTACTGTGATTCGATTAATATAAAAAGAAATACCGAAAGGGGCACCAGTCTTTGGGGGCCAAAATCTCTAGGCACGGAACTCCACCGGGCCAGTGCAAATCTATTGTGATCTATGAATTGTTTTGAAGTGGTTATTTGGTGCTGTCGCGGTTGATTCTTGACTTGGAGTGTCCAAGTCTGCTACAGTGGTATCAGAGCACGGCTGATTTCTCTTCTACGGGAAATCCGATCCCCGAATTTTTTTTTTCCGTGGCACCTATGGCTTTAGGCAATAATCAGTCGACTCCCTCTGCATCTAGAGATGCGGGCACGGATCACGACGAGATTCCGGCACGGAGTATGGTCCGCCTAGGCCTACTCTAGCGGAGCAGCGAGGGATGGAGCGACATCAATTGATCGGTGATGCAACAAAGATGATGCTCAGTTTTGCCAAGGACTCGAAGATGGCAAAATATATGAACCAGACCTCTTTGGAAGAGGTACAGACGGAGTGGCAAAGAACCACAACACCGCTCCCGAAACCCGCTCTCAAGAAACCTTCTGCCTCCAAGAAATATACTGAGAAGGAACTGGAGAACGTGGTTGATGCACGGATTGCTCTGCTTTTCGACATGCAAAAGAAAGACAAAAAGCAAGGCAAAAAGCAGAAGAAAGGCACTGACTTCCCGGGATATTTGGGTCGTCGGTCGACATTCGACAAGGCAAAGAAACTGAAGAAGCGTGTCAAGTTTGAAGGCTTACCCAGTTCTTCTTCTTCTTCTTCTGACAGTTCTTCTAGCTCTTCAGACTCGAGAGAAGAAGACAGGAAAAGCAAAAAGCGAAGCAAGAAACAAAGCTTCGGAAAGGGCAAGAAAAAAGCAAAGAAACAGTTCTACTGAGGACTCGTCTCCAGATTGCTCAGATTCCGATGACGGAAACTTTTATGCGAACAAGAAGAATTGTTTTTTACAAAGCTAACCAGTATGACTTTCTCGAAGATAAAAGCAAGAAAGTCCGAGAGTTTAAGGAAGGTGGCCACTCGATCAAGTTTGATACTTTTTCAAGATACTCAGATGCTTCGAAGGCTTTGTCTTTTATACAGCAGTTTGACATCGCTTTCGCGAGAGGACGCTATTCAGAGCACTCCAAGATTCGGAGAGCTGCCTCTTACTTTAAGAGGAATGCTCGTACTTGGTGGTCCACGCTTCTTTTAAACAAGACTGCGCCAGTTAAATGGCTGAAATTTAAGAAGCTTTTTATTTCTTCTTGGTTGACGCAAGAATACGAACGAGATATACGAGCTGCTTGGAACCATCTTCGGATGACCAAGAAAGATACAATCAATGCTTATTGTGAAAGATTGTGGAGCTCTTTTCTACCCGCCTCTTCATTCAAGATCTCGTTCAGAGAACAGATTGAGCGGTTTACCTTGGGTCTACCTACATAGATCCGAGATCACTGCTTGGAACAGAAGTCAGCTTCTATTCAAGAGTTGATGAGTCATGTGAAGCGGGGCTTTGCCATTCACTCTGGCAGTCTGACCTACCCCACAAATGAGGCCATGACAAAACGAGCCGAACAGACTTCTGGGAATGAAAGTAGAAGGAAAAAGAGCAACCCAGAGAAGAAGGATGCACGACCCAAGCTTACTCCTCAGGAGAAAGCTCGCTTCATTAGAGAGGGGAAGTGCTTTGGATGCGGGGAACATGGACATATCTCCACGAAGTGCCCTAAAAAGGCACAGAAAGAATAGAATGATAAAGACGACGACAGGACTGAGAGCTCGAGAGCAGTTGAGGAACGTGGCAGAAAAGGCAGATAGAAAAACAGAACAGGTACCACATGGCGTGGAACCTGCACCGAATCTAATGAATAAAAGTACAAACTTTGCCACTTTTTGGGGCAAAGTGAAGGATCAGGACGCTCTTTTGAAGGAGCCAAGGCCAACTTCTTTTCACTTGGAATTGGCGGCTCGATTTAGAATTATGCCCGACAGACTGACGCCACAGGCGGAGGTAGTTCGACTAGCACCCGGATGGGATGTTGCCATTACACCGAGCATTGGCAAACTTCGTTTGCAATGACAAGGGTGTTCAGGGCACGCGAGTGACGTTCTACTCGAAATCCCTTGGTACCACCAGAACTACGCCGTGGTTGACTACCGGGCCGAGAAAGGGACTTTGACAAAGGAAGGCCTCAGAGATTGTACTTGATGAACTTCAGTTTCTTTACTCATTCTTTTGGGAGACAATTGAGCGATGGATAAAGATTGAATATGTTTTGACCTGAACAAAATAACGATAAGATTTTTCTCCACACTCATGCCGATTGCTTTTTAGAGGGCCTAAAGATCAGACCATTGACCTGATACCTGGAAGCACGTCGTCGAACCGGCCACCTTACCGTGTGAGCCGAGTACAGATTGAAAAGATTATGAACCAAGTGAAAGACCTCTTGGAAAAGGGTCTTGTCCAGCCTAGTACTTCACCGTATTGCTCTCCAATGTTGTTGGTTTTGAAGAAAGACGGATCTTGGAGAATGTGCATCGATTATAGAGCTCTCAACAAAATCACCATCAAGAACAGATTTCCGATTCCTAGAATCGATGATATACTCGACAGGTTACAGGGATCCTCGTGCTTTAGTAGGATTGACTTGAAGAGTGGATATCATCAGATCAGAATAGCGCCGGGAGACGTCTACAAGACAGCTTTTCGAACGACTTTTGGGTTATTTGAGTTTTTGGTGATGCCTTTTGGCTTAACCAATACTCCTACAACATTTAACCGGATGATGGACAGGATTTTTCGAGAGTACAGGCTATTTGTTGGCACTTTCTTTGACAACATCATTGTTTTCTCCAAGAATGAGGCAAAACACAGAGATCATCTGCTTCAAGTCTTTCAGGCATTACGGGATGACACGTTAGTGATTAATGCAAAGAAAAGTGAATTTTTCCTACCACAGATACACTTTTTGGGACACATTGTGTCAGCAACAGGAGTGCAAATGGACCCGGCCAAGATAGAGACTATTCGTGATTGGCCCGATTTGAGGAATGTCCATGAAGTTAGAAGCTTCTTGGGACTGTGTTCGTACTACAGGCGGTTCATATGAAAGTTTGCACAGGTTGCTTCCCCTTTGCATATCGACACAGAAAGGAGTACCTCTCTCGTGGGGATCCACAGAGGTGACTGCCTTTCAGACCTTGAAAGAGAAATTGACTTCAGGACCTGTTTTGATTTTGCCGGACTTGCAGAAGTCATTTGAAGTATATTGTGATGCTTGTGGTCGTAGTCTGGGTGCGGTCTTGATGCAAGAAGGCCATGTCATAGCTTATGAGAGGCGATTGTTCTCTAGGCCGGAGATGACAGCACAGATATATGAGAAAGGGATTTTGGCGGTTATCCATGCTCTTACTCAGTGGCGGCATTACCTACTCGGAGCAGATTTTACTGTCTTTACAGACCATCAGAGTGTGCGCTACTTCTTGTCACAGAAGCAGCTTTAGGAAAAGCAGATGCGGTGGGCGAACATCTTGTCACAGTTTCACTTCCAGATTGTCCACGTGCAGGGACAAAAGAATGTGGTGGCAGATGCTTTGTCTCGGAAGCCGTTGGTTCTGGCTATTTCCACGATACATCATAGGAGCTTCGAGGATAGGGTCGATCAGTATGCCACAGACACAGATTTTGCAGATATTTTCACACGAATACAGGATGGGGAGACAGTAGCTGGATACTCCCTTCGGGAAGGCTACTTGATGAAAAAGACTATGTTGTGCATTACACAACTGTTGAGGAAAAAGGTTATGACTGAATGCCACTGTCCACCTTTTACGAGTCACCACGGCATTGCTACCACCATGAAGGGGGTAAAGAGATACTTCTTTGAACCGAAACTCAAAAAGGATGTGGAAGAGTTTGTGCGCAGTTGCTTAGTATGCCAGAAGGTCAATTTTGACAGGCATAAGGCACAGGGATTGTTAAAACCTTTACCCATACCCACCCGCCCCTGGAAAAGTATAGAAATGGATTTCATTTTTTATCTCCCGAGAACACACAATGATCACGATGATTTTCCGATTACATGGCACGTCTGAGACGATTGTCTCCGACAAAGACCCCAGATTTATGAGTTTGTTTTGGAAGGCAATTTGAGAGAACATTGGCACGCAGTTGCAGTTCTCGTCATCGTTCCACTTGCAGACTGACGGGCAATTTGAGATTGCCACTTCAGTGGTTTCAGATATATTGAAGTCTTGTATCTCGGATCAAAAGACTCAATGGGAAAAGAACTTACCTTTGGTGGAATTTGCCTACAATAACAAGATCGACGGGGAAGACGCCATTTGAGATTGTTGAAAGTGCTGCGAAGGTTCCATCCTTCTTGAGTACGAAAGATTAGATATTTGAAGCGGATGAATATTCACGAGATTTGGATACGGCTTTTGCCAAGGTTCGCGAGACTTTGCACGAGTCTCGAGAACGACAGAAAAAGGCAGCAGATCGCCATCGTCGCGACTTGAAATTGAAGGAGGATGATCGGGTGCTCTTACGTTTTGAGAAGGCACGCCTACGAAAGAAAAAGGGAAAGGAGAGGCTTTTTCCAAAGCTTAGTATGCAATACTACGGACCTTTCCAGATCACTGACAAGATAAATGATGTCTCCTTCCGATTGAAACTGCCAGATACTTGGACGATTCACAATGCTTTCCATGTGAGTCTCTTGAAACCTTTTAAAGGTGATGTGCCTGATGATGGGGAGCCTGATAAGCAACCCGAAGTGGAAGAAAACGAGGAGATCCTTGTTCCTGAACAGATTTTGGGCCTTGGCACATAACAATACGAAGAAAGGTAAAGTCCGAAGGCGGTTCTTGGTTAAGTTCAAGAACTTTCCTGCATTTGATGCGAAGTGGATGGAGGAGGAGGACCTAGCAGATACTCTTCGGATTGTGAAACTTTACCTCGATGTTTTGGTTTAGCATAGTCTACTGCAAATGGAACCCAGAAATTCAGCTTGGCCGAACATCTGGTGCAGTGGGATGCACAAGAGGGGAGTTACTCCGCTCCTTTGTCAACAGATGCCTCGATTTTGATACTAGGGTTACTGATGTCTCTTTGAGCTTCAGGGATACTGAGAGCTGACAGTATTCTATTGTATGACTTTATGAAATGGAATTCCTGATAATAATGTTGATTTGTTTCTTCACTTCTTTTGAGTGCAGGAACTGATAGACGAAATGACTGCAGCATTTTGGTCTACTTGATCTTGAACAGACATGGTTGCAATAGGGGTTAGTCAATCAAACATCGATGAGGTCCCGATTGGACCTAGACGTGATTGCTAGCTACATTGCCGATAAATCATGGTCTAAGATCCGAATGAATGTTGAATGTCATGTGATGTCCTATGATGTCTGGTGATGTCCTATGATGTCGTGTGATGTGACTGTCGATTTTGTACATGTGCTAGATGTGTGTTCCTAGTACGTAGGTACTAACAGTCAGTGTCTACTAAAACGGTTTATGGCTTCTGTCGGTTTTGCAGGCGTAATCGCGGTCGATTACAATGCTTTCAAGAGGAGGGTATGTCACAAAGTGATGCCCGTGGCGGACAGCAGAAACCCTAATTTCTGCCAAAAACCCTAATTCCAGAAAGCGCGGGAGTGCGAGCAGATGAGAGAGAGCAGGCTGGGGAGAGAAGCAGGAGTCTAAAAACTCATTTCTCTACATGTAGCAGACTTGGATACTCCAAGTCAAGAATCAACCGCGACAGCACCAAATAACCACTTCAAAACAATTCACAGATCACAATAGATTTGCACTGGCCTGGCGGAGTTCCGTGCCTAGAGATATTGGCCCCAAAGACTGGCGCCCCTTTCGGTATTTCTTTTTATATTAATCGAATCACAGTACAACAGAGTGGCTAGGGTTTCACTCTCAGACTCTGCGTCCAGATGCTCTGAGAAGTGAAGCCCTCTCCACATATTTAAAAGTACAAGGGATGCCCAAAAGCAGAGCCCCAAAAGCTTTAAAAATCAAAAGCATTAGTTCTCTCTCTCTCTCTTAGAGGTCTTTTTTTTTTTTTAAGCAAGTTCTCTCTCTTTCTCATGGCATAAACTCCAAAAAGCAAGATTCGCGTCGCTCATCATTTTTTTTAATGATGAGCGACGCGAATCTTGCTTTTTGGAGTTTATGCCATGAGAAAGAGAGAGAACTTGCTTTTTTTAAAAAAAAGACCTCTGAGAGAGAGAGAGATCTGATGCTTTTGATTTTTAAAGCTTTTGGGGCTCTGCTTTTGGGCATCCCTTGTACTTTTAAATATGTGGAGAGGGCTTCACTTCTCAGAGCATCTGGACGCAGAGTCTGAGAGTGAAACCCTAGCCACTCTCTTGTACTGTGATTCGATTAATATAAAAAGAAATACCGAAAGGGGCGCCAGTCTTTGGGGCCAATATCTCTAGGCACAGAACTCCGTCAGGCCAGTGCAAATCTATTGTGATCTGTGAATTGTTTTGAAGTGGTTATTTGGTGTTGTCGCGGTTGATTCTTGACTTGAGTATCCAAGTCTGTTACATGTAGAGAAATGAGTTTTTAGACTCCTACTTCTCTCCCCAGCCTGCTCTCTCTCATCTGCTCGCACTCCCGCGCTCCCGCCATCACCTGCTCGCCTTCAGACGCTCACGCCGACGCGTGGAGCTCTTCGCAACTCAAACTTTTAGCGATCAAAAAGTACAGAAAAGGCTCGGTTTCGCGTGAATTTTCCAGTTTTTCACGCACTTCACCAAGGATTCCTCCAGCTTGGATGTGCAGCGTGACGACGCGCCAGGTAACATTTAAATTCCATTCACGCATGCTCTCTACACATAGATTACAAGCACTTTCCAGAGCTTCGACCAGCGTGTTACCGCTCTGGAAAACGCGAATGTTCAGACGAACCTTCGCCTGGCCTCTCTTGAAGGGGTCGTACAGGGGCTCAGTTCCCGACTTTCAACTCTCGAAAATATGGCTCAGTCGACGACTGCGCGTATTTCCGAGGGGGAAACCCATCTCCAGCAATTGCGGATGCAAATTGCTGCTTTTGGGCGCTCATAGGGTGGTCCGACTGCCACAATTCCGTACAAAACTACAAATTTCTCAAGTGAAGAGGAGTGTACGGAATTGGCCGTAAATAACTGGCTGCACTAGTGGACCACATACTTTGATCTCCATGGGGAGCATGATGAACGGAGGATTCAGACAATTCCTCTCTATCTGCACAGTAAGGCGCTTACCTGGTGGCGTGACATGACAGAGAAGCTTACGACATGGGTTGATTTTTGTGTGAAATTCAAGAGGGATTTCACCAAAATGGACCCTTTGAAAGCCTATGCCAAATTGCAGAGTCTTTCGATGAAAACTCTGTCTTTTGATAAGTATACGACAGCTTTCAAAGAGGCGCTCACCTTCTGCAAGGTGGATTCTACGCACACCGTGCACATGTACTTGCTGGGGTTACATGAAGATTACCGTTGGGCCTTGATCAAGGACAAAGCCCCGACTAATGTCGAGGCTGCAGTGGCAAAGGCCAAGACATTCCATTTAATAAATGGAGCGAATTATGAGAAGAAAAGAACTGCAGACCATCAATCCGGTGAGGGTGCTTCGAGGAAGCGACCCCGATTCCAGCATAAGTCCAAATCACCGCCGAGATCTTCTCAAGAGAAGAAGAAAGCCAGAAATGCTTCAGTTGCTGATGCAGTGAAGAAGAGGGCTTGCTTCGGATGTGGCCAGACGGGTCACCAAATCAAGGATTGCCCTAAGAAGAAAAAGACGCAGAAACCGCAAGGCCGTCCTTCGGTTCAGATTCGCGAGATCTCAGGTAACTCTGATGTTGTTCAAGTTGAAATCCATCATTTGGCGCACAGTTCATGCACTAACTGTACTTTTAGCACCAAGGTGTTTGATAAGCACGATCTTCTCCGTTTCCCCGGGAAGATCAATGGTCACGACGTGATCGTACTCCTTGATAATGGAAGCTCACACAATTTTGTGGATGCAAAATTGGTGCAGAAATTGAGCCTGCGGACGGGGGACAGTGACCATGAGTATTACGTGAAGATGGCTCGCGGCGTGGATACAGATGTATGGAATCGGATGGTTCCAGACTTGTCGCTCGAGCTGGCTGATTACAAAGAGAACCTGGATTTCCACATCATGCGTCTGGACAGAGCAGATGTTTTTTTAGGAATTCCATGGTTTTATGATAAACAAGACTCATTGTATATAGACTATGTACATCACTCTCTTGTTTTTGTTAAACAGAACATGCCTCATGTATCTGTGATGCTTTGTATTCAAAAGTCTGTAAATAATGGTTTTGCAATACCAGTTGTTACTGCTTTGGAAATGTATAAAGAAATAAAGTCTTCTGATGTTGACTTTTATCAATGTGTACCATCTGCTTGGTTTGATTCATTAGTGCTTGGTACTTCTGTCACTGAATTTCGTAAAAATGTTTCACGTTCTTCTATTTAACTTGGGGATTTAGACGAATCCAACCTTATCCGAGAAATCATGACTGATTTCAAGGATGTTTTTCTTGATGATCTACCTCCTAGCTTGCCGCCTTCGAGAGGAATAGATCATGGCATTGAGTTGGTGGTTGGTAGTCAGCCCTTCTCAAAGCAACCCTATCGGTTTAGTAAAACCGAGAAGGACGAGATTCAGTGACAGCTGAAGGATTATCTCGACAGGGGTTTTGTTCGGCCTAGCAAATCCCCGTGGGGAGCGCCAGTGCTACTTTCTCGAAAGAAGGATAACACTATGCGCTTCTACGTGGATTACAAGGGGTTGAATAAACTCACTGTCAAGAACAAGTATCCGCTCCCGCACATGGACGATCTGATAGATCGGCTCCATGGAGAGTTGTATTTTACCAAGATAGACCTGCGATCAGGCTATCATCAGATACGGATCAAACTGGAAGATATTCCTAAGACAAGCTTCCATACGCGTTATGGTCACTACGAGTTTTTGGTCTTGCCTTTTGGTTTGACCAATGCTCCAGCTACGTTCCAGCATATGATGAATGATCTGCTGAGACCATTTTTAGGCAACTTCGTTGTTGTATTTCTCGATGATATCTTGATCTACAGCCGAAGTTTGTCTAAGCACCTAGTGCATATACGCACTGTTCTCAAAGTACTGAGAACTAAGAAGCTTTACGCTAAGGCTTCGAAGTGTAAATTCTTTAAAAAAGAGCTTCTGTACTTGGGTCACATCATTACTCGCATTAGAATTCGCGTTGACCCTGAAAAATTGGATAAAGTGTGAAATTGGCCCATTCTGAAGAATGTACGCCAAGTAAAGTCCTTTTTAGGCTTTACTGGATTCTTTCGCAAATTTATCAAGGATATACCAGGATGGACGTCCTATCGCGTTTGAAAGTAAGAAGCTTTCTGACGCTGAGATGCGTTATCCAACGTATGAAAAGGAGCTTTACGTTGTAGTCCACACCCTGAGGAAATGGCGGCACTACTTGTATGGCTCTACGTTTGTTGCATGGACAGATCATCATTCCTTGCGCTATATCTGTGATCAGGGTGATCTCAGAGACCGGAAGGCTAGATGGGTTGAGCTTATGCAAGAGTTTGACTTTGAGATCCGTTATAGAAAAGGATCCGGCAATCGAGTTGCCGATGCGCCCAGCAAGATTCCTGAGGTCAATGCCTTGTCTATGGCTGAAATCTCGACGGATTTCTATCTCTCTCCGAGGGCTATGTCATTCCGATGGCCATTTTGGCAAGATATGGAACGAGGTCGAAGCGGGCATGACTCACATACAGGCTTGGGTGGTCCGGAGACCGAAGTGAGTCGTGCTGGAGAGATGAGACAGCTACAATATTCCATTAGAGGTGGACTATTGTTCAGAAATGGTAAAGTCTGCGTGCCAGAAATCGATGAGATTCGACAAAGGATTTTGTGCGAATGCCACGATGTTCCTAGCGCTGGGAACCCAGGCATCCAGAGAACTTTGGCTTTGGTCAAGCGATATTTCTATTGGCCAAGAATGCGCTCTTACATAGAGAGCTATGTGAAGAGATGCGCTCAGTGTCAGGTCAATAAGGCAGAGCGCCTTAGGAAAGCTGGCCCGCTAAACCCATTGGAAATTCCAGATGCCAAGTGGCAAAGTATTTCCATGGACTTCATCGTTGGTTTGCCAAATACTAGTCGGGGCAATGACGCTATTTGGGTTGTGGTCGATAGACTCACAAAAATAGCAAAGTTTATACCAACGAAGTCGACAGTAAAAAGCCATGAGTTGGCGGTTTTATTTGTCGATCAGCTTTATAAGTTGTATGGTCTCCCAGAGGACATCGTCAGTGATCGAGATACTAAGTTCACTGGCCGATTTCGGCGAGATGTGTTCGCTCATCTTCAGACGAAGTTGAGAATGTCGTCTTCTGACCATCCTGAGTCCGACGGACAAACTGAGTGGATGAATCAGACGTTAGAGGACATGTTGAGAGCCTGTCTCTCATAGGCAGTCTGACTGGGAAAGGTATCTTCCACAGTTAGAGTTTGCCTATAATAGTAGCAAGCATTTGCCTATAATAGTAGCAAGCATTCTACTACTGGATTTAGCCGTTCATGCTGATGTATGGATTTGAGCCTAAATCCCCAATTGCTATTGGCTTAGAGAAAGTCAAGGAACGCCAAGCTCGTGATTTCCTGTATGACACGCAGGAAATGCTCGAATTGGTGAAGGATAGTATAAGAACGGCTCGTGATCCAGTCACTACTTATGCTAATCAAAAGAGATCTCCAAGGACTCTAGATGTGGGACAATGGGTCTATCTGAAGATACCGAAGGATTCCAAGACTATGCGAACAGGAAAGCATTATAAGCTTTCAGCTAGATATTGTGGTCCGTTCTTGATCACAAAGAAAATTGGCCAAGTTGCCTACAAACTGGCTCTTCCTTCGGATGTTAGTGTACATCCAGTGTTTCATGTCAGCCGTCTTAGAGTGAAATTGGGCGAAGCCGACGTTGTGGTGCCTATCGAGGAAAATGTATGGCAAGATATGCAAACTGAGTATATTCCTCGAGAACCAGAAGCAGTTTTAGATCATCGTACCCGTCATTCGCACCAAAAGGCTTATGACAAGTACTTAATTAAATGGAAGGGTCAATCTCAAAGATTTGCTACTTGGCAATCTGTTAGAGCTTTGAAGGCTCAGTACCCTCACTTCATTGAAGAGGACATCAATGGTTCTTAAGGGGGGAAGTATGTTATCCCGCTCACAGGAGAGGGGATCTAGCCCAGATGCCGTCCGGATGGGCGTTCAGTATCCGGACAGACGTAGTGTGAACACGGCCAGTGTGGCCGGCCATTATTATAAAAGGGAGGCCAAGGCCTCATTTACAGTTATCGACCCCCCACTGGCAGAGTGCCAGTGGTTAGCCTGCGAGGCTAGGAGTGCGCGAGGTCACCTCGAGGAGGTGAGGCCGGGTGGTATGGGACGCCCGGTCTTACAGGTGCACGCCTACGTCCTCGGACGCTGGCCCCAGCACGAGGGAGCTGCCGGATGGTGGCTATGGTCGAGTGGTTCGTCCGACGCGTATCTGTAGGCGGTCTGTGTAGCCGGGAGATCCTTTCTCCGCGTTCATTTCACAAACCCTCCTCCGAAGGCCCCACTCTCTATGGCGAGAGTGGTCTACTATCGATTGCACAAATCTCTACAATGCTTGGACTTGCCGACGATGTCGACGACGACGAGACGGGCTGGCATCTGAAAATGCTAAGGGCTGAAATCTGCAAATCTTTATCTGCTGAATTCTGACTCTCTCGGTGACGATGTCGATGGCGACGATGCGACGATGACGCGTTGAAAACGCAGATGCTGAAATCTGCGTTTTCCGGGCTGAAACTGCAAACTTCGCTGGATCTGACTGTGCGGCGAGGATCTGCTGCAGGAAGGTGAGATCTGCGAGGTTCGGGACTTGTTCTGCGGAGTGTGTTTGCTCAAAACCGAAAACGCTGGTCTTCTTGTTGGATCTGTCGTGATGGAACTACAAAACGCCAAAAGCTGATCTGCAACCAAAAACGCTAGGGCTGAATTCTGCTATCTGCGGAAGAAAACTACTATCCTCGCCGCAGGAAGGTGAGATCTGCGAGGTTCGGGACTTGTTCTGTGGAGTGTCCTTGCTGAAAACCGAAAACGTTGGTCTTCTTGTTGGATCTGTCGCGATGGACCTGCAAAACGCCAAAAGCTGATCTGCAACCAAAAATGCTAGGGCTGAATTCTGCTATCTGCGGGAGAAAACTGCTAACGCTAGGGGAACTGCTGTTGGCTGTGGACTCTGCTAACGCTAGGGCTGATCTGCTGTGTCTTGTTGTCGCCGATTGTCTTGCAAATGCAAAACGCTAGGGTGATCTGTTGTTCTATTGTCGCCGGGATTCTGCAATGCAAAAACGCCAAGGGCTGATCTTGTCCAAAAATACTAGCTTGTTGCAGATGGTGCAAAACGCTAGGGTCCTGGTGGGGATCTGAGAAGGTGCCTGTTGAGCAAAGGTACTCCTGCTGCCTCTTCTGCCCTTAAGTGCTAGCGCTAGGTGTCTATATATACAAGCTTATCAAATTTGCCCTACCTAGTTTCCAACAAAAGTCACTTAAAAATAATAAGTGAAAATTGACTAAAATGGGGAAAATAGGTCTATGCATTGTAAAAATGCTCCTGATGGATTCTAATGGAAATCTCATGATCATGCTGTGTGCAACCAGAGGATATGAATCTACTCTAAGTGTCTGGGCATGCACGGTCTGCGAACACTCACAAAAGTGCCAGATCACTTCCTATTCTAGACTGACTGAACTGAGCCCAACCCTTGTCATGAAGTAGCTTGTCCACGTACACATAGGGTTAGATGTGCCACGTGACATCCCCTCCTTTTCAAAGTGAGGTATTGGTACCGAACTGTATGGCGTCGAGGGAGATCGCCAACAACGTCTGGAATCCTGGAAAGGACTCTTCGCCAGCCCACTCTGATGCGTGGGTCGTGCGATACTTGAACTTCATAAAGGTTTGCAACGCTTGCTTCTTTGGGCCGCGCCCAAAGAGACACAAAGTCATCTGTGGCTCCTTCAATGCTTCAAGTTCGTCGATAGTCATGCGTCTACCTTCTTCAAGAATCTCCGAGGATGAAAATTTTTGAAACCACTTTCAACACAAGAACATGAACATACCCATTCCATGTAAAGTGACTGGAAAAGCTCGTCTTCTCTAAAGACTATGTATGAAATGTAGATGAACATAGAGACGGAGTGCCAAACTGTTCATCAAACACATGCAAACAATGAGATCGAATCTTGTCTTTCTGATCTAAATCAATCAACTGTGGCAAATTATAATGGAAATGCCGATGCTTGATGCTCAATCCTTCTTGTGCTCTTTCTGTAACTGTGCCATGCCAAGGAAGAGACATAGAATGTGAATTCCTTGAATGCAAATGTAACCGGCCTATTAACTTTAAAAAGGGCGGTAAACTTTACTTCAAACCTTGATTTAGCTTTCACCCATTATTAGTCGTCTATTCTACCTGTGCTATAATGACACAAGAGAGGGGAATGTGTCACAAAACGGGAGCGTACACAAGCACTTAGAAAATCTGAAAATTATAATTCTTTGGAAACATGAGAGAAGGGAGAGAGAGTGAGAAGATCGACACAGTACTGGGGACCAGAAGATGGGCTGGTCCCCCCCCTTAAAGAGAATTCTTTATTAGGGAGAATCTTTTTACAAGCACAAGAACCCGAGGAAACCCCTCCGTTCTGTAGTCTTAGACCCGAAGGTCGTTCTTTCCCGTAAAGGGCTTGGGCACAAGGCCGTTCCTTCCCGTAAGGGACTTAGGTGCGAAGCCGTACTTTCCCATAAGGGACTTAGGCGTGAAGCCGTACCTTCCCGTAAGGGACTTAGGCGTCAAGCCGTACTTCCCGTGAAGGGCATTCCCGTAAGACGGGAGATTCCTGCAAAACAAACCACACAAACACGCGACAACAATTCGTATGACGAATCCACAATAGATACCTGTCACTCTTGCGTGGGAAAAGCGACTTCCGTGCTTCGTAGTCTCGCGACTCTTGCGGCAGAGTCTTCTCTTGCTGACGTTGGTACCTCCTGTGAGTGAGGGCATGTGGTGCTTTTATAGCTCCCTGGCCACGGCACGAATAACTGCTCGCGTAGAGATCGAGGCCGTTTTTTTTTTTTTTTTTTGGGCGCTGTTCTACCCGAAATCGGGAGAGAGAATTCGTTGGCTGGTTTTGTTGCTTTGTCTTCTAAGTGGCTGCTTTATTTTATTAATAAAGAGGCCGGTCACTTTATAAAATAAAGTGTGAATCTGTTCAAACTTTAAAAACTCACTCCGTTAGTGAAAACAATGCTACACGGACACATTCCAGGCGTCCCCGGGTGCAGGACACGACACAGATGCAATGCAGACACAGACTCCTCGCGGGAAAGCATCTGTCCTCCCGCGACTGTTCCTGCTTTTCGTAAAAAGCTTCATTGAACCCATCTTTATTCTTGTGCTTGCGTTCTTACGCGTACTTTCTTACTCAGTTCGGATTTCCTCCTTAGACCCTTAGTGTGTCCCCTTACAGATGAACCTGTCACCCATCTTGTGACTCATCAGGGACCACCATTACCTGGTCTTCTTCCACCGAACTAACAGGCCAACTCCTTCACGGTGCTTCTTGTCACCCATCATATGACACACCAGAGTCGTCTGTTTCCTGATGGCTTTTCTTACAGATCTGTGATTCCTTAACTTATTAGTTAACTTGTGCACATTTCTTATTAAAGTCCTAATTCTCGAAAATAGAAATTAGAAACAAAATAGTCAAATTAGTTTCAGAATGGGATACTGATGCTAGAATGCATCTGTATTCGAGTCAGACACTAGATTGGCCCCTAAATAGGCGCCCCTTTCGGTATTTCTTTATTCTTTTACAGTTAAGAGGAGGTACAAAGAGTGCTTATAGCACTAAACCTGTATCCCACAATTCTTAACATGTATCCCGCAGTTTCTATCCTGTTTGGAGGAATTTGGGTAGCATAACGGCGCAAAACCTTGCCCAAAACAGTCTGCAAGTAGGGAAATCCTAAGGAGACCACTGTCCTTGTCCCGATTCAACCTTTAATTGACCAAAACGGAGCATAACCAGCCTCTGTAATTTCTGGTTATTGACTGGTTTTTCTCTGTTTTCAGCTCCCTATAGACCCTGCACTGTTCCCTGCACCTTGGGCTAGTTGCCCCTTGAATCTAGAAGGATTTAGGGCATCGAAACAACCCCAAACCTACAAAAATCAGAGTTCCGGGAATCCTAATCTGTATCTAGCAATACAACACCTGTTTTGGCTAAATTTTGGCAGCACAACTCCTCCAAAATTGACCCCAAACAATTCCCAACACTGGAACTTGATTCAACTGTCAAAAACCCTCTGATTCCGACTCAAAAAGAGCAATTACAGCTCGCTGGAATTTCTGGTTTTTCACTTGTTTTGAGCCCCAACACTTCCCAGAAGTGTTCTCTGACAATTGGGCACTGTTCCCAATGCATCTGGCATCCATACGACTGCAAAACAGTAAATTTCAGACAGCTGTATTTTCTAGTTAGGACCTGTTTTTGACATAATTTCAGTTGTCAATTGTCCCCGCACTGTTCCCAATGCCTTGGACTATGTGCCCCTTGATTCTCGCATGGTTCCGAGCACAAAACAGTCCCAAAACAGCCCAAAATCAGCAATAAAACAGTGCTGATTTTTGTGTGTCTACTTAAGAGGTTATCACCCTCTCGTTTTCCTGCTTTGGAGTAACAGTTAGCTACTCCTGTTCCTGTTCAGGGAGGCTCTTGCCTCAGCAATAGAGCATCAAACCACAAGACTGTACATGGTCAATTTGATGAGCCCACCAGAGGGGCATAACCATAAAGAATAGGGGAGAGAGAGAGCAGTGAGAGGTGTGCAGGTCATGACATCCTGCACCTTACTGTACATAGAGGGTAAGCCAGCACTCCATTGAAGCTCTCCCACCTGTGACAGCACTCAAAAATGAGCTCACAGCTGAAAATCACGTTTTTGCCTTCTCTTCAAGTAGTAAATTGGCCTCAGAGTGCCAAGTGTCACTCATTTGTGCATTTTCCCGCTTTAGACCCTCGGGTCTAAAAATATCTCACCTGCAGCCTCTGTTGACTTGGCCACAGAGTAACAAAATGATCCCCATGTCAAACTGCACGTAATGACGCGAAGACATTTTGCTGTCCAAAAATAGCAATCCCTAAAATTTAGGAGTTTCTGCCATTACATTCTTCTAGGCCATCTGACCCTCTTTGTACACTACAGCCACACCCAGAACTGAAATGTAGCCTATGTAGCAAAGGATTCCGCTTTGGCTAGCCAATGACCCCACTTTGGCTAACCATAGTCCTTATCCAACCTTAGTGCTCTTTAGCCCTCAGGCCTGGACTCTCTCTGAACAGTTCCACACTGGCTATGCAATGCAGAGCAGGTAGATTTCCAGAGGGATGTTTCCAAAAGGTAAAACAAACGAAATTCCCCAAAGAAAGAGAAAATAATCAAAAATGGAATTGCCACTGGCTGGTGACATACCCCCCTCTTAAAATCTCAAACGTCCTTGTTTGCACCTATGTCGTACATGCTTACAGTCAGCACTTGGGTGTCCGGACACCGTGTCGACACATGTACGACACATACATGCTCACAGTCAACACCTCGTTGACACATGTATTGCCTGTATGTGAACCCTATCCCAATGACATAGTGGAAGCGGCACACTCTGCCATTGCTTTGAGTCCATAACTTTCCAATGACAAAATGGAAGCGTCACATTTTGCCACTATCTTTTAGTACACGTTGGATCTAGTAACCTTTCGAGCATACCCAAACCGACAATTTAAGAATGCAGTTACACATGTACTCTTCAATAGAAATAATTGTTGTACCCTTGACAAACTGACAAGAAATACTCACTTCTATAGCACTAAACAAACTTTTGGACATTCCATAAGAGCAATTGCCAAACTGACAATCTGTACAGCTCTAACATTCATGTAACATGCACTTCATTTGAGCTCACTGTAAGTAACATGTACATCATTTCTTTCAAAAGCCATTGTCACACTGACAATCCATGTAGCTCTGAATATCAAGGGGTCAAGGTAGGTTGGAAACCAAGGTTTTAAGTTCCCATACTTTTAGTGACTCTGCAAGTTCACTTTTTTCCATCCACTTGACATCCAGAGGTGAATAGCTTTTGAACTTTACCAAACAGCACCTTGCAACCTTGCCTTTTCTTTTCTTTCTTTATGTGTCAAAATCTGTTCCGGGACCAAGATCTCGTCAAGTTCCTCGACTTCCGGCTGATCTTCAACTGGCATATCTTCTGGCACATCACCCACATAGGGTCTGAGAAGACTCACGTGAAACGCATTGTGAATCTTCCAACTCTCAGGCAATTTCAACCTCTATGCAATATCACTGATTTGCATACTGAGCATCGAAAACAATCTTTTTTTGCTCTTCATCTTGATCTTTGGAGATTAACCTGTGATCTACCCTTATGCTGTCACTTTTATTGGGCCGAGAATTCTCTTTTTGACCCAATTTTGGCAACATAACTGTAGTAGAAACCTTCACAACCAAAAATCCACATATCCAAGTGATTATCCACGCATAATAGAGAACTTTTGCAAACCTGTCCTGGAAATTCAGCACGCTGAATTCTCTGTTTTTTAGCTCCTAAAATGCTCCAGATCACTTGTATTATTGTCCTCTAGCTTCTCCGAAGCTTTTGGGACAAAAAAGCATCAAATAGGGTCAAAACCCTAAATCTGCAGAAAAATACAGCAAGATGTATTTTCTTCTTTCGGGCTCTGTTTTGCGTGCCAATCGCACCAATTCGTAGCCTTTGATCTTCCGTATCAGTAGGACTACTTGCCCTTTGATTTACACGAGATTTCTTGCAAGAAATCTTGTTAAATCATCCTGTACCTGTTTTGAATTAGCCTTTAGCTAATTCGGTACCTGTATGAAATCATTCCAAGTGGAAGGAGTCTGTCCTTGTAACAACAGTGACTTGTATTTTTTTTTTAGAAAAGTGGCAGCTTTCCTGACTTTAAATGCTCCTTCCAACAAATGCTTTGTCAAACTGTTCGAGGAAAGAGAAAACCTTTGTCCTCTCATCAAAGCCATTGAATGTGTCAATGGACTCATTGATCATCTTCTTTGTATGGCTTTAGCTTATCCATTGACTCCAAATTGTCAAAAGAGACAGTTTGCATAATGGGTACACCTGTGGGAGCCATCTGTACTCTCTGGCCAGTAACATGTTGATGTCCAGGTGTCATATTCACTGATGGGATTAAAAAACCAGCCATACCCAAGTTGCCTTGTGACACCCCAAACTGACCTTGTGTGCCCTGAAATCCTAGGTGCAAACCAATGTTTGCATACATGGGGTTGGGCACCATGCCTTGCATACCCCTAAACACTGTTCCTAGCATGCCAAAACTGCCTTAAACTTTATGTGCTATTGATGAAGATTGTATGAACTCCATAAATCTTGGATTCTCCATCAATTGCTTGAACATGGTCACAGCAGTAACAACCTGCAAAGCTTTCTCTGCTTGGCCTGAACTCTCGTCAATTTCATGTGCAGTTGGAATAGGTTGTCTATCCTCTGAAGAGGAACCCTCTTCCTTGTTGCCATCCATCATGTATCCAAAGAAAGACTCGTAGCCTTTCTCACCTGTATCCAAAGAAAGACTCTCGTAGCCTTTCTCACCTGTAAATCCAAAGAAAGACTCGTAGCCTTTCTCACCTGTATCCAAAGAAAGACTCTCGTAGCCTTTCTCACCTGTAAATCCACTCGATCTACTTTCAAACTCTCTGTGTTTTCAAGGTCATCCCAAACTCTCTCTGTGTCTTTAACCCAAACTAACCAAGGCTCACTTTTTGAGGAAAAAGTGATTTAATCCCATTGATGGAACCATGTAACCGGCCTGTTAACTTCAAAAAGGGCGATAAACTTTACTTCAAACCTTGATTTAGCTTTCACCCATTATTAGTCGTCTATTCTACCTGTGCTATAATGACACAAGAGAGGGGAATGGGATACAGATGCTAGAATGCATCTGTAGCATCTGTATGCGAGTCAGACACTAGATTGGCCCCTAAATAGGCGCCCCTTTCGGTATTTCTTTATTCTTTTACAGCTAAGAGGAGATACAAAGAGTGCTTATAGCACTAAACCTGTATCCCGCAGTTCTTAACCTGTATCCCGCAGTTTCTATCCTATTTGGAGAATTTTGGATAGCATAACGACGCAGAACCCTGCCCAAAACAGTCTGCAAGTAGGGAAATCCTAAGGAGACCACTGTCTTTGTCCCGATTCCGCCTTTAATTGCCCAAAACAGAGCATAACCAACCTAGGATGGTGATATCCACACAGGAAAATAAAGTCCACAAAGAATGGTGATATCCACTCAGGAGGTAAAATCCACACAAGAAAAATCCACAAGATACTGAAGATGCACGATCCACACAGGCTAACAAAATCCACATAGGATGGTGATATCCACACAGAAAAATAAAGTCCACAAAGCATGGTGATATCCACACAGGATGGGAAAATCCACACAAGAAAAATCCACAAAGGATGGTGATGTCCACACAGGAAAAAGTCCTCCCCTACAAGTAGAGTCTGCATCTTCAAAATGGGTCTTCATAAAAAAAGACAACGTTGCTCTCGTCTTCGTCCTTTTTGTCTTCTACTATGTGAGCTGATCCTCTGTCAGGTCTCTTGCCTTCGTTGCTTCTGCTGTTGCTTCTACTGCTGCTGCTTTCTCCACTGCAACTGCCTCCATTTGAGTAGCATCGAGAAGGAGGGTGTCCATTTCTACCACATTTGTTGCAAGGTGTGTTTGTGTAGTAGTCTTTCGCTACGTGTCACATTCTTCCACATTCATAACACTTTCGTCCGTTTGTCGATGTTGATGGCGAATGCCTTTCCCTTAAAGATGTTGCAAGAAAAACTCCTCCCGATGAGGTGAGTGAACCTCTTTGCTTTCTTTCTTCTGCTTGGACTGAGTTGATGACATCAAACTCATCAAACTACCCACTGCATACATCAAACTACCCACTGCAGACTCAGTTAGTGAAAACAATGCTACACGGAGTTGGATTTTACAATGCGAAGTTGGATTTTTGAACCAATGTGAGACGAGAGAAAAATTTGCTTAGCGGGGCAACTTGATCGGGTGGGTCGGCTGGTGTCGTGTAGCCAATGACGAGGGAGTCTGTGGCACTCTGTGCACGCTTGCACGTCAAAGCAATTGGACCCGAAACAAAAAATGGCAATATGATTTGCTGTCAATTTGACATCCGTTCAATGGGCGGCGCCCAATCCTTGTTTGGTTTTGTGCGTGGCCCTCAACCCTATAAATAGGGTGTTCTCACATGCTGTAAAGGCATTTCTTTGAGGACTTTTGAAAACTCTTCCAAAAAGTTCTATTGTGCATTAAACGCTTTTCTCTCACACACACACAACTCTTGAGTTGCTGCAGGGCAGAAATTCTAAAGAGCAAATAGAACTACCAATCTTGCAAAACTAAGTGGACAATTAGGTACAAATTAGAAACCCGATTAGAGCAAACAAATAGTCTTCAGATAGCTCTCGATAATGCCTATGCACACACACCTCTAATGCAAAGAGATTATGATATTGAAAGGATTAATTTGAGATATAAATTATGCAAGAATCATACTAAGTGCCAAGAAATTGAAGAGTGCTAATCACTAATACACAAAAGCGTAACAACAAACCTAGCTAGCACACTTCCTCTGATACCATATGTTAGGAATGGGATCGTGCTAGCTAGGGTGGACGAAAGAGAAACATAATGTCAATGAGTGAGTGTGTGTGTAAGCAAGGTTATTACTCAAGTGAATTAGGTTCCAAGATAGAATTAGCTTGGACTCATAAACACAATCTTGAGTATTGACTTAGCTTAGCACAAGCTCACCATAGACAAGCATGTAGTGCAAAATACAATTGTTGTTTATTCATTCATGAAATGAGCTTTAAGTAGCTCTACAGCTTTGCTCCACAGTATGTGGGATAAATCCACTCTCCTCTCCTTGACTCACACCTTAGGACAAAGCTCATACTTTACAATTAGGTTCCAAGATAAAATTATCTTGGACTCATAAACACAATCTTGAGTATTGACTTAGCTTAGCACAAGCTCACCATAGACAAGCATGTAGTGCAAAATAGAGTTGTTGTTTATTCGTTCATGGAATGAATGCTAGGCTGATCTGTTATTCTATTGTCGCCGGGATCCTGCAATGCAAAAACGCCAGGGGCTGATCTTGTCCAAAAACGCTAGCTTGTTGCAGATGGTACAAAACGCTAGGGTCTTGGTGGGGTCCTGCTGAGAAGGTGTTTGTTGAGCAAAGGTGCTCCTGCTGCCTCTTCTGCCCATAAGTGCTAGCACTAGGTTTCTATATACACAAGCTTATCAAATTTGCCCTACCTCGTTCCCAACAAAAGTCACTTAAAAATAATAAGTGAAAACTGACTAAAATGGGGAAAATAGGTCTATGCACTGTAAAAATGCTCCTAATGGGTTCTGATGGAAATCTGATGATCATGTTGTGTGCAACCAGAGGATATGCATCTACTCTAAGTGTCTGGGCATGCACGGTCTGCGAACAGACTCACCAAAGTGCCAAATCACTTCCTATTCTAAACTGACAGAACTGAACTGAACCCTTGTCATGAAGTAGCTTGTCCACGTACACATAGGGTTAGATGTGTCACGTGACACTCATTCATGACGGTCTCTTGTTTTCTCGTCACCGTCTTTATGTGTTACCTTCTCATAGAAACGCCATATTGCACGATGCACATGATTTAGTCAGGATGAGCACAGAGGCATAAAGTTCCCTCTAGGAAAGATAAAACGTTTGCATTCAAGGAATCCACAATGTTTCACAATTGTCACTCATGTCAGTCAGTTTTGCATGGTCGTTCCTTGTCAAGACACAATCACCGCAAAAACACTCGCACGATTGTCCATCAAGCATTGGTATTCCCCTGGTGGTTTGTCACAATGGCTAACTTTGGATCCAAAAGTCAAGTTTAGATCCCAATTTTGGCATGTACTTGTTGAAAGGTTTGACACTTTCTCATTTTTCTTCTGCAGTCCAGCTGCAATCATTTAGGAAGCAGTCTATTTCCAGTCACTCGACAAGTAACAGATGTGTCTATGATATTTTGTTTAAAGTGGTTTCAGGGAAATCCCCCATAGGAGATTCTTGACGAAGATGAACCCGAGATCGTAGACAAGGTGGAAGACATGGAGCCGACGCAGATTATTCTGGACCGCTTTTGTAAGGTGCAACGGAAGTGAATGTTGAACTTTGCTTAAGATGAGTTCTCCAAACTGTGCTCAAGGTTCCTTTTTGTAACTAAGTCATACTTTGTAAATAATTAATTTATTTACGAGAAAAAAATTATCTAATTAGTTGTGTGCACATCAAAATAGATTTAGCAGTTCTGGGACCTCAGGTGCGCCCAAGTTTGGGCCAGTGCACCTCAAGGAGACCCTAGTAGAAAATACCCTGAAGCCCTAGCGATTGGGAAATTGGGTCTTCAATGAAGGGGTAGATAGTAGCCTCACATTTCAGGCTCAGAAAATTACGCGCGCTAGTGCAAGCACATGAATGAGATGGGATCCTTAGACTATTAACCCTAAAGCTTGATTATTTTACGGCCTTAGGATAAGTTAGTTAAAAGTATTCTTAAGTGATTTCGCACTGGACCAAATGGCCAGACAAGTGCGAACAGGTAATGCCAGAGCATTGTTGGTACGGCAATGCGCTAGGGAGCAGATAAACTTTTCATTTGTTGCATCTATGTGTGCAGTTGTGCACTTAATTGCACATTTCATTAACTAGCATAGGATTTTTAAAGTCAAAAGTTGCATGGTTTTTAAATTTTAAAGTAAGTGTGCCACTTGGCACACTTTCCCATGCAATTTCTCTCTCTCTCTCACTCCCTCTCTTCATGCTAGCGCCCCCTCTTCTGGGAGGCTATAAGAGAGCAGCCCCTCCCCCTCTTGCCAGGTTGGCAGTGCACTACCCCCCCCCCCCCCCCCCCCAAGTTGACCATCCTCTACGTAGTGAAGCTCTCCATTGAAGCTTGAGAGCAGCACCTTGTGGTGTATGTGGAGCCTCTGAGCACCCATCACCTAGAACAAGGCCTCTCATGGTTGCTTGCAGCTTTGGGAGAAGTTTCATCGCGTAAAGTAGTAGAAAACTCTCTTTCTCCCTTGTCTAGTTGCTGCGAATTCCCTGTTTTCAGCCCCTAATCACTTGTATTAGGGTGAATTTCAGCAAAGTCTTAATAGAATCTCATTCCCCACTACCTACTCTACACATACACCAAGTTTGGAGCATTTCCATCGCGAAAAGGACCTCCAATTTGGCATTGGAACACGCTCAGGTAACAATTTCTGGTTATGTGCAGAAAATTACAACAAGCGTGTGTGTGTGTGTTTTGCATGTTTCTATGGTTGGTTAATTGCAGGAATGATTACGTCCAAAGTGGCACAGTTAGCGGAAGATAGACCCTCATTCGTGAGAGCTTCAGATGAGTTTTGTGGAAGGTAGACTCTCCCCTACGAGAGCTTCCCAAAATCTCGCAGAAGAGGATAGATCCTCTCAGTAGTCAGAGAGCAGTTCTTCTACTCTCTCAGTCAGAAGCAGAAAAAGGACAAGAAAGAATAGAGGACGGGCTTTCGCCCCGTTCCTGTGCTTGTAAAGATTCTCCCTTAGTAATAAAGATATTCTCTTTATGGGGGGGGACCAGCCCATCTTCTGGTCCCCAATGAAGTGTCAAGCTTTCTCTCTTTCTCTAATTCTCTTGAGTATTTGAAGTGCAATTAAACGTCAGTTTACGCTTCCGTATTTTTGTGACAGTGGTATCAGAGCAAGGTCATCTCTCTCTTCCTTAAGGGATTGACGACTCTTGGCAGACTGCAGAAATGGGAGGAAGCGAGATAGAGTTCTCTCTCCTTCAACAGCAGGTGGAAGAGTTGCAAAAAGCTCTCTTCCATCCAGAAGTCCAAAAAATTCTCCATACTCTTGAGAAAGGGAAGGAGAAAATGCCGATGGGGTCGGGAGAAATCCCGCAGAACCCAAAGGCGCTAGAACCAAGGAAAGATCCTTTGATTGGAACCTCCCACATGCACGAGAGGCACAGGAAACCTCCATAACGTCATGTGCGGTTTAACCCAAAGGTTCAAGAGCAGGATCCCCCTGATTCCCCTCAGTTCTCTTTCATGAAGGATCTGGATGACATCGTTGCTCCAGAAGACATGTTTCTTGACGATCCGTCGCAACAAGTGCATTCAAGGGAAAAGACTCCTGTCCATAAGGAGTCTAAGCATAGAAAGAAGGAGCACCATAAGAAGAAGAACCACAGGCAGAAAACATTCAAGTCGGGAGACAAAGATGTGAAATTCGACACCTACAATGGGCGGCGTGATAATGACAAAGCGTTTGCTTTCATCCGCCAATTCGAAGTTGCATTTGCTGAAGGGAATTTTAAAGAAAGATCCAAGCTTCGCCATGTTAGTATGTACCTAAAAGGCACCGCCAGCAATTGGTGGTTAACCCTTATCCTGGAAGTTCGCAAACCTCAAGATTGGACTGCTTTCAAGAAGGAGTTCTACGCACAGTTCCTTCCTCCAGACTATGAGGAAGAGGTAAAGAAAGAATGGGATCGACTTTCACAATCGGAGAACGAAACTGTTCCACACTATGTGGATAGGTTTTGGGACGTTCTCTTGAAAGTCACTCCATTCAAGAAGATTGACGATTCGGAGAAGATGCGCAAGTTTGAAGCAGGTTTGCATGAAGCCTTGCAAAAGGCTATGAAGCTTTACCCTCGAGGTAACTTGCAGATACTTATGGAATCAGCCCGCATAGCTGATGGAATACATGACAAGGGTACTCCCAGGAAGATGGAGCAAAGCACTTACCATGCCAAGCAGAAGGCTCTCCATGAGCAGCCTACCTCTACTTCTTCTTTTCAAAAGAAGAAAAGAACCGCCTCCGAAGCAGAAGCAAAGCCAAATCAGCCCAAGAAAGGGAGATATCTCTCTCCTGCTGAGTTACGAACTTACATTAGTGAAGGAAGATGCTTCAAGTGTGGACAAGTTGGTCATATGAAGGGTGACTGTCCTACCAAACCTCCACAACCACCCTCTTCCAATGCAGTCCCAGATGTACAGGGAAATACAACCAAGGATGGAAAAGAAAGAGCTCTTCTTAAAGCATGGGGTAGCATCAACAACCAACGGGCTCTCATTTTGTTTGACCCTGGCAGTACAGACAACTTCATCTCTACCAAGCTAGCTGATGACCTGAACTTGCAGCCCAATCGTTTTGGAGTTTCTACTCAAGCACAATCCACTTTCAAAGGGCAGAACTCAAACTCTACTCCAATCATAGGGAAGTTGAATCTAAAGATCGAAGACTACAAAGATCAAGAGTCTTTCTTACTAGCTTCACTTGAAGGATGCGATGTTATCTTGGGAATGCCTTGGCACTACAAGATGCATCCCATTCCGGACTATGTTCAGAAAACCTTATCCTTTGCTCATAAAGGAAAGGAGTATCTTGTACTTGCAGATGCAGGTGACTGGCGTATTCCTATCGCCAATCACATTGCCATCAAGAAAGAAATGAAAAAGTGTGTTTCAGCGTACTTGATTTTTGCAAGAGAGAGATATGTGTCTGTTTCACAACTTTCTTCCTCTTTAGAGCAAAAAAGACTTAAGTTATTAGAAAGTTATAAAGATTGCTTTGCAGATGAACTTCCAAATGAACTCCCACCTTCGCGACTTGAGGATCATACAATTGATTTGATCCCAGGAAGTTCTCCTCCAAATCAGCCCCATTATCGAGTTAGTTTAACGCAACAAGAGAAAATTCTCAAGCAGGTTAACGAACTTTTGGAGAAGGGCTTAATAAGGCCTAGTACTTCTCCATATTGTTCACCTGTCTTGCTAGTACAGAAAAAGGATGGCACATTCCGCATGTGCATAGATTATAGATCTCTAAACAAGATCACAATCAAGAATCGATTTCCAATCCCTCGGATTGACGACATTCTTGACAAGTTACAAGGAGCAAGTGTTTTTAGTCGTATAGACTTGAAGAGCGGTTATCATCAAATCCGCATAGCTCCTCAGGATGTGCATAAGACTTCATTTAGAACAACCTTCGAATTGTATGAATTCTTAGTGATGCCTTTTGGACTCACTAATGCACTAGCCACATTCAACAGAATGATGGATAGAATCTTCCACTCATATAGAAGATTCAGAGGCGTTTTCTTTCATGACATCTTAATCTTCTCAGAGACAGAAGATGAACACTATAAGCATCTCGCCTTAGTGTTTGAAGAATTACGCAAACACAAATTATTTGTGAATGCTAAGAAGAGTGAGTTCTTTTTAAAAGAAATCCACTATTTGGGCCATATAGTGTCTCACAATCAAGTGAAGATGGACCCTGATAAGATTCAAGCAGTTGTAGAATGGCCTACGCAAACTACAGTACATGATGTACGAAGTTTCCTTGGCCTCTGTTCCTATTATCGGCGTTTCATTCGAGCTTTTGCCGCGATAGCACGTCCCCTCCATGACCTGACAAAGAAGCGGATTCCATTCCATTGGGGGTCTGGACAAAAACAAGCTTTCGAAAAGCTTAAGTATCTACTCAGTCACGGACCTGTTCTCATTGTCCCTGATCTTCGCAAACCTTTCGAGGTATACTGCGATGCATCTGGAGATTGTGTAGGAGCAGTTTTGAACCAAGAGGGTCACGCGATAGCCTATGAAAGTCGGCGCCTTAAAGATGCAGGGTTGCATGTCTCCATATACGAGAAAGAGCTAATGGCAGTAATTCATGCTCTTTCCATTTGGAAACACTATCTATTAGGAGCTGATTTCATTATCAAGACAGATCATCAAAGTCTTCGCTACTTTCTCACACAGAGAAAGTTATCAGAAAAGCAGATGAGATGGGCCAACTTTCTTTCAATGTTCCATTTTCAGATTTTACACACTTCTGGAACGAAGAATGCAGTTGCAGATGCTCTCTCCAGGCGTCCAAAGATCAATGCACTAACAACAATTTATCATGAGGAACTAGAATCTCTCAGCGAGATGTATCCTCAAGATCCAGACTTCGCCACAATTTGGGCAGATCTTCAAGCTGATCACTCAAGGCCACCTTATTCTATTAGGGATAATACACTCTATCGTCAACAAGCAATATGCATAGCTCAGCCCTTCCGACAGAAGGTGATGGATGAAGCACATAATTCTCCTTATGCCAGGCATCGGGGAATTGCTTCCACCACTAGTGCCCTCGAAAGGTATTTCTTTTGGCTAACACTCCGTGCGGACATTGAAAAACATGTACGTGAGTGTCTAGTCTGCCAAAAAGTAAAATATGACAGACATAAAGTTTATGGCAAGCTTCAACCGCTCCCTGTGCCTAACACGCCATGGGAAAGTATTGCCATGGATTTTATTACAGATCTACCTAGATCCAAGAATGGAAATGATGCAATCTGGACTATAGTAGACAGATTCAGTAAGCAAGCACATTTTCTTCCAGTAAAGAAGACGATCAAAGCTGATCACATGGCTAGAATATTTCTAGCTCAGATTTTTAAACACCATGGATTGCCAAAGACTATTGTCAGCGATAGAGATCCCCGTATAACTAGTCTATTTTGGCAGGCATTGTTCGAAAACTTGGGAACTAAGCTTGATTTTTCATCAGCTTATCATCCTCAAATAAATGGTCAAAGCGAAATCGCTAATGCCACTGTTTAAGATCTCCTCAAGTACTATGTTTCGGAACGACAATCCCAATGGGAACAGTACTTACCAATAGTTGAGTTTGCGTATAATAATACCATACATTCCTCAACCGGTAAAGCTCCCTTCGAAATTATTTATGGGAAGCCACTCTTACTTCCAATTATGGTCACCAAAGAAAACATCTTCGCCGCAGATGAATTTGTGCGCAATACTATTATGGTCACCAAAGAAAACATCTTCGCCGCAGATGAATTTGTGCGCAATATTCATATTGCCCATCAACAAGTAAAGCAAGCGATTCTTCGTACTCAAGAGCAACAGAAGAGAAAAGAAGACAAGCACAGAAGGAATCTCTATCTTGAAAAAGGACAATATGTCCTACTTCGGTTTGAGAAAGCTAGATTGAAAAAGCGGGTCGGCAAAGGGAAAGTTGTCAAACTTTCCCATAGATTTTACGGCCCTTTCAAAATTACAGATAAAGTCAATGATGTGACTTTCAGATTGGATTTGCCTTCTAACTGGCGCATCCATAATGCTTTTCATGTCAGTCTCCTCCGACCATATGTTGGACCTCCTCCAGTGACACCAGTACAAGAAGATCCTCCAGAAGTCGAAGAGACTGAGGAAATCCTTCAACCTGAACAGATATTACACCACTCGGAGAGACAACTCAAGTCGGGGAGTCTACATCGAAAGTATTTAGTCAAATTCAAGAATTACACTCCTTTAGATGCAAAGTGGATGACTGAGTCCGATCTTAAGGACTACCCAGACATCTTGCACAGTTATTTTGACGCTCTACAATTGAGGTCAAATGTTTAGTACCAAAAGGGATGTAACTAAGTCAGACTTTGTAAATAATTAATTTATTTACGAGAAAAAAATTATCTAATTAGTTGTGTGCACATTAGAATAGATTTAGCAGTTCTGGGGCCTCAGGTGAGCCCAAGTTTGGGCCAGTGCACCTCAGGGAGACCCTAGCAGAAAATACCCTGAAGCCCTAGAGATTGGGAAATCGGGTCTTCAATGAAGGGGTAGATAGTAGCCTCAGATTTCAGACTCAGAAAATTACGCGCGCTAGTGCAAGCACAGGAATGAGATGGGGTCCTTAGACTATTAACCCTAAGGCTTGATTATTTTACGGCCTTAGGATAAGTTAGTTAAAAGTATTCTTAAGTGATTTTGCACTGGACCAAATGGCTGGACAAGTGCGAACAGGTAATGCCAGAGCATTGCTCGTACGGCAACGCGTTAGGGAGCAGATAAAGTTTTCATTTGTTGCATCTATGTGTGCAGTTGTGCACTTAATTGCACATTTCATTAACTAGCATAGGATTTTTAAAGTCAAAAGTTGCATGGTTTTTAAATTTTAAAGTAAGTGTGCCACTTGGCACACTTTCCCATGCAATTTCTCTCTCGCTCTCTCACTCCCTCTCTTCATGCTAGCGCCCCCTCTTCTAGGAGGCTATAAGAGAGCAGCCCCTCCCCCTCTTGCTAGGTTGGCAGTGCACTACCCCCCCCCCCCCAAGTTGACCATCCTCTACGCAGTGAAGCTCTCCATTGAAGCTTGAGAGCAACACCTTGTGGTGTATGTGGAGCCTCTGAGCACCCATCACCTAGAACAAGGCCTCTCATGGTTGCTTGCAGCTTTGGGAGAAGTTTCATCGCGTAAAGTAGTAGAAAACTCTCTTTCTCCCTTGTCTAGCTGCTGCGAATTCCCTGTTTTCAGCCCCTAATCACTTGTATTAGGGTGTATTTCAGTAAAGTCTTAATAGAATCTCATTCCCCACTACCTACTCTACACATACACCAAGTTTGGAACATTTCCATCGCGAAAAGGACCTCCAATTTGGCATTGGAACACGCTCAGGTAACAATTTTTGGTTATGTGCAGAAAATTACAGCAAGCGTGTGTGTGTGTGTGTTTTGCATGTTTCTATGGTTGGTTAATTGCAGGAATGATTACGTCAAAGTGGCACAGTTAGCGGAAGATAGACCCTCATTCGTGAGAGCTTCCGATGAGTTTTGTGGAAGGTAGACTCTCCCCTACGAGAGCTTCCCAAAATCTTGCAGAAGAGGATAGATCCTCTCAGTAGTCAGAGAGCAGTTCTTCTACTCTCTCAGTCAGAAGCAGAAAAAGGACAAGAAAGAATAGAGGACGGGCTTTCGCCCCGTTCCTGTGCTTGTAAAGATTCTCCCTTAGTAATAAAGATATTCTCTTTATAAGGGGGGGACCAGCCCATCTTCTGGTCCCCAATGAAGTGTCAAGCTTTCTCTCTCTCTCTAATTCTCTTGAGCATTTGAAGTGCAATTAAATGTCAGTTTACGCTTCCGTATTTTTGTGACACTTTTACTTACGGAAGGGAGAGCCTTCCGTTCCTTTAGTGAGAAAATGCAAGTGGTCACAAACAAAGTGGATAAACACTGTGAATAAAGGTGCTAAGACTGAGAGATAGAGAGAGAAGAATACGACACCAAAATGTTGTCAAACCCTCCTCCGAAGGCCCCACTCTCTATGGCGAGAGCGGTCTACTTATGATTGCACAAATCTCTACAATGCTTGGACTTGCCGACGATGTCGACGACGATGAGGACAACGACGAGATGGGCTGAAATCTGAAAATGCTAAGGGTTGAAATCTGCAATCTTTATCTGCTGAAAACTGACTCTATGTCGGTGACGATGTCGATCACGACGTACAACGAGGACGCGCTGAAAACGCAGATGCTGAAATCTGCGTTTTCCGGGCTCAAACTGTAAACTTCGCGGGATCTAACCGTGCGGCAAGGATCTACTGCAAGAAGGTGAGATCTGCGAGGTTCAGGGTTCTACTGCAGAAACTGATTGCTGAAAACTGAAAATGCTAGTCCTGGGGCTGATTCTGTCGCGAAGATCTGCAAAACCGTTGAGGCTGATCTACAAACCAAAGATGCTAGGGCTGAAAATGGGTCTTGTTGCAAACACGTTGTGGTCTACCAGTTCTAACCACTAATGCTAGTGCCGATCTGTCCTTTGCTGTCGCCAAGCTAACACAGATGCAAAAACGCTGGCTAATCTGGGCTCTTGTCCAAAAACGCTAGCTCATCTACTGTGATGCAAAAACGCTAGAGAATGTTGGGGTCCTGCTAAGAAGTTGCCTGTGAGCAAGCGCTCTTGCTGCCTCTTCTGCCAGAAAGTGCTAGCGAGGTTTCTATACATACAGACTTAGTAAATTTGACCTACCTAGTTTCCAACAAAAGTCACTTAAAAATAATAAGTGAAAAATGTCAAAAATAGGGAAAATAGGTTTAATGCACTGTAAAAATGCTCCTAATGGGTTCTGATGGAAATCTGATGATCATGCGTGTGCAACGAGAGGGTATGCATCTAATCTAAGTGTCTGGACATGCACGGTCTGCGAACAGACTCACAAAAGTGCCAGATCACTTTATATTCTAGATTGACTTGACTGAACTAAACCCTTGTCATGCTGCAGCTTGTCCACGAACACATAGGGTTGGATGTGTCACGTGACATCCCCTCCTTTTCAAAGTGAGGTATTGGTACCGAACTGAATGGCGTAGAGGGAGATCGCCAATAGTGTCTGGATGAATCCTGGGAAGGACTCTTCACCGGCACTCTGATGTTTGGGTCGTGCGATACTTGAACTTCATAAAGGTCTGCAACGCTTGCTTCTTTGGGCCGCCCCGAAAGCGACACAAAGTCATCTGTGGCTCCTTCAATGCTTCAACTTCGTCTATAGTCATGCGTCCACCTTCTTCAAGATTCTACGAGAATGAAAATTCTTGAAACCACTTCCAACACAAAGACATAAACATACCTATTCCATGTAAAGTGATTGGAAAAATTCTAGTCTTCTTTAAAGACTGTGCATGCAATGTAGATGAACATAGAGACGGAGTGGCAAACCGTTCATCAAATGCATGCAAACAATGAGATCGAATCATGACTTTTTTATCTAAATCAATCAACTGTGGCAAATCACAATGGACATGCCATGCTTGATGCTAAATCTTTCTTGTGCTCTTTCTACAACTGTGTCGTGCCAAGGAAGAGACATGGAATGTGACTTCCTTAAATGCATACTTTTCAGCTTTTCATGAGGAATCCGCATACATCCGAACTCATTCATGAGTGAATCGTGCTCAACGTACAATATCTCATGCCTAAGAAAAGAGATCACATAAAGACACTGACTAAAATACACGAAACGATAAATCGCGAAGAACCGATCTTGGCTCTCGAGCCTAGGTCCAAAGAACCCCCACAAGAAGATTCGATCAATTATGAAGACCCGATCTTGGCTCTCGAGTCGAGGTCCAACGAACCCTCACAGAAAGTATTATGTGTTCGAATGATTAGTCAACACGCATTGTTCGAGTGTTTCATTCGTGATGCTTTCTTGTATTTTAGTCACCGTCCTTATGTGATCCCTTTAAGGTGCAACGGAAGTGAATGTTGAACTTTGCTCAAGATGAGTGCTCCGAACTGTGCTCAAGGGTTCCTTTTACTTACGAAAGGGAGAGCCTTCCGTTCCTTTAGTGAGAGAGTGCAATGGACACAAACAAAGTGATGAACACTGTGAATAAAGATGCTGAGACTGAGAGATAGAGAGAGAAGAATACGACACCAGAATATTGTCAAAACCCTCCTCCGAAGGCCCCACTCTCTATGGCGAGAGTGGTCTAAGTAAGCCCATCTTGATATAGCTGATTTCTTTTTAAGATGAGATCCTTTAGAAGCTTCATGTTGCTGCTTATGTTGCTAATGATTCCAATAAGAAGTAGGTTGCTTAGAACCGTAACATTTCCAAGAATATTCATGCTGAGACTTTTTGCTGCTCGCACAAAGGTACTTCGTGTCTCGTTGTTTCTGAGAAACCATGCTTTGGGTGAGAAAATTTGGGCTAGAAAACCTTCCATTTGTTCGGTTCAAAGATTTGCATCTGCAACTGCTCCAAGCGAGTATTGATTGATGCGAGGCTTGTCGAAAGTGCTGCCATCTGCTCCTTGAGAACAGCAAGGGTGTCCTCGGATCGGCCTTCTCTGTCCTGAGATGTCGGCATGGTCCAGTCTCACAGGGAATACCGAGGAGAAGCTGGAGAATGTGCGGTATATGATCGGGTGATCCCGATGCCGAGGTCTCGCCGAGCTCTTCCAAGAAATTTCAACCCAAATTGGACGTTTACAAATCTTCGACCTTGTTGATCGGAGGTGGGTACTGTTTTGGAGAATCTCGTGGACAGGAAGAGGGTTATCCAGCTGGTCAGCCATGGTGTACATAAAGAGGGCTGCCAGCGCTAGAAGAAGGGGGGAAGGAGCAGCGCACCGCAATATACAATGCTGTTGGCTGGTCGTCATGTTATTTTACATAAGATTATTAGCAAGGGGTGTTCACTGTTTTCACACAAGGGGTTTAAATTTTGGGGGTTGGCAGGTAATGTGACTATTAAAATTGAAGTGCGTAAAATCTGCTGGCTGATATCGTAACAAAAAAAACTTATACACTGCTGGTGTTTTTTGACGTAAAAACTCCAGCGATGACTTTATTGGTTGACGAAGAGGCAGCCCAGCGACGTAAAAACTTAAAAGGCACATGCAGCCTAGCGCTTCTATATAGCCCAAGTGACGCTTCAGTTCAGCAGGGTAGAAAAATAGCCAGCGCCAAGAGCCATGTCTCTTGGGAAGGATGCCGGCGTGGAAGAAAAGAGGGGGAAGGCTGCCAGCACCCTTTCATGTGAAGGGATGCATGAAAATTTCAGCAAAGCAGCCCAGTGATTTCATTAGTACAGAGTGTGGAAAAGCAATTGCGCAAAGGGGTGCGAGCAAGGGACAAGGGATGACCTTTCACGAAGAGGCATGCCCATTGATGTGCAGCAGTCAGCAAAGGTATTCAGCCGCCAGCACACAGAGAGCCACACCAGCAGATAGATATTCCTATATACGAAAGGGTGCCAGCAAAGTGAAGAGGTGCGTAAAATGTCAGTAAGGCAGCCCGCATGACGAGTGCAACAGCCAACGCAATGAAGAAAAGGCACCCGTAGCCAGCGCTAGTAAAAGGGGGTGACTCTTGGGGAAGAGGTGCACCACTTCAAGCAAAAGGGGCACGGTAGAAGAAGCATAGCATGAATGGTAGCCGATGAAGAGGCACCTTGAAGAGGCACGGATGGCTACCAAGAGGCACAACTCGATGAAGAAGTGCCAATAAAGAGGTGCATCGCGAGGCTTCCATCAAGAAATTTCAGCACGCACATCGGATACGCCATCCCTCCATATCGCTGCATTATGTATGTATTACAGGTAGTGTAGGGTAAGAGTTACCTCATGCTGTGTATAGGTGTGTATACCACCTTCTTCTGCTTCCATACAACTCCGGGAAGGGGATAGAGTGTAGCGGCAAGGGTGAGAGGCTCACAACCTTCGGGTCTTGGGAAAAAATTTGCTCTGACAAGGGCGTTCTTATATAGAAACTGAAGAGACACGATGAAAAGACATAACCATAGGTCAAGAGACATGACTCTAGGCCAATAGTCGTGTCCCTCTGCTGTAGAGTTGTGACCTTTCGATGTAAAGGTGTAGCCATTCTCTCAAGAGGCATGGCTTTCCGCCGAATAGGTGTCACTCTTGGGCGAAGGGACGCATCCTTTGGATGCCATAAAGCCTCCTTGCATGCCTCTGTAGCAGCAACATATTGTGCCTCTGTTGTAGACAATGCAACACACTTTTGTAGCCTAGATATCCAAGAGACTACTCTCCTTGTGAACGTGAAAACATAACCTGAAGTAAACTTCCTGCAATCCGCATGACTAGCATAGTCTACATCTGTAAAGCCCGCCACAGATGACTTTCTACTTGCCAAAGCAGATGCACAAATCCTTTATGCCCTTGAAATACCTCATAATACCCTTCACTGCTTCCAATTGTTTTTTGCCAGGATTGCCATGTACCTGCTAACCACTCCCACCGCAAATGCAATATCCAGACATGTAGCAACCATAGCATACATCAAACTACCAACAACTGAAGCATACGAAATCTTAGTCATTTCATCCTTTTCATCATCAGATGTAGGGTTGTCCACTACACTAAGTTTCACATATGGAGGCAATGGTATACCAATTGCTTTTCCCCTTTCATATGGAAACGCTCCAAAATCTTGGATACATATTCCTGTTGCGACAGATAAAGGAAACCTTTTGACCTGTCCATATACGCATTCCAAGAATATGATTGGCCTCACCGAGATCCTTCATATCAAAGCTGTTGTGTAGGCTTTGCCTCAACATGTCCAACGCATGAACATTCCAGCTTGCAATCAGCATATCATCCACATACAAAACCAAGATAATCAGACTGTCCTCTGTTGCCCTCTTGGTGTACAAGCAGTGATCAATCTAACTTCGGCTCACCCCTTGAGATTGCATGAATGTATCAAATTTTCGATACCATTCTTGAGGTGCCTGTTTCAACCCATACAAACTCCTTTTGAGTTTACATACCATCTTTTCCTTCCCTTTTGCGACAAAACCGTCAAGCTACTACATATAGATTTCCTCATGCAAATCACCATGTAAAAATGCGGTTTTTACATCCATCTGTATGAGTTCCCAATCCCCTGATGCAACCAAGCCCAAAACAATCCGCAAAGTAGTCATCTTGACTACGGGAGAAAAGATCACATCAAAATCAATTCCGTGTTCTTGCTTGTACCCTTTGACAACCAATCGTGCCTTGGCAAATGCACCAAATCCCAAGTATCATTCTTCTCCAGAGATTCCATTTCCAACAGCATGGCCCTATACCATTTCTCGCTGTGAGAACTAGTCGATGCTTCCTTCACGCAAGACGGTTCACCACAATATGTCAACATGACATAATCAGCACCAATAACAAATCTATGGGGCTGCCTTGATGGTCGGGTTGACCTCCGAACCAAAGGCTCCATACTTCCAGCTTGTTGTCCAGCCTGCAAATCTGCAGCTTGTTGTCCAGACATTTCAGACTAACCAACTAATTCAGACTGTCCAGAGTCTGACTGTCTTGCATGTTGTCCTGCATGCGAGTTTGCCAGTTCTGATTGTCCTCATTTGTGCTGCTCCGACTGAGGACTATGATGGGCAATTTTTGGCTGAGCTTTTTCAGCACCATTCCCTGCACTTTTAAGAGCATCATCAGCAATTTGCTGCTAACCATTGGGCATACACTGTTGGCCAAAAGGTACATCTTCCCGAGAAACAACTCTTCTGACTTCTTCAGTCCTTTGAGGTTGTTTGTGCATGCGATCCTCCCGGAAGATTACATCATGGCTACGGATAATTCTCCTCTTTTCGGGATCCCATAATCTATATCCCATTTCACCATCATCACTATATCCTAGGAATACACACTTACAAGACTTTGGCCGCAACTTGTTGCAGTCTTCCTTTCAAATGTGCAAAAAGCTTCGCAACCAAACACTTTCAAATGAGCGTACAAAGGTGGCTTGCCCGACCACGCTTCCTGAGAACTCTCCCACCCAAAGACATGTGTGGTGATCAATTAATCAAATGTACGACTGTCATAACAGCCTCTCCCCAAAACCCATGGGGTAATGCAACATGAGACAGCATACATAGGACTTTTTCTTCAAATATCTGATTCACCCGCTCTGCAACACCATTCTGGGGTGGATTATGAGGAGCAATCAGCTACCTCTCTATCCCTTTACTGTCACAGAAGTCTCAGATTGACTTTGACACATACTAGTTAGAGAGGGAGAGGATAGCTTCGACACAGTGTTTGTGGGTACAAAAGACTTGTACCTCTTTTGGTTTTTTCTGATAGATATAGAGTAGGATTATACAACCATCCGATAAGGGTGCGAATATACAACCGCCCAATGAGGGTGCGGACAAGCACATGGCCCTTTATCCCAACATTCGAATGGATTTTGCCAAGGTTGAAGCAATCAAGACATGGCTAGACTTAAAGACTGTGCATGATGTCCGTAGCTTATTGGGATTATGCTCTTATTAGAGAAGGTTTATCCGAAACTTTGTTGAGGTTGCTTCACCCCTACATGCTTTGCAAAAGAAAGAGGTCACTTTCAAATGGACACAACAAGAGATTTCACCCTTTAATCTCTTGAAGGAAAAGATGACTTCAGATCCAGTAATTGTTTTATCAGATCTCAAGAAGTCATTTGTGGTCCAGTGTGATGCATGTGGCAATAGAATTGGGGCAGGGGTAATGCAAGATGATCAGGTAGTAGCCTATGAAAGCAGAATCTTGCAAGGGCCCAAAAAGACTATGCAAACCTATGAGAAAGAGCTATTGGCTATGATTCATGCGCTTTCTACCTGCTAGGTGCTGATTTAGTTGTCCAAACAGACCATCACACCTTGCGATACTTCTTGACACAGTCAAAGTTATCTGAAAAGCATACACGATGGGCAAACATCCTTTCTATGTTCCACATTCAGATTATGCATGTGGAAGACGAGAAGAATGTTGTGGCTGATGGTTATCAAGAAAGCCACAAATTTCAGCAGTGTCAATTCCTTATCATCATGAGCTTGATGACATGAAGGAACAGTATGCTACTGATGAAGAATTTGCAAGAATCTTTGAACATTTTGCAAGATGGACAATGCCATGAGCACTATCTCCTCAAGGACGGTTTTATGATGATGCATGGCAGACTATATGTGTCACAAATTGCTGACGTGTCAAAACCCTAAAGAATGGAGCCAACTTGCAAATGCTGGCCGAGGGGCCTAAACCCTAAGAGAACAAGTAACAGAAGAAGAAGTCCTACCAACTTATGGGGACCCCGTCCGATGGGGCCCCAGTGACATAAAGAAAGTAAAATAAAGCAGGACCCACATACACACACAGCACTGATGACGTGGCAGCTGTACGGCAGATTTCCGAAAATTGCATTGACATGATGACGTGGCAGGTTGTACGGATTTCCGCGTTTTGCGCTGGCTGATGACGTGGCAGGGTTCTACGGATTTCTGTGATTTATGTTGGTAGCTTTTTGACTTTGCTTTTGAACCAGGTGCTTTTGAGTTTGAAAGCTTTTCACTGTAATTGCTTTTTAGGCCAAGGGCCTTTAAATATGAGGTTAGGGCTCATTCTCTTGCATGCTTCCTGGAGAAGGTGCAAAGTCTAGAGTACCGGCTTGTACTGTGTTGATGCAATATAAAGAAATACCAAAAGAGGCGCCAAGGTTTGGGGCTAATACTCTCTGAGGTGGAATTCCGCCACTCCGTGTCGCGTGTCGTCTCTCTCTTTCAGTTGTTATTGAAGTGCTAAAAGTCTGTTCAGTCTGTTCTTTTCTATTGGCACGTGGTGCCTGTCTTGTGACACTGGTATCAGAGCATCACGCGTGCTTTTCTGAAAGCATATCGGTCCTACAAAAGAGCAGACAGAGCTATTGGAATTTTATTTGAGGTATCGTCGCCCTCCAAACCGGACGTATTAGCCACTCCCACCCTTACTTCATCGCACATCGGGCGCGCTCCCGTCTTCACCGCTCAGGTCTTACAGGGCATAAGTCATTAAGAACCCAAGACTTAAAACTCATGGATTCAGCAGAATATTTGCAGTTTTTGCTCGACGAACTCCACGACATTCTTTCGCGGCATCCTCAACAAAATCTTCTGATGCTGCAAAGTTTTCAACAATTTTTGAACTAGATGTTACCCCCTCTAATGACCCAGGTGGTACCTCCTCCTCCGCCACCAGAAAGTACGAGAGCTTCCAACTAGCAACCTTCTCAGCCGTCTATTCCGATCGGGGGAGTCTTCAGGAATATGATGATACCATCTGACCCTGATCCAGTGCAGCCGCCATTGCCCCCACCACCACCACCGCCGCCACCAGGCTACAATGGTTGGAGCCCATATGGATCCCTTATTATCCATACCTAGGATATGCGCCTAACCAACCCAAAGATTTCAAAGATGGTGGCACGACAGTCAAATTTCTCACTTTTTCCGGGGTGAAAGATCGCAAGAAAGCATTGCAGTTCCTACAGCAATTCGACAACATCTATGCTTTAGGGAACTATACAGAAGAATCCAAGATTTCTCGAGCAGCAGGATTTCTTGAAGATAATGCCATGCAATGGTGGAGTTCAATCGCGACACAACCGCATGCTCCAAGGACCTGGCAAGCTTTCAAGACAGTTTTTGCACGTAGTTACATGACTTCTATGTTTGAAGTCCGGATTTTGGCAATGGGGCAACTTGAAAATGCTTGCCACTGAAACCATGGACGAATATAACCAAAGGTTTCTCGACGTGTACCTTCCGGTGTCCTTTAGATTTGTTCCCTTGGAGGCCCAATGCGAGTGATACAAACTACCATCACCATTGCAACAATATTGTCTATCCAAGCAAGTCTCTACCATGCAAGAACTTATGGACCATACCGCAATCGGCTACAAACTGATGAAGGGAAAGCTAGAGTTTACCACAGAAGAATCTCTGGCCACTAACCACAACTCTCGGCAACAACGAACAAATTCTCGAGTCTCGTGAAAATCAACCGCAAAGGCCTCGTTTGACGCCTCAACAACGAGACACCTTACTACAAGAAGGCCGATGCTTTGAATGCTTTCAAGCAGAGCATAATCATTCTAATTGTCCCAAGCGCACTGATAGACCAAAGGAGCCGACACCCGCACCAACGATCGACAGAACCCAAGCGCCACCTCCTACTAAGAGAGCTAGACCCGCTATTGGACTAGTTCTTGATATTTATGGCATACGCCTTGAGAGTACAAATGAATTGTTTCGAGCATATGGCAAAGTCAATGGCTTCAAAGCCCTTATTTTCTTTGACCTCGGAGCTATAGAGAACTTCATCCATCCAGAATTCTTAAAGCAGATGCACTTTCATTATGATGCAGAGGGTGGAGAAATTGAAAAAGCTGCGCTAGCCACACGGCAAACTCAGAAAGTAGTATCGCTCATTGGTGCTCTTCCAGTGACTATTCAAGATTATCATGGAAAAGCTGATTTCCACATCATAAAGTTGGGCAATTGTGACGTTCTATTAGGCATGCCTTGGCATGACAAGAATGATGCGACTCTCGAGGTCCGGAACCGAACCATCACCGTGATGCAGAAGGGCAAGCCAGTCGTCCTCCAAATTCGGTTGTTCGAACCAAACCCTGAATGAACTCTCTAGTTGTTTTATAGTTAGATACTTTTGACCTTTGTTTGAGAAAGTATTGTTTGAAATTTGTTTGAAATGGATAATATCAATTTTGAACCTGTCTTGGTGTCGATTTGAAAGTTTGACTCTAGTTTTGAAATTGGTTTCAACGATTGGTGATTTTACTCCCGGGTGGAGTAGTAAGAAATGATGTTTGAGAATGCTTGTTCATACTCATGGCCCGGACCCTTGTGGTTATTTGCGGGGGGAGTATTGAATGATTGAAAAGTGTTGTTTTTACTCATGGCCCGGACCCTTGTGGTTATTTTACGGGGGGAGTATTGTTGTTGTGCCTCTCGGCCCGGACATGGATGGTTATGCGGGAGGAGTATTAAGAAGTCTGAGCAATGGTTACTCTTAGCACCTCCAAACGACGCAGGTTGCAGTCTGGGGGGTGTTTGGTTGTAAAAGCCCTCTATATCTCCCGGCCCGGACCTTTTTAGGTTATGCGGGAGGAGTGATGAGGGAGTCGTCGAATTTCTCCCGGCCCGGACCTTGTTAGGTTATGCGGGAGGAGTGTTCATCGACGGCTTCATGTTTCTATGTCTTGTAACATGCATATGTGAGCATTTGTGTTGCATTGTGATGAGCCAACCACTGAATATTCCTAATTGGAAAACTCCCATACTCTTTTGACGTCCACCCCTGCTGGTATTGCTTCGAAATAGTTATGGAGGTCAATTTTCTCCAAGTAACCGGCCATTTTGCTTTGGACAAATTCATTGAGCTCTCTTGGCAGCATTGGCAGCTCTATTACATTGCCTTCATTGTCTTTGAACACCCCCTGGTAGATCTTTAGGTCGTTTGACTCTAACAAATCTTCCTATATCCAGGTGCTGGTGGGCTTTAGTGCATCAAGACACCCGTGGAAGATCAGTACGGTCTGGGTGTGATGGCTACTTTTACTACACCGGAATATCAACAGTTCCGATCGGGAAGAAAGGAGAAGCTAACTCCTTGATCAAAACAGCCAATAGGAGAAGCTAACCCCTTGATCAAAAGAGCAGAAAGGAGAAGCTAACTCCTTAATAAAAAGAGCACACTGATTGTCCCTCAGAATGTCCCTCAGAAATTTTTTAGCTAACTTGAGTTGCTTTGCAAATATGTTGTAATCACGGACGATAACTCTCTTTCAAGAAGGGGAGATGTCACAAACTGCTGACGTGTCAAAACCCTAAAGAATGGAGCCAACTTGCAGATGTTGGCCGAGGGGCCTAAACCCTAAGAGAACAAGTAACAGAAGAAGAAGTCCTACCAACTTATGGGGACCCCGTCCGATGGGGCCCCAGTGACATAAAGGAAGTAAAATAAAGCAGGACCCACATACACACGCAAAACTGATGACGTGGCAGCTGTACGGCAGATTTTCGAAAATTGCGCTGACATGATGACGTGGCAGGCAGTACGGATTTCCGCGTTTTGCGCTAGCTGATGACCTGGCAGGGTTCTACGGATTTCCGTGATTTACGCTGGCAGCTTTTTGGCTTTGCTTTTGGACCAAATGCTTGTGAGTTTGAAGGCTTTTCACTGTAATTGCTTTTTAGGCCAAGGGCCTTTAAATATGAGGTTAGGGCTCATTCTCTGGCATGCTTCCTGGAGAAGGTGCAGAGTCTGGAGTACCGGCTTGTACTGTGTTGATACAATATAAAGAAACACCGAAAGAGGCGCCAAGGTTTGGGGCCAATACTCTCTGGGGTGGAATTCCGCCACTCCGTGTCGCGTGTCGTCTCTCTCTCTCAGTTCACTTGTTATTGAAGTGCTAAAAGTCTGTTCAGTCTGTTCTTTTCTATTGGCACGTGGTGCCCGTCTTGTGACTGTGTCACTAGGCCATTGCGACATAAGGTTATGGTAGAAAGTCATGTCCCACCGTATGCAAGGCAAAGTGGTATACATGCGACAGTGAAAGCGATCGAGACATTCTTTTACTGGCCTACTTTGAGGAGAGATGTGTGGTATATCATGCAAGTATTTAGTGACGCCTTGGTCTCACAAATGCTCTTGCAACGTTCAACAGGATGATGGAGAGGAATCGGGATCTTTCAAGAGCAAAGACAATTTGTGGACACATTCTTTGATGACTTCTCCAAATCTGAAGCAAAACATCAAGAGCATTTGTCGCAAGTGTTCAAAGCACAAAAGAATACAAATTGGTGCTCAACAAGAAAAAGAGCAATTCTTTCAACAAGAGATGCACGTTTTAAGACACATTGTTTCGTCCAAGGGTGTTAGCGTGAATCCAGCTAAAGTGGCAGCTATTCATGATTGGCCTACATTGAGGAATGTACGGTTCATCAGACAATTTGCATAGATTACTTTGCCGTTGCATGTCTTGACCCAGAAAGGGATACCATTCACTTGGGGACCTTCACAAATTATAACATTTGAGAGAATCAGGCAGAAATTGACTACTGGCCAATGTTGATTTTTTCGTACTTAGGTTTATTATGATACTTGTGAAGCAGTTTGGGTGGGGCCTTAATGCAAGGGGCCATGTCATAGCTTACAAGCAGTCGAATGTTGTCAAAGCCATAGAAGGTTCCGCACATTATGAAAAGCAACTCTTAACAGTCATTCATGCTTTGAGAGGCGTTGCATTACTTACTCAAGGAAGACTTTACAGACCTGGACCATGAGAGTTGGAGATACGTAAAGGGCAATGAGACTTATTTCTATTGACACAGCTCAAGAAGGATGTGGATGAGTTTGTGCATACCTGTTAAGTATGTAAGTACAACATGGACAAAGCGACACGACTCCTATAGCCTTTATTGCGAGAGTCCACGTGTGTAGAAGCGTGAGAGAGAGAGAGAGAGAGAGAGAGAGAGAGAGAGAGAGAGAGAGTAGGCACAAACGCTAGTTATGGTGAAGAGGGGGCGATCAGCCCCCCATGACTACCATGAGCAGAAGACCCAATACAACAACCAGATGATATATGTGATCTATGAAAGTGGGTACCCCACTGGCCCCATAAATTGGTGCCCAAGGGGAGGTAGGGCAATGCCTAGAAAAATCCCCCACGACCCAACAAGAAAAAGAAATATATAAGAGGGCGCCCGGACAATGGTGAGCGGCCGCCCGGAGTGGACGCCCGGACAATGCAGTCTAACCATGGGAGAGTCTAGCGATGGACTTCATCTTTGAGCTTCCCAAGACTAAGAGTGTGGCATGATGGCATTTGGTCTATCGTGGTTAGATTCAACAAGCACACTCATTTTGTACTAGTGAACAAGACAATGAAGGCCGACCATTTGGCCAAGCTGTTTGTCTCACACATTTTTTGGTTGCATGGAATGCCTAAGTCTATTATTTCAAATGGAGACTTCAAATTTACCAATTTATTTTGGCGAGCACTATGTGAGAATGTCAGTACTATGCTCAAATTCTCTTCCTCGGTTCATCCACAGACCGATGAACAATCAGAGATTACAAATTCTGTGGTATTAGACTTGTTAAAGTGCTCTCTATGTGAAAATAACACTCCACGGGAAGTATTTTCCATTGGTGGAATTAGCTTACAATAACCCTATTCACACTTCGACGGGGAAGGCACCATTTAAATTTTTCAAGGGTGGCAGAAAGGGTCTACCTATTTTGTGCACCAAGGACCCACAAATTGTACAGGATGTGGAAACTCTCTAAGCCAAGGTTAAGGAGGCTTTACTGAAATCTCAAGAACGACATAAGAAGTGTAAGGAGAGACTTTTTCCAAAGCTTCATTGATCAATGATGTATCCTTACGATTGAAGTTGCTAGATACTTGGAAGATTCACAATGCTTTTCATGTGAGTCTATTGAGACCTTTCAAGGATGAAGTGTCAACGAATAGAAGCGTGTTGCACAACAGGGAAGCCACTCCACTTCTTTATTGCACATTGCCAAACAAGGAATAGAGTCAATCAATTTCTCCTTGAGATTTTGGCGGTGCTAACAAGCTGATAGTACTCTTTTTGAGTAACTTTATGATATGTACATAAAAAGTTGACCATAATTTGGGGGATTATGGTTGGAATTCCTTGAAAACTAAATGAATTATGTTCTCTTACAATTGTTTCTTTGTCTGAGTATGTGTGTAAGATGAAATGTCTGCTACGTTTTGTCTTCGTGATATGAATCAAGAGTGATGAGATTGAATGCATCGAGACATCCATTAGAGATCAGCATAGTCTCCATGTGATGGCTAAATACCTCATAATGATCATTGATATCTAAGATCTCGACGCGGATAGTGATGTGAATGTGGTTGTGATTAATCAGTGACTTGTATCTATGTGCTAGTGCATGGTTCGAGTAGTCAAATGCATGTATGCAGAAAGTCGGTGTCTACCAAGCTATTATATAGTCCACTATTTGTTTTGCAAGTGTCATCCAAGGCGATTACTCTTCTTTTAAAGGGGGTATGTCACAAAATGATGTCATGGCATGATTGGTAGCAGCAAGACAGAGGGTAGAGAATAACCCTACAAAATACCGAAAATCACGATAAGAATCACGGCTGGAAAAGTGGGCCGTATGAAGAGCAGACGGTACAGTGCTGACATTGCACATCTTTTGGACGTCAGTTAACAAAACAGTTGACTTCCAGCTTTTGGAGTTGACTTGTTTTAGCAGTTATTGCTCTCGGGACGCCTAGCTTTTGGCATCAGTTGCATCTTAACCCATGGCTTCAAATATGAGCCTTAGGGACTCATTCTGTCGGATCACGTGCTTGGGCGCACATCTGTAGAGCTTGCCCCCAGAATATAAAAAGAAGTACCAAAATGTGCGCCAAACTTTGGGGCCGATGCATCTAGAAGTAAAACTCCGCCACTTCCTGTCTCAACTGTAGTTAGTGTTATCAGTTTTTAGATATGTTCATGTGTCTGCTATCAATTTCCCACTTTGCGAATGCCTTGCTGGTTACACAATGGTTGACTACAAGTTACACCTTTACTCTTGGATCAAGAGCAGATTCATGGAGTAGTAAAAAGCAGCTCTGTTGTCACCTTACCTTTCACAAACTGGTGGCAGTGATACATGTGAGCCTTTGGGTGTGGAGATTACTCTTGAAGCCTGCTTCTGCCGGACAAAATTAGGTCAACGATTCGGTATGTTGCTCAGCATGGCGGTCCTCTAACAAATCAAGAGGACTCTCAACCTGCAGAAGGGCCCTGCAATGTGGAAGGTCTATTGGGGCACCCTCTTAGATTGTAGCGCTGATGAGGCAACTTCACAACACACGCACACTCAAAAGAATTCTGCAAACGTGCATGGAAGGATCCGCAACACCCAGAAGCATAGCATAGCATATACATGTAAACACAAGCATGAATTTTTCAGTGCAGATGGAATACGTTGAAAGCTACATCTGGTCTAAACTGTGTGCTATTAGCTCAGAACAAAGACAAGAACAAGGAAGAGAGGACATACGGTGGGCATGGAGAGAGAATGAAGTACGGACGGAGAAGCAGTGTCGCAATTCTTCGAATCGTGTAGTTCAGGAGCTGGCCGGTCCTCCATAGCTACGCAGCAGCAGCAGAAGAAGGAAACAGGGAGCTTCGCATGACAGCAAGAAAGCCTCGTTACTCTTGTCTGCTGCGCAACGAGCCCTGCTGCTGCTTCCTTCGTCAGCTTAAACTTGCATTACAATAAGCAATTCCATCTTTGCTTGCATAGTACTTCTCTCCTGTTCTGTTGTTGTGTATCATTGTTGTTCTTTCGTAAGAAATGCTTCCTCTGTGGCTCAAATCGCTGCCGTGTCAGCTCTCATACATTTTGTACTTCGGCATCTTGTCCACGTCAGCCACCAGATTTTAGGAAAAATTACAAAATACCCCTTTAATTTGTGGAAATTCTCAAAATACCCCTCAAATTTCAAAAATTCCCAAAATACCTTTGTATCTATTTTAGTTGGATTGTTCACGATCTCCTAATCTTTATTCTTTTTTGACAATGTATATCCGTTTTTTAGTGCTTAGCATGTAATTTGTCACAAAATACCTCCCAAAAAAACACAATTATGTCTAAAAATAATGAAGCAATTCATCTCCAAAGCCTACATAACCAGCTCAAATTCTAGTTTTAGTATCTTGTATTCATAGACAATCATTCTTCTTATGAAAAGCTACAATTTTTTTAATCTTTGGATAAATTTACTCTCACAACCAGGGGTATTTTGGGAATTTCAAAAAATTTGAAGGGCATTTTGGGAATTTATGACAATATGAGGGGTATATTGGGAATTTTTGAAATTTGAAGGGTATTTTGGGAATTTCCACAAATTAGAGGGGTATTTTGGTAATTTTCCCTAGATTTTAACGTTGTAGCCTGTAGGAACAATCCAATGAGACTTGAATGATCTATCTAACGAGTCTTGAACTCAAGAAGAGGCGCCAGATTAGTGGCTACAATGCACGTATGCCAACACTCGAATTGGCATGTGGCTCATGGTGTGAGATTTGTGGCTACAGTAGCACACGTACTCCAATCCTCGAATTGGCATGTGGAGAGACTCAATTCCATTATCCTCTCTAAGTAATGCTTGACCACTTTGTCCATGTTAGCAACCAATTGCTTGTTTTCACCACTCGAGCATTCCATCTTGACCCTAAACAAAGAACTAACATGGCCGAAAGAAAGGTAGCACTAGCGTGCGAATAGAGCAAGTTTTGTTGAAGAATGGTGATGTGGTGAGTGTGAATGTAGCTTTATAAAGTTAACATGGTAAGGACTCAAGTAATAGTGGGAGGTTCTCTTCTTGTATATTTTTCCCCTTACTTGTGAGTGAAGTCATCAATGGGGCCTTTATCAATGATAGCTTCTACATACACTCTTGTTCTTATGTATGAGAAGGTTAAACAACTCAAATTTTTGAAGAGTCTTGCAAGTCATGTAATTTTGTGGTTAACATTAAACTAAAGATTCGAAAAATGTTGTGATAAGTGGTGTTCTCCATAAATATATTTGGTGAGGATATTTCAAATAAAATGAAAATTACAATTAGAGTAATAAATACAAATAAAAAGTTAATCATTTATGCATCAACACCATCTAAGAATTGTGGTTTAATGATATTAGCAACAACAAGATTGAGTATTTTAAGAATAAGCTAGTTATATAGGCCCTAATGGCAAGGAGGGGCCACTTAGAATGGGAGTCACACACCACAAGTGAGTATTTAGAAATCAAGGTGAGGCATTCAAATGAGGATTTTATGAGGATGGTGTCAACTTCAATGCACTCTAGGTCAATGGGACACATGTTGCCCACTATGATATGAGGACATGCTATGGGGTATACTTGAGATTGCACATAGAAGCAAAGAGGAAGGCAAAGAAGACAATGCACACAAATCAGGTCCAGCCTGTCCCCATGAACAAATGAGCTCCAACCTTGTGCATGTATTTCTTTGTAGTAGTTAAACTAAAAAGGTGAGCTCGAAAGAAGAGATACATTGCACTTATGAAAGTTTGTATATTTAAGAGAGGTTTCCTATCGTAAACTAAGAGCTAAATGGACTTTGTTTTTTATTGTAGAAGTGGAGGCTACCCAAAGTGAATGAGTTTTTGTAGTACATATCCACTCATCTATCATTATACAACAATCACACACTAGGTCATATTTTTACGAACAAAATGTTCACGGTGGGTTAAAAATTAAGAAAAAATATTAGTTAATTCCTATTTTCATAACATGCCCCCAAGTTTGAAAACAATTGTCCTCAGTTGTACCACCTCAATCGATAATCTATACAAGAATGTCATTTATGTTGCCTCAATCAATGCAATGATAGCATTGAAGAACTTAAAGATTCCAAACATATGGTCCCTCTATTGGTGCTCTACAAACATGTGTTGCCTAAATCGGTGATCTATATAAGCATTTTTCCTCTGATGATGATGCTCTTTGGATTGATCAGGGTGTCTATATCATCCTCATTGTTGGACTTTGGAAATGAATTTAGGTCAAGTTCTGTAGTGTCATCATCTTCATCATCTTCCTTGTCATCCTCCTCCTCATCATCTTTGTCTTAGCTTGCTTGCAGGAGTTTAGTCAATGCTTGATTGGCTAGTGTATTAGCGTATCTAGAAGCAAAGTCTTCCAAGTCAGTCTTCATATCCTCTTTCAGACTTCTTATCTCATCCAGACTTAGAGCTATGTTGCCTTCAGTTACCGTGATATCTATGAGAGATTGGTGGATATACTTATCCAATATTGCATGTCTCACAATCTTGTTTATGGCTTTTAAGCTTTCAACACTTGCTTGCTTCTCGCTAAGGGTGGATTCATATTCAGTGGTTTTTCTCTTCAGATCCCTTGCCAATTTTTTGTTATGAGACTTCAGATTGGATTTTATTGCTCCCAATTCTTCGTCATCCTCCTTCAACTCCTTGATGGTCTTTTTGTATTGCTCCCCATTTTCTTGTTCTTCGTGAAGATGGTTTTGGAGCTTAAGAAATTCATATTGAAGGGAAGCGGAAAAGCACCTACAAGGTAGAGAGAGAGAGAGAGAGAGAGAGAGAGAGAGAGAGAGAGAGAGAGAGAGAGAGAGAGAGAGAGAGAGAGCACATCACACACACATGGTGAGGGAGAGCTAGCTCTCTTCTAAAGGTCAGCAGAGATAAGTTAGTGATGGGCGGTGGACGACCAACCAACATGGCCAACAAACCAACATTATCCCACTTGATGGCCAATGTGGGAGGCCGTAAAACTATACAACTTGTACAAGTAGTGAAGAATACCGCGTCTTCACTCGATGCCCATCAACTAGCAGTAGTATTGAAGCTGATTGCTAGAGAGATTTTTAGTGAGTGAATCCGTTGTATTCTCTAATGTATGTATCTTCACCAAGTCAATCTTCTTGTTCGCCAGGAAATTGTGATTGAAGTGATAATGCACATCAATGTGTTTTTTTCTTGCATGAAACATTAAATTCTTAAACAAAGCAATAGCACTTTGATTGCCACAATGAAGAACTGGTATCTTATGCTCTAGTCCAAGATATTTCACTAAACGAGTAGGCCATATAGCTTCTTTGCATGCTTTACTCAAAGCAACATACTCTGTCTTTGTAGTGGAAATTGACATACAATCTTGAAGAATGGATCTCCAAGAAATAGCAGAACCAACAAAAGTGTATCATTGATTTATGATTGTCAACACAGCATGCATCACTATCAATTTTCCCCTAATGGATAATTCTCCATGACCATAGCATAATTGTCTATCTGCTATGCCACTCAAATATCTGAGAATCGATTTGACAGCATCCCAATGCTTCTTTCCTAGATTGGACATATGCCTGCTGACAGCTCCCACTGCATACGCAATGTTGAGATTTGTACCACCATGGCATACATGAGACTGCCACAATCTGATGCATAAGGAACCTTAGCCATTGCGGCTTTCTCCTCAACAGATCTAGGACAATCATTCTTACTCAATTTCAAATAGGCAGGCAATGGAGTACTCATTGACTTTCCCTTCTGCATATTGAAATGCTCAAGCACTTTTTTCATATACTCTTTCTAAGACACATATAACAATCTGCTCTTATGATCTTGAGTAATGTGCATACCCAAAACATGATTGGCGTCATGCAAATCTTTCATGTCAAACTAAATATGTAGCTTCTGCTTTAGGTCAACAATGTCCTTTTTAGAATGACTGGCAATGACTATGTCATCCACATAGAGAATAAGCACAATAAGCTATCCATTCCGCGGTCTTTTCACACAAAGACATGGATCCTTGGTACTACACGTAAGTCCTTGGGACTTTGTAAAAGTATCAAACTTATGATACCACTGCATGGGTGCTTGCTTTAGACCATAAATACTCTTCTTTAGTCTGCACACTAAATGTTCTTTGCCTTTGTGCACAAACCCTTTCAGGCGACTGCATATAAATCTCCTCATCGATATCACTGTGTAAGAAAGCTGTTATTACATCCATTTGAACTAGCTCCAGGTGCTCTATGGAAACTAATCCAAGCAACAGTTTCAGTGTCGCCACCATGACCATTGGAGAAAATATTTTCTCAAAATCTATGTCATACTCTTGCTTGAATCCCTTAGCTACTAACTAAGCATGCCCAACATTGGATGCAAACTTCCATTTGTAGACCCAAGGCAATGCTTTCTTGCCTTTCGGCAATGGAACCGAATCCCAAGTTTTGTCCTTTTTGACGCTAGACAACTCATTTTTCATCTCAAGTTCCCACTGAGGATTATCCTTGGCTAGCAAGGCCTCTTTGTAACAAGAACGCTCACCTCAGCAACACAAAACCCACACCACGAACAGACTGCTCTGGAAATTTGAGGCTCTCTGAGATCATCTTGACTGACTAGTAGTAGCCTGCTTATAGTATCTCTATCATTAAACAAGAAGCTCTTGAGTTGTATGCATAGGAGGTGATACATTGTAGAATGTGACCTATTGGAATTCAACCTCTTTTATTGGTTGTGTGTGCATCTTAGTCTCATTGAAGACAACATCATTGCTACAAATAACGGATTGACTCTCTGGATCCCACAAATGATAGCCAAATTGACCATCCAATCCATAGACAATAAAGATGCGGTTTCAAGATTTTGAATCTAGCTTAGCACGACGCTCCCTAGGTACATGTGTATAAGCTTCACAGGCAAATGTCCAGAGTCTCGCTGTGAAGCTTATACACATGTACCTAATTTTTCAATCCAACAAAGAAAAATAGACCCATTCAATGCTTCAATTTCACAAATTTTGAATCATGCTAAGTGTGCTTAAAGAACGTGCAAAAGGAGTAGTACCATGTTTTATATTTCCTTGGAATAATTTGGGAATGAGTTTTAATGAGATTGGTAATTTCAGTATAGATATCTATTCACACTTGTGATGTGTTACATTAAAATTGTTGGATTTGTAAAATGCGCCAACTTATCCCATTTGATGCACTTAGCATACCATTTCAACACTTGGTATCATGTATTCCTCTTTGTTGAATTCTATTTTACCCATGCATGATTTCCTTTGACTTCTATATAAGTGGGATCCCTAATTCAACAAAGGGAACAAGTCTTGCAAGTCTTTTTTTAAGTGACTTCTTCTACTGGATTGGGAAGATAGGACCAATCATCTACAAATTCACTTAGTATTGACATATATTTTAATGCTTTTCGATCTCTTTTTTGCTTTAGGCGCTATCATTACATCTTTTATAAATTATTGGAAGTTGTCTAGACTAATGGTGTAATCCTCACCCCAAATATATTTTTGTTCTTCTCTAAAAATTGTGTTTTTTCTGGCTCCTTCTCAAAATAAAATTTATTTGTGCTTCATGCAATGCAATTATATTCTTATTTATGGATTAGTTATGGTCTTATAGATGATGTCTCTTGTTGTTGCAATTTGTTCATCTATCCAAGCATGTAATTTTCTTATTGTGTGTTTTTTAAGGTGGAATTGGTATGAGCGGCATGGCTAAAGCAAATCACTAGCAAAGATTTCTCTCAATGTATTAGCCATGCTATTGACACAAGGGGTACTGAGGAGGACCTGCTTTCCCTAGGGCCTCTTTGGCCTCAAGAGAGTTAACAATGTAAGGTGCCTCCCTACCCCATTGCTTTAAAGTAATACAGAGGGTGTGCTATTGTTTGCTACAAGAGAAAGGAAGCTCTTCTTGCCCACATAATTACTAGGTGCACTTGCAAAAGGAAAGAAAGTGCCAAGACGGGCTACAAGAGAAAGGAAGCCCTTCTTGCCCACATAATTACTAGGTGCACTTGCACCCACATGAGAGAACGAGGAGGCCTCAAGAGGGGGCTATGCATCACAAGGCTAAATCTACATCAACAGGCAAACACATACATAGATGAAGCCTTTTCTACTACTAGAACAATCCGTGAAGGGTTCTAGTTTGAGTAGATTGGGGGCTTGTTATGCACCATGAGGCTAACTGTGCATCGGGACACACACACACACACACACACACACACACACACACACACACACACACACACACATAATTGACCTAGTGAAAAAAGGAGGGTGTTTCCTACACATACCTAATTACATTGGATTTGTTTTCCTATGGAATCTAAGGCTAAAGTCAGTGGCTTTGACATCATAAAGGTGATATTGTTAGCCAGGTGGGAAGTACCACAAATCACATCCACACACTTCCACTAGACCACTACGCTGTCATGCAGCTCCGCTTCCATGACAAGAAAATGAGCAAAGGAATGCCAATTAGGTTTATTTGAATCCTACATGATTATTCAGCAGTAATAAGGGCTTGCTAACAAGCCAATTTTAAGCTAAAAATATGCCAGATGCGGCTCTAAGGGCCAAAAGATGTCTTGGTAATGCTAACAATGAGTATGCTTGAAGTGGTCACAACTGGAAATTTATTCATTAGAGTTGTAGTACTTGAAGTTCTCTATAGGCCTATCTTTACGGCTCGTCAATTGGAGCTACATATAGGAAGTTATGTCAGTTTGAAGTTGAGTTAGTAGCAGATCCATACCGAATTGGGCAGCTACTGCTGATAAAGGGTCAAAGATGATATGAATGCATGGGCCTGAAGTGCTCAATTTGAGGAGCGTGTTGGTCTTTCCAGTTCGTCAATCGGGGTTTTGGTTGTCAAGATATGGCCAGTTTAAGTTTCACCGGGGGCTAGTTTCGTACCACTCTGGTCGCCTCGATCAATTGTTTATCTGGTAATTTTTGAGCTTCAGCTAGGTTTTGGGCGGAATGGTCAGATTGGAAGACGTGCCATTAGAGATTTATGGGTGCTTATCAATGTTCTTATGAGAGGTGTGTGAAGAATGGAGTCAACATAAGTTGACAGCGTGTCAATCGGGATCCGGAGTGCGGAGATATGGCTTATTGAAGTTGGCCGAGATGTATGCCAAAACTCGGCAATGCTTTGATTGGTATTTATGCCAAATATGGTGTTTTTATGAAAGCCACTTCCAGGAGATGCTTTAGTCGATATGCATGCCAAATGGGGTATCCTTGAGGGGAACTAGAGCGGACATGCTTGGCGATGCTTTGGTCGACAAGTGCATGCCAAATGTGGTGCCCAACAAGGACCAAGAGCTGCCAAAAGTTAACCCAAAAGGGTCGCCCAAGGTGTGGCCGCCTACATTGAGTCGGTAGGCCGCCCGCTCAGTGGGTAAAATAAGGGCAAATGGGAAAGGAGAAAAAGAAAAAGGGGTGGCCATGGCGTTCAATAGCGCGCAAGAAAGCATGGGACAAGAAACGAGCTCGCGCCGGCCTGTATCAGCCTCGGATGAGCCTGGCAAAGAAGAGAAAAATGTCTAGCTCGCCAACGCGATCCAGTTCGGTCCTAGTTTCAGCGAGTTTCGGGCGCGCCATTTCCGCGGATTGCCAGGTCATCGAGGCCGTGCCCATTAGCGATATCGCTAATGGGTTGGCCGTAATTAGAAAGAGTAGTTACTCATGCAAAAGGAGAGTCTTCCAAAGCCGGCTTGTATAAAAAGGATTAGGAGGTTTCTCATTTCTCTTCTTCTTCGGATGGATACAAGCCAAAACCCTTAACCATTGAAAGCTTAAGCTTGGTAAGCCCATCGTAATCCGAAACTCCATAGCCGCTTCTAAGAAAGAACCCCATAATCTATACTACGTCTCCTAAGCCCATTCGAATCCGAAAACTAAACCTCCAAAGCCAATTGAATTCCATTCAAACCTTCCATGACCCATGATAATCCTAAACTAAAGCTTATTAACCATCATAATCCTAAGCTAAACCTCTCTAGCAATTTGAATCCCATTCAGCCCATTAATCCTAAGCCGATTTATCATAATCCTAAGCCAAAGCTTGATATCCATCGTAATAAGCCGCTCCTAAGCTAAACTCCATAACCATCCATAGCCGAAGAGAAGAACAGGCTCTTTCTCTCGGCTTTGAAGCAGCAAAGGATGAATGAAGGAGAGAAAAATCATCAAGATAATCTTGGTAGACCAATTAAGGCAGGTGAAGCCGATGTAAGGAGCTTAAAACTCCATAATTAACATTTAACTTAAGCAGTGGTATTGTTCATTATCATTTTTTGGGTATTCAAGTTTCGGTGGTCCAAGCTGTCTATTTCACGCTTTGTCTACATTGATTGTGTCTGCTGCAACTCTTTTCCTCGCACCTCATACAGATAGAGGCCCCGTGCCTTCCCGGCTCACCTTTCGAACACAAATCCCCCGACATTCTTGGTGAACCCTACGCAAAACGAGCCGGGGTGGGAGGTAAAGATGGAGATTCCAGAAGAGTTGATGCAGTTTATTGAAGATTACAATTTCAATAGATTTGATAAAAATCTAGCAGCTGCAGATCTGCCAAAAATGTTGGGCTTAGTTCAAGGATGTTTGCAAGAAGTAAAAGCTATGAAGAGAAAAAAGCATATTGATGATGCAGTGGAGATGGCATTTAATGCCGTACATGAACAATGTGAATTTTTTCAAGGACATGATCCAGATGGACTCCTTGCATGCTATAAAGCGGAGATGAAGAGCCAAGGAATTTTAGAAGATTAGATGATTTCGACTTTTGAAGAAGTTGTAATCTCTGAATTTAAAGATAAGGTTAGAGAACTGGCAGAAACATATCGCACACAGTGGGACTATTTTGCAGATGGTTTTGTTCACAAAAGCTCAAAGATTATCGAGTTGGCAATGAAGGAGATTAACGAACGAAGCTAGATTGTTTTCTATAAAGAAGAAGGGGATCAGATGCAGTTCCTTAATTATGATCAATTTTGGGAACATATTTTTCCAAGGAGTAAAGCCAAGGAAAATACAGCTTTGGAAGTAGCAGATTCAACTTCAAAGGACCATATTTTGAGCAACCTAGCAAAGGTAAATAATGTATTTAATGCTGAAATAAAAATATATGATTTTTTTCAAAGATTTCTCACATGGAAGCTACCTCGGATAATGGTTCTAGTGAAGACTAGACTGTACAACAAAAATTTTACAAGCTACTGACCTTGGCATGGGATGCTCTCAAAAAGTCTATCAAGAAGATGAGCCACTACAAGTTTCTAATGGATTTATCGACACTATAGTTGGGCATGAAAATAGGTTTACTACCGATGATTGCATAAATAAAGCTATTATATACACAATAGCTGATGAAGTGGCCGAGATTGTGGACCTGATAATGCCAGTGAACCTATGGTTGCTCCTAACAATATGTTTGCCGATTCAATTATCACAGAAGAAGATTCCATAACTGATGGTTTTTTGGCCCGATTTGAAGGAGAAGGTTATAACAGTATAGGAGAGCTTTGTGATGCATGTACCCCTTCAGAGGGGGTGCCAGATGAACCTTTACAAAGTTATAAGGGCTTGCTAAGTAGCATGGATGCAAATGAGGAAGCAGAGGACGATATTGATGAGTTTAAAGATTGCCTAGATCATGCTGATTGTGAGCAAATTATTGAAAGGGATTTTACATCTATACTTATACATGGGTTTCATGAGGAGATAACTCCTACAATTTTGATGAATGTTGATATTTTACATGGTGATTTTTCCAAGGAAGATATGGATTGAGATTTACAGGCTAAATTTGTTTTCCATGATCAAGCTGAAATTCCAGCAAGTAAAAATTCCTAGAGTCCCCAGGTTTTTCGTAATGGCTATGAAGCTAGAGGGGGTGATGATGTTAAATCATCCTTGATACTTCAAAAAGTGCACAAGGTTTTTCATTTCCTTGGACAATGTGCCAAATGTGGCTGGATTTGGATGTTATTCCTAATAATGCTTATGTCAGTGATGTCTTGGCTACCCATAAAAGGGAGTCAGAATTCTTTAATTCTTGCTCGTAATGAACTTAAGTTGCCAAAAGTTTATGAGATGTGGGTGCTGCACTATGCTTCAGGTGAAGCTCTAGTATATTGTGGAGCCCATCAATGCTATGTGATCTTAATGGTATTTGATCCAGGAGATTCGAAAGATCTTCAAAAGCACGTTCACTATGGATGGGTATTTTTGGGTATACATTGTGGTTTCTTTCTGCTATATCCACGAATAGCATACTTGGAGCAAAAATGCTCGAAGTTGATAGATACAAGAAATGTATGCTCATGTGGATATTATGCTGCTCCACTATTGGGGCAATTTCTTATTATCCCATTTGATCCTGGGGCTATTGAAGGGCAACTTGCAGATTCAAGGATATCAATTATTTTCTTGTAGCAGGTTACTTGGCACTAAGTTTTGCTTTTGAATTTTTGCTTAGTCAGAAGATTTTTTGGTTATATGATCAATAAGCTTACATGGCTAGCTTCCAGTTGACATCTTTGGACAATTAACAAAATATCTTCATATCTTTTGAGTTGGTTCTGCTACCAGAACTTGAAGTACAGGACTTGACGGCCATTCTGTGTGTAGACAGAGTAAGGCATACCTGAGCTTCACAAGGTTCCCAAAGCGAGCCTGATGGTCAAGCCGTGTGCATAATTAACTGGAGCACTTGAGTTAGGCGGGGTTCACTAAATAGATTTTTCATAATTGAATGCTTTGGAGATATGACCACTACGGCTCAAAGATTTGTGATGGGACAGCTACCAGATAACTGAGCAAAACTATTGATGATACGATTTAAGCCTTATTTTGTTTTACATGTCCTTACCGATTACGTGAGCTTGATGACAAGTAGCTTAAGGTGTTTATAGCAGATGCAACTTGAAGACCGGTTGGCACAGACCGGAGGCTGTGCAGGTTCAAAGGGGGTGGATGTTGGCAGCTCCGCTTCCATGACAACAAAATGAGCAAAGGGATGCCAATTAGGTTTATTTGAATCCTACATGATTATTCAACAGTAATAAGGGCTTGCTAACAAGCCAATTTTAAGCTAAAAATATGCCAGATGCAGCTCTAAGGGCCAAAAGATGTCTTGGTAATGCTAACAGTGAGTATGCTTGAAGTGGTCATAGCTGGGATTTTATTCATCACAGTTCTAGTACTTGAAGTTCTCTATAGGCCTGTCTTTACGGCTCGTCAATTGCAGCTACAGATAGGAAGTTATGTCAGTTTGAAGTTGAGTCAGTAGCAGATCCGTACCGGATTGGGCAACCTCTGATAAAGGGTCAAAGATGATATGAATGCATGGGCCCGAAGTGCTCACTTTGAGGAGCGTGTTGGTCTTTCCAGTTCGTCAATTGGGGTTCCGGTTGTCAAGATATGGCCAGTTTAAGTTTCACCGGGGGCCAGTTCCGTACAACTCTGGTCGCCTTGTTCAGTTGTTCATCTGGTAATTTTTGAGCTTCAACTAGGTTCTGGGCGGAATGGTCAGATTGGAAGATATTGCAATCGGAGATTTATGGGTGCTTATCAATGTTCTTATGAGAGGTGTGTGAAGAATGGAGTCAACAGGAGTTGACAACGTGTCAATCTGGATCCGGAGTGCGGAGATATGGCTTATTGAAGTTGTCCGGGATGTATGCCAAAACTCGGCAATGCTTTGATCAATATTTATGCCAAAAATGGTGTTTTTATGAAAGCCAATTCAAGGAGATGCTTTAGTCGATATGTATGCCAAATGGGGTATCCTTGAGGGGAACCGGAGCGGACATGCTTGGCGATGCTTTGGTCGACAAGTGCATGCCAAATGTGGTGCCCAACAAGGGCCAAGGGCCGCCAAAAATTAACCCAAAAGGGTCGCCCAAGGTGTGGCCGCCCACATTGAGTCGATAGGCCGCCCGTTCAATGGGTAAAATAAGGGCAAATGGGAAAGGAGAAAAAGAAAAAGGGTGGCCATGGCGTTCAATAGCGTGCAGGAAAGCAGGGGACAAGAAACGAGCTCGCACCGGCTTGTATGAGCCTCAAATGAGCCTGGCGAAGAAGAGAAAAATGCCTAGCTCGCCAGCGCTGTCGTGCTGTGACACGTACATAGTGGGAACGCATGCTACAAAATCTATCTTGTATTTTTTTTAGATACATAATTATATTTCCTATAGTGTACATATGCATATTTAAGTATAATAATAAGCTTTCTATCTCATCCTATTATTTTTCTCAAGGGTAACCTATCCTTACTTTACCATCAGAAAATACTATGGGAAAAGCATCAATAGCTCCGCCTCTTTAACTTGGGGCAAAAAGCATTGATTCTTTATTTCTACTCATCTCACACCCTAGCTAGATCCTATATCTAGGGTAAACTCCAATATATATATTCTATGTATTTTTTATACTTTTCTTATATTTCTTTTTAAATAGCTACTAGGAGAGAATCAAATCCTAGTGGGACACTAGGTGGCATGATTTCAAAGATACACTTATTTTAATGCATTATTGCAAGCATGATTACAAAACTTTGTCAAGGAGCAATGTCATGCTTTCATATGGCATGAGGTGTCCTTTGGAATTAAATGAAAGTCTAGGCTAAGGAGACCACATGAAGACTTTTGCTGCCATAAATGGACCCTATTTTGATGAATTTTTTACACAAGGTTCCAATCCAAATTGGAAAACGATTTTAAAATGAAAATCGTAGCTAATGAGCTGAAGTTTTTGCCCATATTTTTACTTTTTTATTTGGAGCCACGGTTGAGGAGATATGATCAAAATATTGGACCCCAGTCTGCCCACATCATGCAGGGACAGCTCATTTCCAACTTTTCCAATTCCCGTTCACACTGGCTCCTCTCTTCTTGTGTAAACCCTTGGGGGTTCCCTTCAGCTATAAAAGGGGACCTCTTCTTCCTTGGAAGAACTCAAGCATTCAAGCCATTGATGAGAGGAATTCTTGAGGGAGTGAGTAGTAATGCCTAATTGTACTTAGCCATTAACATAAGCCCAAGCCTACACTTTCTCCTAGAGGAAGACTAGCCATTCTTGCAACAAGCTAACCTTGGAAGATCAACTCTAATCAAAGAAGGTCTTGCACTTGGTGTATCAATCAAAGTGGAATTATCCACTCTTCTTCTCTCTTCCATCAATAATGGTGCCGAAGGGTTTCAAGTAAGATGTGTTCTACATTGATGTTTTCTTGATTTCTTGTTGTTTTCATTCTCATCTCTAATCCAACATATATATATATGTATATATATGTATTTAATCTCATCTCCTTAACCAAACCTATCTCTCTCATTCTTAGTAATTCATCCTCTCTAGGTTCTCTTGCTACAGGTACATCTCTCCCCGCAGTATCCTTATTGCCTACGGGCAAGAATAGGGCTTGGGAGGGAAACTTCTCATCTCTTCACTTCTCTCATATCTACATTTCTCACATACTATCCTAGATGAATAACCCACATGATGATCATTTCTATCGCTTTCACTCTGTACGATCTATTAGAATTAACGTATGGATTAGCCGTAAAATACACTTTCAACAACGTATAGTGTTTCTCTTCGGCCCTGAAAGGCTCAATGAAATACTTCTATCACCGGATCCCATCATACTACCTCTCATAGACTATAATTTTTCTTTTGATGTAAGCGTAGTTATCTTGCTATGAACCAAGAGGATTTGTACACACAATTAATCCCAATCACTATACAAAATATATATATTATGGTATTAAGCACAAAACTACAATTCCAAAGAACAATTCGTGGCCTATTTGGTCAGCCAAGATTGAATGCCATTAACTCATCCATTGACCCTTTCATATTACCCATGATACGATATGACCATAGCCTTGATGTTTTCATCTTCGTATTGTTTTGACATTCTCTTTTGTGTTCTTTCTTTGTGTGTGTGAGTGCAAGAGAGAAAGAGTGAGTCTTCTTTGATTGCACTTCTTTCCAAACCCTAGTCTTCATGGCATCTATGGTTTAACTCCTTCATATAGTTTTTGTTGAGTTCTCTCACAAACTCTCACAGCTATAAGCCCGGTGCTTTCCTGGCAAGACCGCAAATTTTTCGACATATTTTTGGTGAACCCGACGCGAATCTGCTAGGGTGAGAGTTTGTGGGTAACCATGGGTGATCATGTTGAGCAACAGGGTATGCATTTTGACCCAGCAACAATGCAAATGTTTCAAGCATTTGCAATGTTCATGCAACAACAACATGCTACTGAAAGAAGGGAGATTTCAGCAACGAAGGCCATACAAGCGGTCGTCAACAGAATGGATCAGTTCAATGGCAAAGATGTAACCAAGTACTTACGCGAGTATGTGAAGGAGATGGAGCTGCATCGCGTGTCAGAAGGTGAGATGATTAAAAGCTTTGAGCTAGTTGTTGCTCCAGAAATTAGGGAGCATGTTAGGGCAATTAAAGATGGGCATGGGAGAAATTGGGAAGAACTCAAAGTAGCTTTAAAGGAGGAATATTTCATGGAGGACTTGGAGAGAGTGACCAAAAGGACATTCTTAGAATGGGTAGTCAAGCCAAAGCAAGGACTATCAATAACAGAGCTACTTAGGGAATTTGAGCGGCGCTATGCACAACTCACTAGGATAGAAAGGGCCACACTAGATGTAGAGAAGATAGATCTTTTCTTACAAGCTGCAGGTAAAGAGTTTCAAGAAAATTTGGAGCTTCTTCTTGAAGATAAAGATGCAGAGCAAGGACTAAAGACCAACTAGAATGAGGTTGAAGGTGCTGTCTCATTGCTTGCCAAACGACAAAGAAGAAGGGACAAGATGGTAGTAAACACTACAAGTCCTTCCACCTCAACTTCTGACAAAATGGTAAAGCCTACTTTTATCGCTCCTAAGTTTGATGAGTCCGTGCTAGATGAGCTTGTGAAGGGAATGCGTGACTTGAAGGTGAAGTTTGCAAAGATTGAAGAAAAAGGCCAACCATCAGGGCCACTTCCTAGGCAAAGACAACAGCCCAAAGAAGGGTTTGTTAATAGATGTATTTGGTGTGATAGTACAGACCATGTAAGAAGGGATTGTGATGATTTTAGTGATGCTTTGTCAAAAGATGTTGTCTTTTTTAAGGATGGTAAAAATCCACTTAAGAGAGACAGGTCTACCCTTGAGAACTAACTTTGGGAAGGGGGGAATGCAAACCTTAGTTGAAGATATGGCAACCAAGCATGCCACCTCTTCAGTTGAGGCAGCTACTTATGGAGTAAAAATTGAACATTTTTGTGATGAAGAGGTGAGTGACCATCATGGTCAAATTTGGCCAAATGTCATGCAATTAGCTAAAAAGGGAAAGCTTACAAAAGAGATTCTACATGAAGCAGGTGATTGCATACGTCTAGAAACAGGATGGAATGATCCAGTGGACTCATTGTCAGTGCATGCCTACATTACAAAATGCCAACAAAATGAGGCAATTGTAGAAGAGAAGCGCAGACGTGAGAATGCCGATGAAGGACCATCAAAAAGAGCTTCTAGAACTGGGGGAAGAAGCGACTCAATGCCTTCTCAAACACCCTCAACACAAGGAGCATCTCCACCTGAAGTACTCATGGAGGAGTCTACAACAGGAAAGAAGAAAGAGCCAACGAAAGGTAAGACAAAAGGCCCAACTTATAAACTACAATCTAATATTGAGGTTGCTACAGATTTAAAGAAAGTCTTGGAGGAAAGGATCTTGAATAGCAAGATTGAGTTTACTCTGGGAGAAGTTCTTGGCATTGCAAAGCGTGAATTCCATGAGGAGATCATTGACATCATCAAGAGAAAGAGGCAAACCCTTGCTGAAGTTTCTCGTCCACAGGTTGAAGGGGAAACCTCAAAGACACAAGGGATGCAACTGCAAAATAAGGAGAATGATGGAGCTGTGGTAGGATGCTACCAATCTAGTGGGAGAGTGAAGCAAGTGTATTTCTCAAATGATGATGAAGAAGTTGAAGATATTCCTAGGAGTTACTATTCACGAAGTCATTGGGTAAGGGCTACTACAGAAACTTTGGTCAAGGTAGGTGATCTTGAAGAGCCATTTGTTGCCTTGATTGACCATGGTTCAGAAATAAACATAATGTCAAAGAGTCTCTACAACAAGTGCAAATGGCCGATGGACACAGATCATGGCTGGATGGTAAAAGTGGCAAACAATTCATCCGATGAATTGTATGCAGCCTGTCCAGGTGTGAAGGTAACAATAGGTGATGTAAAGATTGACCAAAACTTCTTTGTACAGGATACATCTTCATATCATCTCATCCTTGGACAACCCTACATTGTGGGAGTTCGAATGGAAACAAAGGTAATGGACGATGGTTCAGCATATGCTAGAATACGTAGCAAAGATGGTAAACGAGCTGTCCAATTTCTCACAGTCTGTGTAAACCATGAAAGAAATCGTGACAACCTCAGAGAACATCCTCTACCAAAGGTAAGCAAAGAGTTTCATGATCATAGAGAAATGATGGGTTTTGGCCAAGTACCATTGTAAAGCGGGATTGCAGTGGTACAGAAAGAAAAAGGGTCTCGCTTGATCCAAAAATAGGTGAAACTTTCTCGATGAGCTCCTTGGTAACAAGGAATGGATCAGTATGTTTTACAAAACTTGAAGATTTGAAGAGATATGAGAGGAAATATGTGCATAATGTACAAATAGGCATGAAAAAGAGTGGGTTGCTAAAGCCTACTGAAAATGTTTTGGGTTTGTGTGAACAAGTTTCTTTTGTAGATACTATGGGTGAGCTTGATGCTATAATGAGGTCTAGTTTGCATCTTGAAAATGAAGTTGAGGCCCTAAAAAGTAAATATTTTATTGCATGCTTAGACAAAGCTACCAATAACCTTGTCTTCATATGTCCAACCTTCATGACTCAGGAAGCCAAGAAGATGCTAGCAGAATCAAATTTTCTGCCCATTAATATACCGCAAATTGACATTTTGCAAACAATTGGTGATTTCCTCACCAAATATCAATTAAAAAACCTCTCTCATTTACCCTAACTAATCGCTATTTATAAAGCCCATAAAAATGTCTTTAGGTGGATCACATGTGGGTCTAATTGTTGTTTTTCAGAGGTTTCTTTACTCTTAGCATGTATTCTCAAAACATGTATCCCATGCCTAAAAAATAGGGCACACTCACTCAACCAAAAAGCCTTGTTATGTTGCAATATCAAGCTACAATCTTGGTGGGTGGTGTAGACTCGCTACATGAGGCTATCCTAAATCTACCAAGAGAAGTAACCTCTGTATTTTTCGGCTAATGTAAAGAAATGCTATGAGAACATTCCTCATCAGGACAATATCGGAATCATTACCATTATGAACTCCTTCATTAGCTATGTCTTTGATCAGCAGGGACCTTTCATCTCATTTAAAAATTTCCCAAGTAAGTGTGCAAGTGGAAAGTGGTCGCAACAACCTTACAAAAACCAGTTATCCTTCGACAAGAGACAAGTCCTAGAACTGAACTCCTGGCTGATTAACAATATGTACATCCAGTGATATGGGAAATTCTACATGCAGATTAATGGGATCCCCATGGGACTTGCATGCTCTCCCATTTGGTGTAACCTCTACCTACATGCATTGGAATACAACTACATCAACTCAATCCTAAAAGACCCTCTTCATTAGCTTCACCTTCTCCAACTCAAAACTCCCTTCAGGTTCTTTGATGATATTTTTTGGGTTAACAATGAGCAGCCCATGTATTTCACTATCACCAACCCCATTTATCCTCCCTGCCTCTCCATAAATGACAGCAACACCATTTTTAAAGAAGGCAAAGGTACCAACACAACTTTCCTTAGTATGAAGCTTGAAGTACATCATGGGGAACTACATAGATCTAGGATAGACAAAAGTATGGTGGTGCCCGCCCATGTTCTAAAATTTATCCACAGATGCAGCAATAGACCTTCTAACTGGTCTCGCAAAGTCATATTATCCCAAATCAAACCCATTATCATCTGTAACCACTCTGTAGAACAAGCTTACTTTGATATAAAAGCCCTTTTACAAGCCTTTTGTCAGAATGGCTTTGAAAGAATTAGATTATGGAGAATAATCTACAAATACTTGGAAGCCATAGAAAACCTTCAATCATATACAAACTTAAAAAAAGTCAACTTATGCCTCAAGAGGTGGGCACTAGGTCCCTAATGGGGGCCTAGTGCCCCCATTAGTGGACTCTCCTACAAACATAATTGACCTAGTGAAAAGAGGAGGTTGTTTCCTACACATACCTGATTACATTGGATTTCTTTTCCTATGGAACCTAAGGCTAAAGTGAGTGGCTTTGACATCATAAGGGTGATACTTGTTAGCCAGGTGGGAAGTACCAAATCACCTCCACACACTTCCACTAGACCACTACGCTGGCATACATCCTTGCATGGCGTGTACCGATTTAGGGCTATCAAAGAAGGAGACCCTACCACCTCTCCCATGTCGCCCCACACTCCCACCACCCCACTCTACATGAGCAGACCACTCCCGCCTACTTTTTCAAAATGGAAAATCTACAAATCTATATAAGGTAGCAATGTGGGATATTGAGAGCTTGAGTTTGCAAGACTTTTTGATTGGACCATACTTCCCTAACCAGCTCTATATGGAGCTCCCCAAGCAGGTTTGGGCCTTCATCATAGGATTACCTCCTCTTTAGATTTCTTGCCTTAAGCTATGGCAAACATCGATAGCTAGTGTCCTTCATTGATGACACCTGCCTACCACTTCTAACTCTCTTTCTATTGTTGGTTGTGATGGTGGCAGGTAACATTTGGAGGACTTACCATATCTTGCATGCAAATGGTTTAATGGGAGTTTTTTCTTCCTTGATTGTACATTGCCCAAGTTATACATGATAAATATACATTTTTTGGACTTTTTTTAAAACTATGGATGATTGGCTTTTTTAATGCTTTGATAGTCGAATTCATCGACCACACACACACACAAAAGTACAAGACCACTGCTTGGTATTGGTCAAAATTCTCCCCGAAAACATTAAAAGGCATGGAGCTTCCCCATCCTTCATGGGATGCTCTCCCTAAATTGGTAGTTGCCCTTGGGACTTGGGCTTCATTAAAATCAGGGGGGGGGGGGGGGGTCTTTTCTCCTCCTAGGGAAGTAGGTTGTGCAATAATTCTCCTTTTGCCCCACTCTCTGCGCAACACCTACTACTCCTACTCCTCTGTGTCGCTGCACTCTGCTCTCATTCACTTCTAAACAAAACAAACAAGAAACACCCCTCCCCCCCCCAATTGGATTAAGGCTGATGGCTGTCGTTGGATTGTATTCTCCTTGTCATGGTAACAAATCGTTCACAATTCGCCTTGAATGTGGCTCCTCAGAACATGTATCTAATTGGGTATTTATAACCAGGTGAGGATAATCTTTACCGCTCACTTAGCCTTGGCTCTTGCGTTTTTTCTATGTGTGTACATGAAAAGTGAGTTTTTGAGGGCCTGAACACTCACTTATTGTGTGGCTATGGAGATGGTTGAACACAAGGAGGCATCTCAAGTTGATTTTATTTTTTCTTTTTTGTTTTTGCAGTACTCTGCACCACTTCAAAGCATGCTAAGTTGTTGAGATACCTTGGTTTTTGATAGCTAATGGTGATTACGTCCGTATATTTTGGATTAATAGTATTCCATAAAACTGAGTACGCCTGTATCGTTTTTCCTCTAACATAGGTTGCGCTACTAATTATTAACTGGCTCTTTCAGACTTGATGATTGTGTTAAATAGTTTCACTGGAAGCTTTTGGGCAAAACCGTATTACACCTTTGACTTGGTGGAGCCCTTGCATAAATGAAGTTCTGGCTCTATGTAAGGCTATTTTCTTACAAGCCAATATGGCGCATTAGTTTACTGGTGTGTGCCGTGATTCTGGTGGAACTCTATCCTAGCACTACGCTGCTTGAAATTTATTATTTAGAGAAATGATAGGGTGGTAATGGTGTATTTGGTACTACTAGCCCCAAGGGGCGATTGTTATGTGCACTTGGTGGTCTGTTGACTACATACCATGAAGTAACCCTTGTTCCATTTGATGCTGAGTTTGTAGTGAGCTACCAACGTATTAATGGGTGCTACTGTTTGTATACCAGGGTGTGATAGTTTTTTAACTTTGTTAAGGCCAACTTGACTAGATTTAGGAGGTCTTCATCTCATTTGGCATACTAATTGGGGTAAAACACATCCAAGGCTAACATATGTGTTGTCTTGTTTGGATGGATGCAGGTGAGGACTCTATCCTTTCTTGTAATTTTTTTCGCCTTGAAGCAAATGCCTGTCCTTGATATCACTGGCTCTTACTACTGCTTGGGACATACTTTTTACATCAGCTATTGTATTTTTGGCGTGCCCCAAAGGGGGGAGGCCTTAGTGATGGTTTCCCTTTTTGCTAATGAAAAAGGGAAGATTATTATTTTTAAATACATAATGTTTTATTGGTTGAAATGGATAGAAAATACTTATTACAAAGCTTAGCCAGTAGGTGGTGGTATGTTTAGATTAGAGGATGAGGAGCACTCAAGAGTCAGTACTTCTCGATCTCCCAAGACTCCCGACTTCCAAGGCGCATCAAAATAATTATATATCTGAGTGCTCTCTTAGATTTTTTTGTAACCTCTCTCTCTCTCTCTCTCTCTCTGTCTCTTCTTGCCCGTGCATCCTGCCATGCTATGTCTGTTTGGGGTTGCGTTGCCTTGTTGTTTTTTAGAGAGAGAGAGAGAGAGAGAGAGAGAGAGAGAGAGAGATGCAGAGTGGTACAATGGCAGTTCTGCACTCAAGAAGTGTTGAGCAAGGACGGGATTGCAAAGCGCATAGGGGGAGAGCTATGAATTGAGGGGCAGTAAGAAGCTTATTTCTATCCATGGAGGCTACTGAAGGGCACCGTAGGAGTCTGCCTGCGAGCATGTGGGTTGATGCTTAACATGGTAGGGGTTGGTTATGGGGAGGTGATGGGTGGAGAAGAGTCAAGACCCTGGCTATGGTGTGGTAAAGAATTGAGTCGGGAAGGAGAAGCAGGAGGGCACATGGAGAGAGAGAGAGAGAGAGAGAGAGAAGGGAATCGTGTGGGAGAGTGAGCAAATTGTCTAGTGACCTCTAATCGGAAAACAAACGAGAAAGGTAGGAGAGAGAGGGGTAAATTTCAAAAGGGTAGAGAGAGAGAGGGTGGGATATTTTTGGGACAGAGATGCAGGTGCTAGTGTGCGGCGTACAGCTTGCTCACCTTCCGACTCTCGAGTCCTTGCCCTATCTTGTTGAGCTTTCTCCTCACTTCATCCGCTTCCTCACCTTCAAAGCCATAACGGTATCCATCGTCCCTTCCAGGCTTCCAGATCTGTCGGCACCTTCCAAGCGCTAACCCTATCTCGGTGAGCTTTCTCCTCACTGCATCATAACCTTCCTCGCCTTCAAAGCCATAACCTATTTCGCAGAGCTTTCTCTTCACTGCATTGTCTCATCAACTTGTGCAGATCAGTCGTCCCTCTGTGCGCCATGGGAAGGGCAAGCACGTTTTTATTTTATTTTTTAAAGCTTAGGGTCCGGTATGTAGAACATGTGCTTCTTGGCTATTACTAATTGAAGCATTGAGAATTGACAGGAACCTGTCTTCTTGTTCGCGTCGCTCAAAACTCCCCAGTCCTTCAAAGTGAAGAACCACATAAAGACAATCAGATTCACATCTCACAGTCATCCACACACCATCTGTGCATCTGCCTCCATCTACATCCAACAGGCTACCGGAAAGGTGGTTAAGAAGGTATGGCTTGCCACTGATCTGTTTACCCATTGAGGAAATTACTTTGACCGCTCTCTTCTATCCAGCCAAAATAATATCATGGGGTCCGAAGCGCAACAGGGATGCCAATGAGACAGCATCTCACAAGGTTGCATTTGATGGAATCTGAAGGCCATTCACCATTGGCTTTAATGTGCTGTTTTCTGCTCGTGCAATCTGTAGTGGCACCAAACATAGAAGCTTTTGCATCCATCCGCCCAAACCTCTTTCTCTGGGATTCCTTACTGCCAGAAACTGCTCAAGATAGAAGCTATTCTAGATTGTTGCAATTGACACTTGCATTTTCAGCAAATTAAACACTTTGCCCTTCTTTTTAAGCTTTCGGAGAGAGTGCAATAAGGTCTTCACAGTTCTTCTTGGCTCTGTGATCGTCAGCTTAGGAAAGGGGGGTGTATTAAGACGCAGAAACCAAGATCCCTCTCTGTGGAGAGAAGTGGAGCACTCACTTCGTATTTGTCAAACACGTGGAAGAGGTAATCAAGAGCTGGACTACACAATGGAGGTTTCTGCTCATTATTGTCAGTTTTTTGATTCATTGCATAATGTTGCCAGCCATGTTAGGAGACCTGTATCGCCACCACCAGCATGCCTGACTACAACAAGTTCACCTTCATTTGTTATTGATAGGTTCAATATGAGCTTTGTATCTCCGTTCAAGATCACTGGCTCATGATTAGACAAGGCCACCCCATATAGATGGGAAAAGTAAGCTATGCATTGTTGCATGCAACCTGCACGAGACTCCGAATCCTTGACACTCAACACAAAATGCTGCCCAAAGCAAATAGGGTCACCAACCATTTTGTGAGACGCGGAGGTATCCTTTCCAGTTGGTGTAAAAGACTTATCAGTGTAAAGAGGCCCACCTACCATTTTGTGCTGAGTATGAAGCACTTCAATAGAGAAGACCAGACCTGATTCATATTCTTCACCATCCTTTTCCATATGAGCCATCTCCACTATGGAACCAGGATATAAAAACCTCTGTTCTGGATCATTTTGGTTACTCCACAAACAACATAGCTTGGCGTCATGCTTAGGATGAGAATCGCGGCTTGGTTGTGATGTGCTTGTCAAGCACTTTCAGGAGTAGCAAGAAATCTTTGTCATCGAGCTGACGACAATCGAGGGAGAAGTTAATAGCTTGAGAGGCAATCCAAGGGTGAAGATTGGCAGGTGTGTCTATTTTGGAGTCTCTTCTTGAGACTAGCTTTGGCACATTGAGAGCAGCAGTCAAGAACAGACACTTGTACAGACCTTGAGGAAGCCCGACCAATTGATTGTTATGGGATAGGTTTGCATCAAGCTTAATATTGAAGCCTTTGTGCAGCTTCAAGTCATTTTCTAACTCTTTAAGCATGGAAACTTGAAGTCGATGTGTCCGATGTTTTTGAATAGAGAGGATATTTACTCCATTCATTGAGACCTTCTCCATGGCCTTTCTATCCACACACACAAAGACCATTTCACAGAGCTCCATCAAGTATCTCACGAAGTTGCAGGACATCTTTTCTACTGGCCTCTACAAATTGTTCTCTTCCATCCCAATAGAATAGGCAGAGGTTACTATCTGCATCAACACATGCATACATGCCAGATCTCAAGCAGTTTAAGTGCATTTTAAGTATTAAAGATGATGGTGCTAGATTTTTCTCTTTGAATTATGGAAAATTATATAAGTTGATCGCATTACACAAAGCATATGAAAGGGGGCTTGAAAAATTGCATGCCAAAAAGAAACTTCTACTATGTTTGGCAGGCCTGGTGATTTTATCACTTGTTACACTAGAATGAGATCTCATTCTTATAGCCATGTACATAAGTAATTCTAAGACTAAGTGTCAAGGCTTGGGACTTGTTACGCGCCGTGTGCGAGCCACAAAGGCTCCTAGCACACAGTCATACAACAGACAAGCTCACAAGGAAGAACGGTGTGTCACTCACCTTCCTGCGTAGTTGCAAATGAAGGATTCCCGTGCCGCGAAGAAGAGGGAGACGCCGCTACGCCGCGCTCAACCATCTCGCCGCCGTCGTGCCGCCGCAACGCTCGATCGCACACACACACTCTCTCTCTCTCTCTCTCTCTCTCTCTCTCTCTCTCACACGCACACACACAAGGAGATGGTGAAGGAGAAGGTGGAGATGGAGCAAGAGCAGCTTCTATTGCACAATGAGAGAATGAGTAAAAATTAGGTTTAGTGGCTTTTATATGAGCTCACCCCATTCACACTTGGGCGCCCATACTTAGCCAACTAACTCCTTGAATATTCCAGTTAGAGTGCGCCTGTCATCGGCGATCACCCTTACCCTGTTCCTATTGGTCCGACAAGCCCGGTACCTGACTCTAAATAATACAACCTTTATAGATCTTAGGGTGTCCTTGTGCCATGAGGGTTAACATGCCCCCCTTCCCGATGTAGATTCCGTCCTCGGAAGCTATCCAGTTGAAGCTCGTTCGTCGAGATGAAAGAGTAGTCGACATGGATGTGCGTAGTCGTCTTCAATCACTGCAAAATCAAACAACATTGCCACAGTAATTGCATTCTCATATACAATTAAAAATCATATGCAATAGACAGACAAGGTGATTGGTAACAGAATTTTAGACAATTTATCAGCAATAAACATTAAAGTGCAATATAATGAAATGCATAAACAGATGTAAAGGTAAAAAATTAAACAAGTCGGGGGTCGCTGATTTAACGGTCAAAAGGCACTAGAGCTCGACTATTAATACCATGGGTAACTTCTCAATTTTTTCTGGTCAATTAAGTTGTTTAATCGCGAGAGCCAAGTATTTGATGTTCGAGGGCTGACTAGAGGCTATACCTAGAAGACCTTGTAGTTAAGCTACGATAAAAGGAATTTCTCATGAAATCATCGCCTGACTGATTACCTTTTCTTTGACCCCCCAAAGTCTTTTCACATTGATTCAATTTTGATGTGTATGCTTATTTTGTATGCCTTGGGTTTTTTGCTTTTCAAGGAAAAGCGCCCACACTGGGAACCTCTAGGGCTGTAGTACCATAGGCGATACATGTGAGTGAAGTACCAATTTAAGCAGAGATGTCTCTTTCAGCTTAAAATTTTACATTGTGGCACTTTGATTTTTTGTTTGTTCATTTTCAGCATTTTTATTTTGTAACTTTGGGGGGTCATATAACACTGTTACCCTCCCCAGGCTCATCACATTAGTAAACTCCCTTTATAATACTTAAGCTAAAGGTTAATAGGGTTAAGCCCACTAGAAAGCCCTAGTACATTTCACACAATGCTGCCTAAATCGGATTAAGAACTTAAGTAACCATTGCTTATTAGGAAGGCATTCCCCATGGTATTAAGAGAAGATTTCTAATACCTAGCTTGGTCAAACTAGCTTAGTCGGATTGCTTGATTTTTAAACCTAAACAAGTGATTATGACAAAACATTACATTGAATTAAATGTTTGATACTAAGCAAATGCGTTGAATATTATGCTACCAATCACAATCAAAGCAGACAAACATGGATGCAAAAAGATAAGGACAATGCTAATGGACATAAAACACCTGTTTGTGTTGATGGTCGCGCTTGATTTGAAGTGTGAACGAGAGAAAGGTTCCATGAAGGTCCAAATACTATCAATAGCAACACGCTCCTGTACACACTAGGAAACAAAAGGAATACCTCCAGAAGGCACATTAGTGGGAAAATGTACCAACACTTATTGAACACAACAAAAAACATAAGGAACCCTAACTTAATTATTTGCACTCCCCCTAAAGAGTCAAGGGAATAGGATATTGTAGAGGTTGGGGGGAAACCTTAAAGCTAAACCCCTATCCTCGTCGTCGAGATAAACAAAGTCATCATCCATGAGACCATATGTGCCATCCGTGTAGTCATGTAAATTTTCTTCTTCATAATAGGTGCCCATGTTTACTAAAAAGGTCACTAGACGCCTAAGTCATCTTGGTCAAAAGGGTAGGCTTGTGCAATGGGAGAAACGCTCTCTATTAAGTATGGATCAGACGTGGTCAAGAGACGTATTAGCCATTCTAACTCCTCAAAATTCCTCTCACATGCTAGCGTACCTATCAAATCCCATTCACATGCAAGCATTGGAAAGACCATGTGAAATATTTGTGAAAAGTAACGAGGGTACCTCTCACCCAAGGTAGGAGTGGATGACTCTAGCGTACTAGCCATATTTGTACACGCAAATAGATGATGGTTAGAGTGCAAATATTACAAGGGTCGTGTTTTTGTGCATAATTTGTTTTTATGATTTGTGTGATGGCTCTTGCTCTTTTACTTTTTTATCTTGTTTTTGTGAGTATAAGGCTTTATATGTACATTTCCTAAGATCGGAGATTAAGAGGTCAGGGAGAAAGGTTGAGAGGGAAGCAAGTGAATGATGGATGTCCACAAACACTCCCCTTCCTTGGGTAGATCATACAGTTTGAAATGAGCTTGTTACCCTTTGAAACCAATTGTTCCAATTGGTAATAGGTGAGGATTTTTGCCAGTAGTTTTCTATTACCCTAGGTGCCTTGTCAAGTTGCAAGGGTGGTAAGGTACTCTCCAAGGATCGAACTTGAAGTGATTTATCAGGTGATTCTTGAACACTGGGAGGTGTGGATTCTTTTGTAGCTTCATTGAGGTTCATTACTATAGATGGAGGCTGTGTAGAAGCTTTTACCTCTATGGATGTATTACATGAGGAGCTAGAAGCTTCATGGAACTCCCCCCTTCCTGAGCTAGGTGGAATAAATTGGGTTTGCCTTGGAGCGCAAACTAGCTCTGGACTAGGTGTGTAGCATTCTGTGATCTTTCCCTTCCCACGGTCTGCCATTGGCTTTAGCGTTACACTGTTTGACTCATATGGGTTTGTTGTCGATAGGGAAGGACACATCTTACGTTTAGGTACCCAAATTTTCTCATTTCCATCATAGTATCCTTGGGCTTTTAATAGTTGTTTAGGAATCCAGCGCCACGTTTTCTTACATTTCTTGGAGCGAGTGGGACGTTTCTTACGAGGCTTCCGTTTTTTAGCATCAGCCATGGTTACTAAAGAAGCTTTAGGGACCCACTTGTATGCTTTCTTTGTTATATTAGGATGGTTCTTGTCTGTCTCAAGCTTTCTTTCAACTACATCAGTTGAAGATCTAGAGAGTTGGGCTATGGGGACGTATGGTTCAACCTCCTGGACATGCAATGTCTTGGGTTTTATTTCCTTAGGCAATATCTCAGGGACTATGGCTTGAGTGGTAGGGATAAGAGTTGGTTTTTGCGTTGTGACACCCCCAGTCCCCCAATCAATAGTGCATTTGGTGGCTATCATCCACGTGCGTCCTAGGTTTATATTACCCTCCATAGTTCCAGTAGGCATGACCAAAAAGTCTTGAGCTATAATTCCATTGTCATAACTGACAGAAGTGTGCCGGATTCCAAAAACCGTAGTTTTTTTCTTGTTGACACCCTTGACTTGGATAATACTCTCAGATAGAGGTGGCTTCCCTAACTGACACCACACCCCATAGGATAGCAGATTATATTTAGCACTCGTCTCTAATAAGGCGTTATATAGCACTTTTCCATAGGCACTATTTAACTCAATAGGGTATCGTAGAGGTGTGTCAGAGTCCAACCAATCCTCTTCGATTTCCACATGGAATGCATTTGTGATTCCAAGGTTAGCCTCTCGTTTTTGTCTTATATGTTGTTGTCGCTCCTTAGCCTCAGCTTGAGCTTGTATCTTCTTTAACTCGGTTTGTGCTTTGGCGGCCTTCTTTTGATGAACGGCCCGTAGTTCTTCTTGGCTTAAAGGATCATAATATCTTTTGAATTTACTCCCATTGAGGAATCCAATGGTTTCAACTCCATCAAGAGTTTCCACACGAAGGGTACCTTGTGGGGTAATTTCATATACTCTATACGGTCCTTTACCAGCATATTTCAACTTTTTCTTCTCTTTACGTACTCCATACATAAGGACTTTATCACCAACTTTGATGTCCTTGTCCTTCACATGGCGATCAAACCACTTCTTTCTCCTATCCTTTTCCACAAGAGCATTTTGCACAGCCAACTGTCTCTCTTCGTCTAGTTTTTCTAAGATATACAAACGCTCGGTTAAGGGGTTACCATTCCATCCTTCTTGCGAAGCTACCCTAAGACTAGGAATGACAAACTCCCAAGGCATAACCTCTTCTTGGCCGTATACCATTTTGAATGGCGTACAATTAATAGCCACTTTATAAGCAGTATGATAAGCCCATAGAGCAGATGTCAACTTCAAATCCCAATCAGTGCGATGAGCTTCTACCGTCTTGGTTAAAATAGAGATTAGAGTTTTGTTGGTGCTCTCGGCTTGTCCATTAGCTTGCGGGTAATAAGGTGTAGACTTATGGTGGGATATCATAAAGGTCGTGGCAAGCTCTCTTATTACCTCATTTATAAAATGGGTACCATTATCACTAACAATTTCAAAAGGGCAACCAAATCTTGTGATAATGTTCTCAAAAAGAAACTTAGCTGTTGTCCTCGTGTCAGCTTTTTGTGAAGCCTTAGCTTCAGCCCACTTTGTTACATAGTCCGTAGCAACTAGAATATATCGAGATTGAGTGTTGCGAGCTGCGGGACTAATTGGACCTACAAAGTCTAAGCCCCATTTTTCAAATGGTTGGGTTACTTTAATAGGATGTAAGGGCATTCTGTCTTTGCGCTGTGTGGTCTTGTAACGTTGGCACTCATCACACCCTTTTGTAAAAAGTGATGCATCCTTAAATAAAGTTGGCCACCAATAGCCTGATTGCAACACCTTTCTAACAGTCAGGTCTCCTGAAAAATGTCCTCCTGCTATGCCCATATGTGCTTCTTGCAAGATATACAAATATTCATCCTCGCGGGCACAACGCCTAAGAATATCGTCCTTGCCTAGTCTATACAGAGTTCCGGCAATCAAACAATAGGGTTCACATTCTTTTACTAGCCTTCGAGCGATATCCTTACGAAGTTCCTTGGGTGGAAAACCATTAACTAAAAAGTTAACAATGTTCTCACTCCATTCAGGCATAGTCTCAACTATGAATAGGGAAGTATCAGGTAATTCATCATCAACTCCTGTAGGGGCTTCACCATTGGGTATGCGAGACAAATGATCAGCCATGACGTGCCTTTTACCGGGTCTCACTACAATCGTGAAATCAAACTCCAGAAGAATTAACAACCATCGTGTGATTCTTCCTGTGGAGCATGGCTTGTTTACCAGATACAGCAACGCTTGATGATCCACATAAAATACAAACTTGTTTGCCAGAAGGTAGTAGCGAAATTTCTTTACTGCATAAACCATTGCCAAACCTTCTCGCTCTGTAGTGGTGTAGTTCCTTTCAGCATCGTTCAATTGACGGCTTGCAAAGCTAATGGGATAGTCCAATTTATGTTCTCCTGGTTGAGTGAGAACACACCCAATAGCAAAGTTTGATGCATCAATATGCACATGGAAAATGACATCCCAATTAGGTGTCCTTAAAATCGGAGCACTTGCTAGTGTTTTCTTCAATTGTTCATAGGCCTGGTCACACTCTTCAGTCCATTTAAATTCAATGAGAAGCTTGTACAAAGGACGTGCTATCTCAACAAAAAATAAAATAAACCGTCGATAATAACCCATGTGTCCCATGAACCTTTGAACTCCCTTGTAATTGGTTGGTGGTGGTAACTCTAGAATCACTTTAATTTTGCTCTCATCGGTTGAGATACCATTCTTAGATACTATATGCCCTAAAATAACTCCATGCTTGACCCAAAATTGGCATTTGAACGGGTTCAATGAGATACGATATAACCTACACTTTTCAAACACCTTCCGCAAACATGATAGATGTTCTTTCCAAGAAGAGTAAACACAAAGGTCGTCTAAGAAAGCTTCACAAAACTCTCTCAAATATTCCTTAAAAGCAGTGTTTATTAATCGTTGGAATGTAGCAGGGGCATTTGTTAAGCCAAAAGCCATCACACGAAATGCAAACACGCCAAATTCTGTGATGAAGGCAGTTTTAGCTTGGTCCTCTAGCGCTATCGTGATTTGGTTGTAGCCTGAGTACCCATCTAGAAAGCTATAAGCTTGCTTGCCTGCAACTCTTTCGAGTACATGTTCGGAATATGGTAGGGGGTAATGGTCTCTTCTAGTAGCTGCATTAACTTTTTTGAGGTCCACGCACACCCTGAGTTTCCCATTCTTTTTTGGCACGATAACTATTGGAGACACCCATTCAGAGTGTTCAATAGGATATATGAACCCACATTTGATAAGCTTTTCTAGTTCTTCTTGAATGATCCTTGCGTACTTAGGATTCATCGGGTAGGGTCTTTGTTGTACGGGCTTCGCAGTGCTAATCATAGGGATTGTATGTTGGACCACAGAAGGTGGAACACCTTTCATATCATGGTATGTCCAAGCGAATATTTCCTTGAATTCCTTGAGAAGCTCTTTGAGGACCGCCTCTTCAACTTCTGTGAGGTCCTGGGCAATAAAAACAGTTTTTGATTCTTCACCAGGGTCGGCTAATTCTATTTCTTTAACTATTGCCGGACCATCATAGATTCCATTATTCCCATCGATAGGTATTCTTTGGGCTTTTGTGTACACAACCTTTGCTTCCCCTGTGGTGTAAGATTTGAAATGTTCTGGTGCAGGATGCAAGTCTGTGGATTCTGGTTGTGCTTTGGTCTGTGCTTCCATTTCTGCTTTCTTGTGTTGTCCAGCTAACTCTTGGTTTTGACGCCTCCTTGCAGTGCGGCTCAACTTTGGCTTGTCTATGATCTCTAATTGGGCTATGTCATGGGGTCGTGGTCTACACCACATAACATTTTGGAGATATTCACCCCAATCGTCTACCAATTTACGATGAGCATCACATGCTCCTATATAACTGAGCCATTCTGCTGAGGATCTCTTCTTTTTTATCCTAGCACGTACATTGGCTCGATATCGACGCCTCTTAAAGTTTTTCTTTTTCTTATTTGAGACCTGATTTTGATTTGCATTTAGATTTGGCTCATTAAAGGAGTCCTCGTTGGTGTCCTCTTCACTCTCGGAGGAGCTATCATCGGTTGATGTGCTCGGTCCTTCCGAATGCTTTGACTATGAACTTGCTCCACTCTCTAATTCATGAGATTCAGAATCCGTTTCACTCTGGGAGTCCGTGTCTGAGTCGTGTTGGTCAAAGTCTTCTATTGAGCTATCGGTGTCACTGTCAGATTGGTCTACAATTGCCTTGCCCTTAGAAGATGCCTGTATGGCACTTATCATGTTTAGAGGTGCAATTTGTGGTACCTCTTCCCCTTCTGGTGTGACCCAAGTGGTTCCTCTATTTCCCCAGGTATCTATGGTTGCAGCTAGGTGTACCCAGTCTACGTTGTCTGATTCCGTCATACCCGGTAACACATCCATGTAAGGAGAATCTTGGCCAATGTCTGTATCCTTCTTACAAGTGTAACAATATTGTAGTGGGGCCGAGTGAACTGTGGTGTCAGAGCGATGATCAATAATGGTTTTACTCCCTAAGGGGTGTACCTTACCAGTCACCAAATCCACTCTAAGGACAGAGTCTTGGAATTGAAAATAGACATGATTTTTAGACCAATCATGAACCATTTGTGCTTCCCTCATGAATGGTCGTCCTAAAATCATTTCATATGACATAAGGTGTTTAGAGAAATCCATTACAATGAACGTATGTCGTACCTTGTGTCCTAGAACTTTGATCCTAAGATCCTTGAGCATCCCCATAGGTTTGGCTATGGTACCATTTGCCATCTTTACCACAATGTTAGTAACACTGAGGCGGGGTTTTCCCATGGACTCCCAACAATCTTTTGTAACGATGCTAACTCCCGCACCACCATCAAGAATCCCCTTTATAGTTAATCCCTTGGTAGTGATGGGTAGGGTCGCATTAGACTCGTCTCCTTCAAAATACTGCCCTAATTCATTAATGGGTACCTCGATCACAGACTCGTGTTCATCTAAGTCAAGTGATTGCACATGATTTTCCTCATCAATCATAATCGAGTCAGGCCTATTTGGTTGCGCAAACTGCGGTAATCCCGTTCGTAGCTCTCCGTTAAGGAATGCTCGAAGTGCAAGGAATAACTCAGGATCTCCATACAGCTTTGCTATGATCGTGGTTCGGACCTCAGAAGACATGAAGTCCACTAGTTTGGCAACATTCATTCGCATTTTGCAGGGTGTAGGTCCTTGACTAGGAACTGGTGAGGAAGGAATCTCATATTCCTCAATGGGATTAGGTATTCCTTCGTTAAACATCCTTTCCAACAAGAAAGGTGTATGCTCACTTTCTGATGTCCCGTCCTCACTCCCTTCTTGGATGATACTAGATATGGCTAACGGTCTATGGTTCATGTGGGGTGGATGAACTTGCGTGGGAAACACTGTGTCATGAATTTTGACATGCATGGGTTCTGGTTCTAGTTTCCTTTGAGTCTCCTCCACTAAACCTCTTAGATGTTTCACCTGCTGAATATCGTCTACTGGGTTTGGGTACGTCCCAATCTTCTTTTTACGATTCTTCCCTTTTTGCCCCTGCAGTTTATCTTGGGGGTCTTGGATTGGATTTGGAAACACTTGTGGTGTTTTCAGAGGCTCTTTATGGTTTTCTCTTATTCGGTTTTCATTTGGTTCCATGTTACGGTTTTTTTTGTCGGTCTTTCTCTTTGTGGTATTGGTTCTAGTCTCCATTGTCTCGATTGAATCTAAATCATCCTCGAGGTCATTCATATACACGGGGTCATCTCCTGTTCCTATGTTTGTTTTGGAACTTGGCTTTGAATTTCCCGTATTCTGCGACCTCTTCCTTCGTGTCTTCTTTTTCTTTGCTTGGATAACTGATGCGGTATCTCTCTCTTCGAGGATATGGCCTGGCCCTTGAAGCATGGACCGTGTAATCGCATAAGCGGGTGCGACGGGTGGTATTGGCGATGTCACTCTAGCAATTTCGACCAAATTTAGGGGTGTGATTTTAAGCGCATTTGGGTTATAGGGGCATTGGGCAATCAAGTGATCTATGCCACAACGATTACATGTGAGTATTGGCATTCCTGACGTGCTCCCTTGATTCATTTGCATCTGTGCAGCATTCTTTTGGAGCCTAATAGGGCACTCCGCTGCCCGATGTGGTCCACCACACTCGTAGCATTGAAGAGGTGGCCTCCTAGTCTGGGTGTTGATATTTTGACCTCTGGATGCGAGAGCAGCAGCTTGATAAACCGGCTTGACTTGCCCCCAACAATCTTCCATGTAGTATATAGGACACTCTTCCAATATATCAAGTCCGTAGGCAATACTAGTGTCTATTTCCTCCTCACAGCCATCTGCATAAGCATTAGATGGCTCGCAACCCACTTGGTTCATAGGGACGACTCTTGGATGCGGGGGCTGCGGTCCTAGCACAGGAGGTGGTAGTGGTGTAGCTTGTACAACATTTTGAGATCTAGGGACCATGTGTTGCGGTAGTTGCTCAACAGGTGGAGCAGGCATCAATACAGGAGCTCGAGGTGCATCCGTCTAGGCTACAGGTGGTCTATTTGCCATCATACGTTTGATCATTAAACAATCCTTAGCTTGGTGACCATACCTACCACATGCGTTGCAAGTTCCATTAAATTTTACTCTAAACGTAGGGCACTCACTAGTGCTATGTGGACCTAAGCAAATGGAACACCATTGTTGCTCCCTTCTTGGATACATGTGACTATTTTGAGGGGGTCGATTATCCTTAAGAGACTCTTGGATTGCCTTGGTGAGGTCTATCAAGAATGTCTCAAATACCTTTGGCTCATTGGAAATGGGCTTTGCAGTCATGGGTTCATACTCAATGGCTTGTGAGCTAGTGGATCTCGTGTCAGTAGACACCCTCATGCCTGCTATCATCAAGTTGTCCTCTAATTGGATTGCATTGGCAGTGACATCTTCCCAGGTTGTGATACCTCTAATCACTAGTCCATTATAGATTCCTTCATTCCTCAACCCTCGAATGAATCGATCAAGCAGTTGGTTATTGTTGAAGCGCTCATTTACAGGGCAGCGAGAGTTTAAGTGCTTTAGACGACTAATGAAGTCCCTTTTTGACTCTCCTTCCTTACGTTCGGCCTTCTGTAGCTGAGATGCTACACCCCAAAGCACACCTTCTCGTATGTACTCCTTTAGAAACAACCTTCGAAGGGTACGGTAGATAATTTTCTCGTCCACCCTTAGGGTTCTATACCAATCTCCAGCCTTCCCACTTAATGTCAAGCTTAAGGCATTGCACTTATGTAGTTCGTTGCATTCCCCTAAGGAATCACATACTTGTTCAAACATTTCAATGTGTTTTCTAGCATCTTCGTCCCCATTGAATTTTTGCGTGAGTTTGGCAATTTGTACTGCCTTACTTCTAGGCTCTCTATCAGATGCATGACGTATATTTTCCGCGATAGATCGACCTATGGTTTGAGCAAACGCTGCCAAGTCACCTATGTGAGGAGGCAGGGCCGGTGGAGGTACTCTTGGAATCATATATGGGAGAGGGACGGGTACCGGTCTTGGCATATGTGTGGATGATGCAGGATATGGAACATAACCGGGCATAGGTCCACTCGGATAAGGGCTAGGGAGCGGCACTCGAGGAGCATAAACAACTGGTACAATTGGAGGTGTGGGGGCCATGTGTGCATAAGGGGCTAGAGGCACATACGGTCGAGGCCCCATATTAGGTACTATGACACTAGGTAGTGGCACTGCACTAACCGTAAATGTCATCGGTACATTCTCTGTCAGGCTTATCCCTGGAGTGAGCACTGTGTTTTCCTTAATAGAGGGTTGAGCCAAGTTAGGGAAGCTAAAGTTGTCGCTCGGAGGCTCAGATTGCATAGAGACCCCAGGTGAAATGACGTAAGATGGGTCCATGGGGCTCATTAGAGGAGTCTCCATTTGTGATAGAGTAGGCTGTTGAGCCTTGCTCGTATCCAGAAATCTCATGGGGCCAGTTGAGAGTATATTTACCCCTCGGTTTTGCCTTTCTGATTGAATAATGCCATGGATAACATTACAGATCATTTTCTGTTGATCTTCGATGCTCGTGGCACTAGAGGTGGATTGTACAATCTCTATCCATCCTACATGGTAGGCGTGGCCAGAGTGTAGATCCGTCAACACCTCAGTGTGGAGGTCGTATGTCCAATGATCATTAATGAACAATCCTTCTAGAGTCGACGTGTTAACGGTTTCTTGTGAGGTAGAAGCAATGTTGCTCCCCGTGGTTTTACTTGTCACCAACGGTACTCTAGAGGGAACTTCTAAAGGAGGCAGCTCAACAGGGCCTTCTTGGTAAGAAGTTGGTAGGATATCCACATGGACACTCTTTGGGGGTGTGGGGTCCACGTGCGATGTGAATGGAGAGTCCACTTCCCCACCCCCTTCGTGTGCTTCATTTGCATCAGGTTCCGAGCGAGTAGCTCTACCTAATGTTTCCATGAAACGGCTAAACATACTAGTACTAGGCTGTGGAGCTTCGGGAGGTGCATGGCCTTCTCTCTCAGTGTTTTGGGTAGGGTATGCTTCCATGATTTCTGAGTCGGAGGAGGAATCACTAGCGGCTATTTTAGGGTCTTGGGTGGTGCTACCTTGTGTCCCCGCTGAGGGTCTAGAGCTTATCGTGGATGGGTAATGGGTGTCCGTATGAACAGAGGCACCCTCAATATGCTCGTGTTCTAGCACCCGCCCAGAGCGTAAGTGCATGTGCTTTTGATACCCTCAGGTGTCAAAAAGCTGCTCTAGGAGGCTTTGTGACTAGTTTTTTGCGTGTTTTTTGTTTGTTTTTTTGCTAGATTTTTTAGAGCGTGTCGTGGAATGGGCCGTGTGATAGCTCGAAACGAGCGTATCGCTAGGAGGGACGCGTTGTGCTTTACAGCCCACCGTTTGGTTCTATTTTGCTCCAGAAAAGCCCGAAACAGTCTTTTCCTAGCCGGGGAACTAGGCTCCAAATAGCAAGTCTAAGGGTGCAAGTGGGAAGAGAAGGGAGGAGAGTGGAGGACTTGCCCCACATGCTCTCATTCCCTCTTGAGGGGGTAGGGTATATATATAAGAGTGAATCTAGTAAACATCATAAGACTAAGGCCTGGGCCTGGGCTTAGGTCCGATCCCGATCAAAATTTTAGTGATCCCCCTAATCACTCACGCTTAAAATATTTTCGATTTTTTTATAACCTCCCCCTCACTCACGTTTTTATTTTTCGATTTTTTTTTTCGAAATTTTCACTCACGTTTTCGATTTTTTTTTTCCCGAATTTTTTTTTCCGATTTTTTTTTAATTTTTTAATTTTTTTTGGGATATTATTTGGTACGCGTTTTGGTGCGCGTTGACCTCACCTAACTATTTACTGTCCCACTTACCTACTGACCTGCTAATCAGTGGTTCACCTAATTACTAACCTGCTTAATTAACTAACTGTGCGCCTAACTGTGCACAAACCAGAAAACACAGAAAATGCAGAAAATTGAAACTTGACATAGCTGTGGAGTGCAAACCAAAAAATGCAGAAAACGCAGAAACGCAAGAAATGCTAACTGTGTAAGCTGAAATCTGAGCTTAATAGAACTAACAAAACAGAGCTTAACAGAACACAGAAAACTTGAATGCAGTCAACAACATTGTGTCTTTCTCTATTGTTTTTGCATAACAACAATAATCAAACTTAAGCCGCGCCTTTCCTACATAAAAAATAGCTTCAATACAATTTACAGGTCGGCATTGGAGCTTCACGCACAGCAGTTCCCCGGCAGCGGCGCCAAAAATGTCAAGGCTTGGGACTTGCTATGCGCCGTGTGCGAGCCACAAAGGCTCCTAGCACACAGTCATACAACAGACAAGCTCACAAGGAAGAACGGTGTGTCACTCACCTTCCTGCGTAGTTGCGAATGAAGGATTCCCGCGCCGCGAAGAAGAGGGAGACGCCGCTACGCCGCGCTCAACCGCCTCGCCGCCGTCGTGCCGCCGCAACGCTCAATCGCACACACACTCTCACACTCTCTCTCTCTCTCTCTCTCTCTCTCACATGCACACACACAAGGAGATGGTGAAGGAGAAGGTGGAGATGGAGCAAGAGCAGCTTCTATTGCACAATGAGAGAATGAGTAAAAATTAGGTTTAGTGGCTTTTATATGAGCTCATCCCATTCACACTTGGGCGCCCATACTTAGCCAACTAACTCCTTGAATATTCCAGTTAGAGTGCGCCTGTCATCGGCGATCACCCTTACCCTGTTCCTATTGGTCCGACAAGCCCGGTACCTGACTCTAAATAATACAACCTTTATAGATCATAGGGTGTCCATGTGCCGTGAGGGTTAACACTAAGTTGTTTTTGTACTAATCATTGTCACTTGTCTAAAGCCAACTATCTTTGGAGCTTAAAAGTTCATTTATGTCTTATTATATAAGTAAAACAACTACACACAAATCATTTTTTAAGACTAAAATAGTAGGTGAAAGGTTCAATTTTGAAAAAAGTGCACTTTTTAACCTACATAAGGCCTTGGTAAAGCATGAAACTCTTACGTGGACAACGCCACCACAAGGGCATGGAATGCTAGTGAGTAAAATCAAAGATTCTTGGAGGTGTATGGCATTCCTGCCAATGATCACTTACCAAGATATTGTGAGTACTTTTGTCAACAATGAGCTATGTGGCAACTCCTACCCATGGGCCGATTGGTTCCACTCTCGCTGAAAGGAAACAAAAAGGTGAGTTGTTGTATGTTTAGAAACACCATTCCATTTTCTATAGTTGCTAACTTGAGACCATGTCTTGGCCATGCCTTCCCAACAATAAATTGATGAGCACCTTTGCAAATAGTCTGTCGGTTAGAATTGTTGAGCATGAGGATCCGAACAATGATGAGAAGCATCTTGATATAGGGGATCGATACTTGCTATTTTTGCATCATACCAGGGTTACAAAAGTGGCTTAGGAAAATGTGTTGATTGCATGGTTTTTATCTTGTGTTATTTTGCTTAGATATAACCAGACGAATGATTAGCTCACATTTCTGTAGTCGAAGACTAGAGGACTATAATCAATTGGTTGGTGCAGATGAAACACAACCACATGATTCATTGGACCAAATCAAAGACCCTCAATTGGAAAGGGTGGAAGACGTGCTATTACAAATTTTGAGAGTTGTTTGAAAATGTGCAAGGTGATCATTCATCCCTTATATCGATCGGATTTCATTCAGGTGATAGATACATTGAAAGCTACAGCCAACACATACGGAGTTAATGCTACTTGTGTACAACTTTGCAAGTTGGAAGATCATATCTCATTGCTATGCAAAGAAGTTGTATGGACTTGGCTAAATAGGCTAAACGCGTAGATGTGTAGATTTTTAAACACTCTTAATAGGAACAACTTCAAGTTCGTAATGTCTCTTGTTTTGATTGATTGTCTAGTTAGAAGAAGCATATATGTAAATACTCTGTATATAATAAAACAAGTTCCTTGAGTTTCTTATTGTGTTTTGTTGTCTCTATCATTGTTACCATCCTTGTTGTCTTTGGCTTATCACAATAATGTGTGTGAAAAGGAGTGAGTGAACTTCTGATTAATTTTTCATTTCTGGGAAGAGTCATGTTGAAATTGTGATTGACTTCCCATTCTGTCTTCATGATCACTAGTGAATTGAATTCTCCTATAAGATTTAAATCACAAAAAAGAGAAATCTTCATGGTAAATGAGTTTTATGGTGCTCAGATAAATTAAGTTGTTCTTAATTGAATGTATTACAAATAAAAAGGATTATACAAGCTTTCTAATTATTTGGGTTTAAGTCATGAGCCAAGGAATTTTCTTGATTAATGGACTCAATAGAGAAAGTATGATGCACCAAAATTCACCACCAAAATTCTGCTACAAAGAAAAGGAAAGGCCAAGGACATTGGTGAGCCCATGATAACATTTTAAAATAACTCTTGCAACCTTCTCCTTGCTTTCATAAGAAATTTAAAGTACTTTACCTCAAGAAATTTAATAGCAAGAGGAAAGTTTCACACAAGTACCAATGTTTTAAACTTTGTTGTGGTTGAAAGTAGACTAAGTCAAAATACCAACAATATTATAAAATGTTCAACTTGCCTATGCACATGGCAAAAGGAACCAAGGAATGCAAATATATAAGATGAACCTTTAGTTCACGAATGAGACAAGATTTTCCACAAGCTCTACATATCTTTTTGGGGACTAATATGTAAGGCAAAAAATTATCATTTGCTACTATAGATTTTTCCTAAGGACACAAGAACACTTTCTTGGACCCTATGCCAGTAGAGTAGCATCTGACATTAGTTTTTCAATGCCAGAATGATCCATCCATAGGCATAATCGAAAGCCTTTATCCAAGTTAGTCGTAAGAGAATATGGTTGCCACCGTCAAATTTAGTACGCTTCTACCTCTAAAGATACGTCAAGATCCTTATGAAAGAATCTAACTTATTTCATGGTTAGATATGGTGAGGGTTCACATAGTAAGGAATATCAAGTGATCGCTAGTTCATGGGCTAGAGGTCACAACAATCTTCACTAGCTTGCAACATGCAATGATGTGGTTGTTATTGGAGGTAGAATTCTTCAATTGTTCATGGTACTTGTGCACCAAATAGGGTTGAGATATACTTACATTTCTCAGTCATCATGGTAGTTGCCCATCTAGTTCCCCAGCAGACAAGTGGGTGTTTGACCAAGTGTGATGACTCAACTAGGATTAAACAAAAATATTGAAAAATTTGTGAAGGCAATGAGCATTCGAACTTGAGATCTCCTGCTTCTAGTGCACTACCTCGTCCATCTCACCTATACAATTTGATTAATCATGTGCTACATGTAAGCCACTTTTTGGTTCATGAATGTTTGTGTAGACTAAAAATAGGGTTGACTTGCTCATTGCAATCTACATGTTAGATGAGCAATCCAAATTTGAACTATAGCCTTCCTAATACTCTTCGTGCCCATGGATGGAGTCTCTGCCTCCACAAAAACTTGATGGATGTTGTTGTTAGCAGGGACACACAAACTAATCTTCTAATACCAAAGAAATAGAGATTGCCCAAGGATACACTTTTATTTCTTTACACATGGACATCCAAACTGTATTACCCACCAACACACTGCTCCCATGTTCACCTATGAGTAATGGGACTCCAAAAGCAACCATACAAAGAATCCTCTAATTTTGCTACATTTTTAAACTCTCTTGCCAAAATTTTGAAAACACGTTTCTTTCCTGCATTACTAGTACATTGCCTACTACCAATGTGATGTGAATAAGTGCATATAGGAAACGAGATAAACTCCTTGGCTTCAAAGTTCATACAAGCACCTCACTGATCAAAGATTTGGATAGAATCTTATTACAAGCTGAAGAAGATACCATGCATTACAAGTGGCTCAACAACAAATCTACTACAAACCTGAATAGAATATGCAAGTAGAATATTTGTAAGAAATGTAGAACAATATTGGATTTTGTAGAAAGGAGAGTAGAGAGAGATACAATGCAAAGTAGATTAGCAAAAAATCAAAATTTAGATAAGCACTATAACAAAGCGATGGCATCATCCACCCATGCGCTCTCATGGTAGAGCTTAGATGGAGATAGAGACAACTAGAGCTAGTAAGTAGGAATACAAGAGATTGGTTATCCTTCAATATAGGATGTCATGGTTTATGGAGATGGCCTCTTTATATAGTGCTACAGTGGGTGGTAGATAAAAGTGTGTGTGTGTGTGTGGCATGTGCGGTATTGACTATGCCAACCCACCCTCTGTAGTTACCGGCCATTAGCCACTAATCATCAACCACTGGTCATATGACTAATGGAATGTATAGATTGTCTAGTATCATAGGGAATATTCTAGGAATATACCCTTAAAATCTCCCTTGGGGGCTTTCAACCCTTGTCAAGGAGACCCCAGGTCCCCCAGACCCACAGTCCAGGCACGATTGGATTCCCAAATTAGCTTTATACCATCCACGATCACAAATAAAGACCTCATTATTGTGAAATCTCGAATCCACTAAATACACTACAAGAGGTGTTATCTTAGTGATGCTCATCCTGCGATGCTCAAAACTCAAGGTGATGCTATCAGCATCACTATAGGTGCCGCTATATGACGCTCATAGCATCGACTATAGCAATAGTGACTCTGGAGGTAAAATAACCAGAGAGCGCCAAAACTTAGATCTGTGCTGAGTTTTGGTGCTCTCGGATAAACGAAGACGAAAACAAGTATATGCTCTCACCTCCCTCTCTCTCTCTCTCTCTCTCACACACACACACACACACACACACACACACACACACACACACACACACACACACACACACACACACACATGTGTACACACAACAGACGGAGGTAAAATAGAAGCTTCATCCTTGACTTCTTATAGTGAGCACTCAGTGAGCACAAGACTGATCTTGCTTGGCACACACATATGCTTAGCCTAATACTCTGGAAATTTTGACTTGCCCTAGGCCTAAGGTATTGCTCTCATAATAGCACACTAATGTGTATAGTTCATTCAATATTAACCAATGGGATATACCCTAGGTTTCAAGTAAAATTATCCTTGTGGTTGGTTAGTCGGGGATGAATGTGGTTTAAAGCTTTTTTTCACCGATCCACTTTTGCTTTAGTCTAAATATAACTACACACTTACGATCTACCTTATTTCGGTTGTTTTTCTGTAAGTTGACAAGAGGATCTGACTAACACAGAGGTGAAAACCCTGTATTAGGCAAATCACATGGGCCTCGTTAAAGCCAACCAGGGACCAGCTACCTACTTCGGAGACTACATGAGCTGGCTCGTGATGGCAAAGAGGGGCTTGTGAATGCTAAGAATTGTCTGAGTTGTATTGAAAGGGATTGCATAAACAATACTACTTAAAGGCGAGCAATACCCCTCATTTAGTAGGTTTATGTGTTTTCATATGAATTGTTGTGCTTTGTTTCATTTGAATTGTGGGTGGCAATACTCTGTGTGCGTAACATTATGGCAAAGTGGAAGGATAAGCAAACAACTATGGAGGTGCAAACACTGGCTTCTTCTGAGATAGATGGGCTATTCTGCTTGATGTGAAAAATGAGTTTGTTACTTAATACTTACTAGAGAGATGCCACGATTGTTTTACTTGCATCTAAGAGAATGAGTGCTTGTTTTGCATGTATAATCCCGACTAGATGAGTGCCTTCTCTAATCAGAGAGGGTTTGCTTGAGATACAAGTTCATTGTTGCCCTTAACTACCTGATGTAGGGTGGAGCCTCATTTGGCCAAGTATATCTTGGTTGAAATTCGGTTGACTGTTTATACTTTGTTTGTTTAATGCTGCAAAGATTAATTGGTTGTGCATGTACCAACAAAGCACTAGATAGCCAGGTGATGTATGCAAATAATATAGGCTATCATGCTTTTTTTGGAGCTTGTATGATAGTTGCAAAATCTATTATTTGTTAAATTTATACAATATAAGGGTATGCTACTGGATTTAATTCAAATTTTTCTACTTGTACGTAACATGTTTCTTTGACTTTCCTTATTCTCTTGGGTATTCTCCTTACCGGTTAAGGATGACTCAGAATGGGCACAACGAGTGAACTTTGGCAAGATCCCTGGCGGAAGGATTGATCTGGCAGTTTAAATGAAATAAGACTCCTGTTTTACGGTTTGGTATTCTGTAGTAGGCCATTGACCGGTTCCTACTAAAGCTTTGTATGGATGAGTGCATATTTAATGTAGTAGCCGATAACATTTGCTCCCTATTACTCTAGTCGAGAATCCGCATAGACTTGCAGGAAGGGTTCACTAGACATTATTAATGGTGAACATTTTCATAGAGTATTGATGATGTTTTGTAGGGTCTCTTATACCCTGATTACCATGGGGTTGAGAGTGTTTCAATAAAAAGATGCGTGCCAGAGTTGGTAGACATGTTCAATGGTAAATATATCAGCCTGACACTCGATAATTGTAGGGTTATGAAAAACGCGATTTTGATATGAGGTATGATCTTGGGTTTACGGATGCCTAATGCAATTTGACTAACTAGATGATTTTCGAACCAAGGGAAAGGTATGACTGTTGAGCCGTGGGGCTTTTTTGATACCTGCACTTAGCAAGATTTAGTGGTATAACTTGGGTTCCTTGGTTTGTTTTCCTTTCTGATTAGGACTAATATAATTCTTGCCGGATGAACAGACTTTGGTTGATTACTTGGCTGGTGGCGTGTTTTGGAATACTAAATGTAATAGGACTCTTTGGTTAATGCATGGTAGTAGAATGGCGGTATAGATTTCCTACTAAGGAACTATGAATGATCCCATATGCATTCTCACTCCTGATATGGTACTCCCAAATTTCTCTTTAACATGGAATTTGCTTGTGCTTGCTAGCATGGTAAATCATTTAATATACATTGACATGGTCTAGCATATCTCAGAATATGCATGAGTGTTTTCTCAGTCTCCGTTAGTTTGTTACCACACGTTTTCAGAGGGATTTTTGTTACATGGTTTTATAGGACCTTCCTGAGTGGGTGAGATGTTTCTATAATGAATACAAAATCTTGATACTTGATTACTCCTTATGTAGGGTGTGGTACACTATGGTATGCCACTGATTGTTTCCTACTAAAGCATGTATGATAAGTGCATGTATCATCAAGCTGCTGATAGCATGTGTTCTCTTACTTTTGCTAGAATCCTACATAGACTTGCTGGAAGGGTTCACTGTACATTAATAATGGTTGAACCCTTTCAAAGTTTGGCAGATGATGTGCATGGAATCCTATACTCAGTTACCATGGGGTTTGAGAGTGTTTCGGTTAAAATTTGCCTGCCAGAGTTGGTAAACATGGTTTTGTGGCAAATGTATCAGCATGACACTAGGTTGTTATATGGTTATGGAAAAGGAGGTTTTTTATAAGGTATGTTCTCGGGTTTATGGATGCTTAATGCAAATCTACTAAAAGTTTAAAATTTGGACCATGGTAAAGGTATGGCTGTGTAGCTGCAGACCCATTTTTGCTACCTACATTTAGCAAGATTCGATGGTATTACTTGTTGTTTTTCCTTAAGGTGTAGGACTAACAGAGATCTTGCTGGATGTGCAAACTTTGGAAGAATACTTGGCTGGTGGCATGTTCTGGCATACTCAACACATTAGGACTCATTGGTTTATGCATGGTACATAGTAGAATGGTAGAGCTGGTTTCCAACTAAGGGAACTATGAATGATTGCATATGCATTCTTGTATCTGATATGGTACTCCCAAACTTGCTCTGTATTATGCTAACATAGAATCTACTTGGGATTGCTGGCATGGTAAATGTTTCATTATGCTTTGAAATGATTTGACATATCTTAGAAAACGCATGTGTTTTTGTCGGGTCTCCACTACTCTGTCACCAAAGGTACTTAGAGAGATTTTGGCCCATGGTTATCAATGGCATGTTTGAGTGGGTGGGATGGTTTTTTATTGAATGCATAAGCTAATACTTGGTTGTTGTTGGATAAGTGCAAACAAGGTTCGATAAATGATGAGGCTAAATCTTCGACATCAATAAAGGTTTGTCTGATGGGATTGGTTATGTTCACACCGAGTGATAATGCGTCTTTCAACCTTTAGCTTCTCTAAAGGCAGGGAGGTGGATCCAATTCCGCCACATGTTTGAATTGTACTCGGCTTAATAAGAAAGGTTGAGGTCTACATACCTTATGGGGTTGTGGCTTGGGTATGATAATGCAGTGAAGCTTGGTTGTCCTCTTGACTAAGGACATGCTATCAAAGTAGTATCTAAGTTTATATACAAACAATTTTCTTTCATGTGATCTAGCGGTGGTAGGATGTTTGCTTCAATTAAGTAGTAGATGATTTGAAGATTCTTTACTAAAACCAGGCCTGTAGGGTCTGAACAATCTTTTATATAGAAAAGGGTTGTGACTATTTGGCAACAATACTCTATTTACTCAAAACTAATGTCTATTGATGCTAGGAAGAACCGAAGTATAAGCTAACTGCACGGATGAGTATTGTGTTTGATCCTATCAAGAGGGCTCCGATCTCAAAAAAACTTAAAGCAGCAAGAGCTGGCTATGTGGCCTTCTTTGCGGCAAGAATGTGGCAAATGTTAGGAAAAGAGCCTATCTTAAAAGGGTTTGCAAGAATAAGGAGATTAATTATAAAGATTTTTAGCAAAGGAATACCTCATTTGTAAATCCTGTGTCGTTTTCATTAGGTTATTGTAACAGATTTGCAATAAGGAGTTGAGCTTTCGAGAAATACTGGCTGAGATGTTTGCCGTGTTGTCATATAATTTGTCTTTTATGAAAGATAACTTTCACTAAAAAGTTTTACCTTTGTGACATGGATAACAACTAGGATGCCCATGCATCACCTGTATATAGAGCCAATGCTAACTGAATGTTGTGTTGTTTTGTACTTATCTAGAACGGTGACTTATACCAACCTGAGATTATTCATTTGTACAAAATTTCCTATCTAAGTGTAATTTGTACAGAAAACCTTGTTTTAATATGAGTTCCTCGGTCTTTGAACATATAAATGTTCGTTTGTGGGTAGTATATGTAGATTTAAAACACACACACACACACACACACACACACACACACACACACACACACACACACACTGAGTGAGAGAGAGAGAGAGAGAGAGAGAGAGAGAGAGAGAGAGAGAGAGAGAGAGAGAGAGAGAGAGAGAGAGACAACGAGAAAGAGAGAAAGATAGAGATAGAGAGAACGAGAGAGCTAGAGATAGAGGGAATGAGAAATCTAGATTTAGGGTTAGGTTAAGCTTTAGGATTAGGGTTTAGATTGAGGGTTAGGTTTATGGTATGTGTATATATATATATTTAGGATGTAAATGATTCACAACAATGTAATTTAGTTCTACATTTTTGCATAATGGCAATTGTATTGTAACTCATACATTTTTATCTAACTTAACAATCAATCAATGCGTTCCAAGTTTTTTTGCCCATGATTTGTTCATTAAGCTATGCTTTTGTCAATTCACTTTTATCAAATTTGCATCTCATTTTTGGATGTGCAACCTGTTACCTCTGTCAGTTTTAACCAAGTTAGTTGTTTTCTCTCAAAGATTGTACAATTTTTGCTAACTATTGTGATTGGTCTCTGTATATCACTTCAATCTGAGCGAAGTGAGTCAACAAATAAGATTTCCAAATTCTACCCTTGCAAAGACCTAAAGAACTAATCTGCAACGTGGAAACTAAGTTAACATGTACTAATTTGGATTCCATGGAACCCAAACTTGACCAGTGACCTTGTATTTTGTTGCTCTAACACTGTACAAGCTCAAAAGTCCAAAATCTTGTCTCTGGGGCTCAAAAGTAAATAATCAGATTATTTACTTTTCTTACTTTTCTTACTTTTTAGACTTGTTTTGCCATATAGACACCTTGTTGTAGTCTCTAGACAAGTTTCAATGAGTTTGAGCAAGATTTGTCAAAGTTATCAACTGTTTAGTGTCCACAGTCTCAGTTTTTAAGAATCTGGCTTAAGTCTCACTTTTGTGATCCAAATTCCACCAAACTTGATATGAGTAGTCTACTTGATATGCTTGACCCTATGACATACTCAATTGTGCAAAAACTCTCAAATTTAGGGTAGATGTAACTTATGGGATTTTAAAGCATTCTTTTGCCAAGATGATGATATAAACAGGTAAAGCATCTCAACTTAATCTCCCTAGCAAAGTTTCACAAAGTTTGGATAAACCCTGCTCAATTTGTCAATACTTTTGTGTCCGCAGATTGTCTTTACAAAACTGGCCACAATTTTCACTTTACAAATCCAAATTTTACCAAATTTGATGTGAGTGTTCAATACAATATGATAAAACCTGTGTTATGCTTGGTTGGCCAAAAATACTTGAAAATTGGACAAAAATAAATAATCATAATTATTTACAATTGTCAAACTTTTAGCATATTTTTTATCATCTGAGTATACACACATGTTAAACTCTTTAAACTAAGCCTCCGAGTCAAGTTTCATAAAATTTGAACAAGATTTATCAAGTCAAACTCTGTTTTTATCAAGTTTTTGGTATGTTTTGTGATCCAAACTCTATGAGCCTTCACAAAAGATGTTTGTAACCATGCATAGAGTCTCTGGTATCAACCTTGATCAATTTGAGCCAAATGTAAATAATCGCAATTATTTACTTTTGGCCTAAACTCAACAATTTTTTCAATACTCAGTCTTTCTGTGACATGTTTTAAGCCTCCGAGTCAAGTCAAAACTTAATTTGGCCTTAATTCTCAAGAAAATGTAAATAATTTGAGTTTTTGTCATTTCTTGAAAATTTACCTCAATTGCATCCTTATGCTTACCCACTGGTTCATATAACTTTTATGAGCATAATCTCCAACCGATTCCAGTGGTTGACAATCTTTTGATGCTGTTTCAAGTCGTAGACCTAAAATTCTGTAACTTCACATAAACAACTCTAGATGTTTCTTTTGAAGTGAACAAGGATTTGAGATCCACCTTGGATTCTACTTACCCTACTCTTAGGTTCTGCTGCAATTGGGTTATGGAAGGTGTCCACAAACACTTGTTTTCTTGTTTTTTTCTATTTTCTTGAGCATTGATCTTAAGACTTGTCTTGTCCATCAATCATCAATCCCAACCTAATCCTACAATCCTACAAGGTACTTAGTAAGTACAATCTACTCCCAAGCTACCTCTACACGGCAAAAGACGAAACTCTTAAGCTATGTAATTTTAAAGAGAAAGTTGAACTCTAGGTGATCCTAGAGGAAGCTAAAGGACAACTACACTAGACGCTCTTGTTTTCCCTAGTTAAGGTCTACTTGTACTCGGCAATGACGCCAAATGTGGATGGGTTTTTTATCTTATTGCAAACATAGCGAGAACCATGAATATAATTGTCAATCCATGGGACAAGGCTGACTCAACTTGGAGGCTACAAGAGAGTGTCAATCTCTTGGAAAACAACAGACAACTCACATCTAACTCAAGCTACACTCAAATGACCTAAGTCATCAAAAGCTAGTCGCTAATCGGCAAGCAAACCATAATCGTTACAACATCAAACGACATCATCCGAATGCTATGAAACTTCTAGGACAAGTATATAAGACCTAAGCACACTGTGCTTATGGTCTCAAATCTCACTTTCAATGAGTGGCAAAAAATACGATTATTAACAGCAGTGAGATTTTGACCTAGTAGTTTTTGACTCCGAATGCATCTAAATGCTTAGCAATGATGCCCCAATACCCCGCCTATACTTACTTCATGATTTTCTTGCTTATGATAAAATTAGGCCGTAGGTTGGCGACGTCAAATGCTATGATTTATCATGATATGTTTACGTCAACGCGTAGAGTTCTTACCTGTAACTGCAACGCAACGGACATCACTGCAATGTGACGACAAACAAGGGAGATAGAAGCATGAGAAGGAGAGAAGAGAGCACCATAAGCTCACGCTGTGTATTTCTTATCCAAAAACTTAATAATAACTTTACAAAATTAGCTTTTATACCTTAGCCAAAGTTTCTTAGGTCAAAAACTAATCATCTGGGAGCTCTAACCAAGGATAACCTGATAGAATATGGAAGCTTATAGCTGTGGCTCATAGATTACAATATCCACTTGTTCAATAGAAGTTACAATATTCCCTATTTATCAAAAGAATAAGTGTTTTTACAATGAAGCTCCCGAAAAATGTTACATGGGTTAGCTTACTGCTAACAGGGTGACTTGGGTGATAATTGGATGAGCTTTTGTAGCAAGCTTTCCATGAGCTTTTAAAAGCTCGAGGGCTCATTGTAAAAGTTTTTTTTTTTTATTTAAAGGAATGTAGAAGTGTGAATTACTAAGATAAAAAAAAGAAATACAAGACCCTCAGGATGGAGGAAGGTAGCCTCATTGTAAAAGTTGCTACATATGTCTTCGAGAAAATATATGAGATGGTTACACTATGCTACTTCAACTTTTCAAATGTTGCTTCCCTTTTTTTTAGGAAGAGAGAGAGAGAGATAGATAGATAGATAGATAGATTTTATTATCGTCCTCGGAGGTCAAATATGACCTATGGGACCAAAGTTACATGTGATGTAGTATGTGTACGGCTGATGAGTGACTCTCAATGCTCCAAAATTGTAGTGATGAGAGTCGCAATGGAGAGCCCACACTTTGGCTGGGAGAGGAAAGTGTGTAGGTCTAAGTTATGGCTGAAAATGTGAGAGAAGCAAGTTCGGATGTGATCAAAAGCTGAGCACTCTAGTAGTGTGTGGTACTCAGACTCTCGAACTTGCAGTGAGCATAATAGAGAGAGAGAGAGAGAGAGAGAGAGAGAGAGAGAGAGAGAGAGAGAGAGAGAGAGAGAGAGAGAGAGAGAGAGAGAGAGAGAGAGAGAGAGAGAGTTGACAGAGAATGAAATAGTATATTGACATCTTCAAGAGGCAAAAATGACCTATGAGATCAAAATATTACAAACTGGTGAATCTAATATTATGTCTGGGTACAAAAAAGAGATGTTAAAATGAATATAGGAGTACTATTAGCTGGAATTGGGTCGGGTATGTGTGATCATTGATACAATGGGTGCCAAGTACAAGAGGATGATATAATGGGTCCTATCCTCATTTGCATTGTGGATGTCATCCAGATAGTATGGCTCGAATCCTCTAGTGCAGTTTCGTTGCTCTGAAGCTCTTCTCCTTAGTCGCAGGCATCTTGACCACAGAGAGAGAGAGAGAGAGAGAGAGAGAGAGAGAGAGAGAGAGAGAGAGAGAGAGAGAGAGAGAGAGAGAGAGAGAGAGAGAGAGTATGTGTATGGATGATGAGTGACTCTTGATGCTCCAAAATTATGGTGATGAGAGTCGCAATGTAGAGCCCACACCGTGGTTGGGAGAGAAAAGTGTGTAGGGTAATATGGGTGGTGTAATGTATGAAGCGTGACCCACCGGATTTCTTCCAAGCCGTAATACATTTGCGTTGTAGAAAAGCTTCATTCACTTGGGAGTCAATTGAAGCACCATGTAGCAATTGTAATACATCCCATCTCCCAAACCACTTCTTTATGTCTTGCATCCATCTTGTGCATCTTGTGCTTAAGATCTTGCTTTTATGCGTCTTTTGAACTTTTTTGCTTGCTTCCCATGCAATTGTATGAAGTTGATGTGAGGGGTTTTGACGCATCTTTATCATGTACTCCACAACCCTTTCCATGCCCATAACCTCAACTGGAAGAGATCCCGACTCAAGAAGTAGGAGCATATATGGTGTTTGTGTCTTAACTTGGAGAAAGTTCGTAAGAAAACACTTTTGAACATTCTCAAACTCTTTCCAAGTAGACTTTGAGATGCTCCCGCCCCACACTTCAACTCCATAAAGGAGAACCGGTGTCACCAATGCATCAAAAAGGTACTTCTTGAGAACCTAACACTTGATGTTTCCCGCATTACACATGTTCTCAAATGCATAATATGCTCTCTTTCCCGCTTCCAAACGACGCATAGCACATTCATGCCATTTGTGATTGGACGGAACCTTAAGGCCAAGGTACTTAAAGCTCTCAACAACTTCAAGTGTCTCATTGTTGTACACAATGCATGGCTTCTCCTTATGGTTGGTTTTCACAAGCATAACCTTTGTTTTGGATTCATTTACAATCAGCCGACTATGCAAGCAAAAGTTCTCAAGGACAACCATAAGCTTTTGTGCATCTTCTAAAGTGTGTGCTAGAAGCACTACATCACAAAACAAAAATACAATCTCTTGCCTTTTAACCGACTTTCCTCTGTGAGAACACGAAGAGTGATAAGATGATCAATGGTGCTATGGCATCGACAAAAACCCACTTGTCCTTTTGCATGCTTGTCATTCTCTTCAGCCCAATCAATGTAACCATCTCTTCTCTTGGTCCCTTGCTGAGGTAAATCTAGAAGCACTTATTGCACATTGCTCTTTGGTAGACCGTCTCCTTTTGGACCCCTATTGAGATGCAACCATTGCTCCTTTTGGTCCCTTGTTGAGATAGGTCTAGAAGCACATGTCTATATCCTAAATCTTGTTCCCCTTTTATCTTACCATATTAAATGATCAGTTTAATGCTTTATCAAGGACTTTTGAGCATCTTTTCACTCTTTATCTAAACCACCTTTTGCGTGATCTACCTTGTTGATACCATGGACATGCTTTAAGGCAAATCATTTTTCGGCACAAGAAAAAATAACTTTCTTAAAAGCTTTCCATTTAGTTTCCAATGGTGCATCGCATTGGAGCTTTGTCATCTATAACTTTTTCTTAACCATTTCAATATACATTGGTGCCTATTTGAAATCCATACAAAGAGATAACTTTCCTTCACTTTGGCTGAAATTTTCATGCTTATTTGTTTCTCCACATGCAAGTTCAATAAATAAGGTCTAATGGTCTGTCTGATTCTAGAGTCCATTGACCAAGTGTAAAACTCTTTATGTGATACACGATGGCTATGGAGAGTAGCATATAGTTGGCTAATCACACTATCCCCATTGTGTTTTGTACATGTAAATCCATCGGTTCCACTCTATAAAGATATACCATTGCCAATGAGCACACCCATACTATTGCACATGTGTAAAAGTAGCTTTCAATAGTGATCCGGATCTTTCTCATCCATCGAAGTACGATCATACAAGTAAACTTCCTTATCTTCCTTAAAATGTATGGCATATCAAATTGTTGTGTGTCATGTTGTTATGTTTTTGTGCAGACATTCTATGGCAATAACATCACCATTGTATTTAAAATAAGCAATGTCCTCCTTCAAATCACTAAATGGTTGATCTCTATCCATGCAAACATAAAGGGGGTAATCATGGTGAGGAATGTAGCAACTGGCTACAAAATGGGTGCTCTTGTTGGTGTCATAATTTTCAGCCATATATAACGTTTGTGCTTGTCATGAATTACAATTGGTACAAAATATTTCAAATCTTTATTAATCATACAAGCTATCCCTCCTTGCCCTCTTAGTTGCTTGAGATTATTTGAAAACATCAATAAATGTACATTGTATTCCTTGCTCCCATCAATCCTTTGTGCATCATACTCTTAAGTTTCAACAAGAAGTACAACATCAGCTTTGTTAGTTAGTTCATCCATGCCAATCCCCGCATTCCATGGGTATCCATTGCAATTCCAAAAGTGTACTTTCAATTGTAACTTAGCCTCATATGTCACATATTCCTATTTTCTTGAGCTAAAAAACATGAGTTAAATAAAATATCAAAAATATAAATTTTCAAAACAAAATCTTGAAAATTCAAACAATCTTTGCCCCTTCAACAACTTGCTCATCTACTAGACACATCTTGTGTATGTTCTTCCTTCTTGGAGTGTCAATAACAAGATTCTTCCTCCTAACTCGACAAATGTACAAACGTAAAGTCTAAAAAAATTAGCCAATGTGACTAAATGATGAAATCATCCAGAGAGATAAAAGCTAATCAAGGTCAACTTTTCTTGCTTTGTATTTTGCAGCTCTCAAATTTGATGGCAAAGAGGAGGATACAAATAGGGCAGCATGGTCTTCAACATCACTGAAAAGCGAGCAAAGCAACCCCCCCAGTAACACTTAGGAAACTGGATCTGAATCCTACCATCGTTTTCATAACATTCAACTCAATATGGATTGCTTATAAAGCAAGAAGGGTGAGGCGGTACAAAGCAACGGTTAAAAACCCATCCACACTCCACAAAATCTCATCTTCTTCTAAGTTGGGAGTGGCAGCTGCAACTTTCTGACGGCATGGTAGTGGCAACTCTCACTTCTAGAGCATCCAAACGTTAGAAGACAAAAGTGATAGCAGTCTTTTTAATTCGGTATGGTTTCAACCATATTCGACGTAGGTTTATTTTTTTGCTCACCCTTAGTCCCCAGCTAATTCTAAACTAACATAATATGGTAGAAGGGAGAGCCCTTTACACATGTCAAAATCTGCGACATGAAGGCTAAAATCCAAAATTGAGAGAAGCCTGTGTGCACACGATAAAGAGGGCGAGAGAAAGAGAGAGAGAGAGAGAGAGACCGCCAAAGGCGGCCGGCCTTAGGCTACTACTAGTAATGAAAAAGGGTGTATGGGTGTAAGCAGTATCGTATTGTATTGGATATTAGTAAGAAGAAGTTGTAAGAACGATGTGTCGGGATCAAATGCATATCTTTCCATGTCTGTGACATCTACATTGTAATACTTGTGTCGAGTCTCGACAACGATGAAGACGAAGGCACGCGCTTGGCACTCTGCGTTTTTATGGCTCGTCGTCTGCTGCTGCTCGTCCGTGGCTGCGTTACGTTCACGCTTTTCTTCTCTGGGTGAGTCCCTAACAGCCTAGGCGTTTTCTTTTTCTCACGCCCACCTTGGCTTGCTCTTGTTTGTGCATCAAACCCCTACAGTATGCATGCGCAGACACCATGCAAACACACACACACACACACACACACACACACACAAACACACACACAGCTTTCCCCCTATCATGACATATGCTCGTTTTTCTGCAATAAAACCCTAAAATATGCGCGTGCACACACACAGACAACACGTGCACACTCCTATTTCTGCATCAAAACCCTACAATATGCATACGTGCATGCGCATGCATGCATTGCACATATGCACACACATTGCTTTTCCCCTATTATGATGTATACTCGTGTTTCTGCATCAAAGCATACATGCACGCGCACACACACACACACACACACACACACACACTCTCGTATGCACTCTGTCATATACAAAACCGTTGCTTTTTCCCTATCATGACACAAATATGCCTGCTAATTAATTGCTATTAACTTGCTAATTAAGCCCATGTTTCCTTCACACATGATTGTTCCACTTTGACAGGGAGTGATGGCCAATTTAAGGATGACCCATTTAGTGACTCCCTATCCAAAAACTTCTACGGGCAACTGAATGATTGTAGTTGTCCTGGACATAGAGGTACATTATGTGATCTCAGCCATCTCAAATCTGTAACACAGAAGAGTTCAATCGATACTGATGTATCGGTCGTTCAGGTCAGCTTCAGATCCATAGGAGAGAGTTTTTGTTTTTGAAATTATCATTGCATTTTCAAGGGCATGGGTAGAAATGATTGTCATTCAAAACAGTTTGAATTTATTATACAATTAACTAATCGGATTACATGCCGTCGGCCCCAGTGCTTGAAAAGAACCTAAGTTTAGTGTAATCCCACCTACAATTCTTGAAATTTACCGTCATATTTGAAATTTGAGGGTGAGAAACCCTGCAAAACACAGAGAAAACCTTCAAATATAGTCAAATTACTTCCAAATTTTCTCATATGTAGTTCGGCCTTATGTATGGAATTATAAAGTCTCCACAATTTCAGAAAAATAAAATTCCTTTCAAAACATCACAAATGTATCAGGAAAGGGTGTGTCTTTGGAAATGAAGAGCCTTGTGAAAGGGGAAAGTCAAAAGACTTTGCATGCCTATGTAAAGAGGTGGTCGAGCGTGCATGCAATGTGTGTGTCGTTTTACATTGGTATTCTTTTTTTTCTTTACTTTTACTTTAGGGTTTTCTTCTCTTTAGAGTTTCCTTGCGGTATGTTAGTACCGAGTTTCTTTGTTTTGAAGCCTATGTAAGGATTAGGTGTATGATTAATATATATGTTAAGCACTACGACTTCCATTATATTTGTTGAAAGTGTAAGCTTCATGCAAAACCGCCCTCAAGTAATATAATAGCACATATTTGCACAGAATCAATCAGTATTTGTTTGACAGAATTAAGTTTTTGAAATCAGGTATGTCAAGTCTCACATATGGGATTAGTGTGTATTTTGACGGGATTTTGTTTTTGAAATTAGGTGGTTAATGAATGCCCATATTGCTCGGCATCGATCATCACCTTGGATTGTAGCGTGGTTTTCGACATTCTTGATAGCCGGTGTTCCATCAATAATGATGAACCTATCAGGCCTCACCAGCAAACGCTTGATTTTTATCGGGGGGCACCCACTGCTAACCTCACTATTCACTCAGCTTACTTTGATTGTGTTAATTTTTAACATGCCACCCCAACCTTAAGCAATACGCAACCAAGAGCAATTTCACCTTGTTACTACCTAGGGAATGGATCCAATTTAAGGGCCTCCATTCGCGTCCTGTTCGTTTTGTTTTAGAATGCCCACTTGAGGCTTAACCTTACTTTTTATTTTATCGGTTAAAATTGTATTCTTTTCATCAGAATTGTACATAAAGTATCATACCCATGTGTTTTCTATTAAGCAATGTAGCATCTCTTCCTAGATTGATTGTGCTTGTGTGTGCATGCATGCTTTTTGTTTTCACTTATCTTTTGCCATACCATGTGTTTTTGTAATAAAGTTAGAAAGCAAAATTACATTGGGGTGGGTTTGCATTTGACCTTAGATGAATGGAAAGGGTATTTGAGGGCATCTAAAAGGCAAAGTTATTGTATGCTTGCACAACAATCAATATTCTATTGATCAAAATCCTTCATACTTCATCCTCTTGTATGGATAGAACACAAAGGTATGCAACTCAACCTTTAAACCATAAACTGTAAATGTTTGACATTTGGTTATTGCAAAATCCCTACACGCAAAGCCCTAATTGTAAAACCTGTAAAGATCTAGCCGATGATTGTGCGGTTGCATTCTCTCTCTCTCTCTACGCCAACATACATACATACAATTATTCTGAACTCTATTTGTGTGTGTGTGTGTGTGTGTGTGTGTGTGTGAGCAATTAGTGGGACTCACGAGTATTGCTTTAACAGCAACAATGGGACACCATCATAGAGATTTGGTACTAGCAACGGTCTCTAATTTAACATTGCTTTGTAACCATTTCATGCATATTTATGCTAATTTACTATGTTAAAGATCATTGATAATTGCACAACCAAAAATTAATTATAAGTTAATGAGGATAGAAACAATTAAACTTGAAGAGAGAGAGAGAGAGAGAGAGAGAGAGATTAACACGCGTCAAAGAGGGCCATAGCGCATGTAGTTGGCACCCTACCAAGAGAATTTTTCATGAAGCATCATGGTTATGCTATTGCATGTAGAAGTAGAATACAATAGAGAGACCATTTGGCTTATTGAAGTTCTCTTTCTCATAATTCACGTGTTGTTAGCTAGCAGCACTAGAAGAAGACAATTTTACTAGCTTATAGTCAGGCCATGTGAGCCAGAAGTAAATGTTTATCTTGCCACATCTCAACTAAGAAGACTTGAAAAAACCAAGGATTTATTTCCTTTTTCTTTTTTTGTTTATATGGTTGACAAATGCAAACGCCACGCAAGTATAGTTGCGAACATAGATGTGAACACAATGATATGGCTCATAGTGATCACATTTGCGAGCAAGTCCCAACTTTGTCTTTGATAAGAGAATAAGATCATTAATGGGATATGCAAATTGCCTTTACAAAATGATTGGCAATACACTTTTGATCCCACAAGGAGAAATCCAAAGAACGGATTGCATGGCTTGTTTCCATAAAGGAAGGCTTTTTGTGAAAATTAGGGCCTAAATGGAGAAGATGATTGTCCAAAACAAACTGATAAACCATGCCCAATCAAGCTACTTGGCTACCTTACTCTGTTGAATTAGTTGTAGGTAACTAGCTAGCAATTCTATTTGGTAATGCTAGTTAGTTATACCAGCTCTTTAAATTTACTTTGGTCATCCTAGCTAGAATGTTGGTCAAGATAAGCATGCTTGTTAATCATACTTTGATTAGTTAGCTATAAAAGGCAATTAGTCAAGGAAACTAGTCAAGGACAAAGATAAAGTAGGTGTTTAGAGGAGTTAGGAGAGCTTTTAGTGAAGCCATTTTGGCTAGCTGGCTTGCCGATATAATGCATAGCTACTTGAAGTTGGGTACCTAGATTTGTTGATGTCAATCTTTAGCTACTTAAATATATGTATCTGGTTGGGTTGTTGCCAATCTTTAACTAATTGAAATTGGGCTTCTAGTTGGGGTATTGCCAATATGCCGGCCAAACTATCTAGCTAGATATGGTACTAGTATGATGGAAACTAGTCTTCCTTGGTGGGCATTGCTATAGAACCTAACAAGACATACGCAGATTGATGTCAAGCATCTAGCATTGAAGTAGAAAAAGTACAAAGCACATTTATGAATGTTTAGAAAACAATTTCGTATACAGTGATGATTGATTACCTCTATAGTTGTCTGTAAAATGGTCCAATTTCACGGCATTGATGAACTTTTTAAAAAGAATAGCATGTCTATTTATTACTCCAAATCAAGCGTAGTCAATTTTCTCTTATTTCTCATAGAACCTTAGAGAGAGAGAGAGAGAGAGAGAGAGAGAGAGAGAGAGAGAGAGAGAGAGAGAGTTACATGTTGTCACAGTCGCGGGATCAAGGAGTCTTGACTATCGATCACACAATCTAGCGCAAAAAATATTTAAAGAGAAAAACATTGGGATAAAGGGTTGTCCTCGTGGTCCAGAACGGTTATGCAGAAGAGAACGTTGTGCTACAATATATAAGCTTCTTTTTCAAAACTCCTAATGGTGGGTATGTTATATTATACTCCTAAACGGTCATATGCATCTTTCTTCTGTTTCAAAACTCCTAATGGTGGGTATATTATACTGACAACCACAAAAAAAATTAAATTCTTGATATGCTCGTGCCAAGCCATGACATCTCTAAGAGGTCACTGTTACATCTGCTAATAGGGAAGCCACCCCGCGACACACGTAGGGCCCTTATCTATAAAAGTCAGTTATACTGTGGTCTCAATTAACCTATTCCATTCATCAAAGTTCTTACATTTTCCAAAGGCTAGGATCACCCCCTTGTTTTCTTGTATTATAGCTACTTACAAAATGGTCATATGCATCTTATTAAACATCCCAATACATTAAATTGTTACAAGTGGCCCTATCGTGTAGAAGTTGTTTGTCTCGCATGTTTTCTTAAATCATCTGTCGCTGCGCACTGAGATACGTCCCTTCCTCTCTCTCTCTCTCTCTCTCTCTCTCTCTCAAAAAAGTAAAACTTTGACTCTTCATTCATAGGGTCTCTTTCTCTCTCTCTCTCTCTCTCTCTCTCTCTCTCTCTCTCACACACACACACACACACACACACACACACACACACACACACACAATAGAGGCTGCTTGCAAGTGTATAAGCATTGTATAAACACTTAAATAAATGAATGAAGTGAAGACAAAGGAGAGACAGATATTAAAGAAATGGAATCGTTGACTTCTTTAGTTAAAGAAATAGTGGAGCATATTGTTTGGCTAAAACAATATTGTTCATCAAAAGAGCAATTTTTGGGTTTGGCTAAAACCTTACCACCATGGAGTAAGGTTGTCTTTGTGTTGCTGATTTTTGCTTCGATCATTTCATTTATTGAAGTTCATCAAATTCAGGTGGACCCTTGAATAGGCTTACATGAAAAGCATTATCTTACAATAAGATGGAACCTTAAGCCTATAAGGTATATCATTTATTTTTGCACGAATCTTGATCACCAAGAATATGAATATTCAAAGCCTAGCTTTGTGTAATATTGTCAACGGCCAATTTCCTCTCCAAGTTCCAATTTTTTTCTATTGTATGTTGCAAGCTCGTCTTTAATAAATTGAGGAAAACCCAACGTTATTCCTCAAAAGTTCCAATAGATAGACAGATAAAGCCAAAACCAAGAGGACTAGTCAAAGGTTCTTGTGTTAGATGCAAGCATCCGAATGAAACCTTCACACACCTATTCTAGGGATGTCCCAAAATCAAAATCTTCATGGGTATTATCTATAGGTGGGCTTTCATACATTTAAAAACTCCCTTCTTCAGATGCGACCTTGCTATGGGCTCTAGACACATTGACAACGAGGAGCTATTGGCTGACATCTGCATAATAAGAGCTACAGTATTGAGGACTACATGGCAGTCCAGAAATGAGTTACTCTTTCAAAATAAGTGTGAGCCACTTGACACAAATTCTATTCTGAAGTCATGCAAGTGGAATATCATTCGTAAGAGTAGAGGTATGGAGAGAGCTTTTTGAAGAATCTTTTTAGGGTTTTTTTTTAAAAAAAATTACTTGCACTAGGATTTTTTTTTTCTAGAAAGCTCCCTTAGAAAACCTTCTCTCTCTCTCTCTCTCTCTGTGTGTGTCCCTCTTTTCCCTCCGTCTCTCTATCTATATCTTTCTATCTCTCTTTGTACCTCCCTCCCCTCCATCTCTCTCTCTCTCTCTCTCTCTCTCTCTCTCTCTCTCACACACACACACACACACACACACACACACATATGTCCCTCTTGCTCTCTCTTGCTATCTCCCTCTACCCTCTCTCTCTCTCTCTCTCTCTCTCTCTCTCTCTCTCTCTCAAGTGAGTGCTAGCGCTCACTTGAACATGTGTGTGTGTGTGTGTGTGAGAGAGAGAGAGAGAGAGAGAGAGAGAGCAAGAATGAATATATATATATATATATATATATATATATATATATATATGTATGTATGTTTGTATATATATATATCTGTATGTATATATATATCTTCTTTATATATATATAAACCCCTTAAAGGGACTTGTAGCCAAACAGCACGTAGAGAAAATTCCACAAGAAGTTACATTGTCTCTGCGTGCCGTCGGATACAAACCCCTTCAAGGGTTATATGATTATGTATGTATGTGTGTGTGTGTGTGTGTGTGTGTATGTGTATATATATATATATATATATATATATATATATATATCTACCTTCCCTCTCTCTCTCTCTCTCTCATGCTCGAGCTCATATTCAAATGAGCGCTAGTCTCTCTCTCACTTGAATATGAGCTCAAGCATATGAGAGAGAGAGAGAGAGAGAGAGAGAAATGTGTGTGTGTGTGTGTGTAAACATAGATATGTAAACACACACACACACACACACACACATATTTTGCACTCTCTCTCTCTCTCTCATGCTCGAGCTCATATTCAAGTGAGATAGAGACTAGCACTCACTTGAATATGAGAGAGAGAGAGAGAGAGAGAGAGGGAGGTTAGAGGGAGAGAGGAAAGGTAGATATATTTTGCTCAGAGTAGCTTATGGAATCTTTGAGCTTTTGGAAGGCCATTTGAAAATCACACACACATCATATTTGAAGATTTTAGTATTTTTCTAAGAATGGTGGGAAGAATTCTACAGGCCTCCTTTGACAATATCAAATGAAGACTTTTTGATAGAGGTATGCACCATGGTATTACGTGCATATTCTACTAACAATAGATACTCTTCCCATTGATTTCTTTGATAGCCTTTTTGACACCTCCTTTTAGAAAATCTAAGTGTCGAATTCATTGAATATATCCATTTGTGGGTGATAAGTGTCGAATTCATTGAATTGAGTATCAATGTTGCTCAATTTCCCCCAATGCCCCCTTTGTCAATCTTCTCCTAATGAACAAAACTTTGAAAGCATGAGAATTAACTCCCCACTTTTATCTCCCTTTGAAAGCATTTTTAGGCCTTGTCCACATCTTGCCCACTTTCCCTTGGAAATACCCCCCAAGATTTCGCCTTGGGCATCCACTTTGACCTCAACCTTTGCCCCCACGATCACTAGGCAAAATAAATTATCTACTTCAATTGTTGAATCCTTTCTTGGTGCAAACTAGTCCACTCAAAGGAACATTGTCTTGCAACATCTTTGTCATAGGTGCTACTATCAAAGAATAAGCTCACAAATTTTTTTATAGAAGCCAAAAAGACCCAAAAAATATCTCAAAGCAATAATATTTTGTGGCATTTGGTAAAATACTTGTCACGTGATTGGAATCCATCTTGATCCCTTCTACAAAAATAGTATTACCCAAGTACTCTATCTCAATTACCCACAATAGCATCCAAATTAGTCTCTCTCATAAGGCTTGGAATATAGAAAAAATTGTGGCTTATGTTCTTGCAAATTCTTGCTCTAAGCAAGTGGATCATCAATAAATCAACAACAAAATATCCCATAAATGATCGCAAAACATCCTTCATAAACAACATAAAGGTATCAAGGCATTAGCTAAAACCAAAGGCATCACTAAAATACTCATAATGACTAAACCTTGTCTTTAAAGCCTTTTTATATACATCTTTTTCTCTTACTCTAATATGATGGTGTTAGGTCTATGAGCTTTATCATGTGAGAGACTAGGAAGATAGACATGCCAATAACCACCCAACCATACCTATATATAGGCGCTAGGCCCTCTGGCTCTTAGCTATATATAGCACCTATATTGCATGTATATCCGTCGGCCCTTGGTAGGGCCGTGCCCTCCTATAGTCCCATCCTTGGCATTGCATTACTCCCCCCCTGGAGAAGCGTTTTTGTCCGCAAAAACAAAAGTGGTAGGATCTTCATAAGAACACTAATGTTTTCTTGAGTGGTATCCCTCATGGATCCAGCTGTCTGTTTGACCGAAACACGGTTAAGTAGGAGGTCCAATAACATCTTCATTTTGCACATTGTTGTCCATTTGCAACCATCTTGTGTTACCGGTTCCAATCCATCATAGTGTGTAGACTCCATTTAGAACACACATGAGCATGCTAAACATGTTATCACAACAAAGATGTACCCGAAAGAGTACCTCTTTTCACTTTTCATGAAAGTAACTTGCTGACATAACTCATCAGTCAAGTATAGGTCCTTGACTTGTTCTCCAATTTCATCAGTAAACAACCCCACCATAACTAATGTTCAAGGTTGAGAACCTGACTTATACATGAAGAGACTAAACCTAGTCGCAAACATGCTTTAACTGATGGTAAGCAAAATCCAAGTAGAGCAATAAATGCTTACTAGTTGGATTGCTTGGTACTAGTGTACGCACTTTGCATATCCTCTAGCACAAGATTACACTTTGTAATCTACTTAATTTGCCTATCCCCTTGGATATTGACAATAGCATAACTATTGGAATTTGCCTATCCCCTTGGATACTGAGAGTAGTGAAGTGTCTTGGATTCCATATGATTTACAGACACTCCTCCAAAGGACTAGTAAATAGGGATCACAATGTCAAATAACATTGCTAAGAAAATGACAATGTCATGAATAACCATCGTGGCTAACTCAAAAGATCCACAAGCACCCAAACCGAGCCATGACCTCTATTGGTGATTGGTAGATCCAAACATAACCTCATAGAGATACGGTACATAGAGTGAAAAATGCCTCATAGCACGAATGTGATGAATATACATGCTGCTCTAAATCATTCTTTGCTAAACACTAGGACCCATAACACCTACTGTGCATGCATTTAGCAAAAACAGATCCGAACCTACATATCCATGATCATACTTGCCAATACTTATGGCGAATGTGATGCTCCTAGCACACATGAAAAGGGGAGTGTAAAAAGTTCTGAAAAGAAACTAAATACCTTCTGTTGTAATCATTTGCAAGCCTTGTTGAAATGACGTTTGAACCATAATAGAAGGTGAAACATTAATCACTTCTAGGTACAAACAATGAAACTTTTTCATTAACAACTCATAGCCTTGCTATATGAATAAACAACCATCCGTTAATTTTGTTTAGTAGCACTTGTACCGTAACAAGTCATTCTGAGTATCCAACAATTTCTAGCCAATGAAATTGTTCCTGACACATCGTGCTGAAAACGGTCTATAAAACGGATTCGACCAACACCTAGGGACTTTGTCGTAACACATACTTGAAATCGTGGTCGCAAGTGTCAGTCCCAAAGACTCATATTCTCTATATGTGGAATATGTCTCATGTAAGGGTGTCTGAAAAAAGAACATCCTTCAAGTACAAGATGTACTTGTGTGTGGAGGTAACTGCAAACGCTATACAACGGGAGTGAGAGGGACCCTCATTAGTTTTGCTCCACACTAGATAAACCAAACTCCTTGATTTCCTAGACCATGTTGTTTCCCATGTGACAACATGTGCCAAATAAACCCTACAAGTGGGTCTATAACTGCATAATGCAAAAACTTAATTTGGACACTACAGCCCAAATTCATTGGCTCTTACCTGACCTTGTCTTCACGTTGAAGAGCAAAAATGGATGGAAACATAGAATTTTATGCATCCTAGTTAGAAATAAAACCAAATCAAATGCGTACCTGGATGTTGAACATAGTGTTCACTTATTCGTAGTGAAAGGCACCTGCCCAAAGTTCCCGCCTGCAAAGGCCTAGGAACACTAATTGAAAATTAGTGAAACGCAAGTAGTATTGCACATGTAACCTTGGATGTTGCCTTTGGAATCCAGACCCCTTGGTTAAAATCAACGTTTTCAAACCCCTTGGTGAAAGTTTGCAGGAAAATTGCTCCACTAGCAGCTGCCACTTGGCCCATGTCCGCGACTCCCCTTGGGTTTTCCCGTCGTATTCATTACTTTTGAAGTTGAAATTTTTCCACTAGCTGTGGTAGTTTGTGGACTTATTTTCTTGAAAGTGCAAGTGTGAAGGTTCCAAGAATTGACCATCAACACTTAATAAGTGATTTAGTAATTACGACCGGGGTCTTACCCAAAAATGGTACTCGTATAGACACTTTCAGTGCTATAGATAAAAGAGGAGATTCACTCAACTTTGAATTGTATTCACAATTGGATCTTCTCGATATCCAAAAATCCATAATCTTGGGTTGTTTTGTGAATAACCATGCTATCAAAAATGCTGGCTTCACCTATACACCTTCGTAGAGATAAGCCATTACGAGTTTAAGACGTTCAAAAACTCAACTTGATCGCCACACGTACAATATGGAGTGCTAAAATAACGCCCAAAAAATAAGTAATGGCAAGACGCTTGCTTGTCCATTAAAATCGATGGGTACTCAACTGGATAGAATTGTTTGATCTTGTAAGCAATCACTGATGGATCACAAACAGATGGCTCTTAGCCATTCCAAAATAGGTGGTAATAGATGGCGCTTAGCTCTTCCTGTTGGCTCTTAGCCCTTCCTATTACCCTATTGACATAGAGAGATGTCAATAAAATCATGCCTACTTTCACCTTTCCCGCATAGAAGTTGGAAAGAGAGAGAGAGAGAGAGAGAGAGAGAGAGAGAGAGAGAGAGAGAGAGAGAGAGAGAGAGAGAGAGAGAGAGAGAGAGAGAGAGAGAGAGAATGTTGGACTGAGGAAAACTCTTTATTCAAATGTGTTGTATGCCCCTTGCATATACTCGAGTGCAGACCATGTCTGTGTCATAGCTTATCCGATAAGCATACAACAGTGTGCATGTACAATGCTCTTGTAGAGAGAGGTACCATAAGTCACATCTTGAACAACTTACCTCGTACTTGACAGGGTAGCTAGTGCTATAGTGGAAGCGTATGCCATGAAAGGCCATTGACTAGTATGCCATGCATACAAAGCAAAAAATAGAATAATAAGCTCTTGGTGTCAATGACAGTTTCAACCATGTGAGCCTTTGTTATACGTGCCTTGCACGATTACACTGGTATGGATACATCATAGTGCAACATTGCATAAACTGTGAGCTTATATCCACGTAGTGCTAAAGATGTGTGCTATTAGTGTTGATCTAAAGTCAATTGATAATACCTTTGCACATAAGAGAAGCCTTGCTTTGCATGAAAAATTGGGAAAGCACTGTGATTTGTATAGAGGCTTCATTATGGAGTCTACCCAAGCACTTTGCTTTGCACAACAAAGAGATCTTTTCCGAAAGTAAAACATAGACAAAAACAAACAGAACTTGAAAATTACTAACCTTGTCGCCAAGTTGTGGCCAGGTGTCTGGTAGTTCACTTGAATTTGGCTCATAGCCATGTATGCGGATACCTTGAGAGCTATCGGATGTCTCTTGCATACCCTCTTGGCTTGGTTCATTCCGATCTCTATTGAACAAACATGCAAACATGTTGCAAAGTTTCCACAGGTGTGTATGCTGATGGCAAATTCCAAACGTAAAAAAACTACTATGCAATATGTCTTAACATAAAGCCTTGCTTCCTAGAAGTCCATCAGAAAGATGAGACATAACTCTCATGAGTGCTTATAGAAAATCAATGCTTCTATTGACGCACAAATGTCAAAGAGAGTCAACCTTGTCGAGCTTGCATAGAAAAATGGCCTTGCCAAATAATGCATTGTATTGAGAATCATGCGATTGCTCACTATTGAAAAAGATATCGGCTAAAAGCTAGCCATCAAATGTCAAATGAGTTAATTTGTGTAACCACTACCCTTGGCATTGGAAGTCATAACATAGCTGGTGAAATCAATTGGCTTTATGTACGGGTGGTGCCCGCATTGTGGCAAGTTGGAAGGGTGATGGAGTGACCGTGCACCCAATGCATACATAGAGGGACAAAGCCATGCTCTTGAAATCCTTTCTTTTCCATATATTTAAGCTTCAAACATTTTGAAAATTGTAAGGCAATACACAAGCCTTCCTCATGGGTAGCCACATACAGAGTCCTACTCCATAGGCGGTGCTGAATGCACTAAGTCCAAAAAAGTTGTTGAGGAGCCATGCTCGAGAAAATCTAGAACTCCAAATTAGAGAGAAGGAATCTGGGGGCTTTTTGAATTAAAAGGACCGATCGGCCTTGCCGAATAATTATATATGACAAGCCACAAGCCATGCTTGTACTTCCTTTACTGTAGGAAGCCTGCATAAGGGTGTCTTGCCGAAATGTAGGTATTAAACCCATCTTTGCTCGTTGATGCGAGTAACGGCCACAAGTCTTGCTTGTATTACGAGGGCTTATATTGCACAAGGAGATAATTTTTGTTTTTTAATCATGGCATCACACAGAGCCGTTGCATGCCAAACTATTCAGCATGTACTTGAAAAATTTGGCAACACAATCGAAATTGATTCCGTACCTCATAATGTACTTGTATAAATGTGCCATCTCGATCACCTAGCTGGGATGTTTGAGCTTCCATGAACCTTGAACAGAGCATCGACATTGTCGTTGCCTAGTAGCCTTGCTCAAAACCTTGTTGAATGCAATTGGTAGAATTTGTCATTGTGAGCCCATATGGCAATCGATTTGAAAGAACAACAATGATGGCTTTTTCTTGACATAATTCCTGTGGTAAAAAAATTCTGCAACCTCAGGTGGTTGCACCTGCTTCGTGTAATTTGGAAGCTCAACGGCTTTGTATCCTTGAGCTAATCAAGATCCTAAGATCTTAAGGGTTGTGGGCTCGGATGGACATGCGTGCTTGCTTATGGTTTAATGAAATGGCCAAGAGTAGGCGCCCGCGTATGAAAAGAAAAGCTCAAAGTTGAGCCATGGCAGGGTGTCGTCTGTGTTGCAAGGAAAACAAGTGAGAGATGCCGATGCTTTGCTCCCCATCCCGTGCCACTGCGTTGAGACTTGCTTAGCAGGTCCATGCAAACTCGTTAAGCCCTCACGCAAACACAACCGTGGAGGTTGATGCCTCCTCCCTCTCGGCCCTAAGCGGCTCTGCACACGATCGTCTTTGACCTTGACTGCTCCTTCTTCTAAGGGCTCTTGCCCATGCCTGTCTCCATGGAACTTCGGGAGGGGGAGAGAGAGAGAGAGAGAGAGAGAGAGAGAGAGAGAGAGAGAGAGAGAGAGAGAGAGATCCTGCAACACCATGCAAGGTTCCCCCTTCCTCCATAGACCCTCCCTAACATGAGCTCTGATACCAGTGTGAGAGACTGGGAAGATAGACATGCCGATAACCACCGAACCATACCTATATATAGGCCCTTGGCCCCCTGGCTCTTAGCTATATATAGCCCCTGTACTGCATGTGTATCTGTCGGCCCTTGGTTGGCCAAGGCCGTGCCCTCCTATAGTCCTAACCTTGGCATGACATATCATATGCTTTTGTATGTATCACCCCTAGTCTATTGGATGCCTATGTGAATCACAACGGTAGCATATGGGAAAGAGACCTAAGTGCGTAGGTATCCATGAGTGGAATTTCTAAATGGTGTGGACTCACTTCGACTTAGTAAAAGGGTTCATAAAATAATTCAAAAGAGCAACCACGAGTTCTCTAGTGGATTTAAACTGATTTGGATCGTCTTATGATGCCATATGAGATGCCTTCTCTATCTCTATATATGAGCCTCTTTGTACTCTCTTTCAACCAATCTAATTATCATTCTCTTTTATCCTCCCTAACCCAGGGGATGGGAATTGAGAAAGCTTTTTGAGGGAGCTTTTTAGGGAGCTTTTTTTCAGATATTTACTTGTAGTAGCAAAAATTCAAAAAAGCTCCCTCAAAAAGCTCCCTCGCGTGGAGAGAGATTTAGGAGGGAGCTTTCTCACTTCTCCCTCTCTCTCTCTCTCTCTCTCTCTCTCTCTCTCTCTCCCTCTATCTATCTATCTCTCTCTCTCTCTCTCTCTCTCGCTATATATATATATATATATATATATATATATATATATATATATATATATATATATATATATATATATGTGTGTGTGTGTGTGTGTGTGTGTGTGTGTGTGTGAATACATACTCATAAATAAATAAATAAATACATAAATATATATACACATACACCAACGGAGCTTCAGGTGACCTAACGTTGTGCTGTAAAGCACACCACGACCCTTTGCGTGATACGCTCGTTTTGAGCTATCACACGCTCTCATCCAAAAATCGATCATTAAAACACATTAAAAAATATCAAAAAACGAGTGAAAACGCACGCCTAAAAAAGTAAGCGGTTAACCTTCGAGGTTATTTGCTGAAGCTTGTAGCGTGTCAAAGACACCTGCATCTACGCTCTGGTCGTGTGCTAGAGACGGAGCAACTAGAAAGAATTTCGACTTACGTGAGTTCTCAATATCCACCTACCTTAGGTTTCGGGCCCTCGGCTGGGACCCAAGGTAGTACAAAACCAAGACCCAAACATAGCGGCTAGTGACTCTTCCTCTGACTACGACGTCATGGAGGGTTTCCCAATGCCTAATCCTGATAGCTCAAGCCAAGACATGCATATGCCATGGGTCCACGGTCTGGGCCGAGCGTGCTTAGCCGCTTGAAGGAAACCTTTAGTAGAGCCACTCACTCCGAACATGGAGCTAATGATGTAAATGAGGGGGATGGTGAAGTAAATTCGCCATTCATGACCAACGTAGACCCTATGGCCTTAGAGAGTGTGCACGTGAATACTCCATTCACTGCAACCCCTGACTTTTCAGAGCTATTTGCCTTCGAGGTTATATTACCTGATGGTAGAAGCCTTGCTGAAGTGCAAGAGTTTGAGCGATATATCATTGAGGCTAGGGAAAAGGAAATTAAGAGCTTACGCAAGGCGGGGCAACGAAGAGAGTTAAAAGCAAAAGCTCCTATGTCAATATCTTTGCTAGAAGAGCAATCGAGTGCTCCTGACTTAGCAACCTCTAAGGGCCAACCCCTAGAAAGCAACATTGCATCTAGCTCAAAGGACACCCCTAGCACCTCAATCCTAGATGGAGCGTTCTTAAATGAGAACTAGGAGTACGAACTACAAATGGAAACTCTATAGACCTATACACAGGTCACACCTATCACGTGGGTTGGTTAGATGTCCTACAATCCACAATGGGTGCTACTAATGTGGAGGATCAACAAAGAGTTTGTGAGGTCATCCATAGGGTCATTGAGTTAGAGAGACAGAACAAGGGGATCAACATGCCTTCAACGGGTCTCATGAGATTCTTGGGCTTACTAGTTTAGGCTAGTTGCGTGCTTGGAGCCATTTGTGGCTCGCACACAGTGTATCGGCAAGTCTCTTGCATTGACACATGCGATAAACGCGCACATTTTTGGGGCCACTGTCGGGGAATGCCATACACTAAGCTTGAATGGCACTTTGTACTTCTTTGTGGTGCAATTTCAATTGTAGGAAAGGTAGAGAAGGAAGGTGTGTGTGTTGAGAAGAAGGAGTTTGTTTTGCTGATGTGTATTATTTTGTTAATAAGGAACTGAAAGGTATTATGTTTTCTTTGTTAATAAG